>NC_064629.1:243445633-244695633 GCF_023864275.1 Schistocerca cancellata | reverse complement strand
AGCATGTGACTATGGCACACAGTTTGATTACCTTCAGTTTTGTGTTTCTTTCGCACCAAAATGCAAATAGGTTAACTCAGGGACGAACGCTACTGCATAAACGAGCGCTAGGGACCTTGGCTGCGAAGGAGAAATAGCTTCCTCTCAGCAAATAAAACAACTCAATTTTAAAGTAAAACCGATACTGACATAATGTACAGGGTGATCAAAACGTCAGTATAAATTTGAAAACTTAATAAACCACGGAATAATGTAGATAGAGGGGTAAAAATTGACACACATGCTTGGAATGACATGGGGCTTTATTAGAACAAAAAAATTCACAAAATTTCCAACAGATGGCGAGTGAAAGATCTCTTGCGCGCGTTGTTTGGTGATGATCGTGTGCTCAGCCGCCACTTTCGTCATGCTTGGCCTCCCAGGTCCCCAGATCTGAGTCCGTGCGATTATTGGCTTTGGGGTTACCTGAAGTCATAAGTGTATCGTGATCGACCGACATCTCTAGGGATGCTGAAAGACAACATCCGACGCAATGCCTTACCATAACTCCGGACATGCTTTACAGTGCTGTTCACAACATTATTCCTCGAGTACAGCTGTTGTTGAGGAATGATGGTGGACATATTGAGCATTTCCTGAAAAGAACATCATCTTTGCTTTGTCTTACTTTGTTATGCTAATTATTACTATTCTGATCAGATGAAGCGCCATCTGTCGGTCATGTTTTGAACTTTTGTATTTTTTTGTTTCTCATAAAACCCCATGTCATTCCAAGCATGTGTGTGAATTTGTACCTCTCTATCTACATTATTCCGTGATTTATTCAGTATTCAAATTTATACTGACTTTTTGATCACCCGGTACTTTAAAAACAAGATGGATATACCCATCACATCCACTGGGCATGAGCATACCATTAGCGACGATTATTGTCATACGATCCTCCAACGTCTGCGCATAGTAATCAAAAATACGTGCCGGGTTATGTTTTCTGAGGGTGCAGTCTCCGTTCAGGACAGTGCCAGATCCCATTCGGCGATTATGATGGTGAAATCTACGAGATGCTTAAGTGGGAAAGCCCACAAGACGCACTTTATGGCCCTCATCATTTACTCAGCGACTCAGTATAAATTGGTGACATTCAAGCTGTTTCACTGTACTTCACACAACACAACACGTTGCGAGGACAATGCTCTCATCTTTGTCGACCTCATTTCATGTGATTAAAATACTAAAAGCTCTAACAATATGTTCTACGGGTTCAAAAAGTAAAATACTATGAACTATGAGCCCTCGTTTTACATTAAAATTGTCCACACCTATTCATGTCAGTAATTCCTAACACACACCAGCACCCCTCATCAGGTAGTGTCCTTTTCATTCTATGTCCCGTGTCCAGTTGACGCTTCTCCTGTAGTTCTGGCTTAGCTGTGAACTTCTATGCCCGGGCTACCACTGCATACGCGCAGTTACCGACTGAATCACAGTGCCATTCCACTTCTATCCTTTTCTTCCCTTATTTACTAAGACGCTTCTGAACATGGTGAAGTCTGTGATCGTCAACCTCTAGCTATATAACATCTGCATTAAAATAAACGAAAAAATCTCGTACCGTTAACAACGTTATCGTATTTCTTTTCGCATATGAATTATTTAAAATTTTTCCAGCGCGTCGAACATTTTTCCTTTCTTTTCTGTGTGTTAGATTTCTAAATCGTCTTCTGTTGCCTTTAAGTAATGGCCTGCTTCGTACACATGTTTAGCTAATGCTACATGGAGATTTCTAACATTTCTTCTATTTCCTTGCAGGGGTGGTCTGTTTCGCACACATGATTATCTATTGCTGACGACGTAATTCCTCAGCCTGAAAGCATCTTTGTGTTCACTGTATATTACTGAAAATGTTCTCTCCTCCTACACGACATACTCTGAATTACACGGCGCCCACTTTTGACTATATATGTCTGATCTTTCAAACATGCTCATCTTCTTACCGACAGTCTGTCTCAGGCTATGCCTTACTAAATTATTCAGCTGGAACACTACATTGCCGGTGTGACGTTTAAAGGTATTCACTACCCTTTGCAAGATTTTCCTTAACACGGCATAGTGACCACCTTCTTTTTTCCTGAAGCTCTTTCGTTAGTTGTTAGAGTTTAATCAAATGAGCTTAGTGTCGGTAACCTGACGATGAGAGCATTGTCTCATGAAACGAGTTGTTGTATTCTGTAAAGTTCAGTTGAAGTGTTTGAATGCTGTCAGTTACTACTGACAAAGAAGACAACCGCTACCTCACTCACATCCGACGTATGGATACCACTAAACACCAGTCTACTTTCTCATGTTTAGTTAAGACCAGAAGAATCGGAAGGGTTGTCGATTTCATGCTTATAAGTTCGTCCGAAAGACTCTCATCAAGCTGACAAGCAAGTTTTAAGGAACAGGCGAAGGTGGGGCCGGTTGGCAAATGGAAAACTGTCTCCACGTATGTCTAGTAATCGTATGTAAGTGAATTTTAGTGTTATTTGCATTTACGATAACGAACATTTTCAGCGCGGACTGCGTAGTGTTAATTAAAGTAAAACTTTTACTGCAGTTGCCTTCGCACTACACGTACTACTATTGGCAGAATCGTGTTTTTTGTGTTCTTTGTACTCGTTAGTTCCTAATTTACATTTTTTGCTTATTTTAGTTTATAGAGAGTGTGAGTAAAGTAAATACGGTTCAGAAAAGCAGTTTGTGACCACTAGATGGTAATTTTAATTGCGTTATTGGTTACATTTGCAACCAATGCATCCACATAAGTTTGAGCCATGCACTAAAATAGTTTTTTGTCCTCTACGCCAGAAAGTGGTACGGGTTACCCAGTAAAATGACAAATAGTAATCGTCTACGTCTTTAACCGATTTCAGTCAATTTCAGTCATCTCCAAATACCCCAAGTCTCGAATTCTCGTTTTTATCTACTAAATAACTTTAGCCCATGTGTAGTCAAAGGTGTCATTAACTAGCTCTGAATGTATAAAAGTTACTCTTGATACCAACCGACTGCTGTCATGAAGCCTAACATGAATAGCTATATATGTATAGCTAATGTGACGACTTTGCCTGATGAGGAGTAAGGCTGATGAAGAGGGTAGATGTGAGAAGTGGTGCTATCTGAAGAAGGGTTATAGCTGTTCATGAATGTAGTATATATATTACTACAGTGAAATCGATTTTATGCGTAAGCATTATCAGCGATTACTAAAGAAAGAGGTGAAACTTGACTATAAACAGGGACGCTTGGCTGCTGACAGGACACAGTCTTGTTGTGCGGACACGTCGGAAATCATCAATCACATATGCTGAAGGAGAGGAATAGATTAATCGTCCAAGAATTTTTTTAACAATGTAACAATGACTGAGAACGACATCTGTGTATTTATCTTTCAAGTGTACGTATCGCACGGCAGCAAGAAAAGTGATAAGTCAAAAAACGACAATTTTTAGTTTACGTCACTGAAACATACGTGTGAAGTGCCCAAAGTGCTCGGAAAATATGATAGAATTTACTAACAACAATTACGTGACATTTAAAGGAAGCTTATCCCTTTTCGGTATAAGCTATATAGAGATCTGTAAGTTGTGATTTCTCGAGTACTGAGTTGTTTCACTGCTCTCACCGGGGTGTAATATATTCCGATATATGTGCGGTTCGCTGCCTGTCGGCAGCCACATTTAATGACTTAAATTTAAGATAAAAAGGGGGTTGAAATAAATGTTTAAATCAGACAATATTGATAATGTCGATAATGGTGCTGTTTACAATAATGCGGAGTCACGTGTTACCGAATAGTATAAGCCGATGAGCAGAAGCAGATTATATGGGTAAGTGGTCAGGCACTTCATGTTGGTCTTATAGGACGGTTGTAATACAACTTCGATGTGGGTGCTATGGATAGTATTTTGGTGAACCTGGGGGGTTGTGGTTGGTGGAGTGTAGCTATCAGCTTGTGTTGTAAAACTGAGCAGAGAGCTTTCCTTGGTGTACAAAGATACATATTGAAAGGGCTTGAGGTGCAGTATGCCCTCCTCTTAGCTCTTTAACGTACTGTATTACTTGGGAGACAAAGAGAGAAGTGCGCGATTACAAGCAGGAATACAATCTTTCTCCTATAACGTTCAATCTGTGTATCAAAGAAGCTATGAAGGAAATTAAACAAAAACTGAGAAGAAGTGGGATTAAAATTCAGTGTGGAAGAATCTCAATGAGAAGATTTGCCGATGACGTTGATATCTTCTTTGAGAAAGAGTGAGGATTACAGGATCTGCACAGTCTACTGAGCGCAGAATATGGATGGGTCTAAATCATCGAAACAGTAAAGTATAGAATAGCAGAAGAAATGACATTACCAATAAACTTAACATCGAAATTAAGGACCTCACAGAATATGGACGAAGCAAGGAAGACATACGAAGCTGACGAAGAGAGAGCTCTCCTCGCCAGTGCTAGTCGACTAGTATCAAACATAGGCCTTAAATTGAGAACGAAATTTACGAGAATGCACGTCTGCGGCAAAGCGTTTTGTGGAAGTGAATCGTAGACTCTAGGAAAAGATTGAAAGAAGAAAATCGATGTATGTGAAATGTGGTGTCACAAAAAGATGCTGAAATGTAAGTGGACTGACAAGAAATTAATTGAAAAAGTTGTTTACAGACTTGCCGAGGGCATAGAAAACACAATTTAAAAGAAGGGATGTGTTCATAGGACACGTAATAAGACATCGGGGAATAACTTCCACGGTACTGGAGGGAGACGCAGAGAGCGAAAATTGTACAGGAAGCAGCTATCGATTGTAATTATCTTTTATTTTGTAAACGTCTTAGGATATTGAAACGAGCTTATCTGCAAATGTTAGTAGACAGAGAGAGACACGTAATTTGGTTGTGTGGACAAGACTTTTTAACTTTTGTATCAACAGAAGTACTGAAGCAAGTATGTGTCTTTAGGCTGTCTACGGGTATACACAGACCTGCAAGGGTAGCCGCGCGCATTAACGCACTGCATCCGGGCGGACAATCCTGCTTCGAATTGAAGCAGACTGACGTCGAGGCTGGTGAGCTGTCCACGCTGAATATAGTTTCTGGGCAGTTCCTCACATCCAACTAGGTAAATAGCGCCTAGTACCAATGTCCTGCCACAGATACACGTTATACAAACAATTAGAGAACGTTGTCACACTTGAAAATATTTACTCTAGGAGGAGACAGGGGACGTGGTGCCGACCGGAAAGGGAATCCAGCCACTAACTGTAATTAAGATTGTCAAAAGTCATATAACAACACTGACTCTGTGGAGAAACCGGAGTGTGCAAGGAAGAACCAGAAGAGACATATATCTACAAAAGCTGTTCACTTAAACATAGGTATATACACACATTCGAAATACTTTCGATAAGACCCTTTTGATACGTTAGATGTCAGCATATAGTTTATTTTACAACAGTCGTGGTTGGTGTTGTATCAGTGTCGAATAAAATAGGGCCAAGGAGAAATACGTTTTATCTTAGTAGCGTAGGCCTATCTTCTTCTTGAATATAACGACGAAGCTTGGCATAAGAACCCTTCTTGGCAGAGTTTACACAGCAATAGCCGATTCAGGTCGGCATTCTTTAACTTTAGTATAATTTTTACGATATTTCTGCAACAACTTTCAAGCAGTATATCGCTGTACGCATGTTTTCAGTAGGTTTCGAATTCCGTTAAAAAGCTATATCGTTGCATTAGAAATCATGCTTCTTTCTATACTCCGTCTATACGAAAGCTAAAAAACAAGATTAGTTGCTGCTCTTCTTGTACAATCTGCCGAAAAATTAGTTTCGATATCTTGAATCAGAATCGAAACGAAATGGATGAAAGTTTTAGGTGGTCCACGCTGTTTATAGAAAATAATTAGGCTGTTGGGTGTTAAGTGCTACTCTGAGATGGTGAGATCGGCATGGAAGAGAATATCTTGGTGAGATGCGTTAAATCGGTCAAGACGACAATGATCCCAAAAATTTGCTCCGTCAGTGAGCTCAATAATGTACACTCGTGGACAAAATGACCGAGACCCCTCGCCTTTTCGTTATGCTGATCCGCACAGCTTTAAAGTCTGCTACACAGTATAACAGGCAAGGCGACGAAGTGCTACCAACATACTGTGCACAGGAGTGGAATTGACAAACTATCTGAACTTTGTCAGACTGTTTTCAATAATATGTAAGGCTATACGAGGGTTTGAACTTAAATAGTGGCAACTATTTATTCACAACTGGTACAAAAGAGTTACATGTTTGCACCTGCTACTGTCCTTCAAAGTAGTCACCCGCGTTGTGTAGAACCCGTTGCCGTTAATCGCTAATAACAGTATTTTGTTATTTCGATAAACATCCCGAATGATTGTCGCATAAGCGGTGACATAAAGGTAGGAAATTCATGTTTTAGAGTCCAGAAAGCTCTATGCAACAGAAACTGTAGATCATTTTGCCATTTTCATTAAGAAATTGCCGGCTTATTCATGTCTGTGGTAACAAAAGAGGGCTTTTTGCCTGGGTTGTCTTCTAGCGTAGTGAAAGGTGTTTGCTACTGCAAGGGAGGTCTGGGTTGTTTTCGGTTCTAATCTCGATGGAGGCAGATAGACTATCAGTAAGGCAATTTTGAGAAATTCTCGCGCCCCCAATACGTTATATTTCTACCTTTATTCTGTACTGGCGCCCTGTGGATGTCAATATGAAACTCTTGTAGAATTTCATACTTGTTACTGCCTTCCTTTTTCCGCTTCTGTCAATAACTGAATTGACTTACGTGTGGCACTGAATCAGTTTTAACTGAATTTCGTTATGAATCTTCACGCATTGCTGAATTTGCACACTTTCAAGGTAAGTCAGCAACGGTAATCCACTGACTGGTCTGAAAGTTGACATAAACCGTTTCGCGGCCGAATGCGCATAATATTTTGCTAATTCGTAACGATCTGGGGTACTTTGTCTTACTAGAACAGTTGTGTTATCTCGATAAGCTGAAATTCATTTTTATTAGTACAGTTCATACTAATTAGCGTTTCTTCTTTCATTTATATCTTGTATTTACATGTTGTGTTTAATTAACTAATCAGTATTAATAGAGTCTTACACATGATTGAAAACAGTCTGACAAAGTTCAGATAGTTTGTCAATTCCACACCTGTGCATAGTATGTTGGTAGCACTTCGTCGCCTTGCCTGTTATGCTGTGTAGCAGACTTTAAAGCTGTGCGGATCAGCATAACGAAATGGCGAGGGGTCCCGCTCGTTTTGTCCACCACTGTACATAGTTCTTTTGTTTTCATATTCTGTGAAACGTGAAGAGCTGCCCTTTTAAAGAAAAACGCTGCACTTCTTCGTCATTGCATACCCTTCCGTCGGTGGCGCTCTAAATGTATAAAACAAGGCCGTGGCTCACTTTCATTTGACTCGTCAGGCTATCTTTTGCCCCCAGAGTGGTAGGAAAGGAGGCGCCTGTGCTAGGGGTATCGGCGAGGCTTGTGTGCGTCCTCGCTGCCCGAGCTGCTGTCGTTGAGGTCTGTGAGGGTCAGCGGGAAGTAGTCTGTGGCGCCCGGCGGCGGCGCGGAGCCGGCGGCCGACGCGTCGAACCTCTGCAGCGTGCGCCGGCGGTAGCTGCAGGCGCGCTCCAGCTTGCCCTCGTGCTCCACCTTGGACACGGACACCTTGCTGGAAACCGCCTCCGTGCTCTGGAATGCCGTCTTGCCGTAAGTGCTCATGCTCCTCTTCTGCTGCCTCTTGGACGTCGTCTGGTCCGAGTAGGACGCGTTGCTCAGCGACAGCGATACGCGGATCTGTTTGTGCAGCTGCGGAATGTAGTTGGCCTTTTCATCTGCAACAAAAATCGAGACTACTGGAGGATTTTTCACACTGTGGTAGGCAACAGCTGCGTTCTTCATTGTATTAGAGAAAACAAAAATTACAGTATGAGATTTTCACTCTGCAGCGGAGTATATGTCGAACGAGTGTTTTGTAAGCTACTACCTTTGTTGACAGATTACGTTTCCCGAGGATTCTTCCAGTGAAATTCAATGTGGCATCTGCCTTATTAGCGATTAATTTTATGCGGTCGTTCTATTTCAAACCGCTCAGTACGCATACTCCTAGATGTTTCATGTAAGCAACTGCTTCCAGAAATTGTTCTGCAATTTTGTGATCATATAATAAAGGGTCTTCCTATCTGTGTATTCGCAACACCTTATATTTGTTTGTGTTGACTGCGCCGGCCGGAGTGGCCGAGCGGTTGTAGGCGCTACAGACTGGAATCGCTCGAACGCTACGGTCGCAGGTTCGAATCCTGCCTCGGGCATGGATGTGTGTGATATCCTTAGGTTGGTTAGGTTTAGGTAGTTCTAAGTTCTAGGGAACTGATGACCTCAGAAGTTAAGTCCCATAGTGCTCAGAGCCATTTGAACCATTTTTTGTGTTGGCTGCCAATTGACACTTCCTACAACAAGCGTCCATCATCTGCTGGTCTTCCTGCATTTCGCTACAATTTTCTAGCGTTGCGACTTCTCTGTATACAGCAGCATCATCCGTGAACTGCCTCATGGAACTTCCGAGGTTATCTGCTAGGTCATTTATATATATTGTGAGAAGTAATGGTCTTATAAACTCCTCTGGGGGCACGCCCGAAGTTACTTTATCGAAATGTTCAAATGTGTGTGAAATCTTATGGGACTTAACTGCTAAGGTCATCAGTCCCTAAGCTTACACACGACTTAAACTAAATTATCCTAAGAACAAACACACACACACCCACGCCCGAGGGAGGGCTCGAACCTCCGCCGGGACCAGCCGCACAGTCCATGACTGCAGCGCCTTACATCGCTCGGCTAATACCGCGCGGCGTACTTTTACGTCTGAAGACTACTCTCCATTGAGAATGATGTGCTGTGTTCTCTCTTCAATCCAATCACACAGCTGGTCTTAGATTCCGTACCCTTGTATTATGTTCATTAGGCGACAGTGCGGAACTATATGGAATGCCTTCCGGAAGTCAAGAAACACGGCATCCACACGGGCGCCTGTATCTGCTGCTTTTTTTGTAGATCTCGTTGACTAAGAGAATTTGACACGATCGTTGTTTTCGGAACCCATGGTGGTTCCTACGGATAAAATTTTCGGTCTCCAGAAACGTCATAATACGCGAGAGTAAAAAAAGTTCCAAAGTTCTACAAAGACCGATGTATAGTTTTGTGCGTCTGCTCTACGATCTCTCTTGAAAACGGGAATGACCTACGCCTTTTTCCAATCATTATAAACGCTTTGCTCCTATAGAAACCTACGGTACACTGCTACCAGGTAAGGTAGTTATCTGTGCCACCCACAGTTTGAGTGGCATTATGGTGACAGTGTGTCTAGACATATGGATTCGATCATTTTTCTGATTTCACATCAGGCCAGAATTTTTTAGGATTATCTGTCAAGTTGGCAGATGAGTTTTCTTTTCGTATTCGTTGAAAGCTTCACCCATAGCCCTCCTTACGCTGATTTTGGCTTCGTTAAGTTTTGGTTTGTACGTGAGGCTTTGGCTACGTTTAAATTTGCAGTGAAGCTCTCTTTATTTTCGTAGCAGCTTCCTAACACGGTTTTAAAACCACGGTGGGTTTCTCTATCCATCACAACTCTTCTAGGTACACATTTGTCTAAAGCCTGTTGTACGACGCGTTTGAACTTTTTTCATTGATACTCAGCATTATCAGTAGGGGAGTCGAATTTTTTGTGACGATCCCTCAGGTAATCTGAAATTGGTCTCTTGTCGGTCTTGTTGAACAGTAAGATTTTCCCACATTTCATTGTAGTTCCATTTACAGCTGCATTCAGTGATGCTGTAACGGCCTTATGGTCAATTATACCCTGTTGTACGCTAACTGAGTCGAAAGCTTCGGGTCTGTTTGTCACCAGTAGGTCTCAGATACTATCTTCATGAGACTGTTCTCTGATTAAATGCACAAGTTACTTTTCGCACAAGGCACTTAAAACAATTTCACATGAATCTCTGTCCGTATTACCCGTCCTAATCACTTGAGTCTCTCCGTCTATAGCTGGTAAGTTAAAATACCCTTCTAAAACTATAACATAACCAGGAAATTACGCGAAATATTCCTCCACTCAATTTTTTCGCCATGACTGTCGCTGAGACATGGAGTCTATAAAAAGCATCCGATAACCATGTCCGATTTGCATTCAGCACTTATCTTTACCCAAATTATTTCACATTCTCAGTCTACACTAATCTCACTAGATATTTTCATTGCTATAAACATCCCTCCACCACCAGGGGTGACCCTATCTTTGCCATAAACATTGCAGTCTTAGATTAGAGTTACCTTCTTATTGACTTCTCGCTTTAGCCAGCTTTCTGTCCCTAGTACTATGTGAGCAATGTTAAATGAGATTAGTGGCGGGACCTTTCCTTGGACGCTACTGTAATTAACGAATACTATAGAAATATTTTCTTTCCCCGATCTACTATGATGGATGGTACTCTGTCTGGATTCAGAAGGCATCTGTGCGGTCTCTGGATGGATTTCTCTGTTCATAAAATCGCTAAAAAAAAACCACATGTACTCTGCTACACTAGTAATCGCTTCCTGCTCACAGTGCACGCTTGACCCGCTAATGAATATCCTACAATTCTCAACCGGATAGCGGAGGTCGAGAAATTTGCATCTGATAGCGTCTCAGGGTCGTCTGAGCCTCTGGTTTAGACATTCCATTCCGTTTCAAACCAGAGGACCACGATCGTTTCTGGGAACGATGCTGCAAAACGATAGCTCTGCTTCCACCTCGCCTTCGAGGGTAGCTCTCCTCGCCAAATGAGCCAGCCGCCTGTGGTAACCGAGGATGGCCTCTGAACCCAGGCGGCAGGAGTAATTTGTGCCTACATGAGCCACGATTTACAGCCCAGAGCACCCTGCGCGCTCAGTCGCTACCGGGAGAGCGTTCTCCACGTCTCGGAAGAGAAACACCAGCAAACAGACAGAATTGACACTGGCCTTGTGTCCCCTTACACCCGTTAATTTGCTGAGGGGCTCCATCACCCGTCTTACGCTGGAGCTCCCAAAGAGAAACAGTCCCACCCTTTGTACTACTTCGGTCCTCTCAGGAAGATCAGCAACAGTCCCAATAGACAAGGCATCGTGTGCTGGCTCAGATGTACTTTCAGCAGGAGAAAATATCTCAAACCTGTTTTTAAGACGTAAAGGGGCAGCCATACTGCCGGTACCCACTTTTGCCTTCCTCTCAACGATTGGTTATCCCACCACTGTTCGCCAGTCATTGTCAGGTAACTGGCGACCGGCCGGGACGAGCGAATGAGAGACACAATGGCATAAGGGATCCCAGACGTCACTATAGGGGTCATAGGTGCCAACGCATTAGCCTCAGGTTCCCAAACGCCGCTGCAGCCAAGAGCAGCAACTTAAAGCGTGCCGACCATGGTCAACGCTGCTTCCAGCCCTTTGCAGACCGTGGCCAACTCCCCCTGCATCCGTACCCAACAGGCGCAGTTCCTCTCCATCTTTAATCGATATCAAACAAAACGAAAACTAGCTTTGGTGTATTTTAGACGGCACTGAAAGTGGTACTAATAACTAATGACACAACATGAAAAGCGCAAGCTGCTATAAGAACACTAGCTCACTGAACACAAGTGGACAACACACTAGCAGACATTGAACAACTTGTTTGAATCATACTTAACAAACAGAATGCAAAAAGTTGAGCTACATAATTCAAACAATGTTTACAGGAGATAAAATTTAGTGACGGGGGAGAAATGAAGAAGGGAGTCCTACGAGATTTAATTTTGGGTCCATTCCTATTCCTGATCTATGTGAACGACCTTCCACTTAAGGTATTTCAAGCAAGATCGGCACTTTTTGCTGACTATACTAGTGTTATCACAACTCCAATGGCTCTATGCACTATGGGACTTAACATTTGCGGTCATCAGTCCCCTAGAACTTAGAACTACTTAAACCTGACTAACCTACGGACATCACACACATCCATGCCCGAGGCAGGATTCGAACCTGCGACCGTAGCGGTCGCGCGAGTCCAGACTGAAGCGCCTAGAACCTCTCGGTCACACCGGCTGGCTATCACAACTCAAATTAGAGAGAAAGCATCAGAAGAGATTGTTAGTGATTTTTTCTGAGAATTGTTAAGTGGATCTCTGAAAATGGATTCTCCATTAATTTCGAGAAAACACACTATATTCACTTCTGTACAGTAAAGAGGCATAGCAACAACTGATGTAGCACTTGTACAGGAATCAGTAAACAGGACACAATGCTCATAATTTTCGGGTGTCCATACTGATGAAAACCTGAACTCGAAGAAGCATGAGCTGCTCAAACAATTAAGTCAACTACCTTTGCCCTTCATGTAGTTGGAAGTCTTGGAAACAAACATATTATGTTCTTGACATATTTTGTATATCTCTACTCAATAATTTCTTACGGATTAATTTTGGGGGCTAATTCATAGCTCAGAAAGAAGGTATTGTTTGCTCAAAAACGAGCAGTAAGAACGATATGTGGTGTTCACCCGTATCTATACATTCATCACTTGAGGAAAAAGTGGTCACTATTACTCATTATTAAAACTGTAAGCGGCTCAGAAAGGAGTTAACATCCAGCAACCAAAATGTTTGAACATTTGCCAAATAATATAAAATATCTGACAGGTATAAAAGTAAGTTTTAAATCTAACCAAAAATCATATACCCTGGACAACTCCTTCTATTCCAGAGACGAATTTCTATTTAACAACTGGTAGCGTAAAAAAAACCTTATTTTTAAGTGTAGCTGCTTGGATAGAGCTAAAAAATAATGTGTTCATTAATTTATACATATCCAGTAAAATGACTCGTTCCTCATTATATTGATAAACGAATCGTTCAAATGATCAATGGAACATGTTACTAACTAACTAAATAACATTAATTTTACGATAAATGGCCAAATAGAACTAAATCTTAGATCTCAATTTGAAAATCGTAAAGACAATAGACCCCATTATAAACGCCACTAATAGTACCAGTTACAGAGGAACAAAATAAAGTACCTTACTCAAAACAGTAAGTAATTGTCTGAACGACTTAGAGCTACTGACATTCCTAAAGGAGCAAGATTCCCATGCCTCGACATTACTACTTTGTATACCTATATTCTTATAAGGCAGTCGGTGAGAATAATAGGAAGTAGTAAACTAACAGACTGTAATAAAAAAATTTAATGAAAATAGGCAAGAACTGAGGCTGTTGAGTTATTAACAAGAGTGCATAATCACAATTACTTCCCTTTTCCAAAAAAAATTTGCATAGAAAAGGAAGCTCACCTATGACGACGTGCAATTCTCACAAGGGAACCTCCCGATCGCACCCCCCTCAGATTTAGTTATAAGTTGGCACAGTGGATAGGCCTTGAAAAACTGAACACAGAGCAATCGAGAAAACAGGAAGAAGTTGTGTGGAACTATGAAAAAAATAAGAAAAATATACAAACTGAGTAGTCCATGAGCCAGATAGACAACATCAAGGATAGTGTGAACTCAGGAGCGCCGTGGTCCCGTGGTTAGCGTGAGCAGCTGCGAAACAAGAAGTCCTTGTTTCAAGTCTTCCCTCGAGTGAAAAGTTTAATTTTTTATTTTCAGACAATTATTATCTGTCCGTCCGTCCGATGCGAGGTAAGTGCGCCGTAGTATGGGGACGCTACACCTAAACAAACATCGAAGCACACGACGTCAGTCGACTAAGGCGCACGGAAGAGAGAGTATTCCTGCTAACGAGGCTCCCTGGCTGGCAATTGACTGTTCCCTACTTTGGACGAGAGTGCATTAAATACGTGAGATGTATTCCGTGGGCAACATGAATCCAGCAAATATAGCTCGCGAGTTCAATAACAAGGCCAATGAATATTTTCCGAACTGTAAGTCTGCGGTGCGGTCGCAAAACACAGACACTAAACTTATTACAGTGAACAGAGACGTCAATGAACGAACGGACAGCGAAAATAAAGAAAGTAAACTTTTCACTGGAGGGAATACTGTATTGAACCAAGGACCTCTCCTTCCGCAGCTGCTCACGCTAACCACGGAACCACGGCGCTCCTGAGCTCACACTCTTCTTGATGTTGCCTATCTTGCGCATGGACTACTCAGTTTGTATATTTTGCTTATTTTTTTGATAGTTCCACACAACTTCTTCCTGTTTTCTCGATTGATCTGTGTTCAGTTTTTCACGGCCTATCCACAGTGCCAACTTATAACTAAATCTGAGGGGGGTGCGATGGGGAGGTTGCCTTGTCAGTTACGATAGATGCAATTTTTATTAGTCACTTAGAAACTAAATGTTTTTGACCCACAAAAAGAACTGAATAACTAGTATGATTGAACGTCATATAGACGACATACTGAAACTCTACATATGCTCAAAAACTCCCTTCAAAAAAGTGAATCTGTTTCTAACAGCATAAAACCAAACCACAATAAAACACCAAAACTCACTTTTAAAAATAAGAAACACATCTTGAGCCTCTTCTCTACATCTACATGCGCAGATGAAATAAATTATCACCAACAGCTCGTGCTATCCAGTCGAGCAAAAGAAAGCACATTTCCCACAATATAATTATAAGATTTCTCAGTCCTTTACCAAGTAAGGACGAAACAGAGAAATAGCTGAATTACACCCATGAGTCGTAGATAGCATATATAAAAAATCTCATAGTACCGAATCAACAAACTGACAAAGTGACAGTATTATAACTGAATCAAATTTCTGTTCTGTCGAAGAACATCATAAAAAACAAGTGCTCTCCCTGATAAATCCGTTACAATTAAAATTTTGCAAATAAATGTTTTACATCATAAATTTTAGTTTTAATGTTTAAATTTTATGATTATCGACGAAAGGCAACGTCTTCTGTGACACACATAGAGCTGTTTTCAAGCTGTATAAGAGGATGAAGTTCGTGTCACAACTTGATCTGAACACAATACCCATCAATTTTGACTGTAATACACATACATAAAGCATACGCGAACTTTGTACGTGGTGTGTACTTCGAGTTACTTACACTAGAATATATGTTATTGCCTTTCTAACGTAGGATAACATTTCATGGATAACTGATGAAAAGTAATCGTTAGTGAAGACCTGTGATGGAAAATAATGCATCGTGAAACATGAGGTGCTGTTCCGTTACGAAATTCTTCTGCAGCTGTGTATGAGTGTTGCCTCTTCTAATAATCGTGGGCAAAACGATACAGTTTCCAAGTTTGGTAATGAGCTGCAAGCATTTAGCAAGACAGCTATAAATCATTCTACAAAGCACCCATAAATTTGTTGTCTACCACCGAGACCAAAATATTTCCCTTCGATTCCTACCCATCCCTATAGCTTGTTGACGCCACAGAAAATCGCTAGGCATGCGGCAGTCCTCATCTTCTCTGTGTGAATATGTATACAATCTGATCAAAATTACCCAGACACTATGGACATCAATAAGAGATGTGTGTACTTTCGCGTTTATGACGGCTTCAACTCTTTGAGGCTACTTTCAGTGAGGTGCCTGTATGTCTGTGGAAGAGTGAAGCCAGTCTTCCTCAAGAGCCGGGGAAAAAGAAAGCAGTGATGCTGGATTGTGGGGTCTGTAGCGACGTACATCGTAATTCATCACAAATGTGTGCCATTGGGTTCCCATCGGGAACCTGAACAGGTCATTCCATTTCAGGAATGTTATTTCCCACAAACCAATGCCTCTCTGAGGCTGCTTTATGACAGGGTGCATTGTTGTATTGATACGAATAATCATCGTCTCTGGACTGTTCATCTACTGTATGCGGTGCACAATGCTGTAAAATGTGTTCAGATCCCTGTGCATTTAGCGTTTCCTTGAGAGCAATAAGGAGATCACACTCTAAGCACGAAGAACAACCCCATACCGTAATGCCACCTCCTCCGTACTTCACTGCTGGGACTACCAACGATGGCAGGTAACGTCCGCTGGGCATTCGCCAAATCCAAACTCTTCGATCACAAGGTATAGCGTGAGCCATTAATTAGAATCGCACGTTTCCTGTCGTGTATTGTCCAGTGGCGTCGATATTTTCACCACCCCAATGTCGCTTACTATTGACTATAGATATGTGTGGCTTATTAGGAGCTGCTGGAGCACTGCATCCCATTCTTTTTAACTCCCTATACACAGTCCTTTTGACAATGTTGACTGGAATACTCTCTTTCAAATTATAAAGATGGCAGGGGTAAAATACAGGGAGCGAAAGGCTATTTACAATTTGTACAGAACCCAGATGGCAGTTATAAGAGTCGATGGACATGAAAGGGAAGCAGCGGTTGGGAAGGGAGTGAGACAGGGTTGTAGCCTCTCCCCGATGTTATTCAATCTGTATATTAAGCAAGCAGTAAAGGAAACAAAAGAAAAATTCGGAGTAGGTATTAAAATCCATGGAGAAGAAATAAAAACTTTGAGGTTCGCCGATGACATTGTAATTCTGTCAGAGACAGCAAAGGACTTGGAAGAGCAGTTGAACGGAATGGACAGTGTCTTGAAAGAAGGATATAAGATGAACATCAACAAAAGCAAAACGAGGATAATGGAATGTAGTTGAATTAAGTGGGGTGATGCTGAGGGAATTAGATTAGGAAATGAGACACTTAAAGTAGTAAAGGAGTTTTGCCGTTTGGGGAGCAAAATAACTGATGATGGTCGAAGCAGAGAGGATATAAAATGTAAACTGGCAGTGGCAATGAAAGCGTTTCTGAATAAGAGAAATTTGTTGGCATCGAGTATAGATTTAAGTGTCAGGAAGTCGTTTCTGAAAGTATTTGTATGGAGTGCAGCCATGTATGGAAGTGAAACATGGACGATAAATAGTTTGGACAAGAAGAGAATAGAAGCTTTCGAAATGTGGTACTACAGAAGAATGCTGAAGATTAGATTCAGAAGGATGTAGGTTGCAATAAGTACTGGGAGATGAAGACGCTTGCACAGGATAGAGTAGCATGGAGAGCTGCATCAAACCAGGCTCAGGACTGAAGACCACAACAACAACAACAACATACACAGTCCTTGTCCTATCTGGACTGCTGGTAGCACTTTGAAACTCACGTATGATTCCTTCCGCTTATTGAATGCGTTTTTATACAACCACCCTCTCCAATGCCCGACGTCTCCTGTCAGTCAGTACATCAGGTCTACCTGATCTTGGTTTAGCTGTCGTTGTTCCTTCGTCAACAGTAGACTCCGGCAGCTTTATAGGGGCATAAATATACCCAATGGATTTGTAACTCAGGTGGCATCCAATGATTACTTCACGTTCGAGGTCACTGAGCTCTCCCGACCAACTTATTCCTCTGTTACTGCTTCTCTGCTGACAACACAATACTCCCCGCCTTCTTTTATACTGCCGGGTCCGCCACTCGTGACATTGCGTTAAATAGGGATGTCGGTCTACTATTGATCAGATAGTGTATGAGACAGCACGCTACGGGTGTCGAGAGTGACTTTTGTACAATTAAATTACCGTCCATTGTTCCTTTTGCTATACACCTTCTACACTGTTCCATTGCTCAAGGCGACTCTGGACGCAGTCCACGCTTTCTGTAGTAGAAGGCATATGATGCCTAGGAATCTATCGAAAAAACAGAATGTATTTTTTTAGAATCACAGGTGAGATCTAACGGAGCAGTGGAAAAGAATCGGCAATTGAGTGGATAGATGAAAGGAGTCTGCGCAGCGGGTAACGCCTTCACCTTTGGCGGAAACTGTGCTTTGCTTCTGACTAATGGCACGAAACATACTCTTGCTGGTGTCCCGGAAGAGGGGAGATTGATTGAAAAGTTGGAAATGTCTGCACAGCCAAGAAGTCGCCTATTCCATGTCGCTCATTTCTAACGTCCCACGTCTTCCACCGCACAGTCGCCAGACATGTCTTATCTTCCCTTTCGATTAATTCTGATCGCTAGCCGCTGACAGACACGCACTCCACCGATAACCCAAACGGCCAGCAGGAGACTGAGTCGTTTAAAATCCCGGGGATGGCTTCGCAAAATAGACAGTTCTACCTGCCCTGCCACCACAGAAGAACTCTAGCACTTCACCTGAGATAACACGAATCTATACTGAGCTGCACAAAGAAAAAATGCAGATTATTAACGCAGCTGATTTCGGGGGCCCACTTGGAATGATGAACATACAGCAAACGTTCCACTCAGGCCAAGCATTCTCTGAAGTTCAGGGCAGTGATCTTCCCTTTTTGTTTAATTGGGTTGGGTTGTTTGGGGAAGGAGACCAGACAGCGAGGTCATCGGTCTCATCAGATTAGGGAAGGACGGGAAAGGAAGTCGGCCGTGCCCTTTGAAAGGAACCATCCCTGCATTTGCCTGGAGCGATTTAGGGAAATCACGGAAAATCTAAATCAGGATGGCCGGACGCGGGATTGAACCATCGTCCTCCCGAATGCGAGTCCAGTGTCTAACCACTGCGCCACATCGCTCGGTTTTGTTTAATTTAATCCATGTAAACTGTGTATGTATGTTCCACACCTCCTGCTAAGCCACTGGGCCGATTTCAGCCAAATTAGGTACCTATATCATTTACTGTCCGAAAAAAATAAGTGTAGGTAAAAACCACCCATCTCTCATAGCGGTAAGGATAGTGGTGCAAAAGCAGTGTAGGTCACTACGCGAGAACAGCCATACGTCAGTCATCCAGTATTTGAAAATGAGAGCACCAGGACCTGTAATATACTTTACACATGATTTCAAACTTTTACGAAACTTTTTCTTGCTGACGACTCCCGCAAAATTATGAAAGGAAAAAAATTGTCGCTTACTACGTTTTCGCTGTTCATGTAGTAAAAGTGCCACATGAGTCACGACTTTTAATTTATTACGTCTTTACTACTAACTGTATTCGCGACACATTTTGCAGACGGTATTGCGTATACCACCGAGTGAACCGGAAAAATTACATTACGGTACGACAGTTAGTTCAGTAGATACGAGGTCATAAACACTGAATGCGTGGAAAACTACCGCATCATGCAAGACGTTTAAATTTATTACTCCTTTTCTACTAATTTTGTTTACAACACTCTTCGAAGACAGTATTCACATTTGTCGCTGAATGTACCTACAAAAATACACTCCTGGAAATTGAAATAAGAACACCGTGAATTCATTGTCCCAGGAAGGGGAAACTTTATTGACACATTCCTGGGGTCAGATACATCACATGATCACACTGACAGAACCACAGGCACATAGACACAGGCAACAGAGCATGCACAATGTCGGCACTAGTACAGTGTATATCCACCTTTCGCAGCAATGCAGGCTGCTATTCTCCCATGGAGACGATCGTAGAGATGCTGGATGTAGTCCTGTGGAACGGCTTGCCATGCCATTTCCACCTGGCGCCTCAGTTGGACCAGCGTTCGTGCTGGACGTGCAGACCGCGTGAGACGACGCTTCATCCAGTCCCAAACATGCTCAATGGGGGACAGATCCGGAGATCTTGCTGGCCAGGGTAGTTGACTTACACCTTCTAGAGCACGTTGGGTGGCACGGGATACATGCGGACGTGCATTGTCCTGTTGGAACAGCAAGTTCCCTTGCCGGTCTAGGAATGGTAGAACGATGGGTTCGATGACGGTTTGGATGTACCGTGCACTATTCAGTGTCCCCTCGACGATCACCAGTGGTGTACGGCCAGTGTAGGAGATCGCTCCCCACATCATGATGCCGGGTGTTGGCCCTGTGTGCCTCGGTCGTATGCAGTCCTGATTGTGGCGCTCACCTGCACGGCGCCAAACACGCATACGACCATCATTGGCACCAAGGCAGAAGCGACTCTCATCGCTGAAGACGACACGTCTCCATTCGTCCCTCCATTCACGCCTGTCGCGACACCACTGGAGGCGGGCTGCACGATGTTGGGGCGTGAGCGGAAGACGGCCTAACGGTGTGCGGGACCGTAGCCCAGCTTCATGGAGACGGTTGCGAATGGTCCTCGCCGATACCCCAGGAGCAACAGTGTCCCTAATTTGCTGGGAAGTGGCGGTGCGGTCCCCTACGGCACTGCGTAGGATCGTACGGTCTTGGCGTGCATCCGTGCGTCGCTGCGGTCCGGTCCCAGGTCGACGGGCACGTGCACCTTCCGCCGACCACTGGCGACAACATCGATGTACTGTGGAGACCTCACGCCCCACGTGTTGAGCAATTCGGCGGTACATCCACCCGGCCTCCCGCATGCCCACTATACGCCCTCGCTCAAAGTCCGTCAACTGCACATACGGTTCACGTCCACGCTGTCGCGGCATGCTACCAGTGTTAAAGACTGCGATGGAGCTCCGTATGCCACGGCAAACTGGCTGACACTGACGGCGGCGGTGCACAAATGCTGCGCAGCTAGCGCCATTCGACGGCCAACACCGCGGTTCCTGGTGTGTCCGCTGTGCCGTGCGTGTGATCATTGCTTGTACAGCCCTCTCGCAGTGTCCGGAGCAAGTATGGTGGGTCTGACACACCGGTGTCAATGTGTTCTTTTTTCCATTTCCAGGAGTGTATATCGTTGTACGACACATAGTTCAGGAGATATTACGTCATAAACACTAAGATGCATGAGAAACTGCCGCATTATGCGTAAAATTTTAATTTATTACTTCTTTATTACTAACTCTATTCACAACACATTTCGCAGAGAGTAGGCACATATACCATTGGATGTATCTGCAAAATAATATCATTGTACAGCACATGGTTCAGGAGATAAAACATCATAAACATTAAGCTGCCTGCAAATTAAACTGCAGGGCGAAATTCGCTAGACATACAGGTTAAATATGTGAACAAATACTCGTAAAATATGTTACTTATGTGTGAAATACAGGGTGATCAAAAAGTCAGTATAAATTTGAAAATTTAATAAACCATGGAATAATGTAGATAGGGAGGAAAAAATGGACACACATGCTTGGAATGGCATGGGGTTTTATTAGAACCAAAATGCAGGATGGCGCTCCACCCCATATTGCTAGACGCGTGAAAGATCTCTTGCGCGCATCGTTTGGTGATGATCGTGTGCTCATCCGCCACTTTCATCATGCTTGGCCTCCCAGGTCCCCAGACCTCAGTCCGTGCGATTATTGGTTTTGGGGTTACCTGAAGTCGCAAGTGTATCGTGATCGACCGACATCTCTAGGGATGCTGAAAGACAACATCCGACGCAATGCCTCACCATAACTCCGGACATGCTTTACAGTGCTGTTCACAACATTATTCCTCGACTACAGCTATTGTTAAGGAATGATGGAGGACATATTGAGCATTTCCTGTAAAGAACATCGTCTTTGCCTTGTCTTACTTTGTTATGCTAATTATTGCTATTCTGATCAGATGAAGCGCCATCTGTCGGACGTTTTTTGAACTTTTGTATTTTTTTGGTTCTAATAAAACCCCCATGTCATTCCAAGCACGTGTGTCAATTTGTACCTCTCTATCAACATTATTCCGTGATTTATTCAGTTTTCAAATTTATACTGACTTTTTGATCACCCAGTATATTTGACTTGTATGTATGCTAGCAAAGCCACGGGAAAGAAGCTCAGCCTAAACCCCAGGAATTATTTCAATCAAATTTGGTACACACATCAATTACAATCTGGAAATAAATAATGTGGGGCTAAGAACCACCAGCCTCCTATTGGGGGAACGCGATAACATGGAGGGAGAAGGGAGGACGAGGAGATGGACAGGCAGCGAGGGGGAGGGAGGACGTAAGGTCAGATAGGAGGAGGAGATGGACAGATGTAGGGGAAGGGGAAGTGGAAAGAGAGAGGTGAGAGAAGGACATTGACAGAGAAAGGAACGAGGAGGAGATAGTGGTAGACAGGTGGAGGAAGAGAAAAGCAGAGAGATGGGGGAGGAGGTAATGAACAGACAGAGGGAGAAGGAGGAAATGGGTAGAAGAAGGGAAGAGGAGGAGATAGAGAGAGAGTGGGGAGAGGAGGAGGTGGACACAGAAAGTAAACAACGAGAGAACATGAAAATGGAGGGGGTGGAAGCAGATGGACGGAGGGAGGGGGAAGAAGGCGATGGACAGGCATGTGAGGAGCATGATAGAGAGAGGTAGACAGAGGGAGGGGCAGGAGGAGTTGGACAGAGAGTAGGGGGCTGAGGAGACAGAAAGAATGAATGGTAGATTTGGACAGAGAGAGGGAGAGATAGAGATGATCGACAGGGATTTTTGGGGGGGGGGGATAGACAGAGGACGGAGGAGAGGTGGATAAAGCGAGAGGGGATTGGTAGAGAGAGGACGAAGGAGGAGATGGCCAGAGAGAGGAGGGAGTGGAAGATGGACTAACAGAAAGTTGGAAGAAAGAAATACCCGGGCAAAGCCGGGTTTCTCAGCTAGCATTCAAATAAATAACGTATTGATTTGTTTTAATGTAGCCGGCTGCAGTGGCCGAGCGGCTCTAGACGCTTCAGTCTGGAACCGCGCGACCGATACGGTCGCAGGTTCGAATCCTACTTCGGGCATGGATGTGTGCGATGTCCTTAGGTTAGTTAGGTTTATGTAGTTCTAAGTTCTAGGGGACTGATGACCTCAGATGTTGAGTCCCATAGTGCTCAGAGCCATTTGAACCATCTGTTTTAATGTATGATTTTCGTTATTAGCAACAAATTTATACATTCTGGCGCCCAGAAATCATTATAAATGACTGTGAATACAAGAGACTCACTGCGTAATTGTTTTCTAACGGGGGGCCCGCAGCAGTGGTTCCTGTAGTATGATGGCTTTGCTAGGTATATTTGCTCCGTTCGTTCATGATATCCAGAAGGTAGTAGAGAACGGAGCTTTGATTGGTGACTGGCGTGTCACTTGACTTGTAGAAATTTTTCGAGACAGTTCTGTACAACCATCTAGTAAATAAGATATGGGTATACGAAACATCAGAACCGGTATAAGATTACAATGAAGAATTCTTAGCCAATAGAAACAAATACATCGTTCTTAATATGGAAGAATCTTTAGAAACTGAGATAGCATCTAACGTCTTCAAGCTAGTATAACTGGGTTACTGCTGTATACGATGTGTATAAATAATATCAGGCGGATAAAATCTGTAGCCCGTTGGGGCTGATCGTAGACAACGGAATTGTGTTCAAGGAGTTGACATCGTTGTAAACTTGTTACGAAATGTTATGAGGCTTGCAAATTGTCAGTGCATTATCGAAAGGTTGGCAACTGATCATGAATATAAGGAAACGTAATGTAATACGTGTAAATGTACGACAGCACCGGCTTCGTTTAGCTTCGTGAATGGTGATCAGTGACTGGCATGGGTAAAATCCATCATCTGTTCGGGGCGATTTAAGATGGAATGAGCGTTGGTCTGGTAAAAATGGCTAGCCTGAGTGTGGTTTTTAGGTGGTTTTCCATGTTCGTTGAGATGAATGCTTGGTTGTTCTCAAATGTCCATCTCACAGAATCCGATGCACAAACAGTTAAAATACGATAATACATAAAACAAATTTACACGAATCACAGATACATGATGCACACGTCTTTACTACTTTCGGTTAACTGATGACTGTGATGACGGAAAGAGTACCAGGTCACAAAATTAAAATAAGGGTAAATTTTTCACATCATGAAAACAGCGGATACCGTACAGAGGGATAAACGCTAGGAAAAAGAGAGAGAGAGAGAGGGAGAGAGAGAGAGAGAGAGAGAGAGAGAGAGTGGGAGAGAGGGAGAGAGAGAGAGAGAGAGAAAGAGGGAGAGGGAGAGAGAGAGAGAGAGAGAGAGAGAGAGAGAGAGAAAAGCGTCAAACCTAAAACGCTTAACTGTGTTTCATTGCGAGCAGATTGTAGTCTCTTGGTGAAATTTTGGACCGAGCGAGGGGGCGCAATGGTTAGCACACTGGACTCGCATTCAGAAGAATGACAGTTCAAACCTGCATCTGGCCATCGTGACTTAGGTTTTCCGTGATTTCCCTAAATCGTTGCAGGCAAATGCTGGGATGGTTATTTGAAAGGACACAGCCAACTTCCTTCCCCATCCTTCCCTAATCCGATGGGACAGATGACCTCGCTGTTTGATTCCGTCCCCCAAATGAACCAACCAACACAGTCACGTTTGTCAATTAAAATTCTTGGACGCCTTGAAGAGGTGATTCCGAGACGCAGAAATGTCACAGGATAGGACAAAGCTGAGTAGGAGTAGCCACTTGACAGCAAGGCCGACATCTGGCCTTGACAGCAAGAACCATCGGTGTCTGTAAACAATTGTCTACAGAGCATACAGCTGCCTCAGGCTTTTCATTTCTGTGAAAGACTTTGTGTTGTTTCCCTAAGTGATGAGGGAGGTATGTCAGGGTGGGTACTCCCAACAGGGATGTTCGATTCTCTTTCCCACTCCTGTCAGTTTGGAACTTGTATTTCGTCTGCAGTGACATCGCCTATGACAAGACGTTTAACTCCAATCATCCTTTCTTCCCGTATGCAACATGTCTTCTAATTAAACTTATCTCAGGTCCTGCTTCTTTCTTTTTTCCCCTCTATCGTTTATTACGTATAGTACAAGGTCGGTATTTCAGAACTTTTCTCAGAGAACGCGGGGAAACTGCCTAAAATTCACACTTAGGCTGGCTACTGTATTAGGCTACAGCCATTAATGCGCCACGCTACTCTATCCTGTGCAAGCTTCTTCATCTCCCAGCACCTACTGCAACCTACATCCTTCTGAATCTGCTTAGTGTATTCATCTCTTGGTCTCCCTCTACGATTTTTACCCTCCACGCTGCCCTCCAATACTAAATTGGTGATCCCTTGATACCTCAGAATATGTCCTACCAACCGATCCCTTCTTCTAGTCAAGTTGTGCCACAAACTCCTCTTCTCCCCAATCCTGTTCAGTACCTCCTCATTAGTTATGTGATCTACCCATCTAATCTTCAGCATTCTTCTGTAGCAGCACATTTCGAAAGCTTCTATTCTCTTCTTGTCCAAACTATTTATCGTCCACGTTTCACTTCCATACATGGCTACACTCAATACAAATACTTTCAGAAACGACTTCCTGACACTTAAATCTATACTCGATGTTAACAAATTCCTCTTCTTCAGAAACGCTTTCCTTGCCATTGCGAGTCTACATTTTATATCCTCTCTACATCGACCATTATCAGTTATTTTGCTCCCCAAATAGCAAAACTCCTTTACTACTTTAAGTATCTCATTTCCTAATCTAATTCCCTCAGCATCACCAGACTTAACTCGACTACATTCCATTATCCTCGTTTTGCTTTTGTTGATGCTCATTTTAGATCCTTCTTTCAAGACACTGTCCATTCCGTTCAACTGCTCTTCCAAGGGTATACTCTTAATTATATATGCTTTTCCACTTGATTATACATAAAGTTTGTGGTTACTAGTGTACCGTGTAAACCAATACCAACACCTGAAAAATGAACATTAATGTGGAGCAAAATCTCTCTGACGTCTGCTACGGACTTTAGACCCAAAACACGACACGAGAAACTCTGTGGAGTTCGTAAGGTATATAGAAAAACTGGTGAGAAGTTAAAGTTTTGAGTCCTTCTGTGAGCATGGCTCAGTGGATAGCTCTGGCCTCTTGTGCCAGTGTCGGATAATTTGTTACTGATGTTGAAACTGACGAGGTAACTGCACGCCAAGCACTTCTTGACCAGAACAAGAAAATGATGTATACTTGTGTAAAAATCTAACCCGAGTTGAGGGCGCTGCCAGCGCTGGAGAAGGAGTCGTTGCGCGCCAGGGACTGGTCGCTGGTCGCCGCATCTGACTGCGAGCGTTTCTCCTCGCTGAGCAGCTCGTGCACCAGCTTGTGCGACCGGTCCCCCAACAGCTGCAACATAGGCAACTTACCATTACCCAGTCGTACACAACTGACTCGCGTGTGCAGGAGTTTCTTCTAGCTGAGCAGCTCATGCACCACCATGTGCATACGTTTCCCCAACAGCTGCAACATAAGCACCTCATGATTACCTAGTCATCTACAACTGACTAGTGATAACACTGTGAGCCTAGGTTCTCTCCTTGCTGAGCAGCTCATGCAGCCGTTGTTGCGACCACTCACTCAGCCACTGCAACACAAGTAATTCACCATTACCAAGTCATCTACAGCTCACGATAATGATACAGGCGAGAGCGGTTCTCTTCACTGAGCAGCTCGCTGACCAGCTTGCGTGACGGCTGTAACGCAAACAGCTCTACATTTAGCAAGTCCTCCGTAAGTGACTCACAGTAATACTGCACATGCCGAACATCTTGATCACCGCTTTATGCTACCGCTCCGTCAGCAACTAACAAGGGATCCTCCCCATCGCACCCCCTCAGATTTTGTTATAAGTTGGCACAGTGGATAGGCCTTGAAAAACTGAACACAGATCAATCGAGAAAACAGGAAGAAGTTGTGTGGAACTATGAAAAAAGTAAGCAAAATATACAAACTGAGTAGTCCATGCGCAAGACAGGCAACGTCAAGGATAGTGTGAGCTCAGAAGCGCCTTGGTCCCGTGGTTAGCGTGAGCAGCTGCTTCAAGTCCTTGGTTCAAGTCATCCCTCCAGTGAAATGTTTACATTCTTTAATTTAGCAAAGTTATGATCTGTCCGTTCGTTCATTGACGTCTCCGTTCACTGTAATAAGTCTGTGTTTTGCGACCGCACCGCAAAACCGTGCGATTAGTAGACGAAAGGACGTGTCTCTCCAATGGGAACCGAAAACATTTGATCGCAAGGTCATAGGTCAACCGATTCCTCCACAAGAAAACACGCCTGATATATTCTATACGACACTGGTGACGGCATGTGCATCACATGACAGGAATATCTTGTCGACCCACCTAACTTGTACACCTGGCCAATGGGTAAAAAGATTCTTCTACCTTGCCCTATTTAGGTTTTCTTGTGGATGTGATAATCACTCCCTAAAAAGTGATGGCATCGGACGGACGGACATACAGATAATAAATGTCTGAAAATAAAAAATTAAACTTAACCACAGGACCACGGCACTAATGATCTAACACTATCCTTGATGTTGCCTATCTTGCGCATGGACTACTCAGTTTGTATATTTTGCTTATTTTTTCATAGTTCCACACAACTTCTTCCTGTTTTCTCGATTGATCTATGTTCATTTTTTCAAGGCCTATCCACTGTGCCAACTTACAACTAAATCTGAGGGGGTTGCGATGGGGAGGTTCCCTTCTAAGCAACTAACCCTCACCAAGTCACACATAAAAGACACACGCTAATAATGCGCGTGTAGGTGCTTTTCCCCGTAGAGCAGCTCTTGCACTAGACAGTACGACCGCAGATATGCAACAGCAGCACTGAAACTAACCAATATCAAGTCGTCTACAGCTCGTTCTTGATAATACTACATATACAGGGTGTATCATAATTAATAACGTAAACGCATACAGTTGAATGTACATCATACGAGAAGCAAAAACGTCTCAGTAAACACGGGGTCGAAACTGCATACCTTAAGAGATACGAGCAATCTTTCATCTTCGATACTGTGAAGCAAATATCTTCTACTGCAAGCTCTTTCCTCTCCACATTTTGGGAAGCGGTAGTATGGACCAAAACAAGAAAAAATGTCCGGTAAACATTTGCTCTAAAATGCTTACCTCAAGAGGTATGAGCAATTGTTCATTAGAAGAGTTGTGTTTCCGAGTAGCGAAGGTGAGCATGTGCTAATAGCTCTTGAGGTTTGCATTTTAAAACACATGTTTACTGGACAATTCTTTCTTGTTTTGGTCCATACTACTAATTCGCAAAATGTGGGAAGCGAAGAGCTTGCAGTAGAAGACATCTGCTTCACAGTATCGAAGATGAAAAATTGCTCGTGGCTCTTAAGGTATGCATTTTAGACCCTATTAGTGAGACTTTTTTGCTCCTAGTATCGTATACTTTCAACTGTATGCGTTTACGCCATTAATTATGATACACCCCGTATTTTGATTTAGACTAACGTGTGGTATGTTGCTAATTATGATACAAATCTAAGATAGAAAGTGTGTAAGCAGTTTTAATCATCGATAACGAAGTCTTTCGCGACGGCATTGTTGTATAAAACTTGAGCTTTCGACGATTTCCACCATTGTCATCGTCAGGAGCAACTGACTGTCAAAATTGCTGCTGTGGTGACCTTATATATCCCAAACACGGCTTCTGATTCGTCAGTAGTTACGTCATGCCGTCGCAGATGGCGTCACCTGCACAGACGTTGACACCATCGGCGACAGCACGACGTAACTACCGACCAATGAGAAGAGGTCTTTGGGCTGCATAAGGCCACCACAGCTGGACTATCCAGAAGAAATTTACACAATAATAAGTGAAATATAGTTTACACTATTTCACAAGATTTATTATTTATCGATGTTACTGTGTTTCACTTTCTTATAGTCCATGAAGCTCTTTTGTTTTTATCGAGAAGGATACTTGGATTCAAATTTTTTTAATGTTTATTGTTTTATAATTTTTGTGTTGATGTCATTATGTACTGTATTTTAAATTTGATAATGTCTATTATTCAATAATTTTAGAGTTGCTATCATTATAGAACGTTTTAGTACCCCTAAATTGGAAAAGAGCATCATTTTGTATGGTATGAGTGTTAGGCCTGAAAGGCAAGTTAAACTCTAGGTAGCTTTGGATATGTTTTTCTTCCTTTTCATGGTAGCAAGTTCATCTACAATCCAGTCACAATCCTGGTTCCTGTGTCACATAGTGTAATTAGTGACTCGTATTAAAATCACAATATTAAAAATTGTATTTGTATAATCTGATAACTTCTCAGATTCCAAAGTGTTATGAACTTCTAATTCTGTTCATATAAACAGAACGGCAAGAAAAATTAAAGCATTGGTCGCCTTTTTTCTGTTTGCTAACGTTAGTTTTGTTTGAAAGAAAGTGCTGGTACTGATTAATAATTTTCAGTAATTGCTGAAGTGAAAATTTTTAAATATGGCTGCCGAAGTGTTGAATCAGAAACAATACTACTTGCTCCTATACTGAATTTTAAGTACAAATTACGCTGATAAAAATAAATACTGATTCATTGTAAATTTCGGGATCAATGAAATGAATTTGCTCCTTCAGAGCTTAGCGATCAGAGATTCGTAGTTACGGTATTGATTGCATAGGGCTGATCATAAGGTGAGTTAAAAGCAGCTCTCGTCCTGTTCTTGCAGAGGACAACTATATTACTGACAGCTATAAACACGTTATCAGCAACTATAATGAACGCAGGCAATGACAAACGGAGTAAAGTGTATTTATGTTTGTGTCAGATATACTATCGAATCCTTGTATCCACCAGTTACTTTGGGATTTACTAGTCTATAGCTTTGTTTAACAGTAGACCAATTTAGGACACACATGATTTAATATTCATACAATTTGCTAGTATTATCACGGTTGTCAACATACATGATCTAGTCACATTAGTATGACCACCTACCAGAAGTCTGAATAACCAATTTTTTGTAGTGCGAACGTGCAGGAAGATAGTCATTGAGGTCCTGGAAGGCACCAACAGGGAAGTGGAGCCATGTCGACTCCAGTGCCGTGGCCAGCTAGTTTTCTCGGCTGAGGATCCACACATATTATTGACTCGATTTACAGTAAATCCGGATGGCTTAGTAGCCAGGGGAGTATGATACCCTCATCCTGGAGCTTTTCGAACCTCGCAAATACACTGCAAGTGGTGTGATACGTTGTATTGTCCTGCTGGTAGATGCCATCGTGCCAAGGAAAACATAAACTTTATCTAGGAATGGACATGATCCCCAAGGATAGAGGCATACTCTTGTTGATCGATTGTGGCTTCTAAAACGACGAGATCACCCAGTGAATGCCATAAAAACATTCCTCAAATCATAGCACTTCCTTGTCGTTGCATTGTGTTTGGAGCCTAAAACGTAAATCATCTGAAAAGACCACCTGCCGCCACTTATTGAACATCGAATAGCGGTATTGGTGTGAAAATCCTGCCGATATCGCCGATGGACAGCAGTCAGCATTGGTGCATGAATCAGGTAAGTGCTATGGAAGCCCATATGCAGCAACGTTCCCTGAACGGTCGCTGAGGAGACACTGTTTGTAGCTACCTGCTTCGTGTGGGTGGTCAGTCCTCAACATTTGCATATCTATTCGCCCGTACACATTTCTTCAGTCGTCACGCACCCCTATCAAGTAAGGGCTGTGGTGCACCGCTGTCACCACAGGTCGGTTTTGTATAGCACCATTTTGCCATGGTGGCACACTATCATTTTACATATTTAGTCGTTTCAGAAATGTTTCCACTCCAGGTCCGAAAGCCAATGATCATGCCCTTCTGGACGTGAGATAAAGCGCTCCATTTCTGCATTCCGACCATGACTGCACTATTGTCTGTGTTCCCCAGACACATTTTATATACCTTACACTGCTAGTGCTGCCAAATGCCGTCTGTGAGTAGCTGTTGCACGTTGACGTCGACCATAGGCGGTGGTCATCAATGTGATTGGACTGTCTAGTAACATTACTTATACCCCACTGAATGGTAGACCAAATCATTTATACACTCATGGAAAAAAAATTTCAACACCAAAAAATATTTCATGTAGAGTAATGTAATTTAGGAAATACATTTATCTCGGTAACATACAGGGTGGTCGAAAATTGCCGTTACAAACTTCTAGGACATATAGAGGGTAGTGAGTACATAACATTTTGAATAGGAACCCGTGTCCGGAAACGTATCGTTTCCGTTCTACGACAGTTTCAATGCAAATGATTATCTCATCAACACCCACTTGAGGAATGTACTTAGGCGTGACCCTGTACAATTGTTGCAATCCATTTGAAAAGAATACTGACTCGTTCCGTTATTACTTACGCATTTGCATTACAACTTACACCTTATGGTTTACATTAGTCGACAACAAGACCCCAGCTTCTACGGCACCAGCCGCAACGTACCGATGCATTACAACAACGGCTCGATGTGGTGACCACCAACGTTGTTACACACATTGTACCTCCGAAGCATGTTATGGTACTCTCTCTCCTTCTCACCTGGTATCTCTTCAATGTTTGTACAGTGACCAGAACTCGTGCCAGCAGATCTTCCTCTGTCTCTACAGGTGAGTCATAAATTAGGCTCTTCATACGACCCCACAAGATGTAGTCCATAGGGGTTAAATCCGGCGATCGCGGCGGCCACGCGGTTGGCCATCACGGCCAATCCATCTTTCACCATACCGTCTGTTGAGATGTCTCCGGACAGCCAGTGAAAAGTGAGGTGGTGCTCCATCATGCTGAAACCACATTTCCTGACGGACATTCAATGGCACAGCTTCCAAGAACGGGTCCATTACGTGTCGTAGGAAGACTAAGTATGCTGGACCCGTGAGCTTGGATGGAAGGAGGTATGGTCCAATCACATGACTGTCCAGAATACCTGCCCACACGTTAATTCCAACCTGTCTTGAAATCTCTAAACATGGGTGGCATGAGGGTTTTCTTCCATCCAGTCATGGCTATTTCGAGCATCCAGAACACAATCCCTTGTGAACTTACATTCATCTGTGAAGAGAACTCGACGTGGAAACAGGGGCGCGTCGATGCAGTGGTGCAGAAATCATATGCAGAAGGCGACGCGTTGTGGAAAGTCTGCTGGACCCATAGCCTGTACCCTTTGAAAGTGGTACGGATGTAATTGTTGCTCATGTAGGACGTCCAAGACGGTACTGTGACTAACAGCCATTGCACGCGCAATTGTTCGCAAACTCGTTGATGGGCTATCTTCAATGCGACGCAGTGCACCTTCTTCAAATTCGGGAGTGCGGCATCGCAGTGGAGCACCACAGACCTGCCTCCTCACCGTGAAGATACACGTTTCTCGTAGCCGTTATATAACTTGGGCAAACAGTTTGTGCAATGGAGTGTGACGGTGTGGAAAACGTTCGTGATACAGCTGGTTAGCAGCTCTTCCGTTAACTCCAGCTTCGCCATACACAAGGAGCATGTCTGTGTATTCCGCAAACGTGTACTGCACCATGTTTCCTCTATCGGTGATGCACAGGTATTCACTCGGTCTCACAGTAAAGCAGGCAATAAGTGACATCTGGGGTTCGTTTGACGTAGTACATGTCATCGTGTCTACACTGTTGCATACCAGGACAGGGAACTCTGAGACGTTTCTCTTGCTCTAAGAAAACGTTGACGCAGTACACATCTGAATTGAAACTGTCGTTGAACGGAAACGATACGATTCCGGACATGGGTTCCTATTCAAAATGTTCTGTACTCACTACCCTCAACATGTCCTAGAAGTTTTTAACGGAAATTTCCGGCCACCCTGTATATCCAAAGCCTACAACCGCCTCTGACTCCTCAAACTCCTCTCTGGCCAGACATGGGTGTTGCACCCCTCTACCACCCTCCACACCTACAAATCCTTAGTCCGTCCCATCCTCTGTTATGCCAGTCTTGCCTGGATATCTGCTCCCCCCAAATTCTATAAGTCCCTCCAGATCCTTGAGCGTCATGCACTCCGCCTCGCCTTCCGTACACGCCTCCTGTCCCCCACGCGGATCCTCTATGACCTCATTTCTTTCCCCCATCTGCTCCTACTCCTCGAACATATCCGCATACTCTACACCTCCCGCCGCCTTGATCCCCCTCACCCCCTGGTTGCTCCTCTCCTCTCCCATCCCTGCCCCCTGCCACGTCTTTACTGTTGCTTCCCCCCTACCCTCCATCTCTACACCCTTCCTCTCCTTTCCCAAGGTGGCTTCCATCAACTCCCCCTCCCAGATGATGCCCTCTCTCCCTCCATTTGTCCCTCCTATCAACTCTGATCCTCACCCTCCCTCCTTTCCTCCGTCCTTTTCCTGGGCTCCCTCTCCCCCCTTCCATCCTCTTTTTTCCCCGCCTACCCTCTCTCTGTCCCCCTTCTCTCCCTCGAGTCCTTTTGCATTTCCCTCCTCTGCCTTTTCCCATTCCCTCTCGCGTCTGCCCTGCCCCTCCCCCCCCTTATGAGTCCTCTACCAACTTCGGTTCCCCCCCCCCTTTTGTTTTTCCTCTCCTCCCTCCTTGTTTTCCCCCTCATCTGTCCAGGTTCCACCCCCCCCCCCATCGGCCCTTTGGCTATGGTGTGTCATCCTTGTGCCGACATTGTAGTGCAGTGTTGTGTGTCTTTTCCGAAGTGTTGCGAAAGGAAATCATGCTGTCACTGGGTGTGATTTTTATATCTCTTGCGAACAGAAACCAGACTGTCACCATGTTTTTTAATTGTCTGTCTACTATTTACCTGTTTGCTTCCTGTGTATTTTATTAGCATTGCGAACAATTTGTTTTATGTTTTAACTTTCCACACTTTTCCGCCGTTTTACAATTTAAGTCACCGTTTTATCTCCTGCTTTTATTGTTTCTTATCTTCTTCTTATGTTTCAAAAAGCCTGTAGGCTGAAGAGTAGCGTACTAAGCTGCTGCTAGCCCGCCCCTTTAGGGGGGAATCGAAATTCAATAAAGGAAAAAAACCACCCTGTATATTACTGATTACCACTGCAAGATCACAGGCTAACGTAAGTGCGAGATAAGCCATTATAAATGTGAACTGCTGGTACGTCAATAACCGGTGTAACTGCCAGAATGTTCAATGAAATAGGATGGAGTTCCATGTCTGTTGCACTTGATCGGTCAATACAGGGACGGTTAATGCTGTTTGTAGATGATGCTGTAGTTGTGGTCCGACGACATCCCACATGTGCTCGACTGGAGACAGATCTGGTGATCCAGCAGAACAAGGTAATATGTCGAAACTCAGTAGAGCATGTTGGGTTACAACAGGAGTATGTGGGCGAGCGTTATCCTGTTGGAAATCACCCTCTGGAACGCTGTTCATGAATGGCAGCACAACAGGTGGACTCACCAGATTAGCGTACGAATTTGGAGTCAGGATGCATGGGCTAATCACGAGAACGTTCCTGCTGTCATATATCGCACCGCAGACTATAGCTCCAGGTATAGTTCCAGAGTGTAAGGCCGCAGACGGGTTTGTTGCAGACTCTCACCTGGCTTCCTTAAACCAAGAAACGGCCATCACTGGCATCAAGGCAGAACCAACTTTAAAAAACACAACAGATCTCCAACCTACCCTACAATGAGCTCTTGCTTGACACCACTGGAGTCGCAAAGTGGCTGTAGTTTATGGTCAGTGGACTGAACGCTACAGAGCGCGTGGCTCGGAGCTGTCGTTGAAATAACCGATTTGCAACAGTTCATTGTGTTACTCTCGTGCCAACTACTGCTCAGATTGCTACTGCAGATGCAGTGTGATGCGCTGGAGCTACACGCTGAACATGATAGTCTTCTTTCTCGGTAGTATCATGTGGCCGTCCGGAGCCCCGTTTCTTGCGACCATGCATTCTTGTGACCACAGCTACCAGCAACCATGTGCAGTGGCTACATTCCTACCAAGTCTTTGTGCAAAATCAAAGAAGGAACATCCAGCTTTTGGTAGGCCTATTACACGACCTCACTGAAACTCACTGAGGTGCTGATAGTGGCGTTTTTGTCGCCTTAAAGGCATTCTTGACTAACGTCAACTCACCAGAGGTAACTAACGCTCACAACTGTTACAGCGAGTATTAAAAGCAATCATGATTTGCACCCTCATAGTGGCACAATGCGACTGGCGCAAAATTTGAGTAGACGTTATCGTTTAGATGTAGAAACACGACTACCAACTTTCGTTTACATCGCAAAATTTCATCTTGGTCTTGTGATTATGTATTTGCTAATGGCTATTGCGATAGCCAAAATTACGGCACGTTTGACAGTCAATGTCACTCGTCACGGTAGCGCACTAGACGATGAAGCGGTCGCTGTCGAGGTTAGAGGCTTGAGATACGGAACTGAAGCTAAGTATAAAGGTTTTGGTTAGGTTTGGCTTGTCTAAAGGAAATTAATAGACCAAACGAAGAATACATAAGGCTGCACGGCCATAAACTGACAGTATTTTAGTTGTTGTGATTGTGGTCTTCAGTCCGAAGGTTGGTTTTGTGCAGCTCTCCATGCTACACTACCTTGTGCGAGACATGTCGTCTCCGAATAACTGCTGCAACCTACATCTTTATGAATCTGCTTACTGTGTTCGTCTCTTGATCCCCCTCTAAGAATTTTAGCCGCTCACATTTCCCTTCAATACTAAACCGGTGATTCCTTGATATCTCAGAATGTGTCCTGTTAACCGATCCCTTCTTTTGGTCAAGCTGTGCCACAAATATCTTGTCTCCCGAGTTCTATTTAGTACTTCTTCATTAGTTACGTGATCGACTCATCTAATTTTCAACATTCTTCTGTAGCACCACATTTCGAAAGCTTCTTTGTCTTTTTATCTAAACTCTTTATCGTCCATGTTTCACTTCCATACATGGCTACACTCCAGACAAATATCTTGAGGAAAGACTTCCTAACACTTAAATCCGTATTCTATGTTAACAAATTCACAAACGCTTGCTTTCCTTGTCATTGCCACTTGCGTTTTATTCCCTCTCTGCTTGGGCCATTATCATTTATTTTGCTGCCCAAATAGCAAAACTCATCTTCTCATCTTCTACTTTAAGTTGTCTCGTTTACTGATCTGGTGCGTCATGGACCTGGCCGTCGGGGGGGGGGGGGGGGGGGAGGGGGGGTTGCGTGCCTCAGCAATACAGTTAGCCTTACCGTAGGTGCAATCAGAACGGAGGGATATCTCTTGAGAGACGAGACGAAGTGAGGTAGCAGCCTACTCAGTAGTTGCAGGTGCAACAGTTGGGATGTTTGATCTGGCCTTGTAACGTCAATCAAAACAGCCTTGCTGTGCACGTACAGCGAATGGCTGAAAGCAAGGGCTACAGCCTTAATTTTCCCCGACGACATGCATCTCTTCTATTGTTTTAGTAACTGTAGCTAAATAAGAAGATACGTTTACATGCGATTTGTTGCCAGATAAAAGAAAAGACTGATATCAAACGCGTAATTGTGAACCTTCGGTTACAAACTGATGGGTTTGCCTGAATACTGTAATTCATTGGGAAGATTAGAGGAGGTCTTTCTACATCAGTGAAACATGAAAACTTCGTACTTTGAAGGCTCTAAGAGAGAAATAAATTGAAATTGTCAAAAAATCCCACTTTCATGTATTTGTACATAAACACTATCTGATTAAAAGTATCCGGACACAGCTTTGTAAGGCAGAATTGACTTGTTTCCTCTCATCCACTGTTCAGTGGCATTTTACACCACCACAAATGTCGCTTAGCACTGACTACAGAAACGACTGATTTATGAGGAGCTGTTCGACCACTGTACCGCATTCCATTTGACTTCCTACACACAGTCGTTGAGCTAAGTGGACTGCTGAATTTCACGAGTGATTCCTTCCGTAGATTTTACACACTCTACTACGAACCATGTGTCGCCTTTTTAACGTCTACGAAAAGACCATAAATCGCGGTGACTTCAGTGTAATTATTATCTTTGTAGAAGTGTCATTGCTTATTTCTTTCAGGTATCTACTGTAGGCGTTCTTTCTGTGTATGGGCAAAGCTCTATCGAGCTATGTTACTTGGTAGTGGCATATCATGCGAAAGCTACTTTTGTTCTTATGTTTGCACGCCAGTGTATTAAAATATTTTAAGACATTGTCATACATTAATAGAAGTACTCTCCGCCACACACTGTAAGATGGCTTCCGGAATATAGATGTAGATTTATTGTTATTACTGTGTAATGAGAGGCGTCAGTGGCATGTTAAAAGTAGTGGTGATGGTCAGTTAGATTTCAGAGGGAGAGCCGAATCCCAGATCCGCAAACTTTCTATGGTCGATAGCCTGTGGACTATAGTAGTTTCCTGCGCATGACCAATAACAGGTAATCAAGAATTACTGACGTTGATATGTCTGTGAAGAAGAGGTAGCAAAGATCTGAAATTTAGCATTGCGGTTTATCTCTCCTCGTAAACGGAAATTATCCACCCTTACCTCCGGGGGGAGGGCTATGCATATCCATAGGGAGAAAATGAGCTGTGGAAATGTTATAAGAATAGAATTCCCAGATTTACCTGAAGTTTAAAGGAAAAATAATGGTAAATTATTCCAGGCACACCGGGCGATAGGACTGAATCCCTACATCGTCTTCTAAACGAAAATATTCGTTCTAATTATAATAGATTTCGTTTTACACTACTGGCCATTAAAATTGCTACACCACGAAGATGACGTGCTACAGACGCGAAATTTAACCGACAGGAAGAAGATGCTGTGATATGCAAATGATTAGCTTTTCAGAGCATTCACACAAGGTTGGCGCCGGTGGCGACACCTACAACGTGCTGACATGAGAAATGTTTCCAACCAATTTCTCATACACAAACAGCAGTTGGCCGGCGTTGCATGGTGAAACGTTGTTGTGATGCCTCGTGAAAGAAGGAGAATTGCGTATCATCACGTTTGCGACTATGATAAAGGTCGGACTGTAGCCTATCGCGATTGCGGTTTATCGCATCGTGACATTGCTGCTCGCGTCGGTTGAGATCCAATGACTGTTAGCAGAATATGGAATCGATGTGTTCAGGAGGGTAACACGGAACGCCGTGCTGGATCCCAACGGCCTGGTGTCACTAGCAGTCGAGATGACAGGCATCTTATCCGCATGGCTGTAACGGATCGTGCAGCCACGTCTCGATCCCTGTTTGGAAGACAACAACCATCTGCACGAACAGTTCGACGACGTTTGCAGCAGCGTGGACCATCAACTCGAAGACCATGGCTGCGGTTACCCTTGACGCTGCATCACAGACAGGAGCGCCTGCGATGGTGTACTCAACGACGAACCTGGGTGCACGAAGGGCAAAACGTCATTTTTTCGGATGAAAAAAGGTTCTGTTTACAGCATCATGATGGTCGCATCCGTGTTTGGCGACATCGCGGTGAACGCACATTGGAAGCGTGTAATCGTCATCGCCATACTGGCGTATCAGCCGGCGTGATGGTATGAGGTGCCACTGATTACACGTCTCGGTCATCTCTTGTCCGCACTGACGGCACTTTGAACAGTGGACGTTACATTTCAGATGTGTTACGACCCGTGGCTCTACCCTTCATTCGATCCCTCCGAAAACCTAAATTTCAGCAGGATAATGCACGATCGTATGTTGCAGGTCCTGTACGGGCCTTTCTGGCTACAGAAAATGTTCGACTGCTGCCCTGGCCAGCACATTTTCCAGATTTCTCACCAACTGAATACGTCTGTTCAATGGTGGCCGAGCAACTGGCTCGTCACAATACAGCAGTCACTACTCTTGATGAACTGTGGTATCGTGTCGAAGCTGCATGGTCAGCTGTACCTGTACACGCCATCCAAACTCTGTTTGACTCAATGCCCAAGCGTATCAAGGCCGTTATTACTGCCAGATGTGGTTGTTCTGGGTACTGATTTCTCAGGATCTATGCACCCAAATTGCGTGAAAATGTAATCACATGTCAGTTCTAGTAAAATATATTTGTCCAATGAATACCCGTTTATCATCTGCATTTCTTCTTGGTGTAGCAATTTTAATGGTCAGTAGTGTAGATTTTTCCAACATTCGCTGAACTGTGCATGGATAACCCACAAATTGGGTAATCCGAAGTCAGTTAGCTGAAAACTTGCTATGTGTCTCATCAGCATTCCAATTACATTAGTCTTATCAGCAGCACTATTTATCTGTTTGATATTCTCTTCAGTTTTTATTTCCCTTCTTTTTTGAATTGATGTTTATACAGTTTCTCATCTTCACATTCTGTAAATATTAAAACATTGGCGCTGTAAATACGCATTTGTGATAGACTCCTGTTGTTGAGGCAGCAGTCTTAACGGAGCGAACGACACCTCATGGAAACATACGATGGAGGACTCTGTGATGGTCACCTGACATCAACTGTGAGAGCGGGCAAAACAGGACCTGGGGCAAGGAAACGAGCTGAACCTCATTCACATGGTACCAAGTGCATGCAACCAAGCTCACAGATAAACTGTAGTTGCGCCAGGAATTGGAAAATGACAGATGGGTGGTAGCCAGGGGTGGGAGTGGGGGTTAATGGGGGTGGAAGGGGGATCGGTACGGTGAGAGGGAAGTGCCATGTGCTCATGCGAAACACGAGTAGTGGGACGAATCAGCCATCTGTTTGTTAAGTGTCCTACTGACAGTCTGATTTGTTCGGCCCTACTAAACGTGATGTGGCATCCAGATGGTCAGGCATAGCGCCAAATATTATCACTTGGCAGAATACACACACACACACAAGGGCTATGCAAACTACTCTGTCGAAATACCAGGGGACTGATATAGCGCTGACAGCACTGTTGCAATCACCTAATGAAAGGAAAAGGAAGATGTACGTTAAAAATGGTTACTCAAACGGAAATTGCACTATTAGGGTCAGTCGCCTGGCTAGTAATGCCACCTGCACATACTGCCATGGCTGGCAGGTAGCTAGACTCCAGGCATCATCTGCCGAATCCATATACACATGGCCCAAAGCACCACGTGCTTGAAAAAATGGGCAGGCCACAACAGCAACCCACAGATGTGTATTCACGTCAGATGACAACAGTAGAACATCGTTTAGTGTACACGCCAGAATGTAGCAAGTACCATGAGAGGCACCCACATCACCTGCCAGCAGCGCTCACATCCAATCACGGCACTGTGAGTATGTCAATATGTTTAGTCTGGACGTTACTGACACACATCTGCGCATCATGTGGCCCTGAATGGAGATCCTTCTGCTGGATTACTGAAGACTTTGATGAACCACTTTCGACCAGCATTCGTTAACACTCCTGGCTCAACACTGGATGTGCCCCACAGCTCGTCTGTTGGCAGCATTCTTCAGCAGCAGCCTGCAGCACCACCCAGAACTCTGACCACATGTCGATACAGTGTGGCCTAGAATTCCAACCAAAACACTGTCCAGTCTACACCCATCCAAGCCAGACACCAACCCAGGACACCAGCCATAACATTATCTAGGACACTGACTGGACACTGACAAAGAATACTGAACTAGACTTCAATGAGAGACTTTATGAACGAGATTGAGGCAGTAAAATTGTTAAAGCTTTCGTGGCCACTTGCTGACCAATTGTCTGTTGGTTTCTTACTCAGGTTCTCCGGCCAAAGTTTGTTTGATGATTTTTCTGATGTTTCGCCAGTACGATTGCCTGGCATTGTCAAAGTTTCACCCTCCATTGATGGCAGTGGACTGGAGTCGAGCTCATTATTACAACATAGACTTTTTCCACATGTACATGGTATGCAGCATATTCTCAACATTGCAAGTGGGCTCCTTATTTCCTTTGCTGATCTGAGACACTCTTTCACCTTCTTTGTCAGTTTATAAATAGCATTTATACCATGTTTGCCATGTACACATAATCTGTGGCCGCGAGCTCGACTCCAGTCCACCACTAGCAATGCAGGTGAAGCTTTGAAACTGCCAGCCTCTCGTGCTGGGGAAACGTCAGAAAAAATCATGGCTGAAGAACTTGAGAAGCGAACAGGCAATTTCTCTACAGTGAGAAACTTTATCAGTCTACGAGATGTGGCTATTAGTTTCTGTTACACGTTAGAATGGTGAACATTTCATTTATTTGTTGACCAATAAAAGTATTTCTTTCATTATAACCTGTGGACTGACTTTATTACATACTGTCCTGTTCATGCCATAAGGACCGAGACATAAAAAATTGTTATGATAATAGTTTGGCCCTGCAATTATCGCATCTCTCCATATCCATCGGAACTATGTCTTCTGTAGCTTTCCCAGTTATGGGGTTAGCAGTTGCACTGTTTGAACTAGTACATCACTCATTTGATTGAGCTGCAGTGTTCAGTGACGACATCCCAATGAGCAATGGACCAGATGGCACAGGTTCCACATTTCGCATGATACTTCCTGCACACCTCTGAACTTCTATGATGACGACTCGCCCCTGCCCACAGCTAGAAAATGCTGCCTCCACTTCTTCTGGAGTTCGAGAATGCTTTGGATTCTTGGCCTACCTTCCTTGCAAGCGTTATACCACCTCCTTGATGCCTGTGCTTCCTAATGTTTCGCTACTGGCTGGCTCTGGCCCCTCTGCCTCTGGCACCACTACCTCCAGCACTGTTTCCTTTGTCTATGATAGCCTCTCGTGGTCTAATGCACTTTTGGCTCCACCACCCTCTTCAGTATTCCTGCCACCTCAGTCTTTGACACCACCCCAGCCTGAACCCCTTCTCCACACCAGCCAGAGCACTCTGGCTCCAGCACCACCAGCCCCAGTGCAACCAGCCCCTATGCCACTGGCCCAGGCTCCACTGCCACTCCACAGCTGATCTCACCACAGTCGGCCCCTACACAGTTGGCTCCTCTGCCCTCTGCAGCTGGCCCCTCTGCAACTGACCCCACCATAGCCGACCTCTCCACAGCTGGCCCCTCTGCAGCAACATGCTGATCTGCGTTCAAGTCAGACGACAACAGAAACACGCCTCTCTGTGTACACGCCAGACTCCAGGAGACTCCACAAGAGGTGTCAGCATCACCTGCCAGTAGCGCTCGCATCCAATCGTGGCGCTGCAAGAATGGCGCTAAGTTTGTTCTGTACATCACGTGACACGTTTCCGCACGTCACGTGGCACTTAAAGGAAATCCTTACACCAGATAGTTTAAGAAGCTGTGCAACCACTACTTAACAGCATTAGCCCACTCTTTATGTCAACGCGGGCTGTTCCCTGCAGCTCCAATGTTGGTAGCGTTTTTCAACAGCAGTCTTCAGTGCCGGCCGAACTCTGACTCGTCGTCGATCCTGTGCAACGTAGCACACCAACCAAGACACAAACCAGCCTACACCAGACCGAGCCAGACGTCAAACCTGAGTCGGCCGGAGTGGCCGTGCGGTTCTAGGCGCTACAGTCTGGAACCGAGCGACCGCTACGGTCGCTGGTTCGAATCCTGCCTCGGGCATGGATGTGTGTGATGTCCTTATGTTAGTTAGGTTACTTAGTTCTAAGTTCTAAGCGACTGATGACCTCAGAAGTTAAGTCGCATAGTGCTCAGAGCCATTTGAACCATTTGAACCATTTGTCAAACCCGAACATCGGCCAAACCACCGTTTAGGATACCAATCAGACACCAAACAGGGACACTGGCCGGCCGGTGTGGCCGAGAGGTTCTAGGCGTTTCAGTCTGGAACCGCGCGACCGCTACGGTCGCAGGTTTGAATCATGCCTCGGGCATAGATATGTGTGATGTCCTTATGTTTAAGTTGTTCTAAGTTCTAGGGGACTGATGACCTCAGATGTTAAGTCCCATAGTGCTCAGAGCCATTTGAACCAGGGACACTGAGCTTAACATCTGAGGTCATCAGTCCCCTAGACTTAGAACTACGTAAACATAACTGACCTAAGGACATCACGCACATCCATGCCCAAGGAAGGATTCGAACCTGTGACTGTAGCAGCAGCCGGGTTCCGCACAGAAGCGCCTAGAACCGCTCGGTCACAGCGGCCGGCAAACCGAAAGTGGTGAACTGTCTAGAAACTGAGTGAGGGTATATAAATGAGGACGTAACCTACAGAACATTTTTGTTCTACATAGTAATCTCCTTATATGTTACTTCAAAATAAACAGTATGTATAGCAAAATTTAAACTGTCAGTGTTTAATTCCGGTTTTATTGGAAAACTGTTCATTTGTAACGTGAAACAGAGGGGCGTTAGAGTAGTAAAAGTAAAAAAAGAAGGTAATTTAGCGGCAGAAACTGCAACTTCCTAAAAAAAAAGGTAAAATTAAGAAAACTAAAACAAAAACATATCAAATGCTTCAGTACTTCTATGAGCTTATATAAAAAATGCTTCTGTTATTCATAGGCAACTGTCGCACTTATCAGTAACAATAGGACACTTTTTCCTTTGTTCATGATGAAGAACATTCAATTCAGTACAAAATAACACCAGCAGTTATATAGATTTTTTATGTTTGTGCATGAAAACTATACTTTCATCAATAGTAACTGCTTTGGTTACATAAAAGCACAGAAGTTACCCGCTCAATTTATTTTTATTACTTATAAAATGAAATTTATATTTTATAAGGATATAAAACTCTCAATGGACTACTACTGAACGGTATACAGTTCTAATTATGCGTAAAACAAGCAAAAAACGAAGAGAAGTCGTCGGCTCCCATTTTCTGTCTGACATCCATTTGTGTTTCTTTCCCTACCAATGCCATCAATACTATCCGCAATGCTACCATTTACTACGTCATGTGCTGTACCCAAACTACTGAACTGTAGTTTTGGTAGAGCGCAATTCTGTTTACAGCCGCACAATGTCAGCACGAGTTGTCACATTCGGAGGAAGTGATTCAGTATTAATACATAACTGAGCTCGCTATAAAGACAATGTGACTGTCACTGATGTTTATAAAAACTGCAATTTCTCATGCAGTAACTAGAAAACTTCTGATGTTTGTTTACCTTTAATCTTTTTTGGCACTGTCTTAAAGTTCTAAGAAAAGGTTTATCTTAGTGCTTTTTTATATACGTGAAAGGAGAAACAGCATTGGTCGTATTTTTTTGTTTTATTATCCGCAAAATCGATTTTCGGTCACTTAGTGACCATCCTCAGTGCTGTAATATACAATTAAAATTGGTAGGCACTGATGTCAACAAGCTTAGAGCGATACCAGCTTGTTGATACCAGTGCCTACCAATTTTAATTGTATATTACAGCACTGAGGATGGTCACTAAGTGCCCGAAAATCGATTTTGTGGATAATAAAACAAAAAAATACGACCAATGCTGTTTCTCCTTTCAAGTATATCCATTATCTGGTCGTGGTACACAGAACACTCCATGGAGTCGCCAATCAATTAGTGCTGTTTGCATGTAAATGGAGGGTCCTGAAAGTGTGATGTATTATACAAAATGTATTTTTAAAATATAGGATGTTGTTTGTATTCTAACTAAAATACTACTTTACACTCCACAGAACACAGCATTTACACTATTTTTCGAGCTCTTTCTCTTTCTCTAGAGAAAATACACAACCGCTCAGATACCCAAATGCTCACACCTCTGACCACGACGAGACTGACTCGATCAGTGTCTCAGTCAGTCTCTCCCCTTCTGCGGGTCTGAGCGTTTGGCTATCTGTGTGTTTGACTGTGAATGTGAATGTGTGTACTTTTTCTAGAGAAAGTACAAGACCTTGAAAGCTAATGTAAATAACGTATTTTGTTGGGTATTTCTATGTGCCACACATCATTGAGCTATAGGTGGGATATTGCCTGTCCTTTATTTTACATATTATTCCCTCCAGGAATTTCCATTCTTGTTATAGAAAGCAGTTCTCTTGCAACCTGCAGTATGTATGCAATCTGGTGATAGCATAACGTGCTCCGGAGGTAGGCGCTGCTACTTTGTGTAGCCAATGGATAACTGAGAATAACACTGCCTGCACTAATTAACGGAATAATGTAGGCAGAGAGGTGAAAATTGATGTACTTATCTGAAATTACATGGGGTTTTATTGAGACCGAAAACGAATGAAAAAACTGGCCAACAGATGGCGGTAGACAACAAAACATCGTGTATGAAATGAGCTGTGTGTAACCATCGAACCGACTCCCGTACGGACGGTATAGTAGTAAGCATCCATGGCGCAGAGAAACAACTGAAAGAGTTGAAAACAAATAAGGCACCAGTTAGGGATGGAGTGCCAAATCGATTTTTCAAGGAACACTCTACGGCACTGGCCACTTAATTAGCTTCCATTTATCGCGAATCTTGCCCAGTGCGAAGTTTCTGGCGACTGGAAAAAGCGCAGGTGACTACTACGTATAAGAAGGCAAAAAGAACAGAGCCGCAAAATTACAGACTAATACCCCTACTTCGGTTTGCTACAGAATCCTTGAACACATTCTCAGTTAGAATAAAATAACTTGTTTAAGACCGAGAAGCTTATGTCCACAAATCAGTATGGTTTTAGAAAGCATCGCTCGTGCCAAACTTAGCTTACCCTCTTCTCACATGATATACTGCGAACTATGTATGAAAGGCAACAGGCAGATTCCATATTCCTAGATTTCCGGAAAGCGTTTGACAAAGTGCCCCATTGCATTAGAGAAGTACGAGCATATGGAACAAGTTCACAGTTTTGTGAGTGGCTAGAAGACTTCTTAAGTTATAGAACCCAATATATTGTCTTCTACGGCGAGTGTTCATCAGAGGCAAGGGTAACGTCAGGAGTGTCCCAGGGAAGTGTGATAGAACCACTGTTATTCTCTATAAACATATATGATTTGGCGCACAGGGTGGGCAGCAATCTGCGTAAGGTGTCGAAGTTGAATGACTCTAGGGGGATACAAGATGAATTGGGTTAGGTTAGGTTAGGTTACGTTACGTTATGTTAGGTTGGGTTACAAAATTACTAGTTGGTAGGATGAATGGCATTTAGCTCTAAATCTAGAAAAATGTAAATTAATGCGGATGAAGAGGAAAGACAAATCCGTAATGTTCAGATACAGCGTTACTAATGTCATGCTTGAAATAGTGACATCGTTTAATTAACTGGGCATGAAGTTGCAAAGCGATGCGAAATGTATTGAACATATGAGGTTGAGTTATTAAAGGCGAAAGTTCGACTTCGATTTATTGGGAGACTTCAAGGAAAGTATGCTTCATCTGCAAAGGAGGCTTCATACAGGACGCTAGTGCGACGTATTCTTGAGTACTAGTGGAGGGTTTGGGATCTGTACTAGGTAGAATTGAACAAAGAGATTGAAGGCTGCTAGATTTGTTACTGGTAGGTTCGAACAACATGCAAGTGTTACATAGATGCTTTGGGATCTCAAATGGGAATATTTCTTTTCGAGGAGCACTATTGAGAAAATTTAGAGAACCAGCATTTGAAGCTGACTGAAGATCGATTCTACTGCCCCCCTCCCCCCCCCCCCCCCACATACATAGTGCGTAAAGAACACGAAGATAATATACGAGAAATTAGGACTCATCAAAGGCATATAGACAGTAGTTTTTCACTCATTCTATTTGCGAGTGGAACAGGATAGGAAATGGCTAGTAGTACCTTCCACCACACATCGTAAGGTGGATCGTGGAGTATCGATGTAGATGTAGATGTAGGTATAGATATAGGGAGGCCCCCACATACATTGTGTGTAAGGAACACGAAGATAAGTGGAACAGGAAAGGAAATGGCTAGTAGTACCATCCGCCACACATTGTAAGGTGAATTGTGGGGTATCGATATAGATATGGGTGTAGAGATGGAGTCAGATCACTTCTGGAGTCAGATCACTTCTGGCCTGCTGGAAGGTACGACTTCTGTGCGGTATCGCGTTTCAGCAATTCGTGTAAGACATCTCTTGTGAGTAGTAGCATAATGGCGGTACTGGGTCAATAAACATCAAATTGGTATCAAGTGGATTATTCAAATAAATTAAACTGATTCAGTATTTACCTCTACTGCACACCCCAACAATTATATTATGGGCTTCCCACACAGGCACATGCCCATGCCCCTTTGCCCCCCCCTCTTGGGAAATACTTGCCCCACCCCTTTCCATAAACTCTACATAGAAAAAAATGGTAAATTCATATTTAGTGTTAAACCAACCTAACTCGTCGCCATTTCTAGGACGTCACCCACACCCCTACCACAACCCACCCACCCCGGCAAATTGTGGAAAAATCGCTCAGTCAGTGTCTGACTGTTGGACTGGGAGAATCTCATGACAGTAGGCTAATACACCGTCAATCACATTGCATCAAAAAATTTAAGGCACTTGGATACAGCTTAAACAATTTTTTTGGATATTGTTTATTTAAAAAATTAGCAGGAGCCAAGGTAGTGCAGAATTGTTTAAATAAACAATCTGCAGGGATGAATTTCACGCAGTCCTTTTTATTTCTAACATCACAATACAGTTCCAAATTGTTGGTATTGTATAACTGGTGTTCCACTCAAAACTAGTAATATACAGATTCAAACTCTACATAGAGCGCTTCTATCATCTAAAATTCGAAATAAATATATAAATATCTCTAAAACTCTACGCAGGGCGCTCACCACATTTCGAGTTTTAGCTGCTTGTTTGGGTCACGGTCAGAGAGAGAAAAATTCTGAGTCCTACAGCTGCTGTTGTGTTCATAACATTTCTGAAAAGCTGAGGAGGCTTAGTTCACATTTGTTGCGGGAGCCAGGGATGATAAGGCTCTTATTTTTTATTTTCCTCACTTATTAAAACACTCTGGTGTCTCAGCACAGTCAGGAAAATCAGAACAATTACATATCTGAAAGCTCATGACATATTTCTAAAGGCACAACAGACTGTGAAAAAGAAAACACAGACACACAGCAGATCAGGCGTCTAAAAGATTCTCCTAGAATCCGAAGCACTGTCATTCATAAGAGAAAAATGGCTGAAATTTTGGGTGAATTTTCGATGTCCTACAGCTGCTGATATGGAGATGCTCTGAAGCCAAAATTGTGGGTGTGGGACAGAATGCCACCAATCAGAAGAAGAGGAAGCTGGTCTTCATGAACTTGTCTATGAACTCTCGAGTAATGAAGACATCACGTGAGTCTCTATTGTGATGGAACATTCTGTAGATACCATTTTCCTGCCCCTGTCTTGTTCGAATCAATCTGCAGAGACTCCTATGTCTTCCACAAAGGATTTCTTTTGACTCCCTGCCATCATGCAACTTCCTGTGAATGGAGCATCCTGATTGTTTTTTACTGAATTTTATCTCTAAATTGCTGCTACCGGTTTGGGAACACTATCCACCATTTTATACAGACAGACAAATTATGAGAATTTCAGCAGAAAACTTTTTTGTATAGATCGAAAAACATACAGAAGTCATATTGCCCTGACACTGCAAAAGTGGTCCACAGATCATGAAATATGGAAAATATCTCCATCGACACTTCGTCAGTTATACCGTTTTGCTACTGTCGAGGAAAGCTTGAATTTCACTGAGTGAAACCGATCTCCAGCCGGGCTATATCACCACAAACGATTGTACCACCATATCATAACGTTGTAGTAAACACAAATCGTATCTTGCACCATACAAAATCATCTGCATCCTGAATACAGCTATTGACCGCCAGACACTTATACTGTAAAGACACACAGACCCCAAAAAACATAAGGAGATGCACCATATATAGTCGAACCAACGAAGTCAGTCTGTCATCCACCGCAGCCAACGGTCATGAGATAACTGCCCCTACTCGCGCTGGCATGATGCACTATCACGGCGCCCTCCGTTGACCATGACCACTCTCTAAATTGGAAAACAAAGGCTGGGCTGGTCCCCCTCCCACAAAAGCGTCCGGTAACGGTACTGTTTCCGGTCTGACCTATTTCTGCCGTGTTTTCTGCAACGAGCTGTGACCATCTCCATACTCATGGATTACAAGAGAATTTACTTTCTGAGCACTGTCGCTTAGAAATGCTCTGTCAATCAGAAATTAGTATACTGATTTAAAAATCTGTATCAGCTGTATATCAGATTTTACACGCCAAAAATCACGTTGGTATGACATTTTTATGCTGAAATCATCGAGTAGCATAAGAAAAGTTTCAGAAGTTTGTGTATTTTCACATGGTTTTCCGGAATATCATATTACATACGTACTGGTCTCGATATCAACCACATAGCAGTAACCCACCGATCACTCTCACTGTATAATTCCGAAGATAAAGAATGGAAATTATACTTCTAGAAAACTGCAGCTTCAGCAGTATCATTATGTCAGACATGCTGCAAGCAAAATAGTAACTACAAACGTATCTCGTCTGCGAAGTTTTGTATGTGAAAATTCGAAACTCAGGTAAACCGATAGTTCCACCAGTATTTTTTTACTAATATGGAATGGTAGTACAAACAGTCAGCTAGTCATTTTACATGGGTGGGGAGTAATTCCCCAGGGCAAATACTCACCATATTGAAAATTCTCAAATTTTCACAAAAGAATCGTAGAATACTCGCAACACAAGCGACTACGAAGGCTTCCCAACACATTCTGACTTTTAGTTCGCTATTCACGTGCCCAGAAGGTGGCATGGTTAGGTTAACTGAAACCCCGCTCCTGACTGACCAGTTCGGGAAGCTCAGTGGTACCCTGTGCCTTAAGGCGGAAATGTCCATTCATTTCAGCCACCGGCTATCTCCGCCAAGCATTGTCGTCCTTGGAAACCATCCACGTATTTATCTGTTTAATTACAATTAAATATTACTATATCGCCACCAATTTGGTGAAATTTCACAATGAGCAAGGTATTGGAAATGTTTCCACCACGACTGTGGCTCTGGAAATACCAATTTCCAAAGTAAATCTATATCCTCCTTATGACTGAACATGATTTTCCATGTAAAATCATTCATACCTTTTATGGCTATTGATGCACTGAAATCACAATTTCCCATGTCAAATCTGCACATCCCTTTTGAACGGACATAGTCGTTTCTCTCCTCATGCCATAATACTGATCACGGTAATATTATGATCCAGCTGCATAACATTGCTGAAAAGTAGCATGTTTATCATTAAAAGGTATATGGCGGCCGAAAAATTATGGTGTGTACACACTCATAGCAGCTGATATCGTTTCGCAAGGCCTACCATAATTTCCCAGTAGCGAAACACAACCACCCCATCATCATTATTGCATATTTACCTAGGAATGAAGAGTGTAATTACAATAAAAAGCCTTCCCGTCTTTTATTTATGTTTCGTATGGTCTTGCCCAGTAGATGGTATTTGCCAGAGCAGGCACAATTGATATCCACAACCAAGTTATAGATCCATGCTAATTCTCTCGAAACCTGGTCACATCACAACATGAGTGTTTCATAATCATAAGACTGTCTAGTCTACCATCCATCACTGACTAGATAGAGAACTATCACAAAGATAATAATATCACACGAAGTTACAGGAGGTATTTCGCAACACTGCAGAGTCTAGGTGGACTACACAAAGAAATTAGGAACCATAAAATATACAATTCTGCCGATACCAAATGACGGTCTATAAATATCGTCCTGTAAACTTCATAATCTGCTTTATCGTATTCCTATGATCATCATGCCACAGATACGACAGTGTAATGGTGTCAGGATGGTCACTGGCGGCACACAGCCCCCCCCCCCCCCCTCTCTCTCTCTCTCCTCGTTATTTTTGTATCATCCAACAGAATAAAACTAGGAAGTATAGAAACTTCACAAACGTCACCTGGTACAGAACTGAGTAATATATTACCTCATCTCTCTCCTCCAGTATATTGAAATCAGATCATGTGTGCGTGTTGACATCGAGCATGTTAAGTATACACGTATTGGTCCAATTGGAGCAGGTTAGCTGTGATGGAAATCACTTCCATGGGCCTGCCTAAAGTTTTGTCGCTTGTACTGGAGTCAGACCATATTACACATGCTATCAGTGACAATGGAGGGTTCTTATGTTGCTGTTACATAATCAGTTCGATACATTGTTTTTTGCTGTAACAAATTGAAGCGGTGTGTGACTACAGTTAAGTAAACATCCATACAATTTGTTTTCCACCTTGACTTGGAGGTTTGTGTTAGGTACTAAACTGAGAAAAACACGTTTCTATCCATTGACTCTCTAAGAAATCTGAACGTAGCATGGTGTAAAATAAGCTGCCACCACAACACAGAGTGGTTTAAATAAAGGATAGAGGCCTGATTCTTATTGACAAAAAAAGGGGGGAAAACATCTCAATATATGGAAACTGGAAGTTTTGCGGCATTGTGGAGGTATTCAAACGTGATGACCTCTACATAATGGAGGGGGTGGTTTGGCAGTGATACAGAAATTGTGAACTGTGCTGCAATGTCATTGTCTGTTGCAGCAAGGGATCGACGTGATGAGACGTTTTGTTGACGTGACAACTCTTCGAGAATGGTGGTATGGACCTTGAGTAATTGAGTAAACTGCGGGGAAATTAAGGAAAACCTTGTAATATCAGGAAAATTGACGGAAAAGACGTGAAGTTTATGAAAATACGACGAAAACTGTCTAGGGATGAATATACGTACATGCTTGCTTGAGTGTATGAAAGTCCTTCCGTTCCTCCGATGATTCGGAGAATGTGGATGCAGTTAACCCAACGCTGTCGCCTTCTGGACGAATGAATATCGGACTAATAGTCGGTATGTGTTGGGCAGCCTTCGTGATGGCGTGTGTTGCGAGAATTCTACGATTGTTATGTGTAAATTTCAGAAGATTCAATATGGCGAATGTTTACGCTGTAGAATTACTTTCCTCCCATGTAAACTGAACAGATGACTGTTTATACTACGACTCTAGATATTTTTAGTCTTTATTTGGTTGAGAAAACGTAGATTGCGATATGTTGTTTGCCTCAAGATGGTGAAACACAGGTGGAAGAGACATTTGCTGCTTTTCTAGAAATGAAAAACACATACAATTATGACCTCAGTTGACTTTTTTGACGTATAAAATCGAATATTGCAGCTAATATCGGTTTCAAATTCGGTAAATTTATTGACTAATGGCGAAGCATTTCTCAGCGACAGATCACAGATCTATGCTACTCGATGATTTCAGCATAAAAGAGTCATACCAACGTGATTTTTGGCGTGTAAAATCTGATATACAGCTGATATCTATTTCGCGGTCGGTAAATTAATGTCTAAGTGACAAAGCATTTCTCATCGACAGTATTCAGAAAGTAAATGTTCTTGTAAACCCAGAGTATGGAGATGGTCACAATTCGTTGCAGAAAACACGGCAGAAACAAGCCAGACCGGAAACAGTACCGTTATCGGACGCTTTTGTGTCAGGGGGAGCAGCCCAGCTTTTGTATTTCAATTTAGAGAGTGGCCGTGGTCAGCGGAAGGCGCCGTGATCGTGCATCATGCCAGCGTAGGGGCAGTTGTCCCATGACCGTTGGCTGCAGTGGATGACCGACTGACTTTGTAGGTGCGACTATATATATGTGGTGGATGTCCTTATGTTTTTTGGGACCTGTGTGTCTTTCCGGTATATGTATAAGTGTCTGGCGGTCAATAGCTGTATGCAGGATGCAGATGATTTTTTATGGTGCAAGATACGATATGTGTTTACTACAACGTTATGATATGATGGTACAATCGTTTGTGGTGATATAGCGTGGTTGGAGATAGGTTTCACGCCGGAAAATTCCACCTTTCCTCGACAGTAGCAGAGCAGTACAAGTGATGAAGTGTCGTTGACGATATTTTCCATATTTCGTGATCTATAGACCACTTTTGCAGTGTCAGGGCAATATGACTTCAATATGTTTTTCGATCTATACAAAATAGTTTTTCGCTGAACTTCTCGTAATTGATACAACTGTAGAAAGTGGTGGACAGTGCTCCCACACCAGTAGCAGCAATTTAGAGTTTAAATTCAGTAAGAATCACTAAGGATGCTCCATTCACAGGAAGTTGCATGATGGCAGGGAGTCACAAGAAATCCTTTGTGGGGGACATAGGAATCTCTACAGATTGGTTCGATCAAGCCAGGGGTAGGCAAATGGTATCTACAGAATGTTCCATCACAATAGAGAGTCACATGACGTCTTCATTGCTCAAGTGTTCAGAGACACGTCCAGGCATACCACGCTCCTCTACTTCTGACAGGTGGCATGTTGTCCCCCACACACCATTGTGGCTGTAGAACATCGAAAATTCACCGAAAATTACAGCCATTTTTTTCTTATGTATGACAGTGCTTCGGATCCTAGGAGAATCTTTCAGATGTCTAATATGCTGTGTGTCTGTGTTTTTATTTTTCACAATCTGTTGTGGGTTTCGAATAATGTAATGAGCTTTTAGATACATAATTGTTCTGATTATCCTGTCTGTGCTTAAACACCAGTGTGCTTCGAAAAGTGAGGAAAATAAAAAATAAGAGCGTTATCATCCCTGAGTCTAGCAACAAATATATACTAAGCCTCCTCAGCGTTTCAGAAAAGTGATGAACACTAGAGCAGCTGTAGGACTCAGAAATTTTTCTCTCTCTCACCATGCCTCGCAACAAGCGACTAAAACTTGAAATGTGATGAACATCTTATGTGGAGTAGCAGAGATATTTATTTATTTATTTCGAGTTTTAGGTAATGGGAGCGCAAAATGTAGAGTTTGAATCTGCATGTTACTAGTTTCGAGTTGTACTGTGAATTTTATTTGCATCAGTTATGTGGTATCGTCAGTTTGGAAGTGTATTGTGATTTTATAAATAAATAAACTGCGTGAAATCCATCCGTGCAGATTGTTTAAGTAAATGATATTCAGAACTACCTTGGCTCCTGCAAATTGTTTAAATAAACAATATCCAAAAAATTGTTTAAACAATATTCTAATGCCTTAAAGTTTTAATGCAATGTGATTGATGGTGTATTAGCCAACTGTCATGAGCTTCTCCAGTCCAACAGTCAAACGATGACTGAGGGATATTTCCCGCTATTTTCAGCAGTGGGAGGGTTGATGGGGTTGGGTTATGTGATAGGAGTTGGGGCAGTTCAGTTAGTGGTAGTGGTCCAGTTGTGCCTGCCAGGTGAGTCTCATGACGTCATCAGAGGGGTGGGGGAAGTTAATTGACAATTTAATTAATGTATAACAGTTTGATATAAATGGTCCCAGTACCACTGTCACCCTACTACTCTTGTGGACATCGATTGGTGAGAATCGCTCGCTGAAACGCCACACCCGTCATGCTTGGCCTCCGAAGTCTCCAGATCTCAGTCCGTGTGGTTATTGGTTGTAGTGTTACCTGACGTCGTAAGTCTACAGCGATCGTCCAAAACACCTGGGGATGCTAAAAGACAACATATCATGGTACTGCCTCACTGTATCTATTGATATACTGCACCGTGCTGTTCATAACATTGTAATTCGACTACAGGTGTTAGCAATGAATAACGGTCGACATGCAGAGCATTTGTTATAAGGAAGATCGTCTTTGCTAAAAATCTGTTGTATGATAATCACTGATGTTGTATCACATGAAGTGCTATCTGTTCGTTATTTTGTGCATTTTTTTGGTTTCAATAAAACTCCATGGGTGTTTCAAGCATGTGTATCAATTTTTAGCTCTCTACCTACATTTTTCTACGAAGTATTGCATTTTCAAATGTTAATAGGCTTTTGGGTCAGCCTGACAATACTATCAGTGGCCGTATAATTCTATCCTGTGACGGTACTGGCTTTAGAATTTTGGACCTGGGTTATGAGCTGGAGAATTGTAGGACTGCCTTGATAGATTAGGCGTGCACTGCACAAATGAAGCAATTAGTCGGGTACCAGAGTACTTATAGATTGCACATAATTTTTTTTTTAGGTTAGACGATAATTTGAGGCTCTCGCGATCAACGATCGTCAGTCGATAAGCAGAGAGCAAAAGCAGACCCCCGTAGAAAGAAAAGACATTGCGATGGTAAAAAGGTTCGTAGTAAATTGTCGAAATATTATTAATGTTCCCGAATTTAATATCCTCTAGGAGAGCTGTCGTGCTCAAATTATTCTCGGAACCGAGAGCTGGCTAAAACCGTAATTCGAAAGCTCCGAAATATTTAGCGAGGCATGGTATGTATATCGGAAAGACTGATTAGGTGCCATAGGAGGGAGAAAATTGATTGCAGTCGACAAAAATATTGCGTCTATGGAAGAGAATGGTGTCTGTCTACGAAATTATCTGGGCGTACTCGAATTAATTATCGGAAGTTTTTACCGACCACGTGATTCCGCCGTGACGTTTTCAAATAGTTCAAAGAAAACCTACGATCAGTAGCGCCAAAATACCTAGATCATGTAATAGTAGCTGGGGGCGAAAATATACGTTTCGGGAAATGGTTTAGAAATGGTGTATAGTACTACACTGTACAAATACATCCATAAAAAGTTTTGAAAAAGTTTTTTGAATGTTTCAAAGAACGACAAGGAGCGTGAAAATTGGTTGCACATTACCGGCAAAATGCGGCCACGTCGATGCCCATGTGCCCTTAATTAATTAAAAATTTCTTGCACTCTGAAGTTAACATTAATTTACCTCCGACATACGCTCTCCCACTGTTACATAGAAGGATGGCATCAGTCGACGAAATCAAACTCTCAGTAAAAATTATCGTTATACCCGCTTCTGTGCACATCATTGGTAGCTCCGTTTGTAGAGGGGTGAATTGTCAAATATTAAAACATGATACCCTTAGGTCGTTGATTCGAATCAAGCCTGCCACAATACTTTACATTATTAATGAAACAAATCGAAAGTCCTTTCAGGTGAAAACCAAATCACAATTACAAAACTTAATCACACCGATTAGAAATAGAGCATTATTGTATTTTTCCTTGTTGTTTACAATTCGCTTACATCTGCAATAGCTGATTATACATGTCACATTCAAAAAGATATTTTCTAGTTACTGTAACCACACACTTTTTACTCTATGAGAAACAATGCCATTGTGTTTATCTTCGTACTGCCCAGCTAGGAATCGTAATCTTTAAGCTTTTCAGGTTTCATCACTTACATAAGGTGAAGTTATGTCTGCTTCAGACACTACTTTAGTTTACACTCACAAACAGTGCAGCCCTTACGTCTGTGTTACCTGCATGTTGTACATGCTTCACATCTCTCCGCATATCCACTGAAGAGCCAAAGGAACTGGTACGCCTGCCTAAAGTCGTGTAGGACCCTCACGAGCATGCAGAAGTGCCGCAACACGACGTGGCGTGGACTCGACTAATGTCTGAAGTAGTGCTGGAGGGAACTGACTAAATGAATCCTGCAGAGCTGTCCATAAATCCGTAAGAGTACGAGAGGGTGGAGATTTTTTCTAAACAGCACGTTGCAAGGCATCCTAGATATGCTCAATAATGTTCATGTCTGGGGAGTTTGGTGGCCAGCGGAAGTGTTTAAACTAAGAAGTGTGTTCCTGGAACCACTCTGTAGCAGTTCTGGACATGTGGGGTGTCGCATTGTCCTCCTGGAATTGCCCAAGTCCGTCGGAAAGCACAATGGACATGAATGGCTGCAGGTGATCAGACAGGCTGCTTACGTACGTGTCACGTGTCAGAGTCGTATCTAGACGTATCAGGGGTCCCATATCACCTCAATTGCACAAGCCCCATACCATTACATAGCCTCCACCGGCTTGAGCACTCCCCTGCTGACATGCAGGATCCATGGATTCTTGGGGTTGTCTCCATACCCACACACGTCCACCCGCTCGATACAATTTGAAGTGAGACTCGTCCAACCAGGCAACATTTTTCCAGTCATCAACAGTCCAATGTCGGTGTTGACATGCCCAGGCGAGGCATAAAGCTTTTGTGTCGTGCAGTCATCAAGGATACACGAGTGGGCCTTCGGCTCCGGAAGCCCGTATATTGGCAGTTCCAATACAATAAATTTCCTTGAGACAGAAAGGCTAATGTCTACAAATCAGCACAGCCTTAGAAAGCATCACTCGTGCGGAACTCAGCTTGCTCTTTTCTCACATGATATCCTGCGAACCATAGATGAAAAGCAAGTGGTATATTTCCAGAAAGTATTTGACACGGTGCCCCATCGCAGACTGTTAACGAAGATACGTGTATACGGTCTAGGTTCTAGGATATGCGAGTGGTTCAAAGTCTTTTTAAGAAACAGAACCAAGTTTATTGCCCCCGACAGCGAGTGTTCATCGGAGACAAGGGTGTCACCAGGTGTACCACAGGAAAGTGTGATAGGAATAGTATTATGTTCTACATACATAAATGATGATGTTTGATTTGTGGGGCGCTCAACTGAACGATCATCAGCGCCCGTACAAAGTCCCAATTTTGACACAGTCCAGTTTTATTCACAGTTCCGTCTAGCCACTGTCACGAATGATGATTATGATAATGATGAAGACAACACAAACACCCAGTCCCCAACCCGACATGCGTTCACTGCCAGGCAGCAACGCTAACCACTTGACGACGAGTTGCGGACACGTACATAAATGATCTGACGGACAGGGTGAGCAGCAGTTTGAGGTTCAAAAAATGGTTCAAATGGCTCTGAGCACTATGGGACTTAACATCTGTGGTCATCAGTCCCCTAGAACTTAGAACTACTTAAGCCTAACTAACCTAAGGACATCACACACATCCATCCCCAAGGCAGGATTCGAACCTGCGATCGTAGCGGTCGCGCGGTTCCAGACTGTAGCGCCTAGAACCGCTCGGCCACTCTGGCCGGCGCAGTTTGCGGCTATTTGCTGCTGATGCTGTGGTGTACGGGAAGGTGCCGTCGTTGAGTGACTGTAAGAGGATACAAGACGACTTACACATAATTTCTAGTTGGTGTGATGAATAGCAGCTTGCACTGCATGTGGAAAAATTAAGTTGATGCGCATGAGTACGAGAAACCAGTCCCTTAATGTTCGAATACAACATCAGTAGTCTGTTGCTTGACACAGCACGTCGATTAAATATCTAAGTGCAACGTTGCAAAGCGTATAAAATGGAACGAGCACGCAGTGACGGTAGTAGGGAAGGCTAGTAGTCGACTTCAGTTTACCGGGAGAACTTTATGAGAGTGTGGCTCATTTGTGAAGAAGACCGCTTGCTGAACATTAATGCGACCAATTCTTTCGTCCTGCTCGAGGGTTTGGGATCATCACCAGGTCGGATTAAAGGAAGATATCGAAGCAATTCAGAAGCGTGCTGCCATATTTGATACTGATAAAATCAGTCATCACGCGAGTGTTACAGAAATGCTTGTGGATTCAGATGAGAATCCCTGGAGGGAAGACGACGTTGTTATCGCGGAATATTAGTAAGGAAATTTAGAGAACCGGCATTTAAAGCTGACTGCACAGAGATTCTACCTCCTCCAGCACATATTTCACTTAGGAACTACGAAGATAAGATAAATCAGGTTACGTACAGAGGCATATAGAGAGTCGTTTATTCCTCGCTCTATTTTCGAGTGGAACAGGAAAGGAAGTAAGTCGTTGTGGTACAGTGTAACTTCTGCCATGCACCATACGGTGGTTTGAGAAATATGCTTGTAAATTTAGATGTGTAACTTGCAAGTAACATTACCAGTTAAAGAGTTTAAAATATCAGCAAGGGAGAAGAGTTGGCAATTTTTACTCAGTGCCCATATCCAGAAGGAACAGGCTCAAAATCTCTGTTCGATCATCCTGATTTATGTTTCCGAGGTTTCTCTATATCACATCAGGTGATTAACCAGATTCTTCAGGTAGAGAGCTGAAGAGGAAATCCCCTCCCATGTCTATCCATTTTTAAAGACGTCAATGCCGACGTTTCATAAAATTTCCTCTCTGCCTTAGAAATGACTAGATAAAATAACACCTGCCAAAATAATGGTAATTTACTTAGGGATCATACTGGTCGCTGTCACAGCGTTGTATTTGTTGTGGAACTGGTACAATGCTGTTATGTGAGCCTCCACCGCTGACTTAGGTCAAAGCACTGAAATGATGTCTATGAGCCCGTCTGTTGTATGGAATCAGCACACTAAGATGGATTGACGTGTGGACCTGACAGAACAGCAGAAAGCAGCTGCCGTGTATGGACGTTTCCATACTGTCAGTCAAGTGGCTTGATTCTTTGTCGTATCAAAGAGGACCGTCCAATGTGTCAACAAGGAATGATGTTCCACTCGCTGCCACGTAACACAGCGTTAAGAACAGTAGTCTTAAAAAAATTCCTAACTGTTTGGTATTAGAGGCGAGTGTCACGGCTTGTCAATGACAATCTGTTTCAAGCCGAACAAGAATTTCTGCTGGCAGTGAACGCATGTCCATCTCAACCAGATTTCGAACGAACTTTGCAAAGGACACTGCATACAATGGACATTATAAGCCAGATACATCGCAAAACACCATTGCTGACAGCGGCAGAAAAAGGTGGACGTCTTCAGTGGCCCAGGCAGCACAGAAACCGGACGGTGGTAGCCTGGAGGCGAGTGGTGTGTTCCGACGAGTCCCGATTTTGCCTGTTCTCAAATTACGCATGGCACCGACGGCCCAATTACGCGTTTAACTCGTAGTATCGGAAATACACTCCTGGAAATTGAAATAAGAACACCGTGAATTCATTGTCCCAGGAAGGGGAAACTTTATTGACACATTCCTGGGGTCAGATACATCACATGATCACACTGACAGAACCACAGGCACATAGACACAGGCAACAGAGCATGCACAATGTCGGCACTAGTACAGTGTATATCCACCTTTCGCAGCAATGCAGGCTGCTATTCTCCCATGGAGACGATCGTAGAGATGCTGGATGTAGTCCTGTGGAACGGCTTGCCATGCCATTTCCACCTGGCGCCTCAGTTGGACCAGCGTTCGTGCTGGACGTGCAGACCGCGTGAGACGACGCTTCATCCAGTCCCAAACATGCTCAATGGGGGGACAGATCCGGAGATCTTGCTGGCCAGGGTAGTTGACTTACACCTTCTAGAGCACGTTGGGTGGCACGGGATACATTCGGACGTGCATTGTCTTGTTGGAACAGCAAGTTCCCTTGCCGGTCTAGGAATGGTAGAACGATGGGTTCGATGACGGTTTGGATGTACCGTGCACTATTCAGTGTCCCCTCGACGATCACCAGTGGTGTACGGCCAGTGTAGGAGATCGCTCCCCACACCATGATGCCGGGTGTTGGCCCTGTGTGCCTCGGTCGTATGCAGTCCTGATTGTGGCGCTCACCTGCACGGCGCCAAACACGCATACGACCATCATTGGCACCAAGGCAGAAGCGACTCTCATCGCTGAAGACGACACGTCTCCATTCGTCCCTCCATTCACGCCTGTCGCGACACCACTGGAGGCGGGCTGCACGATGTTGCGGCGTGAGCGGAAGACGGCCTAACGGTGTGCGGGACCGTAGCCCAGCTTCATGGAGACGGTTGCGAATGGTCCTCGCCGATACCCCAGGAGCAACAGTGTCCCTAATTTGCTGGGAAGTGGCGGTGCGGTCCCCTACGGCACTGCGTAGGATCTTACGGTCTTGGCGTGCATCCGTGCGTCGCTGCGGTCCGGTCCCAGGTCGACGGGCACGTGCACCTTCCGCCGACCACTGGCGACAACATCGATGTACTGTGGAGACCTCACGCCCCACGTGTTGAGCAATTCGGCGGTACGTCCACCCGGCCTCCCGCATGCCCACTATACGCCCTCGCTCAAAGTCCGTCAACTGCACATACGGTTCACGTCCACGCTGTCGCGGCATGCTACCAGTGTTAAAGACTGCGATGGAGCTCCGTATGCCACGGCAAACTGGCTGACACTGACGGCGGCGGTGCACAAATGCTGCGCAGCTAGCGCCATTCGACGGCCAACACCGCGGTTCCTGGTGTGTCCGCTGTGCCGTGCGTGTGATCATTGCTTGTACAGCCCTCTCGCAGTGTCCGGAGCAAGTATGGTGGGTCTGACACACCGGTGTCAATGTGTTCTTTTTTCCATTTCCAGGAGTGTATGAAGTTCAGGCCAGAGGAGGTTCTATGAGGTTTTTGGGGTGTTGTTCGCAATATGACTTGGGCCCATTCATTCATGCTACCGTGAATGTGAACCAGGATATTTACTTCAACATTCTCGGTGATAAAATGATGCACTTTGTTCTACATCTTTATGGTGAGTATGCTACGGACACTCCCATCTTCCAATAGGACTCAGTTTTGTTCCAAGGGCTATACGCAAACCCTCCTGGTTGGACCAAAACTCAGACACCCTGTCGCATATCGACTGACCTTCTAAGTCATCCGATCACATTCTCATATAAGGGGCAATCAAATGAAAACGAGACAATGGTAAGTAAGTCAGCATATTTTTTATTATTTTAACAGTAATCGCTATAACTGTTAATACAATTATCTCTTTATGAGACAAGAAGGTCAGTGTAAAAATGTTTGTGGTTGCCTAGATAACCATGAGCGTACCCTGGGGTGAACCTCCTCATCTCAGGCAAACAGACTACCACGAATGTATTTCTTCATGTTTCCAAAATATGGAAATTGTTTGGAGAGAGAGCGGGATTAATAGAGAATGTGTAAGGGCTTCCCAGCGGAATCCCTGCAGCATAGTTGAAACAACCTTAGCAACATGTGGGCAGGCATTATCCTGCAGCAGAATATGCCGTCCGTCAACTTTTCTGGGCGTTTGGGCCTCATGATGCGCTTCATCTTTTTTAGAATGCTCATGTACCAGTGTGCGTTATTTGTGGCACTGTATTCCAGGAATTCAATGTGGTAAAGGCCCTTGCAGTCAAAGAAAAAGTCCTCATGACATTCCAGGAGATGGCGTGCCTGATGCTTCGACTATGCTTCAGAAGTTTCGCTGGGAAGCCCTTACTGTTTCAATCTCTTCCGATTTCCATATTTTTGGAGCCCTGAAGAAAGTCATTCGTGACTGTCAGCTTACTAAGAACAAATAAGTGCACGCCTGGGCTTAGTCATGGTTCCATATGCAACAGAAAACATTTTTCCATGAAGGCACTGATCGCCTTGTCTCACAGTGGGATAAATGTGCCGCAAGGGATTAGCTGAGCGGTCTGAGGCGCTGCAGTCATGGACTGTGCGGCTGGTCCCGGCGGAGGTTCGAGTCCTCCCTTGGGCATGGGTGTGTGTGTTTGTCCTCAGTATAATTTAGGTTAAGTAGTGTGTAAGCTTAGGGACTGATGACCTTAGCAGTTAAGTCCCATAAGATTTCACTCACATTTGACATTTTTTTGGATAAATGTGTTAAGAGTTATGGCGATTACTTTTGAATAATAGCCGGCCGGGGTGACCGAGCGGTTCTAGGCGCTACAGTCTGGAACCGCGTGACCGCTACGGTCGCAGGTTCGAATCCTGCCTCGGGCATGGATGTGTGTGGTGTCCTTAGGATAGTTAGGTTTAAGTAGTTCTAAGTTCTAGGGGACTGATGATCTCAGAAGTAAAGTCCCATAGTGCTCAGAGCCATTTGAACCATTTTTTAAAAATAATAAACAGTTTACTTACTTCTTTCCATCTGTCATAATTCCATTTGACTGCCCCTGATAGGAAACGTCTGAGACTATTTGGAACAAAGTGTGAAACGTAGCAGTCAGCATCCCAGCATTCTTATAGCTCTGTGAGATCTAATCCTCGATGACTGGTTTCAGTTGTAGACACTTGTGGACTCTCTTCCTCGAAGATCGAGATCATAATCAACGCTACAGGAAGTGCTATACGGTAGGCGCAATACCTTCCGGCGGTGATACTTTTTTGTGTGCTTATCTGCAACAAACTGCGTGGGAAATTTGATGGGGGAAGACGGAGGACAAACCAGGAGGATCCCAGAACAGGGCACTTACGGTGCCGATTTCAGAGAAGCAAGTTAGAGCAACAGCGTTACAGTCGTGATGTGTGTATGCGTGTTACGTTCCACGCAGAGGCTACTAACTTTCACACGGTTGTGCGATAGCTGAACGAAAAGAAGGTTCTAGGTGAGCTGCACTGGAGTGTTTCAACTGATTTTAACGTTACCAGGCGAGACGACTCAGTGTTTAAGACGCTGCACTCTTATACGTGGCAAATGGGCTGCAGATCCCTCTTACGCTATCTTCATTTTTTGTAGTTCTCAGATCCCATTCTCTAACGTACTGTAAGTCACACGCCGGGATATTTATTAGTCGTATGTCATACATGAAAAAATGGCAACAAAATACACTGACGAAAAAAATCGCAAAACAAAAAAAAAATTAATTTAGAGTAATGAAATTTCGGGAATACATTTGTCTAGTGATTAACATCGCAAGAGCACACCTTAATGTGTGAGATGAGCTACTCCAAATGCGAAATGCTGGGATATTAATAACTGATGTAACCGTCAGAATGTTGAGTGAAAGCATGCAAACGTCCATGCATTGTGTAATACAGGTGTCATATGTCGGTTTGTGGGATGTAGTTCCATGCATGGAGCACTTGTTCGGTCAATACAAGGATGGTTAGTGCTGTTTTGGGATGACATTGGAGTTGTGTTTCGATGATGTCCTATACACTGATAAGCCAGAACATTATGACGACCTACCTAATAGCCAGTCTGTCCACGTTTGTGATGTATAACGATGGCGACGCGTCGTGGTGTGGAAGCAATGAGTCCCTGATAGTTCGTTAGAGGGAGCTGGCACCACACCTGCACACAGGTCACCTAATACCCGCAAATTTCGGAGAGGGAGAAGATTAGCTCTGACGCCACATTCAGTCATATCCCAGATGTGTTCGATCAGGTTGAAATCTGGCGAGTTGGGGATCAGCACATCAAGTGGAACTCAGCACTGTGTTCCTCGAACCACTCCATCACAATCCTGGTATTTTGACATGGCGCATTATTTTGATGAAAAATGCCACAGCCGTCGGGCAACATGGTTGTCATGTAGGGGTGCATGTGGTCTAGTACCAGTGTAAGGAGGTCCCCGGTCTCCACTGGACCCATCGATGCTCACGTGAATGTTCCCCAGAGTACAATGGAGCCACCAGTGGATTGACTCCGTCCCGAATGCAGGTGTCAAGGATCTGTTCCCCTGGAAGACGACGGATTCGCGTCCTCCCATCGGGATGATAAGGAAGGTATCGGGATTCATCAGACCATGTAACGCTCTACCACTTTGCCAACGGCCACTGCCAATGGTCACGTGCTCACATCAGTCGCAGTGGCCGATGTCGTGGTGTTAACGTTGCAACATCCATTGGTCGTCGGTTGCAGGGGCCCATCGTTAGGAGTGTTCAGTGCACTGTGTGTTCAGACACACTTCTACTCTGCCCAGCATTAAAGTCTGATGCTAGTTCCTCCACAGTTTGCCGAGTGTCCTATACTATCAGTCTGATCAGCCTATGACGTCCGAAATTTGTAATGAGGGAAGGCCGCCTAACCCTACGACGTCTGGACGTGGTTTCACCTCGGTTTCGCTACGTGTTGAAGGCACTCACCACAGTAATACTCGAACATCCGACTAATCGTTAAGTTTCCGAAATGCTCGTGCCGGGCCTCTGGGCCATCACAGTCTGCCTCCAATCAAACACCATTCTACACACTGACAACACACTCACTCGTGCTACACTCACCGTGCATGTATGTGACTAGCGGTCATTCCTCGCTAGATAGTGCAGCTATCGCCTGGACAGGTTTATATCGACGGTAGGTCGGTAGTCATAATGTTCTGGCTGATCAGTGTACAGTATGTGCCTGACTGGAAACAGATCTGGTAATCGAGCTGCCCAAGGCAACATGTCGACACTCTGTACAGCATGTTGGGTTACAACAGTGGTATGTGCTCCTGCTGTGCTCCTGCTGTCATACAAAATTGCACCCCTGACCATAAATCTAGGGGTAGCTCCAGTGAGTATAGCACATAGGCAGGCTGGTTGCAGGTCCTCAGCCGGCCTCCTTCTAACCAACACACGGACATCACTGGCACCGCGGCAGAACTAGCCTCAATCAGAAAATACAACAGACCTCGACCCCGCCCTCCATTGAGCTCTCGCTTGACACCACTGAAGCCGCGAAGAGCGGTTGTTTGGGTTCAGGGGAATGCACGCAATAGGGCGTCTGGCTCGGAGCTGTCCTTGAAGTAACTGATTTGTAATAGTTCGTTGTGTCACTGTGGCAACAACTGCTGCTCAGGTTGCTGCTTTAGATGCAGTACGATGCACTAGAGCCATACACCGAACATGATGGTCTTCCCTCTCGGTAGCGCCAAGTGGCTGTCTGGAGACCGGTCATCTTGCTGCCGTACATTTTCTTGACTACCGCTGTCAACAATCAAGTACGGTGCCTACATTGCTGCCAGGTCTTTCTGCAATATCAGTTGAGGAATATCCATTTTCTCGTAGCTCTATTACACGTTCTCAGTAAAACTCTGTGAGGTGTTCATCATGTTGTCTTTGTCGCCTTAAAGCCATTATAGGCTAACATCATCTCACCACGTCCAATCTCAAAGGTAACTAATGCACACGACCGCTACTGGATTTGTTTGTAGCAATCATGATTTGCATCCTCCTAGGGGCGCTACTCGCACCACTGTTGTGTTACTGGCGCGAAATTTGAATAGATATTATACACTCCTGGAAATGGAAAAAAGAACACATTGACACCGGTGTGTCAGACCCACCATACTTGCTCCGGACACTGCGAGAGGGCTGTACAAGCAATGATCACACGCACGGCACAGCGGACACACCAGGAACCGCGGTGTTGGCCGTCGAATGGCGCTAGCTGCGCAGCATTTGTGCACCGCCGCCGTCAGTGTCAGCCAGTTTGCCGTGGCATACGGAGCTCCATCGCAGTCTTTAACACTGGTAGCATGCCGCGACAGCGTGGACGTGAACCGTATGTGCAGTTGACGGACTTTGAGCGAGGGCGTATAGTGGGCTTGCGGGAGGCCGGGTGGACGTACCGCCGAATTGCTCAACACTTGGGGCGTGAGGTCTCCACAGTACATCGATGTTGTCGCCAGTGGTCGGCGGAAGGTGCACGTGCCCGTCGACCTGGGACTGGGCCGCAGCGACGCACGGATGCACGCCAAGACCGTAGGATCCTACGCAGTGCCGTAGGGGACCGCACCGCCACTTCCCAGCAATTAGGGACGCTGTTGCTCCTGGGGTATCGGCGAGGACCATTCGCAACCGTCTCCATGAAGCTGGGCTACGGTCCCGTACACCGTTAGGCCGTCTTCCGCTCACGCCCCAACATCATGCAGCCCGCCTCCAGTGGTGTCGCGACAGGCGTGAATGGAGGCACGAATGGAGACGTGTCGTCTTCAGCGATGAGAGTCGCTTCTGCCTTGGTGCCAATGATGGTCGTATGCGTGTTTGGCGCCGTGCAGGTGAGCGCCACAATCAGGACTGCATACGACCGAGGCACACAGGGCCAACACCCGGCATCATGGTGTGGGGAGAGATCTCCTACACTGACCGTACACCACTGGTGATCGTCGAGGGGACACTGAATAGTGCACGGTACATCCAAACCGTCATCGAACCCATCGTTCTACCATTCCTAGACCGGCAAGGGAACTTGCTGTTCCAACAGGACAATGCACGTCCGCATGTATCCCGTGCCACCCAACGTGCTCTAGAAGGTGTAAGTTAACTACCCTGGCCAGCAAGATCTCCGGATCTGTCCCCCATTGAGCATGTTTGGGACTGGATGAAGCGTCGTCTCACGCGGTCTGCACGTCCAGCACGAACGCTGGTCCAACTGAGGCGTCATGTGGAAATGGCATGGCAAGCCGTTCCACAGGACTACATCCAGCATCTCTACGATCGTCTCCATGGGAGAATAGCAGCCTGCATTGCTACGAAAGGTGGATATACACTGTACTAGTGCCGACATTGTGCATGCTCTGTTGCCTGTGTCTATGTGCCTGTGGTTCTGTCAGTGTGATCATGTGATGTATCTGACCCCAGGAATGTGTCAATAAAGTTTCCCCTTCCTGGGACAATGAATTCACGGTGTTCTTATTTCAATTTCCAGGAGTGTATTTTATATGTGTAAACGTGGTTACTTGCTTTAGTTTATGTCACATAACACCATCTTGGTGCTGCGATTTTTTTCCGTCAGCGTATGTATGTATGAATGAGTGTTTAGGCACGAACACGGTCGAAGAGCCGTGCTTGTTAAAGCGCCGTTTCCAGGACGGGGCTATGTACCGTAAGCGGATCGAATCCGCCCGGTGGGTTAATGACGAGGTTCTGTGTGTCGGCCAGCCTGCACGTAGTTTTTGGGTGGTTTCCCAAATCCCACAAGTTGGTTTCGGGCTGGTACCAAAATCCCGTCTCAGTTACAAACATTTAAAAAAGTTTTGCTCACTACCACTTGAATAACACTACACACAAACAGTTGGCGTGCATGTATTCCATCCTGGTGCGTAATTAGGTGGCGACAGGAAGGGCATCCGGCTACCCCAAAACCGTTGATAACCAGCCGACCCTGTGGTGATTTCGGACAAAGGAACAAGAAAAAGAAGAAGAAATGAATATTTAGACATGCAAGATGCAAAAGAGAAATATAAAAGCGTATAAGGTTGGAACATTCTGCACAAACTAAAAAAGAGAAAATAAATTTTTGAACTATTCGTAAGTAGGTATCCAACTTTAAAGTTCAGATCAGACGATATGGAAAAGCTTCTAAAAATTTATTCCATTACCCTTGATGGACTGGCAGCGTACATGCCCTCGCAATATTGTTGATAGTTTGCTTGGGCGCAAGACATTTACATGAAGGTGTCTCTTCAGAGACCCAATTTTGGAGGGAAGCCACACACATTCGGTACCAACTTTTGATTCCAATCCTTAAATGGAAGTTCTGACCATGGCAGAATTCTTTGTTCTTTCTCATGAGAACGTCAGATGTTCGGTGATTTGATGTAGCGATTACTAACAGTATGCGATGCTACTGAAACAGAGTAGATTGAGTTGTTCCCATAATGGAAACTTAATGAACTAGTACAATCTGGCAGCCAGTGTACCTAATTCTGTGTTATTTATCTCTTGGCTACATTATACTCAACACACACAACAGAAATGGGATACGTAACTAATTGCCATAGAGACTGTGAAGGTTCTCTGCCTCGTGATAACTGGGTGTTGTGTGCTGTCCTTAGGTTAGTTAGGTTTAAGTAGTTCTACGTTCTAGGGGACTAATGACCATAGATATTAAGTCCCATAGTGCTCAGAGCCATTTGAACCATTTTTGAGACTGTGAAGGTACGGATTCACCAGGTTCTGGTCCGGCTTGTTTCTAAAGGCTCTCAGTTTGAGCCACCGAAAAAGACTGAGTAAAATGTATTTCTCAATAATATATTACAGAATTGAAATTAACGGTGTGATTCTAGGGGAAGCATTTCGAATATTTTCTACTCAAACTGAAATAATGTTAGTCAATATTTTTAAAACAGTTCGTACTAAGAGATGTTTTTCAAACAAGTAGTAGACTTTAGGCGACGTCTTGAAATACCAGTTAGCTCCTCGTAGCATAGGTCTAGTGGCGTGGTTTCTACGGAGTATTGACTTATGGGATTCCAGAAGACTCTAAACATTGAGAGTAAAGGAGATGAACTAACTTCTGCATGATTTTCTCATTCCGCCACTTACAACGAAGGGGAATAATCAGAGTGACTAAACCTTCTCTTTTCAATCCTTGTCTCTGTATATCACTGTTATGCTTTCATGTGTCGTTAGTAAATGCTTAATATTAATGTTTTGATTGTATTAGAGATACTTTTTATTTCTAGCATTGGTAATTCTGTCCACAAAGGCATGCTATGTTTCTGAATGTCTCGTTACAGTCAGCTCAAATACGGTAACATAAGTGACACCAACTAGCAAGAGTTCCACGAAAATTATATGAAATAAAGGCGCAAAGTATATTTTGGTACCTCTAGTTGCTACAAAGTTCCTTGTTTGATAGCAACTTTTGTTTGATAAAGTCTGTTATTTCTAAGTTGCTTTTCGTTATTTGAAGTGCACGTATTTGACTTTCGCAACGTTTACGGTGCATATAACTGCCAAAAACATATGTTTTCAGAAACGGTTAAAACGGAATGTGTCGTGGTCTAGTGTCAAGGCCATAAGAAAGAATCGTCAGATTACAGATATAAGATCTTTCGTTCGATCCCCAGTCAGTCCTAATGTTTTTGTTGCACACATTTCTCTTTTTCACACCTGATAAAATTTGTTAATATGAAGAATATGTGAAACTTCCTGGCAGATTAAAACTGTGTGCCCGACCGAGACTCGAACTCGGGACCTTTGCCTTTCGCGGGCAAGTGCTCTACCAACTGAGCTACCGAAGCACGACTCACGCCCGGTCTCACAGCTTTACTTCTGCCAGTATCTCGTCTCCTGCCTTCCAAACTTTACAGAAGCTCTTCTGCGAAACTTGCAGAACTAGCACTCCTGAAAGAAAGGATATTGCGGAGACATGGCTTAGCCACAGCCTGGGGGATGTTTCCAGAATAAGGTTTTCACTCTGCAGCGGAGTGTGCGCTGATATGAAACTTCCTGGCAGATTAAAACTGTGTGCCCGACCGAGACTCGAACTCGGGACCTTTGCCTTTCGCGGGCAAGTGCTCTACCAACTGAGCTACCGAAGCACGACTCACGCCCGGTCTCACAGCTTTACTTCTGCCAGTATCTCGTCTCCTGCCTTCCAAACTTTACAGAAGCTCTGCCAGGAAGTTTCATATCAGCGCACACTCCGCTGCAGAGTGAAAATCTCATTCTGGAAACATCCCCCAGGCTGTGGCTAAGCTATGTCTCCGCAATATCCTTTCTTTCAGGAGTGCTAGTTCTGCAAGTTTCGCAGAAGAGCTTCTGTAAAGTTTGGAAGGCAGGAGACGAGATACTGGCAGAAGTACAGCTGTGAGACCGGGCGTGAGTCGTGCTTTGGTAGCTCAGTTGGTAGAGCACTTGCCCGCGAAAGGCAAAGGTCCCGAGTTCGAGTCTCGGTCGGGCACACAGTTTTAATCTGCCAGGAAGTTTAATATCAGCGCACACTCCGCTGCAGAGTGAAAATCTCATTCTGGAAACATCCCCCAGGCTGTGGCTAAGCCATGTCTCCGCAATATCCTTTCTTTCAGGAGTGCTAGTTCTGCAAGTTTCGCAGAAGAGCTTCTGTAAAGTTTGGAAGGCAGGAGACGAGATACTGGCAGAAGTAAAGCTGTGAGACCGAGCGTGAGTCGTGCTTTGGTAGCTCAGTTGGTAGAGCACTTGCCCGCGAAAGGCAAAGGTCCCGAGTTCGAGTCTCGGTCGGGCACACAGTTTTAATCTGCCAGGAAGTTTCATATCAGCGCACACTCCGCTGCAGAGTGAAAATCTCATTCATGAAGAATATGTGTTTAACTGAATGGAACTAAAAATATCGGTATAACTCTTGTGCGCTCGCTGTATTCATGACATTGGTAACAGATGGTAGCGATTCCTTGTATTGAAACAAAGAGCCGCCTCTGGCTAGATGTCAATAACGATACTGAAAACAGAGTTTTCAGTCTTACAGTCAAAAGAAGTTATAGCCTTACTGGTAACGGAAGAGTGAAAGAGTGTAAGGTATGCAAGAAGTGACCAAAGAATCAGAAAGCAAAATTATATCACCAATGTGCTGAAATATTCAACGAAACTTTGGCCTTATCTAAGGTCAAATATGTAGAAATACGTCAATGGGACGCAGGATGAAATAATGATTAAGTTTTACTAAACATTTTCACGGAAAAAAGGCATTATATCACAATCTCGCATTTTCTGGGCGTACAGTGATACAGACAACAGGTAAATGTTCGTGTTGATCAGAAACGCTTACTCGCTCGATAACTTCACGTCTATTGCAACTTATTGGATGACTATTAGCCTCTTTATGCATTAGAGAACAGAAATGACAGCTCTTCTAGCAGACATTTACCAACATCGCTGGCCGAGCAGAGCGTCTCATGTAGATGGGAAAGACTAAATCGGCGTTGTTATGTGTGTATGGTACAGTAGGTGTTATCCGTGATGGCGCTCGCATATCTGCAGTTTTTCTATGACGAGTTATTGTGGGTAAATAAGCTAGTATTTATTAAATATCTGGGTATACAGTGGTTAGATATGGGTTATATTCAAATGCAGCCTCACTAAAACATACCACGTTCTACATGTGAAAGCACGACGTCTGTTTACCTTACACCATTTAAATAACGCCGTCGCTGTGAATCCTCAAGTGTCTCGGAAACTGAAAGAGACGCATGAGGCTCAGCGTCTAACGTGCGATGGGCTTGTGACTGTTGTAATGTTTATCTAACTCTTAAAGTCACATGACGTACTGCCTGTAAGTCCGGCGAATCTGAAGCAGCTCCGAGGTTTGTTGGGTTCGAATAAACTTCACAACTCGAGCTCTCTAAGAACTATGCGCTAAATCAGACCTACGTTTGCGAGGCATATCGTAAAATAAATAATATAAACAATATGTTTCTTAAGGCTTGCCCGAATTCATATTTTAAATATTATTTTCGGGCTTACCGTCGGAATCTATTATTCTATCTCCACAATATTTCGCCGTTAAAAACTGGGCAGCTTCTGTAGATGGTGTAGCATTTGTTTCCAAAATTTCAGAAACCGGAAGCACGAGTGAACGTGGAGTCCGCACTTTCACGGAATAAACAATCAGGGCCGCGCCCCCTCTCAAGCATGGTTCACATCCCACTCAAGTATAAATTATTTAATAATACTCAAAAAATAATACAAATTTCTATAGTTACCTACTTCTTCCACAGGATTCAACCTGTTTGTTGTTGTGGTCTTCAGTCCTGAGACTGGTTTGATGCAGCTCTCCATGCTACTCTATCCTGTGCAAGCTTCTTCATCTCCCAGTACCTACTGCAACCTACATCCTTCTGAATCTGCTTAGTGTATTCATCTCTTGGTCTCCCCCTACGATTTTTACCCTCCACACTGCCCTCCAATACTAAATTGGTGATCCCTTGATGCCTCAGAACATGTCCTATCAACCGATCCCTTCTTCTGGTCAAGTTGTGCCACAAACTTCTCTTCTCCCCAATCCTATTCAATACTTCCTCATTAGTTATGTGATCTACCCATCTAATCTTCAGCATTCTTCTGTAGCACCACATTTCGGAAGCTTCTATTCTCTTCTTGTCCAAACTATTTACCGTCCAGGTTTCACTTCCATACATGGCTACACTCCATACAAATACTTTCAGAAATGACTTCCTGACACTTAAATCTATACTCGATGTTAACAAATTTCTCTTCTTCAGAAACGCTTTCCTTGCCATTGCCAGTCTACATTTTATATCCTCTCTACTTCGACCATGATCAGTTAATTTGCTCCCCAAATAGCAAAACTCCTTTACTACTTTAAGTGTCTCATTTCCTAATCTAATACCCTCAACATCACCTGACTTAATTCGACTACATTCCATTATCCTCGTTTTGCTTTTGTTGATGTTCATCTTATATCCTCCCTTCAAGACACCATCCATTCCGTTCAACTGCTCTTCCAAGTCCTTTGCTGTCTCTGACAGAATTACAATGTCATCGGCGAACCTCAACGTTTTTATTTCTTCTCCATGGATTATAATACCTACTCCGAATTTTTCTTTTGTTTCCTTTACTGCTTGCTCAATATACAGATTGAATAGCATCGGGGAGAGGCTTGAACCCTGTCTTACTCCCTTCCCAACCACTGCTTCTCTTTCATGCCCCTCGACTCTTATAATTGCCATCTGGTTTCTATACAAATTGTAAATAGCCTTTCGCTCCCTGTATTTTACCCCTGCCACCTTTAGAATTTGAAAGAGAGTATTCCAGTCAACATTGTCAAAAGCTTTCTCTACGTCTACAAATGCTAGGAACGTAGGTTTGCCTTTCCTTAATCTTTCTTCTAAGATAAGTCGTAAGGTCAGTATTGCCTCACGTGTTCCAGTATTTCTACGGAATCCAAACTGATCTTCCCCGAGGTCGGCTTCTACTAGTTTTTCCATTCGTGTGTAAGGAATTCGTGTTAGTATTTTGCAGCTGTGGCTTATTAAACTGATTGTTCGGTAATTTTCACATCTGTCCACACCTGCTTTCTTTGGGATTGGAATTATTATATTCTTCTTGAAGTCTGAGGGTATTTCGCATGTTTCATACATCTTGCTCACCAGATGGTAGAGTTTTGTCAGGACTGGCTCTCCCAAGGCCGTCAGTTCAATTTCTTCGTCATCTGCAGAGCTAGTTGGCATATAAACTTGTACTACTGTAGTAGGTGTGGGCTTCGTATCTATCTTGGCCACAATTATGCGTTCACTACGCTGTTTGTAGTAGCTTACCCTCATTCCTATTTTCCTATTCATTATTAAACCTACTCCTGCATTACCCCTATTTGACTTTGTGTTTATAACCCTGTAGTCACCTGACCAGAAGTCTTGTTCCTCCTGCCACCGAACTTCACTAATTCCCACTATATCTAACTTTAACCTATCCATTTCCATTTTTAAATTTTCTAACCTACCTGCCCGATTAAGGGATCTGACATTCCACCCTCCGATCCGTAGAACGCCAGTTTTCTTTCTTCTGATAACGACATCCTCTTGAGTAGTCCCCGCCCGGAGATCCGAATGGGGGACTATTTTACCTCCGGAATATTTTACCCAAGAGGACGCCATCATCATTTAATCATACAGTAAAGCTGCATGCCCTCGGGAAAAATTACGGCTGTAGTTTCCCCTTGCTTTCAGCTGTTCGCAGTACCAGCACAGCAAGGCCGTTTTGGTTATTGTTACAAGGCCAGATCAGTCAATCATCCAGACTGTTGCCCCTGCAACTACTGAAAAGGCTGCTGCCCCTCTTCAGGAACCACACGTTCGTCTGGCCTCTCAACAGATACCCCTCCGTTGTGGTTGTACCTACGGTACGGCTATCTGTATCGCTGAGGCACACAAGCCTCCCCACCAACGGCAAGGTCCATGGTTCATGGGGGGGGGGATTCAACCTATCTCCAACTAAATCCCATGAAATTCGGTTCAGAAGTTTTGTCGTGAAACCGTAACATACAGAGCTACTTCTGCGTGTGCAATACAGTGTTGATGTACAGTGGTCACGTGTAATCGATTTTGTGGACAATGAAATTTCAGATTCAGAGGGCTCAATTTGACGCTATTTTTTTTTTTCTTTTTACGAAGATTGCTGGCCATACAGTTCCACATCGCCTCTCAGTAAACAAATTACGTGCTTTCAGAATATGTAACCAGATGCACAGATGATTGGGGACTTTCTTGCGGATAGAACTAAATACGTCGTTGTCAGAAGGGTATCGTTATCAGAAGTGAAAGCATCACAATGTGTACTCGCAAAAATTTCTTAAGATTATTACTATTCATGCCATATTGCGTGTGCCAGAACGAAAGGCCAATAATTCGAGAACATACAGGAATAGTCATGTGAAATAAGGATTTCCTATAGACACATTACCTATTTCGAACGATACCCAAGACAGAACCCTCTTCAAGGACATTATTTTGTTCTCCTGAAAGAGCTCTCGTGCAACTTCTATTAGCGACAGTGAAATAACGAATGTTGCATTGATTTAAATCTACAAGTATCGACTAAATCTATTAAAATTTAGTTAAATGTATCCTCCTTTAAACACTGAACTAAAGAAAAATTTTGTCCATCACATATAAGTATTGGCGTCTGATCACCCAATAATAAATTTAAAAATATGGGAAGACTGTTCAGTTTACATGACTACAGTTATTCAATGTAGTCAGTGCTTGTGAGCAGGTAGGGTTCGAGTGTAAATAGCACAGCTGCAGTAAATAGTATATACATAACAATGAAGAAACATCGTACGCTCTATAACATTCATTCACTTTACGTTCTAATCATCTACTAAATGGCACATCCAGAACGTATCAGAAAAAGAGTATGCTGCTATTTATGAGTAAGCAAGGAAATTGCCTGTTAGGTTGATAGCACTAGTCACGTCGAAACAGTGATAAGTTGTCGGTACGTACCCCTTCGAGTCCTTGGTAGTCCTTTAGTGAACCTTTGAATATTTTTGGTGTGGAGTCGCTTCTGTGAATTTGTGACACCGTCGCAAGGTCCATGTCCACGAAGTATGGGAACTCGTATGGAGCCATGTCGTTTCCTGCAGTACATAAGAAAACGTTCTCTGTAACTCAGAGACATAAGTGCGAAGAGGTAACGTACTAGGAAAGTGAGCTGCATATTTCATTTTATTTTTAATGATAATGTCACATTGCGTCTCATCGCCAGGCACAGAATCGTGAAAGCACTATTATATTCTACAAAATTAAGTCACTATTGGATATAAGAGAGCGTAAGTGTTTGAACATAACCAAATAATGTCTCACACTAAGAAAAACATCTAACTAAAAGAAAGGGAATCTCACCTGCAGTGACTTCATTTCCTAATCACATCATGCAATGTGTGGTGGAGGATACATAGTGTCTCAGAGTCATTTCTATCACTTCCTATTACATTCACAAGTGGTGTGCGGTATGAAAGACCCATCTGTGTGCACTGGAATTCTTGTAGCTTTCCCTTCGTTGTCATTAAGCGTGACATATGTTCGATGTAGTGGCATGTTTCTTGACTCACACTGGAACGTTGGAATTTTAAGCATAAGTCTTCCAACAGTGCATAATGCCTTTCTTGTAGTGTATTTTCTATATCATGACCGGCCTGAATACGTCGATACGGCCACCCTATCGGCGACGAAATGCGTATTTAAAACAAAAATATATTAACTGTGGAACACCTTTCTTACTATTGCCGATGCGTAAAAAATATTATACGAAGTGTAATTCGAATCCATTCGCACGAATGTTTGTTGTGGTGTATGCATCGCCATCCTTCTTACATAGAGCTCTCCTTCTCAAGTACATCTGAAACTGCTCGAAATCACTTATTCTGCTGACTCTCGGAAGCTTGCCCACACGTTTTCATGCGACCCAACATCGTGCCACCGGCAAATCCGAATGCCCCACAAACATAGATATTGCACGAGTCGACCACCTGGTCAAATGGAGAACCACAATGAGGCCGATTTCAAAATCTGTCAGATGCTAATAATGTTATCTCATACGTGGACGCGGCATCTTCGGATCCTTCAAAGTAATCACTGACGCTGTTCACTCCCTTTATACACCCTACCAGGTCTTGTAAAAGCAGTTAACACAAACAGCATTAACGCACACCGGTGGCCTATTTACCAGTCACACAGAATTACAACTCTAATAATTTACGTAACCGCCGATGGTGTGAATTTGTACGAAGTTACATTGACATCCCACCATGTCTTCTGGGTGCTAATTAGTTTTGTCAGGCACTATATATAAATAGTAGATTGTTTTCTATGCATCAGATGGTCCTGGGTGAAGATCGAAACTATGTATAGGGTAATGCAGGTAAAACAGGCCACTCATAATATATCAAGAAAGAGTAAATATTTCGAGGTGCGGTTTCCGCTAAGCTAAAGCGAAAAACATACCGAATTGTCTGTCGTACGCATGTAATTTATAAAGTTTCTAGCTGTCGGATTATGACACTGGGAATTAACAAGTGATGAACGGAAACAATTAATATTGTCTGGTGGCGTCCAGTGGATCTTCCCAGGAGATACCGCCATCTCGAAGGCACCTTATGTGCCGGGTGGGGAGGCTTGTGAACTCTGAAGAAGCTGAGGGTCTATTGGCTGTAGCGTAGCTGCTAATAGGATCACCCAAGCCGGATTGCTCCCAGTGGAGGAGCCTGACTATGAGTGTCCCATACCATAGGATAGGAGGGGGGCAGTGGATGTAGGGTCCATAGGTTAAAACATCAACCCCTCTACGGGAGCTAACCCTGAAAATAAAGCCTGTTTCTTCAGGTTTGGCGCTGAGTGTAGGGTCGATACCCCTACCTTGTAATAGCCTATAATCACGAATAATTTAACAAGGTTTGTCAGATTGCCCTTATGAAGGCGAAATGCGCCAAGGAACGGGAATATGGATGTACTGGTGTTTAAGTTTAGAACATGAAATGTTCGAACACTGCTGCAGATAGGAGCTAGCTAAGGTGTGGAACGGTAGCTGTTGGACTTCAGGAAATAAGGTGAAAGGGAAGGGGTGAGATTCGTAAACATAAATTTTCCCTATATTATTCCGGGAAAGATGAAAGACAAGGGGAGCATGGAGCTCTGTTTATAGTGTCCAAAGATACGAGTACATCTGTAATTTCTTTCACTCCACATAATACGTACTCTGCGTATCAAAGGCCAATTACACAATATGATATTCTGAATGTGTATGCACCAACAAAAGAATCAGATGAGGATATGGTAGATGGTTCCTACGAAGAGTTACAGGAGGTTTGTGAGAGAATACCTAGATATGACTTCAAAATAGTCCTTGATGACTAAAATGCCAAACTGGGCAAAAGAGACTTTCAGAAGCGTGTTCGTGAGGAAAGTCTGCACGAGAAACCTAATAATAACGGTATGAGAATTGCCCAGTTTGCCTCTGCGAACAACTTAAAGACAGTTAGAATCTGTTTCCCAAGGAAAAACATCTACATAGGGACCTGGAAAACACCAGGAACAAAATAGATCATATATTGGTGTCGAAGAAGTGGGCATCTGTTATGGAAAATGTGCACACTTTCCGAGGAGCTAGTTAAAAAAAAAAGTTCAGATGTGTGTTAAATCATATGGGACTTAACTGCTAAGGTCATCAGTCCCTACGCGTACACACTACTTAACCTAAATTATCCTAAGGACAAACACACACACCCATGCCCGAGGGAGGACTCGAACCTCCGCCGGGACCAGCCGCGCAGTCCATGACTGCAAGGAGCTAGTTGCAATTGTAACCATTATCTAGTAGGAGCCAATATGAGACAGAGGCGTTCTATGGCTGCCAAAGGAAACAGTACCAGAGTGTAGAAATGGAATATAGATCAGCTAGAAAATAGGTCTACTGAGTTACAAACAAAAGATGGTGAATAACATATAGGCAAAGGACGTACCTCTATGAAAAATGTCGTTTTGACAACAGTGCATGAAATACTGGGAGGAACAAGGATACTTAGAAATAAAGACTGGTGTGATGAATGCAGACAGGCAGTGCAACAAGAAAAGGAAGCAACACTGATGACTTATAGCGAAATACAAGATGAAATCAGGTATTATATGATGAAAAGACAGTAGAGGCAGCAAGGATATGTAGGAGGGAAAAAAGCGAAATTATAATGAGAAAGATAGAGGAGAGAGAAGACCACTGCTGAAGGAATGGGAGCAGAAAATTTGAAAGGAAAATTAAAGAAGGTACTCATGAATATAGACCGAAAATAACAGCACGCAGCGACAAAGAGGGAAAATTGCTGACAGATAAACAAGAATTCTGGAGGTCAATCCTACCAGGAGTAAGCAGCCACTCTATTACACTGCAGATCCAGAGACAGGAGAACTGCCAGCCGGGGTGGCCGAGCGGTTCTAGGCGCTACAGTCTCGAACCGCGCGACCGCTACGGTCGCAGGTTCGAATCCTGCCTCGGGCATGGATGTGTGTGATGTCCTTAGCTTAGTTAGGTTTAAGTAGTTCTAAGTTCTAGGGGACTGATGACCTCAGCAGTTAAGTCCCATAGTGCTCAGAGCCCTTTTTTTGAACAGGAGAACTCACATTAGAGGAAGTACAGTAAATAGTGCACTGTCTAAAAAAACTTAAAAGCACCAGGAACTGAAGGAATAATTGCAGAATGTTGAAAAATAGAGGAACTGGTCACATAAGCGACTCCACATATTTATCAGATAGATATGGAATCAAGAAAGAATCCCGGAGCAATGGACCTTGGGTGTAATCCAACCGCTACACAAAAAGCATACAAGACTTGTTGATCGAATTACCGAACAATTACCGAATAAACCATTGAAAAGAAACACATTTTAATTTCTGTCCAGGAGGGTAAAATTTTTTATTACATACCACGGTTACGTTCCAACTTATAAACATTGCGCTGTGTGACTACCATCTGTATCCAAAGCAGCCTGGAACCGCACTATAGATTGCTCCACAGTTGCCAGAAAAAACAGTGGACCATGAAATGTTCAGCTGTCGTGACACAGCTCGTACACTAGTTGAAGACCACACACTGCGTCCAGCATCATCAGCTATGGCAACTGTAGCTAGTTCAACAATGTGCTTTGCAAGTGGCCGTCGGCTTCACCAGAGAGCGATTCCCAAACCGCCAGTTAATTCGAACTTCAGAATCATGTTCTTCAACCACGGTGCCGAAGGACGACCTCTCCGTATTCCTTTAATGCGTCGATACTCGCGACCAACAGCAGCACTATTGCTGTTGTTAGGATACCCCCATCCCACAAGAACCATTGACCTTGCAGACGGTGAAGTGGCTTGCGTGTCTCAGCCATACGGATAGCTGTACTATAGGTGCAACCACACCGGATGGGTATCTGTTGAGAGGCCAGACAAACGTGTGCTTCCTGAAGAGAGGCAACAGCCTTTTTATCAGCTGCAGGGGCAACAATTTGGATGACTGACTGATCTGGCCTTGAAACATAAACCAAAACAGCGTTGTTATGCTGGTAGAGCGAACGGCGTGAAGCAAGGGAAGCTACAGCTCTAATTTTTCCCGACGGCATGCAGCTCTACTCCATGGTTAAATGATTATGGCTTCCTATTGGGTAAAATATTTCGGAATTAAATTATTCCCCCATTCGGATCTCCGAGAGGGAACTAGTCTGGAGGAAGTCGTCATCATGAGAAACGGGAAAACAGGGATAATCGAATGTAGTCGAATTAAATCAGGTGATGCCAAGGGAATTAGATTAGAAAACGAGAAAATTAAAGTAGCAGATGAGTTTTGCTATTTGGACAGCAAAATAGCTGATGATGGCCTAATTAGACAGGATATAAAATGTAGACTGCCAATGGCAAGAAAAGCGTTTCTGAAGAAGAGAAATTTGTTAACATGGAATATAGATTTAATGGTTAGGAAGACTTTCTGGAAGTGTTTGTGTGGTGTATAGCCATGTATGGAAGTGAAACATGGACGATAAACAATCTAGGGGAAAGGAGAACAGAAGCTTTCGAAATGTGGTGCAACAAAAGAATGTTGAAGATTAGATGGGTAGATCACACAACTAATGAAGAGGGACTGAGTAGAATTGTGGAGACAACAAATTTGTGGAACACCTTAATAAAAAGAAGGGATCGGTTGATACGATACATTATGAGAAATCAAAGGATCACCAATTTAATGATGGTTCAAATGGCTCTGAGAACTATGGGAGTTAACATCTGAGGTCATCGGTCCCCTAGAACTTAGAACTACTTAAACCTAACTAACCTAAGGACATCACACACATCCATGCCCGAGGCAGGATTCGAACCTGCGACCGTAGCGGTCACGCGGTTCCAGACTGAAGCGCCTAGAACCGCTCGGCCACACATGCCGGCCACCAATTTAATACTGGAGGGAAATGTAAGGCGTAAAAATCGTAGAAGGATACCAAGAGATGAGTTCATACAGTAAGCAGATACAGAAGGGTGTAGGCTGCAGTAGTTATTCAGAAATGAAGAGGCTCACACGGGATAGAGTAGCACGGAGAGCTGCATCAAACCAGTCTTCGGACTAAAGATCACAACATTAGGATAAAGCAGCTTTACGAAAAAGCCCTGCTCATTTTTTCCAGACCCAAGTTGACTGTCGGCAACTTTAATGCACACTGATGCTTATGTTTCAACGCTAGGTCGCTGTACCAGTCCCATCGTCTACTGGCAAGTCATAGCATTAACCCTACTAAAGTACGCGTCATTTACGACGGCGGCCGGGTTTAGGTTCGTTCTGCGCATCTGACCTCACAAAACACAGTCAGCCAATGAACAGAGAACGACATTGCCAGAGCTCGACTGAAGTGCACAGCACGGACGAGTGTTTTCAGTTTTAGAAACGTTCAGTCATAAATAAAGTAATTGAACAAAAGCAATGTCTTGATAGCAGACTTTCTATATAGGAAAGTTTGGAAAAAACATTCTTTATACCAACTGCTCCATATTCTATTAATTAATTAAACCAAACAAGCAATTAGCCTCCTAATTCAGGCGATAGCAAGGAAATTCATTCTCACCAACCGCTTTTTCGCAATAAAGAACAGCGGTAATTGTTTATTTCCTATTGTACCTCGACGAAACGTGAGTAATTCATAGTCGCACCAACAGCGTTTGTCGGTATTTTGCGTCACGTTGTAAAGTTCTCCTCCACAATTTCTGTTGAACGACGAGATGCGTTAGCATAACGGTTAGGGTTCAACTGCTCGCTGGCACGGTAGTTCAGCGTGTTCGGTCAGAGGGTTAGCTGCCCTCTGTAATAAAAAAACTGAGTTAAACGATCAATAACGAACTTAAACGGATGTCATACGACGTCCGCCCCAAGCAGATGCAACGAACAAAAGCGAACAAAATGAGATTAAAAAAATAAAAAATAAAAAAAGCTGCTAAGCAAAAAATTACGAGTTCAAATCTTGTTCGACGATTAATATTTTCTTTATTTAGAAACAATATCGAAGTGACTTACTTCATGAATTTTATTCGTTTGAATGTAATTTTTTGAAATTTCTAGTGGCAACTAAAATCGACCAACGGAAAGTATACGCTGTGGACTTTTTACCACTGCAAACTCTTCAAAATTTCGTGCAATGGTTTACTACATTTAATGCTGCACAACTGCGTTGAACATCGAAACAAAATTAAGTCATTTATGGGGGGAAGGTATCAGTCAAGAAGATGTGTAAAAATCAAACTTTGGGACAAATAGTTTTTGTGAAATCGAATGATAAGTGTGTCAAAGCAGTCGGGACACCAGGTGTCTGCACAGGCGAGCGGTGCAGTGATGACAAAATCGCGCACAGCGCGGAATGTGGGGAGCACGTCTCTGAAGCAGCGAAAGGGTTAATGCGGCAGTGGTGGCTTTACTTCATAAACTGCACGCTCCCCCCTAAACGTAAGTTTGCGAACTATACTTTACAATGGCGCTGCTTCTCTTGGCGCGTGCAACTGGCAACGCAGCAATCTCCCGCGTCTGGGCGGGCATGCGCAAGCCGCCAAGATAAAAGAATCGAACTATAACTACGTAAATCTTGCAGCGCACAGTCTGAACGTCATCTCTGTAAAGTTGTGTACCCACACGGTAAATAGTTTTCCGACTGTACTTGCTCAAGTAGTGGAGTTTTAATTATAACCCCTTTGTACTACAGTCTCTTAAGTATCGCCCCCATAGTGATGGTGAAGACAATATTAGACTGTCTACAGTGCGCAAAGAGGCGTTTAAGTAATTTTCTTATCGGATTCCGTACGTTAAGTAAAGAGAAAAATGTTCTAATAGGTGATACAATGGGAAGTAGCGTCTGCCATGCACTTGAGAGCGGCAGAGGGTGGTACGCACCAGGGTGAGATTGCTGCTGCTGAGGCGGCGGCTGCGGCGGTGGGTCCGGCTTGGGCCGCGGCTTGGCGTCGGGCTCGTGGTGGGAGCGCGAGGTGCCGGGCAGCCGGAAGGAGCCGCCGCGCGCCGCCTTCTGCTGCGCCTGCGCCTGCGCCTGTGCCTGCGCCAGCCGCTCTCGCATCTTGAGCTGCTTCTGGCGCGCCTCCCACACCTCCTCGCTGCTGAACAGCTCGTCGCTCAGTCGGATCATCAGCTCCACCGCGCGCGAATTCTGCGCCTGACACCCCACAACAGAAAGGCAGCTGAATACACCACATCGAGCGTCGTTACCCATGTGAGGCTTGTGAGGACCAATGTACCCCTTTCTTTTTAACTCTTTAGTGACAGCCGCATAATACTAACACGAATTCTTTACAGACGAATGGAAAACTGATAGAAGCCGACCTCGGGAAAGATAAGTTTGGATTCCGCAGAAATGTTGGAATACGTGAGGCAATACTGACCTTACGACTTATCTTAGAAGAAAGATTAAAGAAAGGCAAACCTACATTTTTAGCATTTGTAGACTTAGAGAAAGCTTTTGACAATGTTGATTCGAATACTCTCTTTCAAGTTCTGATGGTGGCAGGGGTAAAATACAGGGAGCCAAAGGCTACTTACAATTTGTACATAAACCATATGGCAGTTATAAGAGTCGAGGGGTATGAAAGGGAAGCAGTGGTTGGGAAGGGAGTGAGACGGGTTGTAGCCTCTCCCTGATGCTATTCAATCTGTATATTGAGCAAGCAATAAAGGAAACAAAACAAAAGTTGGGAGTAGGTATTAAAATCCATTGAGAAGAAATAAAAACTTTGAGGTTCGCCGATGACATTGTAATTCTGTCAGAGACAGCAAAGGACTTGGAAGTGCAGTTGAACGGAATGGACAGTGTCTTGAAAGGAGGGTATAAGATGAACATCAACAAAAGCAAAACGAGGATAATGGAATGTAGTCGAATTAAGCCAGGTGATGCTGAGGGAATTAGATTAGGAAATGAGACACTTAAAGTAGTAAATGAGTTTTGCCATTTGGGGAGCAAAATAACTGATCATGGTCGAAGTAGAGAGGATATAAAATGTAGACTGCCAATGGCAAGGAAAGCGTTTCTGAAGAAGAGAAATTTGTTAACATCGAGTATAGAGTTAAGTGTCAGGAAGTCGTTTCTGAAAGTATTTGTATGGAGTGTAGCCATGTATGGAAGTGAAACGTGGACGATAAATAGTTTGGACAAGAAGAGAATAGAAGCTTTCGAAATATGGTGCTACAGAAGAATGCTGAAGATTAGATGGGTCGATCACATAACTAATGAGGAGGTACTGAATAGAATTGGGGAGAAGAGGAGCTTGTGGCACAAGTTGATTAGAAGAAGGGATCGGTTGGTAGGACATGTTCTGAGACATCGGGGGATCACCAATTTAGTATTGGAGGGCAGCGTGGAGGGTAAAAATCGAAGAGGGAGTCCGAGAGATGAATACACTAAGCAGATTCAGAAGGATTTAGGCTGCAGTAGGTACTGGGGGATGAAGAAGCTTGCACAGGATAGAGTAGCATGGAGAGCTGCATCAAACCAGTCTCAGGATTGAAGACCAAGTCTCATTATACACTGAAGTGCCAAAGAAACTGATATAGGTATGCTTATTCAAATACAGAGATGTGTAAACAGGGAGAATACGCCGCTGCGGTTGGCAACGCCTATGTAGGACAATAATACTCTGGCGCAGTTGTTAGACAGGTTACTGATGCTACAATGGCATGATATCAAGATTTAAGTGGGTTTGAACGTGGTGCTATAGTCGGGGCACGAGCGGATGGGACACAGATTCTCCGCGGTAGCGATAAAGCGGGGATTTTCCCCCTACGACCATTTAACGAGTGTACCGTAAATATCAGATATCTGGCAAAACATCAAATCTCCAACATCGCTGCGGCCGGAAAAAAGCCTTGCAAGAACGGGACCAACGACGACTGAAGAGAATCCCTCAATGTGACAGAAGTACAGCCCTTCCGCAAATTACTGCAGATTTCAGTGCTGGGCCATCAGCAAGTGGAGCGTGCGAACCTTTCAATGAAACATCACTGACACGGGCTTCCGGAGCCGAAGGTCCACTCGTGTACCCTTGACGACTGCACGTCCCAAACGTAACGCCTCGCCTGGGCCCACCAACATCGACATTGGACTGCTGATGACTGGAAACATGTTGCCTGGTCGGAAGACACTCGTTTCAAATTGTATCAAGCGGATGGACGTGTACGGGTATGAGGACAGCCTCATTAATCCATGGACCCTGCATGTCAGCAGGGGAGCGTTCAAGCTGCTCTGTAATGCTGTGGGGCGTGTGCAGTTCGAGTGCTATGGGACCCCTCATACGTCTAGATACAACTCTGACAGGTGACACGTAGGTAAGTATCCTGTCTGATCACCTGCAGCCATTCATGTCCATTGTGCTTTCCGACGGACTTGGGCGGTTCCAGGAGGACAATGCGACACCCCACATGCCCAGAATTGCTACAGAATGGCTCCAGGAAGACTCTTCTTAGTTTAAACACTTCCAATGTTCAAATGTGTGTCAAATCTTATGGGACTTAACTGCTAAGGTCATCAGTCCCTAAGCTTACACACTACTTAACCTAAATTATCCTAAGGAGAAACACACACGCCCAAGCCCGAGGGAGGACTCGAACCTCCGCCTGGACCAGCCGCACAGTCCATGACTGCAGCGCCATAGACCGCTCGGCTAATCCCGCGCGGCTTAAACACTGCAGCTGGCCACCAAACTCCCCGGACATGAATATTATTGAGCATATCTGAGATGCATTGCAATGAACTGTTCAGGAGAGATCTCCACCCCCTCGTACTCTTACGGATTTATGGACAGTCCTGCTGGATTCATGGTGTCAGTTCCCTCTAGATATTAGTGGAGTCCATGACACGTCGTGTTGCGACGCTTCTGCGTGCTCGCGGGGGCTCTACACGATATTAGGCAGGCGTACCAGTTTCTTTGGCTCTTCAGTGTAAAATGTAAACTTTCAAGGTTGGAAATGTCTCAGCTAATAAAATTTTCTGAGCTATTATGGATTCCACATTTAAACCCAACCTTTCGCCCCATCTGCGGAGGACATTTCAAAGGAGGAACGTAGCTTTTTTGAATGTCCGATTGACATCCTGGGTTACTACTGACTGCACCAAAATTTAGTTTACGAGTGCTTCCGCATACTGCATATAACTGACTATGCGTTACTGATCGCATAGGAAAAATCTCGGAAACACGGAAGATCGCGGTAATATACAAACCCACCTGGAAGATAAAAGACCACCTAAAATTTGCCAAGAATGCTCGCCAACCGCTGCGAAAACCAGGGATTTATAGGATTCCGTGTAGTTGTGAGGAGGTGTACGTGGGTGCTACAAAAAGAACGGTCAAAAAACGACGAAGAGAGCACAAGGGCACTTGCAGAAGAGAAGAGTTTCACAGATCAACTGTTGTGGAATGCTTTGCAGCCAGGAGACCGCCACATATACGTAGGTTGAAACGTAAATAGTGGCAACACTGCTGTGGAGACACCATGCAATGGAATCTACTATTGTCGCTGATAGCACACGTTGTTGACATACCTACCGTACCTACGGGCAAATGGACTCGCACGTCCTATGTTAGCGGCGTGCGCACAATCGAGGGAAACACAGTCACTTGTGAGCGAGCTGTCTAACCTAACGGTGTCATTATGTTTTCGAAACAGGAACAACGGAGTTTGATCAAGATTGAATGTGCCAGGGGTCGTACAGCACAACAGTGTCATCAAGGTCTTCGAGAGGTATGTGGCGAGTCGGCATTGCCGTACAGGACAGTGTCACATTGGGTAAAAGCCTTCAACGAAGGTCGGCGAACTGTGGCAGACATGCATCGGGCAGGTCGTCCTAGCGTCTCTTAAGAAGAAGTGCATGCTGTTGCCGCGTTAGTGGACAGTGATCGACGCCATACGATTCTCGAGCTCGCCTACGAAACCGGATTAGCGCATACGACTATGCTTCGCATCCTGAAGGAACGCCTGGGCATGCGAAAAATTGCATCACGATGGGTTCCGCATGACTTGACGTAAATTCAGAAATAGATGCGAAGTACTGTACTATCCACCAAACTCCCAAGACTTAAGTCTTTATGACTTTGATTTGATTCCGAAGACGAAGGAACCACTTCGTGGCATTCGTTTCAGAACTGTTCCAGAGATTCGACAGGCAGTAGGCAGCTCCATTCGCACCACCAAGAGAACAGGCTGTGCTAACGGTATACTACGCCTTCCACATCGCTGGCAACGAGTTCTACGCGACGCTAGTGACTACTTTGAAGGACAGTAACAGGTGAAAACATGTAATTCTTTTGTATCGGTTGTGAATAAATAGTTGACACTTTTTAAGTTCCAACCCCGTGATTTTCATAGGACTCAAGCACTGGCAGCCAGAAGCAGATACCATGAAAGGCTATACTGAGAGGCCTTAGAGATTGTAAAACACCCCAGGAATTTCAATAGGAAGGAGGAAGGGTGAAATGGGATGATATCCGGATTCCGGTGCTGAAGAAGATGTGTACCAGCCTTCTTCCATGGGGTGATAGCAACAGCCGACGGCGACAGTCGACAGCGGCCAATTGCGCTCGGGTATTCAAAACATGTGAAGTCACTCCACTGCGTGGAAGCACGAGTAAACGGAATTTTGCTGCAGTCAGTAACGTTCAAGGGTGTGAATCGGGCACTCAAAGAAGCTACAACCCCTTTTAAAATGTTTGATTTAAATGTGAAACCGATTCGACCACGTCATATTAGCCCGGAACATTTTATTAACTGTCCCTAGGCACAGTCACTGTGCTAGCTGGGTCGCTTTTAGCACTTTGCAATTCACGAGTGATTTCTTGCGCGGATTTCGTGCGATTTTTACAACCAATCTTCGCAAAACTTGACATTCCCTGTGCGTCAGAACGTGAGGTCTGCTTCGTCTAGGTTTAGGTGTGGTTATTCTTTCGCATTTCCAATTGACAATCTAACCACCAACAATCAATATGGGGACTTCAGAAGGATTGATACTGTCCCTGACGGATTTGTCACCCAGGTGACACGCAGTGACTGATCCACGTTCGAAGTTCAGGAGCTCTTCCGTCCGATCCGTTTTGCCGTTACTGCTTGTCTACTAACAACAAAATAACTATCGCCTCCTTTTATGTTGGCGGATCAGCCTCTCGTGACATCTAGTGGGCAGTTCCGCATTGAGTCCGGATACTTCTCATCAGACAACGTGTCTTAGAGGGAGAGTCAACAAAACACGTGGAAATAGTCTCCGACGTGTCCCAGGGAAGGGTGTTGGGACCCTTACTGTTCTTGTTGTAAAAAAAAAAAAAAAATAGAAAATAAAAAAATAAAAAAGTTCAAATGTGTGTGAAATCTTATGGGACTTAACTGCTAAGGTCATCAGTCCCTAACCTTACACACTACTTAACCTATATTATCCTAAGGACCAAGCAACACACACACCCATGCCCGAGGGAGGACTCGAACCTCCGCCGGGACCAGCCACACAGTCCATGACTGCAGCGCCACAGACCGCTCGGCCAATCCCGCTCGCCGTTCTTGTTGTCCATTAATGACTTTGCAAATAATGTTAATAGTAACCGTAGATTTATGGCAGGTGGTGCAGTTGTCTGTAATCAAGTACTGTCTAAAAAAAGCTGCTCAAATATTTAGACAGTTCTTGATAACATTTCAAACTGGAGCAAAAATTGGCCACTTGCTTGAAATTTTAAAAAAATATGAAATTTTTGTGCTTTACAAAATGAGAAAATCTAGTATCCTTTGACTACAATATCAATGGTTCACAGTGAGAGTCGGTCGAGTCATACTAATACTAGGGTGTAACAATTTGTAAGTATATGAACTGGAGCGTTCACATAGGCTTAGTCGTAGGTACAGCAGATGACAACCTTGGTTCATTCTTAGAATACAAAAACATTGTAACAGTCGGTAAAGGAGATTTCATAGAAAACACTCATACGAGCCATAGTAGAATATTGCTCAAATGTATGGGACCCGTCGCAAATGTAACTTACAGTGCACATTGAATGTAAAGAAAGAAGGGCAGCACGAATGGTCTCAGGTTACTCAGGTTAATCAGAATCATGAAAGAGTGTGACGGAGATGGTGAAAGAACTGAGCTGATAGACGATTAAATATACAGGTTGTCTCAAAAAATCTTGCCACAGACTTCAAGGGGATGGAGACAGTGTCTTGAGGGACAAATTGAGGATAGGAATGGAAGTCCGGAAACATCATCCAACAACGCTACAGAGTGTCGAAGTTATTGGCATCGGCACCTTCCACTAGACCACCTCTTCCACAGAAAACATGAGTTTGTACGTTGACTGACCGTAGGCGGAACGTCTTGCAAAGTTGCTTGTTATTCCTTGATCGCGACTGATTGCCACGGTCACCAGTGAAGAAGACGGAGCTAGCTGCTGCCTAGACATGCCTGGTCTCGGATGAATGCGATGCTCTGTTGCCTCGGTGGATGACGTTTTCGAACAATGGTTTCTAGCCGCTGTATAATTTTCTCCTGGAACCCTCTAAAATCTCCCTTTCTTCGGTATACAGGAGAAAAATAAACAGCAGATGGAAACCCGTGTCCGTAACCGTCATCCAACAAGGCATCACATTCATAAGACACAAGGCCTGTATACGTAGGAGCTAGCTCCATCTTCTCCCCTGGCGACTGTGTCAATCAGTCGCAGTCACTGACTAACAAACGACATTACGAGACGTACCGCCAATGATCTGTCAACGTATGAAGCCACGTTAAGTGCCGAAGGGGTGGCCTACTACCAAGCGCCGGAGCTTTAACTTCGACGCTCTGTAGCGTCGTTAGATGATGTCTTCGAATAATTGTTCCTGTTCTCGATTTGTTCCTCAAGACATCCTCTGAACCCCTCTAAATTTGTCGCAACATTTCTGGAACACTTTGAAGACGCAAAATATTCTGTGAAAACCTAAATAGAATGGTTCTAGAGGCAACTTTAAGTGACGAGTCTAGGAATACACTACAAACCGGTACATATTGCTCCCACAGAGAACGCAAAGACAAGATTACACTTGTTACAACGTGCAAAGAGGGCTTTAAGCAATCATTCTTCCCGCAATCTATACATGAATGAAACGGGATAAACCTTAATAACTGATATAGTTGAAAGTAGCACCCGCGATGCACTTCACAGTGGTTTGCAGAATATAGCTGTAGATGTAGACAGCAGGAAACGAAGTGTCTTACAAAGTGGCGAGCACTACCACGAAAGTCAAATTCATTTCCATCGACATACTCTGAAAAATATGAAAAGAGATTTAAATCACTGTTTCACTGAGATGGTTAGTGCAATATCGATACTGAAACCCGTTTTCTCTTATTTATAACAGATAACTGGGCTCAGTTTATGGATATTTGGGCCAAATTGATCGTTCCATTAAACTCTGCTGTGGATTATACCACACACATGTCAAATATCTAGAGTTTAAACCATTATGCGATCAATATTATGAAGGTATTATTTTAGAAGACAGCTTACAACTGTTTAATCAAGTTCAGGATGAGCAGAAAGATTTCATAAATAGTTTACTCGTAAGTATTGTTTCGAATGTCGGCGGTACGTATTTTGTCTCGATACATCGTACGTAGTAATAACAACGGCGTTTTCAGAGATTTCAGTCCATGCTGCTCCGGCTATAGTGTGTTTTGACGCAAAGATGTTACATCACTTATCACACCATAGAATTTGGTAATAGCAGCTCAAAGATTGCGTTGGAGTTAAAGTGATAAAATTGCAATCTGGGGTATCGCGTTATATCACTTACTAAAACTTTAATTGGTTGTAAACAATGAGTTATTAGTTTATGAGAACAACATCAAATATTGTGTTCGGACTATTCGTAGTATAGTATACATACAGGGCTTTTCCGTACGAGCGTGCAAAAATTCGAGAGGATATAGAGGATGCACCACTGAACAACTCGAGGTTCAAATGGTTCAAATGGCTCTGAGCACTATGCGACTTAAATTCTGGGGTCATCAGTCTTCTAGAACTTAGAACTAATTAAACCTAACTAACCTAAGGACATCACACACATTCATGCCCGAGGCAGGATTCGAACCTGTGACCGTAGCGGTCGCTCGGCTCCAGACTGTAGGGCCTAGAACCTCACGGACAACTCGAGGAAGTGACCCTCGGGTCGGAGAAGCCAGCTTAAGGAGATATGAAAATAAACTTATCTACCGCTTTGTCTAGAATTACTGTTTTCCAGCTGATGTACAACTAACACACTTACAAGTATAGACGTACTTTGTTGTTTATTCACGTATACATTCTTTATTTCCACCAAGGAAACAAAGAGGACAATCTCATTATACTGTATCTTCTACCTAGCCGTCTGAGTGGCCACCCTTGGCTGTTCGTGAGAGGATGTGGTTACAACATTGTGCACCGCCTCACTTCAGTGCGGATATCGTGGTCGCTGGATTTGAAGGGGAGGTCCTATTCAATGGCCTGCGAGGTCACCTGACCTGAATCCCCCTGATTTTATCCTATGGGTATAGGTAAAGTCACTTGTGTATGAGAACCTAGTGGATACGGAGATGGAATTAATTGCCAGAATTGAAGCTACCTCTGATGTTTCCAGAATGAGATTTTCACTCTGCAGCGGAGTGTGCGCTGATATGAAACTTCCTGGCAGATTAAAACTGTGTTCCCGACCGAGACTCGAACTCGGAACCTTTGCCTTTCGCGGGCAAGTGCTCTACCATCTGAGCTACCGAAGCACGACTCACGCCCGGTACTCACAGCTTTACTTCTGCCAGTATCTCGTCTCCTACCTTCCAAACTTTACAGAAGCTCTCCTGCGAACCTTGCAGAACTAGCACTCCTGAAAGAAAGGATACAGCGGAGACATGGCTTAGCCACAGCCTGGGGGATGTTTCCAGAATGAGATTTTCACTCTGCAGCGGAGTGTGCGCTGATATGAAACTGGCTGTCACCCGGCGTGATGGTATGGGGTGCCATTGGTTACACGTCTCGGTCACCTCTTCTTCGCATTGACGGCACTTTGTACAGTGGACGTTACGTTTCAGATGTGTTACGAACCCGTGGCTCTACCCTTCATTCGATCCCTGCGAAACTCTACATTTCAGCAAGATAATGCACGACCGCAAGTTGCAGGTCCTGTACGGGCCTTTCCGCCCTGGCCACCACGTTCTCCAGATCTCTCACCAATTGAAAACGTCTGGTCAATGGTGACCGAGCAACTGGCTCGTCACAATACGCCAGTCAGTACTCTAGATGAACTGTAGTATCGTGTTGAAGCTGCATGGGCTGCTGTACCCGTACACGCCATCCTAGCTCTGTTTGACTCAATGCCCAAGTGTATCAAGGCCGTTATTACGGCCGGAGGCGGTTGTTCTAGGACCTTATTTCTCAGGATCTATACACCCAAATTGCGTGAAAATGTAATCACATGTCAGTTCTAGTATAATATATTTGTCCAATGAATACCCGTTTATCATCTGCGTTTCTTCTTGGTGTAGCAATTTTAATGGCCAGTAGTGTAAATAATGGAAATAAAAAAGTACATAGTAACAAGATTTTAGTCCTGTAATCTCCTTAAGCTGGCTTCTCAGACCCGAGGTTTCATACGTCAAATTGTTCAGTCTCCACTGTCCTGTCAAATTTTTGCACACTCTTACGGAAACATCCTGTAAATGTATATGGCTTCCAACGGACGCTGGAGGAAGACAAGGAGAAACAGACTCCACTCAATTCTCTAGTACAAATAAGGCCAGTTTGACCATAAACTTAATCTTCGGTTGATAATAGTTTTTAGATTTTTAGCAGTTCCGCAACCTTAGGTGTTCAATACGATTTCAACTAATGATTTCCACAGCTGCAGAAACACAACATCTCTTGGACAAAATATTTATGCATTTCTGTCTCTGCCGGCCGAAGTGGCCGTGCGGTTAAAGGCGCTGCAGTCTGGAACCGCAAGACCGCTACGGTCGCAGGTTCGAATCCTGCCTCGGGCATGGATGTTTGTGATGTCCTTAGGTTAGTTAGGTTTAACTAGTTCTAAGTTCTAGGGGACTAATGACCTCAGCAGTTGAGTCCCATAGTGCTCAGAGCCATTTGAACCATTTTGAACCATTGCTGTCTGACGAATAGACCAAACTGGCTCAGAAGGTGCGGGATGTTTTTAAACCTCTTCCCATCTGGCCAATGAGCTTTTCTTATTCGGGAAATTTGTAAACTTCGTCGCTTAAGACTTTTGTAGAGAAAATTAAATTAGTTCCCCTATTATGAACGTTAAAAGAAATTTCCTTAACAGTACCGAACAGCGATTTGTGAATCGGTTAGCAGATGCGTTTTACCTCATTTCGCTGGTTTAAAGGGAATATGCTGGCTGACAAAAAACTCCCAGAAGGAAAGACGAAACAAAATAAAACATCTCATGTTCAGCCGGTACGCGTTTTTATTTCAGTGATTACAAAATCAGGTGGAACGTACAATGAAGTTGGCAGTACGAGCACACGGCTGGTGTCAGTGTATATTTTGCAGTACCTGGGGCCTGAACTGATGCTGGGTCAGTATGGGTCAGGTATACGCAGAAAAAAAAAAAATTCAAATGCGTGTGAAATCTTATGGAACTTAACTGCTAAGGTCATCAGTTCCTAAGCTTACACACTACTTAACCTAAATTATCTTAAGGACAAACACACGCACCCATGCCCGAGGGAGGACTCGAACCTCCACCGGGACCAGCCGCACTACGCAGAACTACTCCGCCTCCATAGCTGAGTGGTCAGCGTGGCTGGCAGCTATGTGGGGGACAATGGTTCGAATCCTGGTATGCCAGAGATGTTATCCTGGTGGGAGGACGGGAAGAGGGGGCACTCAGGCTCGTACGGGGTGGGCTGATCCCATACTCCTCCATACCGTATCCAACGACGCCACTGGTAGAGGATGATATGCCGGTCGGTGGTACCAGTTGGCCTGCCGGGGTCTATGAGTGGAGTTTTAGTGTACAGAGGGAAGTGGAATCCACGGCACTGTTAAATTCTGCAGTCGTAAGCATTTCTTGCCCTCGAAATTACTGCTACAGTGCAGTTATGTAGCAGAATAAGGCTACTGGGTATTTTCCGGCGACAAGGAGCATTGCGTACCACAATCCTCGGTAAATCAGTTCACTGAAACTGGTATTCCACAGACGTAGAATGTTTGGTGGGCGAATAAATGTAAGGTCGCTGAATCGGTCGTGAAGTTTTTAACTGAGAAATATTTTTATACGTCGTTGAAGAGGAATCTAAATTTAAACTAATTCCGCTGAAACCTCGCCCAAGTCGAACAAGTTATGTGTAAAGAATGACCATGACGGTTAACATAGGTAATTTACATCTTCAGGCTTTTGAATTATCATATACCGTCTGTCTGAGCTTTTTACGAGCGTCTTTGCTAAGCAGAAATAAATGAAGTAATTCAACGTGATTTCTGTTATCAAGTAACGAGTTCATAAAGAAATTTGCTTCGAATGTAATCAACGAGCCTTTGGAGATGTCCAATATTAACGTCAAAAGTATTTCCTGAATATGGGAACAACCAAATAATTACCTATTATTGAGAAACTGCTTCCAATAATGACCAAATTGCATTAAATACTTCCTGCAGGCACAACAGTAGCAGCTGGTGAATGCAGGAAATAATAGAAATAATTATAATATAATTATATTACCTGATAACTTCATACTCTGTATTAGCAATTCGTGGACTAAGAAATTTGTTGAGACCCTGAAATCTTCCAAACGAATTCGAATCGGGGTATTAATTGCAAGAAGCGCTTTTACATCCCACTGCGATTAGCGTAGTTTTCGTTGTAGGTGCTCGCTGATAATTGACCAGTTAATTTAGAGCCGGTTTCTCTTCACCATGTCTATATTGTAAGCTCTTTTTGATGCTAGAGTCTTAAATTGATCGTATTCAATTAGCAATTAAACCCGCATATGAACTGCTTTTTCGGTGACTTCAGTATAATACAAACTCTCATTGAATTACAGAATTACCTGAGGTATTAGTCATGTCAGAAGTGCGCACTGAGTAACCAAGCTGTTGGTGAAGGGCGATGTGGTCAAAGAAGATTACAACAGAGCCAGGATATGAATGTATTGAACAGGCAGGAATCCACCCTGAGCAAGTCAGAACTCTCGTAGAGTGCGGTGTGCCTTCCGTAGCAACACAATCATGACACTGCCTCAGTGGTCTGGTTGATTGATACGAGTTTCGTATGTGCGTGGTACAGGTTCGATTCTCACTTGAGGCGACCGTTTTCAAAAGACAAGAACACAACTCCTTCACCTCTGGTAACACCAAGTGAAGAAAATCAGGTTGCATCGTGTTTCAGAATCCACAATAAACATGACATCCGTTCACTGGACTGTGATTTAAATTCAGATCGCCTCTCCAGACGATACAGTTCCATAATTTTGTTGTTTTCCCCAAGATTGAAAGCGCCGCTAGATGTCCATGAAAGACACGTACCTGGGTTCGATCCTGACCCGTCGCGAAAATATTTATCATGCTATGTACACCGTACTACTTGTGAAAAAAAAATTATTTTCAAGTATTTTCGTGTGTTGTAAACAATAACGATACGTGCTGGTTTCAACTCCCAGCCAGACAGTGATCTTTTCGTCACATCACTTCAAGTTCAAAACGGCACTCCCAGCTACTGTCGCAAAAGAATTCTCTACTTAATGTCTCTTCGGAGTCAGCATAGAACTTTCTACCGTAACATGCCACTCCTAGCTACCGAAGAAAAAGAATTCGATAATTACTGTGCGTTCGTGGTGATGTGTGTGGGGTTGGACACCCATTCAGCACAACATTTTTCGCACGTTATTTCTGGTCAAATATGCGCACATACAGCTGCAGGTGAAAAAAACTGTTCGTAGGGCGAAAGGTATCGAGTTCAAATCCCGGAGAGGGAAAAGAAAAATGTTTCGTCAATTCAGATTCAAACATGTCGCAACTGGTGAAAATATACCAAACGTCTGATTGTGCTTAGATAATAATCCGATTATGTGATGCGCTCGATCCCCCGACAGTCATAAAAATTTACATCACTGAATTCCAATTATAAACACACTTTTTACTTGCGAATGAAAATATATTAAAAATCTTTTGTGGTTAGTTAAGTTAAGAGGGACAATAGGCGCTTGATAGGATTTTGGGGCAGAAGAAAATTCGTCATTTATTTTCAAGTTCTGACTTATTAACTGATATTGGTGAAAAGTTTGATGTTTCACATGTCTTTATGCCTAGTCAGCAATGAAAATCGGTGCCTTGATCGATTCTCGGTTAGGCACGAAATTTTGGTTTCTTGGCAATTACGTCTTAATCCAGATTGAGAACAAAACATTTCGTCTTCACACACAAATTTCAAACATACGCATATGAGTACCTTAAGACTTTTAGTGTCACTTGGTGCTAGATAACAAGGGCAATAACAGAATTTGAAACTGCACATAGAATCACGACATGTCATGATTATAGTGCATTACTAGAGATAGGTTTTTGACGTTGACGATTCTATACGGCGCTTGCTAATGTTAATCATGTTTTTTTTTTCACTGATTAGTTTTTTAACCAGTTTACCAAAAACCTGTCGCCAAGTAAACATCGGTTAATAGGTGAAACTTCCTAGCAGATTAAAACTGTGTGCCGGACCGAACTCGGGGCCTTTGCCTTTCGTGGGCAAGTGCTCTACCAACTGAGCTACTCAAGCACGACTAACGCCCCGTCCTCACAGCTTTACTTCTGCCAGTACCTCGCCTTGATTAACAGGTGGTCGGAAAGACTTAAGAGAGCAAAAATATTCTGAATTGGTTCAAATGGTTCTAAGTGCTATGGGACTAGTCCCCTAGACTTAGAACTACTTGTCTTACACCGAACTAACCTAAGGATATCACACACATCCATGCCCGAGGCAGGATTCGAACCTGCGACCGTAGCAGCAGCGCAATTCCGGACTGAAGCGCCTAGAACCGCTCGGCCACAACGGCCGGCTATTTGGAATTTTCACAGAACTATATAAGTCTAAGTATTCTTTATTTTTTTCATAAAAATATTTAGTTTTAACCGAGAATTACTGAATGATTTATGTGAGTGAGTTACTGGTGTTATTTTTGTAGTAGATACGAATGAGGTTGGTGGTACATTTGAAACAGTCACTAATTTGTAATAAAGTTTAGTTTACAAACGCTACGGACTGCCTCAATTCTAGCAACAATATTTGTAGTAAGATGGTATTAATTTTCATATAGACTGATTTGCTATAAAGAACAGTGACCTCTAGTGATCTCTTGCGGTAAGCAATTTGTGGAATAAAACGACTGTTCCGTAAGAAGGTCAGAGGAACTGCAGGAAAACCAGCGTGCAAATCAGGCGAACGCATTTTAAATCACACGAAATTACACTTATGTTCCAGAGACAGGCATTATCATAACAGTTAGGATCGTTCGGATGTTTTGGAGTACGATAATACCTCTGGTTAAATACGCGTAAAAGAGCACATATATTAATATGGCTGCAGAAACAATACCAGGATTGATGAGTCTAGGTACACGTTAGTACACACACACACACACACACACACACACACACACACACCAGTGGCAGAGAATGGATACGTCCAAGATAGTATCAGACGATGTGTCACACTTAGTAACAAGCCACAGTGGAGGCACGTGATGGAGTTATTCTCATGCGATCGGTTTACATGTGTGGAAAGGGGCTACATCTACCATCGCCTCACATTACTACCTGAAGATCTGAATCCCATAGTTAATACAGGGTGTTACAAAAAGATACGGCCAAACTTTCAGGAAACATTCCTCACACACAAAGAAAGAAAATATGTTATGTGGAGATGTGTCCGGAAACGCTTACTTTCCATGTTAGAGCTCATTTTATTACTTCTCTTCAAATCACATTAATCATGGAATGGAAACACACAGCAACAGAACGTACCAGCGTGACTTCAAACACTTTGTTACAGGAAATGATCAAAATGTCCTCCGTTAGCGAGGATACATGCATCCACCCTCCATCGCATGGAATCCCTGATGCGCTGATGCAGCCCTGGAGAATGGCGTATTGTATCACAGCTGTCTACAATACGAGTACGAGGAGTCTCTACATTTGGTACTGGAGCTTTCAAATGCCCCCATAAATGAAAGTCAAGAGGGTTGAGGTCAGGAGAGTGTGGAGGCCATGGAATTGGTCCGCCTCTACCAATCCATCGGTCACCGAATCTGTTGTTGAGAAGCGTACGAACACTTCGACTGAAATGTGCAGGAGCTCCATCGTGCATGAACTACATGTTGTGTGGTACTTGTAAAGGCACATGTTCTAGCAGCACAGGTAGAGTATCCCGTAAGAAATCATGATAACGTGCTCCACTGAGCATAGGTGGAAGAACATGGGGCCCAATCAAGACATCACCAACATTGCCTGCCCAAACGTTCACTGAAAATAGTGTTGATGACATGATTGCACAATTGCGTGCGTGTTCTCGTCAGTCCACACATGTTGATGGTGAAAATTTACAATTTGATCACGTTGGAATGAAGCCTCATCCGTAAAGAGAACATTTCCACTGAAATGAGCATTCACACACTGTTGGATGAACCATTCGCAGAAGTGTACCCGTGGAGGTCAATCAGCTGCTGATAATACCTGCACACGCTGTACATGGTACGGAAACAACTGGTTCTCCCGTAGCACTATCCCTGCAGTGACGTGGTCAACGTTACCTTGTATAGCAGCAACTTCTCTGACGCTGACATTAGGGTTATCGTCAACTGCACGAAGATTTGACTCGTCCATTGCAGGTGTCCTCGTCGTTCTAGGTCTTCTCCAGTCGCGAGTCATAGGCTGGAATGTTCCGTGCTCCCTAAGACGCCGATCAATTGCTTCGAACGTCTTCCTGTGGGGACACCTTCGTTCTGGAAATCTGTCTCGATGCAAACGTACCGCGCCACGGCTATTGCCGCTTGCTAATCCATACATCACATGAGCATCTGCCTACTCCGCATTTGTAAACATTTCACTGACTGCAAAACCACGTTCGTGATGAACACTAACCTGTTGATGCTACGTACTGATGTGCTTGATGCTAGTACTGTAGAGCAATGAGTCGCATGTCCACACAAGCACCGAAGTCAACATTACCTTCTTTCAACTGGGCCAACTGGCGGTGAATCGAGGAAGTACAGTACATACTGACGAAACTAAAATGAGCTCTAACAGGGAAATTAAGCGTTTCCGGACACATGTGCACATAACATATTTTCTTTATTTGTGTGTGAGGAATGTTTCCTGAAAGTTTGGCCGTACCTTTTTGTAACACCCTGTATACAGCAATCCACGAGTGACCTGCACCTTCAACTGAACAGTGTATCATTTCGATACTCCTGAACTGAGTTAGAATGATTTGAGCAACACTTCACACACATGTGAGCACGTTTGTGCAACCCGTCCCATTAGCGTACTTGATCTCAGTCCTATTGTGTAAATCTGGGACGCCATCGAGCGAGACGTGTGCTTCTTCGAGTCAGCTGCGCCGAATTTCATGATGTTGTGGGCGGCAGCTGAACGGTCATGATTGAGGATGGCTCCTCAACACTTCCGCAGTCTTCTGGAGTCGATGACACGACGTGTCGCTCTCATAATCAGGATGATAGGTACACTATTGGGCATTAAAATTGCTACACCAAGAAGAAATGCAGATGATAAACGGTTATTCATTGGACAAATATGTTATACTAGAACTGACATGTAATTACATTTTCACGCAATTTGGGTGCATAGATACTGAGAAATCAGTACCCAGAAGAACCATCTCTGGCCGAAATAACGGCCTTGATACGCCTGGGCATTGGACCAAACAGAGCTTGGATGGCGTGTACAGGTACAGCTGCCCATGCAGCTTCTACACGATACCTTACTTCATCAAGAGTAGTGACTGGCGTATTGTGACGAGCCAGTTGCTCGGCCAACATTGACCAGACGTTTTCAATTGGCGAGAGATCTGGAGAATGTGCTGGCCAGGGCAGCAGTCGAACATTTTCTGTATTCAGAAAGGCCCGTACAGGACCTGCAACATGCGGTCATGCATTATCCTGCTGAAATGTAGGGTTTCGGAGGGATGGAATGAAGGGTAAAGCCACGGGTTGTAACACATCTGAAATGTAACGTCCACTGTTCAAAGTGCCGTCAATGCGAACAAGAAATGACCGAGACGTGTAACCAATGGCACTTACCATCACGCCAGTATGGCGATGACGAATACACGATTCCAATATGCGTTCACCGTGACGTCACCAAACATGGATGGGACCATCACGATGCTGTAAACAGAACCTGGATTCATTCAAAAAAATGACGTTTTGCCATTCGTGCTTCCACGTTCGTCGTTGAGTGCACCATAGCAGGCGCTCCTGTCTGTGATGCAGCGTCAAAGGTAACCGCAGACATGGTCTGCGAGCTGATAGTCCATGCTGCCGCAAACGACGTCGAACAGTTCGTGCAGATGGTTGTTGCCTTGCAAACGTCCCCATCTGTTGATTCAGGGATCGAGACGTGGCTACACGATCCGTTACAGCCATGCGCATAAGTTCAGTTGCTCACGACTGTATATCCTACTTCCGACCTCTAGAGTGAAGGGAATGTCTAATGTGGGAGTACGGTGGACAGGTTAATTTAATCGAGTCTTTCTCATACAGCAGTAAGCGTACTCACAGTATCGACCAGAGAGTTCATGGATGGCATGCTTTCGTCTGGGCGCAGCAGCGTGGGGCCGAACACGATGCCCAGGTTGCTGGCGGGCATGTTGTTGATGTCCGCCTCGTCGGCCACCCTCTTGAGGTGCAGCATTAGGGCCGCCAGTGTCAGGTAGTGCGACTTGGGCAGCCGCGCCACTAGCTCCCGGAAGCTCTGCACGCACCGCGCCCGGTCCAGGTCTTCGTCAGATGCGAATTCTTTGGCCAGCCTGCAACATACATATTATTGCTTCTGTACATTGACGAAGCCGTCCACTGTTTCCTGGATTTGTACTGCACACCGACCAGTGCAAAAAAGTGAAAGTGATTGAACTGCTTCCACCCTGGTCTCACCTCGAGTCGAGATTTTGAGAGCACACTATATAAATGAACTGCGCGGTCATTATCTTTATCAACATTACGTTTATCTGCACACCTCCAAACTTCTCCGACACTATGTATGCCCTCAAACACCTTAATCACCGTGCACAGTCATCTGTCTTCCCCGCCTACATCTGTCGTCTTCTCATAGTCCTCCTATTCCTCTGTAGATTTTTGTAAAACTTCTTGAGTAAAATCCTATTGTTACCTCTTTTCTTCTAAGCACTAGCATTCCTCGTGCTCGTCCTAACGCCTTTAACTGTCCTAGTCTCTTATGCGTTCGTGAAATGTTCAACATTCCCCTCTGCTTTTTCCAGGACCTTACCCAATTGCACAAGCACAACATCCATCATCTAATCATGTCAAACAGCACCGTCTTTTAAATCGAAACAACCACTCACATGCATGTAACAAAATTATCGCAGCTGCAGAATGAGTTTTCACTCTGTAGCGAACTACGCGCCGATTTGAAACTTCCTGACAGATTAAAACAGTATGCCTGATCTGAACCCCAATCTGTGACCATTGCCTTTTGGGTCAAGTACTCTACAAACTGAGATGTCGAAGAATGACTCAAAACCGTCCATAAAGCCTTACTTATGCCAGTACCTCGTCTCCGGTAGAGTTCTCGCCCATGCAAGGTAAAGATCACAGATACGAGTCCCGATCTGGCACACACTTTTAATCTGCAAACAAGTTACCATACCTAAGATGTGTGCCACCAGTGTTTTTAATCAAAACTGAGAAATCTAAAAATAGTTTCATTGTAATTTAATATTATCATTTGTGTAGTGGAAGCTGTAGCAACTTTGTGTGATTTGCACTTTGCCTACTACTGTAATTCCTAAATGTTTTGTAGCAGACTTTAGTTATCATACATTATGTGCTGGTCTACTGCAATGTTACTGGTCTACTGTTAATGTTTTATTGTGATTAACATATATTTTTAAAACAGTATTTAATTATTTGGCATTCAGTCCTTTGTATTAACATTTTGTGTCTATTGCACTTTTAGTCTTACTGGAATGTGCAGACTTTATTTACTAGAATGTAGTTTACATGAAATCTGAATACTATGTCTATGAGAGTTCTGGTGCAAAGAGCATTTTTGAGTCAAATTTCCAGGATGACAATCAAGAACCCAATTTCACTTTTCCATCAACCAAAAAAATCTCATTTCGCTATTTTCGAAAATTAAAACCTACACTAACACAATGAAAAGTGAAATTGAGAAAAAATGAGATAATTAAAAAACTTAGAAAGTTATTGTAAAGGAAATCTTAATTTGCATTAAAAATATAAAATTTTAAAAATCTCAGTTTCCTATTACAAAAACCAAATTCTCATTTATAAATTTTCAAATCTAATATTTTTTGTACTTTAAAATAAGAACCAAAAAACTGCATGTGCCTATTCGAGAAAAAATTCTCATTTAAAAATGTTCAAATCTAACAAATTTTATTGTTTATAAATAAGACCCAAAAATATTATTTGTCTATATTGAAAAAACCAAATTATCATTCAAACAATTTCAAATCTCATAAATTTTGATCTTTATAAATTAGAACCTCCAAATCTAAAATTTGAAAAGGTTCTTCTAACAGTAAACATTTTAATACAAAAATAAAATTTCCTTCTCTATAAATGCAATAAAAATGATGGACAAAGCTGAGTTCTTTAAGAACTTAGAAAATTACTGCAAAGGTATGTGCAGATTGAGTTTAAAAGATTTAGAAAATTATTGTAAAGAAAAGGATATTCAAATGTAACGATAGATGATCTGTTTCAATTTATTGAACAATTTACAAGGAAAGAAATGAATAAAGAAAGAAATAAGAAAGAAGTAAAACATAAAACATTAGAATAACTTCGATCAATTGCTAAAGCAGATAAAATGCAGAATTATAATAAACTTAGAAAAGCCAGTTAACTGATCTTGTTGCAGATCCTGTCGGCAATACTAATAACAATGAAAACTGTAATGAATTGAGTAAAAATCTGCAAAACCTCTTTATCAAATCTGTTGAGCGAAAAAATAAGAAATTATTCTAAATTTAGAAGGTGGCCATTCAGTGATCTTTTTAAAGGAACTGCAGTTAAAATTAATAATGCTAACGATTTCAGTAAATAATCTTTCAAAGACCTTCAAAAAATCAGTAAAACGAAAAATTAAAAATTAATCTCTCCATAATAAACAACAATTAACCGATCTTAGCAATAGATCTGAGAATAAAATGAAGTATAATAATAATAAGAATTATTTTCAAAAACTTTTAGTAGATATATATCAAAAAATTAAACAAAAAGTAATCAGAAAAATTTATCAAATTCCAACTTTCTAAATTGATGGATTTTTTCAGATCAACAAATGCATTTTTAGAAAAGCTTCTACTTTTGCATCAACAATAATAACTTATGAAATTAATAATATTGTTAAAATTTTGGGGCCACAAGAATAGTAATCAAGTTAAAGCAAAAATAATCACCAAATTAAAGAATATTACAATTCAAAGAAGAACAAAGTTAACATGAAATTTTATGTTAATTTTGAAATACAAGAAGAATCACAAGAGTTTAATTTTAAAACATGTAATGAAGTTTTTATAAGGAACAACCGAATTAGAGGATTATTATCAGAAATCAACAAATGAACTATTAATTGAAATGACAGGTATGCAAAGGAAACAATCTGGATTGTTTTTATTTTATACAGATAATTTAGTATTAAATGTTAACAGACACAATCCAAATTTAGGTTCTTGTTATATTGTTGTACCAAAAATAATTGTAGATAAACGAGCTGTAGTGAACATAAAAAATAACGATCTAAATAGTTTTCATTATTTAGTAAAATCATCAGTATAGCCTGTAGAACGTGATGCAGAAAGAGTTAGTAAATATAACGTTAATGGATTAGAATTAGATGAAAATTTTGAAAAAGAGAAAATTAAATTTCTTGATCAGCTAACAGATATTCCAAACATTTAAAGAAATCAAATATTTCACTTAATGTTTATGCATAGGAAACAGTGAAGAAAAAGAAGAAGAAGATTGTATATCCTCTTTACCACACACAAGACAAAAAAGTTAATCTTCATTTAATTCAAAATAAAAATAATACTGTTGGATCAAAAATCTTTCTACACAAACAACCAAGCACAATGGATGAATTTGTTCTTTACGATAGATGTCTAAGATATTTTGATTCACAAGAAAAATTAGACATTCATGAAAACGATTGTAAAGAAAAGAAAGAATTACAGTTGAATTTAGAAATTATAATATTTCATTACAAGTCCTTTTTGTAATTTATGCAGTTTTCGAATGTTTATTAAAATATTTTCAAACTTGTCAACCAAATCCTGAAAATATTAAATTAATAAATTTCAAAAACATTTACCAATGTCATTAAGTTATTATTTTAAATCTTTCAATAGTGATTATAAAAATCCTTTTATTTATACACCACAAAACTCATTGAAATGTTAAAAGAAGAATCAAGAGAAATTGATAGAGTATATAGTCAAATATGCCACTGAAATTGACTAAAGAAGATGTAATCAGTTATAAATATCCAGAAACTTATTATATTTGTGAAAAAGAATTTGAATTTGGAGAAAAGAAACTAATAGATCATTGGTCTTTAATGGGAAAATATTTAGGAACTGCACATCAAGATTGGAAACTTAATTATAAGAATCCTTCCTGTTTACATTCCAAATAAAACAAATTCCGATGTTCATCTGCTTATTAAGGAATTAGCAGTTGTTAAAAAAGATATTGAGTCAATTCCAAATAATGAACAAAAATATATTTCTTTCAGTAAACAAATTGAAGATGGATTAACTTCAAGATTTGATGATACATTTAAATTTATGAAATCTAAACTGATAACCGATCTTCTGATCTTAGAGGACAACAATTCAGATAAACAGCAAAATATTTTGAAGGTGAACAATTAGAATGAATATTTTAAAAAGAGAGGTTTATGACATGAAGATATCGACTCTGTAGAAAAATTACAAAAAACTAAATCACCTAAAAAGAATGTTTTTATTCAAGACTTGATAAATATAATATTTCTAATCAAGATTATGAAAGACTCAGTTTTAGATAATTCTATATTAAAAAATCTAGACCGATATACAAACATATAATAAATGTAATGTTTTAATTTTAGCAGGTATTTTTGAATTTTTTAGAGATACATAAATTAAATCTTATAAACTTAACCCAACATGGTCCTTTAGAGTTCTGAGATTATCTTGGGAATCTATGTTAAAATTGAAAAAAACTGAATTAGACTATTTCATGATTAATGTATGATTATGTTTATTGAAAAAGTAATTCAAGGTGGAATTCCACAAAGTATTAAAAGACATGGATAATCAAATACATAATAAATGAAAAAATTCATACTAACATAACAATCAATTTATATTGCAAATATAGATGCAAATAATATATTTGGTTTAACAATGTCTCAATTTTTACCATTTCTAAAATTCGAGTGGACAGATCCAAAATATTTTAATGCTGAAAAAATACTTAAAACACAAGATAGTTATATTTTCAAAGTTGATTTAGAATATTCAAGGGAACACATGATTTACATTATGATTTACTTTTAGCACCAATAGGAGGAAATAAATTATAAAAACAATAAATACAAAAGAAAATATGTTTTACATAATAGAAATCTTACGCGATGTTTAAATCTTGGATTAAAATTGAAGAAAACTCATAGAGTCTTGTCTTTTAAACAATCAGAGTAGTTGAAGAAATATTTCGATTTTGTTATACAAATAAGAACAAAGACAGCTAAAGATTTTGCAAAAGATATGTACAATTTAATGTGCAATTCTGTGTTTGGTAAGACAATGACAAATATTAGAAATTGAAGATATATTAAAAAATAACAGATCCAGGAAAATATACATATTATATTTCAAAACCAAAATTACGAAAAATACTACAATATTCTGAAAAAATTTAAAATGAATTATACAGCTCCAGAGCAAAAAGTTTTTTATTACGAGAATTAAACAGTTGTAAAGAATATATAAATGATTTATTATCAGTTTTAAACAGTTGTACAGTTGGTAAATTGACTTTTAAAAGATGTAAGCAATTGTATAGAAGAGTAAGTAAAAACGTAAAAATTTAATTAGTATGTTATATTTTTACATGGTATGCTAATATTTGATGTATTGGTAAATAAAATTGGCAAACTAATCTTTCACAACTTTTAGATACTCACTTCCTTTATCTTTTTTACATTTTAAAGCTAAGTGCACATCTTTTGAATGATCACTGTAATGAATATATTTAGAAGAATTTTTAATTTCCTTTGCACATTTTTCACATATAAATCTTATAATATACCAGATACAATGAAGTACTCTTGTATCTAACAATCTTTACAACCCAATTTTGGGGGAAATTATGTCTTGTTGTTGTAATTTATTTATGAATTTATTTCTCTCCATTGCACAGTGGACTAATCGTGTTCATCTCGCTTTCCATTTGTAAGGCAAAAATTTTAATCAATTTTAAAAATAAAAATATTTAAATATTTTTACCTATGAATGGAGTTGAACATGGATATAAAAAATAATGAACTCATTGACAATTGTAAAAATGTTTCAATAATATTGATGAAAATAATAATCATTGGTATAAAGCAAATGATGTTGCAGAGTTGTTAGAAATAAGGACACTGATCAACTATTAGAAAAAGTAATGAGAAAGATGATTCTATGATACTTGGAATTTTAAAGCAGGTGATTCAATCACCCTTAAAAATTAAAAATACACCATATTTATTAATAAATCTTGAATATATTGTTATGTTATTAAATAATTTATGTTATTAAATAATTTAGAAACTGGGTTACTCCATTAGAAAATATGCCAAATGTAAAATGAAAGAGAAAATAATTGATTTTGGAAAATTTCAATAAAAACAAAGTTAAACTGTAGAAGATTTAATAGAAGTAATTCATGATGCAATTGAAATAATAGTTGAAGCAAATGAAGAAATACATACATTATTACCACATGCATCTCTTCAAGTAAATGATGAATATTTAAGGCTTACTTTAGTTATTTTAATATTATATGATTATAATTTTAATGATGATTATTATGTTTTTTGAACTCAGTTAAAAGTGTCATTATCAAATAAATTATAAGAGATATATAAATATTAATTATATAATTGTTTTAAGTATTAATTATGTGCTGTATTCAGTAAATTTATATAACTAAATGAAAGGAAATTATATTATCAAAATTACTTCAGTATTTTACATAAATATTCATGGGAACAATTGAGTGAAGAGAGAAATTGACTAACTAACTTCCTTAGAATATAAAACTAAATTCCCAAGTACTTTTTCATAATTAAATTTCATATAACGTTCCCAAGTATATTTGTATTTCTCTAATAAAATTTTCTAATTCCCTACTTGGTTCTAGCAACAAAATTTTAAAATCCTAAAATATTTTGACATTAATAATTTTTGTTAAACCTTACTTGAATATCAAAGTAGATTCCATCTCCTTTAATAAACCCAATAAACAATATTAACATTATATTCAGTATTGAAAATGTCAACATTTACAATAATGTATTCCATCTATATAGAAAATTTATTAACATTACAAAAAATTAGCGTTAGTTTATTTAACCAACTTTTGTGTGAATTATAGAAACCTAACCATTTAACATAAACTTTATTACCATTCTTATTTAAAGGTTTTCTCAGAAGGCAAACATCTCGAAAATTCGTTTTCAGAAATTCGTCCTCATAAAAAAATTTTATTGGTTCACCTCATAAATCTTTCAGGTTATATGTGATTCGATTGGAATCATTAACATCACCAATTTCAAAAATTTCTAATGACCAATTTGTTTTGTATCCTTTTTCCAAAATTCCTCTAATTTGGTAATTCTTTAACACCAATATTATATTCAGATTCAGAATCTAATAAAATTGTGATTTTAAACAAGATTTTTCAAATTCTTTAATTTACATCTGTCACAGCCATTTTTATAATTGAATGATTTGTGAAATTATATTCATGTATTAATTTAGAAACTAAGTCACCCCTTTTAAAATTTCCTTGAACAGCAAAGTTATTCAACATTTTTTCTTTTATGTTCCTTTAACCCATTTAGCAACAGTTGCTTGAAGTTCATTAAAAGTTGAATAATGATTAATTTTAATTAATTCTTGAAATTATTAAATACAGAATTCTTTACCATCATATGTATATATATATATACATAAATGCAATATTTTTTGTTTTTTTTTGACAATTTTTTTTTTCGAAAAAAATCAGCTATATTTTTGGTGTTTCATCTTTAACTTGTTTGCCCAAGCAAATTTTGAAAAAACATCTATGACATATAATAAATATTTAAATCCTTTATTTATTTTTTAAATTCTTTTTAATTTTCGACAATACTTTATGAGTAAAGCAGCTTGCCTTAAATCATCTATTTCAAAAGAAATTAAATATTCTCTTTTAAAATTCTTTCTAATTGGTTTATGTATTTCATTAGTAATATTTTCACGAATATTTAGAACAACAAATACAAAATTTTTTTAACGAATTTCCTCTTTGTTTTTTACAAATGTGACGAATTCCTTAAGTTCTCTGTTTTCCATTATTGGTAGTTAATCTATGAGAATGAAGTGCTCAGTAAACTTTTTGCACAATAAATGTTATTATTGTTCTTCATTATTAAGAATAAAAAATAATTAATTTATTTCATCCAACAAAAGTACCGTTACATCAAGAGGAACACTTTTAATGCAATATTTTAAGCTTACAGTTAGAAAATTTGACTTGTGAACTATTTTAAGTGATTGATTATCATGAGTTATTTTATAATGCTTATCAACAACTCTCATCAAAATATCATATAACCGTAAATATTAAAACTATCTTTTTGTTTTGACCAACAACTAGAAATTTTGAAGCATAAAATCACATTCATATTTGTCCATCTCTGCCCATGAAAATAACTTCAATTATTATTTTATCACATATTTTTTCTTAAAGATTACTTAATTCTGCTTTACAAGCACAACTATTCAACTGTGTTAAAATACTACTATATTCAGCTTTAATAAGAAGATTTGATAATTAATTCTGTGAATAGCGAAGGTGCACTACATCTCTTGTATGAATTAGTTCATTTACATTCACAGTTCTTCTACCAATATAGCCACCATAACCTCTAGCTATTTTACAGATTTGAATTACATTCTGTCGAAAATGCTTAATTACTTTAATAACTTTTTGGGTCTACTGTGAATGAAAATCATTGATTGTTGATTGTAACTAATCTAATGAAGGTTTTATGTTTTTTTAATTTCCAGTATATTAATGACTGAAAATCTTTAATTTTTAACTGAAAATCTTCAAATTTTGAAAATAACCCTCTATGAATATTATGATCTAATGACTAAAAAATCCTTTAATTTTCCTCAATCGTTATGGAGTTTATTTCTAAAAATGTCCATTTATTTAATTGCAGAGTTCCAACATGATCAGATATATTTAATTGAACTATTCCACGTTTTTAATTGTTTGCTTCATTAGATAATTCATCAATCATAAAAACACATTGAAAATGTTTAATTTTTAATTGCTTAATTAATTTTTCCATATCGAAAATAGATAAATGATTAATTTTCTTTTCGATTATTTCTTTGAAATTATTTGTACTCCTTTTCCTTTCTTTTTCATTTGAAATTATGGTTGTTTTTCACCTTCATTTTCTGTGTCACCTTTTTTTCTTATTTAAACTACATTTGCAATCGCTGTAGAGTCACCACCAAGCAAACCAATTGTTGCTAAAGAAGGTAATGCAGCTAATTGCAGTGGAAACCATCTGCCTGTTTTGTTACATGTTCAACCTCTTTTTCGCAACAAGAATAATTCATGAAACCAATAAATTTCCACCTGTTTGTTTCTTCTTCTTTCTTTTTTGAACGCCAGTTAAAAATTAGTTATTAGTATTTAATAGTTCGCCATTGAGTTTAAGTATAATTGATTTTGGTTTTCTATTCCTACTTAGTACCAAAGTATAATCAGTCAAAAGTTTTTCAATTATACACTGTAAAAAGTTTTGAAATTTATGATCTCCATCAAATTTAATCAACTTCTCATCCTATTATTAATTTTCGTTTTTAATACATAATTCCTATAACTGCAGTTACAGCTATGTCTTCTCAAAATGAAGATTGGATCCATTCTTTCAGTTGCAGCTAATTAAAGGTCTTTATCAACTTGATGTCTAGATTCTTAATCTTTATGATCATGATAGGCAATATCATCTGATTTTTGTTCCTGGATCATCAGCTGTTAAACTTGCTTCTAATTTAGTAAAAGGTGCACACTAAGAAATATTTAATAGATACACCTCTGGCTTAGGTAAATTACTTACACCCCAATTTAGCAATGCTTTACCATGTTGTTCACTTTTCCAAAATGTATATGGTATATTATGAAATAATCTAATCAAAAATGGTATTCCATTGCGATTATTAATAATAAAATCGCTAAATTTGTTGGTTAACATTTGCATTATTTTCACTTTCTCATTATGATAGTATTTATTTCCTGTCTATTTTTTACCATGAATTATGTTATCCTATCAGTTAAATTTCTAACAACAGTGATCCAAATAGAAACACCAGGTTTTCAGAATATTTTAAGATTTATTAATGGAAAACTTGGAAAATATTCTTCAGCAATTGTTTTAATCAAATTATTATATTTACTTTGTCTACTTGATTCTAGTGTATATGGATTTCTTTTATAATATACAGCATATGAATCAAATTAAATTTCTGCATGGTTTTGTAGATCAAGAGAATAAAATTCTGTTCCCAAATCACCTACAGTTATTTCTTTTTTAATTGAGTATATCATTAATCCACATGTTGCTTCATATTCTTTTACACCAATATTTATTTTATCACCATTGAGCTACGTTGGTAACATACCAATATATTTATAATGAGCAACAGGTATTAATCCAAAACAGGATCTTCACTGTAATTGATAAAATCAGAAATCCCTTGACTTATATATATTTTTTAACATTTTTTCTTTTACAGATGGAAATGACTTTTTGTGTATGATGGAAAATCAAATATTAAATTAACTGATAATTATGTTTTGAAATTGATTGATGCTAGTACTGTTAAAGTAGCCAATAATGTTTTATCTAGAACTGAGCATCCTTTTAATACTCCTTCAATTCTTATTCAGTTAACTACCTTCCCTTAAATGAATGAAACAAGGAAGGACATATTCTTAACCATGGAAAAATTGAAACTTAAGAAGTTGAAGTTCTTTATCCATTAGAATTATTTGGTGGCTTTTTAAAGACTGTAATGGAATTATGTTTGAAGGTGATTTAATTGTTGTTTTTACCTGGAGTTCGAGAAAAGATTAAGCTAATTCTATTCTTCATTGGACTACTGATAATAATAATTCTACACTCTAGAAAGACGTTAAAGCAGTTGTTAAAATTAAGGAAATTCGTGTTTGTGCTGTAAAATATGAACCAAAATAATCACTTGTATTTGAACAAGAAAGACTGGAAAATCAAAAAGTTACAGTTTCTTTCCTTGAACTGCAAGCAATTCAATTTGTTTGTTTAGATGGAAAAAGAATTTTGAACTAGATGTTACTAATTATTACAATTCTACAGAATATGACATGCCTTAGTATATTCTTGTTGTTTTCCAAACTAACCATAAAATATCAGTTACTTGATTCTTCTTTATTTGATCATGTTCAATTAAAAATTTACTATATTAAAAATAGGAGCAATGAAGGTTTCCACAAGATCTACAGAATCTTGATCCACCAAATAACTTCTTAAAGGTTGATGATTCTCTTAGAGATTTTAAAAAATAACACTTTTAAATAATTATGTAAATATAAGTACTTTCAATTTTATTCAAAATCGTCAGATTTATGTGATTAATGTGACTGGAAGATTGAATGTTTGAAATACTCAAAAAATAACAATGAAATTATCTGCATTATTTAATGGGAATATTCCAAATAATACTACTGCTTCTCTTATGATTCCCAACATAGTATACTTACTCAAGATTTTTGATTAAGTAAAGGAATGAAAATTTAGAAAAAAATTAAAGATCTCTTAACCTCTTGTTTTCGTTCCCATTTGAATTATTTTCATAAAACTGAAGAAGATCGAAACTGTGATCCTTTTGTTCTTCAAAAATTAAAATGTTCTCCAAATGTATGGAAAAGATTTTAATTTTATTCCTTAAATTTTTCATATATAAATAAAAATGTCCAAGAACTGTAACACTGAAAACCTATTAAGTGAACTTAACAATTATAGTAATGGCTCATTAGAATTTTTCGCTAAATTATAAGAAGTTAAGAAACATAAATCTTGTGTAATTTCAAAAGCTGAACTTTTACCTTTTAAATTTGGAGATAAAATTTTACTACCCATAGATAAAATTATAAAATTACTCTTCCAGATTGTTATACTAAAATTTTTAAGCATGTTGATGATAAATTCGATAAACCTGTAAATTTACATTTTGTGTATCACAGTAAAAAATAAATAAAGTTCATCACACTCATGTTTTGTAATTTGAATAAATTTAACATTTTTGTATTTCCTTTTAATTAAGAGTTGCTTTGCTATAATTTTCTAAGGGTTTTAAATAACACAGCATTGTTCACCATTTTTTCCATAGCAATTGTGTAGAATTTAACTTTAGGATATAGGGAAATACAATTTTTTGGTTGGGAGAAAGTGAAAAACTGGGTTCTAGGTCGGCATCCTAGAAATTTAACCCAGAAATGCTCTTTACACCAAAACACTCGTAGACCTACTATTGTTGTGTGTAGTTTGAACGTGATTTGTGGGTTTTATGTTCATTTATGTTTGTATATTTCATATATTGTGGGTAAGATAATTTATTTCTCTCTTCCCTGTGTTAAGAAATGAAGGAAGGAAGGTTAGAGTTTAACGTCATGTCTGTAGTGTGGTTATTAGAGATGGGGCAGAAGCTCAGATTATGGAAGGATGGGGAAGGAAATTGGCCAGTTCCTTTGCAGAGGAATCATCCTGGCGTTTTCCTGGACTGGTTCAGGGAAATCATGGGAAACCTAAATCTGGATGGTTGGAAGGCTGGATGGCGATTTGAACCATATTCCTCCCTAATGCAAGTGTAACCTAACTCAGTATCTGTGTTAAAATTTTTAGAATTTAATTATACTACAGTCATAGATATTGTGTGTTTCAGTGTGGCAATAAATTTTGATCTGAATATGTCCCATTTTATTATCACAATATAATTTAATATAAATGTATCGTTATACAGTAGTGAGGAACTCATCTCCTCTATTATACATAATCATGTGTGTCTCATCAAAGGAAATATAATTTTGTGTCACTGTGTATTAGAAATCAGAGATCATATGATGCTGGTACTTTACTGCGACTCTCGTGCAGTGCCTATCATTTACTTTTATGTACTCTCTCTCAATTTCTTTCCCTATTCAGATGCATCACACTATAGGCAGTTAAAGCCCTTAACAGTTGTAACATAGAACGTGTAATGACCACTCGATTAGACATTTCCTGCCTAAAGATATGACAAAACATTCTGTGCAGTACTTAACGTCTTTAGTCTCCAAGATTTGGTTTATAGCACACTATTGTCTTCACGGACGCTAGACATTTGTTATCTGATGCTAATTTAATAAGCTGTTGTTTAATACGCCTTGTTATTAATCAACAAAGAGAAGGGTAACAAAACCTTGTTTGTTTGCCTTTCACTTTTAAACATCAATTTACATTTATTATAAAACCGCAACAGAATGTAACGTCTGTGTGACAAAAGAGGCATGGAGAAAGATTGAAGGCAGACTGATTGTTATATGACTGGATGGTGAATTATAACAATTAGTAATATTATTAAGGGGTAACGCAGGAGGTGAGACATGAATTATTTTCGATGAATCAAGAACAGTCCATTCGCAGAGGTTAATATTTTGCGAAAAGTAAGGATGTAAAATCTTTACAGCATTGGACACCAGTGAAGTACAAGTTTCTAATCCCAGAAAGGATGAGGCACGCTACTAGATGAAATACATTTCAAATAAGTAGAAATTCAAGGGGAATACATCAGCTCTAAGTTTTTACATAGTAGTATAAGTCACTCTGAAGAACCTATTTTGTAGCTGACTTGACGACTGTCAACAAAATGTCACCACCTGGCCTACAAGAATTTTATAGGCCCTAGGGGAAGATGGTGGGAAGATGTGTAGCTGACATCTGGAAGATCACTTTTGTTAGCAAATAACAGGTTCCAGCTCTGGACATCTACTAGGCATTCTATCCTATTCGACATTTATATTACAGATTTCTGAAACTTCAGACTGATATTCTTTCAATGGTTTGCAGCCACTAGTTCGATACTGGAGATGGGTTATCGTCTCCATCTACGAAATCTGATAATCGCTTGCTAGCGGAAACCCTGTAGCCTGGCCTGGCCCTAAGTGACGTGAAAACCGAGATAGAATTCGTAACTTAGACGAAGTTATCGCAAAACGACTAACACGTCGCCTCAACCAACGTATTCTGTTCGTCCTGTCCCAACACTGTATATACACTCCTGGAAATGGAAAAAAGAACACATTGACACCGGTGTGTCAGACCCACCATACTTGCTCCGGACACTGCGAGAGGGCTGTACAAGCAATGATCACATGCACGGCACAGCGGACACACCAGGAACCGCGGTGTTGGCCGTCGAATGGCGCTAGCTGCGCAGCATTTGTGCACCGCCGCCGTCAGTGTCAGCCAGTTTGCCGTGGCATACGGAGCTCCATCGCAGTCTTTAACACTGGTAGCATGCCGCGACAGCGTGGACGTGAACCGTATGTGCAGTTGCCGGACTTTGAGCGAGGGCGTATAGTGGGCATGCGGGAGGCCGGGTGGACGTACCGCCGAATTGCTCAACACGTGGGGCGTGACGTCTCCACAGTACATCGATGTTGTCGCCAGTGGTCGGCGGAAGGTGCACGTGCCCGTCGACCTGGGACCGGACCGCAGCGACGCACGGATGCACGCCAAGACCGTAGGATCCTACGCAGTGCCGTAGGGAACCGCACCGCCACTTCCCAGCAAATTAGGGACACTGTTGCTGCTGGGGTATCGGCGAGGACCATTCGCAACCGTCTCCATGAAGCTGGGCTACGGTCCCGCACACCGTTAGGCCGTCTTCCGCTCACGCCCCAACATCGTGCAGCCCGCCTCCAGTGGTGTCGCGACAGGCGTGAATGGAGGGACGAATGGAGACGTGTCGTCTTCAGCGATGAGAGTCGCTTCTGCCTTGGTGCCAATGATGGTCGTATGCGTGTTTGGCGCCGTGCAGGTGAGCGCCACAATCAGGACTGCATACGACCGAGGCACACAGGGCCAACACCCGGCATCATGGTGTGGGGAGCGATCTCCTACACTGGCCGTACACCACTGGTGATCGTCGAGGGGACACTGAATAGTGCACGGAACATCCAAACCGTCATCGAACCCATCGTTCTACCATTCCTAGACCGGCAAGGGAACTTGCTGTTCCAACAGGACAATGCACGTCCGCATGTATCCCGTGCCACCCAACGTGCTCTAGAAGGTGTAAGTCAACTACCCTGACCAGCAAGATCTCCGGATCTGTCCCCCATTGAGCATGTTTGGGACTGGATGAAGCGTCGTCTCACACGGTCTGCACGTCCAGCACGAACGCTGGTCCAACTGAGGCGCCAGGTGGAAATGGCATGGCAAGCCGTTCCACAGGACTACATCCAGCATCTCTACGATCGTCTCCATGGGAGAATAGCAGCCTGCATTGCTGCGAAAGGTGGATATACACTGTACTAGTGCCGACATTGTGCATGCTCTGTTGCCTGTGTCTATGTGTCTGTGGTTCTGTCAGTGTGATCATGTGATGTATCTGACCCCAGGAATGTGTCAATAAAGTTTCCCCTTCCTGGGACAATGAATTCACGGTGTTCTTATTTCAATTTCCAGGAGTGTAGATTTACTTTGGAAATTGGTATTTCCAGAGCCACAGTCGTGGTGGAAACATTTCCAATACCTTGCTCATTGTCAAATTTCACCAAATTGGTGGCGATATCGTAATATTTAATTGTAATTAAACAGATAAATACGTGGATGGTTTCCAAGGCTGAATGGTTATTGTATGTAAGGGGGGCGTTAAGTCAGTAAAGCAAACACATTTTTTCTCCGCTACGGTTGGAAAAATGCAGAATTTGTTATGGGACATCGTGGAATATCCGCACGTCAGCCCCTATAGTTTCATGAAGTTCTGATTGATGGTGGCGCTATGCATAGCCTTCAAAATGGGGTACGTAATGGAACTGGGTTCCCAGCAGAGGGCTGTCACTGAGTTTCTTCTGGCGGAAAACCAGAGCATCGCAGATGTTCATAGGCGCTTGCAGAAAGTCTACAGAGTCCTGGCGATGAACAAATGCACGGTGAGTTGTTGTTGGGTGAAGCGTCTGTCATCATCGTAGCACGGTCGCGCAAACCTGCCCCACGCCCGCGTGCCGGCCGGCCACACATAGCTGTAACTCCTACAATGTAGGAACATGAGGCCACTCTTATTCGATAATTTTTAACATTTTTATGCAGCGACAACAACTGATATTGTTTATATAAGAATATACAGCGTACAGTTGCAGGTTAACTTTATCGTTTACCTAGGTTTCAACGTTAGTAGTAACGTCTTCTTCAGAACCTGCAAAAAAGTTAATATTATAATGTGCTAGTAAATTGTATTAGATATGGTCATCCTACAGGATGCAACGTGTAGTACTTACATAAAATATAATTTAAATGTTTGCCTAAAACAAGCCATGTCCTAATTTGGTTCATACCCTTGAGAAAGACTGTGATAAGTCAGCGAAATCAGGCGTATATGAGATTATGTGTGACGATTGTCCATGTTATTACATAGGATCAAAATGGTTCAAATGGCTCTGAGCACTATGGGACTTAACATCTGTGGTCATCAGTCCCCTAGAACTTAGAACTACTTAAACCTAACTAACCTAAGGACATCACACACATCCATGCCCGAGGCAGGATTCGAGCCTGCGACCGGAGCGGTCAGGCGGTTCCAGACTGAAGCGCCTAGACCGCACGGCCACATCGGCCGGCCTATTACATAGGTCAAACAGGCAGAGCTATAGCAGTAAGGTTTAAAGAACATCTTCCAATAAAGGTCGTAGGAACACGGGGGTCAGCCTTTGCGGAACATCTGGTGCAAATGGCTCATACACCAAAACCTTTACGTGACATAGAGCTACTACATCACGAAGTTAAGGGCTATAGACTCGACACGCTTGAGGAACTACAAATTTATGCACACCTAATTACAGATAGAGGCAATTTACTGAACGATCAAATGTATCTAAAAAATAGGGCATACTTCGAGGGCTTCCAGCCTATATTAGGTTTACAATAATTCATAATGCATTTAACCATTACAGTTTCTGTAATAATAGAACCTTTCCTACAGATGTTCATACGAGATTTGTTGGTCAGTTTACAAGGCTCTGTAGTAGAATGTAAAACGTAGTCATGCTGGATACTGTAATTAACTTACAACAGTAAAGTATAAAATTAATTCATAGTAAAAATGTTATCTGACACGTGCGTAATAAGAGTTTGATTCTATACGTCTCGCGTATGCGCGCCACCCTCTGTGAGGCAGACCGCGAAGCCCTCGCGGTCCGCGGTCTCTAGTCACACGACGAGGCCCATACAACGGGCTTAAAGCGAATTTCTATAGCTTGTTTAATAGAAGTGGCAAAACCTTATGGTTATGCATCAAGTTTTATAAAGTTGACTTAGGACATGGCTTGTTTTAGGCAAAAATTTAAATAATATTTTATGTAAGTACTACGCGTTGCATCCTGTAGGATGACCATATCTAATATAATTTACTAGCACATTATAATATTAACTTTTTGCAGGTTCTGAAGAAGACGTTATTACTAACGTTGAAACCTAGGTAAACGATAAAGTTAACCTGCAACTGTAGGCTGTATATTCTTAAATACTCTTATTAGAGGTTATCGACGCATCACAATGAAACACCCCTCTTCACAACTGGACACCTCTGTTGGTAAGCCTGAAACAAGTTTGTGCACCCGAGAGGAACTCACAGAACTTAATGAATAGTTCTTCGTCATCTACCATAAAGCCAGGATCTCGCACCTACCGACTTCCATCTGTTTGGCCCAGTGAAAGATGCACTTCACAGGAAGCAGCACGTGGATGATGGGAAGGTTACTGAAGAAGTAAGACGTTGGCTCCAACGTCGACCAGCAGGATGGTACCATGTCGGCACGCAGGCCCTCCCAATAAGGAGGCCTTCATATTTAATGGAGGTTACGTCGAAGAATAGGGTTTTTAGCCAAAAGAGTGAAAGTAATAAGGTGTATAGGAATCCTGAATAAAACCGACGAGCTTTCAGAAGAAAATGTATTGCACTACTGCCTGAATGCTCCTCGTACTTTTAACACTATCAAAACAGTAGCACCAACATAAAGAATTTGTTATTAAGATGTAGAAAGATCAGAGGAAACTGAGCGCAGACTAGTATTAAGTACTTTAGTGGCTCAGCATGGCAAAAAGTCAGTAATATATTAAGCTGATGATGTACCTAAATTATAGTTGCACAGATCACTGTTAATAACAAGAGAAGCTCACCTCACAAAATCTGGATAGAGCTTGAAGGACAGCAGCGGCTCGGGGAGCTGCCGTAGGTAAATCTTCAGCACATCTGCGATCACATTTGGATGAATATCCGAGAGGTCAACAAGGTCCCCACCTATTTCAAAAGCGTTGCACAGCTTATCCAATTTTGTCTTCACTCCAGACACCCTGTAGATGCCCTGTGGCACACAGAGAAATGAACTTCTCGATCGATGTTGTACGTTAGGTGGCTGTGAGAGAGCGCGTCAATTGTATGCATTAGACTTACCTTTGACTGTCGACCACGGGCGTCTATTTCATCGATACACTTACAGATAATAAACGGAATGAGGTGTGCCGTTTCTGACAAGTAATTGTTCAAGTCTGTTCCGAACACTGGTACTTTGCGAGGCAGACGGCGATGACCACACGTGATAGAAAGCCCGACAACGCACTTCTTGTGACACACCATTCCACACTGGAACACAGAAGCCACATATATACGCGTTACTTCTTTTTATCTATTGAGTTATTTAAAATGCAAGGTTAAGGCCATCAGGTCCTCTCTTACATCTGATCGGGCATTCTACTTATCTTACATTTTCTTCAAAGCACGTTATAAGTTACATCTAATATGGACTACAACATTTGTAAATTACTATAGTTCAGAGAAAAACGCAGTTTACATTCTTTCGTGAGAAATTCACAAAGACGAATTACAGGCAGGCAGGATTAAACTGTGAGTACAGGTAGCAGTGGACGTAAGAGAAGGGGATATAAATAGGAACGCGATAAAACCCAACTACTAAAAAGAAGGGAAATGAAAGAGGCTTGACTGACATAAATGAATACAGGTACATATCCATAAATGTTTGAAAGAGGGATATCTGGCAATATACGCTAATTTTGGACAAACGTTATGCGGTTGACAGAAAGAAGTGCTTCATCGTCTTAAGAGCAGTAGGCCAGTGAACTGTGCACAACGTATAGGGTAGCTTATTCAAGAGACGTTGAGTTTGCGAATGCTTTGTTTTATGGCTGGAGACATCTATGATACTAAATAAGTGAGAGCTTGTGTTGCGGTTATGATGAGATGACACGTACTTCGTATTACATCTCTGAAGCAAGGTACTGGTGTACATGCGCGCTGCCGAGCAAAGAACTACACATAATATAATATTGCCCCGTAAACTGTCTGGTCGTAACCTACCTAACTGAATGTATGAAGCACTGAAATGATCATATAAACGGATTTTGCTAATGTACACACACAAGCATTCATGATTAATTCTAACCGTCTCCACACTTCTCACTACTTACGGCGTGTTGGATTATATCTAAATAGTTGAGGTTTGGTGGAACGAGTGACTGCACAAATTTACGTTTCGCATCCAACTGAGATTTGTTACGAAGCATATTGAAGGCATAGAGTAAAGTGGAAGTCTTCCTGCATGTAGCGACAGTATTTCCTGACCGGTTGGGATGCTCATCCAAAGTTACATCCAAGTTCTTCACCTTTTTTATGATATGGTATTGGAATACCATTGAGAAGAGTAGGTGGTAACTCTCACGGAGTGCAGAACTTAATATTTTTGATGGGATGCTAACATTAAGTGGGACTTTTCCTCATTTAGTTTTAGTCTCAAGATTTGGGTCCACCTTACCGCTAAATACTATCATTCATCATTCATTTGGACGATCATATCATTCATCTGGAAGACCACAGTACCGAAATCTTCAAGTATGGCGCTGAGGTAAAGCTGGGTGCCGTCGGCATAGAAATGGTATTTGCAGGAGGACAGTACTGACGAGATGTCATTGGCACACAGCAATATCAGAGAACTTGGTTGTAGTCCTGAGAATTTTTTACGAGTATCAATAACGTACTACGCTATTTTATTTCCTTACATTTCGGCACATACTGTTATGATAGAAAGAGGTTGCTACAAAATTTGTTTGTGGCAGTTCAACTAGCTCTGGGCAAAGGGAGCTTGTACACCAGAAATGAGGCAATCAAGTTTTGAGCTTGTTTATCTTGACACTGAAATGTCATTACACAGTCTCCGTTCTACCATTTATGCTGTCGTATATTCTTCTCACTCAGAGTGTGCGAATAACTTAATTTATCCTGTTGACTGAAAAAAATAGTCGGCCAAAACTATTATCCTGTAGCTAACTGGGCAGCCTCATCTTGCGAAATTTCGAACGTAGCATCGACCTGTATCTGTATTAAAAGATTAATGAAGACTGGCTATATCTTTGAAATTATAAATGCTGGCCTATATTATGGCAAAGCGAAATGACTCTGTCCACTGGTACATAGACGTTTCCACGCGGAAATGTCTTTACTGCCGTGGAATAATATATCCATGCCCACGGGATTAAGGATGCAACACAGTTATTAGACTCGCAAAAGAAACGAGACTGAGACACATCTCCGAAACGTTCACGATTGTGTATGCTATTGTCGCGTTACTAACTTATATCCCAAATGTGACAATGGGCTCCGTGGCCCACACTCATACACAATTACATGTAAACGGCCTAACACGCCACTATCGCAGAAAACTTCTACGTAGCAAGACGCCACATCTTTTATATGCACTACTGAGTGAATGGCACTGACTGCATGATAGTCTGTCACTGGCTCCATGACTGTCCCATATATTGGGCGTTCTAGCATTTGTATGCCGGCGTCGGCCATCTGAGAGGGCCCCCGTATGGAGAAACTCGTTATTCTCTGCACTCTCTGAAAGGACATCTCAGACGTACTGTTCTGGCTGCATCATCGCTTCAAAAAGTTTTATAGCTCTCCTACTAAGGAACCTACTTTAATGTGGTACAAATTACTTGTTTTTCGCCAATGCAGGGGACGAATATTATGTGGTCAAACACAAGTAACCTATTACAGTACTTTATTCCCCTAGGACTCTCCTTATTAATTTCACTTGAGACAGTTTACTCGCTGGAACTAACAACGGTGTCGTTCTGTAAACGTAGAGTAAAAAGCTGAAGCACATGTAACGCCATTGTCTTTGTCCTTGAAAATGCAGTTGTACTTCTGAAACGCATTGGTCAGTAATTACGTTAGATATCAAAATTTTGTGACAGACGAACTATTATTAACAAAATATATCTCTAAGTCTGTAACGGAGACTATGGTCCCTTTCTAAAATATATTCAGAAAATATCACTAAACGACATCCTACAATTTGTGGATGCCCATTGTGTTCATTCTGTAGACGTAAAAAATACTACCTGCAGCATTTCGCCTGTGATTAGAGCGATCTCATCAAATGCGAAATTAAGTTTACCTAATTAAGAACGCAATTAATCTTTACAACCTGTATTTTGAAATGTACATTGTTTTTCTATTGAGATGAGGCTAACTTTCAATGAAGATGGAGAAGAACATTACTGACAAAATGAGGTATGGAACCTACATTACTGACCATTAAAATTGCTACACCTAGAAGAAATGCAGATGATAAACGAGTATTCATTGGACAAATATATTATACTACAAATGATATGTGATTACATTTTCACGCAGTTTGGGTGCATAGATCCTGAGAAATCAGTACCCAGAACAACTACCTCTGGCCGTAATAACGGCCTTGATACGCCTGGGCATTGAGTAAAACAGAGCTTGGATGGGATGTACAGGTACAGCTCCACGTGCAGTTTCAACACGATAGCACAGTTCATCAAGAGTAGTGACTGGCGTATTGTGACGAGCCAGTTGCTCGGCCACCATTGACCAGACGTTTTCAGTTGGTGAGAGAGCTGGAGAATGTGCAAGCCAGCGCAGCAGTCGAACATTTTCTGTATCCAGAAAGGCCGTACAGGACCTGCAACATGCGGTCGTGCAACATCCTGCTGAAATGTAGGGTTTCGCAGGAATCGAATGAAGGGTAGAGCCACGGGTCGTAACAGATCTGAAATGTAACATCCACTGTTCAAAGTGCCGTCAATGCGAACAAGAGGTAAACGAGACGTGTAATCAATGGCACCCCATACCATCACGCCGGGTGATACGCCAGTATGGCGATGACGAATACCCGCTTCCAATGTGTGTTCACCGCGATGTCGCCAAACACGGATGCGACCATCATGATGCTGTAAACAGAACCTGGATTCATCCGAAAACATGACGTTTTGTCATTCGTGCACACAGGTTGGTCGTTGAGTACACCATCGCAGGCGCTCTTGTCTGTGATGCAGCATCAAGGGTAACCGCAGCCATGGTCTCCTAGCTGATAGTCCATGCTGCTGCAAACGTCGTCGAACTGTTCGTGCAGATGGTTGTTGCCTTGCAAACGTCCCCATCTGTTGACTCAGGGATCGAGACGTGGCTGCACGATCCGTTACAGCCATGCGGAGAAGATGCCTGTCATCTCGACTGCTAGTGATACAAGGCCATTGGGAACCAGCACGGCGTTCCGTATTACCCTCCTGAACCCACCGATTCCATATTCTGCTAACAGTCATTGGATCTCGACCAATGCGAGCAGCAATGTCGCGATACGATAATCCGCAATCGCGGTAGGCTACAATCCGACCTTTATCAAAGTCGGAAACGTGATGGTACGCATTTCTCCTCCTTACACGAGGCATCACAACAACGTTTCCCCAGGCATCGCCGGTCAACTGCTGTTTGTGTATGAGAAATCGGTTGGAAACTTTCCTCAAGTCAGCACGTTGTAGGTGTCGCCACCGGCGCCAACCTTGTGTAAATGCTCTGAAAAGCTGATCATTTTCATATCACAGCATCTTCTTCCTGTCGGTTAAATTTCGCGTCTGTAGCACGTCGTCTTCGTGATGTAGCAATTTTAATGGGCAGTAGTGGATGACTAGCCACGCGGAGTGGCCGTGCGGTTTGAGGCGCCATGAATAGCGTGGCCCCTCCCGCCGAAGATTCGAGTCCTCCTTCCGGCACGGGTGTGTATGTGTTGTTCTTAGCATAAGCTAGTTTAAGTAGTGTGTTTGTCTGTGGACCAAGGACCTTAGCAGTTTGGTCCCTTAGGTATTCACACACATTTGAACATTTTTTGAACCTATGACTGAAAAATTCAAGTTACAAGACAGATCAGCTGCCGACTTGTAGCGTCACATTAGTCATAATATGCTCCTTTATCAGTGTGAGAGTGGCAAGGAGCTGCTCGTCCAACTTTGTCCACATTTTTCTATGCTTACCTTTTACTAACTGTACATGATTCGAAATATTCTACTTCACAATTGATACACCGCTCCCAGCGCTGTATCCACTTCCGGAAGCAGTCTTCACACGCCTCTTCTTGGATCGCCCGAAACGCCGTCTGCGAATTTTTTTTAAACTCTTCTATTGTTGCAGAGCTTCGTCCTTCCAACGGGGTTTTCAGCTTTGGAAATAAAGAAAAGTCCGCAGGGAACAGACCTGGAGAGTACGGATGACGACTCAGCACAGTGATTTCGGTTTTTGTGCAATGATCACGCACCAACAGGTATGAATGTGCAGGTGCCTTATCGTGATGCAAGAGCCGTGAATTGTCTCGCCACATTTCAGGCCGTTTCTCTCGCATATTTTCTCACAGGCGTCGCAACACGTCTCGATAGTACCATCGAGTAGCTGTTTGTCCCTGTGGCACGAATTAATGATGAACTTATCCTTCAAAGCCAAAGAAAACTATCAGTATGACATTGACGTTTGACATGAACTAACGAGTTTTTTTTTTGGACTTAGAAAACCTTTCTTGACCCATTGTGAAGATCGAACCTTGGTACCAACATCATAACGGTAGACCCAGGTCTCATCACCAGTTATGATTTTCTTAAGAAACATCTGCTTCTCCTTTGCGCGATGTAAAAGCTCTTTACAGATTGCGAGGCGAAGGTTTTTTTCGTCTAGACTCATGAGATGTGGGACGAATTTGCCGGCAACACGATGCGTTTCTAGCTGCTGTGTCAGGATTTTATGACATGATCGAACTGAAATGTTACATTCTTCTGCAACCTCTCGGACGGTCAGTCTCCGATTGGCACGCACAATTTCCTTGATGTTCCTGACATAAGCGTAGGGCGTCTTGAACGAGAGGCATCTTCAACTTCCACACGGCCATTTTTAAACCTTGTGAACCAATCGTAACACCGAGTACGAGTTAAGTACTCATTACCGTAGGCTTCCTGCAACATTTAATGTGTCTCTGTAAAGATTTTCTTGAGTTTCACGCAAAATTTAATGCAGACGCTTTGCTTCTCTAACTCTGCCGTCTCGAAGTTCGCTAACTGTGCGATACAACGTTCTCCTCAATACAGCACTGAACTATAACTAACAAACATAACAATGAAACTTCCGGTAGTTATACACTAAACACAGGCGTATGTAGGGATGCCAACCTCATTTCGCTCCAACACACCGTTGGCGCGAAATTACGAATGTTCCGGAACTTTTTGAACAGACCTTGTATTACTCCTTCCCATGTATATATCATACAAAATGACCACGACGGTAAGATCACACAGTTTTGAAATTTGAGCTTACACAGAGGATAAACGATAGACGTTATTCCCACGAACCATTTACGAATTTTACAGGGCTGGAATGTTGACCTATCAAGCAACAAGTGTGAGACAAGTGAGCAGTCAATTAGTGTCGTAGTTGTTGATAAAATTGGAACATTTGTCAAGCGGGAGTGTGAATGCAGATTTTTTTCACAGATGCAGATGACACATGGATAACGTACAATGCAAAAAAATCCACAGTTATTTTTACGTTCAGTTCCATCTGTGTTATCATTTTCGCAAAATTTACAACCGGCTCGTTTTTAATACTACGTGGGAAGAAAAAGCAACTTTAAGCTCAATGTGTAAACTGTAACTCTTGAAAATGGACTGTAACACCCAAGCGCATGGGACATAGTAGAAAATAGAAACAAGTAACTTATTTACTGGAGACGTTTTAATTTTATTAAATGTGCACCCTTAGAATTAATGTCATTTGTCCACTGATGGAAATGCCAGATAATAAAACAAGCAAATAGTAAACTATGCAACCATGCAAAAACAATACTTGTTCCATTTATACGGCAGCTACTAAGTAAGCTTTTGGTTGTTGTAGGTATTCAAAGTATTACATGTTACTTCAGTGTTGAGTGGTAGTGTGATCTAAATGAATTGCACAAGATTATCATCCGTTTGAAAATCTTTGCTACGCAAGAAATAAAACAATATACAAGGTGTTACAAAAAGGTACGGCCAAACTTTCAGGAAACATTCCTCACACACAAAGAAAGAAAATATGTTATGTGGACATGTGTCCGGAAACGCTTACTTTCCATGTTAGAGCTCATTTTATTACTTCTCTTCCAATCACATTAATCATGGAATGGAAACACACAGCAACAGAACGTACCAGCGTGACTTCAAACACTTTGTTACAGTAAATGTTCAAAATACTCTCCGTTAGCGAGGATACATGCATACACCCTCCGTCGCATGGAATCCCTGATGCGCTGATGCAGCCCTCTAGAATAGCGTATTGTATCACAGCCGTCCACAATACGAGCACGAAGAGTCTCTACATTTGGTACCGGGGTTGTGTAGACAAGAGCTTTCAAATGCCCCCCATAAATGAAAGTCAAGAGGGTTGAGGTCAGGAGAGCGTGGAGGCCATGGAATTGGTCCGCCTCTACCAATCCATCGGTCACCGAATCTGTTGTTGAGAAGCGTACGAACACTTCGACTGAAATGTGCAGGAGCTCCATCGTGCATGAACCACATGTTCTGTCGTACTTGTAAAGGCACATGTTCTAGCAGCACAGGTAGAGTATCCCGTAGGAAATCGATAAAGTGCTCCATTGAGCGTAGGTGGACGAAACTAAAATGAGCTCTAACATGGAAATTAAGCGTTTCCGGACACATGTCCACATAACATATTTTCTTTATTTGTGTGTGGGGAATGTTTCCTGAAAGTTTGGCCGTACCTTTTTGTAACACCCTGTATATCTTATATTTTAGGTGTATGTTGACCGACACCAACCTGAACGCATTGATTAAGCTTTTTTATAAGATCTCCCGTTCGAATCCACTGTATCTTGGCAGGAATCCTGGTACTTGAATATCACATATGATATAGGAAGACGCACAAGTAAAATGGCACGAGACCTGATATTGTATGTATGTGTAATAAATTGGCCTCTGTGGTTCTTAACGATAACAGTATCTAATCTGGTATAAACTATATTATCGTGTCATGTTATGTGGACACGAAGAAACAACATTACTGACCTCTATGCATTCCACACCCATGAAGTAGACGTACGAATCACATTCTCGGCAACGGCCAGGTGTCCTCAGAGAGCGAAAATTGTGTGTCAGAGCAGCTTTCGACTGCTTAGTGTCTGGCTCGAAGAGAGAAGAATCTACAGAAAAAATAGCGTTCTCTGAGAAACTCGCAAGCTTCTTTATAATGAGATATCTATATTACCTTTCACTTACCTACCATCCTTTGAACCTCATTTGCCAATGATTCTCTTGAGGAGATACACAACGAAAGACTTATTTCTGCTATGGCATGTGTGAACTGGATTATATTTACATATTTTAAAATTACAAATAATGAAAGGCATAAAGGTAATCACTCACCGTATACTAGAAGCACTGAGTGCTCTAGTGTCACATAAACAAAATTACGAACGTTCAACGGTTGCAGTCAGTGTTCTTCTTCAGAGCGAACTAACAAACCACACACAGACACACACACACGCAAACTCCGAAAGCATAAAGGTATGTGAACTCATGTGAATGATAGTTATCTAATGAAGACAATGATGAAAATCCTGAAGACCTGCTCACCTTGGTACATATCTTCACTTTCGATGGAGCCCGTTGACTTGCGCTCGACCTCGATCATGCTGTGCGGCGAGTAGAAAAGCTGGAACATGAACGGGTCCTCCAGTAGCTCCTCCTCACAGTCTGCAGGGTTCTTGGCCAGCTCTGCATAGTGTGCTCCTGGCTCGTACAAGGCGCTCCGTCCACACAGCTCCTGGAACTACACACCCCATGCTACAGCAGTGTGCTCACATCAGCCGCTCTACGTATACGCCGATGTTCATCTACATCTACATCTACATTTATACTCCGCAAGCCACCCAACGGTGTGTGGCGGAGGGCACTTTACGTGCCACTGTCATTACCTCCCTTTCCTGTTCCAGTCGCGTATGGTTCGCGGGAAGAACGACTGTCTGAAAGCCTCTGTGCGCGCTCTAATCTCTCTAATTTTACATTCGTGATCTCCTCGGGAGGTATAAGTAGGGGGAAGCAATATATTCGATACCTCATCCAGAAACGCACCCTCTCGAAACCTGGCGAGCAAGCTACACCGCGAAGCAGAGCGCCTCTCTTGCAGAGTCCGCCACTTGAGTTTGTTAAACATCTGCGTAACGCTATCACGGTTACCAAATAACCCTGTGACGAAACGCGCCGCTCTTCTTTGAATCTTCTCTATCTCCTCCGTCAACCCGATCTGGTACGGATCCCACACTGATGAGCAATACTCAAGTATAGGTCGAACGAGTGTTTTGTAAGCCACCTCCTTTGTTGATGGACTACATTTTCTAAGGACTCTCCCAATGAATCTCAACCTGGTACCCGCCTTACCAACAATTAATTTTATATGATCATTCCACTTCAAATCGTTCCGCACGCATACTCCCAGATATTTTACAGAAGTAACTGCTACCAGTGTTTGTTCCGCTATCATATAATCATACAATAAAGGATCCTTCTTTCTATGTATTCGCAATACATTACATTTGTCTATGTTAAGGGTCAGTTGCCACTCCCTGCACCAAGTGCCTATCCGCTGCAGATCTTCCTGCATTTCGCTACAATTTTCTAATGCTGTAACTTCTCTGTATACTACAGCATCATCCGCGAAAAGCCGCATGGAACTTCCGACACTATCTACTAGGTCATTTATATATATTGTGAAAAGCAATGGTCCCATAACACTCCCCTGTGGCACACCAGAGGTTACTTTAACGTCTGTAGACGTCTCTCCGTTGATAACAACATGCTGCGTTCTGTTTGCTAAAAACTCTTCAATCCAGCCACACAGCTGGTCTGATATTCCGTAGGCTCTTACTTTGTTTATCAGGCGACAGTGCGGAACTGTATCGAACGCCTTCCGGAAGTCAAGAAAAATAGCATCTACCTGGGAGCCTGTATCTAATATTTTCTGGGTCTCATGAACAAATAAAGCGAGTTGGGTCTCACACGATCGCTGTTTCCGGAATCCATGTTGATTCCTACATAGTAGATTCTGAGTTTCCAAAAACGACATGATATTCGAGCAAAAAACATGTTCTAAAATTCTACAACAGATCGACGTCAGAGATATAGGTCTATAGTTTTGCGCATCTGCTCGACGACCCTTCTTGAAGACTGGGACTACCTGTGCTCTTTTCCAATCATTTGGAACCTTCCGTTCCTCTAGAGACTTGCGGTACACGGCTGTTAGAAGGGGGGAAAGTTCTTTCGCGTACTCTGTGTAGAATCGAATTGGTATCCCGTCAGGTCCAGTGGACTTTCCTCTGTTGAGTGATTCCAGTTGCTTTTCTATTCCTTGGACATTTATTTCGATGTCAGCCATTTTTTCGTTTGTGCGAGGATTTAGAGAAGGAACTGCAGTGCGGTCTTCCTCTGTGAAACAGCTTTGGAAAAAGGTGTTTAGTATTTCAGCTTTACGCTTGTCATCCTCTGTTTCAATGCCATCATCATCCCGGAGTGTCTGGATATGCTGTTTCGAGCCACTTACTGATTTAACGTAAGACCAGAACTTCCTAGGATTTTCTGTCAAGTCGGTACATAGAATTTTACTTTCGAATTCACCGAACGCTTCACGCATAGCCCTCCTTACGCTAACTTTGACATCGTTTAGCTTCTGTTTGTCTGAGAGGTTTTGGCTGCGTTTAAACTTGCAGTGAAGCTCTCTTTGCTTTCGCAGTAGTTTCCTAACTTTGTTGTTGTACCACGGTGGGTTTTTCCCGTCCCTCACAGTTTTACTCGGCACGTACCTGTCTAAAACGCATTTTACGATTGCCTTGAACTTTTTCCATAAACACTCAACATTGTCAGTGTCGGAACAGAAATTTTCGTTTTGATCTGTTAGGTAGTCTGAAATCTGCCTTCTATTACTCTTGCTAAACAGATAAACCTTCCGCCCTTTTTTTATATTCCTATTAACTTCCAAATTCAGGGATGCTGCAACGGCCTTATGATCACTGATTCCCTGTTCTGCACTTACAGAGTCGAAAAGTTCGGGTCTGTTTGTTACCAGTAGGTCCAAGATGTTATCTCCACGAGTCGGTTCTCTGTTTAATTGCTCGAGGAAACAAGTTTACCATTACATTTACGTATAGGAGAGGGTGAGTAGTACCGGACACGTAAGCTTTTCAAAAATTATACCGGGTGATCAAAAAGTCAGTATAAATCTGAAAACTTAATAAACCACGGAATAATGTAGATAGAGAGGTAAAAATTGACACACATGTTTCGAATGACATGGGGTTTTATTAGAATCACCCCATATTGCTAGACGCGCGGAAGATCTCTTGCGCATGTCTTTGGTGAAGATCGTGTGCTCAGCCTCCACATTCGTCATGCTTGGCCTCCCAAGTCCCCAGACCTCAGTCCGTGCGATTATTGGCTTTGGGATTACCTGAAGTCACAGGTGTATCGTGATCGACCGACATCTCTAGGGATGCTGAAAGACGACATCCGACGCCAATGCCTCACCATAACTCCGGACATGCCTTACAGTGCTGTTCACAACATTATTTCTCGACTACAGCTATTGTTGAGGAATGATGGTGGACATATTTAGCATTTCCTGTAAAGAACATCATCATTGCTTTGTCTTACTGTGTTATGCTAATTATTGGTATTCTGATCAAATGAAGCCCTGTCGGACATTTTTTGAACTTTTGTATTTTTTTGGTTCTAATAAAACCCCACGTCATTCCAAGCATGTGTGTCAATTTGTACCTCTCTAACTACATTATTCCGTTATTTATTCAGTTTTCAAATTTATACTGACTTTTTGATCACCCTGTAATATTTCCTGAAGATTGTATTGGAACATTCTTTACACTAAACAGTACAAGATATGTAACTCACTAGAATTATGAAAATTTATTATGTAAGGACTTTCATTTGTTGATATTTTTATTTATTTTCCACCCTTTGCATTTGGTCGTTTAAATTTTTGGGGGGTTATACCGGACATGAAATCATAATACGTAACAAATCACATTTTTATTGCAAAAAAAGGATTTAATAGGACTGTACATGGTTATAAACTTGAACCCGTCCATCAGTTCACCTAGACCGCCAAAAACTCTTAGAATTTCTTTTTTGCTGAAACCTGCTGCTCGTTGCAATATCGTCGGTTCAGCTATTCTCAGCCCTAAGTCTTCATATCGTTCCATAAAATCATAGTAAAGCTCGTTACATGCTTTCATTTTTGAGTTATTGGACCTATGATTTATTTTCTATCGAAGAGTGAAAATGGAAAACCTTCAGAGTTCCCTTTTTCACAAAACGCATTTTCGTGCTGTTGTGTTCCCAACACCCTGTTATATATACCTAGACTTGATCCATGTGCCAAACCACGAAGAAATTCTTTGAAATGTGCGCTATTAGTCGGTGCATAGTCTTGGTGCCAAGCTGCCCTTTCCTCTGGAGCTCGAAAATCGGGAAGATCTGAGAAGTGATTTTTGTTGATTACAGCTCTAATAATGAAAAGCCTAATGTTGTATTTCTGTACTTGTATTGTCACAAATAAAATGCACTGCCTCAGTATTAACGGTACTTGGAACAAAAACTTTGGCCGCAGCTCGTGGTCGTGCGGTAGCGTTCTCGCTTCCCGCGCCCGGGTTCCCGGATTCGATTCCCGGCGGGGTCAGGGATTTTCTCTGCCTCGTGATGCCTGGGTGTTGTGTGATGTCCTTAGGTTAGTTAGATTTAAGTAGTTCTAGGGGACTGATGACCATAGCTGTTAAGTCCCATAGTGCTTTGCACCACTTGAACAAAAACTTTCTTCCTTATATTCTGTCGAAAACTGACATTTTGAGATCGTCTCTGTGCACAAAATACTACTTTATTCTTGCAAAGAAGAAAAAAGTAACCAGTCAGTTAATACTAATTCTATTTATTTGCACAATCAGCGTCGTTACATGTTTCATACCGGTAGGTTACAAGTCTGGTCACGTTTATATTACATTCGTTCTTGTTTATATCAGTTAATGCAAGCCCCAATAACTAATGTAAACAGTAAATGTAATATAAACATGAATAATCGCCTGAAGATCAATCTGGCTGTTCGAAACCGATATCAACGGTGTTCGTGAAAATAAATTAACAGTGGCTGCTTCGTGTTGTCTTCTTTGCAAGAATCAGCTTGTCAAGTTCTACTATTGGCGCTTAGAACCCTTTAGTTCCCGGGTATGGCCATTACAACTTTATTAATGAAGTGTTTATATTCTAAGATTTCTCATTATTTTGTGTGGTGATGCAATAAGTAGCAGTTCTGTCGTACTAGAAAGCCTCCTCAATTTTTGGATACAGATCAGTTAAATACGATCAGACATAAACTGGTTTCTCTTTCCCCTGCCTAATGTTAGATTTGGCATCTAGAACGTTTTCCCTTTCCAATCTTCAACTGCTCTGCGTATTTGCACATTTAAGACCTGACCTTCACTCAAAGGCGTAAGCTGACTAACAAAATTTTTAACATGATCGTACAATACTGTTTCCTGTTCATGACTGAATTTTCTCAGAAAAACTTATTGTTTCATGAAACAAGAGTCACCGTCACCTCTTTGTTTCCCTGTAAAGCTTTAAGTTTGTTATTTAATGTACTTCTTGGTACTGAATATTTCTCAGTCGAGCCCCTGACTGTAATGTCAAGGAATCTGACTTATTCTACGGCTTCCTTTCTATTATTTTGATCGTGATTATGTTTTGATTTCTCAGTCTATGCCTGTTCAAAAAAGAAAACTGCAAAAATTTAAACGTTTCTGCGATCTGTTTTGTCTGATACAACCTTAAATTGTGTTTCGTCCGAGACGTAACGTATGGCTATGGTAATTTAACATTACTATTGTTATAACTCAGGCTAGAAATTGTCACAGGCTGCAATATACATAATATAATCAGTTGTATCCAAAGATCCAATAAAGTGTAATATTATTTGCAAGTAAAACACAACACACAAAAGTCACATTCGTGCAACAAAAAACTGAGTAGAGACAGATAATTTGTTGCCACTCCGAAACGCCCAATTGTTTTGATTTAGAATCAGGTGAATGGCCTTGATCCTCCGTAGTTCACACTGCGGTGCTGCCTCAAATGCCGTCACTTGGACCAGTGTTTAAAAACAAGTCTTGTCCAAATCAGTCACCTGTGCGATACTATCCATACTTGCTCTGCAGGAACTAGATCTCAGCTGCCTCGTCTGACAAGAACATGACATGTTCAGCGCACATCTCCGTAACACGAAAAGTAAGACATGTGCAAGTTTGAACTCGTCAACAAGTCACAACATGTCTGAGAACTTGCTGACTAACCAGATGTTCACATCTTTGTGCAGCTACCCCTCATGTTATCATGTCATGACATTACTTCCAGTTATGCCTCCCAAATTTAAAATCACTCTTGGCTCATTTCAGAGCTTGCTGAGTAAGCATACATACACATCTGTGCCCACTCCCCCTGACATCACACACGTGCAGTACCCCTCTTACCCCTCCCACTCTTTCCTCTCTTTGCGCTGCACGTATATCAGGTTCTACATCTACATCGACACTCTGCAAATCACGTTAAGTAGCCTTCACATTTCTCTATTATTCCAATCTCGTATAGTAAGTTTCTCCCTATGTAGGTCGGTGTCAACAAAATATTTTCGCATTCGGAGGAGAAAGTTGGTGTGTAGATTCCGTCGCAACGAAAAACACCTTTGTTTTGATGATGCCCAGCCCAAATCCTGTATCATTTCAGTGACACTCGCTCCCATATTTAGCGATAATACAAAACGTGCTGCCCCCTTTTGACCTTTTTCGATGTATTCCGTCAGTCCTATATGGTAAGGATCCCGCACCAGGCAGCAGTATTCTAAAAGACGACGGACAAGCGTAGTGGAGGCAGTCTCCTCAATAGATCTGTTACATTTTCCAGGTGTCCTGCCAATAAAATGCAGTCTTTGGTTAGCCTTCCTCACAACATTTTCTATGTATTCCTTCCAATTTAAGTCGTTCGTAATTATAATTTCTAGGTATTTAGTTGAATTTACGGCGTTTAGATTTGACTGATTTATCGCGTGACGGAAGTTTAACAAATTTATTTTACCACTCATGTGGATGACCTCACACTTTCCGTTATTTAGGGTCAACTGCCAATTTTCGCACCATTCTGATATCTTTTCTAAATCGTTTTGAAATTTGTTTTGATGTTCTGATGACTTTATTAGTCGATAAAAGGCAGCAGCTTCTGCAGACAACCTAAGACGGCTGCACAGGTTCTCTCCTAAATCGTATATACAGAAAAGGAATAGCAAAGGGCCTATAACACTACCTTGGGGAACGCCAGAAATCACTTCTGTTTTACTCCATGACTTTCCGTCAATTACTACGAACTGTGATCTCCCTGACAGGAAGTTACAAATCCAGTCACATAACTGAGACGATATTCCACAAGCACGCAATTTCACTACAAGCCGCTTGTGTGGTACAGTGTGAAAAGCCTTCCGGAAATCCAGGAATACGGAATCGATCTGAAATATCTTGTCAGTAGCACTCAACACTTCATGTGAATAAAGAGCTAGTTGTGTTTCACAAGAACGATGTTTATAAACCCATGTTGACTGTGTGTCCATAGATAGTTTTCTTCGAGGTAATCCATAATGTTTGAACACAATATATGTTCCAGAACCCTGCTGCATATCGACGTAAATGCTATGGGCCTATAATTAAGTGGATTACTCCTAGTATCTCTCTTGAATACTGGTGTGGCCTGTGCAACTTTCCAGTCTTTGGGTACGGATCTTTCGTCGGCGAACGGTTGTATATGATTGTTAAGTATGGAGCTAATGCATCGGCGTAGTCTGAAAGGAACCTAATTGGTATATCGTCTGGACCAGAAGACTTGCTTTTATTAAGTGATTTAAGTTGCTTCACTACTCCGAGGATATTTACTTCTACGTTACTCATGTTGTCAGCTGTTCTTGATTCGAATTCTAGAATAATTACTTCGTCTTCTTTTGTGAAGGCATTTCGGAAGGCTGTGTTTAGTAACTCTGCTTGGCAGCACTGTCTTAGATAGTATCCCCATTGCTATCGCTTAGATAAGGCACTGATTACTCTTACCGCTAACATATTTAACATGTGACTAGAATCTCATAGGATTTTCGGCCAGGTTTCGAGAGAAAGTTTCGTTGTGGAAACTGTTATAAGCATCTCGCATTGAAGTCAGCGCTAAATTTCGAGCTTCTGTAAAAGATCACCAATCTTGGGGATTTTGTATCTTTATAAATTTGACATGTCTGTTTCGTTGTTTCTGCAACAGTGTTCTGATCCGTGTTGCTGTTAGATGGGGGATAGCTGAGATCCAGTAGCTGATAACCAGGTTCAGATTATGGCACACGCACTGTCAGCTTCTGGTGTTATAATAATATTTTAGATCCAATAGATGACACCCGCTGTTAGATTTTGGCGCGCGCACACACACACACACACACACACACACACACACACACACATTGTCAGCTTCTGGTGTTAATATACAACTGTCAGCTATCAATGCCTTGCCTGCTTAGCACATTATTTTGTTAAAATTTTTCAGTTTTCCGAGTGTAGCTAGACATGGGGAAAGGAAAGGAGATCATTAAGAAGGAGAAAATCAAATACTTAGATATTTCGTAACTGTAGTGGGACTAGTTGTCGCTGAAAGTGCGGCACAAAGACTAAAATACTGTTGTCAACAGGCTCACTTTAACCTGCAAGTTCGTTCAATAGTACCTATAAGTGGCACATGCGTCTTTTGATAAATAATACCGAAAATTTATTCATTGCTTTAAAAAGGGTACAATCATTTAGGTTTTGTCGTCAACATGTGGACTTTGAGATGTAAGTCAGATCACTAGTGCAAAATGTGTTTTGTTATGTTACAGAAATAATCTTTACGTAACCTGATAAATAATACAGACAATTTTATTTTGGTGTAAGGACAGAATTTTCGTAGCTCGAACTTTTCTCAGAGTAGAACCTTATCAATAACGGACTTTGACATAAACAAACCTAGCAGCCGCCATGTTTATCCAAGTGATTGTGAAGATAAAATATCGTGTTTGGTGCCTTTCGAAGTTATACTGCTTTTTGTAGTTTAACGTATAGACCATACCAAAGATCTCTCCAAAAACACGTAATTTTTAGTACGCTTCGTTGCGCTAAATTGTCGCAAAATGTGATGTCGGTGCATAAGCATACTACAGGTACTGATATTATTTAGTGGCTGATTATGAATATACGGTTTGCAAACTTATGTAGAGAACTTTAACACCACAGTTTCGATCTGTAAATGTGTTAGCCTTCCTCGAAATTTCGTGTTTGTTCATCAGTGAAACATAGCCACAGGTTGGTTCAATATCAAAAGTAAGAAAAGGAGCAATAAAAGGAGCTAGTCAATCACGTTAATTACATTTTCTATTTAGGACATGATGCAGTATCATCTTCTTCCTCAAAATGGTGCTTGATCATATGATGAGAGCTCGTTTGTCTAAAGAATGACATAGTCTCTTCAAGGCCCAAGAGGAACTGTGAATAATTGCTGCATTGCCTCCTTAGCAAGTTATTTCATCCACACGTGTTTTTTACTATTATTGAACAATAAAGTAGACAGAATGAGATTTTCACTTTTCTCAAGGCCCAAGAGGAACTGTGAATAATTGCTGCATTGCCTCCTTAGCAAGTTATTTCATCCACACGTGTTTTTTACTATTATTGAACAATAAAGTAGACAGAATGAGATTTTCACTCTGTAGCGGAGTTTGCGCTGATATGAAACTTCCTCGTAGATTAAAACTGGCCGGCCGCGGTGGTCTAGCGGTTCTAGGCGCTCAGTCCGGAACCGCGTGACTGCTATGGTCGCAGGTTCGAATCCTGCCGCGGGCATGGATGTTTGTGATGTCCTTAGGTTAGTTAGGTTTAAGTAGTTCTAAGTTCTAGGGGACTGATGACCACAGATGTTAAGTCCCATAGTGCTCAGAGCCATTTGAACCATTTTTTTTATTAAAACTGTGTGCCGGACCGAGACTCGATCTCGGGACCTTTGCCTTTCACGGGCAAGTGATCTACCATCTGAGATATCCAAGCACGACTCAGAACACGCCCTCACAGCTTCAATTCTGCCAGTACCTCGTGTTATACCTTCCAAACTTTACAGAAACTCTTCTGCGAACGTTGCAGAACTAGCACTCCTGGAAGAAAGGATATTGCGGAGGCATGACTAAGCCACAGCCTGGGGCATGTTTCCAGAATGAGATTTTCACTCTGCAGCGGAGTGTGCGCTGATATGAAACTGTAGAGCAGATTAAATCTGTGTGCCGGACCGAGACTAGAACTTGGGACCTTTGCCTTTCGCGGGTAAGTGATCTACCATCTGCGCTACCCAAGCACGACTCAGAACCCGCCCTCGCAGCTTCAATTCTGCCAGTATTTCGTCTCCTACCTTCGAAATTTCACAGAAGCTCTTCTGCGAACGTGTCAGGGGCGGAGTAGCGTTTTCGCACGGGCTTCCTCAGTGCAGTGTCGTTGGGGGTGGCGGTGTTCCATAACTAATGGCACAACAGGGGACACAGCCTGAAGGCTGAAAGCCATCACGTAGCAGTACATGTTGTTACGGGTTTGAGAGTTTGAGGATGGTGGAGTGGGAAGCGAAGCCTGTTCCGACGAAACGGCTTCAGCCCAGCCACAGTCCAACGGCGACTGCTTAAATTTGATTAAAGAAACAGACATTGACTATTCTGAAAAAACTAGGCAGGAGTGAGAGTTTTGCTGGAAATTTCCACTCATCTGCTAGATGGACTGGCGGCAGGCTGTATGGCTCGAAGTAGAAAGGAGGCTCTCTTTAGAGACGAGCCCTGTGATTGGACAGGAAAGTGCGGTCCCTCTGCTGGTCTTCTGCAGTAGTGGAGCTGTCAGTTTTGTGTAAAGAGCTGTCGGGTCTGAACCTTCTCCGTGAGTAGAGAGAACGTGACTCTGTCTGCAACATCTTGCACGCAAGACAAAGGCAGTTAGACTCCGATTGATTATCGAGTAGATATACCAGCATGTCTCTGTGAGTTGTATATTCATCACTCTGTAAGCAGAATGGGGAAATTAAGCAGCTCTAACGGCAGTTGGACATTAGAAGTGCTCTTTATTCTCGCGTGGTTGTAGGCTCTGTTTTTATCTGATCAGTGGGCAAGCAGCTGTTCTCACTCGCACACAGTATGATACCAGAGCAGTTCACAGAGAGGAGTATTAAGGACAATATTAGTCCAAGTAAGTAGGAAAGTTTCAGAGCAGCAACGAATGTCTACCGAAAGTGCGGGAACCGCAATCAGACAGTCAGCAGCAGTCGCTTTCACTGTTGTTTAGGACATGGTAATACCTCAGTTCGTCGGAATATAGCACCTTAATGCAATAAATGTGCTGAGTTCCATGCCATTGTGCTGTGTTCGAAAGCTGTCAGATTCATTTGGGAGTTCGATAATTTTGTTATGTAACTCGACGACATCCTTTTTGTCAGTATTTAGTGAGGTCGCGTTGCGCAATTTATTTAAGAGGGTGACAAGTTCAATACGAATTAATACCAGGCCAAACTGAGAGAGATAGTTCAGGATAGGGAACATTCTTGTCAGTCGAAACTTTTAACTGAATAAAAAAATGATTATGACAACGTTTCTTTCTCTTTTAGAATTGCCCCCCACACCTCCTCCCGTTCCAATGGAACGCTACAAGCCAAAGGATTGCAGATTGCAGTTATCGCGGTATCACGGTCCGTAGCTAACCCCAAAAGGGTGCTTGTCTAGGAATGGGACGCATGACAATGAGCCACTCTCTCTGGCCTGCTCACAGGTGTGGGGAAGAACTGTGCAATCTTTATCGCCATGCGAAACCATCACATTCTGTACTTTCAATCAGTTTGTTACCGACAGAGGGATAGGGAGCACTTTTAGTGCTGCCTGAGGTGCGTGCCTGGCGTTATCGTATATCTGTATCTATAACAACGTGTCAGATCTACTTTCACATACGCATATAGGTGGCCTTTCAGGGGTACGTTTTGAGTATTACTGTTCAAGGGACCACTTTTGGCTCGTTATAGGGTAACTGGTTTCATTTAATTTCTTATCCCAATTTACCACTGTGTCTACACTGCACTAAACTTCACAAGAGTGCAAATGTCGACTGCACATCGTATATCAGTTGACAGAAGACAATGGAGGAGCAGCACAATGAGGGCATGCTGAGCTGTTCACTATTGTGAACGAATTTTCACAAAAAGAAAACTAACTGTTGTAAGAAACTTAATAAATCATAATTACATTACTTCTCTGTAGCGAGCCAGGGCAGACTGAGGATCCCTTATATTAGAATACTCAGAAAATAGCCCTGAAAAACCTCCAAATTTTGTCTGTGGAATTCGGGTACACTCTGTATTCACCACAAACCACTTTATAATGCATGGTGGAGGTTACCTCATATCAGTATTGACAATTCCCTGTACTACACAATTCGCTTATGGAGAGGGGAAAATATATCAGCCTATATGCCTCTGTACGTGCATAAGCTCTCTTATCATCTTCTCATGATACCTATGCAAGATATACGATAGTGGGGGCAGAATATTTGCACAGTCTTCCTGAAATACAGGTTCTCTAAATTCACCCAACAAGGTTTCGTGAGAACAACGTAATCTTTCTTACAAGGTTTCCCATGTAAATTGCCCGAGTATTTCTGTAACACTATCACAAAGGCTATATCATACTGTTATGAGCCTAACAGCACGATGTCTGTTGTTATGACTAACTGATAAGAACTCCAACCACCGGAAAAATTCTCTGGAATTGTCACAGTAGAGTCGTGTATAAAATTCTCTTTACAGATTCACTGAACTTCCCGAGAATCCTTCTGACAAATATATATTCCATCCACCTCCTGTAATACTGATTTTATGTAAGCGTCCAATATAAGATCGCTTACCCCTTACTATTTGTTCAGTGGGATATGCTCAAGATGTTCATCACTAACCAGATACATGCTGCAATCTTGCCGAGGCATGTCTTAATACACAGTATCACCATGCGTCTGGTTTCTTGGACCGTGAAGATACGACAGCAACTCATTACGAACAATAACGTTCTTTATTCGGTTACGGAGAAAACAAATTGAGTTCCAAAAGAAAAACGGCTCATCTTCTGACAGCATGAAAAATGGTGCAAAAGGAAGCACTTTATGTATTGTTACTATCAATTACGCGTCTATTGCTAAAGTAAGCAAATGTCATTCGATCGCTGACAGCGGTAACTACCACTGATTTCACCACATTACATCTACTGGATCGTGATTCACAGTGATACATGTTCTGCTATCGAGGAGGATGCTTAATTAATCGAAAAGGAAACCTTCCACCGCCGCATTTGACTCACAAAAAGTCTGAAACCAAGCCATGGAATAAATATTTCGTAAACATCTGGTATCACCTATAATTTACTTAATCCAAAAGCAGATCTCTCAAAATTAGTATCAGCAAGTAATAATCTTACTCTATCAGTAAATTGTGGTAAACTGCCACAGCCGAATCCCTCTATTCAGTAGTTGGGGTGGTGTTAACAACAACGCTGTCCCTGCCATGTCTTCCAAGGCTTCACGAAAGAAGCACTGTGGAATCAATTGACGTTGTAAGCGCACTACAACCCCAGCAAATCTTGGAGAGGTGTCGGTGACCGTCCAGTGATAGCGGATCACCACTACTTCCGAATTCTTCCAGTATCATGCTCCGAAATGTAGTTCAATCGACAGTATACAAGATTAAGTGGAAACAGCAGTCTATGGTGCAGACAAACAGCTGAGATCAGTGAGTGCTGTTGGATATGGATCGCCAGTTAACAGTGAGTTGCACCTAATGTACTACTCTTTAAGACGTAAAAGAAACGTCAGGTTGCCAAGGATTCATTCAACACACACTGCAATGACTGTGTCCGATATTTTGGATCCGCAGTTAAGCAATTTAATTCGACTTCGGTTGGAGCGGGGTTCAAATTTCTGTAGATCATCCAGAGTTAAGTTTTGCTTGGTTTTCCTAAACCTCGTACTCGTAAATATAACTATATCTTAACAGCCCAGACACGAAACAACATTCACCACAAATCTTCACAGTCAGGTACACGAAACAGCTCCAGTAAAGACAGATATTTCATACTTCCCCAAGGAAAAATGCCCAAAAGCTCTGAATAAATAAACCTTTTCTAATACTCGTGACAAAACCTCTACGTGACTTCCCTGTCCATAATGTCACACGATATTTACATTCTTTATGCAAGACGCCTATGCCTGCATATAAGCAATACCATGACGGCGTACTGCATGTCCCATTTTTCTGTGATTCGATTACTAGTAAAGTATTCCTTTACAGAGCCCATGTATGGGAAATTATTGGGTGACATGTCAAGACCATTATGAGGGTGGGTGGTTCCATACCTCCCACCTGAGGTGCAATGATTCACATTGTCCGTTGGATAAGTACGAACTAGCACGCAGTGGTCTTCAACTGATCGGAACGTGGAAAAAGCAATTTGATGGGCGGACATTTAGAACGTTTCATGAAGTTTGTAGGTCCTTGGCACAGCGATCAGTTTTGTAACGGTCGAATACCTTGGTGTACTATTCCACGACGTAGGATCGCCTCCAGACACACAAACTGAAGAAAAATTCCTTTCTCAGTTCACTCCTGTTGTACGTCATTCTGATCAGTCATCGACATAAATTTGGGCACACAGACATTAAATAAGTGAATTGCTTTTAAGTGACTTACCTGTGAGGGTAGGGGTGCTGCGAGGGACTGCTGAGATTCGAAGTAAGACACTGTGGCGGTTTTGAGGACTCTGTCACTTTCCACCATCAACTCTTGACCCTGCTGTAGAATTTCATTCTTGGTCCTTTGTAGTTGCTGGTAGCATTCATTCGCTTCAGCGACGCTGGCCCTGCAGCTCGCGTTTGCCTCGTACATCTGCTCAACAGATACCAGTGCGTTAATAACATAGTAGTGTACGTCACTTCTAGGCGTTAGCCCATTAAAATACCTGTGTTTGCGACATGTGCCTACAATCTCATCGTTCAATAGTCTAATCGGCTTACACTTTAATCCGTAAACTGTTTCCATGATAAGCCTTCCAGTAAGCAGTCTGCCTCTTAAAATACAATACTTAAGAGATGGCTGATTTGAAAGGAGTTATGGGTTAGAGAGACTTGTAGGATCCAGCAGAACCGAGTTACGATGGTTGAATATCTAGACGCAGCGCTACAAAATTGTATGAAGGAGAACACGCGCAAAATCAGTTATAGGGAAGACCAATAGACAACTTGGATTTATTCGAAATATTAAGTAAATACATAATGCAGATGCAGAGGAGACCAAGAAGAAGTTGAAGTCTAAGAAGTCACAGAACGTGGAACTGTAGCTGGGAACAGCAAAACACTTTAAGGTCATGGCCGAGTTTTAATACGGCGCATCCTGATAGTTTCTATGCATGTCTAATATTTCTCCACTGCATACCAACATCTACATTTGGCAGCGATGGCTACAACGTGTACGAAGTTATATTAGAATCCAACCATGTCTTCTGCATGCTTCACTTTTTTTTTGTTAGGTAGAGCATATGCAGTATGATGCATTTTACTGGATTACGCATCACTGTGGCTGGAAGCGATTTTAGTATCAGCGCCAAGTTATCTCTGCTCGTAACACAGCTAACTGTTGACAGCACTGGAATATGTGGCGGCTTCTCATGTTTCAATAAACATCAGCTTCTGTATAAGGTGTGACACTGGTCATGAAGTTTTAGTTACCACCTACAACCATGAACTTCAGTAGTGATGTCAGTCCTTCTCTATGCATTCACCCTTCAGTTTCACAGATTTTTCCTAATTATGGATAACTTGCTAGCAACGTTGGTTGTAGTAGTCAGAATTTTTGCTGTACAGGAAACGTTTCACCTCTAAAATCGCCAATTTTCCCCCTGGATATACCTGCCATGCAATGGTTTGTTCATCGAAGGTAACTCAAAGAAGTCACTAAATGCTGCGTGAAGAGAATACAAGAGCTGGACTCTTGGGAGGTGAGACAATATTTAATTGCGCCAAGAATCAAGAATCAGTGTCCTTGTACCTGTGTCCAGTGCAGAATTGGCTTGTGTGTTGCCGTGCAGCACAGTTACCATGTAGGAAAACTTTCCGCAACACTTTGTCTTGGCAGCCTTCTGTAAGCTCGTATGCCTCTGTGATGGTTTTCCCCTTAAAAACATAAAATGTTTACACCACAACATCATAGCGTAAAAGAAATACTCAGCATCACCTTCCCTACTGATGGTTTGGGTTGCGATGCCCCATGGTGCAGAAATATATGTAACACATGGATTCAGCTGATTTTCATGAGAGCTGCTCATACGCTCAGCCACCTCCTACCCACGCGTAATGGAGAAATGAACGCTAACAGAATGAATAAAATTGTACATGAAGAGTGAAAAGGGCTGCACACATGCTATAATTTTATAAAGTTACTAATCAGTCTTTATAATCAATCGTTACAAAAAATAGTCACTAAATGAAATTTATCAACTCACTCCTAATGACAAATAAATTAAGTATAACAAAGAGATTTATTTAATTTAATTAACATGTAAATATGAGATTCACTGACCAATGCTGAACCGTTAATTTTTACTTTCAAAATCTTTTCTTAAAGAATTTACTTTATTTACTAGCTATTCACCAAGTACATTAACACATTTAATCACACTAGGTGAGTGTGGAAGTAGTTACCAGGAAGTAACTGATGGAAAATAAATTTACCTTTAACAAATGTCCCTTGATGCAGTTACTCTCATAATTCTTTATATTGTCAAACTAACTAACGAAAAATCGTAAAATATTCCAGTGTAACCCTCGATGAACACTCTTTCTTGTGTTAACAGAGTCTCACAGCATGCAAGAAGCCACTATCCAAGTACAGGTACTTCGAAACTTCAGGAATATATTTCCATCTAACATCAAAACTATTTCAGTCAGCCGGCCGGAGTGGCCGAGCGGTTCTAGGCGCTACAGTCTGGAACCGCGCGACCGCTACGGTTGCAGGTTCGAATCCTATCTCGGGCATGGATGTGTGTGATGTCCTTAGGTTAGTTAGGTTTAAGTAGTTCCAACTTCTAGGGGACTGATGACCTCAGAAGTTAAGTCCCATAGTGCTCAGAGCCATTTGAACCATATTTCAGTTATTCAGCATGGTACAAGTATTGAAAATTGGAGACGACTAGAGTATAATTCTCACTTTACGTAGATACGGCTAGAATAGCGATCTGTTTTTCAGACTCTGTGTTTCTCTGTCAGTTTCTCAGTTTGTGATCTCCTCAAAAGCATTCATCACTGATTAAATACTTACCACATTCCCATAATTGTAATAACAGGGTCTGATATGCCCAACGTCTTTATATCTGTACATAGCTCTCAATCATTCCCTGTCTCCCTCTCCACATTAGCCATACATTAGGTGACAAACTACCTGGTAGCTGCTTGTGGTCCGAAACCACGATACATTCAAGAGGGAAATAAATCGTTTACCCGTATGATTGGAGTAATTTCCTTCTCAGTATATTCCAGTTGCCTTCCTCCTGCTTCCTCCAGCTTCTCTGTGCCATTATAATACCTCTCTCGGCGCAGTGGCTAGTACACTGGACTCTCACTCAGGAGGACGACGGTTCAACCCCGCGTCCGGCTATCCTGACTTTTTTCGTGATTTCCCTAAATCGCTCCAGGCAAATGCTGGGATGGTTGCTTTGAAAGGGCACGGCCGACTTCCTTCCCCGTCATTCTCTAATCCGACGAGCCCGATGACCTCGTTGTCTGGTCTTCTCCCCCAAGGAACCCAAACCCCAATACCTCTCTTAGCTTCTCTCATAATTTGTGTCAAGCTGTTGGGAAGAGCTATGCTTTTATCGACTGTGCTAGATGCAGTCAGGAAGCGTCGATGGAAACTGTCTTGCTACAGTCGATAACAGTGCTCTGATAACATTCTTCAAAGAATAAACTGTCTGAAACAGTCAAATGCGACTAATGTTGCACCCGTGATATTCGGTTCGGCAACTATCGGACCTTGCGCTTTTTTTTATGATTTATTTCAGTCGACAGGAATGGCGGAAAGAAATATAGCAGAAGAAGAATGGGTAGTTTTGAGGGATGAAATAGTGAAGGCAGCAGAGGACCAAGTAGGTAAAAAGACGAGGGCTAGTAGAAATCCTTGGGTAACAGAGGAGATAATGAATTTAATTGATGAAAGGAGAAAATACAAAAATGCTGTAAATGAAGCAGGCAAAAAGGAATACAAACGTTTCAAAACTGAGATCGACAGGAAGTGCAGAATGGCTAAGCAGGGATGGCTAGAGGACAAATGTAAGGATGTAGAGGCTTATCTCACTAGAGGTAAGATAGATACTGCATACAGGAAAATTAAAGAGACCTTTGGAGAAAAGAGAACAACTTGTATGAATATCAAGAGCTCAGATGGAAACCCAGTTCTAAAACACAGAAGGGAAAGCAGAAAGGTGGACCGAGTGTATAGAGGATCTATACAAGGGCAATGTACTTGAGGACAATATTATGGAAATGGAAGAGGATGTAGATGAAGATGAAATGGGAGATATGATACTGCGTGAAGAGTTTGACAGAGCACTGAAAGACCTGAGTCGAAACAAGGCCCCAGGAGTAGACAACATTCCACTAGAACTACTGACGGCCTTGGGAGAGCCAGTCCTGACAAAACTCTACCATCTGGTGAGCAAGATGTATGAGACAGGCGAAATACCCTCAGACTTAAAGAAGAATATAATAATTCCAATCCCAAAGAAAGCAGGTGTTGACAGATGTCAAAATTACCGAACTATCAGTTTAATAAGTCACAGCTGCAAAATACTAACGCGAATTTGTTATAGACGAATGGGAAAACTGGTAGAAGCCGACCTCCGGGAAGATCAGTTTGGATTCCTTAGAAATGTTGGAACACGTGAGGCAATACTGACCCTACGACTTATCTTAGAAAATAGATGAAGGAAAGGCAAACCTACGTTTCTAGCATTTGTAGACTTAGAGAAAACTTTTGACAATGTTGACTGGAATACTCTCTTTCAAATTCCGAAGGTGGCAGGGGTAAAATACAGGGAGCGAAAGGCTATTTACAATTTATACAAAAACCAGAAGGCAGTTATAAGAGTCGAGGGACATGAAAGGGAAGCAGTGGTTGGGAAGGGCGTGAGACAGGGTTGTAGCCTCTCCCCGATGCTATTAAATCTGTATATTAAGCAAGCAGTGAAGGAAACAAACGAAAAGTTGGGAGTAGGTATTAAAATCCATGGAGAAGAAATAAAAACTTTGAGGTTTGCCGATGACATCGTAATTCTGTCAGAGACAGCAAAGGACTTGGAGGAGCAGTTTAACGGAATGGACAGTGTCTTGAAAGGAGGGTATAAGATGAACATCAACAAAAGCAAAACGAGGATAATGGAATGTACTCGAGTTATCTCGGGTGATGCTGAGGGAATTAGATTAGGAAATGAGACACTTAAAGTAGTAAAGGAGTTTTGCTATTTGGGGAGCAAAATAACTGATTATGGTCGAAGTAGAGAGGATATAAAATGTAGACTGGCAACGGCAAGGAAAGCGTTTCTGAAGAAGAGAAATTTGTTAATATCGAGTATAGATTTAAATGTCAGGAAGTCGTTTCTGGAAGTATTTGTATGGAGTGTAGCCATGTATGGAAGTGAAAACATGGATGATAAATAGTTTGGACAAGAAGCGAATAGAAGCTTTCGAATTGTGGTGCTACAGAAGAATGCTGAAGATTAGATGGGTAGATCACATGACTAATGAGGAGGTATTGAATAGAATTGGGGAGAAGAGGAGTTTGTGGCCCAACTTGACTAGAAGAAGGGATCGGTTGGTAGGACATGTTCTGAGGCATCAAGGGATCACCAATTTAGTATTGGAGGGCAATGTGGAGGGTAAAAATCGTAGAGGGAGACCAAGAGCTGAATACAATATGCAGATTCAGAAGGATGTAGGTTGCAGTAGGTACTGTGAGATGAATAAGCTTGCACAGGATAGAGTAGCATAGAGAGCTGCATCAAACCAGTCTCAGGACTGAAGACCACAACAACAACAACAACAACAATTGTTTAGTGCTTATGCACCTCAGTTCAATCCGATAATTCGTGGCCGAAAAGATGAGCCAGCTCACCTATAATAGATGTATTAAATCTTTCAGCAATAACAGAATTCTTATTAAGCCAAAGAGGTACTAACGCAAAATTTCTGTAACATATTTCCAGTTTCACGGAAAACGTAAACTCCGTCCAGAGGCCCTAGTGGGACCATCCGTACGGACTGATCGTCATGTCATCCTCCATCATGGCGTCACTGGATGCAGTATGGAGGAGCGTGGGGTCAGGACACCGGGCCGTTGTCAGTTTTCTTGACCTGGAGCCGCTGAAACCCCGGCCAGTCCTTCCTCCAATGACACATCCTGGTGGTTCCGGGAACCGAACCTGAGACTTAAGAATGGCAGTCAGCCCCACTGACCACTCAGCTACGGAAGCGGACATTTGAAGTTTCACTGGTGACTAAAAAGAAGTGAAGCACCAGAACTGACAGTGGTGATGATGTCATTTACTCGTATTATACAGAAAGCCTTTCTGCAAAAGCAGATAAGATATCGCACTATTCCACGGATCATGACACGCAAGTCACCATAGAAGCTCTAAAATTGCGAATGAATCTTTATTTTATGACTAATAGGCGACAGAAGGTGAATTTAAGCGTGCGATATCGATGGATGGCCGTCAATGTATACGAACAAGAAAGACAGACATACAAAAGTAACATTTGTGGGCAATGTTAATTTCAGATCATTCAAAGTATGTCATGTTTTATATACACTGACGGAGATGAAAAGTTATATACAATAAACAGCTTTACCGAACTGTAGCAAACTCATACTCCAGTATTTATATGCCTGTGAGATATGTTGATTACAATTTCATCCTTGCACAAGAATATTTTCAGTACACAAAGGAGCCAACGCAGCAGCTGATGAATGAGGTGAGTACATCGTCGCTATCAAGTGGGTCTAATGTTACGGGAACTTGTCAGGAGGAGTTTGGAACACAATATTCCCACATAACGTGTTAGTGTTGCTATCGGATTTTGAGAAAGATTGAATGATTGGCCCGAGAGGAACGTGCGAACATCATACTGAGAGCAAAGAAAGACAGCTGCCTCAAAACAAGTGTGGCAGGAAGAATGGGCCGAATTTATTAAAAATATCTTTGGCATGTTTTAAGGAAATAATATATGTGATGCCGCTGAAGCTGGGGATTTGTCCGATACTAATCCTGTAACATAATAAATGAAGAACATTCTTTGAATACCTAAGTGAGCATATAGATAATAACGTAGCATATTTCTACTTTTTGCATAGCACAACACGAACAAACAGTCAAATTTAAAATATGGGTTTGAAGAAACTAGTCACGCCTGGCAGCTGGCCCTCATCATAAGTGAATGCAGTGTAGACGAAAAGGCGCCGCATCATTTGACAACACAATCAACGATTAGTCAGTGGAAGCAATCACAACTTTCAAGTACTTAGGAGTATCTCTCCAGAGCGACCAGATAAGTCTAGTTGGGGGGAAACCATACGCCGAACTAAGAATCATTGAAAGACCGACAGCAAAGTGTAATTTGCCCACGAAGCTGCTCTGCAGTCTAATAGCACACAAACACTCGAAATTTGTTTACACTCAAAACGAATAAAATAATATGACTAAAGAACGATTCCTTTGGATGATATTATTATTAAAATCACAGATGGGAATGGTATGATTCATGCAACAATGTATATCATGATGCTGTTTGTGGTCAGTCTCTGGAGTTCATCTCACAATAAGCGCTTGAGGGTAGGAAAGGAGGGTGCAGGGATGTCTACGAGTAGGGAGATGTCGTTCGACAGGGACGTATTTGACCGCTGAGTGAGAGTTTCTTTGCGTTCTTGGTTTTCATCTGCAGCAATGATACAGTTATGAATCACAAGTGAGAAAAACCCAGTCTAGTCCAATTATGTAGAGTGTAAACTGGACACCGCTGTAAATCAATGAGAATTGAGAACTTCAGAATTGGACGCAGTTTGAATGAGTAACAAAAGAAAAGAAACCTTTAACGTCCCGTCGACGACTATCTCATTAGAGATGTAGCACAAGCTCGAATTGGGCAGGAGAGGGGAAGAAGTCGACCGTATATTTTTCGAAATAATCATCCTAATATTTGCTTTAAGGGATTTAGGGAAACCACAGAGTAAATAACGTTCTGACTATCGGTATTCATTACGTATTAACAATATTACAACATTATAATCTTATTATTTTTCCGTGTAGAACACCAAAGCGTAGATCTATCGTGCACTGAGACCATGTCCGAGCAGTTTTCAGAGAGAAACTGATCTCCAAGTTCCAAATTTCTTCAGAAACTCTGCATTCCTTACACCGAGCGAGGTAGCGCCATCGTTAGCATACTGGACTCGCATTAGCGAGGACTACGATTCAGACACTGTCCGACCATCCTGACTTAGGTCCTCCGTGATATCCTAAACCCCTTACGGCAAGTGTCGGGATGGTTCCTTTCAAAGGCCATGGTCGACTTTCTTATCCATCCTTCTTTCATTAGAGGTTGTACTCCGTCTCTAATTACCTTCATGTTGATGGGACGTTTAACACTAATCTTCATTCCTTTTTCATTTTTGCACTCTTAACAGGAAGGAATACGTCGCAAAAATTAAAATTTATTACTGTTACCTTTTCAGGACGTTCCACAAATATAAGTTTAAGCAACATTCGTCCCTGATTTCTCGTAAGGGGCATAATAAGGAGACTACCAATTTTGAATTCCTTAACTTGTCTAATTTTTCCATGGATATTATTTACGACAGTTTTTGTGTCCGATGTTTAGTAATGCAGGGTGAAAGTATGCAAAATTGTTAAAGTTTAAAAAATAACACCGTGTTTACTTACTCATACGTTTATCATTTTTGTCCTTCGATGGGAGGAAATATTGTATAGTCTGACTGTGTTCGGAATTTTTTCTACAGTTGCTCCTTACATTCGTAGTCTTAAGTATGTGGACTTCGGAAACACTGTCCCAGTTACAACTCATTTCATTTTTCATGTCAGCTACGGAAAAAAAGATAGCCCTTCATATGCCAAGAACTGGCTGCAGGACACAGCAGAGAATTATTTAGCAGTAATAACGCGCTACTTGTGAATGAGCATTTCCATACAATGCAACAAAAGACGAATTAAACTGTGGACAAAGTAATCGCTGTGAAACGCAGATCTTGCCTACATAGGCACCGTACAGCAGTCTGATGTAAAGCCTTTTTCACACAAGCGAATTTCTTGTGTCAGTCAACCACTCGGGTAAAGTGAGTCTACTGCAGCACCTTTAGCGTTTAATTCCTGTAGTAAGACACATTTATGAAGTGATCAGATGGCATTTTTGGCAAGGAGACCCCCATTTGGGATTGTTTGGCCACCTAGTGCGTCGATGATGAAATGATGATTACAATATCACAACACCCAGTCCCCGGGCGGATAAAATCTCCGAGCCGCCCCGGAACAGAACCTGGGACCCATATCTGTATTTACACGTCAGCGCCAAAATTGCATTTGTTGTGAGTGCTGTCTGCTACGCAGTTTGGCGCCAGAATAGTGACAGTGAGGTCCCTGCCATCCTTACGAAAAGTCAAAATAGAGTAAAAGCACGCAGGAACTATGGGTTTATTAGGACACAAAGCAAAATTTATCGTGAGTTTTCTGTACAGAGGTCATATAGTAATTTCTACTGACAGCTAAGAATATAAGTAATAGAGAAAGGGTCATTTAGCTACAAAATAGCAGGTCAGCAACTGGAAGCAGTTAATACCATAAATTATCTGGGAGTACGCATTAGGAGTGATTTAAAATGGAATGATCATATAATGTTGATTGTCGGTAGAGCAGATGCCAGACTGAGATTCATTGGAAGAATCCTAAGGAAATGCAATCCGAAAACAAAGGAAGTAGGTTACAGTACGCTTGTTCGCCTACTGCTTGAATACTGCTCAGCAGTGTGGGATCCGTACCAGATAGGGTTGATACAAGACATAGAGAAGATCCAACGGAGAGCAGCGCGCTTCGTTACAGGATCATTTAGTAATCGCGAAAGCGTTACGGAGATGATAGATAAACTCCAGTGGAAGACTCTGCAGGAGAGACGCTCAGTAGCTCGGTACGGGCTTTTGTCAAAGTTTCGAGAACATACCTTCACCGAAGAGTCAAGCAGTATATTGCTCCCTCCTACGTATATCTCGCGAAGAGACCATGAGGATAAAATCAGAGAGATTAGAGCCCACACAGAGGCATACCGACAATCCTTCTTTCCACGAACAATACGAGACTGGAATAGAAGGGAGAACCGATAGAGGTACTGAAGGTACCCTCCGCCACACACCGTCAGGTGGCTTGCGGAGTATGGATGTAGATGTAGATGTAGAACAGTGAAATTAGAGTTTAGTGTCCTGTCGATAGCGAGATCATTAGAGACGGAGCACAGGCTCAGATGGAGAAAGAATGGGGAAGGAAATCGGCCGTGTCCTTTCCGAAGGAACTCTCACGGCATTTGTTGTGAGCGATTTATGAAAATCACGGCAAATCTAAATGTGGATGGCCGGACAGCTGACCCGTCGTCCTCCCGAATACCGAATACGAGCCCAGTGAGCTCACCATGCGCCATCTCGCTCGTTGAGACAGTGTCGCCACACATTTCAAAACATCAATATTTATTTGCTTCAGAAAATATACATGGCAAAGCCATCTAACAATAGTTAGGGGACAGCACTTTTTGTATTTTACTTTATCCTTTGTGTATTTTTTTCATTTTTAACCTCTAAATAACAAAAAACTATTTCTGCCCTTGAAAAGCGTTGACCTTTTCGCTGTTGAAACCATTTTCATTTTAAAAATTAATATATAAACGTTCTTCTTTCTGCAATATATTTCTTGATACCATGTTGTATACCATAAGTAACATTTTTCTATGACATATTTGGTCTCTCTTGTGGGAGAACACTGATGAGAACAATATAAAGTCACGTGAAATGTTTACACAGAAGCACAAAAACAAATCAAACAACAAAATAAATATTAAGGAGACACAATATTCATTTCTGTAACATGAGTGAGAAAGGAGAGAATTGGTTAACTACTTGACTTAAGCAGACAATGCCTCTGTCCCTTGTTTCTGCGCATACGCAGACTTCAGCATACTCAGGATCTTAGAACTGTACCCTCGGCAGAGTCAGCTAATCCTTGACGTCACCGAAACACATGTGTGTTGACTGATGTATAATTTACACGATAGCATTTGACGCGCGCTCACCTACAGGAACAGATTCGGACAAGAAAGTCGCTCGTGTGATACAGGCAGGACTACGACGAAGGTAGCTGCGTGGAGTCGAGCGCTCCTGGGAAAAGAAGCACACATGTCAGCATTAGACACATGCTTTCTCATGTTTCTACTTTATTTTTCTTCAGTTTTTTCTTTTCTTTCGCTATATTTTTCCTAATCTTTCTGACTGTTTCGTAGAACAACTATCTTTTGATGGAAAATTTATTATTCCCCTTAACCGGTGCCATGCTTTCTGTCGGCATGCCATTACTGTCAGTTGACAGACGAGTTGTGTTGACAGGGCTGACGTAGCGGCACTAATACAATTGGTATAATTAATTACAGTATCGCTATGACTATTATTATTATTATTATAATTGTTATATCACCAGTTCTCTGTCATATATACATAGGAGCAGTCACACAGGAGTGGCATAGTACCACGTGAAATAGTTTTCATGGCATTTGCTATTCATTTAGCTACTCCGAAGATGACCTGCAATTACGAGCAAAGAAGCTGGAACGTAGAGGAAAAGATTTAATCTGAGGATATCTGTAATCCAAGGCGGTGGGCTTAGAATGAAAGCATTTCACTACTAAAATAGTTGTAATACTAAAACTATAGAGGAGGCACGAAATTTTAATTACTTCGGGCATGACGTATGTTACTGCGAGACAACTGATGTTACCAGTAGAAGAAGTATATTTCAATGAACGTGTCGTACACTTAACAGGGCATTAAAGGAAATGCACGGAAATAAATATAAATAAAGTTCTAGAAGTGATGACAATCCAGACTCTGTTAGTCTCAGCTGTATTTAGAAAATAACTACCGAACGAATAACAGCAAATGGAAACATATCTCTCCAATTTGGAGGTGTATCACCTGACGTGAATACGACGTGGGATTGCATCTGGTGTAGGTTTAATCCTTTTGATCCGAATCGCCGAATGAGTATAATTTACAAAAGTATGAGGTTCGAAATCAGTCGTAAATAGTTGCTTAGCTATTTCGAACCAAATTTTCACCTCTAGGTCGTACAGTTCCTTAGTGGGGTATAAAATGACATCAGAACAACGGGGCAGATGGTTTTACGAACAATTTATTTACTATAAGGAATTCTACGCGGGCGTCTTGCTCATCATAATCTGCTTCTGAAGACTCTCTTGGTAGTCTTATGTTATCGACATTCCATAATTTGCCTGGTTAAAAATATATGGTATCTGAAAGCTCCAGATATTGTGGCTTGAACAGTCAATTCGGTGGAAGATATTTGCTCCACTGCAATCAAATGGCTTGCATGCCTATATCCAATAGAAGTGAGCTGGCCACAGTCAGCTGAATAGAAAACGAAAGTCTACGCCAATTAAAAGCAAAAAGTACAGCCAAGAAAATACTGAAATCTATTGTGAAAAAATAGCAACTTTAAGTGATATGTAACAGAATTTTCAGTGCCAAAGTTTATTTTACTCTTGGTGTGTGTGGCTACCTTCGACACTTCGTGTTTATACCGAAAGAAAAACAGTCTACATATAACGGCTAGTTTCTGTAGTTTATTTATCCGCACCAGACGCATTTCGTTCTTTTTCAACAAAGCATCGTCAGTGATGTTTCGGTTCTTCTCAGTGTTTATTATCGATAGGTCCATATCTGTTTCTCTGTAGACAGCTTCCGGCCCATCGTTGTGGTTTTCTTCTCGTGGAGCGGGACGTATGACCTTTGCTGTTTACAGGATGAGAAAATGTTGCGCAAACAGTAATCAAGTTTCTTGCTCTTACGTAGTTAGTAAATCAGTGTTTTTATATTTGGTATTGTGACCACAATACGAATGAATTAAATGTGGTATTATAAACTGACCTTCTGTCCGTCTTCTGACTTTGGATTCTAAAGTCAGAAGCTATTTACTTTCCATATACTCACAACTAATTGGACCTGACCTGTGAGACTATCGAGATTCAAATACAACTCTTCGTACAAAATAGTTGTTAATTCTCATGATACATATCAAGGAATAAGCATCTAAAGTGCCAGGCGTGAAAACCGCAACACTAGGAACGACAGCAAATAACGAAAGTTTACGTGTTATGTGCAGACAATAGAATAGAAATAATATATTATTAAATTTTTAGTTGATGTGGGAGTGCAAAGGTGATAAACTTAGTACACATACCTGCTAACTCTGATAGCAGCAATGGCTTCACCGCAGTTGGGCATGGAGTCGAACTGAGCTTGGATGACAGATCGGGTGCGTCATTCCATGTTGCTTCAATTCTATTCCAACACTCATTAATCGTACTGGCTGGCTTGTAATGGTGCACCAGTCTTTTGGCAACCTTCATGCCTCTGACGAATACCGACACATAATGGTAGACGTTTCTCCTTCTCAGACGGAGCACAACCCGATATCCTCACATACAATCAACATCCAAACGTCATTTGTAAATGAGAAACCATCGGGTGAGAGATATGGAAAATGTGATCCTCAGGGCAACAGTCGAACGCCTTCTGTATTGAAACAGGTCATGATAACACGGAAAATATAACGAATTAATGTTATTTTGCCGAATGTTAACGGCAAGCAACGAAGAAGAGCACAGTCACTGGCCTTAAATCGTCAGAAAAGTAGCGGCTGCTGTCCAGATACAGTCGTGTTGTAATTCCAGTGGTACCCCTTAAAATTACGCCAGGTACTGGGTACGCATGGAAATGACGAATGAAATCTGGCAATGTTCGTTCTCCTCGGAGTTTCCACATACAGATACGTCAATTAGGCCATGTAGTCAGCAGCGGGATTCATCTTAAAAGACGGCATGCTGCCACTCCTTTGCCCAGTGTAGTCGATGCGCTTCTCTTAGCTGCCGCAACAATGGTCGCAATAATGGCAGGCGGTGGTTCTCCAGACGTCGCCGCACTGTCCGTGTGTATTACTAGTTTCGCTGCAAACAAGTCCATTCCCTGACTCGCGGTACGTGACGTGGCAGTACGATCCCGTATTGCCGAGCGAACAATATGTCTGTGTACGCTAGTAGCGAGGCGACTGACATTCTGTATTGTGCTGAATATGGCAAGCTGGAACCCATCGTCCCCATACGTACAAGACAGCCCTGGGATCCCGACCAACTTGAACAGCAATATAGCGGAACGATACGCCGCAGTCTCGATAGGTCACGATAATGGAAGATCTTTCTCCTCCTTAGGCAACGCATAAATTCGAGCTCCTCACAAGAAAAACAGTATTCAAATGCGATTTGTGAATGTCAACTTCATTTACAAAAAGACTGCAAATGTCGTTAGTCCCACCTACTTTGTATGGTTGCGCTGAAGCGCGAATCATTTGCATGTCCAAGCATGTAGTAGATTTCATACCAATATGAAGCATGTTGCGAATCACCTTCGTAGTGTTGCAATTATCATGGACGCAAGTAAATTAATGTTTAAAGCTCTCTAGAGCCAGTAATGTGAGACACTGTTTCAACGAGGGAACGGCCGAAATATTGGTACACATTACTAACCGCTATTCTTACTTAGGAGTTGATGAATAGTACGAAGTGGTAAAATTTCTTGGCTGCATTTGAAGAGTTATATTCCATCAGAAGAGTGCTCGTCAGTGTTTTGTAAGGAATCCACACATATTAGAAAAATATATGTATGTATGTGTACAGGGTGGTCAGAAACAGACTCAAAAGCTTGTAAGGGTGTTGCAGAATACGTTGTACCGAGAAACAATTGTTAAGACAGAAATTCGAAACGTTGCACTATTTCCGAGTTAATCAATATCGATGTTAGCCAATCAGGCCGTTGCGCGTGCAAATTCAAGTGGCCCACCAGATACAATTAGTGTCTGTTGTTCTCATAGCGTAGATGATAGCGCACGAGACTGTTCAGCATTTGGCTCGAGTTCCATCCTTATTACCGTCCCATGTCAAATTTTTGTATCGCTCTCGTCTCTGGTTTTAGGGAATCAAATGAAGACCACGCTCGATGATGCCTTCTCTGGAGGGACCCTTGAACTTGAGCGAGCAACAATCTGATTGGCTTACTTCAATGCCAATTAACTCGGAAAAGGCACAGTGTATCAAAACTTTTTCTTAACAATTATTTCGGAGCACGACCTACCATGCAACATTCTTACAATCTTTTCAGACTTTTTATGGCCGCCGTATATATATATATGTATATAAACTGACGAAAAAAAACACAACATCAAGAAGGAGTTGTGCAACATAAGCGAATGTTGGTAGGCATTTTTCTACATCTGAAAGATGGTGTCAGTAGGGGGGCAACAACGACGCAGCCCCACATTCCATTGTTGCCAGATGTATCCAAGATGGCGGTCGTGACGTCACAGACACACCCCCTGTGATGTCATCCAAGATGGCGCCCATGACGTCACAGACACACCCCCTGTGACGTCATCCAAGATGGCGGCCATGACGTCACAGACACACCCCCAATGACGTCAATCAAGATGGCCGATTATGGTGGGAAGTTTGAATTTTGCCCGGAAGAAGGTCAATTGGGCTACCTCCATTAACCTAACCCCCCCCCCCCCCAGAAAACGGCGGGAAGTTCAAATTCCAACATGATAATGCGTTACACCTAGGAAAATAGCGGGAAAAAGAGACTTGTCTTTATTATTTAACCAATTTCAAGCAGACGTGTCCACCACGAGCTCCAGAGCCCAACTGGCTTAGTTCATATCCTTGCCACCAGAGAGCGCCACCATGATGTTAGATCATTACACGAGTACCGGTATTCAAGATGATGGCACCCAGTGTGTTCACTGCGGGTTCCATAGCCCAACTGACTTGGTTCATATTGTGCCCACCAGAGGGCGCTACCGTGAAGTCGCGTGATGACACAAGATCATCTGCTCTCTCTTGCGCATGCTTTATAACCGGACACACGCCGTGCTACTGGCCCGCGGGCATCACCCTCTGCCACCACCTCCATACACGCACCAGACATAGTCTTCTGTAATATATACTAACTAAAGTAACACCAACATTGTACATCTAAGCTATCAATTACCTAAGTACATAATTTCATTTCAATTTTAATCATATACAGTAATTCAATTTACAATTTCAATGTTCAGTGATCAGATGAGAAGTTCCACATTTTCCCATTATTAGCGCGATGTTCATTCATGACCTAGCACCCCCACCCCTATAATGGTGCACACCTGTTGGCTACTGCATTAGTCACGTCATTCGACTTCATACGGTTAAGAAAGAGGTGTTCACTATACTTTCAACTACCTAGTTTCAACTACGTTTCAAGGACCAGGCCGCCACCTCTTCCTAGGAACCGCCGCTGAGTTTGAATTCTGGGAGTAAAGAAACGTCACTTGGGCTTTCGCTACCAACCTAAGAAAATTGTTGCAAATGAAGCTCACCACCACTAACCTAAGTCTCCAGGACACAACCTCTTTGTAGGGGTTGCTGGCAAAAGGACTCAGCCCACGCTTGGCTGATGGAGAGAGGAAGGAGTGTATTTTATTTATTTTGGCGCAATTTATTTAGCGATGGAGTATACATATCACAGAACACACGCTCTGACATGCCCCACAGCATCTGCAAAGTACTCCTACATAACTTATGTGTAAGGCTCCAAACACACGCTTGCTAATTGTAAACCATCAAAAATAATGCATTGCACAGTCTACAGACATGCAAACCACTCGTAAATAATGCAATATATTTACGTCCAGATAGCCAAACAACTCCTAAATTATCAAAATTCGCCACTGATTCCATAGCCCAACTGACATAGTTCAAATTGATGCCACAAGAGAACGCTGTAGTGACGTCAGATGATGAGGCAAGTACCGTAATCTAAGATGGCGCCATCTAATGGCTTCACCACGAGCTCCAGACCCCAACTGGCTCAGTACATTTCGTCGCCGCCAGAGGACACCACCATGACACCACCTGATGATGCAAGTACAATTATCCATGATGGCAGCAAACGGTGTGTTCTCCAGGAGGTCTATTACTCAGTAACACCAGCAGAGGACGCTGTCATCCGTTTCCTGACATAAACCAAGATGGTTAGGAAACATGGTGACAAGACGACTCAGCCTGCTCTGGGCTGCTGGGGAGAGTAAGGACTGACTGCACTCTATTTAATTTGAAACAACTTATTTAACGACAGACTATATCTATTACACTGATACAAAAGATCCACCCAGATGTGCGTGGGGCCATTTTACACAGCCTACAGATACAGAACCAACTCGTAATTTCAGTAGACAATAGCAAACTGCTCCTAAATAATTCTTCACACTGATTTGTAGACACACTGGGTACTTGTAAACTTTCCAAATAGCGCATAGCACGGCCTACAGTGCCCCTCGCGAAATAATGCAATCAATGCACACCAGCACAGACCACCGCCCCCTGTCCAGTTGAGTTTTTTTATGGGGCTTCCTGTCGTTATTTTGCAAAGATTCCTAAATTGCAATGACAGTTCCCTCAACTTATACGCCCCTAACCTGTTCTTTCTTTCTACAGACGCCACACTCAGTGGTAATAAACTATTTTACACTGATCACATCTAAATATCGGAAAGTTGTCTCTAGGTCATCAAATACATACGATACTAGCAAGAATATTGGAGCGTCAAACTGATCTCCAACCAGGGAATATATCACTGAGTTCCGTCTCGATATAGTAAACATACAATTCATACCCCCCACCATACCAACTCATCCTCTTCACATCAGCGAACCAAAGTCACACTCAGAACTTATGTGCAAAGACAGGCTTGGTTCCCCTTGGCACAAACGCGTTACTGTTACCGCTTTCTTGCTCGCATTTCTACAGACGTCTCCAGACTCGTCGATTACAAGAACACCCATATTTTTGCCATAATATTATACAATTTTCACTGTACTTCTCGATATCAAGCACACACCAGTAGCCTCCCAATCGCTAACACAACACATTGCACAAGATATAGACTGTAAATTATTTCTTCACAAACAACAGTGCATGTATGGAGGTGGCGTCTGAGGGTGTGTGACATAAGTGGTAGGACGCCCGTGGGCCACTGGTGCAGCGTGTGGCTGGTTATAACGCGCGTGTGTGACAGCAGATGATCTTGTGTCATCACGTGACTTCATGGCAGTGCCCTCTGGTGGGCATGATAAGAACTAAGTCAGTTGGGCTATGGAACTCGAGGTGAACACAGTGGGTGCCATCATCTTGAATACTGGTACTTGCATCAGATCAACACATCACGGTGGCACTCTCTGGTGGCGAGGATATCAAATAAGCCAGTTGGGCTCTGGAGCTCGTAGTGGACACATCTGCTTGAAATTTGTTAAATAATAAAGACAAGTCTCTTTTTCCCACCATTTTCCTAGATGTGACGTATTATCATATTGGAATTTGAATTTCCCGCCATTTTCTGGGCGGGGAGGGGGGTTAGGTTAGTGGACGTAGCCCAATGGACCTTCTTCCAGGCAAAATCAAACTTCCCGGCAAAATGAGCCATCTTGATTGGTCACTGGGGGTGTGTCTGTGACGACACGGCTGCCATCTTGGATGACGTCACAGGTGGTGTGTCTGTGACGTCACGGCCGCCATCTTGGATACATATGGCTACAATGGAATGTGGGGCCGCGTCCTTGTTGTCCCCCTACTGGTATTTGTTCGAATTTCGCACCAGTTGCCTAAGAGTGGCGCTAGTAGCGACACTAAGATGATGCAAATCAAGGTTCGCTTTAAATAAACGCTGTAATGATCGTGAGCACTAGCTACCTTTCAGACTGGGCGTGGTGAGCTAATGTTAGTCATGAATGTCTTTAAGGTCACAAAGACGCCATTGTAAACATCTCACTGCGTTTGAACGAGTTTGTGTAGTATTGCTACAAGAAAAACGATGTCCCTTCTGCATTTTTGCAGAAAGACTATGCAGGAATGTAACCACTGTACATGATTACTGGAAATGATGGTCACGAGAATGTACGCTCGCAAGAAGACCGGACGGCCATGTGGCACAACCGAGAGGGAAGACCATCGTTTCGGCGTATGTATCTGGTGCATCGTAATACAGCGGGTGAGCAGCAGTTGGCACTACAATGACAAAACGCAATGTTACAAATCAGATAATTCAAGAACAGCTCCGAGCCAGACGCCCTGTAGTGTGCATTCCACTGATCTCAAACCACCGCCATTTCAAAATATCATGGTGTCAAGCGAGAGCTCATTGGTGGGCAGGGTGGAGGTCTGTTGTGTTTTCTGATGAAAACTGGTTCTGATTCCAAAATGGTTCAAATGGCTCTGAGCATTATGGGACTTAACATCTGAGGCCATCAGTCCCCTAGAACGCAGAACTACTTAAACCTAACTAACCTAAGGACATCACACACATCCATGCTTGAGGCAGGATTCGAACCTGCGATCGTTGCGGCCGCGCGGTTCCAGACTGAAGCGCCTAGAACCGCTCGGCCACACTGGCCGGCTAAAACTGGTTCTCACTCAGTGCCACTGATGACCGTGTGCTGGTTCGAAGGAGACCAGTTGGGGGCTTGTAACCAACCTGTCTGCGTGTTAGACATACTGGACCTACACCTGGAGTTATGGTCTAGGGTGCGATTTCGCATGACAGTTGGAGCACTCTCGTGGTTATCCCATGCACACTGACTGCAAATTTTATGCCAGTCTGGTGATTCGACCTGTTGTGCTTTCATTTATGAAAGCGTTCCAGGGGGTGTTTTCCAGCATGTTAAAGCTCGCTCACATATCGCTGTTGTAACCCAACATGCTCTACAGAGTGCCGACATGTTGGCATGGCCTGCTCAATCACGAGATCTGTCTTCAATCGAGCACATATGGGACATCATCGGACGACATCTCCAGCGTCAGCCACAAAAAACTGACCAAGTGCAGCAGACATGGAACTCCATCCTACAAACTGTCATCCAGGACCTGTACAACACAATGGTTGCATGTTTGCATTCACCGTTCTTGGGTTTACACCTGTTGTTAAAGTATCAGCATTTCTCATTTTCAATGGCTTATCTCAAGCTTACATTAACCTGTGATCCTGCAATGTTAATCACTTAAATACATCACCTAGACAAATATATTCCAGAAATTAAATTTCTCTACGTTCATTACATTTTGATGCTTCGATTTTCTTTTCCGTCAGCGTATGTGTGTACACAGAGGTGACACAAGTCATGGGATACCTCCTAATATCGTGTCAGATATCCTTTCGCCCATCATAGTGCAGCAGATCGCCACGGAAGGCACTCAACAAGTCGTTGGAAGTTCCTTGCAGTAATAATGAGCCATCCTGCCGCTACAGTCGTCCATAATTATGAACGTGTTTCCGGTGCAGGGCTTTGTGCACGAAGTGACCTCTTTTTCTATAGGATTCATGTATGGCGACCTGAGTGCCCAAATAATTTTCTCGAATTGTGCAGAACGTTGTTAAAACCTTTTGCTAACAATTGCGGCCCAGTGACGTGGCGAACCGTCATGCATGAAAATTCCACCGTTGGTTGGGAACATGAAGTCCATGAATCGCTGCAAATGGTCTCCCAATAACCGAACATAATCATCCCCAGTCAATGTGCCGTTCAGTTGGACCAGGGGACCTAGTCTACTCCAACATTCCTCATCACTATGGAGCCACCACCATCTCACACAGTGCCTTATTGACAACTTGGATCCATGACTCTGTGGGGACTGCACCACACTTGTTCCTCACCACCAGCTCTTACCAACTCAGATCGGAACTCATTAGAAGACGCCAATTATCTGTGGTCCAACCGATATGGTCACGAGCCAGTGGGAGGCGCTACAGGCTATGTCGTGCTGTTGTAGTGGGACTAAATTGAAGCGTCACCCATCCACCAGTGTCAGCCCAGTTTGCAGGTGAATATAAGTTTAATTTAGTTTTTGTTTATGTATTTTTGTAATATTTTGTAATGGTTGTGAATTGCCTAAAGTTTTGTATTTTTTTTTATGTTTCATGTACGGAGAGGGCGGCGCAACGAATGGAGACAGCATCTTCGCTGCCGCGACCAGAGAGAAAATTGCTGGCCACTATACGTCCCGGGTCGACAGCCAAAGAGCAACAGAAGATCCTGGAACCGAGTTGTTGCGTCGTGCTTCTAAAAACTGATAAATGAAAATATGTAATTTTTTGTACAACAATGATATCATAGGAAGTTTAATCTTATTGAAAATGTTAGTCCTATCTTGTCAAGGCTCAGGTTCACGTCTGTATGTAGGAAGATAATAAACTAGTGGATGCTACTAAAGTTGAAATACGTGTTCTGAGGATTTATTTATGAAGAATTATGTGAATGGATTAATAATATATTTGGCAAGATTATTGAATTTTGACAGCGTTCATCGCAACTTTGAATCTCAAAAGTTTATTTAATGTGTGGTTCTAATTTCCATTAAATCAGATAACGTGTATCAATATAATTTCTGAGGAGAAACAAACGACATCTAAAATTGAAAAAGTTTACGCAAACCAATTGACCCGAGTGACGTAATTCTGTGCATACGACTCAAATGATGTTTTACAGTTTCGTTCAAGAACCATTCTGTGACAATTTAAAAAGAATATAAATAATTTTGAAGTGGGTTGTAACTGACGTAGGTGACGAAATCTACACATGGTCATATGTCGAAAGAAAATCATTTATAAAGAACTTACGTCGTTACACTACACTGTTAACAAAGGCACTTAGGTCGGTCATCTACTGCCATAGCCTATTAACGCCAAATTTCTCCGCTCTGTCCTAACGGATACGTACGTCGTACGTCCCATATTGATTTCTGCGGTTATTACACGTAGTGTTGCTTGTATATTAGAGCTGACAACTCCACGCAAACGCTGCTGCTCTCATCATTAAGTTAATGCCGTCGGCCACTGTGTTGTCCATGGTGAGAATTAATGCCGCGAAATTTGGTATTCTCAGCACACTCTTGATATTGTGGATCTCGGAATATTGAATTCCCTAACGATTACCGAAACGGAATGTCCCATGCATGTAACTCCATCTAAAATTCCGATTTCAAAGTCTGTTAAGTCCCGTGGTATGGCCACAATCAGGTCGGGAATCTTCTCACATGAATCATCTGCGTACAAATGGCAGCTCCGTCAGTGCATTGTCCTCTTATACCTTATGTACGCAATACTAATCGCTATCCCATGACATTTTGCCACCTCACTGTACGTATGCACGTTCCACATCTCCTCATAAACCACTGGACTGATTTCAACCAATCTTGGTACACATATCACTTACTATCTGAAAGAATCGCTATGGGCGTAAGAACCACCTAGGGTGGGGTGGAGGTGAAAAATTCTCTTGTAATTCAGCCTTAACTCATCCTGTATTTGAGAAAGAAAGCACTTAGTGTCTTCCAAAAAACTTCATACACTACTGGCCATGAAAATTGCTACACCAAGAAGAAATGCAGTTGATAAACGGGTATTCATTGGACAAATATAATGTCCTAGAACTGACATGTCATTACATTTTCACGCAATTTGGGTGCATAGATCCTGAGAAATCAGTACCCAGAACAACAACCTCTGGCCATAATAACGGCCTTGATACGTCTGGGCATTGAGTCAATCAGAGCCTGGATGGCGTGTACAGGTACAGCTGCCCATGCAGCTTCAACACGATACCACAGTTCATCAAGAGTAGTGACTGGCGTATTGTGACGAGCCAGTTTCTCGGCCACCATTGACCAGACGTTTTCAATTGGTGAGAGATCTGGAGAATGTGCTGGCCAGGGCAGCAGTCGAACATTTTCTGTATCCAGAAAGGCCCGTACAGGACCTGCAACATGCGGTCGTGCATTATCCCACTGAAATATAGGGTTTCGCATGGATCGAATGAAGGGCAGAGCCACGGGTCGTAATACATGTGCAATGTAACATCCACTGTTCAAAGTGCCGTCAATGCGAGGTGACAGAGACGTGTAACCAATGGCACCCCATACCATCACGCCGGGTGACACGCCAGTATGGCGATGACGAATACACGCTTCCAATGTACGCTCACCGCGATGTCGCCAAACACGGATGCGACCATCATGATGCTGTAAACAGAACCTGGATTCATCCGAAAAAATTACGTTTTGCCATTCGTGCACCCAGGTTCGTCGTTGAGTACACCATCACAGGTGCTCCTGTCTGTGATGCAGCGTCAAGGGTAACCGCAGCCATGGTCTCCGAGCTGATAGTCCATGCTGCTGCAAACGTCGTCGATCTGTTCGTGCAGATGGTTGTTGTTTTGCAAACGTCCCCATCTGTTGACTCAGGGATCGAGACGTGGCTGCACTATCCATTACAGCCATGGGGATAAGATGCCTGTCATTTCGATTGCTAGTGATACGAGGCCGTTGGGATCCAACACGGCGTTCCGTATTACCCTCCTAAACCCACCGATTCCATATTCTGCTAACGGTCATTTGATCTCGACCAACACGAGCAGCAATGTCGCGATACGATAAACAGCTATCGCGATAGGCTACAATCCGACTTTTATCAAAGTCGGAAGCGTGATGGCACGCATTTCTCCTCCTTACAAGAGACATCACAGCAACGTTTCACCAGGCAACGCCGGTCAACTACTGTTTGTGTATGAGAAATCGGCTGGAAACTTTCCTAATATCAGCGTGTTGTAGGTGTCGCCACCGGCGCCAACCTTGTGTGAATGCTCTGAAAAGCTAATCATTTGATTATCACCGCATCTTCTTCCTGTCGGTTAAATTTCGCGTCTGTAGCACGTCATCTTCGTGGTGTAGCAATTTTAATGGCCAGTAGTGTACATAATTTCAATCTTTATTAAATTTATTCTCGCTCACAGCCCTACAAAAAGGTGAAAGCAGAAAAGTTTATAGCTTACTACATTTTAGCTGTTCGTGCAGGAAAACTGCCGCATCAAGCATGTCGTTCAATTTTTTACTTCTTTAGTACTAACTGTATGCGCTACACGTTTTGCGGGCAGTATTCACATACACCACTGAATGTACCTGAAAAACTACGAGGATTTACCGAAAAGTCATGCCACCGAATTTTTTTATTCTGTTCCCAATATCGGTCGACGATCCCGTTTTGCTTATGCAAGTTGCAAACTACTGCCACTGGAGGGTTCCGAATTTTAGCGTGTAACAGGGCAGTGTGTAAAGTAACCATGTCGGTTCGTGAGGAACAGCGTGTTGTAATCGAATTTCTAACCGCAGAAAACGTGCCTCCAATTGAGATACGCAGAAGAATGAAAGCTGTGTACGGTGATGATTGTATCGACATCAGTAATGTATGACGTGGTATTCTTTGTGCTCATGGTGAAGTAAACGGTGGTGCTAACCTCTACGAGTGTGACGGGTCAAGTAGTGGACGACTGCATATAGTAGTGGTGGCCACGGCGTGCCAAAATTCACACGTGCAAGGTCTGCCGGCCAAGGCGGCCTAAGGCTCGCAATGCATCGGCTCTGCTTGTTGCTTCGAGATAGTACCCGGTACAGCACAACATTTCATTTAGTATTGCTGTGTGGCATTTTCCGTTCGTCATAACTCTCTTTAGTTTCGGAAAATCGTGGTGTCAGCACTGCTTACTCTTCGCTATTTGTTCGTTGTAGCCGGCCGGAGTGGCCGTGCGGTTCTAGGCGCTACAGTCTGGAACCGAATCCTGCCTTGGGCATGGATGTCTGTGATGTCCTTAGGTTAGTTAGGTTTAATTAGTTCTAAGTTCTAGGCGACTGATGACCTCAGAAGTTAAGTCGCATAGTGCTCAGAGCCATTTGAACCATTTTTTGTTCGTCGTATGAAGGACGTTCACAGCTCCTGTGGACTTCCCCACAAAAAAAAGCAGTCTGGCGATCTATCGTCACAAACCTTTAAAAATTAATTAGACTGACAGAAGAGAGGGGTGAGAATTTTCTATACATATTAAGCAGTCGCATAAGTGACGGGTACTCCATATTTGCTATGAAACGACATTACAATACCGTACAGAATGAATTTAAAGATTCAGTAACAATGAAAAAGTAAAAAAAAAATATTACGACGGACAGACGGGATTCATTGCTCCGTACATAAAGAAGCACTTTGTGCTAAATTTGCTGGTATGGAGCACGTGGAGAAATTAGTGGTACGAATAGTAAAATTTCTGAAGTCGCATGCATTATTCCACTTTTAATTGCAGCAGTTTTCGAAGAAACTGAAAGAAGAGTATGGAGACTTTATATACTACTGCAAAGTGCGTAGTTTACGTCAAGGGACATGCCTAGAAGGATTTTTCGATTTAAAACTCGTTATTATTGACTGTATGATGTAAAAATGAGTATAGGAATGAAAATTACAACATCCGGAATGGATTGCAGACCTCGCATTTAAATTCGAATGAACTTGGCTGCACAGTGTAAGATGAGAAAGAACTTCTTACTGGTCTGGTGGGTACGCATTTAAAAAGAAAATCGCGTTGTAGGAGGAACACATTCTGACAAATACAGTCCAGTTTGCTACGCTCACAGCCGTTAAAAAATGCGAAATTTGAAGAATTTATTGTGGCCTCGAAAGAATTACAAGGATAGTTTCCTAAACGTTTTGAGGACACTCATATCCTTCAAATGGTTCAAATGGATCTGAGCACTATGGGACTTAACGTCTGAGGTCATCAGTCCCCTAGAACTTAGAACTACTTAAACATAACTAACCTAAGGACATCACACAGATCCATGCCCGAGGCAGGATTCGAACCTGCGACCGTAGCGGTCTCGCGGTTCCAGACTGTAGCACCTAGAACCACTCGGCCACCCCGGCCGGCTACACTCATATCCTTACATCTGTGTTTGAACTCTTTTTCCAGACCGCGTGCCGTTTCAGTTGAAAGCGCCCCTGTGAATGTGAAGATGTAACTGACTGATCTGCAGGGTAATTCCGTTTTAAATACAAATTCCTTTAATGTTAAAATTGTCCAGTACGTCTACATTACTTTCATCAGGTAGTTTTCACGTCTTCATTATGATATTGCTAAGGCGCCACTATATTTCGACTAATATATGAGTGTGAAAGACTTTTTTTCGGTTATGAAACTAAATAAGTGAAGATTACGTATCAACTTGAGACCGAAAATCTATGAAATTGTCTACGTCTATCAGTATGCTGACAGTTTGTAACAGATAAAAAATATTTGTTTTCAGCGAGCTGCTATACTGAAAAACCGGCCGCTGTGGCCGAGCGGTTCTAGGCGCTTCAGTCCGGAACCGCTCTGTTGCTACAGTCGCAGCTTCAAATCCTGCCTCGGGCATGGATCCTTAGGTTAGTTAGGTTTAAGTAGTTCTAAGTCTAGGGGACTGATGACCTCAGATGTTAAGTCCCATAGTTCTTAGAGCCATATACCGAAAATTTGGTTTGTTTTTGATCTATATCATTGAGAAATGTGAGATATAAAACCAAGTAGTACAAAGTGTGACTGCATTACTATTTAAATCTGGAGCGTTCGTAGCTTCCCCGTCCTAACGCTGAGAGAGCGTGGTGTGGCAGTGAGGGAAAAGTGCCATCCAGACTGAGCGCTAAGGCCCTTGTGCCAGGGCACGATTCGCAGGTCGAATTGTTGGCCACCCCTGGTATACAGCATCTGACGACACTCAGCTGTATCGGGATGATGAATTCATCAGAGAAAATCGTTGGATAACACAGACAAAGCTCTCATTTAAGTGTGGCATATCACGAAAGTGTGTACATGGCATCATTGCGCAACTGCTGTACAGAAAATTGTGGGCACGATGGGTGCCCCGAATGATCGCTCCCGACATGAAGCCGGGGAGAATGGACACGTGTGAATAATTTCTTTTTGCTTTGAGCAGGAAGATTATGGGTTCCCTAACAACTTTGCGACTGGTGATGAAGGCTGGGTTCACCATTTGGACCTGAAAAGAAGAGAGCATCAATTGAGTTACACCACCTGGAAGCACCGACAAAAAGAAAGTTCAAGAGCGTGCCATCAACAGGCAAATTCATACTAAACAGTATTGTGGAATGTTCAGGGTGTGGTGCATTTGGAATTCTGCCTGGAGGCACCACCATAAAGTCTGCAAGGTACTACGATAGCCTGAGAAAACTGAGAGCACGAATTCGAAGAGTTCGTCCACATTTGGAGCATCCTCTCTTTCAGCATGAAAATGCCAGAGCACATAAGAGCGCTTTTACAACAATCTGACGCCTTGAATCCACTACCACCGATCACCCTCCTTACAGTCCCGACAATGCTTCATCCGATTTTCATCTGTTTCCAAAACTTAAAGATCAGTGGGACTTGAATTTCATAGTGATTAAGCGGTGCAAACATGGATGAGACTGGGGCTCCGTCAGCAAAGTCAAACATCTTACGATGATTGTATCAACAAAACGATCGCTAGTTGGAAGAAATGTGTTCGTCGCCAGGGTAACTATGTTGAGAAATGTATACGTAAACATGAAGAATAAAGTGGTAGAATGTTAATGAAGTTCCTTATATTTAAAAATCTATCAGAGTTTTCACACAAAGAATTCGGAGGCATTACTTTTCATCACGGCGACGCATATCATTGTATGACACATAGTTCAGGAGATATGACGTCACAAGCATCGCGCTGCTTGAAAATGAAACTGTGATATTTGTTAAATATATGAGAAATGAGCGTACACGGTCAAATCTATGGGTATAAAGTTCCTCCAAATCCCGTGGAATGATGTCAACCAAATTTGATACACATATTACCTACTATCTGGAAAGAAACACTGTGGGGGTAAGAACCAGCGACCACCTAATGGGGTGGTGATGACAATAAGGAGAGAGAGACGAGAGGATGAGTAGATAGACAGACAGACAGGGGGACACAGAGAGGTGGACGCAGATAGGGTGGAGGAAGAAATGAACAGAGAGAGGGGAGAGAGAAATGGGTAGAGAAAGAGAAGGAGAGTAAATGGACAGAAAGAGGATAAGGAGAAGCTATTCATGGAGAGGCGGAGGAGGTGATGGATATAGAGCGGTTAGGAGGAGGTGGACGGAGAGACAGGGAAGAGGTGATGGACTTAGAGGTGATGTAGAAGAGATAGAGGTGGAGGATATGGTCTTAGACGCCGAAGAGTAGATAAACAGAGGGGAAAAAGCAAGTCGGCAGAGGGGAGAGGAGCGGATAGACAGAGAGAGGGGCAGCAGGACACATATGGACAGAGAGGCGGGGGTGGGGCAGGAGGGGATGGATGTGGAGTGGTGGGTGAAGGAGATGGACGGCGAGAGGGGGAACACGAGATGAACACAAAGAGCGGGAAGAAAGAGATGGACTAACAGCAGATAAATATATAGAAGATAAATACTTACCCAGTCAATGTCGGGTACTCAGATAGTGTTCAGTAATCTGTACAAGAACAATACGATCGCTTCTATTACGCCTTCTTTCGCCTAACGTGTCGCCTATTTAATGTATCTGCGATCTCATAGCTTATCTTTCGTACTTTACGCTCACCATTTAAGCAATAAAACTTAACTTTGCATCCACGTATTAGAAGATATTCGATATGCAATAGCTCTGAGGCAGATGGAAATTGCCGTTGACTGGGTGGCGCAAAAGGAGTGGTCACGAAAACAATATACGGAAAAATTTTTTCTCCTTATTTTTCCGGCCGTCGAAGGACCCCATAAAAGTTACCAGTTTCCTAGAAAATAAAACTGCCAAAATGTCAAGAACTACAAGTCATTAACACATGCCTCAGTGAAGTTAAGGCTTTGATATCCTGATTACTTGTAGCAAAATATCGCAGGTTTGCTTCCGTATTGGGTACCATTCGTTCTTTTTTCGTATAATTTTAGTGGATATTTTACTCTAGCACTTTTGCTAAAATATTTAGATTAAATAGCGTTTAGTATCTTTCATTTCAGGAGAACACAACTAATTTCATTAGTTTTGGAATTCTGTTTTACATTATGTTAGTAAAAAAAATTACAGTTTGTAGATGTGTTGGCATTTGAAGTTTTCAAGCAATGAAGTTAACGACAGAAGGACAGGACCGTATTAACTATGTGTCATCAAATTAATGACACTAGCCGGCCGGTGTGGCCGAGCGGTTCTAGGCGCTTCAGTCTGGAACCGCGCGACCGCTACGGTCGCAGGTTCGAATCCTGCCTCGGGCATGGATGTGTGTGATGTCCTTAGGTTAGTTAGGTTGAAGTAGTTCTAAGTTCTAGGGGACTGATGACCTCAGATGTTAAGTCCCATAGTGCTCAGAGCCATTTGAACCATTAATGACACTACTTTGCCTTTTCATTGTGTACCCTTAAGCTGTTTATCTTATAGTACGCGCCAAGTGAAATTCAACAATGGGGAAGCTATAAGACATAGTATACAGGAGATAATACTTTTGTTAAGTTTGGAAAAATTTTGTGACACGTGATAAAACTGAAAAAATGTAAAATAAAATAAATAAATAGCTGTCGGGTCTGCAAACGCTTCTCAAAATTGAAAAGCGTTATCTTTCGAGTATACCGTTGATAATCTATCTGACCTACTTCTTCAACTTGCTTTTATAAGCACGACTGAAGAAGACAGGCAGTTTCTGTGAGCTGGCCGAAGTGGCCGTGCGGTTAAAGGCGCTGCAGTCTGGAACCGCAAGACCGCTACGGTCGCAGGTTCGAATCCTGTCTCGGGCATGGATGTTTGTGATGTCCTTAGGTTAGTTAGGTTTAACTAGTTCTAAGTTCTAGGGGACTAATGACCTCAGCAGTTGAGTCCCATAGTGCTCAGAGCAGTTTCTGTTACTCCAGAGGGGACTTTTGCTTTTCCTGGGAGGCACTGTCATGAAATTTGTACAGTCAGAGTAACGAACAGAAAAGAGGCGAGCAGATGAGATGAGGAGATGGGAGAAATCAGAAAAAAATGTTGGTGAGCTTTAGTTATTATTCATTTATTCATGTGCTTAGCGATATTTAGGCTTATTGATAACATTAACTAAAATTCATATTTTAGTTTCATATTGTCTCGAATGAAAAACAGTCCACAGATGCACTAAATTCTGTTTATTTTAAACCTTGACCATGGGTTGTGCTATAATAATAGAATTTACTGCAACTGTGGGCTGTTTTTCATTCGAGACAATTTCGTAACGGTTGCTGCTGTCGCTGCCATGATGAAGATAATGTTATTTTCATACGGTGAAGAAGATATGCAACTGGAATATACAAGGAATTTGTTTTAACTTGCGACAGCTAAATATCTCGAAAACGACGCAACGTACGAAAAAATTTTCTAGGTGAAAAGTTAATATTCATAAAGGGGACTTCTCTCAGTGCTACAAATGGCCACCTCGTAACCAGCCTAATCACCTCTCCTGCGTGGGCTGGGTCAACTTTGCATTTTCAAATGGAAGCCCCCATTTTATTGCATATTCGGAGCGAATAAATACGAACGGTATATTCAAACCATTGTTTCCCATTCGTGACAGGCATTTAGTTGTCTCAAGTTAAAACAAATACCCTGATTAGCAAAGTCTAGCGGCACATCAGAAGAGGAAGCGCTTATGCAAGAAGGTATGGAGGATGACTTTCCGTGTCGAGAGAAAGCGGGACAAAAACAAAGAAGAAGCGGTGCAGTAGTGGTACTGAAGAGATAATTACTCAAAAGTTGTTTTAATTGTTAGATAGGTGTGACATTTCTCATGGGGAGGCTGTGAAAATATTAGAAGGAAGAGCAGAGGCGTTAGTGGTTCAAATGGCTCTGAGCACTATGGGACTCAACATCTTAGGTCATAAGTCCCCTAGAACTTAGAACTACTTAAACCTAACTAAGGACATCACACACACCCATGCCCGAGGTAGGATTCGAACCTGCGACCGTAGCAGTCCCGCGGTTCCGGACTGCAGCGCCAGAACCGCTAGACCACCGCGGCCGGCAAGCGTTAGTGCTTGACGTATAGATTGGTTAACTACAAGAGTAATAGTATTCATCAGACAGGAGTTCCGACAAGTAACTGATCCGATAAAAAATATATTCGGTAATTTCGATTCAGAGGGAGTTGTAAAGTACTGTAATAGGAAATTTATTGCCAGTCTATGACGTACTGCTACTGAAAATGTAAAAAGGACAGAATTTGTTTTATTTTTCAGAATGGAGAAAAGTTGATTGTTGCTCCTCAGGTTGAAAATAGTTTGCCGGCCGCGGTGGTCTAGCGGTTCTGGCGCTGCAGTCCGGAACCGCGGGACTGCTACAGTCGCAGGTTCGAATCCTGCCTCGGGCATGGGTGTGTGTGATGTCCTTAGGTTAGTTAGGTTTAAGTAGTTCTAAGTTCTAGGGGACTTATGACCTAAGATGTTGAGTCCCATAGTGCTCAGAGCCATTTGAACCATTTGAAAATAGTTTGAGAATTGCTCAGGCAAAAACTGGAACAGTGGGCAACGGGAAAATTCAGGTCATGTGTACCGACGCAATCGTAGCAAATAATAGTCCCGTTAAGGGACTCAAAGCTTTGCTAGAGAAATTATTAAAAAGCGTCCTTCTGTATTTAGCATGTCGCCACCATATTGTAGGAGCTATTATAAAAGCGAAATTTAGTTACAAACCGGGCACGAAAACTTGTCCTCGGCCAAATATTTTAGAAAAATTCCAGACTGACTGATTTAAGCACGACAAAACAAAAAATTCTGGCAAGAGGACGAAAGTAATAAACATGATTGTGTTGACAGGTATGTAGAGACAAAATTCAATCTAATACAGTTGTTAATTTATTGCACCAAACATTGATTTTTTTCTTCTTCAACTCTATTTTAAAGAGGTTTGAAATAGATATAGAATTTTTTAACAGTGATCTCAATGTCTCACGTGCAAATCAAAATGCACTATGAAACGTATTCGGACACCCCTATGTAATGCGGAATCGATTTCTAAATGTCACGACAGGCGGACTCGCCGGTATAAAAGAAGGCGAGGATTATTGTTTCGTCAGTAGAGAAGCAGCAATAGCTGAACTGGTCGGTCAGGCTAAAGTATGAATTTGATCGTCGTGTAGTCACCGGATGTTTCCAGTGGTGCGGCCAGCCGATGTGGCCGGACGGTTGTAGGCGCTTCAGTCTGGAACAGTGCGACCGCTACGGTCGCAGGTTCGAATCCTGCCTCGGGCATGGATGTGTGTGATGTCCTTAGGTTAGTTAGGTTCAATTAGTTCTAAGTCTAGGGAACTGATGACCTCAGATGTTAAGTCCCGTAGTGCTCAGAGCCATTTGAACCATCAGCCAGTGGTGCGACGGCTACGCCTCGCCGACAGCACCTCTCGCCACTCAGTCCAGCCAGTGCACGCCGCGCAACACAGACCGCGCGGCGGTGCCGGTAACACACGTGAAAGCTACGCGCCTTGCTCAACAGAGGGCGGCCGCGTGCATCACCTGGAGGCGTGTGCACTACGCACTACTTGCTGTTCTTGAGGATACAATAGCAACCAGTCAGAAATATAGTATCACTGCACTAGTGACTACTTTGGCTCTCTCGGCCACTCTCACCGATACAGCAAGGGTAGGAGTTCCTTAAATCGCAGTGACTGCATCGCTAGAAGCCACTCTTATACACTACTGGCCATTAAAATTGCTACACCACTAAGATGACGTGCTACAGACGCGAAATTTATCCAACAGGTAGAAGATGTTGTGATACGCAATTGATTAGCTTTTCGGAGCATCCACACGAGGTTGGCGACACTGGTGACACCTACAACGTGCTGACATGACGAAAGTTTCCAACCGATTTCTCATACTCAAACAGCAGTTGATCGGCGTTGCATGGTGAAACGTTGTTGTGAGCCTCGTGTAAGGAGGAGAAATGCGTACCATCACGTTTCCGACTTTGATAAAGGTCGGATTGTAGCGTACCGCGATTGCGGTTTATCGTATCGCGACATTGCTGCTCGCGTTGGTCGAGGTCGAATGATTGTTATCAGAAAATGGAATCGGTGGGTTCAGGAGGGTAATACGGAACGCCGTGCTGGATCCCAACGGCCTCGTATCACTAGCAGTTGAGATGACAGGCATCTTGTCCACACGGCTGTAACGGATCGTGCAGCCACGTCTCGATCCCTAAGTCAACAGATGGGGACGTTTGGAAGACAACAACCATCTGCACGAAAGTTCGAGGACATTTGCAGCAGCATGGGCTATCAGCTCGGAGAACATGGCTGCGGTTACCCTTGACGCTGCATCAGAGACAGGAGCGCCTGCGATGGTATACTCAACGACGAACCTGGGTTTACGAATGGCAAAACGTAATTTTTTCGGATGAATCCAGGTACTGTTTACGGCATCATGATGGTCGCATCCGTGTTTGGCGACATCGCGGTGAACGCACATAGGAAGCGTGTATTCGTTATCGCCATACTGGCGTATCACCCGGCGTGATGGTATGGGGTGCCATTGGTTACACGTCTCGGTCACCTCTTGTTCGCACTGACGGCACTTTGAACAGTGGATGTTACATTTTAGATGAGTTACGACCCGTGGCTCTACCCTTCACTAGATCGCTGCGAAACCATACATTTCAGCACGATAATGCACGACCGCATGTGGCAGTCCTGTATGGGCCTTTCTGGATACAGATAATGTTCGACTGGTGTCCTGGCCAGCACATTCTACAGATCTCTCACCAATTGAAGACGTCTGGTCAACGGTGGCCGAGCAACTGGCTTGTCACAATAGCCAGTCACTACTCTTGATGAACTGTGATATCGTGTTGAAGCTGCATGGGCAGCTGTACCTGTACACGCCATCCAAGCTGTGTTTGACTCAATGCCCAGACGTATCAAGTCCGTTATTACGACCAGAGGTGGTTGTTCTGGGTACTGATTTATCATGATCTATGCACCCAAATTGCGTGAAAATGTAATGACCTGTCAGTTCTAGTACAATATATTTGTCCAATGAATACCCGTCTATCATCTACATTTCTTCTTGGTGCAGCAATTTTAATGTCCAGTAGTGTAGATTAGAAATCTGTTAGTCAAAACGTCTCTGTTATCGCATAGGACTGTCACCGCCGCCGCGACTCCCATCGCTAGCAGTGTGCACAAAATCATCGTGCGAGAGGACAGCTTCCTCTGTTGGGGACGGACGCTACATCCATCGCCGGATTGCTTTACGATGAACAAGGCTGCAGAATGAGCACATCTCCCGGAACTGCTGCCACAACAAATACAGCTGCAATCTACACAACACCGCCTGCTACCTGGACAACAACGTGGATAACAACTACCTGTCGAACGTCCGCAGGACCTTCTAACAACACTCAGCACCACCACCCAGGACACAGTACCGTCACCATCATTGCCAGGTCTCACAGCAAAAGCCACGGCAACGCCATCAACATCATCAGCCACAGCATCGTCAGCAACAGCAGCAGCCACTGACTCATCAGGTGCAGCCACAACAGCAGAAGCCACATCATCTCCAGCAACAGCCCCAAGACTGCCAGCCACACCACAAGCTATGACGCATACACCGATATCAGCAAGTAAACATTTCCTACCCCCCGTCATCCCACAACCACCCTTCCACACCCAGTCTAAAACTATCACTAAAACTAACAAATGGCCGAGTACCATTTATCGTCAAGGTGAAACTAAAGGGATCCAGTTCACTCTCCCAGACGTTGACGACATGCATGCTGAGACAATCCCAGAACAGCAACACTTAGTACATTCCTTTTCCATTTTACTCAGCAGACGTGTTACCAAATTTCACACTCCAAAGACTTTCCTAACTCAGATTAAGTGCCACATACCAGCAATGCGAAACCAGCTACGTATCCCTAGGAGAGATTACATCATCATTAAAACTAAAGATTCTCATTCCCTTTCATCACTTCTCCGAATTATTCCCTCTTTTGCAAGAAATGCTACCATCATGACCCTTCCAAACTATCTACCTAAACAACCCCAATCTCCACGCCGGCCCTCCACATTCACAGCAGTGGCCAAAAAGATCAACTTAGAGTACACCGACGAACAGATCGAAAGTGAACCCAGTTCGCGACTGGAAAGCAGTGTTCATAAGACATTCCTCATACAAAGTGATAATGGACCTCGCTTCTTAGTACGAGTGTTCTCAGAATCACCCAAACTCATTGACACTCATCGAACAGTGGCCCTTGATGCACCGCAGGAAGAATCCAGTAGAAGTATCACACTCCACTACAGAAGCATATAGATGTCAGCGATACCTCCAACAAATTGACCATCTAATAGAACATTGCAGGAACCCTCCCACCTGTCCTCATTGCAAGCGAAACCATAATCACAAACAATGCTCGAACCTAGACTCCCCACCTAGCTGCAACACCCATGACAAATCTCACCTCACCTACTCGCACAAATGCAAATCCAAATTCTTTTCCCAAAAGCCTGAGCTCACCATCCCTATACACACAGTTGATTAACCGCTCCATACAAACAACTACCTCCATTCTCCACCCACGACTGAAGATATAATCCATTTCATAACATTAATCCAGCAATATATACATCGTTTTGAAAGACCCCACACCCTGCAACAAAAAACCCTCTCTGCCCACACCACCTTCCATCTCAGTACCTACGTCATACATTCCCAAATTCAAGCCCATTTCATTTTAGCTCATCTCGAAACACAAGTCTAACTTACCCTCAAACTCCTCCTTGTTTTACTGAAAATGGCGCAGGCGACATACAACATCCTCTACCAAAATATTCAATCCCACTGCTCCAATAAACACTTCTGATCCATATCGTCCAACAACACAAAATCCATGCCCTTTCCTCAACGAAACCTTTCTCCACCTCCACTATTCCATGCGTATGTCTCCTTGCATTCTACATCACACTGATAATCCCCATCCTATTGCCCATGGCGAAGCAGCCGTCAGTCATCGCCGAAATATCCTCTCTATCTGCTCAACTGCTCCTAAATGATTCAGCTGAGTGCCTCATACTCACCACCTTTCTCCCAAAGCTCACATTAAGTCTTGTCACTTCTAGTCATCCATTCCCACATATCCAGGATTATTCTCGTGCAGACCGGAATGCACACCGTTCCCAATTTCATACCATAATCGAAAACCATGATTCCAACCTTCAAAATTCTGCTGACATCTAAAGTAATGTTTACTTTCTACAAGACACCGTCTTGTATGCCATTCCCCACCATATCCCACTTCGAACTATCTACTATGACTGTCCTACTCTTCTTCTATGTGCTCCTGGCATGCTTCAAGAATTCCGTCGTGCATACAAAGAATTCATTCGCACTCGTGACCGGGACACACTCATACGCCACCGACAGCTCCAGCAGCATGCTCGTAGTTACTTACAAGCCAAACGATGTTGGGATTGGGACAATACATGCACTAAACTAAAGTAAACACCTATAATATCCACAAAGTATTCGAATGCATTCCAAAGACTCTCCAGAAACAACGTCACTCCCACCTCTCCCATCCTGCATAACAACAGACCACTTCCAGACAACCTCACAAAAGGCAACCACTTTGTGTCCTACTTGGAAGACACATTCAACATCCCACATGATCCCAACTTTGATTACACGATGGACCCTTGTGTGTATGAATGTACCGACACAATTATCCCTCCTCTAGCGCCAAACTTCCAGTACTTACATAGCACTCCACGAATAGGATTAAACACGCCAATAACAGGCGGCAAAATTACACAAATACTTGCTAAAAAGTGAAACTTCCAGTCATGATACAATTAACTACTGCCACTTTGAAGAATTTCCCAGGGTCTTTCAATACACCCTTGCCTTCCTTTAGACTTCCATCCTGTACACAGATTATTACCCGCCGGCCGTGGTGGCCAAGCGGTTAAAGGCGCTACAGTCTGGAACCGCGCGGCCGCTAAGGTCGCAGGTTCGAATCCTGCCTCGGGCATGGATGTGTGTAATGTCCTTAGGTTAGTTAGGTTTAAGTAGTTCTAAGTTCTAGGGGACTGATGAGCTTAGAAGTTAAGTCTCATAGTGCTCAGAGCCATTTGAACCATTTTTGATTATTACCCACAGCAATGGAAAACGTCCAAAGTCTTCCTATTCCTGAAATTTGATAAACCACCCTCGCAAACCTTATCATATCGACCCATCAGCCTCACGTCAGTTTTCAGCAAAATCTTTGAAACCATCTTTACCCAACGAATCCACCACCACCTTGCGATCCATCTAACCATTCCCAATTCCCAACGTGACTTTCATCCCTACTATTCCATAGACGACAAAATTTTTTACCCTACCCATCTAATCTCCTATCAACTGAATAAACGAAAGTCTGTCATATTTGTCTCCCTTAATATTCAAAAAGGCTTCAGTTGGGTATGGCATTCTGGACTGCTGTTCAAGCTACAAACCTATGCACTCTCAGCTAACTTTGTCCACCTTACAGCATCTTTTCTTGAACACCAACCTACCTATGTCACAAGCAACCATTCCTGCTCCTGCATCTTTCACCCCACAGCAGGTGTGCCTCACGGCTGTTTATGCTTTCACTCTTCTTCTACGTGCTGTACACTGCTGGCATTCCCAAACTTCCATCCACAGCATACCACCTGCAATGTACTGACGACACCGCCTACCTAGACACTCATCATACCCTTCAAATCTGCCATGCCCCTCCAACTTCAAGCAAATCCGCAGAAAAGCCAATCCATCAACTTTGGTGGCACCACTCGGCCTTTCAGTCGTCCAGATTTCCATCTCTCCATCTGCAATCATTCCATCCTTCTGACTAACACAGTAAAGCACTTAGGATTAACTCCCGCAGGAAATTAACATGGAAGGCACATCTCATTATCATCCAACACAACGCACGTAACTGATTAAACCTACTGAGACTACTAACCGGCTGCACCTGGGGTATACATTCTTCTACCATTATCCTCACCTATAAATCCCGCATCCTTCACATCCTAACCCACGCTAACGCTGCCTGTGTCTCTGCCTCGCCTAAATTCTATAAATCCCTTGAAATCCTGAAAAGACATGCATTCCGCCTTGACTTCTGCATCTGCCTACCTACCCCAACTCACATCCTGTTCCAACGCACCCACTTTCCACACCTTCTTCTCTTCCTAGAGCACCTTCGGATCTGATACATTAAACCCAAATCCTAGTCCCAGCACCCAATTTCTCATCCGCTAATCACCAATCCAAGTAATCTTCGTGGTCACTACACCAATATTCCACCTTCTATGCGCCTCCATGCCTTATCCATCTTATCCCGCCGGCATTTTAATCAAACATCCCTCCTCAACGATGAAATGCGTCCCTAGATATAGCCCTCTTTCCATCCCTAGTCACCATGCTCCACGTAATACCATCATCCAATTTTCTCCCCCCCCCCCCCTCCCCTCCGGCTCCTTCATCCACCTTGCTGACTTCTAGTCGCTACATGCAGTTCTATAGCGCCCCATAGTCATACTCATCATCGCACTTTCGTCATGACAATTTTTTCATGTGTCGTCTAGCATCACCTTACACAAAGCCATCATTCACCTTCATCAGTGTCTATACTTTAACTGTGACACAAAATCGTCAACGAGTTTCAAAAAACATCAGTATTTTCCAACTATGTGTATCTTACAAACCCTCGTTTATTATCACCTGTTTTTATGTAAAAATCGTTAATATCGCGCACCTGTGTATTTTTTACAAAATCGTTTGTTACTTTCATCTTTTATGTATTTTAACCACATTTAAATACAGCTTTGTAACCTTTGGCTGAACAGCGGTTTTATCCGCTGCCAGACTGCCCCCGTTGTGGGGATACAAATAACAATAAAGAAAGAAAAACTCTTACCGGCCTCAGTCAGATTTGAGCCCTGACAGTGTTTATTGGCGAGTAAGTGCACGTCGTTCGTAACGGTCACGAGTTCTGCTCAGCGGTGCTAGTCGTAGTGTCTGAGTAGACGTTGATTCGCCGCTTCCTTCTAGGTTACTGTTGTTTCTCGCAACTGCCCCGGACTAACTGGGATTTATGGACGATAGGAGTTTGGTTGACTGTTGGCTGGGGCCGTGGTTGCGTCAATCAGGCCTGGGCTAATCATGTATAGGGCCAAGGACAGGAACCTGTGGCTAGGCGAATCTTCCGCAGCCCCTCCACGTGGCGGTGTGACACCTGAAGATCTACGGCCAACCTGGCATGCTGCTGGAGGGGCCGATACTGACGCCACTCAATGGTCTAAGGAACAAATGCACCCTGCCTCCTGACACGAATCACCAGTAGCCTCTGCCAATGATAACGATTCACGAGAGCCTAGTCCACAGGCTCGCGTGTGGGACCAATCTTCCACTTCCACCTCATCGTCCAACGACTCCCATGGCCGCCTGGTGATGGACCACTCACCCACTACTATGTTATGTCAGAACCAAAGACTGGTGCAACCAACCACTATTGGACGCACCGCCGAGTGCTGCTTCGTCTACACCATCTCACTGGCTCAGTGGGCCGATTGGGGACTCTGCCCTTGTCTGTTTCCCCATGGCTAAAACATGCAAACTGTCTTCCACTTGTGTCTATTGCAATGGCAGTGGCACAGATTCGGATGCATCTTTACCAGGGGAAGCCGCACCTATTGGTGCCATGGACCAGGAAATGAGTGTCCCTCTCAATCCCACGTCTCAGAATACAGTGTCAGTCATAGGAAATAAGGAGAAGATACCTTGTATTGTGGTGTACAATCCCATGAATTAAATTAAACCGAATATTGGAATGCGACGCCTCATTAAAGGCCAGTTACAGGCAGTTTACCAGAATGAACATGCCAGATACATGCTTGCAATGAAAGAAAACAACCTCACAGTCCTTCACTTTCTGTGAAGTCAAGTGTAATGAATTACTACACTCGTCAGGCTTCTGGAGACAGAAAAACAAAAACTGTAATGTAACGTCTCCCACCAGTACAGTTTAGGACATCAGGGTTGAACTGCTCTGTCTCAACTTCATGGATTCTTTGGTCCACCAGTACAACAAGGGAGACCCTGAGACATGGAAGTATCTCCATTTACCAATCCATATAGTCTCTCTTAATAGGGGAGAAGATGTTGAGCATGTGTACCAAATCAGGTATCTCCTGTGCACCAAGATGTGTGCTGAATCTTACAAATGCTGGGATGGACCATCCATGTGCTGTAGGTGTAAATGTTTGTAAGTAAAGGTAACTACTGATCACTGCCATTGTGGTAAGTCGAGTGTGCCAGTCCGCATGTATCAGAGGACTGCCAACTCCCTGCATCAGAAAAACTCACTTGCACCAGATGCTTGGACACTTCTCGCGACCCCTACCACCAGGTCTCCTGGAGGAGTCTTCCTCTATACAAGAAGGTGAAGAAGTCTGCCTGCACTCTGAAAGAAACCAAGGACGAATTGTCGACCCCCACCACCATGGAACTGCACCTATTCAACCATCTTACAGGTCCAACCTGACGAGCATCCAACTGCAGATGCTCAGACACATAACACATCTGTGGCACAGGACCCCTCCAGCTCAGTCCCCTCCGACCATCTTTGCTGCTGTAGCTTGATCTCCTCCTGCTCAAACATATCTTGTGATAAATGCCAATGCTCACCAAACAGAAAGGCCATCTGCAGCCTCCTCACAGCCACCTGTTGAAGAGTCACAACCCTCCACAGCAACACCTTCTCCTCCTTTCACAACACCTACTCCTCTACTCCTCCTCGCTGAATGGTCAAGCAGCCCACCCAGGATATCCCTCCAATGATGGAGGCAGATGCTCCGTTTTGGGATGACATGCAAGAAAACTTCCACTTCATCTCTCTATTCATGCAGTTCAACATCAAGGCAGTCATTCATGAAAGAGCTCAGCAGACCCATCGATTGGAGGACAGGCTCACGAAGGATAAAGGGCTGAGCCACATTTTGTTCTATTGGCAAGTCGCTCACCACACAGCCACCAGTTCGCTAGCAATCTAGTCACCTGTATTTTTCATTCCAATGGCATTAAACAGATGAATATTGGATTGAACACCTTCAGCTATGACTACCATGTGATTACTTTACTTGTTACAGAAACACACCTCAAACTGGAGGACTATTTTTGTCTACACAATATGGACTGCTATTGCCCTAACCTCTTCCCTCGCCGACATGGGGGCACAGAGGACAATTTTCCTTTTTAACATTTGTGTTTGTGATACGCCTGTCATAAAACACTGACACTTGGAGCAATACGCCGACTCTGCAGCGCTCTATATGACCAGCCGCAACACTGGCTAAATCATTACGCAGGTGGGTGCAACAGTACTGGCGTCCCGCAAACAAGATTGCCCTCAGTGGACTCCTCCACAATTAAAAGGGATTCCAACCACTGGAAGAGATAGAGGACACAACTGTCGCTTTGTCTACCTGCCCTGGAGCCATCACTTTTGCTGTGGTGTATTTGAGGTCTAATAGTCACTTCTCGAAGCAGACCCCCGCTGATTGACATCGTTTCACACTCATCATTGGGGCAGATCTCAATGTCAAGCATCCGGCTTGCATTCTTGCATCGCCAATCGCAAAGTCAGACTCCTCCTCAGATGGAGGGGGGAGGGGTACTCTGGCAGTGACCGTCTATGGCCCCCAAACTCCAACAATTATACCAGTCCACTTCAACTGCCAGCCAGACATTCTCGATGTCGCCATCGCCAAGAACAGAAAGACGTCCACCTTTCTCTTCCACAGTTAGTTGGAACAGACTGTTGTCTGAGCCATGAGGCACTCCAAATTGAGGATGAGCCATCCCATCTGCACATTGTATGGCTTAACTTATGATGTGCTCTATGTAGTGGAAAAAATGGCTCTGAGCACTATGCGACTTAACTTCTGAGGTCATCAGTCGCCTAGAACTTAGAACTAATTAAACCTAACTAACCTAAGGACATCACATACATCCATGCCCAAGGCAGGATTCGAACCTACGACCGTAGCGGTCGCTTGGTTCCAGACTGTAGCGCCTAGAACCGCACGGCTACTCTGGCCGGCCTGTAGTGGAAACTCTGGCCGATACATTTGAAGCCCAGAATCAACTTCTCGTCCAGCATCTCATGTCTGACGAACTCTAAGATTAACATGATATTCTGATAGAAGTTGCCACGCTCAGAAACAGACCACCTCTTGCTGCTCCTCACCTTCTACCCTCAACTGGTGTGCAATGGATCCTCTAGTGGAAGCATGTGCAGTCGGTTCCTGGATTCGACGGCATCTTAATTGAAGACCTTCGTCACTCCTGTGCAAGCCTCTGGTCTTATTCACCAGAATTCTGAACTGCAGTCTCACGATTGGCCTTTTTCCCGGAAAATGGAAGGAAGCAAAACTCATAGCAATCCCCAAACGATCGAAGGAGTACACGTTCTCAGAATCACGGTTTTAACATCACCTTGTTGACAGCAGCAGTTTTCCAGCACCTGTAAAATGCCTACGACAAGATTTGGCAAGACAATCTCGTATATAAAATTCTGACGCAGATTACCATCCCAGACATCTATGATAATATTGTGAATGGTTTTTCTCTGCAATAGGACCCTCCTGGTCACCCAGCGAGGAAAACGCCCCAGCATACGACACATGAGCCCTCAGGGCTCTGTGTTTTTTCCCATCTTTTTTAACATTCATGTTAATGAAATGTCAATCATACCAACTGCCACGTGATGCAATCCGCCGACGATACGACGCCCTATATGACCAGCCGCAACACAGGCCAGCTCATGAGGTGCGTGGACGTAACGTTCACCTGGTGTCTCTCAAACAACTTTGCCCTCAATGCCGCCAAAGCTAAGACGGTGTACTTCACCAAACGGCGCGCTATCCTCCACCCCAGCATCACTATTGGAGGCGCGTGGGCCCCAAATACCCAATATCTAGGAGTCTAGATGGCTAGCAATCCATACCACACAGAATACGTCTCCCAAAATGGACTGAAGCTGACAAAATAATTTTACCTGTTCTTTGTCAGCAGGGATATGAACTTAGATACCAAGTTCCGACTGTATTGTACTTTTATCCACCCCTGTCTCATATATGCCTCCAATGTGCGGGCCACTATTAGTGCCTCTAGGATACAGACCTTCCAATGTCTGAAGAATAAAGCACTTTGATGAAGCCTGCATGCCCCTCCATTCACGAGGATTATTACCCTGCACGACGAGAGAAACACTGTCGCTCTAAAGACGACCATTCGAGATTAGGCGAGGAGCCTATATGACAAAGTGAACGCCCTCCGCTCACACGGTCATGGCTTGCAACAAATTGATACCATGACTCTCGGCACTGGCACCGTCTCCCTGTTCGTCTTACCATCCTCTAGACTTGGATTCGGACCATGCCTAACGATGACTCTGTTGCGGCCACTCATAATGTGACAGGTTTGGTATGGATACTCATAAAATGAAATCCTTGGTACGGTCACCGCTGTAACTACCAATGTAGTTGTGTAACTCCTTACTAACAAAACTGAGCTCCTATCATCGGAAGGTGGTACGGGACTTAAAGTCTCTCCTCTACACCTTCAACGTACAGTACAATGATGTCATTGTAATATAGGAAAGCTTCATTGCTACACACAGACAGTTAGACCACTGCGAAACCGGTGACGCTGTACCGCGCCTTCCTCCCCCTCCCCTCCCAAAAGAAATCTCACTGGCCGTTACATTGTAGCATAAAACTGTAGAATCACCAAGATCATCATCGTAGTAGGACTTAGTAGCTTCGGCCTGCTGCCTGTCAGAACGCTGGTCGACTTCCAGGCTGTTGGTATATTTTGTTCATGTGCCAGTTTCCGTCAAGTCTGTGTCTAACTTAGCTTGGTGGACTTTAACTTTTTCTGACTGTTTTCAGATGGCGGACTTTAACTTTTATGATTGTTTACCGATTCTGACAAACTTTCAGCTTACGACTTATGATATTTTCTTCCTGTGACTCTTTTGATTCAGAACTTTGTTTGATATGGTCAGGATATTAATTCATTTTCAGAATGAGAATTTCACTCTGCAGCGGAATGTACGCTGATATGAAACTTCCTGGCAGATTAAAACCGTGTGCAGGAGCGAGATTCGAACTCGGGACCTTTGCCTTTCGTGAGCAAGTGCTCTACCATATGAGCCACCCAAGCACGACTCACGCCCCGTCCTCACAGCTTTACTTCTGCCAATCCTCGTCTCCTACCTCCCAAACTTTACAGAAGCTCTCCTGCGAAACTTGCAGAACTAGCACTCCTGAAAGAAAGGATATTGCGGAGACATGGCTTAGCCACAGCCTGGGGGATGTTTCCAGAATGAGAAATCTAAGGTCCCGTGTTCGAGTCTCGGTCCAGCACACAGTTTTAATCTGCCAGAAAGTTCCATTAATTCATTTTACTCGATCAAGAAATGACTGTTCATTTTGTGTTATCATCACCAAGAACTTCTGTTTCTTTGATTAACTACGAAGTCTGAACTGTTCACTACGATATCATTTCAACTATTCTGTGTATATTGACCCATGAACCTCGTTCAGTTATAAGTGCTTTATTAATAAATGTAGTGCAGTGCTGCCTGTCTTCAACTCTTGTTATACCTGGATGCAGATATAAAAGATGTCGCATGAGTAACAAATCAACGAGGATCATTTCAGCCCTTCTAAAGCTGCCCAAATCGACTGCTGATGGTGTGACTAAAGTGGAAACACGGAGGAACAACCATAGCTAAACTAAGACCTGGCAGACTTCATGTACTGACGGAGAAGGACCATAGAGCGTTGCAGAGGTTAGTTGTAAAAACCACATTAAATCAACGGGTAGAATCACTCGTGCGTTCCGAAGTGCTAACAATAGTCCAGTTAGCACGATGACTGTGCATACGATGTTAAAATGTCCTCCTCCGTATCTGAGTGGACAACTTAAGTGGCTGCCATGAGGGGGACCAGGGTTCGATTCCCAATAGTGCCATGGATGTTTCCTTGGTGACAAGGAATGGCACGGGAGCACTTAGCCTGGTAATGTCAACTGAGGAACTACTTCAGTGAGGAGTATCGGCTCCAAGGTCTGGAAAGTCGAAAAACCGGCCGGGAGAGCGGTGTGCTGACACCACATGCCCCTCCGCAACATATCCGCGTCAGCTAATGGCAGAGGATGACACGACAGGCGGTCGACGTCACTCGTGGCCTCATAACCTGGACGAGGAGCTCATAGGGAGTTAAAAAGAAAGGGATATAATGATGGAGCAGCTCTCCATATTCGACAGATTTCTGTAGTCAGTACTAAGCGACGCTTGAGATGGAGTAAAGAGCAACAGCAGTAGGCAGTGAGTGACTAAAAACGAGTGATTTGGAGTGACGAATCACACTGTAGCCTGTGACAAACTAATGGATAAGTTTGGGGTGGCAAATGCCTGGAGAACGTTACCTGCCATCATGTGATGTTAATAGTGAAGTACAGAGGAGGTGATATTACGGTTTGCGAATGGTTTCCGTGGTTAACGTATGATCCCCTTATTGCGCTTAAAAATGGTAAATATGGAAGGATGTGAATATATTTATGGTATTGTGAACTACTTGCAGTAAAGGAACAGTTTGGGGACGATGATTGTGTGTATCAGACACTGTGTCATATAGCAGCATGTGTGAGGAAATGATTTGTGGACAATGACATTCCATAAATGGGCTAGTCAGCCCAGACTTCCCACATTTGGTATGTGTCAGAACATCGACTTCTCCCGAGGCGCCAGCGTCCAACATCACTACCTCCTCTGGTTTCGGCTCTTGAGGAAGAATGGGCTGCCACTCCTGCACAGACACTTAGATACCCCACTGCAAGTGTTCCCCGGGAGAATTCAAGCCATCATACAGGAGAAGGGTGGACAGACCGCGTATTAATACCCAGTAACAGATCTCTGAATGCTTTTGACCAGACAGTATAATTTAAAAGTTAAGAATATAGCGAAGAGGCCAAACAGGGTAAATTTAATTTAAAACTTTGATTCTCATAAGATGCAAGACGAAGGAGGGGGCAGTTAATTCTACAAGCACTATCTGAATATACAATTTTTTTTCATGCATCTTCATAAGTCATTTTATCAAAACCGGTAGCAAGTTAATCGGAAAACTGTATATGAAATTATTTTAATATAGGTATAAGTATAGTCTTATATTATTAATAATGAAATGCTTTGAAACACTACTTGTCGTCATTGTTATACCGTTCTTATTCCTTTCTCTGGATTAGTTCAATTTGAATTACGTTTGACTTACTTTTCAGGAGACATATTACTGAACCTATTTTAATGTAAAAATTGAAGAGTGCAAAAAATATGTGGAGAATGTACGTGATTTTAGCCTTAGTATGGTTAGTTTCTTTTGAGAATATGCATCACGATATCACCTGAAAATTCCAAGTATCACAAAATCTATAAGTTTGATGAGAGTAAATCTTCAAGGGAACAAAATTTTCTGTGAAATTAGACTAGAGTCAGTTTTTACGATGAATGGTTTCCGCTTAGTGTAGGGAGACAGCGATTTTTATTTGCTAAAAGTGAAAGTTTTTCTAAACTATAAACTTACTGAAACATGAATGAACATTATCAACGTGAACTGAAACTATTGTCTGGAATTGGTAATATGTGGTGTCTTTGTCAAAAATTTCTTGTGGCCACCCTAATGACACAAATGAATTGTAGGCAACATTTCAATAAATTTCTTGTATGTAATGCTGCACTGCTTTCCCATGAAATTTTGAAAGAACCAGAGATTCTATCCTGTTAATTATGTAATAGAAAAATAAACGACTTTAACAATACAGAATCTTTGATCCTTACAAAATGTCATTCTTCAACTAAATTTCAGCGTATTCTCAAGAAATATATTAACTCAGATTATCTTCGTCCTCTGATTTTGATCATATAAAGATGAAGTAACATACTCAAATTCATTCGTTTCCGGCTGCTTCATTTCCGTTTTCTCTTTCCAATAGCCCTTTTTTTCTCTCTTTGTAGTTCCCTACTTGCTTTGTTCAGCGGTTTTGCTTGTCACATACGGTTCTGTATACCATACCAAATTCATAAACGTCTTTATTTGTGCTATGTCGCTTAAAAATTAAAAATGCATTTTAGCTGAGTGGAAAGGACGTGTTTGTTCTGTACGTATGGTAAGGGGATCATCAGTAACATGACGCAAGTACTGAGGTGACCATAATTCTGCTTCCTAAGACACATATTTATACAATGACACGCAAATACTCAACTTCAAGAGATCGCTGTACACTATTCCTAGCCTATGACAGTCCTGTTCTGAGGCTAAGTCTGATTGCTGCATAGTGCACTGCCGAACAGCGGCTGATCCTCTTTGGACAGGTGAGCTGTGATGAGTGGAGCTTTAGCGGTGATTGCGACTGGAACTGGCTGTCGCCGAAAACCTCGCTGCTGCACTGGAGGACACTTTCAAGAAGACTCTCGGAGACTCTGCCGGTTAAGCCGCGTAGCGCGACTTATATTCTAGTGGAAGTGATATATAATACTAAGCTCCTCACTAGTTCTTCCTCAGTTCCGCTCTATTAGCGACCTCCGCAGCAGGCTGCTAGAATTTGCTGGAGGACTCGCTCCACTAGAGCGTGTAAGCTACTCCGTTTACCCTTCGTGCTGGAGGGAAGTCTGATGGTGTCGTATCATGCATTTTCCGACCATGGGCTTTCCGACCCGTGACGTCAACGTGATTTAGCAAACCACAGACATTTTAACTATGGAGTTCCCTACCCTCAGAGCAAGCCTCAACAGTGGGGGAGGCTCTGCCGTTTTGTAAGAACAACATCCCTTCACATTTTATCCAGGCTTAGGACTGGCTATGCACATAGTACATAGGCATGTTTAAATGTTTTTAATTTTTACCTTTATATTTTTTATTTTCACTTTTTTCTGCAGCATTACTACAGCAAATGATTGAACTTCTTTCTTTGTTTTAATTTAATTTCCCACTCAGGTCTTTATTAACAAAGCCAGAGATCTTAAACAACTTAAACAGTTGGAGATCTTAAACAACTTAAACAGCTAGAGTCGTTATATATTCTTGCCATGTCTTTTAACCTTTAGTCAAATCTATGAAACTTTTTTAAGCAGGCAGACCAATGGAATAATTTTTAATTTCAAATATAGCTTCCTCCATGCGCTTATTTATCAGAAAGTATAGGTTTGGATGTATTTGATTTATTGAAGAATTTAGTTTCCTATGCCAGCTGCTATGGGCAAGACTTGCGCCTACCTACCCTGCAGCCGACAATACATCCGAGGGAAGCGATCACATAACTCGCAGGGGAAAACCTTCCCGAAGACAGATGAAACTCGGCCACAATCTGTGTGGCCCCAAACACCATCCCAGGTGCCACTAGAGGTCGTTAGGCTCACGGACATATTCTTCTCCGCAGACCGTGTGACTGAAAGTAGTGCTTATATTCTCCTGGCGCCCGGACTCTATTTAGGCCGGCGCTCGAGCCACAATGAACAGTTCACTCCGAGTGGGCTTCGTGGGTCAGGTGCCGAATGCAGTCACGTTCTACCAATCAGGAATTCACTTTCGAGCTGCCGCAATGACGAAGACGTGCTTTATATCAGTGATCAGCTAGTGGACTTTTAAGATTTGTTGTCTTTATTTCTGCCATCACAGTGGAACTTTGAAACAGAACTGTCTCTCTGAGACTTTAACTCGTACTGTGTCTCAGTGGCCGGCCGGTGTGGCCGTGCGGTTAAAGGTGCTTCAGTCTGGAACCGCGTGACCGCTACAGTCGCAGGTTCGAATCCTGCCTCGGGCATGGATGTGTGTGATGTCCTTAGGTTAGTTAGGTTTAATTAGTTCTAAGTTGTAGGCGACTGATGACCTCAGAAGTTAAGTCGCATAGTGCTCAGTGCCATTTGAACCATTTGAACCTTTGTGTCTCAGTGTAAAGGAACATTAACTTTGGACTGTCGCGTCAGGTTCTGAACTTTGGTTAGAGTGGTGCATTGTGTACTTACTAGTTAGTGACAATTTCTAGCAGTGTTTACTTTCTTCTTAAAGGTCTTCAGCCTTTAGACAACACTGACGTTTATTCGTCCTTCGAAGAAGTGACTGTTTTCGTTTAGACATTTGGCGTTCCTAATAATACTGTTATTTCATTACATGAGAAGAGACTTTCTTTTCAACACTCCTTTCTCAAGAAATAATTGTCTTGTCAAGCAATTAATTCTTAATTTGTTGTAAATCAAACGTCGGAAAAGATGCATTCTCTCATTTTAAATAAGCTTTGTACTACCAAATCTACATGAACATTTCTTTTCCGTGAAACCAGGCGGACAGAATATCACTCTCCGACAGCATAGTTACCTGAATTGTTTCGAAAACTGTCAAATGTGCCATCCGTAAGAACAGCTCCATTTTCACACAAGATTTTCTACGCTTCTTCACAACCTAGCGCCTGGATCCTTTTGGCAGGAACAGATCCATCGTTAATATAAAAAAAACTATTACCTTGAGTTAATTTCAAAAAGGGCAACGGCCTTGCCGAAGTGGATACACCGGTTCACGTGAGACCACCGAAGTTAATCGCTGTCGGACGTGGTCGGCACTTGGATGGGTGACCATCCAGACCGCCATGCGCTGTTGCCATTTTTCGGGGTGCACTCAGCCTCGTGATGCCAATTGAGGAGTTACTCGACCGAATAGTAGCGGCTTCGGTCAAGAATACCATCATAACGACCGGGAGAGCGGTGTGCTGACCCCACGCCCCTCCTATCCGCAGCCTCCACTAAGGATGACACGGCGGTTGGATGGTCCCGGTAGGCCACTCATGGCCTGGAGATGGAGTGCTTTTTTTTTAATTTTAAAATGACTTCGCTCTGATGAATCTCCAGGTTAGAGCCAGGTTTTTGGGTCGCCCGAATAGCTTCCCTTCTGGCTTTACAAAATGCAGGCTTGGAGTTCTCATAATATGGCATAATTGCGACGAAATATAAATCTCTAGCTCAAATTTCGAAATTTCTCTTTTAAAATTTGGAAAACGGGCGCTGTCTTTTCTTTCTGCAGTTACGTATCCGTTTCTTAATCTGCACATCTGAGTCTTCATTGGGAAGAATGTTATTATTCAGCCATGATTCTACCATTTAAAATTTTTAAACGGCCTTGGCATTTATTCCGTTCGGAACTCACGCATAACCAGTTCGAATACTCATCACATTTTCTTGGCTCCTGGTAACGATGGCCATCGTTGGGAGGACACAGCTTCCCCTTCGCTGTTGTAATTATTTCCATTACTCACAGTGTATAGAACACAAACAGCTTAGCCCAACGAATCAACACAGAAACAAAGGCTGTCGGCGAGGGCAGTGACTGACTGATAGCAACAACACTCCCGCTGTTGGTGAACGAGTGGCGTAAGCTAGCAGTGGGGAAGGCTCTGGTAGGAAAACGCACGGTGCAAAACTGGTTGGCCGGAAGACCCATGGTACATGCGGCACCTACAAAAGGGTCAGGAACATCACTGTCGGAAAGCCCACGTCACCAGTCTGGCTACCACGAGTTGCGATTCACGGTCACAGGACTAATCCGACGGGCCACTTCCACATCTATAGCTCCCTTAAATGATATTACTGATCTTAGATGTTTCATCTTGCTAACCCTTGGCTACCTGAATCCGTCGAGTTTTTCACTGTCATTGGTAGGCTTGGTCTCATGCTGTCGAAGTTGTACAGCATGAATTTTGCTTTAGTTGCACTGGTATCTAATAACTCTTTCCACTGTTGCAGCAAATTTTGTACTGTGGGCATCCACAGCTTTATAATTGAACCATGATGAGTAAGTGCGCTTCAGCTGTATGATAAATCTTTATTTCTGATCAAATTAGTCTCATGGCGTTAGAGCCACATTTTCAGGTATACAGATTTATAATTTATTTCAAACGATAAGCAGTAGAGACCCAACATTCTTTCTCCCATTGTGATAAAACTGTTTAATCGTCAAGAAGTCGGTAGTTCAACATTAATCAGTATCCATGTAGATGTGGCTCTAACGCCACGAAACTAGGTGGGTCAGAAAGAAAGATTTATCATACATCTGAAGCGGTCTTATTCACCATGGTTCTTCCCACTGTTCCAAACAGCAAAAGGAAAAAGGAAGTTTTAGGTTGAAAGCTCCATCGGCGATGAGGTCGTTAGAGACAGAGCACAAGTTCGGTTTCTGGAAGGATAGGAGAGAAAATCGGCTGTATCCTTTCTAGGTAACAATCCTGGGACTTGCCTTAAACAACTTAGGAAAACCACGGGAAACCTAAATTTTGATAGGTGAAGGAGAATTTTATTCGCCCCACTTTCAATTACTTTACTCTTCAGCCGAATTTCTCGGCAACTAATCGGCCTATAGCATAAAAGGAGTGAATAACTGTGGCACTAGCTCAACTTGCTGGCAGGAAGAATTCTGGACTACCAGCTGCAATCCTGTATGGCCGAGAGACAGACTGGAAGAAGCCATACACGATGACAACGAGACAGAACACCCCACCACAATTTCCTTTCGAAAGCTGTGAGGGGATGGGACACATAAAGCACCAGGAAAGATTTCCTGAGACCTAATGGCCGTCTCTCTTCTCATCTTTACAGCCGCGCAAGAGAGTAGAACAATAAAGATGCGATGACAATACAGTCACTGTGATACTTGAACAGCGACTAGGTGAACGAGTGGTAACCAGTCAGAAGGAAATGAAAACAATAATTCCGCTCCTGTCTCCGGGTACAGTAGTGTATTATAATGTAGTGGAGTGAAGTGCAGTGCTGTATAGTATAGTGTAGTGTTGAATATGAAGTACAAAATGTGTGGTACAGCAATAGCGGACAGTAAAGTAGCACAATGGTGCCACCACTTGTTTTCAGTTTGGTATTACAAATAGACGGAGTAACGATAGACTTTCCATTGACTCCAGTGACCACCGACTTATACGTGGAGCACTTCGAGAAAACAGCGCTTGAAACTTCTCGACTCAAGCCAAAGTTCTTCTAGACATACATAGACGACAATTTCGTCTTGGGTGGCCAGACGGCGAAGATTGGCACACAAACAGTGTACACAAAAGCGTGTTCACCATGGGGGGCGGGGTGGGAGACGGAAGGATTAGCATCCTTTCTTAACAATTTTAACTGATAACACGCAATTACATACATAATTACTTCTGTCGAAACACGAGATGCTGCCAATATGCAGTGTAGCGCTTCTCGGTACTTACCACGTAGTTACATAGAGGCTGAGCCGTCTCCGACAAACAGAGCCTACCCTTTATTTACATTTACGTCAAGCATTTCACAGGAGGCGTAAATAAAACGCACTCTCTAGACAGATGGTAAGAATAAAGGAAAAGACGGTATATTACTGCAAGAACATGATGGCTCCTATCGCACGCTTACCGCCCGTGTCCGAAGTCTCCAGGATCTTGGAAAAGCATTATGAAAGACGGTTTTCCATCTCATGCAAAATCAGGGATACGCTTGGTTTCATAAAAGATCGCTTAGTTAAGAACACTTGGCGTGTACGCCATCACGTGTGAGTATGACCAGCAGTAAAACGGAAAAACGCAGCGCTGCTTCTCACAGAGACTAGCAAGACACTTCTGGAACGTTCACCTCGGCTATACGGTAGCGGAGCGTGGCACCATTTAGGGAAACACGTTTGAACTTAGAAGACAAAAATGCACTACACGGATGAGCCATGACGACAGTGCTGGTCCACCTATGGAAAGTAACAGATCAGGGATTCTGTGTGGTAAGACTTCGACAAGTCCTACGTAAGTCTCTGGAGGTATGTGGTACCAGATGTCTACGCATATTACCATATTTATATTACCATAAATTACTAGCCGGTATTTTGGCAGGTCATTTTCAAGGAAAAGCTATGGCACCGTAATAGCTCTGCAAGGGAATTTAATATATGGGTGGTTGTCGACAGTGTAACCTGGCAGCATTCCTTTAGGTTATTCGAACACTGTGTACGCCAGTAGAAACTCAAGTCTCACATTGTTTACCTGTAAGTGGTGATTTTGATTACCGGTTTTCAGTGCCATCCTCCTCGAAGATCTATAGCACCATTCTGGCGTTCTGTGACATACAGTTATCCTACTGGAAGATACCATCGAGGTCGGGGAAGATATCAAGCATAAAGGGATGCAGACGGTACGCAATACTGTTTACATAGTACTGTCAAAGTACCCCATAGCATAGTCTGCGCAAACCGAACTGTGTCCGTGATGTGGTGGACATTTCGAGAGGCTGTTCGCGTGGATCGTGGCGTATGTGGACATGACCCTCGACCTGGTGTAACAAGAAACGTGATTCATCGGACTAACTGATAGATTTCCATTCTTTCACGGTCCAGTTCGTGTCATCTCGTGTCCGCTATATTCGTAATTGACGCTGTCGTTGGGTTAACATGTGCACACATATGTGTCGTCTGCGGCGGAGCCCGATGTTCAACAACGTACACCAAACGATGTGCACCGGAACGCATGTATCTGCACCAGCATTGTAATCTGTCGTAAAATAGCCGTCAATCCCACTTTACTAGAGTGAGCAAGTTTCCGACCTCCACGTTCTGTAATGGGGCGTGGACGTCCAACAACTTGCCGCCTTTTCGTGCTTTCACAGCCTTCCAGTCAGTTTCCATTCATGCTCCTGTTAGTAGTACACGAACAGCCAACCAGTTTTGCTTTTTTTCCGCCGCTGCGCTTCCGTCAGCCTCACCCGACGGCACCATTTCGCAGTATTTGCATGTGACTGTCTACGAGTTCATCGCCTAGTGGAGCCGTGTCGTTAAATCTTCTCTGTTGCTCAAGACATTGCTATACTCAAATTGGGTAGATACTAATTCTCAGCAGTTGTATTTAGTGTGATTCTTGTAGTAAACAGTTTTTATTGTAAAATGCGTTTCTCTGTTCAGCAAATCTAACTGATCAGTAAGAGGATAGTTCAGGTACATCCGTCTAGTCAGAAAGAGTGTTCTTCGTACGCGCTCAACGACCCCTTTACTTGCCAATACGGGAGAGTTCTGTCGTATGTGTTTTGGTGCAGTGTAGATGAGCATAATCGATGCGCGTAGAATACAGTGGTAAGATGACGACGAGAGATGCTCGTTACTACTGGCTGGGACATAAAAATCTGCCCTTTTCCTGATTCGCTTATGTCAGTGGATTTCCAGATTTGCGGCCTGTGTCGTCGATAGAATTATTTCTCTTTCTTGTCTGCTTCGCTTAAATACTTTCCTTGTCGCGTCACGTGCCAGAAACGCCACTAGGAGGCATTCAGTCTCGCGATGGACAATGATCCTAATGTTTCTGGTCATCAATGTCTGTCACCGTAGAGGTTTATAGGATTCTATAATCTAGGAAAAGATAGAAATGAGAGTATATGAAAATCTAATGAACAGAGACAGTGACTTTCATCTCAATTCTGTTTGGGACGCGAAATGGATAAATAGCAGCATCCGACAGAACATAGACATACCAGTAAATAACAAGTAACTACCAGTACCGTCGCTCCGAAACGAAGAATTACTTTGCTGATTTCCAGTGAGGAATTCAAAAGCGTGTAGAGTGTTTCCTGGAGTCTGGATGTCCAAATATCTGCGTGCCAGAGAGCAAAACCATAGTAAATAGATACACATGTTTTGTTAACTTATAATTACTCTTCCTCTCTCTTTCTCTTTTTCTCTCCATTCCTCTTTTCTCTTAGCTATTTCCCTTTCCTTCATAAAACAGTACTGTGCCGACATTTTCAAATGGATTTCAAATTTTATTGAAATATATTGTTTGTCATACGTAGAGTTGCGCTGTGGCAAGACTGCGGTTCGGTAGTTTTACTACACTATATAGATGACATAGTAAATGGTAGGATTAGCGGTAGTATAAGTAGCATTGGTAGGGAAAGAACATAAATGAAAGTCTAAGAGAGAAACTGGGAACCGACGACTTCTCTATTTTTTTCTTATTTGTTTTGCCCGTAATTAGAAGGGTACATCATTCAGTGCTAGTCAGTAACCCATCATTTCATTTTGTAGGTAATAAATATTAGCTGATAGAGTAAGTTCTGCGCTTGCATGCAACCAAAGCAATCACTTTTGGTGTAAGTACAGTTTACACGTACAAACATAAAAATACATAGGATTATTGTTGTTATTTTGTATTCAACAGAACGTTCTCCATTATTATCAAAGGCAAGAGTCTTATTATTATTGATAAATGCTATAGTTATTTATGAATAACAGAAACATGTTTCATATAAGTTCGACGAAGTATTCAAGCGATATTTGATATATTGTTGTTTTGCAGTGTTTTATTTCATCTTTTTGTTGAGGAAATTGCATTTTCTAGCGCTATATGATAAATCTATATTGTTTCCTTTATTTTTGCTACAAGATCCCTCTGTTTCACGCTACAAATCCACAATATTTGCATAAAACCTGACTTAAATGTTTGAAATTTCAAATTTACTATAAATACCGTTTATTTTTACGTAATAATCAGGGAGGCAACTAGGTGGAACAAAGACGTTCCGTAGGTTACTTGGACATTTATATATCCTCTTTCAGTTTGTAGATGATTCACCGCTTCCAGTTTTAGGGGTATCTAGTGAGACACTGATCGCATACGTAAAGAAAAAGATGGTTATGACGTAAATCCTGGTGGATTTGACAAACCTAACGAACGGTCGGCATCTGATGCCATCGCTCTGGCGGCTGAAGTCTGCGGCTCGACCCCGCATAAGTATGTCGTCGGCATCATGGTGGATATCAGTGGCGCCTTTGACAACCTGTGGTGGCCTTCGCTCTTCTCCTGTTTACGGGAGAAAGAGTGTCCAGGGCCGCTATATGGGTGTCTGAGGAGCTATTGTAAGGATAGGGAGGTTTGGCTATCATCCCCTAGCGGGAGAATTGGAAAAGTAATCACTAAGGGGTGTCCCCAAGGCTCTGTATTGGGGCCCCTGTTTTGGGACATGCACATGGAACCCTTATTAGACGAACTGCAACAAAGTGAAGAAGTGCTAGAGGTGATAGCCTACGCAGATGACCTCCTCCTGCTGGTCGGCGGTCGTAGCCGAGAGGACATAGAGCCAAAAATCGAAAGGGCCATTGAAAGACTGCACCAATGGTGCCTTAAAACGAAAATGAAAGTTTCCCCTACTAAGTCTACTTATCTACTACTAAAAGGTCAGCTTATTAGAAATCCCACTGTGAGAATCGATGGCTCACCAGTTCTTCGGCGACGTGAGGCGCGATATCTGGGAGTCATAATTGACGAGACATGGAACTTTGGAAAGCACATAGAAACCGTAACACAGAAAGCCTTACAGTTATTAAATAATCTCATTTCCATCGGACATAAACGATTTCATCTCCCCCCTCATCTCATCAAACTTTATCATAATAGCATCCTGACATCAGTAGTGGGTTACGGCTCGGGAGTCTGGGCGCACAGGCTCACGCGGGTCGTGCCCGCCATGATAGTGAGAAGAGTCCAGAGAAATATGATATTAAGATCAGTAGGGGCCTACAGGACATCACCAGGGGGAGCTCTGTTAGTCATAATGGGGCTCTGCCCGCTAGATATTAAAATAAGAGAACAAGCGGCATGGTATTGGGCAAAAAAAGGAGATGGGGAAAAAATAACAGATATCATGGGTGTGAGAGTAGAGGATAAGAGGGAGATAAGAAACAGAGGGGAGGAACTGTGGCAGAGGAATTGGGAGAAAGATGAAACGGTGAGAAGAACATTCCAGTTGTTACCTAATGTTAAAGAACGCGGGACCATGAATTATTTCGAACCCACACGAGGACTCATCCACTTTCTCACTGGTCATGGACCCTATCCGACATACTTATGTCGGTTTGGGAAAAGGACAACCCCCGAGTGTGAATGTGGCGCGGCGGAAGGAACTCCCGAACATGTGGTTTTCGAGTGCCCTCTCTTCAACGACGTGGCGACAACATATAGAGACAGACTCCCACACAACGAGACATACGACCTTCTAAGACAAGAAGACACTTTTCATACCCTGAATGCTCTGGCAGAAGAGGTATCGCGAAAAGTTTTAATAGAGTACCTAAGGGATCAAGAGTAAATACCAAATTCTCAACCAACTAACCGATTAAGACCTGATCCCAATCCCATACCGCCTGTGCGTGGAATGGCCGACTTCTATCAGTTGGAAACCGCCACGTACGGGATTAGGGGGATGGGATCAATCACACCGATTATGACAAAGCACCAACTATGACGTAGGTTAAGTTAGTAGAGTAGGACTTAGATTAGAATACTAACATAGGAAACTGCAGCGATTACTAACCTTGGCCGGCCCAGTGCCAGGGGCACGCTCCTCGGGGTTAGCTCGGGGAGCCTGGCCACTCCAAGTAGGTTTGTACTTACTGGCACACCTGTGACGCTGCAGTTAGTAGTCATTTCTAGGTTAGAAGTAGGTAAAATTAAACTGCCCATTGCTACCTAGGAAATTAACACCAGCTCAGGAACTTAAAAAGTAGTAGTTCACTAATACAAATTGTAGGTAAATTAAAGTGTCCATTGTTACTGTAGGAATTCAACACTAGCTTAGGAACTTAAAAGTAGCTCACTAACACAAACTGTAATATTAGCTGCAAAAATATTTTTCAGACTTATGTAACAATTATGGCCCACTAATCATGTTAGGAGGTGGGCTAAATATGTATAATTAATATTGTTGTTAATAAAGAATTTTTTTTTTTTTTAAAAGAAAAACCTAACGAACAGGTAACGGGGGTACGACCATAGCTGACTAAAGCTACTACGGAGACTACCGTAGTCTAAGCTTCTAGGTAGTTTTAAATACAACACACACACACACACACACACACACACACATATATATATATATATATATATATATATATATATATATATATATATCAGAGACTGACTAGGTTATATTTGCTAGGATGACAATAAGCTGTCTTGTTTCTGTGGAAGCCTGAGCATGTGCAGTTGAGTGACAGTTGACTGTCACGAGAATTTTCTGTCCAGAGAGACAACAACGTTGATGCGAACTGATGAACTGTTAACGTGGAGACAGCACGAGAAGTATGAGAAGTATGTCGTCTGGTCCAGTGGTCAATTCAGAATTCTGTAAGTGCAAACAAGTAACAGTGGGGCTTAAATGAGCTGCGTAGTAGTTGATACTGAGTAACGCTGTCATCGAGTGACAGCGAGGTTCGTGAACTAAATTTTTCGTCGAAGCGTCCATGTTGGCGCTGCTGCTAAAGTGCGGGCGACGATACTGCTTTCGATGGGAAGTCCTCAGAGGTCAGTTTCCATAAGTTGCAGTGAGAGTAGAAAAGGGGTATGGAGGCTAGATAGATGAATTCTTACGCCTGGGAGGGTGACTGGGGAAGAAGGACAATGAGGGGGAACTATTATTGGACACGTGCAGGCAGGGATACAAGGACCGAGGGTCTTTTTATAATGGTCAGAAGGTTGGAATGTATGGGAAGAATGTGGGGGCTACGATGGTAGCTCGTATGATATCAGCAATGTTATCTGGCCACGAGGTGGGAGTCTGTTGAAGTTTCCGTGGGGTAAGGTATCGAGGGAGTGAAGGTGGAGCTATGTCGATATGTGCGCAGCAGCAACATAGGATTAGAGGGAATTGGGAAAACAATGAAGCGTTGATATTTGAGTTCACGTGATGTGTAAGATTTGCGAAGGTATTGGAGAAGTTTGAGAAGAGAAGTGCTCAAATTTTTAAAAACTGTTATCCACTGTTTCCTTTATCACTGTATGGGAGCGAGCTGATAGCTACCCTTAAATCTCCATCTACATGTTTACTCCGCAATTAACAGTTAAATGTTTGACAGGGGATTCACAGGATCACTTTCAGACTATTGCTCGACATCCTGAGTCTCGAGTGGGAAAAATGAACACATTGATATCTCTTATTTTATTGCCGGCCGCGGTGGCCGTGCGGTTCTTGGCGCTCCAGTCCGGAGCCGCGCTGCTGCTGCGGTCGCAGGTTCGAATCCGGCCTCGGGCATAGGTGTGTGTGATGTCCTTAGGTTAGTTAGGTTTAAGTAGTTCTAAGTTCTAGGGGACTGATGACCACAGCCGTTGAGTCCCATAGTGCTCAGAGCCATTTGAACCATCTTATTTTATTACGATGGTAATTTTTTCCTTGGGTAGGTGGGAGTAAAAAAATATTTTGGCATTCGGAAGAAAAGATTGATGATTGAAATTTGCAGAAAACATCTCGCCGCAACGGAAAATGAATCTGTTTTTGTGATTACCACCTCAACTCTCTTATCTTCGACACTCTCTCCCGTATTTCCCGATAATACAAGACAAGCTTCTGTCATTGCATTGTTTCGATGTCATACATCATTTGTAACTGGTAAGGATCCCATAATATGCAGCTATAGTCCAGAAGAAGACAAACAAGCGCAGTATAGGCTATCTATCCTGATGGTTCTGCCAGGGAAAGGCTACCTTTGACATGCCTTCCCCACAACATTTTCTATGTGATGTTTCCAATTTAAGCTGTCTGTAATTGTAATCACGAGGTATTTAGCTGACTCTTCATCCTATAGTTTGTGATATTTATCGCGTAACAGAAATTTTAATTGTGAAAGGTGAACTGGCGCTTTCCTCACCGTGCAGATATCTCGTTTGAGTCCTTTTGCTACTCGCTTTTATCGTCTGATCACTTCACTAGACAGTGAACGACAGCACCATCTACAAACGACCAAAGACGGATGCTCTGATTGTCCCCTAACTTGTTTTCATAGATTAAGAACAGTAGTGGGCCTATAACACGTGCCTGTGAAACCCCAGATATCACTTTGCTTTCACTAAATGTCTTCCTCTTAGTTACTACGAATAATGACCAGTCTATTCGCACAACTCCATAGGCTAGCAATTTGATTAGAACCCACCAGTGAGTAACGATGTTAAAAATGTTGCTGCTCTTCAGTCTTTGATTAAAATTGTTAATATACAAAGAAGTATGACACATCGATAGGGATAACTTGGCGATTGGAAACTGATGGGTTAATTTGTGCAGTCACCAAAATCTGTAATGTGTGTGCTGTAGACTGTTAGTAACGTTATCTAGGTGAGGGAGTTAGATGCAGATAAGATCGGAGAGGAAAGTAAAATGGACGAGAATATGGGATGAATATCACGATCAGCCAAGTGCCAAGATGTACCGGGTGATCAAAAATTCAGTAAAAATTTGAAAACTGAATAAATCACGGAATAATGTAGATAGAGAGGCACAAATTGACACACATGCTTGGAATGTCATGGGATTTTATTAGAACCAAAAAAATACAAACGTTATAAAAATGTCCAACAGATGGCGCTTCATCTGATCAGAATAGCAATAATTAGCATAACAAAGGAAGACAAAGCAAAGAGGATGTTCTTTGCAGGAATTGCTCAATACGTCCACCATCATTCCTCAACAATAGCTGTAGTCGAGGAATAATGTTGTGAACAGCACTGTAAAGCATGTCCGGAGTTATGGTGAGGCATTGGCGTCGGATGTTGTCTTTCAGCATCCCTAGAGATGTCGGTCGATCATGATACACTTGCGACTTCAGGTAACTCCAAAGCCAATAATCGCATGGACTGAAGTCTGGGGACCTGGGAGGCCAAGCATGACGAAAGTGGCTGCTGAGCACACGATCATCACCAAGCGGCGGGCGCAAGAGATCTTTCACGCGTCCAGTAATATGGGGTGGAGTGCCATCCTGCATAAACATCGTACGTTCCAGCAGGTGTTTATCAGCCAGGCTGGGGATGATGCGATTCTGTAACATATCGGCGTACTTTTCACCCGTCACGGTAGCAGTTTTGCTGTCCAGCGCCATCTGTCGGACATTTTGTGAAATTAGTTTGTTTTTTGGTTCTAATAAAACCCCATGTCATTCCAAACAAGTGTGTCAATTTTTACCTCTCTATCTACATTATTCCGTGGTTTATTAAGATTTGAAATTTATATTGACTTTTTGATCACCCTGTATGTGATAGGAGGTGACTCGTATGCGTGGAGAGAGTGGGTGGGAAGCTTTATTTGCAATGAATGAGGTAGTAAAAATTGAATTCCATGTGGCATTGCTGGCTGGAATATCCTATGGGGTGCGTTCTGTGAGGCATGGAGGGCTTCCCCCTGCATATTTCGACCACCACAATTACGTATATGTTTCGGGGGCCAGGTACAGCCCCTGCCTCATCTATGAGGTTGTTTTTAAGTGAAGAGTTAGGGTACTAAGCCGCCAGCAGCTTTCACAGCGTCCGGGTGCGGCAGCCTCGCCACATAGCGCTGCAATCGTGGGCACTACCTTACGTCCACGCAGTCACGTGTACAGACGATACCGCCTCTCTATCCCTCCACAGGCGTCTAGTTAGGTCGGCCTGGCTCCGACCGACCAACAGGCGCGCCAAGTCTCTGCCACGAGTCTCCGCTACGAATCCCACCTGCCGCTGCCCGCCAATTTGTCGCCTCGCCCCTTCGTGAGCCACGTCCGCCGCTGCACTTCCGTCAGCCGCTCCAGAGGGCACCACTTTGCAGTATTTCCATGTGACTGTCTACGAGTTCATCGCCTAGTGGGACCGTGTCGTTATTAAACTTCTCTGGTGCTCAAGACATTGTTGTTCTCAAATTGTGTAGACATTCATTCTCAGGCAGATAACTTCCGTGAATTCAGCCAGGTAACACTTTCAGCGACCGCCGATATTACGCCGGGAGAACACCCCGCCATTTTCAAGGCAAACTTCAACGAACAGGTGGCGTACATGCAAATTATAAAACCTCGGTTCTCGAACTGAAGCAGCCTCCTCCTCCGTGAATCCCGCCGTCTCTACCGTGCCTTCCTCCGCACGCGAGACCTGGACACACTACCACGCCACCGGCAACTACAGCGACACATTCGAAATTTGCTCGCGGCTAAGAAACGTCGGGACTGGCGATAGACATGCACCCGTTTAATTGCTACCCTCCCTATCAACTCGTCCAAGTTCTGGTCAGCCTTCCGTCGCCTTACCGGAACTAAACCCTCCCCCTACTATCCTCTTCTCCATGATGATCACCCCTTCCCTGACGCCCTTAGTAAGGCCAATCACTTTGCCTCCTACCTCTCCGATGTATTTTCCATCCCCGATGATCCCCAGTTCGATTACTCCCTCTTGCCGGATATCCGCGATCGAACTGACACCTCTGTCCCTCCCCTCGCTCCCGGTTTCCAGTACTTGGACAACATTGCACACACGGAACTCAATGCCCCTATCACTACACAGGACCTCCTTGCTACACTCCGCACAAAACGCACCACCACTCCTGGTCAAGATCGTGTCACCTACCGTCACCTTCGTGAAGCTCCTGTCTCTTTCCTCTCCACCCTGGCCAGGCCCTACAATGTAGTCCTGTCCACCGGTTACTACCCCGACCTGTGGAAAACCTCCCATATCCTCATGTTCCTTAAACCTGGCAAACCGCCGCCCGCCGTCTCCTCCTACCCTCCCATCAGTCTTACCTCGGTCTTCAGCAAGGTCCTGGAATCTATCCTCACCCGCCGCATCCACCAGCATCTCCGCCAGCACCGCCTCCTTCCCGTTACGCAGTGTGGCTTTCGGCCGTCCTTCTCTTCCGACGACCTTCTCCTTCACCTCACTCATCTCCTTTCCGACCAGCTAAACTCCCGTCGCTCCGCCATCTTCCTCTCCCTGGACCTCGAACGTGCTTATGACCGCGTATGGCATTCCGGTCTCCTCTTCAAGTTCCAAACCTTCACCCTTCCCATTAACTACGTCCGTCTGATCGGCTCCTTTCTCTCCCACCGTCCTTCCTATGTCACCATCCATAATACAGATACCTACACCTTTTTCCCCTCCGCCGGTGTGCCCCAAGGCTCCGTCCTCTCCCCCCTTCTGTACCTTTTGTACACGGCGGACATGCCGCCGCCGTCACCCCCCGTCCACCTTCTCCAGTTTGCCGATGACACCGCCTTCCTTGCCCATGCCCCCACCCTGCAGCGATCCCAACACCTTCTCCAATCCCATCTTCACCGGTTCACCGCTTGGTGCAACCAGTAGTTGCTCAAGGTCAATCCCTCCAAAACCCAGGCGATCATTGTCGGCACAACCACCCCTTCCTTCCGCCTCCTTGATTTCTATCTCACGATCTATGGCCGTCCTATCGCTCTCGCCCCGACCCTTAAGTACCTTGGCGTCACTCTCGACCGTCGCCTCTCCTGGACCCACCTCCGGACAATCCAAGCCAAGGCATGCTCCCGACTCAGTCTCCTCAAGCTCCTCTCCAGCCGTACGTGGGGTCTGGACCCCTCCACCATCCTCCACACCTATAAATCCCTCATCCGCCCTAGCCTTTGTTATGCCCATCCGGCTTGGATCTCCGCCCCTCCCCCTACTTTTTACAAATCCCTCCAAATATTTGAACGTCATGCTCTCCGCCTCGCCTATCGCATCCGTCTCCCCTCCCCCACGCGGATCCTGTACGATCTCATCCCCTTCCCCCACCTCCTCCTTTTCCTTGAAAGGATACGGATCCTGTACACCTCCCAAAAACTCGAGCCTCCTCACCCGCTCGTCTCCCCGATCCTCTCCCACCCCCGCCTGCTGCCGCGCCTGTATTCCCACGTCCCACCCGGTCTCCATCACTCCACCCTCCTTACCCTCTCCCAAGGTGGCTTCCGCCAGCTCCCTCTCCCTGATGATGCCCTCCTCCCCTCCATCTACCCCTCCTACCAACTTTGATCCTCCCACCCTCCTCCTGTGCTTGCTCCTCTGGGCACCCTCCCTCCCTTCTCTCCTTTTTCCCTCCCTCCTCCATTTCTCCCCGCCTCTCACCCGGGCTTCCCCTCTCCTGTCCCTCTCCTCCTGCCCCCGTATCCTCAGCCATTGGCATCCTTGTTCTCCCCTCTCCCCCACCTCACCCCTGTTCCCCTCATGGCAGGTCCCCGGACTCGCACACGCTACGTGGACATTCGCGCGCCGGAGATCACCGCCATCAGTGTATCGTGTGTGCCGTCATGCTTAGTGTTCAGTGTTCACCGTCACACTCCATCGTTCACCAGTGCCATCGTCTTCTTCAGTGTTTGTGCGTCGTATCAACAGTTTGCAGTGTGGATTCCCGTCGAGTGTGAACGGCTCCATGTTTGTCTTTATGTGTCTCCTGTTTTATTGCCCACCGTTCTGTAACTTATGTGCCTTCTTCGTGTTTATCTCTCATTGTGTATCCTATGGCTGAAGAGCAGCGTAGAATGCTGCTGACAGCCTGCCTGTTGTACAGGTTTAAAATAACAATAAAGAAAAAAAAAGAAAAAGAACTGAAGCACGAAAGATAACACACATACTGAAAACTAGTGCCACCAAAGATGACCAAAGTCAGAGCTATCGATAGTGAGACTATGAATTCGCAGGTGAGGTAGCATTGACTCTGTCCCTCTGTTTTTTGAGAAGGGAAAGGGCCGGATTCCAAACCGAGTTTAAACAGAAACCTCCATCCCTGTTAACCCGATTGCTCGCCAATTTAATCTCAACTGCCTCCCTAATAACACTGTCCCAATAGCTGGACGTGCATGCCAATATCTCGGTGTTATTATATAACATGGGGTGACCAGTATCCAAGCATTGTTCGGCAATAGCAGATCTACTTGGCTGCTGTAATCGTGTGTGCCGTTTATGCTCAGTACATCGGTCCTCCACGGTCCTGATAGTTTGACCAATATATGTCATGCCGCAGCTACAAGGAATACGATATACACCTGCCTTACGCAGTCCAAGATCATCCTTAACGGAACCCAAAAGTGCTCTAATTTTAGATGGAGGTCGTAAAACACATTTCACATCGTATTTCCATAAAATACGACCGATCTTGTTGGACGTGTTTCCTACATAAGGCAAAAAGGCAGTAGACTTAGGTGTTGACTCAGAATTATCATCAATCACCCGATGTACAGTTGGTCGATAGCGCAACGCACGTTAAATCTGTCTATAACTATAACCATTTTGACGAAATGTAACTTCAAGATGGGACAGCTCAGCTGGCAAATTCTCAGCGTCAGAAACGACATGTGGCCTGTGTACCAAGGTACGAAGTACCCCTTCACGCTGAGCCGTATGGTGACAACTATTAGCCTGTAAGTAAAAGTCGGTGTGAGTACGTTTCCTGTAGACTGCATGTCCCAATGATCCATCATCCTTCCTCCTAACCAACACGTCAAGAAAGGGAAGGCAACCATCCTCTTCCACCTCCATCGTAAAACGAATGTTCGGGTGGATCGAGCTCAGATATTCTAAAAAGACATTCAAACTCTCCCTACCATGATGCCGAGGCTTTAAATTTGCATGCACGCCGCCTGTCCGTTGCAGTTTGCCTTGAAAATGGCGGGGTGTTCTCCCGCCGAAATATCGGCGGTCGCTGAAAATGTTACCTGGCTGAATTCCCGGAAGTTATTTGAAAGTTGTATACGCCAGGAGAAACTCAGGTCCCACATTCATTCTCAGTAGTTATATTTAGTTTGGTTCTTGTAATAAACAGCTTTTATTGCAAAATGTGTTTCTCTCTTCAGCAACTCTTACTGCTCAATAAGAAGGTAGTTCAGGTTCAAGGTGCTTTTCGTACGCTCTCACTGACTGCTTTGCTTGCGAATATGTGAGAGTTGTGTCGTATGTGTATTGGTAGAATGTAGGTGAGTTTAATGGCTGCGCGTGCAATGTAGTGGTATGATGACGACGAGAGAAGGGAGGGGATGAAATCCGATGATGGGACATATGCTACACCGATCGAATAGCACAAAGGGAGCCTCCGATCTTGATGTCTGTATTCGACTTACGGATCACCATCGAAAGCGTCAAATACACTCACTACATGAGACACTGCGGAGTGATTTGCAATTTAATCTAAGACATTGTCGCAAAGACTGGTGATCAGGAATTTTACGCCACCGCCTGTCCTCCTCTTGCAGGTCATATACTGGCAGTGAAAATTTGTTCTATCACCAGGATTCGAACCTGCGTACCACGAATCGACCGCCACATCACAGGTGTTCGTTAGCGACCCTCGGAAGCGGGTGAAGAGATAGTGGATGTTATAACTGATGCGACATTGATTGCATGGTATGGGAGGACATGGTGATTTATGTCAGCCTGTGGCAGTACGTGTAGTGTATGGAGTTGTGAGGAAGGGGACACATTGTAATACGAATGCGCCATCTGGCCATGGTTCTCAAGGAATACTGTGAATTCTAGCGAGTTACTTCTGTGGAAAACATAAGCCTACCGAACACGCTGTTGGCATTTGATGAGGCTTGGGAACTTCAGCAGGTGGTGGAGGATGGTGGTTGGGGAGAAGGGTAAACGAATATTGACGGGGAGACAAAGTGTATGATGTTAGAAGGTTTGGAATGGATGATAGAACTTGCGAGAGGTGGAAACTACACGAAAGCTGTTAAAATGTTTCGAGGAGAAAGTACGGAGTTGTGTAGTACACTATCTGATGAAAAGTATTCGGACACCTATTATTAGAAGTTAACACGCAGTGTGTCCACCCTTTGCCTTTATGACTGCTTGAACTTTGATGGATACACTTCACTGAGTCGTCTGAATGTCTGTTAAGGAATGACAACCCATTCGACCTCAAGAACCGAAACCAGAGATGGTAGTTTTGTTGGATGCTGAGGTTTGGAGCGAATTCTGTGTCCAGTCTCATCCAAAATGTGTTCCATTTGGTTTATATCGGGACTCTGGACAGGCCAGTCCATTTAAGGAATGTTATTATCCACAGATCATTGTCTCACATATGCTGCTCTACGACAGGTTACACAGTCATGCTTATGGAAACAAGGATCGTCTCTGAACTGTTCCATAACTGTACACAGTACAGAACGCTTTACAATGTGGTCATATCCTTCCGTATGTAGCGTTTTCTTAAGCGCAATAAGGGGACCGCAGCTGATCTACGAAAAACCGCTACCTAGTAACACCATCCCTCCGTTCTTCACTGTTGGCACAACCTATGAAGACAGGTAACGTTCTCGAGGCATTCGCCGAACGCAAACTCTTCCTTCGGATTTCCACAGCGTATAATGTGATTCATCACTCCAAACTGACTCAGTATTTATAGATTTCCAGAAGGCTTTTGACACTGTACCTCACAAGCGGCTTATAATTAAATTGCGTGCTTATGGAATATCGTCTCAGTTACGCCATTGGATTCGTAATTTTTTGTCAGTGAGGTCACAGTTCCATCGAGTAAAACAGAAGTGACTTATGGCGTTCCCTAAGACATTGTTATAGGCCCTCTGTTTCGAGCTTCTGATGACTTTCCTAGACGATAAACGACAGCATTATCTGCAAACAACCTAACATGGCTGCTCAGATTGTCTCCTAAATCGTTTATCTACCGGGCGATCAGAAAATGTCTGAAACGCTTCTAGGGATGCTGCAGGGCACGTTCTACTGAGACATATACGTTCCGAAAAAAATTCTACACGTTTCGTCGTTTCGCTGTTATTTAGCACTGAAATTATCCAAGTGCGACACCACGTGCACACATTCAAGCGGTCTGCCAGGGACTGTGTTGCCCAAAAAGTGCTTTGTTTGAAGAGCTGAAACTTAAATTTGCGAGCGTGACGACCTGACTGACTAACTTCAATGCTAAAGAACTCGGAAACGGCGCAACGCATCGATTTTTTCTCTTAACATATATGTCTCTGTCCAATCTACCCTGCAAGTGTTTCCCACATTTTCTGATCACCCTGTATGTAAACGATTTAGGAGACAACCTGAGCAGCATTCTTACGTTGTTTGCAGATTATGCTGTCGTTTATCGCCTAGTAAATTCATCAGAAGATCAAAACAAATTGCAAAACCATTTAGAAAAGATATCTGTATGGTGCGAAAATTGGCAGTCAGCCCTAAATAATCAAAAGCGTGAGGTCATCCACATGAGTGCCAAACGGAATCCGTTAAACTTCCGTTACACGATAAATCAATCAAATCTAAAGGCCGTAAATTCAACGAAATACCCAGGAATTGCAGTTACGAACAACTTAAATTAGAAAGAATACATAAAACAGTTGTGGGGAAGGCGAACCAAAGACGGCGTTTTGTTGGCAGAAAACTTAGAAGATGCAACAGATCTACTTAAGAAACTGCCTACACCATGCTTGTCCGTCCTTTTTTGGAGTACTGCTGGGCGGTGTGGGATCCTTACCATATAGGATTAACGGAGTACATCGATGAAGTTCAAAGCAGTCAGCACGTTTTGTACTATCGAGAAATGGGGGAGACAGTGTAACGGACATAATACAGGATTTGGAGTAGACATCATTAAAACGAAACGTTTCTCATTGCGGCGGAGTCTTCTTATGAAATTTCAATCATCAGCTTTCTCCTGCGAATGCGAAAATATTACGTTGACGTCGAACTGCATAGGAAGAAAAGATCATCGTAATAAAGTAAGGGAAATCAGAGCTCGCACGGAATATATTAGTGTTCGTTTTGTGCGCTCCATGTTAGAAAGTGAAATATTAAAGAATTATTATGAAGGTGGTTCGATGAACCCTCTGCCAGGACTTGCAGAGTATCCATGTACGTGTAGATGCAGAAATCACTCGTATCTAGTCATCCACAGCCTAGTGGCGTCTCTATTTACACCACATCAAGCGTCGCTTATCATTTACTACAGAAATGTGTGGCGTATGAGGAGCTGCTCGATCACTGTATACCATTGTTTTTAACTCCATACACATAGTCATTGTGTTACCTGGACTGCGGGTAGCACTTTGGAACTCACGAGTGATTTCTTCCAGTGATTCCTTGTAACGGCATACAATCCCCCTCCGTAATGCTTGTCAGTACATGAAGTCTGCCTAATCAGGGTTTAGCCTGTAGTTATTCCTTCGCGTTTCCACTTCACAGTCACATCACCAACAGTAGAATTTGGCGTCTTTAGAAGGGTTGTTGTATGAGACAGGCAAAATATCCTCAGACTTCAAGAAGAATATAATAAGTCCAATCCCAACGAAAGCAGGCGTTGACAAATGTGAAAATTACCGAACTATCAGTTTAATAAGTCACGGCTGCAAAATACTAACGCGAATTCTTTACAGACGAATGGAGAAACTGGTAGAAGCCGACCTCGGGGAAGATCAGTTTGGATTCAGTAGAAATATTGGAACACGTGAGGCAATACTGACCCTACGACTTATTTTAGAAGCTAGATTAAGAAAAGGCAAACCTACGTTTCTAGCATTTGTAGACTTAGAGAAAGCTTTTGACTATGTTGAGGAGAATATTCTCTTTCAAATTCTGAAGGTGGCAGGGGTAAAATACAGGGAGCGAAAGGCTATTTACAATTTGTACAGAAACCAGATGGCAGTTATAAGAGTCGAGGGGCATGAAAGGGAAGCAGTGGTTGGGGGTGGGGGGGGGGGGGGGGAGTGAGACAGGGGTTTAGCATCTCCCCGATGTTGTTCAATCTGTATATTGAGCAGGCAGTAAAGGAAACAAAATAAAAATTGGGAGTAGGTACTAAAATCCATAGAGAAGAAATAAAAACTTTAAGGTTCGCCGATGACATTGTAATTCTGTCAGAGACAGCAAATGACTTGGAAGAGCAGTTGAACGGAATGGACAGTGTCTTGAAAGGAGGATATAAGATGAACATCAACAAAAGCAAAACGAGGATAATGGAATGTAGTCGAATTAAGTCGGGTGATGCTGAGGGAAATAGATTAGGAAATGAGACACTTAAAGTAGTAAAGGAGTTTTGCTATTTGGGGAGCAAAATAACTGATGATTGTCGAAGTAGAGAGGATATAATGGTTCAAATGGCTCTGAGCACTATGGGACTTAACATCTATGGTCATCAGTCCCCTAGAACTTAGAACTACTTAAACCTAACTAACCTAAGGACAGCACACAACACCCAGCCATCACGAGGCAGAGAAAATCCCTGACCCCGCCGGGAATCGAACCCGGGAACCCGGGCGTGGGAAGCGAGAACGCTACCGCACGACCACGAGATGCGGGCAGAGAGGATATAAAATGTAGACTGGCAATGGCAAGGAAAGTGTTTCTGAAGAAGAGAAATTTGTTGACATCGAGTATAGATTTAAGGGTCAGGAAATCGGTTCTGAAAGTATTTGTATGGAGTGTAGCCATGTATGGAAGTGAAACATGGACGATAAATAGTTTGGACGAGAAGAGAATAGAAGCTTTCGAAATGTGGTGCTACAGAAGAATGCTGAAGATTAGATGGGTAGATCACATAACTAATGAGGAGGTACTGAATAGGATTGGGGAGAAGAGGAGTTTGTGGCACAACTTGACTAGAAGAAGGGATCGGTTGGTAGGACATGTGCTGAGGCATCAAGGGATCACCAATTTAGTATTGGAGGGCAGCGTGGAGGGTAAAAATCGTAGAGGGAGACCAAGAGATGAATACAATATGCAGATTCAGAAGGATGTAGGTTGCAGTACGTACTGGGAGATGAAGAAGCTTGCACAGTATAGAGTAGCATAGAGAGCGGCATCAAACCAGTCTCAGGACTGAAGACCACAACAACAAGAACGACAACAACAAGGGTTGATACGTTTCTGATGGATTTTTTATCCAGCTGAGTTCTAATGACTAGTCTACATTCGAAGTCAGTGAGTGCTACTGACCGACCCATTATGTTGTTACTGCTTCTCTACTGGCAACACAATACTCCCCACTTCGTTCTATACCGGTGGGTGCGCCTCTCGTGATGTCCACCGTTTCATTGGATAAGGGTGTCCGGGCGCTTTTGGTCATATACCGTAGTTAGAGCAGAGTGTAGTGTACCTCGTCGTCGGGCAGGCAGGCGGCGGCCGCGGCTGCGGCGGCGGCGAGCGCTCGCGCCACCTCGCGGGCCCAGCGCGCCTTCAGCTGCTTGCGCACGCGCTCGTGCTCCGACCGGCGGTCCGTCAGCGCCTGCGCACACCACACTCGTATCAGCAACGATCCATCATTTCTTAACGTTACAAACGTTTTAGCATTGTACCACTAGCCACGAACTAAGCAATGAATGGAAAAGCTGCAGAATATTCAACTTGTCCTTGATATGATTTCAATGTGTGCAAAGAATAGAGACTTTCTTTCAGGGGAGTACGTACGTCCTATACCCACAGTGTTAAATTTGCAATATTGATGACCCATTATCTCAGAACCTGTGACAGATAGAGATCTGAAATTTTTGGGATGTATAGTATCACTCCTTTTCTGATTACTGAACCAGAATCAAAATGTACAGAGAAATAATTAGCTAGTTATGATTTTTAAAAAATGGTGTTCAATATTTTCTTTTCGAAGTCCACTTTTTCTTCCGTAGGTAAAAATTTGTTAGAGGTAGAGATGTTTTGGAAGGTTCAGTAGCTGCAGTGGTAACGTAGTAACTGCTAAGTGGTAACGTAGTGTAAAATTAGAGATCTGTATCTGTAATAGTTCCTGAGATAATGGGTCAAATACTTTTAAAAATGTCATTTCCGGCAAATCAAGTTGAAACATTTTATTTGATATTAACTTACACATGGAGGTATGCCAGCTTCTAGAAACAGCCAGGCCCATAAGCAGCATTATCTGGATCCTGTTCTTGATTATCCTGCAAACCTAGAAGCTTCTTGTTTTCCTGCATCTTGCCTCTTTAGTCATTTCCTCTGCTGCACGCTGGGCTTTCATGATCCTGAGTCGATCCATTCGCTGAAAGCCTTGCAGTGTGTTGACACCTGGAGTGATACCAAGTTCCTCTAGTACCCCAACTCTTGCCTTTATACCATCAGTAAACGTTATCACAGCATCACAAACACCCAAGCATAGAGTTTTCCTTCCTACAAAGACATTTTTTGGTATGTGGGTCCAAATTGCACTACTGAAAGACTCATTCGGGTTTTGTGTTCGACCATGGAGACATTTGGAAAGAAGGTCAGGGTGAGCTAATTCTCTATATATTGGTTTAATAGCTTCCATCACTGCAGATGGTATGCTGTTTTTGTGCCTAAATTGTTCCTCGCTACCCGCTGCCTGAGCTTTGCGGTTCTTGCACCACGAATCAGCACCAGGTGGACAAAGACCATGTATGGGTGTATCATCAGTGGAAGATTTGTGGAAGAATGTAGCCCACACTGCTCGTTTCATCCCTTGTAGGTCATGTGTATTGTTTATTATTGCCATTCCGTAATAATGCTGCAGTTCATCAATGTTTCTGTCTGTAAGTCTTCCTTTACCGTTTAGAGTCTTTTCATCAGATAACTTCTCTTTTCCATTTGTCTGCTTCAATCTTCGGAAACGTGTTCCCATCCGTTTTTGAACGTGGCCCACACATTCAATCTTAACAATCTGCTTATTACCATAAGGTTGGCTTTCCACTACCGATTTGTAAGCTTTTGAATCACCATCCCCCAAGTACTCAGTGTAACACACACCTCTCTCCTGTTGTGAATGTCTGAACATAGAAACAACTGCAGTAGCATCCATATCCCCATTAGTTCCCTCATAATTCTTAGCACAATTTATTTTATAGGTTTTCACTTGTTTCATCAACTGATTTACACTGATGACAGTATTTAGTTAGCACTTCAATGTCTAAAACTTTACCTGTGTCAACACTAGTGACAGTTGCAACTGCATTTTTTCATGTGTGACCTCTCTTCTGCCATGTGCCATCAACTGCCACAGATAAGTCTGTTGTGCTATTTAATTCTACTGCTTCTTTAGCAGCAGTTTTCATAGAAGCAGCAGCAAAACATTTGACACATTCACCAATTACTTCTGTGTACTTACTTGATCTGGTTGGTGGGTTTGGCAAGTTCAGCGTTGCACATAATACTTCAACTGCAGTAAATCCTTTCCCAACGCACCCATTCCATACAGGAATCTAACATTGCTCTCAAACAAGTCATTCTTGCAATTTTCAGAAGTCCAAAATGATGTCGAGAGCCGGCAAACTTCCCCCTGAATATTGGATTTTTGTTAGCCAGTCCAGTTCTTGCAGATGACTCCTCAGAGATGCTAATTTGCTCACCACAAACCTTACATGACACAGCATTTTGCAAAACTTGTCCTAACACACTCAAATCTAAAAGAACATAACCTAAACTATTTTGATCTTTGCCAATAAATAAATCCTCATTGTTTCCAAGTTTCCTCTTTGAAGCACTAGTTGGCGTTTCCTTATCACGGGTCTATGAAAAATCTATTTCAGGATCAACACTGGATGCAGATTTTGTGATATGCTGATTTCCATGAAAAGGTTGGTTCTTAAAACAACCTTTTCTTTTCGTCATGTTGAAAAGAGGTATAAGAGCGTATAATAACACACCAAACCACTATGTTTTCAGTTCAAAACTTATGAAACACGACAACTACTAAGTAAATAAACAAAATGCATGTGCTATACCGCCATTTCTGTTTACACAGTGCATCCAACCTCTTGACACGAACATTAACCTGATTTCAAGGAATAAATAGCTGAAAACCACAGCCTTCTAGATTGAATAGTTCAAGAGATAGTGATACTTAGACAAGTCAGTGCAGAACGACTGGATAATTTTACACACGCAATATTAACTTCGAAATGATAAAAACTACACTTACAATTGGAATTTTTTGACAAATAAAGCATCAAATTATTCAGGAGATATCAAATATTAATAAGAGATTATAATCCGAAAATGTCACTTTTTGACATATTCCGCCATACTTACTCCCCTTAAATGTACAGAAATTTATAATGAAGCGCTTCGCAAAACGAAAAGACGTAGGAAGGTATGACTACAATATCAATGATTCACAATTAGACTCAAACAACTCGTGCAAAAACCTGCATACTAGCGAACCAACAAAGCTTCGCTAGTATCTACGGTCGGACGACTTCTCTGGCGTAGCTGTCATAAATTATAAACACATAACTACATCGCGTATCAATCTATCTGTTAGTGATAACCGTACCGAAATGTGTACCGTAGTACTCGATGTTATACTCAAATTAAAATTACTTGGTGGTTGACAGAGGACAGTGTCGCCGGCGTGCAACCCAGCTACTCTTCACAAGGCGCTGTACGTACCTACCGGACAGGCTCTCGAGAAAGAGCTGCGACTGAATGTCGGCTGGCACCTACCAATCGACTCGCTTAAACGTTAGTCACAAAGTAATTTCAATCGGAGTAAAGTCGTGAAACACAGACACAAAAACGCAGAGGGTGACTTTAATTTACGCTATGTATAGATAGATATGTATAGATTCTGGTCAAGCTCTCTGCTGTCTCATGTCACGGCGGCTGTTTACTTTACTCCATTTGCCTGACAAATACAGCCTTTTTTTATACCTGGCCAACTCACAGCTCCCATCATTGCTACGAGATGTTACTCCGAACGCCAGTTTAATATGGGACAGATAACAATACATACACACATCAAAACATGATTTTCATCACCCCAGTTCCCAGAACTCCTGAAGATAGACGTTGACTGTGGATATTGTATCACAGACACAGTCCCTTTGACTGTTCAGAGATGTCAGTAAACCCGCCCAAAGAAGTAAACAACCATGCATGAGCAACGCCTATTAGACGGAGGGGTCCGACAGCCGATCAGTTCCAGTCATTCCACCAGGAAGGATGTACACGGCTCATGTTGTTTGTAGTTCAACCATGCCTATACGGTCAATACCGCGGTTCGATGGCGTCCGCATAGTTACTTTCTGCCAGGAAGGGCTCTCAACAAGGGAAGTGTCCAGCCGGACATGGAAAAGATACAGAGAGACAGGAACTGTCGATTACATGCCTCGCTCGGGCTGCCCAAGGGCTACTACTGCAATGGATGACCGCTGTCTACGGATTATGGCTCGGAGGAACCGTGACAGGAACGCCACCATGTTGAATAATGCTTTTCGTGCAGCCACAGGACATCGTGTTACTACTCAAACTGTGCGCAATAGGCTGCATTATGCGCAACTTCACTCCCGATGTCCATGGCGAGGTCCATCTTTGCAACCACGACACCATGCAGCGCGGTACAGATGGGCCCAACAACATGCCGAATGGACCACTCAGGTTTGGCATCACGTCCTCTTCACCGATGAGTGCCGCATATGCCTTCAACTAGACTATCGTCGGAGGCAACCCGGTCAGGCTGAATGCCTTAGACACACTGTCCAGCGAGTGCAGCAAGGTGGAGGTTCCCTGCTGTTTTGGGGTGGCATTATGTGGGGCCGACGTACGCTGCTGCTGGTCATGGAGGGCGCCGTACGACTGTAAGATACGTGAATACCATCCTCCGACCGATAGTGGAACCATTAGACTGCTTACATCATGCTTGGCCGCCCTATTCCGGAGTATTGCTGTGCGGTGTGGGATTCGCATCAGATGGGGCTGACGGATGACATCGAAAAAGTACAAAGAAGAGGAGCTCGTTTTGTATTATCCTGAAGTAGGGGAGGTGGTGCCACAGACATGATACGTGAATTGGAGTGGCAATCACTAAAACAAAGGCGTTTTTCGTTGCGACGGGATCTTCTCATGAAATTTCAATCACCTGTTTCCTCCTCCGATTGCAAAAACATTCTGTTGGCACGCACCTACATAAGGAGATATGATCATCACGATAAAATAAGAGAAATCAGGGCTCGCACAGAAATATTTAAGTTCTCGTTTTTCCCACACGCCGTTCGAGAGTGGAACGGGAGAGACAGTCTCGGCCAGGCGCTTTATAGTGAATAGCAGAGTAATCGCGTAGGTGCAGATGTAGATGCATATTGGCAGCATATGGCGAGGCACTCGTCTTCATGGACGACAATTCGCGCCCCCATCTTGGACATCTTGAGAATGACTTGCTTCAGGAAAACGACATCGGTGGTGGTGGTTAGTGTTTAACGTCCCGTCGACAACGAGGTCATTAGAGACGGAGCGCAAGCTCGGGTTAGGGAAGGATTGGGAAGGAAACCGGCCGTGCCCTTTCAAAGGAACCATCCCGGAATTTGCCTGAAACGGTTTAGGGAAATCACGGAAAACCTAAATCAGGATGGCCGGAGACGGGATTGAACCGTCGTCCTCCCGAATGCGAGTCCAGTGTGCTAACCACTGCGCCACCTCGCTCGGTTAAAACGACATCGCTCGACTACAGTGACCAGCACGTCCTCCTGACATGAACCCTATCGAACATGCCTGGGATACATTGAAAAGGGCTGTTTATGCACGACGTGACCCACCAACCACTCTGAGGGATCTACGCCGAATCGCCGTTGAGTGGGACAATCTGTACCAACATTGTCTCGATGAACTTGTGGATAGTATGCCACGACGAATACAGCCATGCATCAATGAAAGAGGACGTGCTACTGGATATTATAGGTACCGGTGCGTACAGCAGTCTGGACCACCACCTCTGAAGGTCTCGCTGTATGGTGGTACAACATGAAATGTGTGGTTTTCATGAGCAATAAAAAGGGCGAAAATGATGTTTATGTTGATCTCTATTCCAATTTTCTGTACAGGTTCCGGAACTCTCAGAACCGAGGTGATGCAAAATTTTTTTTTGATGTCTGTATATTACCCACTCATCGTTACTATAATTTTGTACGTCAATCTTTTGCCTGTGTGAGTCAATTTATTATTGAAAACCGTTTAAAATTCCTGACAGTAGTTCATAAAATTGGCCTTTGCGTAGAGAAAGGAAAATGCAGCTGAGGACTTTAATTTATAATATGTGCACATAACAATTTGTTTCTTCTGGTGCAAGCAATACCTCCTCAAGACCAACCTGTCCAAAACCTAGGCATTAATTATAGGACGAACCATTCACAGCTTCTAACTTCAAGACTTCTGCCTCACCATCTACTACCGTCCTAAACCTCTAAGTAACAAACTAAAATATCTTGGAATAATCCTCGACTGGCAACTAACATGGAACCCTCACCTACTAATCATCCAATAAAAAGCCCACAATAGACTAGAACTGCTTAAAATACTAACTGGCTGAACTTGGAAATTATACCCCTTCACTATCCTACATACTTACAAAATCTTGACCCGTTCTCTATTACGTCAATGTTGCATGCATTTCCGTCCCTCTTATGTTAGTCTCTCCATATCCTTGAATTTCATGCACTCCGCATTGTTTTCCGCAGACGCTTACCCTCCCTTACGTGGATCTTCTACAATCTCATCAAATTTCACCCTTCCACACCAACATCGAACACCACCGCATATCCTATGCTATCCACAATCTTGATTCCAGTCACCACATTGTTTTCCTTCTAATTACCAATGCTGGTATAATGCCGCGCGTTTACAAACAACTACCACCATCCATAAACCCGCACGCACTGCGTATCCTGTTCCAACACAAATTCAGCCGACACGCTCTCCCAGACAATGAAATCCGCCCCGACATTTATCAATCCTACGAACTATAACTCCACATCATGGCTCTCCACCTACCAAATTTATGTTCCCCTACCAGCTTCCCACTGTCAACCCTACCACCTACATTCATTTCTATTAATAACAAACAACGGCTTATATAACTACACACGACCCGATCCGCACCATTCTCCACACGGTCTCAGTGGGTTATATCCCCAAGATATTTAATTTTTTTTTTTGCCTTTTCTGTTTGGTCACTATCTATTTTCAGAAACTTCTGTGCATTTTTAATGTTTGTAAAAGTTTTGATTTTCCCTGAAGAGATTTTAATGCCATTCCTACTGACTATTTTTTCTCTAAAAGACTGAGTTCTGTTAAAGTAAATGTCATATTTTCAGAAGGTACAGCAAAGCTATCTGCAAATGTGAGACAATGTGTCCGAATATTTTCGTTTTCTCTTCCCAACTTTAGCGCTGAAATCTCATCATTTATGCAGTTTTACATTCAAACAGCTAAAAAGAACTGGTGATAGTCCATCTCTTTTCCATATACCTGTGTGTATTTCGATGGGCTAATATTTGTTGCCATAAATTTCATTTTAGATAGTGTCTGTTAGTGTTTTACGAACTAGGTTTGCTAATTTAGATTTTGTACAAAATCCTCGAATTATTACATCCACAGTTAGTCTTTCAACGGAATCAAACATCTTTTTGCAATCAAAAACATTTCCATAATTATTATGAATTCTTTAAACTGTGACTTCAGATTAAATATTTGTTCAGAAAACGATCTTCCCTTCCTAAAAACATCATGATATGTACCTGAATGACTGTCCAGTGTTTATTCTACTCAGTTAAGTGAAATCTTGAAAAATATTTTACATGCAGTTAGCCGCAAAGAAGTTCCTCTGTAGTTGTTAACGTCTTGTTTGTTGCCTTTCTTGTGTAGTGGATGTACGAAGGCTACCTTCCAGTCTGCTGAGGTTTTTACTGTCATCCAGATTTACTCATAGATTAATTTTAGCTCATTTTTTAATTTTTTGTAACAACTTTTCACTGAAGAACGGGGTATTGTACCGCTCGCAGCTCACCCTCTACCCACACGGAGTGTGTGTGTGTGTGTGTCGGGAGGGGGGGGGCGAAGTAAAAGACAGAAAAAAACCAAATTTGTAGTGATATGGAATGAAATGATCATATAGTTTGAGTCGTAGGTAAGGTGGCTGACGGTTCATTGGCAGAACACTGGAAAAATGCAGTCAGTTTACAAAGGAGACTGCTTACCCATCTTAGAATATTGTTCAAGTGTGTGTGACTCGTACCCCTGCGAGCCTACTTACAAAGTTTCAAGAACTGGTATTAAGTGAAGACTCTAAACATATCGTTCATCCCCTTACGTGTCGATCCCTTAGTGGCAGTAAAGACATCATTGGCACTACTTACAGCACAGTGGTATTTAAATACTCATCATTCCCGCTCTCCATATGGGACTGGAACGGGAAGAAAGTTTAAGAAGTTGTAGCATGCGAAATACTCTATACCGTGCACGTCTCAGTGGTTTCCACAATATACACGGTGTAAAAGAACAACATGTACAACATTTTGGAGTGTATGGAACACATAAAATGACCCTTTTTTGTGACATAAAGTCGCAGGTGCAACGTTACCCCGCAAGGAATCCATGAAAGTTTTGATGCTACTGATATTCAGAGACGGTGTGATGCTTTTTGTTGTTAAAGATGCTGCCGAAAATGGCGCCTTCTTACATTAATGGACAACTGGCTTCTGCGTGCCAACGTATCTGACGGTGTTGTTCACAGCTATCTGATTGGGCCGTAGCTTCTGCCTAACACGCTCTGTGAAGGATGTTACTGTATCTTTCTCCGTGAAGTACTAACTGAAATGTTGGAGAAGCCTCACACTTTGCCGTTGATGCCAGCAAAGATTTAAACAATGTTTCCCCAACTGTAGGATTTGGAGGGGTGAACCGGTACCGTAGCCTCCAAGTTTCACCGACTTTACTTTTATAGTTTTCTTTTTGTGTGGGGAGATGAAGCGTTCGGTACACGAGACACCGAAAGACACTCCAGAAGAGCCGCTTGCCCATTTTAGGCTGGTACTGCAGCAGTTATTCGTGATAAACCTGGTTGTTTTGAGAGTGAGATACAATCATTGGCACGCAGATGCCAGTTGTGCATTAATATAAACAAACGACATTTTCAGCAACATCTCTAAAACAATTCATCACATTGCAGTTTGAACATCGCCTGTAAGTATCAATAGCGTAACTTTGATTGTCCTTATAACAAACTAAAAGACTTTTGACTAACGTTCGACAGGCAACTTACTTTGTCCGTAAATCAGTTAAAGCTAATGTTGGGTTACTTCCTTCGAATAAACGGCTGCCTATGACGACAGAGCCTAACATTTGTTATACTGTTTTTAATGAATATTTACTCCATGTTACGAGAAGATGAGCAGGAGCCTGTAGCGACATATAGCTGTAATTAAGCCATATATGTATGGCATCTAGCGGCTAAGTTCTGTACCAGTATTGAAATCACCCTTTAAGCATGTGGCAACTGTCATAGTCAAGTCTAATACTTAAGTGAAATTACAATTAAATCAGTACCATTAGCTGTTGGCAGGCATTGATATACATCTACGGGGACAGTTGAAAATGTCTGCCCCGACCGGGACTCGAACCCGGGATCTCCTGCTTAGACAGCAGACGCTCTATCCAACTGAACCACCGAGGGCACAGAGGATAGGGCGACTGCACGGACTTATCGCCGGCACGCTCCCCGTGAGACCCACATTCTCAACTTATAGACCACACACTACATTCGTAGTGCCCCTGCTACTATACCCATTACTCGCGGCAGACAATCCACCGAGTCCCGTACGAGTTCAGGCAATTTGTGTGCATCCGCACTGAAGAAGGTCAGCAGCTGGTTAGCCTTAACGATATGAAGATGGCACCTGTTCTTTCGGACATCTCCGAAAGAACAGATGCCATCTTCATAATACTTAAGTGTCGCACACCTTCTGTGTATCAAACGATGCCAATTAAATGCTTCTGGATGAATTCGTTGAGGATAGTTATTGAATAAATGACACACTCCTTCGGCGAAGGATTAATGAAGTAAAGTTCTGTCAGACAAATATCTAAAAACAGTGAGAATCTACACTAATGGCCATTAAAAATGCTACATCTAGAAGAAATGCAGATGATAAACGAGTATTCATTGGACGAATATATTATACTAGAAATGACATGCGATTACATTTTCACGCAATTTGGGTACATAGATCCTGAGAAATCAGTACCCAGAACAACCACCTCTGGCCGTAATAACGGCCTTGATACGCCTGGACATTGAGTAAAACAGAGCTTCGATGGGGTGTACAGGTACAGCTGCCCATGCAGCTTCAACACGATACCACAGTTCATCAAGAGTAGTGACTGGCGTATTGTGACGAGCCAGTTGCTCGGCCACCATTGACCAGACGTTTTCAGTTGGTGAGAGATCTGGACAGTGTGCTAGCCAGCACAGCAGTCGAACATTTTCTGTATCCAGAAAGGACCACACAGGACCTGCAACATGCGGTCGTGCATTATCCTGCTGAAATGTAGGGTTTCGCAGGGATCAAATGAGGGGTAGAGCCACAGGTCGTAACACATCTGAAATGTAACGTCCACTGTTCAAAGTGCCGTCAATGCGAACGAGAGGTGACCGAACAGTGTAACCAATGGCACCCCGTACCATCACGCCGGGTGATACGCCAGTATGGCGATGACGAATACACGCTTCCAATGTGCGTTCACCGCGATGTCGTCAAACACGGATGCGACCATCATGATTGCTGTAAACAGATTTTAGATTCATCCGAAAAAATGACGTTCTGCCATTCGTGCACCCAGGTTCGTCGTTGAGTACACCATCGCAGGCGCTCCTGTCTGTGATGCAGCGTCAAGGGTAACCGCAGCCATGGTCTCCGAGCTGATAGTCCATGCTGCTGCAAACGTCGTCGAACTGTTAGTGCTGATGGTTGTTGTCTTGCAAACGTCCCCATCTGTTGACTCAGGGATCGAGACGTGGCTGCACGATCCGTTACAGTCATGCGGATAAGATGCCTGTCATCTCGACTGCTAGTGATACGAGGCCGTTGGGATCCAGCACGGTGTTCCGTATTACCCTCCTGAACCCCCGGATTCCATATTCTGCTAACAGTCATTGGATCTCGACCAACGCGAGCAGCAATGTCGCGATACAATAAACTGCAATCGTGATAGGCTACAATCCGATTTTTGTCAAAGTCGGAAATGTGATGATACTCATTTCTCCTCCTTACGCGAGGCATCACAACAACGTTTCATCAGGCGACGCCGGTCAACTGCTTTTTGAGTATGAGAAATCGGTTGGAACCTTTCGTTATGTCTGCACGTTGTAGGTGTCGCCACCGGCGCCAACCTTGTGTGAATGCTCTGAAAGGCTAATCATTTGCATATCACAGCATTTTCTTCCTGTCGGTTAAATTTCGCATCTGTAGCACGTCATCTTCGTCGTGTAGAAATTTTAATGGCCAGTAGTGTAAAAGACTACACTTTGATTTGAAAGAGGTGTCCGGAACCGCGCGACTGCTACGGTCGCAGGTTCGAATCCTGCTTCGGGCATCGATGTGTATGATGTCCTTAGATTAGTTAGATTTAAGTAGTTCTAAGTTCTATGGGACTGATGACCTCAGATGTTAAGTCCCATAGTGCTCAGAGCTATTTGAACCATTTTGAAAGAGGTAGGTTTTAAATCGCTGGAGGTGGAAACAACCACCTTATCTAGCCTAATCTCGAATGTATGAAGGCTATTATGGAAGTAAGGAAAGAATGAACATTAGATATTGACGTCCCACCAGCAGTGCGATCATTACAGACGGTGCACAAGCTCCGATTAAAAAAGGATGGGGCAGGAATTTGACTATGCCTTTTTCAAAGGAACCCTCTAGGCATGTGCCTGGAGTGATTTAGGGAAACCATGAAAAATGAAACTCAGGATGGCCGGACGAGGTTTTGAACCATCGGCCTCCCGAAAACGGCTCCAACGCGCTCACCACTGCGACTCATCGGTCGGTGTTGTAGAAGTAACAGACTTTCCACAAGAATAAAGTGACTTTGTTTAGTCGTCATCATGTCAACAGTATGTATTGCGTAGTACTAATGGTACTCCAGGTCAATATTGTACGAAGCTGGAGAAAGGTAACCTAATATTAGCACTGTTATTGTCCTTCGAGCAAAGTCTGAAACGAAAATCATGGCGTACACAAGTGGACGAGCATCAGTGAATAAGAATTCTTTCTGGAGTAAACGTTAAGAGTTTGAGCAAACAACAATGAGTCATGTTCGGTTTGTATTGGCTGGTGTTCACTCGTGCCCCACTCGTTGTCGGTCTTCTAGCGAATCACCAATGTATGTTCGCGTCCTCCCCGCTTTGGCGCTAGGAGTAGAGAGAGTATTCATTTGTTGTTTTCTGTGTGAAGTGCTAAGTAATTCTGTTGTTGGATTGATGGATCTTATGGGCGCTCAGCATCGAGATCATCAACGCTTTTGTTGTTGACATGACTTCTGCGAATGGTGGAGTGGTACGAAGAGAATGTAATGTTGGTAGTAGAAGAATCTGAATCTCATAATTGCTCATAGGACACAAAAGATAAGGAGCACAAATGCCGAAGAGAATTATATATGATCGACAGAAAATTTCCGAAACACTCAATGGCCCAACTGGGGACATGAGCAAGAGGATAGATTTATTAGTACTTTCCGGCAGGTGAGACTGAAGTAAATGAGAGCAGGGTTTTTAATTATTTTATTATAAAAGAGTTGCATAATAAATTTCCTTGAAAGTAAACCAGTATGTAAATGTGCGTACAGGGGGTTTCAAAAGTGGTGATCAATATTCAGGGATATGACAGGAATGATCATTCGAAACAAAAAGACCTATGAGATATTCTTGATCTTCGATATTGTGAATCAAATCTCTTCTACTGCAAGCTCTTTGCTTTCCATATTTTGGGAAATGTCCAGAAAACATGTGCTCTACAATGCATACCTTAAAAGTTATGAGCACTTGTTCATTAGAAGAGTTGTGGTCCAAAGTACCGAAGATGTAGCTGTTAACGTATGCATTTTACAGAACATTTTTTCTGGACATTTTTTTCTTGTTTTGGTCCATACTACCACTTCCCAAAATATGGAAAGCAAACAGCTTGCAGTTGAAGAGATTTGCTTCACAGTATCGAAGATCAGAAACTGCTCATAGCTCTTAAGATATGCGTTTTAGAGGCCATGTTTACTTGACTATTTTGTTTAGAATGGTCATTCCTGTCATATCCCTGAATATTGTTCATCACTTCTGAAACACCCTGTATTATGCTGATGAAAATGAAAAATATGCGAAAGACATGATCATTCTCGTTTCTTACGTCCATAGTGACTGTAATGACATAGCTGATGCATCACTGTAATTTGAGAAGTTTTTTTATGAAATGACCCAAAATATAAAAATTGTTGCCCCTCTACTAAGCTATACAGCGGAATTCATCAAGTAGCCTATGTGGTAAGTTATATGTATCTTTCATATTTCTTTAATCATATTTTATTGAACTTGTCTTATTTATATGTATTTTAATAAAATCCTATCACTCCAAACTTCAAGAACTGTCTAAGATACAGCAGCAATTGAAATGCGAAACAATTCCTAACGTAAATATCTCCAGTTGCTAATATCCAGAGGGTACACGCTAGCCATTCTTAAGGGTGTATTCATCTTCGATAATTAGTGTTCTGTTTTTGTATTTCCTCGTTAGATGTATTCAGATTCCAATGTGTTCAATGTTTTGGAATAATGCTAAATATGACTGGAGCTACAATTTGATGTTAAGTGAAGTAACTTCATGCCATACACGCTTACGAGTAAGTTCAGAACCTACATTTTTCTTTTCCTTCGTAATTTTGCTTGCATCGCCATACAAAATGATTCTATCTGAATAGAAAGATTTGCTCCGTGGCTGTAACTAATGTTGTTATCGAGTGAAACCTGTGTGAAGATTAGTAGTTGCGTTCGTAGGGTGGCACGCAGTTCTTGTTCTCTCATGGTCCATCACATTGTAAACGTTTATTCTAGGATGCAAGCGACTGGGAGTGAAAACTGTCGTATTATCCCCGGAGGTCAAAGAGGCTTAAGATTTTGTATACGATGGTCGTAGTCCTTTCAATAACTCACTGCGCCGTGCTTTGTCGTTCTGCAGCCTAATGTGTTGTATCAGCGCGAACCTGCATGCAGTATTGCTGTAGTAACATGGAACGTTGAAATAAATACATGAAGAAAGCTGACAGTTTAACTTACTTCAAACAGAGCCTATTGTTTCAGTACAGAGACGGTATAACTGATCGTGACAAGATTATCGAAGTTGGTGAAATTAACATAAAGAGTGGATTGTTAGCAGTGTTATTTGGCGTATATTTTCTAACTACATTCAGAAACAGAAAACTGGTTCAAAAAGCAAATGCTGTTAGATTACCTGACGAAAATGAAAGAATGCTGGCTAGAGTCGTATTACAATTTCTGCTTTACGTATTACGAAGTAATTGGTTTTAGTCGAGAATTACCCTGCTTTACTAAACTGATGAGTAGCAGTCGAAAATAAGTATTAGAAAGAAGTGCAAATTAACGAAGGTAATGAATTAATGCAGACACTGTTCTGAATGAACGTACAGTTCCAAGTAGTCTTTCTGTTTGCCGCGCGGAGTGGCCGCGCGGTTAGGGGCGTCATGTCACTAATCGTGCGGCCTCTCCCATCGGAGGTTCGAGTCCTCCCTCGGGCATGGGTGTGAGTGTTGTCCTTAAGTTACTTTAAGTAGTGTGTAAGTCTAGGGACCGATGACCTCAGCAGTTTGGTCCCTTAGGAATTCACACACACTGTCTTTCTGTTTGCCAAGTAAATATCGAACATACAGTTGGTTTTCAAATGGTTCAAATGGCCCTGAGCACTATTGGACTTAACATCTGAGGTCATCAGTCCCCTAGAACTTAGAACTACTTAAACCTAACTAACCTAAGGACATCACACACATCCATGCACGAGGCAGGATTCGAACCTGCGACCGTAGCAGTCGCTCGGTTCCAGACTGAAGCGCCTAGAACCACTCGGCCACCACGGCTGGCACAGATGGTTTTCAAAGAGAAATGTTTATTTATGGGCTGTCCATTTTCTGCCTGAATCTACCTGTACATCGTAACTATAATGCTGAAGATAAGTTGTTAACTGAATAATAGTGTAGTCACATGTAACTTAAATGTACCATATGATAGATTATTAATTGTGAATTTTACTTTCCTTGAAAAACGTCTGTGACACAGTGATATCATGTAGCCTCTGCGTCACAATTCGTTATTTAGAATGCAAACAGAGTGTGAAGATATGTAATAACAATATTACATGGTAAAAGTGAATAAACTGTTTTGAGAAAAGCATTAGCTAACAGAAGAACACAAATGAAGTACGTTACACAAACTGTGCTTGTGCTGGCTTTCTAGTGGTCTCGTAGTCGACGGGACAACAGCTCTTATTCTTCCTTCTGCTTAGTGTACATACGTTTGCTATCTTATAGTTTACGAAAATAGCATGTGTCTGACTTTCAGTAATGTCTGTCTAGCTTGTGGCATATCAGCTAGAGCAGGGCTTTACTGCTCGGCGGCTACTTGTTTATTCCGTCAAATTCTCAGCTGCAATCACTAGGCTGAGTCTCGATTTCAGATCTTTCCAGCACAGAAAATTGTCATATGGCTGTCGGAAAATGAACCTGACCCGTTTCCATCGCTACCCAGCAACGAAAATCCTTAGACCACTATGATGTCACGGAAATAGTAATACCTGTGCTTGTCCAGCAATCCTTCGTGCTGTATCAGTGTCGGACGATAAGACGGACATGCAGTATATACTCGTACATCCGCATTACCGGACACTAATGTCGTAGGAGGCCGCATGTCGAATGATCTTTCCTGAACACTGAGTGTTTGTGTCTCTAATGCACTCCATCGTTTCTTCTGAGCTATATCAAATAAAATAAGCACAGTTCTAGGCAGACTAGATATTCAATCCATGTTCCAAGGAAAATTAAAGAAGTTTTGTGCCCAGTAAAAGATCTGGTCACAGTTCTCCTGGAATTTGTAAAACTTCCTCTGAATGCAGTTACAGTGTTCAGTCTGTACTTAAATTTTCATAACGCTGAACAAAGTACCGACGCCATATTTCATATGGCGATTTTCACAAATCTGTTGGCGAACTCAGACAAATAAAATCTACGAATATGTTTGATGAAACGAAGATCTTATCCCACGCATCTGCGCAGTGGTTTCTGTCATCAGTGAAGCCTTAGAGAACAGTATGTGCAACAATTTTAACCGCGACAGCATCTACACCTGAAGTGGTGCATGGGAACGGGGGCTCGATACTGAAAGAGGACAGAGAAATAAGCAGAGTTTTCCATCGTCAAATGGAATGAGTACTGCTACTGATGTACTATAGCTATTGACGTCATTTCTGGTAGCATACAGAAGTTCTGTGAGTTCGTGACGTCTCCATGACATGATTCAGCCAACTACGTCCCGAAGTACCTCGTGGTCTATTAGTACGAAAGGTCCATCCTGATGATGACGAAAGAGAAAGTCAGTGACAGCTTGAATATATAAACGAATCTGATGCGGCAAGAGAACCAAGAACATTTATCCAGTAATCTCTCTTACCCTACAAGATTTGTCCGTCCAACTGCCAATATGTTATCGAATATTTCCGTGTAATAGTGGCCTTGAAAGAATGTGTTGTTGCTCTTCGCTCTTTTACTGATGTCTGTGTCGAAGCCTCTTGGGACAAGAGCATTAGAGTGTTGCAAGAGCAAGTGAAACTGCCTCCCTGGACTCAACAATGGTTTCTGTATGCATAGTGTACGAATGCAAGAGTTCATTTGTAATGGCCGTTTTGGGCGAAGATAGCAATGTGTTCCCATCCAGATTTCCTCTTGTTGATTGAGGAAGGAAGACTGATCTAGAAATAGAAGAAGGCTTACAGATTCATGTTCATAGTCGAAGGAAGAAGCAAAAAGACTGTAATCGGTAGATCGACAGTTTTACGAATAATAAATCCAACTCTTTGTTGTTAATAATGAGCCGGTTTATGACCTTCACGGTTCGCGTATTACAAGACATTCTCAGTCTAGAAAGAAATTATTGTAGTGCACCACAGAAGAGCGACGAGTTTTGCAGTTTATTGGCTACGGGTCGGTTTGGATTTATTGAGGAGGAGAAAATTAGAGACCTGATCTCATTTACTTAAATGGAATACAATCTGTGTTTAGAAAATAAGTTTCAGCGTAAATTCGATAGAAGACGAGGACCTTCTTAGAGGTTTGATGGCGATTTAAACTTTTAGTACCATGGGCTCCTGGATATGCTAAGTTTCTCACTGCTGCTACTGCATACTTAGTGATGTCTCTGTTATGATCTGTGATCGTCGACCTCCTCTGTGGTGGATGTTTGAATTTGTAGGGGGAGGTGTTGTTCTATCTTAGTTGGTTGTCGGAATTTCTTATTTTGTAGGCAGCCTTACTCCAGTTACAAACAAGATAATATACGAAATTATCCAAACTGAGATTATATTTGTTACATCGGATAGCCCAGAGACAGAAGACACAGAATCGGGTTGAGAAAACATTTCTGACTCACCTGCACGTACTTCTTCTCCAACTGACAGCAGACCGTCTGGCTGTTGTTACACAGCTCTACGTCGTGGTCCAGCGCCGTTGAATACTCAGACTGGAAAGGGAGATTACTCTGAAACAAAGGAATAACATTTCGTAGTAAGACTTTTAAATACTGATATTATTGTTGCTAATACATATTTTGTTTTGTTCCCTTTCATCTCTGTTAATAACGCGGTGGAGCACAGAGTAATAAGGACTATGTGAATTTCTTGAATTCGTCTCTACTTTTACAGTACAATTATTACGTTAAACTAATTGTAGGATAAGCCGTTTCCAGGATCCACGTAAGAAATAGCTCACAAAATATTTGTTCGATGTATTTTTTAGTGTTGCTTGTGACTTTGGGACCTTACGAGGTTGGATTAATAGACGACGTAGAGAAGACAAGGCAAAGAGTTGTGTGTTTCGTCACGGGTTCAGTTAATTACCGCGAGAGCGTTGCGCAGTGGATCAACAAATTCCAGTGGCGCTTTCGGAATCTGCACTAATCTCACTAGATATTTTCATGTATTTTACGGCTTTAAACACGCCTCTATCTCCGGCGTTCAACCTATCTTTGTGATATACCTTCTAACCAGAATTTAGAATCTCTTTTCTACTAACGTCTGGTTTCATCCGGGCTTCTGCCCCTTGTACGATGTGCGAATTTTTACAGTTTGTAGGGGAGATTACATATGGGATATTTCCACAGCCGCTTCTGCAGTTAACTAACGCTACAATAACATTTTATTTCTCAGATATGCCATGGCGAAAGCTATCTTCTTTAATTAGTTTTGGACGGTATTCTTCCCGTATGAGATCATAACGTATCTAATGGGACCTGTGGAGAGATTTCTCCATCAGAAAGTCCCACACCCGCATGTCTTAGCTACTCCGATGCCCAAATAGCCGCTTCCTGCGTGTAAAACACCGGTAAAGTGAGGGGAGGGGGGCAGGACAACAATCCGCAACCAAGATCGTCATAGAATCGTCTGAATCGTCTAATTTAAGCCTTCAATTCGGTACCAAACGAGAGGACTGAAATTGCTTCTGAGAAGGATGCAGCAAAACGTTAGCTCTGCTTCCACCTTGCCTTTACCAAAGCAAGCAGCCGCCTATACGAACCGAGGATGGCCTCCGAATCCAGGCGGCAGACGTCATTCGTGCCGACATGAGCCACGAATTGCAACTGGCTGCAGTCAGCGCGCTCGAGTACTGCCAGCAGAGCCTCCTCACATCTCGAGAGTGACACCTCGACAAGTAAATAGAGTGGACACTGGCTTTCTTTCCCGATCTGCCTGCTACATCCCTAGAGACCTGCATCGTCCGTATCGCGTTTGAGTTCCCGCTGACACACAATTCCGCCCTCCGCGCCTGTTCGTGTCTTTTTTCTCGAAGATCAGCCTCGCCCCCCCCCCCCCCCCCCCCAAAAAAAAAAGAGGCGTCCCGTGCTGGCTCAGATGTGAGACAAAAACTAAACAAAATTTAGTGTAATAAACACAAATTGATATTGCTGCTGGCACGTCTGCTGGACTCTGCGGCTGCGACTTGATTTAGCATAGCAAGTTCGAATGATTCCATCAGATCACTGAGGCCAACACGTTGTTCGTTCATGACTTTTGTCATAACGGAAGAATAGCCACAATGGATGAGATTTTTGACACCATGAAGGTGGTTTCCAGGCTGCTCAATACATTTCTTTCCTTCAGTCTGTTGCTGTCTTGTTCGATTAATTTCGCTATTTCCGATATTCATTCTGTAGCTCTGACATCGCAATGTCTCCTCACGTCCGACAATTCAGTACAACAATCATTAATAAAAAAATAAGTTAATAGGTTTTAGCAGGTTTAGGTCAGGCATATGCAGAGCTCGAAACCAAAACGCCATTAAATTGAGTCATCTGAAAGTACTACTTACACATGAAATAACTAATATACTGTAGTTATAAAGCCCAGCAAATCAGTTACGTATTTGATTATGTAAACGAACAATGTGGACTACAGTCTTTGCTAAATCATGTTACTTATAAGAGTATGCGATAGAGTTAGACACTTTAGTTGGCGACGAAGGTTTGAGGCCTCTGAGTCGAATGTCAGGTTTTATACTGTGCTACAAATTTTTCCACCGTTGAAGTTGGAACTAGTGTTCAAGTACTTCCGAGAAAATGACGTAGTCATTCCAGTGATTCAAGGGATCGTAGAGTTTTCGATAATTGTTGTGGCAGTAGTGTGTTTTTCTTCTTCCTTCGGTTTTTCACACTGAATCACGTCAAATATATAAATTGAGTTTACTAAAATGAAAGCAGATACTTATTAAATGGTAGACATAAATCTTTGTTGATCAACCCCAAAAAATAAAATTCCTCTCATGTTCAGAAAGAACAGAACACCTTGAACGACTAGAGATAGGACCTCCATATTCACAAAACATATACGTAAGTACGTTTTGCAGAAATGATTAGCATTTAAACCATGGCGGCCCGCGGGTTCGATGTCAACATCGATATCGCGGAGCAACGCCATCTACCGGTAACATGTGCCTGAGGCTTTCGTTGTCGCTATAAACCGAAGGTGATGGAGCAGTTCGACTTGAGCAGACGTGCAGGATACCTCGCAGACGTAATCGCGAACGTACCGTCAAATCAGTGAGTTTGTGAGAGGGCGCACTATTTGCATGAGAGAATGTCATGCATCCATCCGGGAAATTGCTGCTCATGTGGGAAGAACTGTTTCGGCAGTGCAACGGGTGTGTACCGAACGGTTCACAGATGGCCCAACACGACGAGATGGGTCAGATTGCATCACCCAGACTCCCCACCCCCCATTCCCGATACTTAATCCGAAAGGCGTTGCAGAATAGATCTGTGTCCTCGTCGGCTCTGGAGCAACAGTGGAACAGTGGAACACATCGTAGACTATCAGAAGTGACAGTCTGTCACCGTTTATTACGGCATGGCATACGTGCGCGTCGTCCACTTTTCCGCCTATCTTTGATGAATGTGCAGAAACATGCTAGACGGCAATGGTGTGTGGAACGACGCCACTGGGGACGGGAATGGCCTCATACAGTGTTTTCTGACGAATCCAGGTTCTATTTGCTTGAAAATGATGGCCACATTTTGGTTCGCCGCAGACAGGGGGAGCGGCATCACAATGACTGTATTCGCGCAAGACTTACAGCACCAACAAAAGGCCTTATTGTGTGGGGTGCTATTGATCACAACAACAAATCACAGCTGGTGCGTGTCCAGGGAACTGTGACCAGTGTGACCTACGTGAATGACATCCTGCGAGCCGTAGCCATACCCTTTCTGTATAACACCCTAGATGTCATTTTGGAGAACGACAATGGATGACAACACGTTCCTTCTTGGTGTCACAGGATGTCAACTTTTTGGCCTGGCCTGCCGGGCCACCAGACTTGTTATCAATCGAAAATGTGTTGGATATGGTGAAATGACGGGTGCAGCGCTGTGACCCAGTGTCAACCACGACAGATGAACAATGGAACCAGCTGAATGGAGCGTGGATGGCTAAACTGTAGAACGCCATTCGCATCGATGCCATCACGCATGGAACAGGTTATCAAGGCCCATGGCGGACCCTGTGCCTACTAGGCAACGGGACACATGCTGAACCGAGCTGCTAATAATTTCTGGAGAACATGCTAATATACGTGTCCTGCGAATATGAAAGTCCTATCTCTAGTCGCTCAAGGTGTTCCGTTTTTTTTCTGAACGTGAGTGTACGTATTTAATTTTTTGGCTGTTGGCAGGTACACGTCTACAGTCCCGGTCAACCATGAAATCTCTGCGCCACAATACCGTAGCACGCCTCTTAAGGAGCTAAAACAATATCTACATCCCCCTGATAAGGTGGAGTATCGTTCGGTAATTCGATTCCGGTGGGAACGGAAGTGTTGCGCCTGTGTCAGGCGAATGTAAATGAGTGCTTTAGCCATTCAGCAGGCGATCAAATGGTTCAAATGGCTCTGAGCACTATGGGACTTAACATCTGAGGTCATCAGTCCGCTAGAACTTAGAACTACTTAAACCTAACTAACCTAAGGACATCACACACATCCATGCCCGAGGCAGGATTCGAACCTGCGACCGTAGCGGTCGCGCGGTTCCAGACTGCAGCGTCTAGAACCGCTCGGCCACTGCAGCTGGCAGCAGGGGATCAATGAGGCGCTTAAGCTGCAATGTGTGTTCATAGTAGAGGTGGTTCTGTGAGTTTTGGGAGTGTTTCCCGTTCCATCATTTGGGTTAATTTATTCAGGGCACTGTGAGCGTTAGCCAAGATATGCCATACCTAGTGACTAAATGTTGCGTTTCCTATAGATCTTCATGGCGAATATGTCCTGGACGCTCCCGTCTAACAAGATGACAACAGCCGTGTTCACAGGGCTGCACACATGCGTTCCTGGTTTGACACATCTCGAGTGCACCAAAGTATCACCCGATATTAATTCCATAGGATACGTTTGAGACTATTCGGTACAGCGGGTGATACGTAGCAACCAACATCCCGACAATTTGGTAGCTTCAGGAAATGTGATCAGTGATGGGTGACTTGATATGAATATGACGTGCCTGGAGTAACTTCTGGAGTTTCCTCTAGGCCGAATTTTGAACCGATATCAACCCTAGGGGCAGTGTGAAGTATCCTACGGGTGAGTAATTCAAATGGTTCTGAGCACTATGGGACTTAACAGCTGAGATCATCAGTCCCCTAGAACTTATAACTACTTAAACCTAACTAACCTAAGGACATCACACACATTCATGCCCGAGGCAGGATTCGAACCTGCGACCGTAGCGGTCGCGTGGTTCCAGACTGAAGCGCCTAGAACCGCTCGACCACACCGGCCGGCGGTGAGTAATTAGTCGTCCGGTGTGCTTATATTGTAAAATAACACTCGAAGAGAAGATTGAATCGATTGCCTTGGGCAGACCTGAGGATATCGTAAAGCGAATAACAATGTAAACAATGAAGGAAATACAGAAAAGTTCATATAAAACAAAGCAACAAACATTAGCGAGGACATATCGTAATCGGCATACGCTGAGATGACAAAAATCATTGGATATCTCCCTGTGCCCAGCGTAATGCAGCAACTCCACCTGACATAGACCCAACAAGACTTTATTAGTACCCAGAAGAAATATTGAGCCTAGCTACCTCTATAGCCGACCATAATTGCGAAAGTGTTGCCAGTGCTGGATGTTATCAGCAAGTGATCTATCGATTATGTCCCATAAATGTTCGACGGGATTTATATCGGGACATCTGAGTAGCCAAATCATTCGCCCGAATTGTCGAGAATGTTCTTCAAATCAATTGTGAACAACCGTGGTACGGTTACACTGCGCATTGTCCAACATAAAAATTTCGCCATTGTTTGGGAACGTGAAGTCGGTGACTGGGTGCAAGTGGTCTCCTAGCGGAGGAAAACAACCACTATCAGTCAATTATCAGTTCAGTTGGACCAGAGGGCCCAGTCCATTCCATGTAAACACAGCCCATCCGATTATGGAGTGCCGGCCGATGTGGCCGAGCGGTTCTAGACGCTGCAGCCTGGAACCGCGCGACCGCTATGGTCGCAGATTCGAATCCTGCCTCGGGCATGGATGTGTGTGATGTCCTTAGGTTAGTTAGGTTTAAGTAGTTCTAAGTTCTAGGGGACTGATGATCTCAGAAGTTAAGTCCCATAGTGCTCAGAGCCATTTGAACGATTACGCAGCCACCACCAGTTTGCTCAGTGCCTTGTTTACAGCCTGGATACATGGCTTTGTGGAGTCTGCATCACACCTGAACCCTACCACCACCTCTTACTAACTGAAATTGGGACTCATCTCACAAGGTCACGATTTTCCCGTCCCACACTGATTCCTGCTGTTATTTCAAGCAGTGATGCTTGTCTGTTAGTACTGCCAATTCTACGCAAACGCTGCTGCTCTCGGTCGTTAATTTAGGGTCGTCGGCCACTGCGTCGTCCGTGGTGGGATGAAATTTGGTATTCTCAGCATACTCTTCACACTTTGATCTCGGAGTATTGAATTACCTAACGGTTTCCGAAATGGAATGTCCCATGAGTCTAATTCCAACTACGATTCCGAGATTAAAGTCTTTTAATTCCCGTCTAGCGCCATTATCTCGTTGGACACCATTCCACATGAATCACACGAGTACAAATGATAGGTTCGCCAATGCACTACCCATTTACCGCCATCTGTATATGTGGATATCGTTATCCCATGATTTTGTCACCTCATTGTTTCAACCTTCCCTATTTGCTAGTCTATCATTTATCCCTGGCCAACGAAAGAGGCTAGTCATGCAGGATCTTATCAGACACTAAATGTAAAACAAATTAACAAATGAGCACACAGAAGCAATCATCCCAACGTATACCATGCTTTATTGAACATTACTTGCAAATTCTCTATTTCTGCTTCATTTAATGATATTTCATTACGTGCTGTTGTTGTTGTGGTCTTCAGTCTTGAGACTAGTTTGATGCAGCTCTCTATGCTACTCTATACTGTGCTAGCTTCTTCATCTCCCAGTACCTACTGCAGCCTACATCCTTCTGAATCTGCTTAGTGTATTCATCTCTTGATTTCCCTCTACGCTTTTTACCCTCCAGTACTAAATTGGTGATCCCTTGATGCCTCAGAACATGTCCTACCAACCGAAGCCTTCTTCTGGCCAAGTTGTGCCACAAACTCCTCTTCTTCCCAATTCTATTCAATACCTCATCATTAAATATGTGATCTACCCATCTAATCTTCAGCATTCTTCTGTAGCACCACATTTCGAAAGCTTCTTTTCTCTTCTTGTCTAAACTATTTATCGTCCACGTTTCACTTCAGTACATGGCTACACTCCATACAAATACTTTCAGAAACGACTTCCTGACACTCGATGTTAACAAATTTCTCTTCTTCAGAAACGCTTTCCTTGCCATTGCCAGTCTACATTTTATATCCTCTCTACTTCGACCATCATCAGTTATTTTGCTACCCAAATAGCAATACTCCTTTACTACTTTATGTGTCTCATTTCCTAATCTAATTCCCTCAGCATCACCCGACTTAATTTGACTACATTCCATTATTCTCGTTTTGCTTTTGTTGATGTTCATCTGCTACCCTCCCTTCAAGACACTGTCCATTCCGTTCAACTGCTCTTCCAAGTCCTTTGCTGTCTCATAGAGCATTGTTACTTATAAGTAGGATTCCTACCCTATTTTTCTTTCAACAATTAATATTTCCGTTCGATTTATATTTCTACTACTTGTTTTACTATCAGTCTTGAAATTTTTTCCTCTGTATAAATAGAGAAACAAAATCTTTACCAACAGTTCCTAAGAAACAAGTAGTGTTAATATTATAATAAATATACGTCAGTGCTACTGCTTCAGTTGAACTTCTGCAGGACGGTGATAAATCCAGAATATAAAGAGGACTCAGGCAAGGGAAATTCCAAAACCATGCCACAGGTAGTATTCAGATTCTTAAATATCTAAAATGAAGAAGGAATAGATTTTCACAGATCGTATGTGAACCACCTACGCGTTATGGATAACATTATCGTCGTTTCCCCTGTTGTAGATTATTTTCAAGAACAAATTTGAAAGTAGACCGGGAAGTCAATTACAGTAAGACTAAAATGGAGTACAACAAATGAAAATAAAACAATACAAATTAAGAATGAATAAACATATAGAGTTGATTACTACTTTTATTTAGGACAACTGAAAAAAACAACAGGCTGGCCAAGGAAGCAAATAAACGTACGGCTAAAAATGGCCTCGTGTCCTTTTCGTTAATTAAACACGGATTACGAAGAAAAGTCGTGATCTGTGCGATTCGTAAGGCGAGCAGCAAGAAAGCGAGTACTCACGGCTTGGTGCAGCGCAGGGCGCAGGGCTTGCGCCAGCTTGGCCAGCCCCTTGGCGTATTCGGCGTGCAGGTAGGAGCGCTTGTGCACGTAGGCGGCCAGCTCCTTGGCGTGCCGCGCCCACGCCTTGGCGCGCTGCAGCAGCTGCGGCACGACCCGCTCTCCACGGAGCTGCGCCTGCAGCCGCCGCGCGCTCAGCAGCGCCCCTCCGCCGGAGTCCCCGTCCCGCACGTCCTCCAGCGACTGCAATATCGCACGTAAAATCTCTGGCCAGTCAAAGATGTTATTCGTGCAGGTCCTTATAAGACACCAGATGTACCGGGTGATCAAAAAGTCAGTATAAATTTGAAAATTTAATAAACCACGGAATAATGTAGATTGAGAGGTACAAATTGACACACATGCTTGGAAAGACATGGGGTTTTATTAGAACAAAAAAAAAAACAAAGTTCACAAAATATAAGACAGATGGCGCTGGACAGCAAAACGTCAGTGACTGCGCATGACAATCGTGTATAAAAGGAGCTGTAACGAGAGAGAGAATCCCCGGGCTTCCCCTCCCCCTTCCTCCCTCCCCCTATCTCCCCTGCCCATGGCATCTACTCTCCCCTCTCCCTCTCCCACCCCCCCCCCCCCCCCCTCCTCCTCTCTTGGCAGGTCCCGGACTCGTACACGGATAGTGAACATTCGCTCGCCGGAGATCAACGCCTCGTGTTCTGTGTGTGCCGTCGTTTTGTGTTACAGTGATTCAGTGTTATTCGTTTTGTGCCCCTACGTTCACGTGTGACAATTTTCGTCTCTGTCTGTGTCGAAGTGTCTGAACAATTTTATCTTGGACTCTACGCCCGTGAACGGCACCTTGTATTTTAAAAAGTGTTTGTCTCCATTTATATGTCCACCATGTTTTTTCTTTAAACGTCTTCATTTTTATATTTGTGTTCTCTGCGGCTAAAGAGCGGCGTCGTCTGCTGCTGCATGGCCTGCCTGTAATATAGGTTTCAAAATAACAATAAAGAAAAAAAAAAGGAAAAGGAGAGAGAATCAGATGCGCCAGCAGTCGCAGCATGTTGACGTTACCTGAAAAGGCGCTTTTAATGAAGCTCTATTATCAGAATGGGGAATTTGCTAGTTCAGCGTTACGATCCTATCGTCATAGGAAGGGGATTCGGTCTGTTGACAAATGCAGCTGTGGCGAGAATGATTTCTAAGTTCGAAGCCACGGTTGTTTAGACGATAGACCCCGTAGTGGCCGACCGAGCACAAGGAAAAAATGGAGACTGTAGCGGGTTCGTCTATGCACGGGGAAGTCAACGCTCGTGCAGTCGCCGTCGCACCGGTATTCCATACACTACTGTTTGGTTGACACTGAGGCGTACCCTCCGATGCTATCCGTACAAAATCCATCGGCATCATGAACTGTTACCTGGCGATTTAGTGAAGCGGAGGGCATTTGCGGTGTGGGCGTTTGAAAAGATGGTGGAAGATGACGATTGATTGAGTAACGTGTTATGGACCGACGAAGCTCATTTCACGCTCCGAAGGTCTGTCAACGCCCACAACTGTAGAATTTGGGCTACCGAAAATCCTAGAACTGTAGTGGAAACTCCATTGCACGACGAGAAAGTCACGGTATGGGTTGGATTTACCACATCTACCGTTATCGGGCCTTTTTTTCTTCGAGGAAATGCGTGATTCTGGTTTTGTACCTTCTACCGTGACGCGTGAGAGGTACGGCGGTATGTTACAGAATCGCAACATCCCCAGCCTGGCTGATAAAAACCTGCAGGAACGTACGATGTTTATGCAGAATGGCGCTCCACCCCATATTGCTAGACGCGTGAAAGATCTCTTGCGCGCGTCGTTTGGTGACCATCGTGTGCTCAGCCACCACTTTCGTCATGCTTGGCCTCCCAGGTCCCCAGACGTCAGTCCGTGAAATTATTGGCTTTGGGGTTACCTGAAGTCGCAAGTGTATCGTGATCGACGGACATTTGTAGGGATGCTGAAAGACAACATCCGACGCCAATGCCTCACCATAACTCTGGACATGCTTTACAGTGCTGTTCACAACATTATTCCTCGACTACAGCTATTGTTGGGAGTGATGGTGGACATACTGAGCATTTCCTGTAAAGAACATCATCTTTGCTTTGTCTTACTTTGTTATGCCAATTATTGCTATTCTGTTCAGATGAAGCGCCATCTGTCGGACATTTTTTGATCTTTTGTATCTTTTCGGTTCTAATAAAACCCCATGTCATTCCAAGCATGTGTGTCAATTTGCACCTGTCTACCTACATTATTCCGTGATTTATTCAGTTTTCAAATTTATACTGACTTTTTTATCACCCGGTATAATAAATTAAGAAATGAGCACCCAGAAGCAATCGCGCCACATGACTCGTATTATTCACATATGCGCGGTGCAACCACGCATGAAAAATTATTCCACCTGGTGTGAAAGATATGTCACATGGCAGGTGAAGCACCCTTAGACTTAAAGAAGAATGTAGTAATTGCAGTTTCAAAGAAAGCGGGTTCTGGTAGGTGTGAATATACGGAACCATCAGTTTTATAATCATGGTTGCAAGGTACGAATTACTAATAGAAGAATGGAAAAAAGTGTTGAAGTTGACCTGAGAGAAGATCAGCTTCACTTCCTTAGAAACATGGGGCACGCGAGGCAACACTGACCTTACATCTTCTAATAACCCTACCACAACAAAGGTCAAAAATTAATTATGATTGTAGTGTTGCTCACGCTGCTAAATATGGCATTTTCGGTCAACAACAAAGTTATACTACGTGGCAGGAGTCATTGGAGAACAGTTAATAAGGTAATTTCTTGAAATAATAGGTAAACTAGGAACTCATCTTTTCGTGTTTCCCACTCTGGTCTCATTGTGAACTCATGGCTCAATCGTCGAAAATCTAGGTAGTGATGATTCCAAGCTCGGATGCAAAGAGGCCTAGGTGTTATTCTACGATATTCAAAAGTTTTATGGATGTGTTTCATAAACCATTCTTGCAGATTAAACTTTTACAAGTTAGGACAATGGTGATGTAAAAAGTAATCAGCACTCCGAATTTAAGTTATACTTCTTTTTTATTACTTTTGTTGCAATATCACGTAACTCGTTCCAAAACATCACTTCACAATATAAAACATACTTGAAAATACCTTCCTCACTGTTAAAGTTCACATTTCATAAACTGACTACAATTTGCGTCTTTTTAACATGACGACCAAAGCTTGACACTCTAATAACCGCTTACGCGCCCAAAAATCAGAGTTACAAGTACGAAAAAGATCATAGTGACAAAAGAAAGAATGTTGTTGTTGTTGTTGTGGTCTTCAGTCCTGAGAATGGTTTGATGCAGCTCTCCATGCTACTCTATCCTGTGCAAGCTTCTTCATCTCCCAGTACCTACGGCAGCCTACATCCTTCTGAATCTGCTTAGTGCATCCATCTCTTGGTACCCTCTACGATTTTTACCCTCCACGCTGCCCTCCAGTACTAAATTGGTGATCCCTTGATGCCTCAGAACATGCCCTACCAACCGATCCCTTCTTCTAGTGAAGTTGTGCCACAAACTCCTCTTCTCCCCAATTCTATTCAATACCTCCTCATTAGTTATGTGATCTACCAATGTAATCTTCAGCATTCTTCTGTAGCACCACATTTCGAAAGCTTCTATTCTCTTCTTGTCTAAACTATTTATCGTCCATGTTTCACTTCCATACATGGCTACACCCCATACAAATACTTTCAGAAACGACTTTCTGACACTTAAATCTTGTTAAATGTTAACAAATTTCTCTTCTTCAGAAACGCTTTCCTTGCCATTGCCAGTCAAAATTTTATATCCTCTCTACTTCGACCCCGACTCAATTCGACTAATCGACTACATTCCATTATCATCGTTTTGCTTTTGTTGATGTTCATCTTATATCCTCCTTTCAAGACACTATCCATTCCGTTCAACTGCTCTTCTAATTCCTTTGCTATCTCTGACAGAATTACAATGTCATCGGCGAACCTCTAAGTTTTTATTTCTTCTCCATGGATTTTAATTTTATTCCGAACTTTTCTTTTGTTTCCTTTACTGCTTGCTCAATATACAGATTGAATAGCATCGGGGAGAGGCTACAACCCTGTCTCACTCCCTTCCCAACCACTGCTTCCCTTTCATGTCCCTCGACTCTTATAACTGCCATCTGATTTCTGTACAAATTGTAAATAGCATTTCGCTCCCTGTATTTTACTCCTTCCACCTTCAGAATTTGAACGAGCGTATTCCAGTCAACATTGTCAAAAGCTTTCTCTAAGTCTACAAATGCTAGAAGCGTAGGTTTGCCTTTCCTTAATCGTTCTTCTAAGATAAGTCGTAGGGTCAGTATTGCCTCACGTGTTCCAACATTTCTACGGAATCCAAACTGATCTTCCCCGAGGTCGGCTTCTACCAGTTTTTCCATTCGTCTGTAAGGAATTCGCGTTAGTATTTTGCAGCTGTGACTTATTAAACTGGTAGTTTGGTAATTTTCACATCTGTCAACACCTGCTTTCTTTGGGATTGGAATTATTACATTCTTCTTGAAGTCTGAGGGAATTTCGTCTGTCTCATACATCTTGCTCACCAGATGGTAGAGTTTTGTCAGGACTGGCTCTCTCAAGGCTGTCAGTAGTTCTAATGGAATGTTGTCTACTGCCGGGGCCTTGTATCGACTTAGGTCTTTCAGTGCGCTGTCAAAGAAAGAATACACATAAGAATAATATCATAGCAATATATACATATCGATGTATCGAAGAACCTCTACATTAATGAAATCAAATCTGAATGTTGTCAGAGAAATATGTTAACTATTTTACAGAAACACAGTAGAATATTGCTGGTATCGAGAGGTTGAGGTGAGGTGCCGTAATGGTTACGTAATTCAAGTACCATTACAATCTCACCTTAGATGATAGGATGAAGAAAGGCACACCTACATTTATAGAATTTATAGCGTCATAGAAAGCTTATAATAACGTTGATCGGAATATACTGTTTGTAATTATGAAGGTAGTAGGGATAAAATACAGACTGCTTTTATAGACAGTCGAAAGACGTGAAAGGGGAACCGTTGTTTAGAAGGGAGTGAGAGAGCGTTGTACACTCTACCGGATGTTACTCAATCCATAAAACAAGCAAGCAATAAACTTTTATTACTTGCTTGGGAATGAAAAATTTAGGAAAGGAACTGAAGTTCATGTAGAAGAAATAAAAACTTTGAGGTTTGGTGATGTGATTGTAATTCTGTCAGTTACAGCAAATTACTTGGAAGAGCAGTTGAATAGAATGGATAGCGTCTTGAAAACAGGTTACACGGTGAGCAACAACAGAAATAAAACAGAAGTAATGGAATGTACTCGAATTTACTTGGGATATGGATACACTAAAAGTAGTCGATGGGTTCCGCTATTTGGTCAGCAAAATGAATAACGACGGCCGAAGTAGAAAGGCTATAAAATGCTGTCTGGTAATAACGAGAAAAGCATTTCCGGAAAACATAAATTTACTAAAATTGAATTTAAATTTAAGTGTAAGGAATTCTTTTCTGAAGGCATCTGTGCAGAGTGTAGCCTTGTATGGAAGTGAAACGTGGACGATAAGTGGTTTAGTCGAGAACAGAACAGATTCTTTCGGAATATTGTGCTGCAGATTATATGGGTAGATCGAGTTACTAATGAGGAGGTACTGAATTTAACTGGTGAGAAAAGATATTTATGGCACAGCTCGATTTAAAGAAGGGATCACTTATTAGGACACATTCTCTGGCATTAAGAAATCGTCAGGAACCACGTTTGGGGGCAAAAATTGTAGAGGGAGACCAAGTCTCGACTGTTAGAAGGATAAACAGAATGTAGGTTGCACTAATTATGCAGAGATGAAGACGCTAGCTTAAGGCAGTCAAGGTGGAGAGAAACATCAAACCAGTCTTCGAACTGATGACCACCAAAACATACTGCAAAGTATAGGCTCCAATAATATCTTATATGAAATATCTGATCAAATTCTAATGGTTTCAGACTGATCTCTGTTTCACATGACTGTCAAGTGCATCGTATTCGATGCACCCCGTAAAATCACAACGAGATATTCAGTCATCGCCAGAGAACTACCCACGGATCTGCAGCAACTACTAACAAGTGATTTCCGAACAGGCGAACGTGGCTTCGTGAATGAATGGTAGTATTGCTGACCTAGCTTTATTCCCTCCTAAAATGTTGTCTAAAAGTTATTAATACACACATCAAAAGAAGTTCTGCGTCACCTCGGTTCCGAGAGTTCTCGAACCTGTACGGAATATTGGAATAAAGATCAACATAAACATCAATTCTGCCCCTTTTATTGCTCATGAAAACCACACATTCAATGTTGTTCCGCCATACAGCGATACCTTCCTCGTCGTGGCATACTATCCACAAGTTCATCAAGTCCCTGTTGCTCCAAATTGTCCCACTCCTCAACGGCGATTCAGCGTAGATCCCTCAGTGTGGTTGGTGGGTCACTTCGTCCATGAACAGCCCATTTCTATATATACCAGGCATGTTCTATAGGGTTCATGTCTGGAGAACTTGCCAGCCACTCTAGTCGAGCGATGTCATCATCCTGAGGGAAGTCATTCACAAGATGTGTACGATGGGGGCGCGAATTGTCGTCCATGAAGACGAGTGCCTCGCCAATATGCCACACCAAAACAGCAGGCAATCTCCATCTTGCTACTCTCGCTGGACAGTGTGTCTAAGACGTTCAGCCTGACCGGGTTGCCTCCACACACGTCTCCGACAATTGTCTGGTTGAAGGCAAGTGCGACACTCATTGGTGAAGAGAACGTAATGCCAATCCGGAGCTGTCCATTCGGCATGTTGTTGGGTCCATCAGTACCGCGCCGCATGGTGTCGTGGTTGCAAAGATGGACTTCGCCATGAACATCGGGAGTGAAGTTGTGCATCATGCAGCCTACTGCGTACAGTTTAAGTCGTAACACGACGTTCTGTGGCTGCACGAAAAGCATTATTCAACATGGTGGCGTTGCGACAGGGTTCCTCCGAGCTATAATCCGTAGGTAGCGGTCATCCACTGCAGTAGTAGTCCTTGGACAGCTTGAGCGAGGCATGTAACCGACAGTTCCTGTCTCCCTGTATCTCTTCCATCTCCGAACAACATCGTTTTGGTTCACTCCGAGACGGCTGGACACTTCCCTTGTTGAGAGTCCTTCCTGGCACGAAGTAACAATGCGCGGACGCGATCAAGCCGCGGTATTGACCGTCTAGACATGGTTGAACTACAGACAACACGAGCCGTGTACCTCCTTCCTGGTGGAAGGACTGGAACTGATCGGCTGTCGAACCCCATCCGTCTAATAGGCGCTGCTCATGCGTGGTTGTTTGCACCTTCGGGCGTGTTTAGTGACGTCTCTGAACAGTCAAAGGGACTGTGTCTGTGATACAATATCCACAGTCAACGTCTACCTTCAGGAGTATTGGGAACCGGGGCGATGTAAAACTTTTGTTAATGGGTGTAGTTATCTGGTCCAATTATACTATAGAAAAAGGAGTGAAAATCACTGTTATGTCCTCAATGTCGTGTGTTCTTAGAGGCATCAGATTTGATGCTTGGTGCCTCTAGGACTACACTTGATGTGCCTATGAGCGCCTTCATGCATCTACGGGCAAATGATAGTTAAAATTGCGGGGAGCTATAGTGCATGCAATTTGATGTAGTAAGTAGCATTGCTGGCTGGCGCGCTGCAGATCGCCAGTTCAGACGCGACAATCAGCCTTTATTTGTTATTTAATATTTATGATTTCTGGAATATATTAAATATTTGTGTTTATAATATTTGTATATTCTCGATGTTCGATGTCTTTATAAATATGAGAATCCCAGAATATTCAACGGTTGCATTAATAGCTGCACCCTCCGTCCAGGTGGTCAGCTCTGTTCCGGCTGTCAGTAATAAAGGTGCTTTCAGTACTAAATATTGTACTTCGCTGGCGATCTTTCCTTGAGATTTGAACTATATTGTGGTTTCGACGTGATATTGTTTGTTAGGAACGCGGGTTGCTCCAAAACGTTTACATCACTGTGCCTCCAAGCAGGCAACATAAAAGGCGTCACATACAAGACAGATGGTTTGCAAAATAGCAGTAAGTCAGCTGCACATCAGGTATCCATGAGTGTTTTCTGGAGACTTTGGTCACGATCCGACGAAATAACTGAAAGGATTTGATCAAGTTGCCAAAAAAACAACTGGGATCACATGATGAGTTTGGGTAATGTGTTAGAGGTTCGTGAACAACGAGAAAAGCTCAATAGCCGGTACAAACTCCTGGCTGAACTGAAGGAAAGATTTGGTGGCAACTAGTAGCAAATAGGATTAGTGGAAGAACAATTTAAGAACGGCACTCAACATCAAGCGAAAGCGACACAGCCGTGCATACAGAATATTTTGACGCTACGTCACATTATGAATCCGAATTAGACCGGAACCGACAAAATCTCATACTTGATGAAAGAAGTGGCAGAAGACATATATCAAGCTTTCCTAGTAAAGAACATCACAACTACAGAGGAATTCACCAACTGGTGCGAGCGGTTCAATTAAATGTAACAGACAATAGTCGGACGAAAAAGAACGACCGACTGCCTAAAGTGGTCCTTATTGAAGCTGTGGATGACCACCTTGAGCTTTCCTCTCACATATGCCAGGTAGCAAGAGAAGAGATACGCTGGTGCAGGACAGTCCGAAATGTTGGGTCGAGTAAGCAAGAACCGGCAGCCATGAACGTTGACCCCATCCATCCGGAGGTAATAGAGAACGTTGAGGAAGAAGTGTACTAATCTTTAGCACCATTCTCCTCCACTAGGCGAGCACGCTATGACTTGGTCTACCCGGACTAATGCTGCAACAGCAAACGACAATCTAGCACCCGACCATTGCAGAAACAACCAACTAATCCGCCAAGTACAACGCCCCTTAGGAGGAAAGACATTCCGAGGACAGAGGACAACACACCGGTGAGTTACAACAGTCGACGTCCTGGACTCATTTTAAGGTACTTCAGAGAAATAAGGAAAGTTTTCTACGAATTTTACACCGCAAGATGTCAACCGTCTTAAGAGTCGCCAGTCAACTGCAGACGATTATAATCCATGCGTGGGACGAAGTCTATCGCCATGCCTTGGATGATGTCGCTCCCAACATGCTGTAGTCGTTCACGTCGTTGTCCAGACGTACCAGCTGCTGCGTAGCCGTCGACTTTAGGAAAGTTGGGAGGGGGGGGGGCAACCATCTATGGAGTTGATGCCTCCATGGACGACAGTCCTAAGGTGTCAGGAAATCCCACTGAAGTCGTCATCGACGGCCAACGCCGGTCGACTCAGGAGCTTCCTTTTCTGTAATGTTAGATGCTTCTCGTAGTCAGCTAAAGAAGACTATGTTCCGTGATACGAATGCTATTGGGCTGAAAGTCGCAAATGGCAAATTCTCCCAACCGAAAGAAACATGTATTGCAAGAGTAACTATCAAAGACGGAACACAGCCGTTCGAATTTTTCCGTTTAACGAAAAAATTTAGACGTAGTATTATTTTAGGAAGGAATACTTTGTAGCCATCACAAGCAGCCAGAGGCTGTGGGAGTGCACACCTACAGACAGACGAAGTTATTGCAACAAGCACACATAGGCAAAGATAACTCTCTGCAGTTATTTGCCGTTTAAGAAGCTGTTACCAGCTGTCATCAATGAGATGAATTCCAGTGGTCAGTCCAGATGATCAGTAAAATTGCGAAGCTTTTGTCGAGTGCAAGACGCTACTAACGCTTACCAAAGAAATCTACACATCAGTGATTATCATAACCTCTTCAGGTGATCAAGGAGAATATTGGATCACTAATTGTGATGAGCAGCCACAACTCATTCCTAAAGGTAAATGTGTAGGGACAGACAAAAAGTTCAGGAAGGGCAGTTTAGTATCACCGACAAGATCGGCCGGAGTGGCCGAGCGGTTCTAGGCGCTTCAGTCCGGAACCGCGCAGCTGCTACGGTCGCAGGTTCGAATCCTGCCTCGGGCATGGTTGTGTGTGATGTCCTTAGGTTAATTAGGTTTAAGTAGTTCTACGTTCTAGGGGACTGATGACCTCAGAAGTTAAGTCCCATAGTACTCAGAGCCATTTGAACCATCACCGACGAAGAACCATGCTTCGCTACCACCACAGACTACGCAGGGGATGAAACTTCTATTGAATTGCCAATAAAATCTGGCCTGACTAAGGAACGACGTTTGAAAGTGTTAGCCATACTGCATCAGACTTTGCATCCTTTCAAACCCAGAGTGGAGGAAAGGCAGAGCGAGCAGCCCTTGTTAAAACGTCATAGCAACGCTGTGGATCATCCGCCAGTTAGCCAGCACCCGCAGAGTGTGTTGCTGATTGAACGACAGACGGTCCTGGAGGAAGTGGAGAAGATGATATTAGATGACATCATTCAGCCTTCAGACAGTCCTTGGTCCTCTCCTGTGGTCTTCGTGAATTAGGACAGCACATCTCGTTTCTGCCTCGACAACTGACCTATGAACAAAACCACAAAAAGAGACCTCTATCCATCTTTGAACATACGATGGACAGCCTGTTTTGACTCCTTAAATGGACAACGTGCCTTTGCTGTCTGTATGACAATGTTGTTTTTCTGAAGACGTTTCAAGAACATCAAAACTGCCTAACCACAGTGTTGAAGGGAGTTCAGACTGCAGGTCTCGGCCAGAATCTGACAAAGTAACTCTTCGCCGCCCAGTAAACCGAAACCTTGGGATATGTACCGAATTGCGATGGAGTCCCAATCCAGAGAAAATAAGAGCACTCATGGTTTTTTTTGAATTCTTGACACATTCGTGAGGTGAGAAGTTTTCTTGGAATGTGCTCATACTACCAGTGATTCATAAAGGGCTTCTGTAACAAGGAACATCCCTTTCAAGAACTACTGTAAGGAGACATCAAAAATTTCTTGAACGAGGTGGAATAAAGATCTTCCCTGCTCCTTAAGGGGGCCTAACTTCTTGTTCAGTCTTACCATTGTATAACGAGAATACCGAACAGAACTTGACACCGACACTAGCTTTTATGGGATAGGAGTAGTTCTAGTGAAAATTCAGGAAGGTGCTGAAAAGATTGCTTCCATAGTATTCTCCATGTCGAAAATGAACTATCCTACAACCGAGAAAGAATGTCTTGCAGTTTTTTTATCATCAACAAGTTCCAGATATATTTATTTGGCAGACCACTCACCACTGTGAAGAACCTCTATTATCTATGCTGGCTGATTAGCTTGACGTATCCGACAGGTGGACTGACAAGATGAACATTGAGGCTGCAACAGCACAGTGGTATACAAAAACTGACACAACACAAGGACTGCCTGTCAACGATTCTTTTGCAGAATACAGCAGCACATATGATATCTCAGTCATCACTGCATTGAACAGCATCGCTGCTGAACAGAGGAAAGATCGAGCACTGATGAGAGCCATAGAAACCTTGAAGAATAAGGTACTGATCGAAGGAGAATTTCGATTAATAAACATAATACTGTATAAGGAACTATGATATAATTGGGAGGGGGAGGGATGGTTCTTGATCATCCCAGCTTATCTATGGCCAGCCATCTTGAAGTATTTCCGCACTCTGAGATGTGTTTACCTTGGATTTATGAAGACTGTAGACAGAATCTGACAAAGGTGTCACTGGTCAGGTCTCTATCCATTAGATAGTATTTCAGCAACGATAAGGAATGCCAACAATGGAGGCATGTGCTAAAATTACCTCCAGGGCATTTAGTGGAAATTCCACCTGCCAGAGTGTCATTCCACTGAAATGGAGTCTAGCTCTGGCAGAGGTTCCTAAGGCCAACAGAAGGGAATCGATCGACAATAGTCTGCAATTTCTACATCGCCTGCTATGCCTTCATTAAAGCTATGACAACTGTCAAAGCTGTGGAAATACGTTCCTTGTAAGATACATCACACTGAGGCACAGAGCACTCCATATGATGACTTTTGATGGTGGGCGCCAATCACTGGCTGGTAGAGACACACCTACCTCCGTCCAGAGGAGGAGGTCGACTATGGGAGGTTCAAGGAAACTGAAGATGCATTCGACGATTGCAAAGTTTCGTGGGATGAGCTACCTACGCTGCTCAGGATGTAACAATACGGCCAGAACACAAGAATGCACCAATACCACCATACAGAGGAGCATCGATAATATCTAGATCCAGGGTGCGGTAGTGGACACCAATGAGGACTTAAACAGTGGATCGATGTTTTCCCAGGATAGGAAGTAAAACTGTGAGTTGTTACGCATGCAGTGTGACATAGTGGTCAAAGTCCATGTTCGGCTTGCTGCGGGTCGTCAGTTCAAACCCAGCCACCTGCAATTTTTATTCAGTATTTATCATTTCTGGAAGGTTCTCAAAATATGCTGCTTTTCTATGTCCTGGAACGTTCGATGTCTGTATAAAAGCTGCATTCTCCATCGACTACGTCAAATATTTTCTCCCAGTACATTGGTGTTAATAATAAACATGCTTTCAGTGCTAAGTGTTGTACTTGACTGATGACAATGCCTTCGGATTTAATCTTGATTATGGTTTCGACATGACATTTTACTCTGTTGACACCTAGTTACAACAATGTTTTATTAATCTTGGGACGCTTGTGTCTGATTTAGTAACTGTCATTGATTTTCATAGGGGCTGGATGTGTTGGAAACCAGATTTCTGAATTTTTTAAAATTGCAGCCTCATCTAGTTACAGTAAGATCTTGTAATTGTTCATAGACACGATCATAGGGATGGTGCAAGCAACCTTGAAACAACTGACAAATGAATATTGCTGATGCTGGCAACCTCGATGTAGCCCTATCTTATCTTACTTATCTAATGGAAGATATATCGGGTCGTGCTATCCAGAAGGAGGGGAGGGGGGGGGGATATTAGTGTTTAACGTCCCGTCGACAACGAGGTCATTAGAGACGGAGCGCAAGCTCAGGTGAGGGAAGGATGGGGAAGGAAATCGGCCGTGCCCTTTCAAAGGAACCATCCCGGCATTTGCCTGAAGCGATTTAGGGAAATCACGGAAAACCTAAATCAGGATGGCCGGAGACGGGATTGAACCGTCGTCCTCCCGAATGCGAGTCCAGTGTGCTATCCAGAAGAACTTACGAACGTCTAAGAAAATCCATGCGGTTAGGCGACAAGAGGGATCACTGGCATCCCTCTGCTGGGTTCCCTCACTTAACACAATGTACGATCATTGTAGATAGCCTACAATGACCGCACATTGTGTTAAGCACTTATCAGCATGTGATATAACTGCATCAGTGGGAACCGTTTCATTAAAATGTCTAATCTTCAAACTAAATAATATGTTCGCAGGAAAGCTTCTGTGAAGTTGGGAAAGTGGGAGACGAGGTACTGGCGGAATTAAGGCTGTGAGGACGGGGCGTGATTCGTGCTTGGGTAGCTCAGTTGGTAGAGCGCTTGCCCGCGAAAGGCAGGGGCCCCGATTTCGAGTCTCGGGCCGGCATACAGTTTTAATCTGCCAGGAAGTTTCGTTAAATAATATGTTATTGATCGAAGTGTTTACTATACACCTATGATATTATGGCTGCAAGAAACTTATTTTCAGTAATCCGAAGGGTGATACTTTCAATTTCTTTAAGCACAAAATTTGCGCGTAGAAACTGACATTATTTCAGCATAGCACTCATTTCTGCTGATAAATTCCCGACTCTTTTGCTACTAATCACTCCTAATATATTTACAATTCCATTAATAAATATTTCTCAAAAGTTTCATCAACTGACTACAATTATTAGATTTTTCTCAACATTACTAACGTAAGTTCAGAGTATAAACTATTCTTAGAACATGGTAACATAAGGTTATTTATTGGACAAAGTTTCTACAAATTGGTTTTGTCAAATATAGAGTCCAAAATCCCTGGTGCCATTATATGAATATACTGGCAGATATCAGCAGAAGTAAAGCTATAAGGGCGTGTCATTGGTAAGCTCAATTGGTAAGAATATTCGCCACAGAAGTCAATGTTCTGGCATGGAGTTCCGATGTGGCAGATAGTTTTAATCTGCCTGAAAGTTTCAAAACAGTGCATTCTCCACCGCAGAGTGAAAAATCGATTGCACATGTATTGACCCTCTTTAGAAAACTAATTTACCAATTACTCAAACAAATGACCAGAAATATGCTTTACTAGTTTTGATTAAAAATAAACAAAATGAAAGTGATTAACACATATTACAAGCTTTTACAAGATATTCCATTCGTGCGTAAAAAGTTACTGATTCTGATGTTAAAATGCCAGTGGCTGACATTTTCGAGGTAGGAACTTGTCACACACATAAAATAGACAAACACATGAAACTCATCCAAGAAATTTGTTCATATGTCTAAGAATATGATTTAAGATTAGCCAGTCTTTAAATAAGTGTCATTTATTAAGTAAAATAAATTGAAGGAATTCTCTTAGTTCTCTGGTGGAGGAACTCAATTTTTTTATTGCTTGGAGTCAAAACAACAGAGGATTGCATCGTCTGGAAATAGATGAAGAGGGCTGGTCAGATTGTCACTTAAATTATTTACATAGCGGAAAAAATGCTATGTAATACTAAATATTTCTGAAGGATGAAATGCGCTGTAAGGTCCTTGAAAAGTCGATACAGTATACAGGTTGACTCTTATACTGAAGATTACAGCAACCAGCCACTTTTTACAATGTTTTGGTTGTGAGGCACCACCACCGCAAGGAAGTTTCTTCAAGTGGGGATACAAAACATGAATTGTAATGTAATACGTGAAATAGCCGTCTGAAGATGAACATATCGGTTCAGAACTTTAATGGCGCTGTTTAAATAAATAAATAGCATTATAAAATAAAACGTAGCTGGTTGCTGTAATCTTCAGTGTAATCTGAAGATGAACCTATCGGTTCAGAACTTTAACGGCGCTGTTTAAATAAATAAATAGCATTGTAAAATAAAAAGTGGCTGGTTGCTGTAATCTTCTGTGTAAGGGTCAACCTATACTTTGTACACAGCCACGGGCTCAAAATGCCAGATTTTGACAAAATAGCAAAGTCGATACAGACTGAATACGAAGATATTGGGCATGAAAGTCATTATAATCGTTCTTATTGAGATTATTATTTCTTTGAAGTCACATATTATAGTGTCTGTGTGGTACTGCGAAAGCCCTTGTCGCACTAAATCCTCACAAGGAAAGCACGAAACATTTCAGTTAAGTTATAGATTATGAAGTACATATTACGATACTATGCGAAAGTGTGTTTGAAAGCAGCTATACATGCTCATAAATAGCACCAGTGCAACTACAGTGGTGAAAACAGTGACATGTTTCACAGACTACCGTACCTTTGCTCTGCTAAGACTCCGATTTGCAGGTGAGGCACCTGGAGCATCCAGGTCCCCCATTAGATATTCGGAAACCCTGTAACGTAGCACCAGCTGTAGGCTTCTTCAACATCAACTTACAACATCAAAATATAAAATCGAGGATTATTATATTTTCGAATCTATAGCGGTAAGAAAAGTAGTGGTTTATTCATCACTTTTACATACCGACTGCTGAATGCTAGGGCCAACTGATCAATGCACTCGAAGAATTCTTTGGGCTCTGAGTTGTTACTTTCGAAGTCAAAACCTGCAGGAACAGAAAAAGATGCTTAGAGTAACACCTGTAGTAATAGTAATAATAAAACGGTAATTATTATCTCTCTTCTATACCTATACTACTAATAAAACTGTAAAACTGTCATGCCTGTCTGTCTGTTTGAACACAGTTATCTCCAAAACTGCTGGAATAATTTTCATGGGGGTCTTCATAGGTAACTTGAGTGTAGTTTGGGGCAACAGATAAGCTTTATTTCATCAAACTAAGAGAAAGAAAAAAATATATCCTAATTTCAAGTTTTATCTAAAATCGTCTACTCAGCTTAGTATTTTGGACATTTAATCGTCATGGCTTAGTACACCAAAGGGCCATAGATGATGCTGCTAGTTTCGTAGTAAACTAAAAACCAGCAGATTAACTCAGTGACAGATGTGTTTTCAGAAGTTTACGTCAATGACAGAATTAAGTAGTACAATATTATCTTTATGAATACGAACTATCATTGAATTTACTTGGCTAGAATATACAGGCCACTGATTTCACTTTATGTACTAAGTGAACCACCTAGTATGCGAATAAGTGTCAAAAATCGAATTTTGATATTTCTGTCATGAAAAATTCTCTATAGTTTTCTGAACAAGAGAAAGTGTACCGCTAAAATCCCAAAAATTAGAGGAATTTAAAAGTTATGCCACATGACGACACCTCCATGTAACACTGACAGCTCTGTTAGAAACAGAAGATTGTTCTCACTCGTTTTTTTTTATGAATTTTTAGTCTCTAATGTCTTAGTGACATAAGATTATACGCAGTAAGGCTCAATAGCCAAATGAAAGTTTTAATAACTGTCTATGTGAACTGTAACGGGACATCCTCCTCTAGCATTACTTTTCCTCGACAGTAATTGTCGATACCAGTATTATATTTCGAATTTTGGACTGGTTGATATTATCTCATTCACTTTATTGCAAATTTTCATATAAATCTAAAAGTTATGAAAAGGAATTACTTTATAAAATATTTTAGTTTCTATGTTATAATCGATGATTACTAGTTCTGAATGTACAGTTAAAATAATTTTTTTAGAAATATTTGAAATTACGAATTATTTTTACACTTAAAATTTCTATTTTTACGCAATCATGTTCTGTCTATTATTTTTATTTCTGGATTCATTTATGAAATAATAATAGAAATTAATAATGTAACGAAAACTAGTAGGAAATCTTTTGTTAAGAAAAAATCTTCATAAAAGAGTTCGCTTATTAATTACTTGGAGTGGGTATTATTTAATGTGAACGAGTGATGGAAGAAGGAAGAGGGAGGAGGGGGAGATTACAGAACGGATACCCACACTGTTCTGGTAGGACCAAATACTTTGAAAACAGGTGTGCTGGATGCTCTGCTATATTTCAGTGAACCTTGAACTTATCAAAGTTCAAGGTTATGGAATTGATGGGAATGCCTTGTGGACTAAATATGCAAAGAACTTTAACTGCCGCTATCAGCAGGAGAGTCTTCAAAGGCAGAGGAATCAGTGCTAGAAACCACGAAAGAAGCAAGGGTAAGAAGGAAATGTCCTAAGAAGAAAAGGGAGGGAGAGCAAGGTGAGTATGAGTATGGACTTAGGATGCGTTAGTGTTATTCAGAGTAAGTAGAGAATCGAGATTTAACTTTAACTTGAATTTCCCAGAAGTCCAATTTTTTTAATGTTCTGGTACACACTGGTTAAAAACTATTGAAGATAGAGAGCTAAAATTTTGTGTACTGTCTTGGAACATACTTAACTAAAATGCAGACAACTCTTATGACTTATATTTGAAAACTAAAGATTTTTTAAAGCAAAACTACGAATTCATTATTGAAATTTTTTATTTTCATTAAAAAGTTTCTTGAACCATAACTTATGACAACATCTGTTTGAAAATCTGCTTTAACATAATAGTGTAAGAAACATCCAGGGAAAAAACAAGCCCGTACTTTGTCTTTATTTTGAGATATATTTACCTATGCTGTACACAAATAATTAATATGCTTTATTTTACCTGCAAACAAAAATGTAATTCATAAAAAAGTATAGAACTACAACCTGTGGCTCTTAGATCACATTGTTCCGTTATATCGGTTAAAAGATGCTAAGCAGTACAAGGCTTACAAGTCTTATTTTTTGAACTACATTATTTACAAAACCGACAAAGTTTTCAAGATTTCTCCCTGGGTTCACAAACCAGTCCCTTAAAAACTTAACGACATTGCTTTACTTCTTTTAATAGGTTTTACTTATAATATTTGCTGGGAAAACGCATTTATTATGTTTTCTTTGTGATTTGGAAGCCTATTCTTTACATTTTTATTTCATTTTGATTATGAATAAGAAGGCCTAGAGAACAGTAAAGTCTTTCTGAATAGCTAAAAGACTGAGGACTCGCTTCTGAGTTAGTGGTGCAAACAAGCTTTTCGCTCATGTCCCCAATCATACTACTTTGCGCCTATCATATGAAGCAACTTTATAAGTCGAAAATATACTCTGCATGCATGAAGTCTGGGGCACAGCTATAATTAAGTACCCTGACAACGTCCAGTTTCTCAAGTGTTGTACAGCACGGGTGGTGAACTGTGGAATGGTGCTTGCTACGAATGTGGTGGTGATGTCCGAAATTCGTGTGGTGTTGAATTACAAGAACCTACTTCACTAAGTTGTGCGAAACAAGGGCAGTGGCGACACGATTGTAAATTTTTTGAGCGGGACAGACAAAGCTGATAATGAATAAATTCACAAACTCATTCACATTATTGTACCCATTCTAATTATTGTAAGACATTAAGATTATAACTGTACCTATCAGGCTCCTGACGTGGAGTTGTAAACTAACAAAATGATCAGAGAGGAGCGGTTCAGGAAGTATCTACGTGTGCAGATGTATCTAAAACATGTACTCAAATTGTTTCAAAGTATGATTTACTAGCTGACAATGGCTGCAAATGCAAACTGAATATATTCATTACAAGAATCGCAACCACATTTCTAGGCACATACTGAAAAACAAGTGCAGTCATGAGATACGTTGAGATATGCAAGGCTTTCAGCGTACATTGTAAGCACTTTGCCCGACTTTGTGTGGGAAAAAATCCTAGGGAGACAGCGTATCGTTGAACTTCGCTACTGGGATTTCAATTTTAATACAAAGGACGAGTTAGGTGTGACACTGGAAAGAAGTTCGAGGAAATAGTTGAGGCATTTAGCACTTTCCGCTGGTGCGTTTTTGATTATAGGAACTATATAACACAGTCACAGGCAAACTGATGGAGCATGCTCTTGCATTGACTTTCATCAAGTGGCACAACTATGTTCTAAGGCTATTTTAAAAAGGCGCAGTTATCTCGTCCATTTCGTCTAAAGCTGATGCGCCCCATACAGTGCCTCGGGAACTGCTGAAATATATGATGTGAACAAAGTCTAGGCCGCTGGGTACAGATTTTATGTCTTACACGAAACACCCCCAGTAATATTTCCATTGGAATCAAGATTACACTAAAATTCGAGTAGTTAATAATGGTCTGATATAAGCTGAGCCTGCTAGGGTCTTCGGTGGAAATCATACCGCCATTCATCTCGAGTGCTCTTGAGAAAGTTTTAAAAATCGAAACCAAGGCCACTGGACCACCAAAATCGCGAGATATGAACCCAGACCTGTTTTCATAATGATGAAATCCATTTCTCTTTCCATCATGCAGTCTTAGCCAATGGGAAGATGAGAAATGCTAGTTAGTAGATATAACTAAGAATTAATTATCTGTAAGGCCCTAGGGATAGGACTTGAGACTCCATTTTTATGTTTTCTGTTTCATATAAAACCTTCAGTAACTATCTGAAGACCCCAGAAGTGGTATCGACTTTTTCAAATCATCTAAAGGTTAACGCAGGTTAAGGTCCCAGGTATCACACACGGATGAAGCCATTGTCCCTGATGGGCCCTCGTTTGCGAGTAATCTATGAAAAAAATTTCAAAATTCAGCATGGTCTCTCCAGCTTTGAAAAACTGTTGTTATACAAGCAGGTTACGTTGCGTAATGGTTAAGGTACAGTCCACACATGGTAAAGGTTGTGGTTCCGGATCTCATCAGGTGATCTGAAATTTTTTATTTTTAAATATTTATTGAAATGACTTTGACCATTATTTTTGTTCATTTAATTGTAATTTCTTTTATTTCTGTTTCTTTGACATGTCGTTTCAATCACTGTATTAACTTTTTCATTTGCTCTCATTTTTCTTCATAACACTTTTTCCACTTAGAATCTTCGTTCATGTTATTTTCATTATTTCTGTGTATTAGCTTCGATTTAATTTCTTCCGTTTTCTTATCCTAGGTTTTTCTAATTTAGTTTCAATTTCATTTTACTTTAATCCTTTCTTTTGTTTAATATTTCATCTGCGTTATTTAGTCCAAAGTACGATTCGAATTTCTGCTTCAATTGTATGTATGAAGATTACCACTAAAAAAAAGTACAGCTTTTAACGAAAAACACATTTTCGACACTATTTCACAGCCAATATAAATAGATTGTTTCGTCTTAAGTTCTTTTAACAGATAGTTTGGCATTTTCAAATGTTTAAATGTTACGATAGATAAATAATAAGCGTTAGATTCGCACGCACAAAGATTCCATGTCGAAAGAGAATTACAGGAATAAGAAATGGGAGCAGCTGAAAAGCTTATACGATGGGTAATATGATGAGACAAAGGAATACAACTAAAAAATTAGACTTAAGCCAATTAACTCAATAAAAATAATGATCAAACTCATTACGATAAAGATTTAACAATAAAAATATGAAACCACATGACGATTCTAACCCACAACCCTTTTCATGTGTGGACCGTACCTTAACCATTACGCTATCCAGGCAATCTGATTTGTGAGGATCAACGCTTGTTTAAATCTGTAGAGCAACATGCGGAATTCCGAATTTGTTTTTCGTCGATTACCAGCAAACGAGGACCCATCATGGTGAATGGGTGCTCGGTGTAATATTTGGGTCTTTAACCTACATCACAGCATAGATGGTTTCAAAAAGTCGATTGCATCACTGGGGATCTCTCCTTGTACCCAGAGAAAATTACCAGGCTAGTATGACACCCGTAAACATAAACAGTCACTTTGATCTGCTTGCATTGGTGAGGACTAAAAATCACAATCGATCAAAATAGTGTGAGAATAGACTTACACATACGCTTGCCATTTACTTCATTCGAATTGCTAAATATTTCAGTGCTTTTCTTCTCGTCTGAGGTGCACTTCCCTCCTCATAAATCCTTCTAGAAAGAAGCTCCTCATAAAATCTTTGGCCACCAATGTTCCTTCCTTGATACCTGTCCACATCTGCACTTTTATAAACACAAAGACAGTCCTTATGTCCTGTTATAAAGCTTTGGTGTGAGCAAAAGATGAGGATAATTGCCCAAAAGTTGCTGACATCAGCACCATCATTCCCAGAATTCTGACGTCACCGCACGTGGACAATTGCAATAAGACAGTAAGACTACGACATCATCGCTCCTGGAATCCTGACATAATCACATCTGGACAACTGCAAGAAATCCTTGTCACTGCCTACAACACCATGCCCCACTCGTCACACAATTAATTTGCGTGTGGTGAAGTTTTACCGCCACCACTGATTGTTGCGGGGAAGCTGTGAGCTGATAGGACCTACAATTCTGTCGCCTTGAGAATAGCTTGCATGTATTTTACATAAAAGTTTGACGACTTAGTGCACTGCCGAGAGTTTCAGTCATTGTTATTGTAACTAATATGTATGATATTTGTAAACGCATAACACTGGCACACAAGGTCAGTCCCCCATCCCGGGAGCAATTAAAATTTTTATAATTAGATTTGCTGTCTGTGGGTACATCTCAGTCTCATGCGTTCAATTGACGAATTGATTCCGCTGAGGAAAAAGATTTTAACTAATCTATTTGTTATAGACGTCTATTACAGCTTTCTGCATCAAGAATGGAAAGGCTTGGTAATGGAGGTGCATGTGACTGTAGGCAAATGGAAAATTGTTCAACTAATTATGGCAATGCAGCACAATGGCAGGAAGATGCATTACCTGACCTGGTCCACTAACACACCATGTTGCATTTGCTCGAATTGTATATCCTTCTTGAAATGTCCACCCACACTTCCACCATGCAAAAAGTAGTAACACGTTGTGCAGTGTCAAATAATAGCAATGCATTCCCTGGATGGACCCTCGCTGCAGTTGCTGGAGAGACCTATCAATAAGTAACCAGGAGATGGAATTTTTCCTCAAGTCACAAGAGCCACAACAGTCTGCATCGTAATGGGATATGGTGGTGCTCCACACAACACAGCAGCAGAAGCAACAACCTGCAAGCGGGCGTAGCAGTGAGGGGGAATATTGTACTCTACAGAACAAGCGGTAGTGAAACTGTCGCTTTGTAAATACACTATGTGGTCAAACTTATCCGGACACCTGGCTGAAAATCACTAACAAGTTCGTGTCGCCCACCATCGATAATGCTGGAATTCAATATGGGGCCGCGCGGGGTAGCCGCGCCGTCTAAGGGCGTCTTGTCACTGCCCGCGCGGCTCCCTCCGTCGGAGGTTCGAGTCCTCCCTCGGGCATGGGTGTGTGTGTTGTTCTTAGCTTAAGTTACATTAAGTAGTCCGTACGCTTAGGGACCGATGACCTCAGCAGTTAGGTCCCATAAAACCTTACCACAAATTTCCAATTTTCAATATGGTGTTGGCCAGCTTCCACTCTCTCAGGTATACGTTCAATCGGGTTCTGGAAGGTTTCTTGGGGAATAGCAGCCATTCTTCACGGAGTGCTGCACTGAGGAGAGGTATCGATGTCAGTCGGTGAGGCTTGGCACGAAGTTGGCGTTCCAAAACATTCCAAAGGTGTTCTATAGGATTCAGGTCAAGTGGTACAAGGCCCCTCCGTGACAAACAGGATCACACCATAACACCACCACCTCCGAATTTTACTGTTGGCACTACACACACTGGCAGATGACGTTCACCGGGCATTCGCCATATTCACACCCTGCCATCAGATCGCCACATTGTGTACCGTGATTCGTCACGCCGCACAACGTTTTCCTACTGTTCAGTCGTCCAATGTTTACGCTCCTTACACCAAGCGAGGCGTCATTTGGCATCTACCGGCGTGATGTGTGGCTCATGAGCAGCCGCTCGACCATGAAATCCAAGTTTCCTCACTTCCTGCCTAACTGTCAGAGTACTTGCAGCGGATTCTGCTGCAGTTTGGAATTCCTGTGTGATGGTCTGGACAGATGTCTGCCTGTTACACATTACGACCCTCTTCAACTGTCGGCGGTCTCTGTCGATCAACAGACGAGATCGGCCTGTACGCTTTTGTACTGTACCTGTCCCTTCACGTTTCCACTTCACTATCACATCGCAAACAGTATACCTAGGGATGTTTAGGACTGTGGAAATCTCGCGTACAGACGTATGACACAAGTTACAACCAATCACCCGACCACGTTCAAAGTCCGTGAGTTCCACGGAGAGCCCCATTCTGCTTTCTCACGATGTACAATGGTTACTGAGGTCGCTAATATGAAGTACATGGCAATAGGTGGAAGCACAATGCGCCTAATATGAAAAACGTATTTCTTTCAGGGTTGTCCGAATACTTCTGATCACATAGTGTAAATATGTTGTACAAAAATGTCTTTCTATTTTCAACCAAAGCAATCAATAACATCACACATACTTGCAATTTATAAAGTGTCAACAGCTAAACTGTCTGTAAGTATGGGAGAGCCTTGCTGATGACGGTAGTATATCAGGTGGATGTAGGGTGTTTTCACTGCTAGTTATGACTAATGTTGGGCGCACTGCATAATGCTTGTGATGTTATAATAATAATAATAACAATAACTTTAATTGCCCTGCCAACATAGCACCGAGTAGACGCCATGCACTGCACGCTGTGTGAATGCACTGCCTTACACTTTGACTCTGAGGTGCTGGGGCTATGGCTAGGTGCTTGTTAGTCACTCAGCACGCTGTTCAGTACTCTGCACGTGGTGTAATCATTTCTCGATAACAGACACAGCTGCGTCTTCAGCTAGACGTGAACCATGAAATCAGCGTGTCACTTCACAGTACACACACAATCCGCCTAGAATACTTCCCTGTACTTAAAAAAAACCACATAATAAGCATCGTTGACGATGTATACGCGGTTAATTAGTTACAGAATATCTATGATACACCAGTTTCGCGAATTAATGACTATTCAAAGACCCTTCAGTGGTCTTAGCATGTAATATAATGTGGCAATGAGCATCATCGTTCCGCATTTGGTACTGAAGGTTACAATAAACTTAATCATTTTAATGATGATGAACTGGTAGGAGATGTTAGTCAATTAATTTTTTGAAAAATTCGTGAATAGTATATAGGGTGTCCCAGAAACGTTGCGACAGACGTCGACGGGTAATAGAGGATGTCTTGAGGAACAGATCGGCCACAGGAACTTGTGTCGAAAACCGTCATCCATCGACGCTACAGAGCGTCGAAGTTATAGGCGGCTACGCCTGTGTTAGCCCACCACTTTGGCAGTAAGCGTTACTTTGTATGCTGATGGACCGCAGGCAGAACGGTTTGCAATGCTGACTAATTGTCACGATCATCAGTGGAGAAAATGGAGCTAGCTGCTGCGTAGAGAGGCTTTCTATCTTATGAAGGGAATGCAATGCTCTGTTGCCTCAGTGGATGAAGGCTTTGGACACGAGTTTCTATACGCAGTTCATTTTTCTCCTTGAACCGTCTAAAATCACCAGTGTTTTTCGGTATACAGAAGAAAAATAAATTCTAGATGGAAACCCAAGTCTGAAACCGTTATTCACCATGGTGGAAGACCATCATATTCATAGGAGACAAGGCATTTCCACACAGCAGCTAGATCCATCTTCTCCACTGGCGATCGTAGCAATCGGTCGTGATCAGTGAATAGCAAACAACAATACGAGATTTTCAGCCATTGATCCGTCTGCGTCCAAAGTCATGTTTCCTGCTGAAGGGGTGGCCTAGTGGCACATTTCGGTGGCAACAAGGTATGCCCCCTGTAGCGTCAATGTATTACGTTTCTGGAAACGGGTTCCTATCCCCAATTTGTTCCTCAAACACCCTTTACAACCACTCAAAGCTTGCAGCAACATTTCTGCGACATCCTGTATACAGACAGCAATCGATAAATAGTTCATCCATTGTGACACAATCTTCAAGGGTAAAAATGCCGAGATGTATGTCAACATTCCCTTGGTTGGGTTGGGTTGTTTTGAGGGATGAGACCAAACTGCGAGGTAATCGGTATCATCGGCTTAGGGAAGGACGGGGAAGGAAGTCGGCCGTGCCCTTTCAAAGGTACCATCCCGGCATTTGCCTGGAGCGATTTAGGGAAATCACGGAAAACCTAAATCAGGATGGCCGGACGCGGGATTGAACCGTCGTCCTCCCGAATGCGAGTCCAGTGTGCTAACCCTGCGCCACCTCGCTCGGTCAACATTCCCTGCCGTGAGGCAGTATAAGTATTAGTATTCATGGCGATGTATAAAAATGTAGGCGAAACACAAATATGCCTAATAATTCTTTTTTTTCCCTTTCAGGTGAAGTGAAGTCTTTGTTGCAGCAGCTACTTGACGTGAAATTAATACTGTTTAATCTAACCTCTAGTTTAAACCTCAGGGACTATAAGTGTGTCAGTGTCGATATATCGAACCAGAAGTTCTACCCGATTGTGCTATTCAATACCCCTCAATTTAGTGATATCAAAGTAATATTATTCATAGATGATTTCGAATATGTAATGAGTCAGTGCAGTGCAATACAACATGACATAGAGTGTTGACCAAGTTGGCAGCAGTTTGTTTATCGATTATATGAGACATTGTGGATAATCTGCTGCAGTTAGCTCGCTAAACTCTACACCCATCAGAAGAATCCATAGCTCAACTCTACGACTCATGTTGTTCATCGTTGTGGACGGAAGTACATGAATCAACTTTCACGATCTTAGGCACAGACCTACAATCTCATTTAAGTTTGGTTACATATCCAGCTATGCGTAAGACTTTGTAAATAAAAGAGCTAAGTGCTATATGAGTGTTATTTATTCCTGTATCAAACACGTATGTACTAATGTAAATGAGCAGTTGTCGCCATGACCGAGTAGACGAAAAAACATTGTTACAAGGATCTTGTAGTGGGCAACTGGTCGTGCTATGATACCGGAAACCGGTAGAAGAAGAAGAATGGGTCAGCACTTCCTGACAAAATATGTGCTTTATCAGGCTACCTGATGGTGGGAAGACTAATCTTTTCCTGTCACTGTTAACATACACTGAGTGGATTCGCTGCTAGCACGTATGTATACATTTTCAAAAGCCATACTTCATGTCAAAGGTCAAGTATTACTGGAAATTTGGAATGGCATCGTACTGATAGCCTGCGAGAAAATCGGAAAAAGCAGCTGTATTCCGCCACCTGAGAAAGGAAAACCAAACAGTGTATTCACTTTTTATGACATCGTAGTGGAAAAAACAGGATCCGATATGCAAATGTTTTTTCCGCCATCATATTACAGCTGATATCTTTTATTTGAGACAGACAAAATCAGGGATTCCAAAGCGGCTGCTAAGCGATAATGCCTACCTATTAGTGCCTTCAAACAGGACGGCAAAAATTTAAAACGTATTTACCAAGCGTATGTAGGAACAGACATGACGTTCAAACAGTTTGTTAGCAAATGCGCTGATTACGGGAATCATGTGATATATGGCTACTTCGTTACTGATAAAGTGAGGAAATTGAATGACGGTCGATATAAACGAAACATTCGACAGTTTCTTCATAAAGGATAGTGAACCAATATGCAACAGCATCAGTATACTCTAGATTCTGGACATATTTGCTTATGTTTTGAAAGCTTGTTCCGAGAGTGCAATACACATGCGTCAACATGTTCCTAGAAGAATCGAGGCAACCAACGCAAAAATAAAGGAACCGGAAAATATCGAAGAGCCAGCAGCTAGAAAAAATGAGATGTGCAAGGATCATCTTGAAGAAGTGAATGCAATAATATTGAATGTGCTTAGATTGATCCAGACAATATCTAAGGAAGTAGCATCATCTCACCACCAATAGTCTCAGAATATATATAAGTTACATGCCATGACAAAACTAACTTAGTATGCAAAATATTGTCGACCACAAAGCGTAAAGTTATTGAAGTGTTGCATTCTGTTTTATGGAAATTACGATTCTTTAAATTAGGGCACCTGCGATAAGATCATCATCATAAACGTTTGAACCAGTAGCTGAAAGTCTGAAAAGACTTTCTCACACTATGGATGCAGTGTAAAAGAAGAAGAAGAAGAAGAAGAAGAAGAAGAAGAAAAGAAACAGGCAGGAAGAAGGATTTACTACCGTTTTCATTAACAGTCACAGTGATAGTGAGTTAGACAGAACAATGTGGGGGCAGCACGAAGATACCGTATACGTTAGGTTATCACCCTATATGTTTAACGAAAACCGCAGTAGAAGCTGGGAATAACGAATTTCACCTGGTCTCTTAGAGCTAGTATCCCTAAAAATTTCAAGCGTCAAGAAACATCTCCCGAGCAAAATAAAAGCCTATGGTGAAATATGCATGTGTAACTAATGTTCACAGGGAAAGCAACACCTCATAAGGATGAAAGAAAGGCACAAGCAGTAACAAATGCAGGAATATAATTAATCCCACATTAGGATCTGAACAATGTACCTCTGGAGTATATATATGAAAGAAGAAAAAATACACACCATGAAGAAATTATACGAACTGAGTGACATCCGTAAATCTGATGTGCATGTACAAATAAACAAACGATTACAATTTTAGAAAAATTGGATGATTTGTTCAAGAGATAGAGCTTCGCAAACTAAGCCAGTCAATAATGTGTTGGTCCACCTCTGGCCCTTACGCAAACAGTTATTCAGTTTGGCACTGATTAATATATTTGTTGGATGTCTTTCGTAGGGATATCGTGAAAAATTCTGTTCCACTGGCATGCTAGATTGTTGAAAACCTGATCTGGTTGTTTGGCCCTACCGATAGCGCTCAATGCGTTCATAACTTCGGAGAGATCTGGCGACCTTGCTGGCCAACATAGGGTTTGGCAAACATGAAGAGAAGCAATGGCAACTCTTGTTGTGTGTGGGCAGGCATTATCTTGCTAAAATGTATGCCCAGGTTGCCTTGCCCTGAAGGGCAACAAGATGCGGCATAGAATTTCGTCAACATAATGCTGTGCTGTAAAGGTACAGTGGATGAAAATCAAAGGAGTCTTGTTAGGAAAACAAATGGCACCCCAAACCGTCACTCATGGCCGTCAGTCCGTGTGGCGGGCGACAGGCAGATCGATTCCCCACCTCCGTCTAGGGCGTCTCCAGACGCTTCTGCGCTTGTCATTGGAGTACAGTTCGAAGTTGGACACTACACCAGCCAATACGATTCCAGGCCAAAAACGTGCCTGGAGCCGTGTCGGACAGCGGCAGTATACCATCATAATTTTGGTCCATTATATGGCCCGACAACCTGCATTGATGATCTTGGGTGCTGTTTCTCTACATAACAGAACCCCTTTGGTTGTCATCCAGAGCACGTTACAGCAGAGCAGTGTGTCAACGATATTCTATGTCTTGTTTTATTGTCTCTCGTGGTAAGAGATCCTGGGCTTACATTTCAGCAAGATAATGCCCACTTGCACACAGAAAGAGTTCCTACTGATTGTGTTCATGCTTGCCAAACCTTACCTTCGTCACCATGGTCTCCAGACTCTCCCCATATGAGAACTTTTGGAGAAGTATGGACAGGGCCCTCCAACTAACTCAGGATTTTCATGAACTAAAGCAGCAGTTGGCCAAAATTTGGCTTGATATCCCTCTAGGACATCCAACAACTTTATCAATCAATGCCAAGTTGAATAACTGCTTGCATAAGGACGAGAGGTGTACCAACATATTGTTGATTTGCTCAGTTTGTGAAGCTCTTTGTCTTGAATAAATCATTCAATTTTTCTGAAATTGTAGTCATGTGCTTGTTTGTACATCAGCATCACATCTTCCAACAACGCCGGCCGGGGTGGAAGAGCGGTTCTAGGCGCTACAGTCTGGAACTGCGCGACCGCTACGGTCGCAGGTTCGAATCCTGCCTCGGACATGGATGTGTGTAATGTCCTTAGGTTAGTTAGATTTAGGTAATTCTAAGTTCTAGGGGACTGATGACCTCCGAAGTTAAGTCCCATAGTGCTCAGAGCCATTTGAACCTTCCAATATCCATCCCATTCAGATAACTCCTTCGGGGTGCAGTGTTTTTTGTTCCTTAGAGTATTTTATGATGACACTAACGAAACTATAGAGCAGCTATGACTATTCACCACATCAGCTGCCGCAACGAATTCAGATCACACCAACAAAAGCATATCAATCGCGTAAGATTGTCAAGAAAGATATATGAAGTAATATTTATGGAGACAATTGGTCATGAGGTCGACAGGCAAGTATGTAAAATATTCCCAAACAGATATGTCATAATACGCTGACTGGATGATTTATAGCAGTCTGATCTCATAGACACATGAGAATAATGATGATCAAATAAAGGTTTCAGGCACATTTAATGATTATAGAATCGTATTCCCAATTCGCATGATCTGCCTGTGAAGGTGAGTATGAGGAAGGATGTTGCGCAGACACTGAACAACTGCTGCAGACTGGAATGAGTAAGTGAGCCGACAACCTCTAAAACCGACCATGGATGTGAATTTTGTAATATGAATTCAAAGTGGTAGTGGTAGGATATATGCCAACGGCCTTGCCGCAGTGGTAACACCGACTCCCGTCAGATCACCGAAGTTAAGTGCTGTCGGGCTGGGCTAGTACTTGGATAGGTGACCAAGCGCTGTTGGCAATGGGGTGCTCTCAGCCCTTGTGAGGCAAACTGAGGAGCTATTTGATTGAGAAGTAGCGGCTCCGGTCTCGGAAACTGATATACGGCCGGGAGAGCGGTGTGTGAGCACATGGCCCTCCATATCCGCATCCGGTGACGCCTGTAGGCTGAGGATGACACGGCGGCCGGTCGGTACCGTTGAGCCTTCATGGCCTATTCGGGCGGAGTTAGTGGAAGGATATGGAATAAACCACTAACCAACATTCTCCAATTTGAAAGGTAGTGAATGTTCAAATGTGTGTGTGAAATCTTATGGGACTTAACTGCTAAGGTCATCAGTCCCTAAGCTTACACACTACTTCACCTAAATTATCCTAAGGACAAGCACACACACCCATGCCCGAGGGAGGACTCGAAACTCCGCCGGGACCAGCCGCACAGTCTATGACTGCAGCGCCTTAGACCGCTCGGCTAGAAAGCTAGTATTGCTGAACAGTTGAACAGAATGCCATTTTTATCCTTGAGGACTTACAAATTGCTAGATATTCTATCAAAAATTGTTGGTGACTGTAATGGAACTACTCCTCATACAATTAATATGAAATGTATTGATGTGTATGATTATGGTCGTCTTAATATAGTATACAGTTCTATTAAGATTGTGAATCCACACAAGCAGAAGGTCGGCATGTCTGATTTGGTGCTTATTTCGAAGTAAAAGATAGTGTTTGAGAAGTCTTACTTGCCGAATTTGTCAGTGGAAATATGTATAGGTTTCAAAGTACTGCGTACAGTCCTGGGGACTTACATATTAAAGGACACTTATGGTGAAGAAACTGCAGTTGCTACACAGGGGAACTACAGAAGAACTCTGAACCAGATATGTTTCTCATACAGCAGGTTATAAGACGCTGAGGGAGCAAGGCATTAGTGAAACTCCTAGGCTTCCCATTAAAGCACAACAGCTGGATGAATGCTAACAATTTCCTATACAATAGGAGACAAAAATCTCAAACTCAGTCATGTTTTTCGAATATCTAGCTGTAATGTTGCAAAGTGATATAAAATGGAACGAGTATGAGAGGACTGTGGGAGAGAAGACGAATAGTCAAATCTGGTTTGTGGAAAGAGTTTTGGGAATGTGTGATTGATTTGTATGGGAGATCATATATAGGACGCTAGTGCGACTTCTTCTTTAGTACTGTTTTTTTTCCCTTTATTGTAATTTTTACACCTAAACATAGGTAGGCTGGCAGCAGCATCTTACGCTGCACTTCAGCCTTCGAGTCGACAATGAGAATAACATGAAGAAGATACATAATAGAGATTTAGTACTGCTCCAGGTCAGATTAAAGGAAGACATCGAAACAATTCAGGGGCGACCTGCTAGATTTGTTTGTGGTAGGTTCGAACAACATGCAACTATTATGAAGATGCAAATACTCTTCTCGGTTTTGCCGCCGGATCGTATTGTGTAATTCGCACTGCAACTGCTCGACATCATCAGGTGGTGGTAGCTGCTGATGCCACTGCAGAAAGGAGCGACTGATAAGAATCGCGCGGCGGCGTCGAAATTTATCATGCCGGGAGCAGGCAATACGCGTGCTCGAGAAGACGCTGGTAGTTGGAGGAAAGCAGCGCTCCTGGTGCCCCCTACTGGGAGCCGCGGAAGGCCCATCCTTTCGTGCGCTATGGGCAATGGCTGTGCGGCCTGCGGTTAAAGGCTGAACTACACTCCTGGAAATTGAAATAAGAACACCGTGAATTCATTGTCCCAGGAAGGGGAAACTTTATTGACACATTCCTGGGGTCAGATACATCACATGATCACACTGACAGAACCACAGGCACATAGACACAGGCAACAGAGCATGCACAATGTCGGCACTAGTACAGTGTATATCCACCTTTCGCAGCAATGCAGGCTGCTATTCTCCCATGGAGACGATCGTAGAGATGCTGGATGTAGTCCTGTGGAACGGCTTGCCATGCCATTTCCACCTGGCGCCTCAGTTGGACCAGCGTTCGTGCTGGACGTGCAGAACGCGTGAGACGACGCTTCATCCAGTCCCAAACATGCTCAATGGGGGACAGATCCGGAGATCTTGCTGGCCAGGGTAGTTGACTTACACCTTCTAGAGCACGTTGGGTGGCACGGGATACATGCGGACGTGCATTGTCCTGTTGGAACAGCAAGTTCCCTTGCCGGTCTAGGAATGGTAGAACGATGGGTTCGATGACGGTTTGGATGTACAGTGCACTATTCAGTGTCCCCTCGACGATCACCAGTGGTGTACGGCCAGTGTAGGAGATCGCTCCCCACACCATGATGCCGGGTGTTGGCCCTGTGTGCCTCGGTCGTATGCAGTCCTGATTGTGGCGCTCACCTGCACGGCGCCAAACACGCATACGACCATCATTGGCACCAAGGCAGAAGCGACTCTCATCGCTGAAGACGACACGTCTCCATTCGTCCCTCCATTCACGCCTGTCGCGACACCACTGGAGGCGGGCTGCACGATGTTGGGGCGTGAGCGGAAGACGGCCTAACGGTGTGCGGGACCGTAGCCCAGCTTCATGGAGACGGTTGCGAATGGTCCTCGCCGATACCCCAGGAGCAACAGTGTCCCTAATTTGCTGGGAAGTGGCGGTGCGGTCCCCTGCGGCACTGCGTAGGATCCTACGGTCTTGGCGTGCATCCGTGCTTTGCTGCGGTCCGGTCCCAGGTCGACGGGCACGTGCACCTTCCGCCGACCACTGGCGACAACATCGATGTACTGTGGAGACCTCACGCCCCACGTGTTGAGCAATTCGGCAGTACGTCCACCCGGCCTCCCGCATGCCCACTATATGCCCTCGCTCAAAGTCCGTCAACTGCACATACGGTTCACGTCCACGCTGTCGCGGCATGCTACCAGTGTTAAAGACTGCGATGGAGCTCCGTACGCCACGGCAAACTGGCTGACACTGACTGCGGCGGTGCACAAATGCTGCGCAGCTAGCGCCATTCGACGGCCAACACCGCGGTTCCTGGTGTGTCCGCTGTGCCGTGCGTGTGATCATTGCTTGTACAGCCCTCTCGCAGTGTCCGGAGCAAGTATGGTGGGTCTGACACACCGGTGTAAATGTGTTCTTTTTTCCATTTCCAGGAGTGTAAATCTCAGCAGCGCGTTGCGTCACGTGATGAATCGGAAGTTCTTGTTTTCCCTGTTTTCATTTAATGTCAGCCAGTGCAGGATTCCAGGCGGCGCTTAGTCGAAAACTTGCATCTCTATTGATAAGATGGTCCGCCGTACGGATATGTATGGCCTCCTTAACAACACAGTCCCAGAAAGATGACGATGGTGTTTGACGCAGGCCTCAAGTTGTTATCATCCTGCGCAACGTGGCAGTGTCCTACGCTCTTTGGTGCATAGAGCACATGTAGTCTCAGATGCCGACAGTCTACCTGGTCAGCGACAACACCTGAAAACGGTATTCCAACAGAATGGCTATTCCGTTAGGCAGATACACCATGCATTCCGTTCTAAGTAAACTAGAAACAGGGATGTAAATGGAAATGCGGAGGCACCCACTGCGACAGCGTTCTTGCCGTATTTTGGCGGCATGTCTTCGAGAATAGAAAGGATCCTCAAAAAGCACGACATCAAGTGTGTTTTTCGCCCACCAGCAAAATTGAGCAATTAATTGTGCTCGGTCAAAGACGACCTGGGCCTTAGGAAACGTAGCGTGTATAAAATCCCATGCCAATGTGGCGAATCTTTTATTGGAGAGGCATGCCGGACCGTGCAAGAACGTTGCGTCGAACACCATCGTCATACACGCATGGCGCAACCTGATAAATCAGCGGTAGCGGAGCATTGCCTGGACACGGGACATCGTATGCTCTACGAACAAACGGAAATTTTATCCCCAGCGTCATCTTTCTGGGAATGTGTTGTTAAGGAGGCCATACATATCCGTACGGCGGACCATCTTATCAACAGGGATGCAGGTTTCCAGCTAAGCGCGGCCTGGAATACAGCACAGGCTGCCATTAAATGAAAACAGGGAAAACAAGAACTTCCGACTCAGCACGAGATGCAACGCTCTACTGAGATTTAGTTCAGCCTTTAACCGCAGAGGAGTCTGGCAGTACAGTCATTACCCATAGCGCACGCGCGGATGGGCCTTCCGCGGCTCCCAGCAGGGGCCACCACCAAGGACGCCGTTTTCCTCCAACTACGAGCGTCTTCCCGCGCACGCGTATTGCCTGCTCCCGGCATGATAAATTTCGACGCCGCCGCTCGGTTATCCCCCCCCCCCTGCCACGTCTTCACTGTTGTGTCCCCCCTTCCCTCCATCTCTATCCCCTTTATCTCCTTTCCCAAGGTGGCTTCCATCAACTCCCCTCCCGGATGATGCCCTCTCTCCCTCCATTTATCCCTCCTATCAACTCTGATCCTCACCCCCCCTCCTTTCCTCCGTCCTTTTCGTGGGCTCCCTCTCCCCCCTTGCATCCTCTTTTTTTCCTACCTACCCTCTCTCTGCACCCCCTTCTCTCCCCCGAGTCCTTTTGCATTTCCCTCTTCTGCCTTTTCCCATTCCTTCTCGCGTCTGCCATGCCCCTCCCCCCCTTATGAGTCCTCTCCCTCCTTTGGTTCCCCCCCTTTCGTTTTTCCTCTCCTCCCTCCTTGTTTTCCCCCTCATCTGTCCAGGTCCACCTCCCTCATCTGCCCTTGCCTATGGAGTGTCCTCTTTGTGCCGACATTTTAGTGCAGTGTTTACAGTGAGTGTTCAGTGTTGTGTGTCTTTTCCGAAGTGTTGCGAACGGACATCATACTGTGGCTGGGTGTGATTTTTATATCTCTTGCGAACAGAAACCAGACTGTCGCCATGTTTTTAATTGTCTGTCTACTATGTTACCTGTCTGCTTCCTGTGTATTTTATTCGCTTTGCCAACCCTTTGCTTTATGTTTTAACTTTCCACAATTTTCCGTCGTTTTACAATTTAAGTCAGAGTTTTATCGCCTGCTTTTATTGTTTCTTATCTTCTTCTTACGTTTTAAAAAGTCTGTAGGCTGCAGAGCAGCGTAATAAGTTGCTGCCAGCCCGCACCCCTTCAGGGAGAATCGAAAATCAATAAAGGAAAAAAAAACTCGATTATCGTCAGTCACGCCTTGCAGCAGTGACAGCAGCAGCTACCACCACCTGATGACGTCTAGCAGTTGCAGTGCGAGTTACACAATACGATCCGGCGGCACACCCGAGAAGCGTATTTGCAACAGATCCGTCGAGAAAGCATGAAAACTCACATTATAAAGATGCTTCGGGAATTTAAATGGGAACAGGGAATACCTTTTTTTAGGAGGAAACGCTATGGAGAAAGTTTAGAGAACCGGCATTTCAAGCTGGCTGCAGGACGAGTCTATTGCTGCCATACATTTTGCTTAAGGTCCATGAAGAAAGGATAGAAGAAATTAGGGTCATGTGGAGGTATAAAGACAACCATTTTTCCATCGCTCTGTTTTCTAGTAGAACAGGAAGGAAAATAACTAGTAGTGGTAGAGGGTATCCTTCGCCAAGCACTGCATAGTGCCTTGCGGAGTAGGTATGTAGATGTAGATGCAGAATCAATACAGTAGCGTAACATGAGTGCTGGGAAAGCGATCAGCAGAGGTGCCGATGGTATTTTCCATAACCTACCAGTTCTACTTCTTATCCCTGGATATAACTTCTGTGGTCATCGAGCAAAGCTGAAGAAGAGTCTAGAACATGATGATAATGGAATTAAGGTACTAGATAACACATGCAAGGAGTAAAATATTGGTTTGGCAGCAAATAAATGGCTGGCTCTGAGCACTATGGGACTTAACTGCTGTGGTCATCAGTCCGCTAGAACTTAGAACTACTTAAACCTAACTAACCTAAGGACATCACACACATCCATGCCCGAGGCAGGATTCGAACCTGCGACCGTAGCGGTCACGCGGTTCCAGACTGTAGCGCCTAGAACCGCACGGCCACTCCGGCCGGCTCAGCAAATAAAGATCATCACATTTCGGGCTGAATATTAGTTGATAAAGTCAAGCAGATACATCGAAGAAAGGATACTGGTACAGGACAACATTTTGCTAGATTCACAGTCTCTAAGGCAATGCTTACTTAACTTAGATTGGGTGCTGGAATAAATTTCTGGGAAATTATGAATGCAGCTTGTCGTATAGTGAAGGAAAAGAAAAAAGACTTATGGGATGTTTGCAGCCAATCAACAGTTGCAGTGCGGAAAGGTGCACTGAGGCAGGAAGGAGGGTGAATGTTATGTGTTGAAACGCCTGAGGTTCTGCCAGTACCTAAGACATCTAGTGGAATAATTCAGTTTCTAATTCCTGCGTTTGCCAGACCGTCAGACACTGGTTCGTTAGCAGGAGAAACTGTCACCATAACTCAAGTAACAAAGAATGCACAAACACAGAGAAGGTCGCGAAACATAGATAAGCCTAGCTAATGTTGCAAAGGTGAACAATAAACTGCATCTAGGAAGCGGTGAAGTTGTGGTAATACTTCCTGGTTTCTAGTATATTGATGATTTAAATGTCTACATAAAACGGTTTGTAAAAGGGTTTCAATTCATGTAAAAGTTATTTCGTTTAAAACAGAAAGAAAAATAACAGAAGGAACAATGGATTTAGCCAAGAGGTTCAACAGCATCGCTAATAGTCTTCTCAAGGGGTCACGTAGTGGAGAATAATACTGATAAAATTTATGATTCGAATCAACAAGTAGGTATACTGCTGGTCACTACAGTTTGTGTTGAGTGTGATATTCTAATGATGAATTAGTACTTAAACAACAGGTTAATCAAAACTGTATTAGCATTATTTGCTACAACGGGACCAGGTTACAAAATTGCGGAGGTTCATAATAATTCAGTATATTTGCCAGTGACTGTCCAGATATTAGACAGTCTCGAGCTGAATATCACAGATGAGAATGGCAATCTAGTCAATTTTTGTGGTGAGAAAATTATTGTATATTCTCATTGGAAACAACATCATGGGTATAAAGTACGCTGATAAGCCAAAACATTGTGACCCCTGCCCACCGCTAAGTTGGATGCTGCCTGGTGGCGTTTCGGACATGTGATGCGGTGACCGAAGTATGCAAGCAGAGCTGACATGGACGGGGGATCACCCTAGCAAAGACGTGGGCTGCAAATGGGGAAATCCATTGAGATAAGTGACTTTGACAAATGGCAGATTATTATTATGCAGAGCCCGTAAACGAGTATCTCGAAAACGGCGAAGGTAGTCGAATGTTCAGGTGCTACTGCAGGGAGCATCTACGGAAAGAGGTAGAAGAACAGTGAAACTACCACTAGGTGCTAAATGGTTGGACGTCCATGACTCTTTACAGGACATCGAGTTCGGAGGCTTGTCTGCTCTATAAAGTAGGATAGATCGTGATCTGTGACGTCTCTGCCGAAAGATCATACTGCTGGTGCACGTACATGTCCTTCGGAGCACAGTGTTCATCGTACATCATTGAACATGGAGTTCCTCAGCAGACCATCCGCACGTATTCACCTTTTGGTCCAACTACATCGTCAATTATGATTGCAGTGGGCACGGGACCATCGTGGTTCGACTCTCGGTCAATGGAAACGTGTCGGTTCTATCACATTTTTGGTACACTAGGTCGATGGTCGTCACCACAAATATCCTCATCGAGGTGAACGGTGGCTCGAAATGTGCAGCTCGCCATGGACACAGGCTGGTGGGAGCAGTGTTGTGCTATGAGAGACATTCTCCTGCGCTTCCATGGCATCTGTGGTAGTAATCGAAGACACGCTGACAGCTACGGACCACCTGCATCCCTTCATGCTTGATGTCGTTCCGATGGCGATGTCATGTTTCAGTAGTATAAATGTCCGTGTCTCGGAGCCAGAGCCGTGTTACAAAGGTTTGAGGAGCATTGTCGTAAACTCAAACTGATGTCTCGGCGACCAAATTCGCCTGATGTGAATCTCGTGGAACCCATCTGAGTCTTTATCGGGCGCCATCACCACGTACGCATATCAGTAGCCCGTTATTTATGCGAATTACATGACCTGTGCGTAGACACCTAATGCCACATATCTCCACAAACCTACCAACAAACGGTCGGATCCCTGATACGCAGAGTCAGTGATATATTTCGTTCCAGACACGGACAAAGAAGTTGTTAAGTAAGTGGTCATAATGTTTTTGCTCATCAGTGCATACATACATTGTACACAGCCTTCAGAAGACCGCTTTGCAGTGGAAGCAGAACGTGAAAATATACGAGAATTACAAGTTTCGTAAATCGGTAGGACTGAAACCTGCCAATGACATCACGCAATATACAAAACTACAGTTCTATATGACGAGTGTATCATTAGTCAGGAATACTTTTCTAACAAGTCTTTTGCTTCAGCAACGTTTAATAATAACGACGGGATAATAATTCTTATCTAACATCAAGATGGCTTAACAATTCCAACTAAAAGCTTCTATTTTATGAAGGGATATTTCCTCATAAGAAGAAGACTCCAATAGCAACGATGACGTTGGGCGTTACACGTATTGCATTCACATTTCTGTTTCAAGAAATAAAAGACAAAGTTAATGGCGTCAAAATCGACCGCACCAGAAACATTGGAATCACACCAACTCTCAAGATATGTGCTTCTGCATCAATATGATTTCTGAATACCTTACAAAATGCTGAATGGTTCATAGACGGATAGACAGACGGCTCCTTTTCTATGTGTATCCCACTTTGAGGGTAACAAGCTCATTAGTCTGAAAACTACACAGAAGGTGACTTTAGTTTCAGGTGATACTGTCTATAATGCATAAATTATGGGAGATGGAGAGGATGATCAAAATTTGCGCTGGATAAATTGATGTGGAGCGTGCTGCATATATCTCTGTCAGATCAAGTTAATCTAAAACTTTTTTGTGTACTGAATTTCGGAATTCAACTGCTATTAACTTTCCATTCACAGGTGCAACTTGAACATCTTTTGAAGTCGTCTCGCCAAGCATGGATGATTAAGACATCTGTTCAGTTAGAAACACCTCGATTTATTATTCTAGCTTTGTAATCAGGGGAACGTTAAAAATGATTCGAGCATATTTGAGAACTGTAGACTGACCAATGCTAGAATTTACCTAAACGTTCAGCTTTTTCCATACTATAGCTTACAGCCTGAGTGGGATAAAAAGATGTATGGACTATTGTGCGACACGTAAGGAAGGTTTCACACCTCTTACTGGGTGATTGACAATGGTTTTGAATGCACAGTTGGCCCACAGAAATGCAGGAATTTATTATACATAATGGTGATAGATAGTTCAAAGCAACATGAGGCGGTGAAGAGTGGAACTGTGGACGTTCATACTGAATTAGAATCATTGCAAAACTTCCCTGCAGGCACAGCAACATATGCATTATTACTACCTGACCGTCTCATAAAGTATTCACCATTAACAGGAAATGTGCAACGCATAGTATAAATGTAGAGATATTACTCAGTGTGGGAGTATTTTAAAATAAATGCCTCAATATGTGACCATAATCACCGACACACGGGGGTTCTCTGATGAGTTCAGGCAATTTGTGCTTAAAGATGTTGCTTTCATCGCATTCTACCATGCTGTACGAGTATTAATGAGGTATTCTATAACTGTGGCTTCACTCACACCATTTAGCTCAGTGTGGTGTCCTAAAATTCGAAAGACAATAGTGTTGTCGACATGATTCTACCATACAAAATGCTAGGATAATTACGGAGTGGTCTATGAAGATATGGTGCCATCGCACCAAACTTACGAACATAGGGCAGCATAGTTTACGTCAAAAGTCTGAGGAATATGTCCTGGTTTCTTGAAATTTATATACACTGTGATGACAAAAATCATGGGAGGGCGATATGCACATGCACAGATGGCGGTAGTATCGCTTACACAAGTTATAAAAGGGCAGTGTAATGCTGGAGCTTTGATTTGTACTCAGATTATTCGTGTGGAAAAGTGTCCGACATGATTATGGCCACATGACGGGCCGTAACACACTTTGAACTCTTAACGGTTCACTTACATAGTTTCAACTACTGTTCAGTGTCGTACAACTACCCACATCACCATCTAAAGAGAGACGTGTAGCTCATCGTAAACAGTACGGGGGGAAGTGTGCAGTTGTATGACCTTCAAATGCAGTAGAAACTAAATAGTTGAAAGCTTAACGACCCCATTTTCGTACCTATATGATTTCGTTCGTGTGACCTGTATTCCATGTAACAGCTGATGTTGTGAGTAACCGTAGTCATTCCATGATTTCGTTTGTAATATATATACCCCAAAGATAGATTGTACAGTCTTTTATGCTGAATTTCAACATCTTTGCCTCCACTACATTTAGCTGCTAATGCAGGTGTAATTACTTTTTTGTATTTGTTTCTGCTTCAGCCTTTCATTCGCTTTTTGAGATGTTGCGTTACATATGCACTTTTGTTAAATGCAACATTTTAGCATATGAATTTATCTCTTTCCGGAGATATGATTTGTTTTCTGAAGTTTTTAAAATTTTGAGGCTAAACTATCCAACTAGCTACATCTCATCCTTTAATAAAGATAGGATGGACGAAGACACAAATTATAGACAAGACGTAGCAAGTACAGATATTACCAGAGGGTCGAAGGTGGCAATGATTGCAGTGGCAGTACTAACCATATATGCATGCCCTTTGTAACTAGGACTTTCAAGATGTAGGTGTAAAAAGACGGACACTCAGACGTTAGGGGCAGACGATTAGAAGGTAGAACGGAGAAAATGCAACGGGCACTACCTCATGCCCTCTGATGCAGTGTGTTTCAGAGCACGACTGTGTGGCTCACTAAAGAGAGAACGGCTGGGCGAGCTCTGTGCGGCGGCTGGACTGGCGCAAGACGTGGCACCGCCCAACGTAGGAGAATATGACCAGAGGGGACCACGGTGGTAAAACTACGAACCATCCGCTGTTTGCACCAGACCTGTATGCAGACAACATAGGCGTTAGCAGGTGGACAAGAAAAGCGTGGCAGTGGTGTGAAGGAATTTGGAGAAACGTTCCCCCTACTCAAAGGAATGTGGGTCACGAGGGGTGATAACATCTTTCTAAGCTGGAATGAGATTTTCACTCTGCAGCGGAGTGTGCGCTGATATGAAACTTCCTGGCAGATTAAAACTGTGTGTCGGACCGAGACTCGAACTCGGGACCTTTGCCTTTCGCGGGCGAGTGCTCTACCAATTGAGCTACCCAAGCACGACTCAGGTCCCGTCCTCACAGCTCTACTTCTGCCAATACCTCGTCCTCTACCTTCCAAACTTTACAGAAGCTCTCCTGCGAACCTTGAAGAACTAGCACTCCTGAAAGAAAGGATATTGCAGAGACATGGCTTAGCCACAGCGTGGGGGATGTTTCCAGAATGAGATTTTCACTCTGCAGAGGTAGAGCATTTGCCCGCGAAAGGCAAAGGTCCCGAGTGCGAGTCTCGGTCCGGCACACAGTTTTAATCTGCCAGGAAGTTTCATATCAGCGCACACTCTGCTGCAGAGTGAAAATCTCATTTTGGAAACATCCCCCAGGCTGTGGCTGAGCCATGTCTCCGCAATATCTTTTCTTTCAGGGCTGCTAGTCCTGCGAGGTTCGCAGGAGAGCTTCTGTAAAGTTTGGAAGGTAGGAGACGAGGTACTGGCAGAAGTTAAGCTGTGAGGACGGGGCGTGAGTCGTGCTTGGGTAGCTCAGTTGGTAGAGCACTTGCCCGCGAAAGGCAAAGGTCCCGAATTCGAGTCTCGGTCCGGCACACAGTTTTAATCTGCCAGGAAGTTTCATCTTTGTAAGCTGACCACAACACACAGCGAACTGCGACGGCGTAATGGTACGCTTGATTCTCTCAGGCAGTGCTAAAAGAATAGATGTCATTTTCTTCCTTTTGTAGTCCAGTGGTGGGAAAATCGCGTCAACAGGAAGAGCAAGTCTTATCATTGGCGGATGGAGAGTTACATAGCTCTTAAATATCACTTTTTGAGCGAAAAAAACGCGGAAGAAGTGGATTGGAGGAGGTGGTAATACACAGTTTATAAGATCTTATAAATTTTATACTAGTGGTAGCAAATAGAGTAAGTGGGCAGCAGTCCAAAGAGGCGCAAAAAAAACTGGGACTGGCGTGGTGCATGAGTGCGAAATACATTCTGTCGGGACTTAGAGTTAAGCGATTCAGGACGCGATTCAAGAGGTAGGAAGGATGTGGACTGAGGACACGGAGATGAACAGTAGGGGTATTATTCAAATGCAAATAGCGAGTAGATGAGATTAACATTCCGGCCAAAAGAGCAGCGATCAGCAAAATACACATCCAGCTGCAGTGACCGAGGACCACCAAGAGATCTGTGACTTTACAGTGTATGACACTGCTCACAGTAAGAACACACAATGTGGCAGCATCAAGCATGGGACAGATAAGCACATCAGTCCATTAGTTCGATGCAAAGCGGGGGCCTCTGGAACTGTCATTCTGCCCAAACTGTAAGATTATGTTCATTCACTCTAAATTCAACACCGTGGAATTACTTATCACCTGCCATAGAACTTTGCGTGTCTCTGAATGATAGGTAGCAGTACATCGCCGTGAGGAGTGGGCCCGCGGTTAGAGGCGCCATGTCACGTATTGCGCGGCCCCTACGGCTGGAGGTTCGACCCCTCACTCAGGCATGGGTGTGTGTGTTGTTCTTAGTCTAAGTTCATTTTAGTTAGTTCAAATATTGTGTAAGTCTACGGACCGATGACCTCAGCAGTTTGGTCCCTTAGGAATTCACACACATTTGAACACATTTCAGCAACACTTACTGCTTAATAGGCTCACCCATCACCAGTCCTTGTCAACACATAATGATGAATATTTATGTGAACTTTTTTCTAGTACTTGGTATGCGACTGTAAACCATAATCTATAAACCTTGCGAATTGTAACGTTATTTGTGAAATAAATCCTAGAGATTGTAATTGATGTCTTTGATTTCATAGCTATTAAATCCTCTGTCACAGTAAAGAGTTAGAGAAGAATATTTTCCAGAACATTAGGAATTGTTTTCCTGTTTAATATTATTATCAAGTTCTGCCAAGCATCGACGGAAAATTCATTGAAAGTTAGAGCAGTATTAAAGGCACACACGTGCAAATTTGTCCATAGTCTACAGGAAGTAGACAACATTGTGTATTGGTACAGTGCCTTTTAAGTAGAAACTCCTGGTAGTTTCATTTCTATCGGCCGTCATTCATTTTACACATATATTGCTTAAGGTCCTTAGCACTAGATCGCATTTTTAAAAAATCCATTATGCAACTTTATTGATTTGTATTGTACCTTGAACAGAGGTCTATTATGGGGTTAAGCACGTCAGATACGACTGTGGAAACCTGTCTAAGGTAGAAGTTACTCTATGAACAGATCGAGTCTCGCAGTATATTAGCTATAACGAACCAGGCGTTCTTCCAAATTCCTTATTCGCAACACGTATTTCATTCTCGGTTAAACTTATGTGGTGATTACCTGACATATATGATTTCTTCCTGCTGACTCCACACGTTCTGTGTCACACACTATAATGTGACGATTAATGACATCAGTAATAAACTTTTTTCTTCGTCCTTTCCACCTCCATCCATATTGTGTGAGAACCTAATTAGAGTTTCAGTTACTAGTTTACGTGTTCCCGAGAGAGGCTGATCTCGTTGAAAATGCCATAATTTTAACAATCGTAATTTTTGTTGAATAGATTTCTGCACTTCAGTAACATTACACTTGGTTGTCGTCATGCTTTTGTCATGGCATACAACTTATATTTACTCTGAGACAACTGGTGGCGAGAGGATGCAACTTTCTTAGATATTTTCTGCATAAAACGAAGTGCATCAATTGGTATTATATTGACTACTTCAGTTCTGTCAATCTGTATATCACCTTTTCTAGCTACTGCCTCGATAAGAGTTTCTACTTCCATCATTCTTGCACTGACGGTCTCTATTTTACTGGAAATGTACAGATGCAGGTGTTTTGCGCACTCGGCCCATGTGTGTAACACAAGTGCAAATTTGTCCATAGTCTACAGTAAGTAGACAACATTGTGTATTGGTACAGTGACTTTTAAGTAGAAACTCCTGGTAGTTTCATTCATATCGGCCGTCATTCATTTTACACATTTTGTCAACAATCAGGAAGGTGTACTGCGTGTGACTGTAGCAATCAGAACATACGTTAACAAATTCATTACACACCATGTCAGTTCCTACATGTACGTCGTAAATGGTTTTAAATTTGTATGACCTGGTTGAATGTGAAAATAAGATCCGCATTTTCCATTTCAAACAGCTCTGGAATCCTGGAATATGTGTGGTTCAAATGAAAGACATCGGTTTTCATATCATGGTTGAAACAAAAATATTTACTCATTGTATCCTGGTTTTCCACTGCGATGTCATAAAATGTGAATGCAATGTTTGGTTTCCCTTTCATAGGCGATGGAATATCACTGCTTTTGCTAGTGTCTGATAGATTATCCCCTTGATACTATGTCATATCTCCTGTAATAGTTAATATTTGAGTTGAAACAGGGTTTTTGAAAATATATATACACGTTCGAAGCTAATGCCTACAGGATGTGTTAGCAGTAACAAAATAAGATTAGCCCTTCCTGCATTCTCATAGTCTGACACCCAAAGGACCTATATTATCAATATGTAGCGAGCCATTCCTCTTCTTCTCCAGGTTTCCGGTATTTTTGGAGGACCAGTCGCTCACTACAAAATCATTGTGGAAAAGTTTGTTTCGTAAACTCGGTGATTGCGACGTTTGCTCGCTTACATTAGTATATACAGGTCAGATAGAGGAATAAATAACACATTTCTTAAACTTTTTTTATTTATAAACTTTTACTTAAAGCTCGGTATGCAAAGAAACTTATATGATATTGTAGCTCTGAACCAATATCTGGCAAAGTTTATTCACGACTTTCCTCATTCAATGATACACAGCATGAATTGTAGAATTGAGCTGTGGTTTATTCTAGTGGGTGGAGAGTTTGGGCCGGCCGCGGTGGTCTCGCGGTTAAGGCGCTCAGTCCGGAACCGCGCGACTGCTACGGTCGCAGGTTCGAATCCTACCTCGGGCATGGATGTGTGTGATGTCCTTAGGTTAGTTAGGTTTAAGTAGTTCTAAGTTCTAGGGGACTGATGACCACAGATGTTAAGTCCCATAGTGCTCAGAGCCATTTTTGGAGAGTTTGGCGAGCTAACTATTGCAGATTACTCCACAACGTCAGATAGACTCAGTTGATATATGGCTGCCACCTTAGTCGACACTCTAGCTCATTTCGTATTGCATAGGCTGTGTACATTAGAATTTCAAATGTCTGTTATTGTAGATGCATGCACTTCATTGACTCATCACACAATCGAGGCCATTTGACGGTTCTCTCGCAAGTGGGTGAAGTGTTTACTGATCACATTCGACATATACCATTCGCGACTTTTTTTAACAATGACGCTGACTTCTTCTGCCAGTTCATCATCATCAAAGTTGATAGCACTGTAGCATCATTGAATACAGTCATTAATTCGTAACACTGGTGTGTCATGGATATTATAGAGGCGATTGCCCAAGCATACATTGCAAAAGTTCCTGTTATAGGCACGAATGGTTAAAGATTTTTTAACAGGAAACTATGCAATTATGTGAATGTTGCAGATTCCAAGAATTGTTTTCAGTCTGGGAAGTATTCTAGTCGTTACCAATAAGTTATGACAAGCTGAGTACTAAATATCATGCCAAAAGCATGCAGCACAGCTTCAGTGCCACAACGTTAAGGCAATGCAGTTACACAACGAGCAGTACATAGCATCTGCTCGGCGATACATTGGTAGACATCTAAAGCAATTGTTGTTATTATTTTTACATCATCACAAATATGGTGCCGTGTCTCTAGCATTAGTCACATCTGTCAATGAACACTCCCTACATTAATGTGTTGTATTACCATCATCAGTGCTACACTCCCATTCTTAGAGACAGTTCAACTGTTAACACTTTATAAACGACAAGTGTGTGTGTGTGTGTGTGGTGTTATTTATCGACTGGGTTCAAAATAAAAGGCAAGTTCCTTGAAGATCATATTTATTTACAATGCGACAGTCTTACAACACGTCAGATGAATTCACAATTGCGGGTAATGACTACCATCAGCTGAGCTGTAGAGTGGAATGACGTCAATGAAAATTTGTGCCGGACGGGGACTCGAACCCGGACCTCCTGCTTATCGCGAGCGATCGCCCCGTGGTTGACGACATATGGAAGTTTGGGTCTGGCCGTGAGTCGTGCACGGATAGCCAAATTGTTAGGCAACCTCTTGCCATAGGCGGGAAATCCGGGGTCGAGTCTCAGTCCGTCAAAAATTTTTATTGTCGTCATTCCATTCTACAGCTGATGGTAGTAATTATTTGCAATTGCGAATTCATCTGACGTATTTCGTAACGGCTGTGATCGCAGCAGTGCATTGTCATCAGAATAATACAGGCACTACAATGTCGTTTTACAGCACTCATCCTCCTGAATGCTATATACAAGTGTGGACTGTTGCTACTTGTGCTCTTGTGTTGTGTGAAACACCGCTATGTCCCACTGCGCTGCAGCTTGTTGTGGCTATTATGACATCGGGAACACCTCCATATCCTGGTCCAGTTGTAGCCATGTTAGCACTGTAACTGTAACAAACCCGTAAGTCTGATGTCATCCACACGTAATAATAATAATAATAATAATAATAATAGATGAATGAATACATACTGAGAGCTCTCAACAGCAACTGCAGTGAGGGTCCATCCAGGAAGCGCAGCGCCATATTTGTCACTGGACAAATCCCTTGCATGGTGGGAGAGGGGATAGACTTTTAGAAAAGCGTACAGAATTACAGAAAATGTATCAAGTTGTGTCGGTGGCCCCAATCAGGTAATTCATTTTCTTGCCATCTGTTGCAATGCCAGTACTTGTTGAACAAAATACCAAGTCTATCCGGAAAGTAAATTCCAATCGGTCACAAAATGGAAACAACAATCAAAATAAAAACTGTTTTATTAGCAACAGTTGGCTACACCGTTCAGCTACTTCTCTACATAGTCGCTGCTTCGACCTAGAAATCTGTCGCAGCGTCGTGCCAACTTTCCAGTACCCTTGTCATAGATGACAGCGACCTATGCTTTCTACCAATTTTCTACGCTGGTCCACAGTTCGTTGTCTGTGACAAAGGTTCATTTCATCAGAGATGAGGTTTGCAGGAGAGTTTCTGTAAAGTTTGGAAGGTAGGAGACGCGGTACTGGCAGAAGTAAAGCTGTGAGGACGGGTCGTGAGTCGTGCTTGGGTAGCTCAGTTGGTAGAGCCCTTGCCCGCGAAAGGCAAAGGTCCCGAGTTGGAGTCTCGGTCCGGCACACAGTTTTAATCTGCCAGGAAGTTTCATATCAGCGCACACTCCGCTGCAGAGTGAAAATCTCATTCTGGAAACATCCCCAAGGCTGTGGCTAAGCCATGTCTCCGCAATATCCTTTCTTTCAGGAGTGCTAGTTCTGCAAGGTTTGCAGGAGAGCTTTTGTAAAGTTTGGAAGGTAGGAGACGCAGTACTGACAGTAGTAAAGCTGTGAGGACGGGTCGTGAGTCGTGCTTGGGTAGCTCAGTTGGTAGAGCACTTGCCCGCGGAAGGCAGAGATCCCGACTTCGCGTCTCGGTCCGGCACACAGTTTTAATCTGCCAGGAAGTTTCATATCAGCGCACACTCCACTGCAGAGTGAAAATCCCATTCTAGAGAGCACTATGTCGTCCTGAATGGGGAGATTGCAACAGAAACAAGCGTAACATCAAGTGTGCCCCAGGGCAGTGTAAATAGGTCCGCTGCTTTTCACGATTTACGTAAACGATTTGGTTGATGATATTGCCAGCGGCATTAGTCTACTTGCCGATGATGCTGTAGTCTACAGGAAAGTTGTATGATACGAAAGTTGTGAACAAATCAAGGAGGATTTGCAGATAATAAATGCGTGGTGTAATGACTGGAAGTTATCTCTCAACATTAGTAAGTGTAACCTAGAACCTATAACAAAGCGAAATTCCTCATTATTGTACGAGTACAAAATAAATGCCCGTTCTTTGGAAGCGGTAACATGTGACAAGTATCTGGATGTGACTATTCGAAATGATCTCAAGTGGAACGATCAGATTACACAAGTAACGGGTAAGGCGAACTCTAGATTGCGGTTTATTGGTAGAATCCTGAAGCGATGCAGTCCTTCAACAAAGGAAATTGCTTGCAATACCTTATTTCGTCCAGTCAGAGTATTGTTCGTTTTTATGGAACCCTTACCAGTTGGGTCTGATTCAAGAGATTGAGAAGGTCCAAAGAAGAGCGGCAAGATTCGTGACTGGTATATTTAGCCATCGCGAGAGCATTACGGATCTCATAGAAAGTTTGAAGTGGGACGCACTTGCAGATAGACGAGCGCTAAATGGAAGGGGCTGCTCACTAAATTCCAAAAGCCGATCTTCACAGAGGATGTAGAGCATATATTATTACCACCAACTTTCAAGTCGCGCAATAATCACTATTCAAAGATAAGGGAAATTAGAGCTCGTGCTGAGACGTTCAAACAGTCGTTTTTCCCTCACGCGATTCGGGAGTGGAACAAAGGGGTGATATATGACTTTGGCGCGAATTGTGCCATCCGCCACACACTGCTTGGTGGCTAGCGGAGTATATATGTAGATGTAGATGTAGAAATGTGTACCATAACTTGCAAACTTCTTTTATGTCTCAGTAGGCTTCTGCTAAATCAACTGTTGCACACACAGCAATGATCTCACGGAACAGTTCTGAATTTACCAACCAGTGTGAAATGTTTATCATCTTTAGTCGAAAAGAATCTTTTTTACACTTTTATGAACAATAGTGCTTGGTAAAACTATGTAAAATGCACAGTAGATGAGAAACATAAAAGTAACAGCCTGAGAAGGTAGATATAGAGGAGATGCAATGACTGAAACACCTAATTTTCAAAGGAGCGTTATTTTTAATGAAAATTTAGGTGCTATTCAATGAAACAGGCTTGATGTAGTGTTTGATAAGCAAATAGCTGTAGGAATGGCTATTCTGAATATATTAGTGACCCATATTACAGACTTTAATTATAGATTCATACGTAAAATGTTTCCAGCAAAGGATACAAAACTGTGTTACAAAGATATCAGGTGGGTTAATACTATAGGTATCCCTGAAAATAACCAACATAATATTTCATTTGAAAAAAAAGAAAAAATGGGTTATTGTAAGATGAGTTGAACATAGAAAATATTACTCAATGTTTCAATCTGTGAGCTAAAATGTATGCACTCAAGACAGAGTAAAGGATGTGGAACAGTCTTCTGTTAAAGTGTTAACCATTTATTACTATTGCCAATCAGTATCCAATCCTGGTGTTAAAATCCTGTACATTGCTTTCTTTCTTCCAACTAATCACAACTGACCATTTCATCACAATTGGCCATTACAACATCACATATTCGATTTTTTAGAGGTGAATTAACACACACCCATTACAGACTATCATAATGGATTTTAACACACTTCATAGATGACTCAACCATTATTCGTATCTTATATTACTGAACTGTCTATAGCAGTCCTCTTCATTACCAACAGGTTGCTTAATGTCACAGTATTCTGATATGCAAAATCTCTCGATGACACACGCAAAGAGGGCAGAAGCAGCAAATAACTTACTTCTGCAAGTGCCTGACTCATCCTTTCAATACCTATTTGTTGTCTTTATTAGCGAGTCAATATCTTCACAATCTCCAAGAATGTCATATATTACTGACTCAGGAAAAACTTATTTGTATGCTTTCTCAAACAGACAAGCCAGGACAAGTTAAGACTTGTTTCAACAAGCAAAAACACCGTCAACGAATTCAGACTTGCTGCTAACTGTCTGCGTACCCAAAGGAATCATGATGTGTGTCATATTACTCCAAGCCGAGTACAATGTATTGGCGAGAATCGTGAGCCACATAAAATATTTTCCTGTGCTTTCCAGGTGCTTTACATCAAGCATTATTTTATCACGCATCAGTTAAATCATTAACCCACACCCATAACATAAGTAGTATAATTAATGGAATGTATTAAAACATGGTTCAAATGGCTCTGAGCACTATGGGACTTAACTTCTAAGGTCATCAGTCCCCTAGAACTTAGAACTACTTAAACCTAACTAACCTAATGACATCACACACATCCATGCCCGAGGCAGGATTCAAACCTGCGATCGTAGCGGTCACGCGGTTCCAGACTGTAGCCTCTAGAACTGCACGGCCACCGCGGCCGGCTGTGTTAAAATAACCAACAAATCGTTCATAAATTTTAGAACACAGTGCCAATCAACGAGAAAATTCAGATCGTTCAGATACTTTTAAGCATAGCGTTATCACGCAAAATTCAGACAATTTTTAATAAGTCAGACTAGCTGCTTGACAACTAATGTTTGGTGGTGCAACGGTAGCCAGCTGGATGCGTATCTCGCAAGTCTGTGACCACGTGTAATTTTAGCGTATCCGTCTGCCATTCTTCCGTTTGAAAAAAGTTGCCACCAGCTCAAGTTTTTCGCAGTCTTGTATCAGTGTTGGTTCTTAACCACGCCTTCCCAGACATCTTGCAAACGGCATGTTTTCAGACACGTTTGGTTTTTTGCATTTGCTATTGTGTACTTCCATTTATATAAGTTACTGGCTATTAATTGTGATACTTTCTTTGTGTATGTGAAACGTAACCACTCTTTACAAACGTTTTACCAACATACAAGGCAGTACAATAATAGCATTTGCCAATCACGATTATGAATATACGACTTCCACGAGAATAGTGGCAGTTGTTCATTGGTTTCGAGTGCTGTTGTTCAGTACAATAACAACACCGTCTTGTCTGGCGATGGTTGGCGTTAAATAAGCTTTCTGTTTGTTGGAGGCCTTAAACTGAATAATCTGAATCTTTAAAATCCGCAGGTTCATTGACCAACAAAATAAAATAGTCTGAATATCCGCTCTGAAATTCTAGCCTCCCAGACAAGACTACGAAAATGTGTACTTAAAAAGTTAAGTTAATCAGTGTTTGGATTATAGTTGATTCACTTTCTTACGTATTTCAATGATTCAGATATGAAAATGATCAAAAATATAGTTTTATTATTATTTATATATTACTTTTATTCAGGCAAGACATACAGGTGTTTGCTGAAAAGTGAAGCCTGCGAATTTCTTATGCGAAGACTCTTAAGCATTTTAAAATAAAACAAACGTTATTAAGATTATACATCTTTACTCTTCATATCTACATATTTATTTCTCATCGCAATTACCAGGGCGACGGACACATTTCTCCCAACGAATGACCAGCTTGTTGGTACTGTCACTGTAAAATGTTTGACACTGTTCACGGAGCCACAGCCTCACCTCTGTTTGCACCGCTTCATCACTACCAAACTGAAATCCTCGACGGTGTTCTTTAAGTTCTTGGAGCAGGAGAAAATGGGATGGGCCGAAGTTGGGACTCTATCGAGGATGATCGATGGCAGTGAACCCAAGGCGTCGGATCGTTGCAGATGTCGCAGCTCTCATGTATCGTATGGCTGACGGGGAGAGCGCTTCATTTGTGGGCCAACTCTTAGTATCCGAAACTCGATTACAGTGTGCTGTTCCTCACACGTGACATAGCTACGTTACACACCGCCATCTTACACACTACAAGTCGGAAACCTGTAGCGGCACAGGTATGCAAACAAGTAGACTTGAAGAATGGAGACATAGAATGTCAATAACGTTTATTTTATTGAAGAAACTTATGAGTCTTCACGTAAAATGTTGGGAGGCATTACCTTTCAGTACGGTTATCTACATTACTTTAGAGTGCATTCCGATAATATATATTTCTAGTAATGAGTTATACTTTTGCTATGAAATATTTTTCAAAATATATTTTAGTTAACCGACTAAATAAGCTGTAATGCTGAAGTAAGGCCTCGCAAAATCTATTGCGGAAGTGGTTTTCTTAAGATTATTGGTTCGCATAACGAGGAAAGGTTGTAGGACTAGTTAAGAAATCTCGAAATTTAAGTGAAGTCTGCGTACATCAGGAGTTTACTTGTTCTGTAGGCTTCAAGAAATTAACAACCAATTGTCAGAGAGCAAACTTATCCGAATATTCAGTTAAACACATCCAAAAATGACACTAACTCTATGCGAGGTACCAAACTGTACGTGGAATACTGCACGGAGAATAAGGCAACAAGATCCTCATCTGTGCAGCTCCCAAATTCAAAGTTAAAGAATCCAAAATTACAGTTTACAATAAATCAACTCAAGTTGCAAATCAGAAGCACGGAAGTGGGTAAGCTACTCTGAATATGGATCGAGCCACTGCAGATTGTGAACTTACGTTTCCTCAAGAACAGCAAAGTGTGTTGAACAACGCCAGGTAGCCGCTAGGATGTGATGCCTTCCATTCACCTGTCTAGACAGTAGTCGGTCGCAGATTGCCGTCACTTATTAGTTCCTACGGAACTCCTCACTTTAAAAAAACTCTAAATGAAGGGACGCCAGTATACTGTTGCCTATGTGACGAGCGAAATTTGTGGCCCGTAACTGTCCCACTCTGGTTGGATGGTTCTGTGGTGTGTTGACCATTGGTGTTCGTGCAGAAAGGTAAAAATTGTGATGCTCTGTTATCCTCTTATCAGTGTAGGCAGCTGCAGCATTCACTCACCAGAGGAGGTGTAGGCAGAAGCCTGGCTTTGAAATGTCGCAGAGCTGGTCGCTACCCGACTTCTGCGAAAACTGTCCATGTCACCAAAGAAGGCACTCTTCACCTGTTGAGATCTACAGACTATAATCTGCTGAGGAAAGATGCCACACACACGTTTGTGGCGACGCACCACCCGTACACACGTATGAGGAGGGCAAAAGACTATTTTTCGAAGCACACAGCTTGGTCTTTCGGAATGGTAAGCAAAGTGAGACATATGCTGTGCATCAAGTTCAGAGAGGGCGGCATAAATTCAAATTGACACCGTTTTCTAGCTCTACAGGCCACTGAACAAACAAACAAAAAATGACAGAGGAGTTCACGATAGCTGAGGCAAAACATGGTTGAGATTACTCTGTGGCAAAAAGTGACTTCCAACAAATCCTAAAAACCAGCTTGGCTAGTATCGCAGAGCATTCTTCTTTGGTGCTGGTAGGCCAAAACTCTCATAATAACATCTGCAGTGAGTTCTATGAACACGCGAAACTCGAAATCCATTAATCCTCCTCATGCCACACTCAAAACGTTACCTTTTACGTTACAATATGATTCGCTACAGCCTCGAAAACTCTGCGACAAATGGTTTAAACTAAAGGTTTGTCCCAAAGAAAATTTACTTTCTCATCAGAAAACTTATGCCACACAACGTATGTACTAGATGTTAAAGAAAAGGAAAACAATTTTATAGAAACGGTATCAGTTTGTCTCCTTGTACCTTCTTCGAGCTACTGAATCAAAACTTCAACAATGTTGTCAGAACTAACTGATAATTCTCGTTGATAATGACCTCACTTCAAACTGGAAAAGAGAGGCATTGTGCTTGTGCGCTGTGGGTCTGCACACGAATTTTAAAATAAAAATTATCTTATGAGATGCATTGAACTCTGAAGTCCTACTCATCAGTTTACTCTTTATATACTGCTTAAGCCCACACGCACATGTACAAAACATAGTACCTCCAAGTCAAATCACAACACAGATTATACTAAAACCTTACTCATAATCACTAGCAAGAACTTGCGGGTAAGGAGCATCTCTAAATAACTTACACAGCAAACTCAAATTACACAACATAAACTAAAACTATTGTAACCATATTGGACAAAGAGATTGGAGCACGTTTACAAAAACCAAATGGCAAAACGTACAGGGAAAAGAGCTTAGATAACTCATTCTTCACCTTGCACGGGAGGCAGTGGTTTCTTACAGCACCTTCCCTCTGTGTAGAAGAAACACTAATTTACATTCTTGACATTGCTCCTCTGCCATCGTATTGCCGCTTTCGTTATGTTGGCAATTACCTTTGCTATCGCCTGTCCATGCCTGGCTAGCTGCCGTGACAGAAATGCGACTAGTTCCCAGATTATGTCTTCTGGTTCTGTGCTCGTTAAAATCTTGGTTGAGTTGTGAGAGAATTGATGCCGTTTACAAATCTCCCGAAGATACTGTGGATAAGATGTTGCTGCCAGTGGAGGGGGCTTCTATGATAATTATACGCTATGTTGTTCTGCAGCTGACCACTACAACTTTATTATCTCAGGTCCGAGTTACGCAAAGATAGTACACTGTCCGGTGACTGGCAATACTTTCATGATAATCTCCCCACTCATATGACTATTCATAAATTCTAAATTTCTTTGGAATGGCCAGAGGTTCGTCAGAGTGTCCTTAAATTGCCATATCCAGGTCTTACAAGGAACCCCTTGTGTACGAGGTCGTGAAAGGCCAATGATGATGTTTACGGCATTCGATGCCCTACATATTGTCTACCATTCAGGAGGTGGGACTAAAGGTATCCGATGGAGAACACTGCATGAGGCTACGGACCGTAGTCGAACTGCTTAGTAGACGATTAACTCACAACAGTGCTCCAGTGCTGGTGGTTTATACAATGCAGAACAATGGAAACGTTTCTTTTTTCAAAAAAAAAAAAAAAAACAAAGCAAACAATGCATTATATCTACAACAACAGTTTCCGAAGCTGACATTTCGCCTGTAAATACTGACCTACTACCTCATGCACATCAAACTGCACGCCGCATCGTTTACAGTGATTTCAAAGGAATCAGTGGATGATCGCATAACTTCGAACAGTGCTACAGAACTGGAAGACGTAAGATAATGGAATTTCAAACAAAGCGTCAAATTGACGATGAACAGCAAACTGCGAATCGGCTCGAAACTTCGTAGAAGAATAACCAAACTTATCCCATCGTTGAACTCCAACCAGCCAGGATTTGAAGAGGAGCCCTGAAAATTAAAGGTACTAAGAGAGTTGTATCAAGATCAGCTAACATCAATTTCTTAAGGCATTCGTATAAAATTATGCCGACTGTTAATCTTAATAGCAAATCGGCTGAAATGTAATTTATTGTTCTCCGAAAAGTTCTACATGCTCTGCCCCCTACGATTCTTTCCCGTGCGCATGATGTTACAAGGGCAGTAGGAAATATTTATGTCACAGCAAACAAGGGTGGGAAAATGGGCGTAATTGCTTTTGGCCAATAGTTGGTCAAAATAACCTGCTTTTGCTTGATGCCTGCTCTGCGTATCAAAATCTTACTCTTTCAGAGCGAACTATCCCTTCTGAAAAGTGTGTGACATTGCAGTTCATATCACCTGAAACCACAGGACAAATTCAGCCTTTGCATGCTTTTTCCGCGCCTATAAAATATATTATCACACTATCTGACGCTACCTCTTAAAGGGCAGCCGGTTGCACTATAAGTTCGACAACAGACACTTTTCTATTTTGTTGCACGTCATCGCATTCCATCAGTTCTCATCACCCCGTTACACCAATATGTATAATTTACCCGTCGTAGAGTGTTCGGATCTATTTTGATGCAAAAGGATTCCTGATGATTTATAATTCTAAAAATATTTGGTTTTAATAAATTGCGTTCATTGACTACGTTTGTCTGTTTTCTCACAGAAAAATATATATTTTGGAGCCTTAGTTTGGCGTCCACAGAAGTAGTATTCTCAAGCTGTTCGGGCCTTCTTAGATTCTGTGTATTTTAATTTTCATTATTACAGCAAATTCCGACAATATTCGATTTGCCAACAATGGAACGTGTTTGCGAGCAGTAAAATTGGTATAAAGACGTGAAGTCACTGATGCTTTGAACAACTGAATGTCTATTTCTGTGGAAAGGAAGGAAAGAGGACTGCGAGTCTTAGTTTCCGTCTGTAAACAAATCAGTTTTTAAACTGATCCACTTCTACTCAGTTCATTAAGTTTCTACCTTTACAATTCACATATTTTGGAAATCGTTTTCTCGAGATAATGACCTCTTTCCAAGATGATGACACAGCAAACACATGACAGTGATGAAGTAGTTTCGGGGGATGAAGGTCACGTTTCCGAACGCAGCTCTTCATCTTCGTTATAAGGCGCAGATGATACACCAGAACAAGAAACGGTAAACTGTGCAATTATAACGTCAAAGGATAAATCAGTTGAATGGAAGACAGGACTCGTACCTCAAATGGGACGGCACGCAACATGTAATATAGTTCACCTGACTCCAGGACCGCCACTTCTCGCATTACAAATGAATACTCAGCTTTCAAACTGTTCCTTCCTCCAGCAACTGAAAACATTATACCCACGCACTCTAATGATGAAGGAATGTGCTTATATGGAGAGAAGTGGAAAAAACTTATATGTTCTTGACCTAAATACTTACATAGACCTGTTGTTATTAGAAGAAGTTTTTAAATCACATAATGAGTCTACTGAAAGTAAGTGGGATGAGTATAAAAATCGCCAAGTTTCCAGAGCTACAATGTCACTAGAAACCACGAAAAATATATCAAGAGTTATTCTGTTTGATAAACCTGAGACAAAGTTACAAAAACGATCAGTTAGCACCTATAAGGGATTTTTGGGAGAAATGTGTCGTGATATTACCTTAGTTATGTCCGCTTGATTAACTGGCCGGTAACGTTTATGCCTCGCATGCAAGCGGGCTCCGGTTCCATTCACGAAGGAGTTGGAGATTTTCTCCGCTCAGGGTCTGGGTGTTGTGTTGCCATCATCATTTTATCCTCATCACCGCCACGCAAATCGCCCAATGTGGCCTCGACTGAGATAAGACTCGGCGACCAAACTTCCCCAGATGGGGCTTCCCGGCCAACGATGCCATACGCTCGTTATTTTTTTTACCTTAATTATACAACCCAAATATGTTTGTTACAAAAGACGAACAACTGGTTGCATTCAGAGGGAACTACCCTTTCCATCAGTATATGACTAGTAAAACCGGCCGGTGTGGCCGTGCGGTTCTAGGCGCTTCAGTCTGGAACCGCGTGACCGCTACGGTCGCAGGTTCGAATCCTGCCTCGGGCATGGATGTGTGTGATGTCCTTAGGTTAGTTAGGTTTAAGTAGTTCTAATTTCTAGGGGACTGATTACCATAGATGTTAAGTCCCATAGTGCTCAGAGCCATTTGAACCTTTTTTTTGCCTATTAAACCGGCAAAGTATCCAGCAGTTTTGGGTAGGCCTACTTTTTGACTGTAAAACAAGTCATGCATGGAATATTCAGCCGTATACCGGGAAATGACCCGGTAGTGCCGCTGGAAAGGACCAAGGTCTAAGAATCTTGACTGACTTGTCTTATGGCTTAATGGGAATAAAATTAACTGCGACACGTTTTTCACCTTCTGCGAGCTAGGACAAATGCTGATGTAAATAAATACCACAATGATTAGAACAGTACGAAAAAGGAAGGCTTTCATCCCACCAAAACTATTGCAGACCAGGAGGATTCCTAATTACTCGTACAACATTTGCTTTCACAAAGGACTCATCGCTTCTATCATACGTCCCAAACAAAAACAAGTGTGATACTGATCAAAGTGCTCTGGACAACGATGCAAAAGTCAGTCATGGTACCAAGAGAAAACCTCAAATTACACTACTGGCCATTAAAATTGCTACACCACGAAGATGACGTGCTACAGAAACGAAATTTAACCGACGGGAAGAAGATGCTGTGATATGCAAATGATTAGCTTTTCAGAGCAATCACACAAGGTTGGCGCCGGTGGCGACACCTACAACTTGCTGAGATGAGGGACGTTTCAAACCGATTTCTCATACATCGTTGCCTGGTGAAACGTTGTTGTAAAGCCTCGTGTAAGGAGGAGAAATGCGTACCATCACGTTTCCGACTTTGATAAAGGTCGGATTGTAGCCTATCGCGATTGCGGTTTATCGTATCGCGACATTGCTGCTCGCGTTGGTCGAGATCCAATGACTGTAAGCAAAATATTGAATTGGTGGGTTCAGGAGGGTAATACGGAACGCCGTGCTGGATTCCAACGGCCTCGTATCACTAGCAGTCGAGATGACAGCATCTTATCCGCATGGATGTAACGGATCATGCAGCGACGTCTCGATCAAAAAATGGTTCTGAGCACTATGGGACTTAACATCTATCGTCATCAGTCCCCTAGAACTTAGAACTACTTAAACCTAACTAACGTAAGGACATCACAGAACACCCAGTCATCACAAGGCAGAGAAAATCCCTGACCCCGCCGGGAATCGTCTTGATCCCTGAATCAACACATGGGGACGTTTGGAAGACAACAACCATCTGCACGAACAGTTCAACAACGTTTGCAGCAGCATGGACTATCAGCTCGTGGACCATGGCTGCGGTCACCCTTGACGCTGCATCACAGACAGGAGCGCCTGCGATGGTATACTCAACGACGAACCTGGGTGCACGAATGGCAAAACGTCATTTTTTCGGATGAATCCAGGTTCTGTTTACAGCATCATGATGGTCGCATCCGTGTTTGGCGACATCGCGGTGAGCGTACATTGGAAACTGTATTCGTCATCGCCATACTGGCGTATCACCCGGCGTGATGGTATGGGGTGCCATTGGTGACACGTCTCTGTCACCTCTTGTTCGTATTGGCGCCACTTTGAACAGTGGACCTTACAAAATATTCAAATGTGTGTGAAATCTTATGGGACTTAACTGCTAAGGCCATCAGTCGCTAAGCTTACACACTACTTAACCTAAATTATCCTAAGGACAAACACACACACCCATGCCAGAGGGAGGACTCAAACCTCCGCCGGGACCAGCCGCACAGTCCATGACTGCAGCGCCCCAGACCGCTCGGCTAATCGGGCGCGGCGGTGGACGTTACCCTTCATTCAATCCCTGCGAAACCCTACATTTCAGCAGGATAATGCATGAAGTTGTCCAATGAATAGCGGTTTAGCATCTGCGTGTCTTCTTGGTGTAGCAATTTTAATGGCCAGTAGTGTACTTTATACTACAACGCTACGAAAGCAGCTGTGGGCACATTAGACAATATGGTGACAAACGGATGGTCTATTGTTGTGTTCTCAAATATCGTCGATATATCTCCATATAGCCATTATGTGCTATACAAGGGAACTTACCCCAAAGGGCAGCAAACTTCCTACAGCGAAGAAGATTATTCCTAGAAACACTTGGAGAGTGGCTAATCGATGGGGATATGAAGAAACAAGACATCTTCCAAGAGAAAATAAGAGAAGCTGCTGAGAGAATAACATCGTTTGATGTTGCCCCTCTACATCCGAAGGAAATGATCCTAGGAGTCAGTAGAGAGGCAGATATGCATGTGGATAAACCGATAACAAAAGTTCAGTGAAATGTGTCAAGTGTAAAAAATTCACCTGCAAGAAACAGCTTACATACACAAGTAGAAACTGTTAGTGAAAGTTAGGCATAATGTAGTGAAATCAGTGTATAAACAATTATAATACACGGTGTACATAAAGAACGAGAACACTTTCAAATATTTATTGCACAAGAACCAAACATTCTGCAGATATACATATGTCATTTTGAAGAGAAACCCTGAAAGTCACCGAGCGAGGTGGCGCAGTGGTTAGACACTGGACTCGCATTCGGGAGGACAACGGTTCAATCCCGCGTCCGGCCATCCTGATTTAGGTTTTCCGTGATTTCCCTAAATCGCTCCAGGCAAATGCCGGGATGGTTCCTTTCAAAGGGCACGGCCAACTTCCTTCCCCGTCCTTCCCTAATCCGATGAGACCGATGACCTCGCTGTCTGGTCTCCTTCCCCAAACAACCCAACCCAACCCTGAAAGTCTTTTTCATGTATACCGCCACAGCGTAGTTTGGTAATTTGCCGATAGTCAGCGCTAGTCGAAAACATGGCGAGTTCATCTGCGGAGCGAGCTTTCTGTGTGTTGGAGTTCGACAAAAACAAGTGTGCTACAGCTTTTCAACTGATGTTGAGAACCAAGTACGGTAAGAAGCCACTAACATGAAAGGCCATTTACCACTGGCACAACAAATTCGTTACGACGGGTTGCTTGTGCCCGACAGGGAGAAACGGATGTCCCAGTGTGAGTGAAGTGAATGTGGAGCGTGTAAGAGAGACAGGTATGGCAAGAATTCGATTACCATATTGATGTCTGCCTCGCCACTCACGGTTCACATATCGAATGTTTGTATATAAAAAAAAAACAGAAATTCTCTTCAAAATGCAATATGTATGAGATGTGTAATATGTTTAGTTCTTGTGCAATAATTGAAAGTGTTCCCGAACTTTATGTACACCCTGTATTGTTGTACTATTCTTTTATGCAATTTGAATTTTTAATAAGTTAAAAAAACGGGCCTTATTTGACCCGAAAATCTTAAGTGTATGTGCAAAATAAGCACTGTAGCAAGGTTAAGAGCGGATACCTAGCTGAACATCCTGCACAGTTTGTAGCTCCCAAGGATTTCGCCCTCGATCTTCATGACACCAACCTTTGTTCTCGCTGTTGCACATTTCTTTAATATCGACGACTTACATAGTCATCCGATAGAAGGATGATCTCTGCACCTCCCGGACTCTCATTTTCTATTGCTCTCCGGATTCATATGGTGAGTCATTGTTGTTGTTGTTGTTGTTGTGGTCTTCAGTCCTGAGACTGGTTTGATGCAGCTCTCCGTGCTACTCTATCCTGTGCAAGATTCTTCATCTCCCAGTACCTACTGCAACCTACATCCTTCTGTATCTGTTTAGTGTATTCATCTCTTGGTCTCCCTCTACGATTTTTACCCTCCACGCTGCCCTCCAATACTAAACTGGTGATCCCTTGATGCCTCAGAACATGTCCTACCAACCGATCCCTTCTTCTGGTCAAGTTGTGCCACAAACTCCTCTTCTCCCCAATCCTGTTCAGTACCTCCACATTAGTAATGTGATCTACCCATCTAATCTTCAGCATTCTTCTATAGCGCCACATTTCGAAAGCTTCTATTCTCATCTTGTCCAAACTATTTGTCGTCCATGTTTCACTTCCATACATGGCTACACTCCATACAAATACTCTCAGAAACGACTTCCTGCCACTTAAATCAATACTCGATGTTAACAAATTTCTCTTCTTCAGAAACGCTTTCCTTGGTATTGCCAGTCTACATTGTATATCCTCTCTACTTCGACCATCATCAGTTATTTTGCTCCCCAAGTAGCAAAACTCCTTGACTACTTTAAGCTTCTCATTTCCTAACCTAATACCCTCAGCATCACCCGACTTAATTCGACTACATTCCATTATCCTTGTTTTGCTTTTGTTGATGTTCATCTTATATCCTCCTTTCAAGACACTATCCATTCCATTCAACTGCTCTTCCATGTCCTTTGCTGTCTCTGAGAGAATTACAATGTCATCGGCGAACCTCAAAGTTTTTATTTCTTCTCCATGGATTTTAATACCTATTCCGAATTTTTCTTTTGTTTCCTTTACTGCTTGCTCAATATACAGTCAGTGAGTCATTAGCAGCTATTAATTTTCTTGTCATTCTTGTTAACACTTTCAAATGAGCCTTACTGGAGATTGAAGGGGTTCCTTGTTAATATGCAGGCCGCCTGCAGTTAAGGTGAGACATTTTCTTTGTGAAAAGAAGTGTTTATCTGCGAAGTCCTGTTCGTTGATGGACATGGACGATGATGGACGCGTTTCCCCCCCAGTGACCCTACATTGTGTCGCTGACAGCGCGCCACTAGACACAAAAAAATGGTTCAAATGGCTCTGAGCACTATGGGACTTAACATCTGTGGTCATCAGTCCCCTAGAACTTAGAACTACTTAAACCTAACTAACCTAAGGACAGCACACACATCCATGCCCGAGGCAGAATTCGAACCTGCGACCGTAGCAGTCGCGCGGTTCCGGACTGAGCGCCTAGAACCGCTAGACCACCGCGGCCGGCCACTAGACACAGAATTATCACAAACATGCCTTTTATTATTAGCCCGGACCCTACTCAATGCCGAGCTCCGCAACTCGCAGCCGCTCAGTCTTCTTTCTTAGGACCCGTAAGCCTCGTTTAAGTGAAGCAGACTCTTGTTTCCGAGCAGATCATGGGTTGTGTGGTTTCAGATGTAGTATGCCCCTTCCAAGGCTAGCTCCTTGAGAAAGCGAGTGGTTCGTCTCCTCGATTTTCTTCAGATTTGTCTCAGCCTGGTACGTTGCTTTAGACTACCTTAGACACTTCAAACCACTTTTTCCTCTACCGAATTAATATGACCATCGAATTCCCGTCGTAATGTTGTCATTACTTTTATGAACAGATTTCTGTCTGCTACCCCATTTTCTCTGCCGGTCTCAGATCGTTTTCTATTATCCTTGACTTTTCTATATGTTTCCTGTGTCTTTTCACTGTCTACTTTGGTTTTTCTCGATCTTTCTCCTCATTTTCTAGGATCTGCTTTGCCCACAATGGAATATCACCCCATGTTGCCAGACTCTGAACTGCTCTCTGCTACTGCCGATTCCGTTGCGCAAGTCTCACTCTATTCCCGCTGTTGACTCCGCGTTACGGTTTCCTGGATTCCAGGTATCGCAGCCGCTGTTGACACCTCAACCAAACACAAAGTTTTGATACCGCTTGCTCTGATTCCAACGAATCCTTCTGGCTCAACGCTTTCCTTGCTTCTTTAGATCACTCCCGATTAACCTCATGAATGTATGGAAGAACTTAAATTGAAAATTAGCACAAAAAATGTGAACATATAAACGTACGTGCAAGAATACCTTCACACAAAAATACAAAATCTTTACGTGCGATACAAAAAAAGCTTCATACGCAATACATCATCTTCACACGCAACGAAAAAATCTCAATATAATCCCCTGATATAGACGTACATACAAAATACTAACACACAAAAAACGTTTGCTGCTGCTGGAGCAAGCATATATGAATGGGACAAAATAGTCGTTACAATTTTTTGTACCCGAAGCCGTGTTTCATTGTGGCGTCCTAACTGCGGGAAACCCAGAGTAACCAAAAGTAAGATCCTGGATCAGCGTTGACATGGAAGTTCGTGCTATGGTAATTAAATTGTGAATCAATGTCAGCACATGTCCGACTTATAATTCTAGGAAAGTGAAATCAACTCTCCCTAGTAAATAAAACTGTATCGTAGTAATACAAGAGGAGCGAGGGCAATGTTCATTGCTGTCACCCAACAGCAAATAAAACTAAATCGTACTGATGCAAGACGGGCAAGCTCAATGGTCATTGCCTTCAGAAAATAATAAGTGAATTATCCTTGTACTTGGCTATTGTGCACAAGGACAACACCGACACAGTGAAGTTAAGCAACTGGGTATACGACAAGTTATATTTATTTTTAATGGGTCACTTACCCAGGAAAAGTTGTAGGGAAAGTTAAAGGCTCTTGAAATTTAAGTAAAGTCCGCGTACAACAAGAGTTTATTTGCTATGTATGCTTCAAGAAATTAACAACAAATTCTCAGAGGAAAAAGTGACCCGAATATCCAGTTACATACATTCAAGAATGACGCTAACTCCGCACGAGGTACCAACTTTACGTGGAAAATTGCGTGAAGAATAAAGAACCAAGATAAATATCCGTTCTACTCGCAAATTCAATTATAAAGAATCCAATATTACAATTTACAATAAATCAACACAAGTTGTGTGTTAGAAACACGCAAGTAAGGGAGCTGCTAAGGATATGGATCGCACTTCTACATATTGTGAAGTTATATTTCGTCAAAAAATGTGCTGAACAACATCACAGAACCGCCAGGACGCTATTGCTCTCTAAACAGTACTCAGTCAACGATTCCCCTCACCTATTAGCTCCTACCCTAATCCTCGTTTCAGAAAACTCTAAATGGAGGGGACGAGAGTACACTATTGCCAACATGTCAAGTGAGAACAATGGCTCAGTTCATGAAAAATCAGAGGAGAGCAGACATAATATTCGTCCTTTTGTGTACAAGATGCACACTTTTAAAAACAAAGTTGGCACTTAACCAAAGCCGAGTTTTCACGATTGGTCAGCCCTACAGGGCAAGAACATAGTCAAGAGCGATGCTATTCTATTGGCTGAACCAATTATTTTTAGAGCGTATGCAACTGAGTCTCCAACTCTCGTCAGACTTTGCTGCTGGGTGTATTGCTCTTTGATGTTCATGCAGAAAGATAAAGCTTTCTGCTGAACTAATCTCTGAGGATTGTAGGGCGTCTGAGGTGTTCACGGGCCACAGGGGATGCAGCTGCAAGTGTAGCTACACTCCTGGAAATGGAAAAAAGAACACATTGACACCGGTGTGTCAGACCCACCATACTTGCTCCGGACACTGCGAGAGGGCTGTACAAGCAATGATCACACGCACGGCACAGCGGACACACCAGGAACCGTGGTGTTGGCCGTCGAATGGCGCTAGCTGCGCAGCATTTGTGCACCGCCGCCGTCAGTGTCAGCCAGTTTGCCGTGGCATACGGAGCTCCATCGCAGTCTTTAACACTGGTAGCATGCCGCGACAGCGTGGACGTGAACCGTATGTGCAGTTGACGGACTTTGAGCGAGGGCGTATAGTGGGCATGCGGGAGGCCGGGTGGACGTACCGCCGAATTGCTCAACACGTGGGGCGTGAGGTCTCCACAGTACATCGATGTTGTCGCCAGTGGTCGGCGGAAGGTGCACGTGCCCGTCGACCTGGGACCGGACCGCAGCGACGCACGGATGCACGCCAAGACCGTAGGATCCTATGCAGTGCCGTAGGGGACCGCACCACCACTTCCCAGCAAATTAGGGACACTGTTGCTCCTGGGGTATCGGCGAGGACCATTCGCAACCGTCTCCATGAAGCTGGGCTACGGTCCCGCACACCGTTAGGCCGTCTTCCGCTCACGCCCCAACATCGTGCAGCCCGCCTCCAGTGGTGTCGCGACAGGCGTGAATGGAGGGACGAATGGAGACGTGTCGTCTTCAGCGATGAGAGTCGCTTCTGCCTTGGTGCCAATGATGGTCGTATGCGTGTTTGGCGCCGTGCAGGTGAGCGCCACACTCAGGGCTGCATACGACCGAGGCACACAATGCCAACACCCGACATCATGGTGTGGGGAGCGATCTCCTACACTGGCCGTACACCACTGGTGATCGTCGAGGGGACACTGAATAGTGCACGGTACATCCAAACCGTCATCGAACCCATCGTTCTACCATTCCTAGACCGGCAAGGGAACTTGCTGTTCCAACAGGACAATGCACGTCCGCATGTATCCCGTGCCACCCAACGTGCTCTAGAAGGTGTAAGTCAACTACCCTGGCCAGCAAGATCTCCGGATCTGTCCCCCATTCAGCATGCTTGGGACTGGATGAAGCGTCGTCTCACGCGGTCTGCACGTCCAGCACGAACGCTGGTCCAACTGAGGCGCCAGGTGGAAATGGCATGGCAAGCCGTTCCACAGGACTACATCCAGCATCTCTACGATCGTCTCCATGGGAGAATAGCAGCCTGCATTGCTGCGAAAGGTGGATATACACTGTACTAGTGCCGACATTGTGCATGCTCTGTTGCCTGTGTCTATGTGCCTGTGGTTCTGTCAGTGTGATCATGTGATGTATCTGACCCCAGGAATGTGTCAATAAAGTTTCCCCTTCCTGGGACAATGAATTCACGGTGTTCTTATTTCAATTTCCAGGAGTGTATATAAAGCTGCGGATTAGGTTGCTACCTGATTTCCGTAAAAACTGCCCATATCTCCAAAGGAGGCACTCTTCACCTATTTGGACTCACTGACTGCCTTTTGTTAAGAAAAGATGCCATAGACCCATTTCTTATGACACGCCACCCAACATCTCTGGAGATATACCCTTGATATACACAGGAAGGTCGGAAAGCGTTTGGAAAGCTTGTGAGGGTATTGCACGGTAGGGTACGGCGGGAAATAACTGTGAAGAAAAAAATTCGATTTGTGTATGCCATTTCCGATTTAAGTAGCATTGAAGTTAGCTAATATGGTTGATGCATGTGTGAATTCAAGTGGCCTGTCAGATAAACTTAGTGTCAGTTGTTCTCATGGCGTAGAGAGACTGCTCAGTCGTTGGGTCGGGTTCAATCATTGCTACCATCCCATGTCTAATTTTTGCATCGCTCTCTTGTTTGCTTTTACGAAACCATATAAAGAACATGTTTGGCCACACTGTTTCTGTCAGACTGCCGGAACCTGCGCGAGCAAAGTCCTGATTGGCTAACTACAATGGTAATTAAACAGGAAACGGTGTAAAGTATTTAATTTTTTTCTTAACAATTATATCTCAGCGCAACCTAACCTGCACACCCTAACAAGCTTTTCAGACTGTTGCTGACCATGCATCACAGACAGTGTGTTATAAACCAATACCGACAAACTTCGATAGGTTTTGAAGGGTGTTTTGAGAAACAAATTGAGGATGGGAACCTGTGTCCGGAAACGTCATCCAACGACGCTATAGAGCGTCGAAGCTATAGGCGCCGGTGCCTGCGGCTCGGCCATCCCTTCGGCAGCAAACGGGACTTCGTTCGCTGACGGACTTAGGTGGAACGTCTTGCGATGTTGTTCGTTATTCAGTGATCGCGACTGATGGCCACGATCGCTAGTGCAGAAGATGGAGCTAGGTGCTGCGAAGACAGGCCTCGTCTCCTGTGAATGAGATGGTTCAAATGGTTCTGAGCGCTATGAGACTCAACATCTGAGGTCATCAGTCCTCTAGAACTTAGAACTACTTAAAACTAACTAACCTAAGGACATCACACACATCCATGCCCGAGGCGGGATTCGAACCTGCGACCTAGAACCGCTCGGCCGCAACGGCCGGCTATGAATGAGATGCTCGTTTGCTTCTGTGGATGACGGTTTCATACACTGGTTTCCATCCATAATTTATTTTTCTAAGGAATCTTCAGATATTTCTGTTTTCAACGCTCTGTAGTGCCACTGGATGACGTTCCGTACACGGGTTTCTATTCTCACTTGTTTCTCAAGAGACCCTCTACAACCCATGTAAGTTTACCATACACCCTGAATATGTACAAGAGTCATTCCTTTATTCATGGCAGCTGTGGTATATCTTGTGAACGTATGGAATCACCGTACTCGCTGTAAATACATCCAAAATCTCGCGGCAAACATTACCGAAATCTTCCGACAGATTGCGACCGCATGCAAGGATGGCTCGCAACCATCGCCTGAAACATCCAGTGTGTGGTTAGTCTTGGTACAAGATGAATCTTTCCTCAGCCACTGACCAGACCTCAGACCATGCGACTTCGACATCATTTTACAGCTGAGGAAATCTTAGTGTGGGAGACGCTTTGCTAACAGGGCGAATGTTCTCACGGCGTTTCGGCGAGAGATAACACACACTGATGCTATTACCAATATAATTCAACGCCTTCCCCATCGTTGGCAACACTCTGTGATACGCTGCGGGACTATTTTGAAGCACGGTGGTTGATTTGGACGCAGTTTTGTTCCATTTGTAGTCAAGTACAGTAACTTAACACAGAGCTTCAATACTTACGTTTCATTTCATCGTTCATCGTGACGTCGCGTAGTGGAACCGCATTTTGCCGGCCTGGGAGGCCGAGCGGTTCTAGGCGTTACAGTCTGATACCGCGCGACTGCTACGGTCGCAGATTCGAATCCTGCCTCGGGCATGGATGTGTGTGATGTCCTTAGGTTAGTTAGGTTTAAGTAGTTCTAAGTTCTAGGGGACTGATGACCTCAAAATATAAGTCCCATAGTGCTCAGAGCCATTAAAACCATTTTTTGGAACCGCATTTTATGTTGGTATTCAAGTACACACTGCCATACTAGTTCAAAACACATCGTGGAAGTTTCATGCTGTCTCATTATCGCAATATATACAAATTTGCCATCACTTATGGAATGACCCTTGTATTAACGTAACCAGCCACAAATACTTTTAAAACCACATTTTCTATTGCTTCTGCTTCTTCAAGATAGTGTAAAGGTGCTGCAACGTAAATTGCACAAATTTTCGAGATAAATTCACAGTAATACCCTGAGACAGGAATAAAAAATCATAAAAAAAGACAACTAACTGAGAATCAGAACATGGAATGCCTTGGCGCTGAATTCAACCCTAGCACACAGAAAACCTTCAGAAATGGGGCAATGTAGCCCAATGCAGCCCAAATCATTAACTCAGCATCTGTCACCAATTTTTGATCAGTGTCATATTACAGCTTTCTTGAAGGCCGATGTCAGCATGTAGCAAGTTCACCCAAGGGATGGGAAGTGGCAGGAGGGGAGGGGAGTGGAGGAAGAGGAGAGGAGCGGAGGGGAGGGAGAAGGAGAGGGGGAGATCATCCAATCTGAATCGAGGTTTCTACATTGCACTCATCCAATAGGAATTATTCGAGTTTTGTGTTTTGCAGTGTAAAGCCTTTTTGATCTTTTTGTGAGTAATTATTGTTTCTAAAAATTATTTGATCGATGGAAGCGGTGTCGTGACGCTGGCGTCGCACAAGCGTCACATCAGTGTCGACTCCGACACCGACGCGACGCTGCACCTACCCGCGAGTTTGCGCACGCACCGATTATGTTTGTCATGTTACGATGGCGAATTTTCCTTAGCCTCACCCGCACGCACGCACACACACACACACACACACACACACACACACACACACACACACATGTTGCGATCTCTTCTGCAAAAGTGGCGCCGCGCAATTTTTGCGTACACACCAAGACGAAGTTCTGTTCTTGGCGTTGCGAAGCCGGCGCATGCCATCTGACAACAGGCGTACACGGAGAGAGAGAGACACTAAAAGAACTTATCCTGATAATCGAGATGTGTAAATATAAATTAAACTTGAGCGTATATTAATTACATTGCACTGACTGAAGATCACACAGTCACTGTGTGGCGCTAGAGTCCGGAACCGCGCGACCGCTACGGTCACAGGTTCGAATCCTGCCTCGGGCATGGATGTGTGTGATGTCCTTAGGTTAGTTAGGTTTAAGTACTTCTAAGTTCTAGGGGACTGATGACCTCAGCAGTTAAGTCCCATAGTGCTCAGAGCCATTTAAACCATCACACATACACTACAGTGCAACGGCAAACAGTCTGAATATTATTCCTATAAAGTTTGGTACCCATACGATAAGGCACTTATTTGTGTGTTAGAACCCATTCATGCTTCCTTCTTTTTCGCACGATGTACTAAATCATTTGTACGTCGTCTGTAACTACACCCATGGATGACGTACACTGAAACAAACCTCTGGTATAAGTTCATGCTGTTTCTATATTCTGCAATGCTAGCCGAGACGTGCATGTGTTGAGTGCCAGTTGGAAATAAGATCGTAGCGTTTCGGTGAAGAGTATTAAAATCATTGTACATTAATAATAATGAAGCCACAATATGCCACAAAAATACATTATCGGTAAGTCACCACCCGACAGCAATCTGCTATGAGAGGCCACGTAAACGATGCCACTCATTTAGGGATAATATTACTTTAAATGAAACAACAAGTTTACTGTTACCAGTCACCGTTTTATTTTTTCCACGACGCGTTTCGAAGGTTTAAACCTCCATCATCGGGTGGATTTACATTAGTTAGTATTACATATGTGTGTGTGTTGTGTTACGATTTTGGAGGAACTTGTGGCACTGCCTCCAGTGATATACATGTGATGTGTTACGACAGCAAAAGGAACCTGTGACCACTGGAGGCAGCGCCACAAGTTCCTCCAAAATCGTAACACAACACACACACATATGTAATACTAACTAATGTAAATCCACCCGATGATGGAGGTTTAAACCTTCGAAACGCGTCGTGGAAGAAATAAAACGGTGACTAGTAACAGTAAACTTGTTGTTTCATTTACTGTCAGTAACAGTCACGGTAAAACCTAACCTAAAATGTTCGCATTTAAAGGATAATATTACTTCAACGTCACTGTATGACGGAATTTCGAGTACAACCACTGGATGAAACTCACGACGATGACGCATCTGCAAGTGCTCTGTAACTGACTGTAAACAGCATTATTTGCTATGACATGGTTAGCCTTTTAAAGTTGGGTGGTGACTCACCGATAATATATTTTTGTGGCAAATTATGGCTTTATTATTATTAATATTGAACTTTAAAAGGCTAACCATCTCATCGCCAACAATGCTGTTTACAGTCAGTTACAACTTAAACAAGAGCACCTGTAGATGCGTCATCGTCTTGAGTTTCATCCAGTGATTGTACTCTAAATTCCGTCATACAGTGACGCTGAAGTAATATCTCTAGATGAGTGACATCGTCTGCGTGGTGTCTCATAGCAGATTGCGGTTTTATACCATGGAAACATACTCTCCCCGTCAGTGATACTAAGCAGTGCTCACCTCACGCAGGTCCATGCTGAATGTGCGCATGTGTTTCACCACATATAACGGTAAACAGTCTGAGCTAGAGCATCGAAAGTTTAATTGCAATCACCCTGTAGGACCGCAATGAAACATTATCATCAGAAACAGATTGAAAGTAATGATTTGTGTCATTGGACTGTTCTTTGAGTTTCCGCCATCACCTGTTCCTCAGATCAATGCTTCACTTCACTACTCGTGAACAGTTCCATTTTCCGACAGCGACAGTACAGGGAGCTGGAGAAAAAAACAATCCTTCGAAAATCAGTCGAAATACACGAATTATTTGCTTTAAATAACACGCTGCAGTGGGAATAACGTTGTAATCCTTTTATTGTATAATAATAGTAATACGCTGTCGTAATTGTTCGCCAGACGGTCCGCGTGATGCGAGGGTATGTGTGTGTGACAGAGAGATGTGACTAACCTCAAGGTGCGTGGCAGCAGAAGGGGAAATTTTTCTTTTCTTTACGCAGTTTGAAGATGCGTATATACATTTCTCTCGCTATAAACAAAAAGAGGGTGTGTGTACATAACGTTAAAGATAATTCCATCATTCGTTGGTGTAAATCGATGAGGCGCTTGTGTCGAGTAGGGAAGACTTTAACAAGTGTATTTCTTACAAGCATCTGACAGAGGAATATATTCACAGTTTATTCGTATTACTGAATAATCAGGAGCTCTGGCAATGGAATCAGGCCGTGCAGTTGTACAAAAACTGTTCCCACTATCACAGCGTTTTTCTAAAGACAATGATTACCGTACTTGATGCATGGTTTTACTGATGTATAAAAAAAGCAAAAATAAATAATTTCATACACAATTGCATTATTCTTCTCAACAGTAGCACTATGAGCGAGGCATAACATGGATTTTGTATGCACCAATCACTATAGTTTAGAGAGCGACAGAAAGAGAGAGAGGGGGAGAGGGAGGGAGGGAGGGAGAGAGAGAGTGCGAGAGACAGAGGATCAGAACAACGTGCTGCAGCACCTGTCGGTAAATATCCACACATCTCTCTAATTATTGTTATGTGTGTTCCGCGCAAAGTAAGATATGAGAGTTCGTATCGACCCCCAATATCCTTATAAGATAAAAAAAAAATTCTCAAATGTGTGTGAAATCTTATGTGACTTAATTGCTAAGGTCATCAGTCCCTAAGCTTACACACTACTTAACCTAAATTATCCTAAAGACAAACACACACACCCATGCCCGAGGGAGGACTCGAACCTCCGCCGGGACCAGCCGCACAGTCCGTGACTGCAGCGCCCTAGAGCGCTCGGCTAATCCTGCGCGGCTAAGATAAAATGGACAGAAAAATGTCGTTGCTTAGTGTTTTAGTTATCGATACAATCGATGTACGCATGCTTATTAAATTAAGACATGATGTACCTAGCTGTCTTGAAGTAAAAGAGAAGTATTACTTCTAACTACAGATTGTCTCCACCTGGCCACTCATATGACTAATGGGTTTGAATGCTAGAAGACAAGTACGCAATCAGTTCCCGACATTTTTTATTTAGTTTCATATACAAAAAACATTCACGGATAACGATCCTATCTTTATGGATATAAATTCACGAAAATTTTGTATCTGAGGGACTGCGGTTCAATGAGTCACCTAACATTAATGTGTCACCATGGGAATGGATGCCGGTATCCTCACAATGTTGTTGTTGTGGTCTTCAGTCCAGAGACTGGTTTAATACAGCTCTCCATGCTACTCTTTCCTGTGCAAGCTTCTTCATCTCCCAGTACCTACTGCAGCCTACGTCCTTCTGAATCTGCTTAGTGTATTCATCTCTTTGTCTCCGTCTACGATTTTTACCCTCCACGCTACCCTCCAATACTAAATTGGTGATCCCTCGATGTCTCAGAACATGTCCTACCAACCGATCCCTTCTTCTAGTCAAGTTGTGCCACAAGCTCCTCTTCTCCCCAATTCTATTCAATACCTCCTCATTAGTTATGTGATATACCCATCTAATCTCCAGCATTCTTCTGTAGCACCACATTTTGAAAGCTTCTACTCTCTTCTTGTCTAAACTATTTATCGTCCGCCTTTCACTTCCATACATGGCTACACTCCATAGAAATACTTTCAGAACCGACTTCCTGACATTCAGATCTATACTCGATGTTAACAAATTTCTCTTCTTCAGAAACGCTTTCCTTGTCATTGCCAGTCTACATTTTATATCCTTTCTACTTCGACCATCATCAGTTATTTTGCTCCCCAAATAGCAAAACTCCTTTAATACTTTAAGTGTCTCATTTCCAAATCTAATTTCCTCATCATCACCCGACTTCATTCGACTATATTCCATTATCCTCGTTTTGCTTTTGTTGATGTTCGTCTTATACCCTCCTCTCAAGACACTGTCCATTCCGTTCAACTGCTCTTCCAATCTTCACAATACGTATAATAAAATAATGGCAGTTCCTACAAAAATGCTTTTACTGCAGCTGAATCAGGTCTCTGGCACACAGCACATGAGGAAAACAGAAATCCACATTTAATACAAAAAACGATATGCCTACACGTATTAACATTACTCCCAGTTCTTCGTGAAAGCAGATTTTGCAGTGTCGTGTAGTGCCAGAAGCTCTCGTAATCACTTAGCTTTCTGACGCTGCTTTCAGAGGATATGATGGAGTTTCGATATTAACCACATGCCTCGCGGCAATTTTCACACCTCTGTTCCAGCAAAATCTTTACCCTTTGTAGCAATTGCGAGGAGGCACTTGGAAAATCATACAATATTTTCGACCCACGGATTATGTGTTTCTTCCCAGCATCTTAATCCTACTCCACATTGGAATAATGCAGTTTTATCTCCATCAGCAGCTTAGAAGACTCAAGCCTCACTTAGTTTGTCAGGAAGCTACTTAAAAGGTAACCGTCAAACGTCAAATGATGCCAGCCTCGCACCATATTTCTATATTTAGTGTAGTCTGTCCCAATGCGTGCACATCATTTGTTGAACTACACTGCGTTACTGATTCAGGGGTTGAATGTGGAAGAATATCCATTCTAGATGCACTCTCTCCAGAGACACTCTACGCTCAGCTATGAGACACTTTTTTTTTTTTTTTTTTTACGACATGGGTGTAAACCAGCCACTTAAAATAACGATGATCACTCGAATTCGATGGTCTTGTCCTCATTTAAATTCCATAAGGATAACACTACCAGTGATTTTTAGTACACCAACCATTCCATGTGTGAGTTTTGGTATTCTATAGAAAAAAAATCAAAGTAAGTCTCACATTAATTCTGCCATCGACATCGCACCTCACGATACTCCCCCTCTACACTTGTTGTGCAAGTGTACAGTAAGATCAATAACACTTGATGCATAATGTTATGACAACCGTTGTATTGAAGACAGTTCTAACGTATAAATCCAATGTCGATGGTAGATACGGTGCTTACACACACGACGAGGAGCATTTTGGCACACGCACACACACACACACACACACACACACACACACACACACACACGGTACAACTACTTAGTTACGTTTCATATTACAATATTGATTTTTTTATTTAGTTTCATACACAAAACATCATTCGTCATGGAGAATGATTCTAGCTGTGTTTTCACGTGGTTAAGTCCCTTTAGCTAGGTGTGGGAGAGGTGATTGGTAAACAACAGCAGCTGGTAAGTACGAAGCTACTGTGACTTCGTAGGCTTTCCCGGCGTAATAAGTCTTGAAAGTCTCTTCGGGGTTGTTGCCGGATTATAAGATCAACATGACTGAATATTTCGGCGATCGAACTGTCCACCGTCTTCAGGAGAATGCTGCTGCTGCGGCTGCTGCTGAGGCCCACTGTAAAGTGATGCAAAGGCTGCAAATCATCGGCCTAAATAGAATGCTGCTGTTCACGAGCAAATTTTATTTGAGCGACGCACCTGACATTGAGTTACGGCAGGTGGTAGTTGAAATAGATGTGCAATAGACTACTGCACATGGAGTGTCTATTCACCGACGAGTTCAGGCCAGACAACGTCGACATCAACATCAGTGTATTCACCAGCAGTGAACATCCTAGTGTTTAAGTAGTTAGCGGTACAACACTGAAACTATTGCATCCTGTGACGGCGTATACTGTATTACTAAAACGGCAAAGTGTTGCAAACATCCGAGTGCTGTGTGATGCAATATGTCTTCCTGCTGATCAGATACATCCATTAAGTGACGATGTGAATAACGTGTTTGATGATACCGCACGAGGTGTTCTGCAACATCGCCTGTGTGTTGGCTCCGAATTGGGTAACTTCATAGCAGCCCATGGACTAGTTTACATACATGATGAATTAAGAGTGCAAAAAAAGTTATTTCGTAAATACTGTCATATGGGAGATGGTTTTGGCGGAGGAAAAGTTAGTATATACTGAATGTGTGCGTATATGCCCCCCCCCCCCCCCCCCCATTAACCATGGACCTTGCCGTTGGTGGGGAGGGTATAAGATGAACATCAACAAAAGCAAAACGAGGATAATGGAATGTAGTCAAATTAAGTCGGGTGATGCTGAGGGAATTAGATTAGGAAATGAGACACTTAAAGTAGTAAAGGAGTTTTGCTATTTGGGGAGCAAAATAACTGATGATGGTCGAAGTAGAGAGGATATAAAATGTAGACTGGCAATGGCAAGGAAAGCGTTTCTGAAGAAGAGAAATTTGTTAACATCGAGTATTGATTTAAGTGTCAGGAAGTCGTTTCTGAAAGTATTTCTATGGAGTGTAGCCATGTGTGGAAGTGAAACATGGACGATAAATAGTTTAGACAAGAAGAGAATAGAAGCTTTCGAAATGTGGTGCTACAGAAGAATGCTGGAGATTAGATGAGTAGATCACATAACTAATGAGGAGGTATTGAATAGAATTGGGGAGAAGAGGAGCTTGTGGCACAACTTGACTAGAAGAAGGGATCGGTTGGTAGGACATGTTCTGAGACATCGAGGGATTACCAATTTAGTACTGGAGGGCAGCGTGGAGGGTAAAAATCGTAGAGGGAGACCAAGAGATGAATACACTAAGCAGATTCAGAAGGATGTAGGTTGCAGTAGGTACTGGGAGATGAAGAGGTTTGCACAGGATAGAGTAGCATGGAGAGCTGCATCAAACCAGTCTCAGGACTGAAGACCACAACAACAACACATGCGTATATGAGATGAACCTGTAATAAATCAATTTCTTTCTACAGTTTGTAATATGTATTTAATTCCATGTGACTGGTTCGAAGACTCCTCAAGTAATAGAACCCAGTATGTTGCCCTCGACGACGAGTGTCTATCAGAGACACGGGTATCGTCAGGAATGCTCCAGGGTGGCGTGATAGGACAGCTATTTTTTCTACATACATAAATGATCAGGCGGACAGGTTAGGCAGCAATCTGCTGTTTGCTCATGATGCTGTGTGTACGGAAACGTGTCGAAGTTTAGTGACTGCAGGAAGATAGAAGATGACTTATAAATAGTTTTTAAGTAGTGTAATTCATGTCAGCTGGCCTCAAATGTAGAAAACTGCAAGTTAATACGGATGATTAGGAAAAACAAACGGTAATGCTCAGATACAGCATTAGTAGTGTCCTGCATGACACAGTCACGTCATATAAATATCTGGGTGTAGCGTTCCAAAACGGTATGAAATGGAACGAGCACATGAGGATTGAGGTAGGGAAGACGAATGGTGGACTTCGTTCATTGGGAGAACTTTTGGGAAAGTGTGGTTCGCCTGTAAAGGACACTAGTGGGACCTGTTCTTGAGTACTATTCAATTTTTTGGAATCGGTACCAGGGTGGAGTAAAGGAAGACATCGAAGCAATTCAGAGGCGGTCTGCTAGATTTTCTACCAGTAAGTTCTAACAACACCCAAGTGTTACGGAGATGCTTCCGGAACTCAAATGAGAATCCTTCGTGGGAAGACAGCGAAATTTTCGAGGAAAAATATTGATTAAAATTTAGAGAATTGGCATTTGAAGCTGATGGTCGAACGATTCAACTGCCACCAACATACATTTCTAGATAGCCGTTTATCCTTCGCTCTGTTTTCGTGTGGAACAGGAAAGGATATAGCTAGTGGTGGGACCGGGCATCCACAACCAAGCACTGTATGGTGGCTTGTGGTGTATATATGTATCTGTAGATGTACACACTACACACACACTGTATGTTGGCTTGCAGTGTATATATGTAGCTGTAGATGTTGACACTACACATTTTATTATGTTTACCTAGGAATACATGTATTTCGTTTTCTGCAATACACTGGACTCGCATTCGGGAGGACGACGGTTCAATCCCGTGTCCGGCCATCCTGATTTAGGTTTTCCGTGATTTCCCTAAATCGGTTCAGGCAAATGCCGAGATAGTTCATTTGAAAGGGCACGGCCGACTTCCTTCCCCATCCTTCCCTAATCCGATGAGACCGATGACTTCGCTGTTTGCCCGCATCTCGTGGTCTTGCGGTAGCGTTCTCGCTTCCCACGCCCGAGTTCCCGGGTTCGATTCCCGGCGAGGTCAGGGAATTTCTCTACCTCATGATGGCTGGGCGTTGTGTGCTGTCCTTAGGTTAGTTAGGTTTAAGTAGTTCTAAGTTCTAGGGGACTGATGACCATAGATGTTAAGTCCCATAGTGCTCAGAGCCATTTGAACCATTTGAACCTCGCTGTTTGGTTTCCTCCACCAAATCAACCAACCAACCAACCAAACTTATATTAATTCCTGCAAATGAGCTCTTACTCTGGCTGAAATAGATCTCTGCTGCAGAGCACACATTAAACCTCATTACGTTATTGTATACTCTAAAGATGCAAGACTATGGCACACCTAGGCTCGTGATCATGATGTCATATATTCTTGTTGATGTAATCCAATTGTAAAATTTCAATTTGCTTTGAAACATACTCTCCTCATCGTCGGGCTATTGGTCATGCAAAATCTTTGTGGATTAATAATACTGATTTTAGAATGAAGTGTGACAGTGTTGGTGTTCGTTGGGATTCAGACGTACCCGTTACTGGTACATACAATAGTTTAGAAGCTGCTAAGGCTGAAAAATACTAGTAGTACTTTCAAATCATCAAGTCAAGCTGCTAAACATTTGCAAAAAGTTGTTCCACATATTCGTGTCCAGGGTTCAAATCTTCCTAGTGAACCTTTGCGTGATAAGGAATAGAATATAACAAAGCCTGTTATTACCAGTAATCAAACAAAACTACCAAGTACATAAGTAACTGCCACACCTACTTCTACAGGGTGTTACAAAAAGGTACGGCCAAACTTTCAGGAAACATTCCTCACACACAAATAAAGAAAAGATGTTATGTGGACATGTGTCCGGAAACGCTTAATTTCCATGTTAGAGCTCATTTTAGTTTCGTCAGTATGTACTGTACTTCCTCGATTTACCGCCAGTTGGCCCAATAGAAGGAAGGTAATGTTGACTTCGGTGCTTGTGTTGACATGCGACTCATTGCTCTACAGTACTAGCATTGTTGGTGATGTCTTGATTGGGCCCCATGTTCTTCCACCTACGCTCAATGGAGCACGTTATCATGATTTCATACGGGATACTCTACCTGCGCTGCTAGAACATGTGCCTTTACAAGTACGACACAACATGTGGTTCATGCACGATGGAGCTCCTGCACGTTTCAGTCGAAGTGTTCGTACGCTTCTCAACAACAGATTCGGTGACCGATGGATTGGGTAGAGGCGGACCAATTCCATTGCCTCCGCGCTCTCCTGACCTCAACCCTCTTGACTTTCATTTATGGGGGCATTGGAAAGTTCTTGTCTACGCAACCCCGGTACCAAATGTAGAGACTCTTCGTGCTCGTAATGTGGACGGCTGTGACACAATACGCCATTCTCCAGGGCTGCATCAGCGCATCAGGGATTCCATGCAACAGAGGGTGGATGTATGTATCCTCGCTAACGGAGGACATTTTGAACATTTCCTGTAATAAAGTGTTTGAAGTCACGCTGGTACGTTCTGTTGCTGTGTGTTTCCATTCCATGATTAATGTGATTTGAAGAGAAGTAATAAAATGAGCTCTAACATGGAAAGTAAGCGTTTCCGGACACATATCCACATAACATATTTTCTTTCTTTGTGTGTGAGGAATGTTTCCTGAAAGTTAGGCCGTACCTTTTTGTAACACCCTGTATAACGAAATCTCTTGATTCTTTTGCTGAGGACAATAAATATATGAGAAAGTGTTGTAATAAAGGAAAACATGATGTTGAGGATGTGGAAACAATTATTACAGGAGCTTTTTTGACACAATGTAATCTGGCTGATATTTGACAGAGACTAATATTTTAATTATTCAGTTAAGTCTTCATCACAATTTGGATCCTCTATTATAATTAATGTTCTGTTTACACATTGTCCTACTCCAAAAGTTTTCAATTTATTATTCTTATTTCAAGCACTGTAATTAATCATGGCAGAGCAACACATTCGTGTAAATGTACTTTTGAATGAGTTTGGTTGACCTGCTGAGACCGCAGCAGCAATCTATCATGCTTCTATGCACTCCTCATTCATAAAAAATGAACTTTGTTCCCATAATTGTCCGATCGCTCTGGATTATAAGTCAAATGATATCATATATTTATTCATTCGGGTAAATATTTCAGATCGCGGACGTCCGGCGCTCATACGGCACATACCAGCTGTACACCGTGGCCCAAGTTCATAGGCCCTGCCCTACCCACACGGGGTGTTGTCCATATTGTAAGTTAGTTTAAGTTAGATTAAGTAGTGTGTAGGGTTAGGGACCGATGACCTCAGCAGTTTGGTCCCATAAGACCTTACCACAAGTTTCCAATTTTCCCTGCTACACAGTGCTGTGCTTGCTAAAAAATTATTGTGCACGTGTACACTAGGTTCACAGCAGCGTGTCGGTGTTGGAGAAATGTGATAATCACGAGACCGTGCACAGCAGGTGATGTGCATCAAGCACCGTAACAAAGATTGATACTGCATACAGCTAGGGATTTTTAGTCGCCTGGCACTTCGACTCCCAGTTCAAAAGAAACACAAGAAGTTGTAGCCAGCGGACTTCTCATCTACATCATCATCTACATGGATGCTCTGCAAATCACATTTAGGTGCCTGGCAGAACGTTCATCGAACCACATTCACAATTCTCTTTTATTCCAATCTCGAATAGCACGCGGAAAGAACGAACACCTATATCTATCCGTACAAGCTCTGATTTCCCTTGTTTTATCGTGGTGATCGTTCCTCCCTATGTAGGTTGGTGTCAAGAAAATATTTTTGCAATCAGAGGACAAAGTTGGTGATTGGAATTTCGTGAGGAGATTCCATCGCAACGAAACACGCCTTTCTTTTAATGATGCCCAGCCCAAATTCTATAGCATTTCAGTGACACTCTCTCCCATGATTCGCGATAATACAAAACGTGCCCATCCTTTGATCTTTTTCGATGTACTCCGTCAGTACTATCTGGTAAGGATCCCACACTGCGCAGCAGTATTCTACGAGGGTTGTCCACAAAGTAAGTTCCGACTGGTCGCGAAATGGACACCACAGTGAAAACCCGATGTAGCTTTGCACAGATGCGTTGGGTAGTGTCTCTAGTATGATCGTCAATAGCATCAAGACGCTCTTTTCAGTTATGAGCGCACTGTGAGCGAGTAAAGGTGCCTAGAACAACGATGTCTCCCGCCAAGTAGGAGGGCCCGCTGAGAGGCTTCGCCTTAAAGAACGCAGCCCACCTAGCACAACTGCCACGCACTTCCTTCTCCATGGCAATTCTCAGCTGCTCATGGCAGGGGCAGTGAAGACGCTCCTGCAGCCTTTTCGATGGGAAGTGTTTCATCACTCACAACACAGCCCTAATTGACTCGCCCTGAGTATCATCTCTGTTCACATGAAACGCTGGATACAAAGACAACACTTGGGCGCAGGCTACGCGCTATATCCCAGCGTAGAGCATTATGAAAAGGCACAGGTGGCTGCCTTCTATGACGATGGTGTTGGAAATTTGGTATAACGCTCTGACAAATGTCTAAGTCGGAGCGGCGACTAGGTAGAGAAGTACCTGGAAAGTGTAGCTAACTTCTGCAAATAAAATGTTCCTGATTTTCACTGTAGTTTCTATTTAGCCACCGAGCGGCACTTACCTTCTGGACAACTCTCGTAAAAGAAAACGAACAAGCGTAGTGTAGGTAGTCCCCTCAGTAGATCTGTTACATTTTGTAAGTGTCCTGCCAATAATACGCAGTCTTTCCCCACAACATTTTCTACGTGTTCCTTCCAATTTAAGTTGTTCGTAATTGTAATTCCTAGGTATTTATTTGAATTTACGGCTTTTAGATTAGACTGATTTATCGTGTAACAGAAGTTTAACGAATTCCTTTCAGCACTCATATAGATGACCTCACACTTTTCGATATTCTAGTCAAATGCAAATCGTCGCACCATTCAGATATCTTTTCTAAATCATTTTGCAATTTGTTTTGATCTTTTGACGACTTTATTAGTCGATAAACGACAGCGTCATCTGCAAACAACCTAAGACGGCTGCTCAGATTGTCTCCCAAATCGTTTGTATAGATAAGGAACAGCAAACGACCTATAACACTTCCTCATGTTAACAGATCGGCTGTCTAGAAAATATAGTGTGAAGCATTGACCTCTTTCCGAAATTCGCACTACACCCCGTAAGTGTGCCACGTCACAGGCAACAAGCCGTGAGAATTTCCCCGTACATTACATGGTTGTAAATGGAAACATCGTGTCTCTCACACCTACTAAAAAAAGAAATCGAAGTTCTGTAAGACCGCGACCGCAGTGGTACCTATATCGGAAGATTCTAACATCGAGCTGAGACAGCTGACTTTTTCAAATCAGTATGCCTCTACGTGCACGATAACAATGCTGCCGATCTCGTCACCTGAACGTACAGACTTCGGACGAATTCAAATCAGTTTGTTATCTTCGGTGACGTCGGTTAACTTTCTAACACACACAACACGGACTGTGAGAATCTCATAAGTTTCGTCCAAGAAAAGAGTTGGCGGTATCCTGAGGATGGAAAATGTCATAGTTGATACATAGTTTGGAATATATGGACTGAAAATGCCGCTTTATTGACCACCAAAAATAGGCAAAATCATTATCAGAAATTTTACGTGTAAATTATAATTTTTTTATGTGAGAAGGGTGACATATATTATGCTTCAAGTCACTGTAGTGGATCTTTTTGGATGTGATAGGTATTAGCTATCTTCATATTATTATTACTGTTTACTGACGTTTTTAAAACAGTATGGTGGTTCTCTTCAGGAATGAAAGAAACTGAAGCGTAATTGACCTATGTTTATTTCGCTGTATTTATTTGAAGTCGTGCAGAGTGTTTGTAACGCTGAGAACATTTTTCTCTCTCGCCCCATCTCATATCTTCGTAAAATTTGTGTGATTTGTCCAACAACAGAGGAAAGAGTGTATAATACGTGCCACCTTGTTTTCGAGAATCGTTCACACGCTTTCAACGTCTTTTTAATATCAAAAGCTGCACAAGTCTCCGAGCACAGAGGCGTTGCGGCATCCACTGTGCCCACGGAAATTAAAATAGGTGCATCTCTGAACCCACTACAAATTGACGAAGGGGATTGTATCCACTATGGCCAAACTGTCGCCCGATGTTATTGGATGGCCTACGTCGACGGTGTCCGACGTTCGTTGTCGGTGCCACTGTGAATGCAACCTAACGAATTATATCGTGGAAAGGTGTTACAAGGACGTATTGTGGAAGAAAAATAGCTGGAAATACGGACACGTCAAAGCGTTTTAAGAGCAAACATAAATTACCTACCTGCAACGACATTTTGAAACTTTCAAAACTCCATACATCACTCTTAAGGTTAGTGTTAATTCAGAAGCTCAAACATTTCCCTTACTGTTCTTCTTGTGAAGATGCTTTAAAATGGAATGATCATATAAAGTTGATTGTCGGTAAAGCAGATGCCAGACTGAGATTCATTGGAAGAATCCTAAGGAAATGCAATCCGAAAACAAAGGAAGTAGGTTACAGTACGCTTGTTCGCCAACTGCTTGAATACTGCTCAGCAGTGTGGGATCCGCACCAGATAGGGTTGATAGAAGAGATAGAGAAGATCCAACGGAGAGCAGCGCGCTTCGTTACAGGATCATTTAGTAATCGCGAAAGCGTTACGGAAATGATAGATAAACTGCAGTGGAAGACTCTGCAGGAGAGACGCTCAGCAACTCGGTACGGGCTTTTGTTGAAGTTTCGAGAACATACCTTCACCGAGGAGTCAAGCAGTATATTGCTCCCTCCTACGTATATCTCGCGAAGAGACCATGAGGATAAAATCAGAGAGATTAGAGCCCACACAGAGGCATACCGACAATCCTTCTTTCCACGAACAATACGAGACTGGAATAGAAGGGAGAACCGATAGAGGTACTCAAGGTACCCTCCTTCATACACCGTCAGGTGACTTGCGGAGTATGGATGTAGATGTAGATGTAGATGCTTTCTGTTAACTATACCAATTGCGGACTAGACTAATTTGTGATGGGATGATGTATGTAACAGGCAGATCCCACCCTAAATCTATACATATCTCTTTGTTCTACGTGTGTAATAATGTTAGGTGATGTACACTGAGGTGACAAGTCATCGGACAGAGATATACACATATACCGATGGCGGACGACCGACGACCTTGCTGTTTGGTCCCCTCCCCCCAAATCAACTAACCGACCGGTGACGGCAGTATCGCGTACACGAAGTATAAAATGGCAATATACTGGCGGAGTGATTCGTGTGAACAGGTTTCCGACGTGATTATGGTCGCACTACTGGAATTAACAGACTTTGCACGCGGAATGATAGTTGGAGCTAGACGCAGGGGGCATTACATATCTGAAATCTTTAGGGAATTCAGTACTCCAAGATCCGATGTGTCAAGAGAGCGCCAAGAATACCAAATTTCAGGCGTTACCACTCAGCACGGACAACGCCGTGGCCGACGGTCTTCGCTTTACAACCGAGAGCAGCGGCGTTTGCGTAGAGTTGTCAGTGCTGACGGACAAGCAACACTGCGTGAAATAACCGCAGAAGTAAATGTGGGACTACGACGAACGTACCCGTCAGGACAGATCGGCGAAATTTGGCGTTAATGGGCTATGGCAGCAGACGACTGATGCGAGTGCCTTTGCTAACAGCACAGCAGCGCCTCTCCTGGGCCCGTGACCGTATCAGCTGGACCCAGATAATTGAAAAATCGTGGCCTGGTCAGATGAGTTCCGAGTTCAGTTGATAAACGCTGATGATGAGTTCGAGTGTGGCGATGACCTCTCGAAGCCAAGGACTCAGGTTGTCAACAAGGCACTGTGCAAGCTGCTGGTGGCTCTGTAATGGTTTGGGCAGTGTTTGCATGAAATGGACTGATCATTGTCCGGAAATAGTTATGTTCGGTTACTTGGAGGCCATTTTCAGCCATTCATCGGTCTTATGTGCTGAAATAACGATGACATTTTTAAAGATGGCAATGCACCATGTCGTCTCGCCACAATTTTTAGCGATTGGTTTGAAGTAGTAACATTATGGACAGTTCGAACGTATGATTTGGCCACCCAGGTTGCCCAAAATGAATCGCATCGAACATTTATGGGTCATTTTCGAAAGGTCAGTTTCTGCACAAAAACCTGCACCGGCAACACTTTTACAATTATGGACGGCTATAGAGCAGCATGGCTCAATATTTCTGCCGGAGACTTCCAACGACTTGTTGAGTCCATGAAACTTCCTGGCAGATTAAAACTGTGTGCCGGACCGAGACTCGAACTCGGGACCTTTGCCTTTCGCGGGCAAGTGCTCTACCAACTGAGCTACCCAAGAACGACTCACGCCCCGTCCTCACAGTTTTACTTCTGCCAGTACTTCGTCTCCTACCTTCCAAACTTTACAGAAGCTCTCCTGCGAACCATGCAGAACTAGCATATCAGCGCACACTCCGCTGCAGAGTGAAAATCTCATTCTTGTTGAGTCCATGCCATATCCAGTTGTTACACTACGCCGGGCAAAAGGGGTGCCGACACGATATTAGGAGACATCCCATGACTCTTGTCAACGCAATGTATAGGTATAGCGACACTTTTTCGGAGGCGAAAAGAAAATTTGTCTCTATTAATGTCTCGAAATTTTTTGATCATATATAGTTTATGCGAATAATTTTTTCAACCTGATAGCTACAACCACCAAGAGACATGCTGTGACTCGTTCTTTCATTACACTCCAGCCCGTGCTCCAGCCACGTGTGTATTAGGCTGGCGCGAGAGCGCACCCGCGTGCGCGCACTTTTGTGTGTGCGTGTGCGTATGTGTGGGTGGGTAGGTGAGTACCAGCGCAGTATTTGGTCGACTTCTGGCATGGTTGTGTGCATTACTTAACGAATTACGTCGATATCTCCTCCCAATGCATTGTTGAAACAAATAATGCAAGTCGTTCAGGTACTTGGCGCAAAATATGTCGAACTAAAATACGTGGTTTTGCATGGTATGTTCTTTCCCTCTTTACATCGAGGCATATCACTGAGGCTGTATGAAGAGACAGTTGGTGACTAGTAGACCATCAGAATCAGATGTCACGGGCACGATCCAAGGCCGCGGCTGTAGAGGCCAACTCGCAGTAAGTCTGTCACATGCAGAGCGACGAGCGACTTGAGTACAACGTGCGGCATCATGTGACATCGCTAGAACGGATATTGTTAAGTAAACCATCCTTGTGTGTTTACGATGCAGACATTTTTAATTGAAAAAAATACACACTATTGTACTTATTCTGGTTGGATGGGCGCTCAAATCCTCAAATGGCTATAAAACTAGACTTGCCGGAGTACTCTCTATTGCTAAATCGATGTCACCCTCCCACGCTTCAGAGCCAGAAGAAGTAAAAAATCAGCGTTGTTTAGATGTACATATCACTTTTCTCTCAATATCAAATATGCGGTTGTCTTGCATCAGGAAGTTTTAGGAACTCACGGCTACATTTTGGCGCCACCACCTTGGTCATTTCTTTTCACACAACTCAGATGTTTTGCCGAATATTTTCGGATACTTTGTTGCTCTGAAAGCAACAATTTTCAGTCTATTTAACACAGAAATCATTTTCGATAGTTGAAAGGTATATCACCGACTAAATACGTAAACTTATTGTACGAGGGACGTTCAATAGTAGTGCAACACTTTTTTCCCGTCCAGTTTCGGTTAATTTGTTGTGGGATGTCGTCGAATAATCTTGCTTCAGCCCCTATAGTTTCATGAAGTGCCGATAGGTGCTGGCGCTACACGTAGCCTTCAAAATGACGTCTGAAACAGAAATGCGTTCAAGGTAGAGAGCTGTCATTGAACTTATTTCGGCGGAAAACCAGAGTATCGCAGATATTCATAGGCGCTTCCAGAATGTTTACGGAGACCTAGAAGTGAACAGAAGCACGGCGAGCCGTTGGGCTATTTGACTGTCATCATTGCGACTAGGTCGCACAGAACTATTCGACCTCCAGTTTGCCGGTCGGCACACAGCTGTGACTCCAGCAGTGTTGGAACGTGCGGACACTCTCATTCGAGGTGGTATACAGATCACAATCAAACACCTCGCTGCTCAACTGGAGGTCTCTGGTGGTAGTGCTGACACACTCGTCCACCAGTTGGGATACTCAAAGGTGTGTGACCGCTGGTTTCCTCGTCGCCTAATAGAAGATTAAAAACTGCAACGAAGGACTATCTGTGCGGAATAGCTTGCTCGTTACGGGGGTGGTTGTGACAATTTTTGTCGAACATCGTCACAGGTGATGAAACATAGGTTCATCATTACGAACCAGAAACAAGACAGCAATCTATGGATGGCGCCACACCACCCTTCTTCCGAAGGAAATGTTCAAGGCCGCACCCTTAGTCACGAAAGTCATGGTGACGGTCTTCTGGGGCTCTGAACAGGTTATTCTGTGTGATGTCCTCCCCCACGGTGCAACGGTCAACTCTGAAGTGTACTTTGCTACACTCACGGAACTGAAGAAACGACTTCAGTGTGTTCGTCGCCACAAAAATGCAAACGAGTTTCTCTTCTCCATGACAACGCAAGGCCTCTCACAAGAGGAGCTGACAAAACTTACTGAACAGTTATTTCTCAAATGTTGATGGTGTTAGGACAGCAACCAGCCACAATATTACTATCAGTTTCATTATTCAAAGGGTACCGTTACCGGTTTCGAATCGTTGTGATTCATCCTCAGACGGTTTACACGCTTTCTTTATGACATGTGGTGTGTTTTTTTACAGATTAACTGTCCTAAAATATAAATAATACATAATTATAAACACGCCACACACAGATGGTTGCGTTACAGGTTTTCGTTGCATGTGTCTTACGTGAAACGTCGGTTTGGAGTGTTTGTTTCCATAACATTCGTCCAACACATGTAAATGCATTCCCACTGCATTCTTATTGTTGCACACATAAATTGTTCTCACTGAACACTTTAGATTTCTCACTGAGAAGATTTCTACCACACACCACATGTTTTGACACATACAAAGAGGTTACAAACATATGAGTATCACAGATGCTATGATATATCTTAACATTTGACGACGATGCTTTAAGACTTGGTAACTTGAACAAATCAGCATTTTCATCCCATATTGCTGAAGAAAACCTTTCAGTGGGAAACACTGAGGACAACTTAAAAATTTTGCATCTAGCAGAAAAAGGAGCTACTATGAATATATTAGAAGAATTAGAAATACACACACACACAAAAACCAGCACCCCAGACTATATCCTTAACGAACAAAGGGTTAGCTAACACCCCTTTTCTGAAAAATTTCCAAAAATTACTGTCCAGCCTCCAAAGCCAATAATATTAGTACACCTATCTGCAGATCAAGTAGCAAATTTATATGTTACTATAATTCTCATGATGCTAAATGTAATTAAAATATATACTATTTTACCTATATATATTATAATTAATTTAACAATATCTACTCAAAAATTCAATGTCTCTGTACTAGTGTAAAAGGCATTACAGTTGCGTAAATGAATATATGATCCTTTCCAAACATAGGACATCATCGTCAAATGTTACGATATATCAGAGCATCTGTGATACTCATATGTTTCTAAGCTCTTTGTATGTATCAAAACATGTGGTGCGTGGTAGAAATCTTCTGAGTGACAAATATAAAGTGTTCAGTGAGAACAATTTACGTGTGCAACAATAAGAATGCAGTGGGAATGCATTTACATCTGTTGGACGAATGTTATGGAAACAAACACTCCAAACCGACGTTTCACGTAAGTCACATGCAACGAAAATCTGTAACGCAACTATCTGTGTGTGGCGTGTTTATAATTATGTATTATTTATATTTTAGGACAGTTAATCTGTAAAAAACATACCACATGTCATAAAGAAAGCGTGTAAACCGTCTGAGGATGAATCACAACGATTCGAAACCGGTAACGGTAGCCTTTGAATAAAGGAACTGAAAGTAAATTTGTGGCTGGTTGCTGTCCTAACACCATCTACATTTGTCTTCAAACAACAGCCACGGTCTCCATCATGTCATCATACGACAAAATTGCATGTTATTCCTCATCCACTCGGATCTCGCACCCTCCGACTTCCATTTCGTCGGCCCAATGAAGGATGCACATTGCGGGAAGCAGTACGTGGATGATGGGGAGTTTATTGGTGCAGGAATACGTTGGTTCCGACATCGACCAGTAGAGTGGTACCATGCGCATGCACAGGCTCTCCCTGTAAAGTGACGTAAGGCCGTCGCATTGAACGAAGATTATGTTGAAAAGTATGCTATTCTAGCATTGAGTGGGAATAATATGCTGCGTTTGAAAACGGAATTAAACCAACCTGCTTTGAGAAAAAAATGTGTTACATTACTTATCGAAAGTCCCTCATACTTGAGAGATGAATATCAGCTGAATAATTTTTGCTCGAATTTTTAGTAGAATTCAGGTATACTATGATAGGCTGTGTGTACTTTATTTATTTTTATTTATTTATTGTTCCGTGGGACCATATCAAGGAGAAGTCTCCATGGTCATGGAACGACTAAATACATGCAATTATAACACGATAGTAGAAACAGATAAAATGAAATACAAGAAACGTATTCAGGCGACAATTCGTAAGTTTAACTAAAGAAAATCAACAATGTAACACTGGAATTTGCTTAATTTTTCAGCTCTTCCAGGAGCTCCACGACAGAATAGAAGGAGTGAGCCATGAGGAAACTCTTCAGTTTAGACTTAAAAGTGTTTGGGCTACTGCTAAGATTTTTTAATTCTTGTGGTGGCTTATTGAAAGTGGATGCAGCAGAATAGTGCACTCCTTTCTGCACAAGAGTCAAGGAAGTGCATTCCACATGCAGATTTGATTTCTGCCTAGTATTAACTGAGTGAGAGCTGCTAACTCTTGGGAATAAGCTAATATTGCTAACAACAAACGACATTAAAGAAAATATATACTGTTGGGGCAATGTCAGAATTCCCAGACTATTGAATAGGGGTCGACAAGAGGTTCTCGAACTTACACCACATATAGCTCGAACAGCCCGTTTTTGAGGCAAAACTACCATTTTTGAATCAGAAGAATTACCCCAAAAATAAAATATCCAAAACTAAACTATCCAAGTACTTTTGGAAGTGGGAATATCATTTTAGTTATTTTCGAGATATCGACTCTGTCATCGTCCTTCATCGTCTCGTGAATGTATTCAAGGAAAACATATTGTTATAAAAATATTCTTCCTTCCTTCTTCAAAGCGAATAACTCATTACTTTCTATCTTCCTATTATGCCGTGTCTTTTCTGACTATGTTATGTGTTATTTTAATAGTTCATTACTGTCTATAAACCTTATAGAGAGCCTTGGTACTAATGTTCTGATTGAAAACTTAGTGGAGGTTTGTGTCATTTTGATTTGAGGGTGAATAGTAAGTTGCATCAAGATTAGGGCTAATTCAGTATACTCAGACCATCAATCTGCTTGCATACTTACCTTCGTATTTTTAGCTAAGACCTATTTTTTCCAAAGTTATGAACCTGGTCAGGTTAGTTTTGGCAAGTGTTAATATCTGTCAGAATCTTTTGTCATCTCGTGAGAGCATTTAAACAAAACATATCGTTCTGCAGTTTAAGTGACTTATTTGTGCCTCGTCTCGCGCATCAGGTGTCGAGGACGGAACGCACCAGCTGGCGCTCAGTGCATAAATAAACACAGATTTCCATTTACATAAATTTAGTTAAACATTCAAAAGTAAAGATAGTTTAGGATGCAAAATAAGTTTTCGCCCGCAATACTGAATGCAATATGTTATGTTAGTGCTTGTTAGGCCCTCCTTCCCTCTTTATAATCTCTTGCACTCTCATTGGTACGTATTCAACCAGATATTCTGTTTGCATTGTAATTTTATGCCATTTCTCTAGTAGAGCGTTCTTTAGATCATTATTATTGGATACATGATGATTCATCATATTTTCATGGAGTACATTCCCGTAATTCTCTGTTGGATTGTTGTCTAGAGATGTTATACGTACAACAGCCGCAGCCTTGCCTTTAGAGCTGCTTGTTTTGGATCATTATCACGTATGAAAAAACAATCCTCGAAAAGAGCTACGTTATTCACACTTCTGGATAAAAGTGGTTTTTAAGGATGTTTATGTAAACCTTGTGGTCCATACGTCCATCAAAAAACAAAAAGTATCCTCCACAGCATTTGCACTTACGCAGCCCCATACAAGAACTGCTACTTATTCATGTTTACCTGAGGCTGTTACATTTCTGTCTTCAAGTTCACAGTTCTTTTTTCTCCATATGTTACTAACTCATTTGACTTAAACAGCTCAAAACGACTGTCTTAAGCAGATGCAACCTTCTTACAGAAATCAAATCCATCTCATTCTGGATCGCTTCATGACTAGTTTTCGTACATTTTACCTAGATTAAACGTATATATAATATTCTTCACTGTACTGGTGGGTCTGCCAATGGTTTCTAAGATTTTGTGAAAGGGTTCTCTTTTTAGTATCAAACTAATGGAGATTTTCTCTCACTTCCTTTGTAATTTCGCTACGTTTTCGATCTACATTCCTTAAATATCGCTCAATGTCCACTATAGTGGATAAAACACAGCTACATAAGGAAGGAGAGAGCGGTGTGTGTCAGTGCATAGGCATACACGGCATCTTGTTTGACATTAACTGGGACATGATTTTAAATAATATGTATTTGTTCCCACATTAAACAACGTATGAACTGAAATAGTGTTTTATTTCTAGATGTGGATGTTAACCGATGTAAGGCAAATAATTATTGTTTGTTTCTTAGTTACATGTTTAGGATGGTGCTTGTTGTATTCTATGTGCTAAAATTGGATGAATACCTTTTTGGGGTCAATTTATGTCCCAGCTAGCATTGCGACGTGTACAAACAAGCACGTAACTACGTCGGAAATGTGTTTTGAACATACACCATCCGTGTGTAATTAAGCATTACATCTCGATTATGCGATTTTTTTTTCGTTAATGTCCACCAGTAGTATGTTTTCAGTGCGAAGTAGAACGGTGCGTTATTTAATCAGGTGCTTTGACAGTTTACTTTTCCTTCACAGCACTAAAGGTGGCGGAAGAAGTCTGAGGCCACAGCTACGAGATCGGCTCACGACATCACGCAATTATGCAGATCAGTGTTTGAGCTATCTCTCTCGCTCCAGCGCACAGTTCTGGTATCGCGTCGCGCTGCCAAGGGGAATGACTCGTGCCAGTGTAATTCCTGGCTGCAATGGCAGATAAACAGCTGACGCGGAATTCTATGCTCGAATGTAATATTACTGTATATTCGTAACTATAAAATTCGTGTACTTTTCCTCATTTTGATCCATCCTCTATCCAGAAGCTCTAAACAAATCAGCGAATATGATAAAATGGCTGACTGCTATTAAAGGGAATAATATGGTGCTAATTACAATTCAATTGTGTTTAAGGATTTTGGCGTGACAGAGATATTTTTGTAAGACATGTGTGTGAGCCCGTGAGGAGGCAGACTCAAGATTAAACATTAGTCAACAATTGTTGTAACTTATGTGGTCAAATTAATTATCACTGTGTATTAAATATTGAGTAATGTACTACGGTATTGAAGTTTTTCTCGCAAAATTAATGCAAAGAGACAATACCATAAGCTACTGACACGATTGGGAGCACTTTAAATACATTAACACAAATATTTTAAATATAATTATTACACTATGCCCATAAATTACTTTAATGTTGCATAAGCGTTCGTCTAAATCAAGTAAACAACCTTAAAATTTCATAACAACTTCTCTCCTACAGCTTGGTGTATGATATGAAACATTCAAATTTTTCTAGGTGTCTGTATCAATGTTAAAGTTAATTAATTGACATCTACATCGCAGCGAAGTTAAGACTATTAAGATTTGTTCAGTCTAAATTCAAAATCTAGATTACTACCGTATGCAGGGTCATGTCTGTGCAAATCACGTCTTTGTGATGATGACTCAACCAACTTTTCCTCGCTTTTTGGGTGGAACAATGCATAATTTTAGCATAGAATGATAATACAATTAATGTTGTAAATAACTGAGTAGGATGGCCTGTACGATTCCATCACGTATTCAATATTCCTTTGATAGCTCTGATTGATTTCTTTTGCCACAGAAATACTGTTAGTGTCCAGTATAGTTTGCACAGAGAATAATACAAAGATGAAAATTTTAAGAGAGGAAAGTGTAGGACATGAGAAATTGTTTTCCACTTACAATGGTTCCTAATTTGCGAAGGATAAAACCACTTTCAGTAGCTTGCTGTATCCTTGCTGAATGTGTGCATACCATGTCCATTAGAGATCTAGCTGTATGACTAACATTCGTATTAACTCAGTTACTGAGTTTCTGATGGAAAATGTAAATAGCATCACCTTCAATGTTATTTAAAATATGGATGTGAAGATTAAAAAAACCATTAAGGTTACTTATTATCCGTATTGTCTTTCTCACCTTATGTATTGGGTCATATTCTGGAGTAATTTGGCAGCAGCTGAGCCTGTTTTTAGAATATAATAATAGGCCATTAGAATCATAAAGGATATAAATCTAGAAACTCCTGTTTAGCCCCTGTTTAACAGTTTAGACATTCTACATTTACTGTGTTTTTATAGTATGGAGACTGTAGTTTTTTTTTAAGCTAACGTAATGGGCAAGAAATAGCAGACTATTTAAACAGTGACAGTCTTCATCATAACAACGTTGTTGTAGTTGTTGTTATTATTATCTTCAGTCCGAATACTGGTTTTATGTAGATCTCCACACTACTCTGTTCCGTATAAGCCTCATCTTCTCCCAATAACTCATGCAACCTACATCATTTTGAATCTGCTTACTATATTCGACGCTTTAATAGCATAAACAATACACAAAATAAGTAAGTTCCAGCAGGAAATATAAAACAACAAACAAAAAGTCACAAAGAAAGTAAGCGAAATGAGAATAAGCATGCGATATGTGAGTAGGCAAGCTTAGCACACGTCTTAGCAGCTACTTTCAGAACGATAAAACACTCGCAGCCAGTTTGTTCTCTGATGGTGGGTGGGTATGGTCACGTGATGTAAATTTCCGGTCAGAAACGTCAACGCAGCCAAGCGTTTTACTGCCACGAGACACTACAACGGCCACGAGATGGGCTCGCGGCACATTGCTCATTTATGCAGATCAGCGTCTGCGCTATCTCCCTCGCTCCAGCACGCGATTCTGGCATCGTGTCGCGCTCCCACGCACCTTGCGTGTCGTCATATCAGAGACACATACACGCGTGGACACCGCATCGTGCAGAGCGTCTGATGAACCATCACGACAGCGTATTATTTTTATTTATTATTATCAAACAAAAAACATTACGACAGTATTCCCACCGTAGTGCGTAATTTAAAACAAACAATTCGGCTACTTCGACATTTCAGTTTCCCGTATGATTTTTTTTCCCTCTGGGTCTCTGAATTGCTCCTGTCAGAAGATGGGGTGTTCGCTGCCTGTGTAGATCAGATGTCGGTGTCACATGTATGACGCAACCAAGGCCATCGCGACAGCGGTGCAAGATATTCATCGCTAGTGTCAATATATCAGTCACAAAAGAACTGCTCGACACGTTCCATGCTCTAGACTTGGTCCTAGAAATCTGTAACTCACGACGTGTACGTTGAGTAGATCTGTAAGGCTTCAAGATTCTTTGTTCATGGAAGATTAATCGTACCACCAGTCTGTTTAAACTTCGTGTACCACGCAACAATACTCCTTCCGTGTTGTCTCGTGATAACACAGAATAAACTGCAATGGTTGTAAAGCTCTGTAGCTGCAAACAAACTTGGTGATTTATTCTTCCATTTGTCACAAATTTGTAAAATAAACGTTGATTAACCGTTATGGTTTTCGTGGAGGTATGTTCCGTCTATGGAACTAATTGAAACCGGCCTATGTGGCCGAGCGGTTCTAGGCGCTTCAGTCTGGAACCGCGCGACCGCAACGGTCGGAGGTTCGAATCCTGCCTCGGGCATGCATGTTTGTGATGTCCTTAGGTTAGTTAGGTTTCAGTAGTTCTAAGTTCTAGTGGACTGATAACCTCAGATGTTAAGTCCCATAGTGCTCAGAGCCATTTGAACCATTTTTGCACAAATTGAAGGCAGTTTGTTTATTTCCATACGCGTTTCACTTCTATTATTTGTGAAGCATCTTCAATGGCCGTTTCCAGCGTTATTAGCTCATGCTTGTGGTCCTGGAGATGTGATCATTACTCTCCATGTTCCAGTTGGTCGCGCCGGACGTTCGAGTCCTCCCTCTGGCATGGGTGTGTGTGCTGTTCTTAGCATAAGTTAATTTATGTAGTGTGTAAGTGTAGGGACCGATGATCTCAGCAGTTTGGACCCTTAGGAATTCACACACATTTGAACTTTTCTTTTTGTTCCAGTTGGTCGATTTCCGGCATTCTTTCACCCACATTTGATTCAACACATCGCATGCATAACTTGCACCTTTTGGTTGCAAAGTAAGTTTGTGATCGAATTACTATCAGATATGTCACTTCACAGTACACACACAGCGGAGAGAAGGACCTCTGACATGAGAGCAACGGTGATTTGAAGCAAACTACTACATATGGTCATATGCCCTATTCCGAATGGTTTCCGAGGTAGACAACGTTTAATGTAAGAGCAGCAATTTGACGTTTCAGATACCTCCAACGGTAATCTTAGACATCAGCAGGAGCACTACCATCGCAGAAGCCTTAAACATCTACCATACATGCATATTCTTCATTAGTGCAGATGTGTCGCATTTTAGCCTCTCAGTGTAGAAACACAGTCACCGATACTTCTCTCTGATTCTCTCTGTCCCTCTTACTACTTCACTCGCTAACTCACAATACACAATGGACAACATAGAGCTCAACGGGCTATTTTAATGGCAAAAAGACATCCTGACCAAACAGACTTAAAAGCAACGAGGTAGGTAGGGCGGGCATAAAATCTCAAAGAAGCTGAATGGGAAAGACAATGCATGCGCTCCGCTAGCCCAAAAAGAAATGTGCGTTATATGTGTTCTATCTCCGAAACCAATAGGAATAGGGCACATGTCCATATGAAGTGTTTCTGCTTTAGATTATAGCTCCTGTCGTATCGCTGAATGTTGACCATTCCTACTGGGACACCCTGTATACAGGGTGAGTCACCTAACGTTACCGATGGATATATTTCGTAAACCACATCAAATATTGACGAACCGATTCCACAGACCGAACGTGAGGAGAGGGGCTAGTGTAATTGTTTAATACAAACCATACAAAAATGCACGGAAGTATGTTTTTTAACACAAACCTACGTTTTTTAAATGGAACCACGTTAGTTTTGTTAGCACATCTGAACATATAAACAAATACGTAATCAGTGCCGTTTGTTGCATTGTAAAATGTTAATTACAACCGGAGATATTGTAACCTAAAGTTGACGCTTGAAACCATCGACGTTCAGTTGCGTGTTGTAACAAACACGGGCCACGGTCGGCGAGCAGCATCTGCAGGGACATGTTTACGATGACGACCGTGTTTACGAGTGTGGCTGTAGTGCACTGTTGTGGTTTGGTCTAACTGTCGCAGTGTCCGCATGTAGCGCTTGCTGCTATTGTTATTCTGCATTCGTCTCCGCACGCAGACCAACTGTAGTACACCGTGTTACCAGACGTCTGTGATAGTGCAGTGTTGTAGGAACTGTGACCATGGCGTATTCGAACTCTGAAAAGGCGGAGATGACACTCATCTATGGCGAGTGTCGACGAAATGCAGCTGAAGCCTGCAGGGTGTATGCAGAACGGTACCCGGACAGAGAGCATCCAACGTGCCGCACAATGCAAAACATCTACCGCCAACTGTATGCAACAGGTATGGTCGTAGCAAGCAAACGGGTCCGTAACAGGCCCGTCACAGGAGAAGCGGGTGTAGTTGGTGTGTTAGCTGCTGTTGCCACGAACCCACACATGAGTACACGGGACACTGCGAGAGCCGGTGGACTGAGTCAAAGTAGTGTCATGGGCATACTGCATCGTCACCGCTTTCACCCGTTTCGTGTGTCGCTGCATCAGCAATTACATGGTGATGACTTTAATCATCGAGTGAAATTCTGTCAATGGGCATTAACAGAGAATGCGTTGCAGTTCTACCTGTTTACCGATGAAGCGGGTTTCACAAACCACGGGGCTGTGAATCTACGGAACATGCATTACTGGTCCGTGGACAATCCTCGCTGGCTCAGACAGGTAGAGCGACAGCGACCGTGGACTGTAAATGTATGGTGCGGAATCATTGGCGACCACCTCATTGGTCCTCACTTCATTGCAGAGGCCCAAACAGCTGCAACATACATCGCGTTTCTACAGAATGATCTGCCAACGTTGCTCGAAAATGTCCTGCTGGAAACGCGTCGACGTATGTGGTATCAGCATGATGGTGCACCTGCACATTCCGCAATTAACACTAGGCTGACCCTTGACAGGATGTTCGGCGGACGTTTCATAGGACGATGACGACGCATAAATTGGCCAGCCCGTTCTCCTGATCTTACAACTTTGGACTTCTTTCTGTGGGGTACGTTAAAGGAGAATGTGTACCGTGATGCGCCTACAACCCCAGAGGATATGAAACAACGTATTGTGGCAGCCTGCGCCGACATTACACCAGATGGACTGCTGCGTGTACGACATACATTGCAATTGTGTGCAGCAAATGATGGCCACCACATTGAACATCTATTGGCCTGACATGTCGGGACACACTCTATTCCACTCCTTAATTGAAAACGGAAACCACGTGTGTACGTGTACCTCACCCGTCATGGTAATGTACATGTGCGTCAGTGAAAAAGACCAATAAAAAGGTGTTAGCATGTGGACGTAATGTGCTGTTGCAGTCTCTTCTGTACCTAAGGTCCATCACCGTTCCCTTTGGATCCCTACGTATTTCGGTGCTCTCCGATACATACGATCGAACAGCGGAGGAGTGGCACTCAAGCGTCAACTTTAGGTTGCAATATCTCCGGATGTAATTAACATTTTACAATGCAACAAACGGCACTGATTACGTATTTGTTTATATGTTCAGATACGCTAACACAACTAACGGGGTTCCATTTAAAAAAACGTAGGTTTGTGTTAAAAAACATACTTCCGTGCATTGTTTTTTGGTTTGTATTAACCAATTACACTAGCCCCTCTGCTCACGTTCGGTCTGTGGAATCGATTCGTCAGTATTTGATGTGGTTTACGAAATATATCCAGCGGTAATGTTAGGTGACTCACCCTGTATACGACTGTCGTCGTCATACTCTTCATAACTTCCATAGTTTCATACCCGTCTAGTCTTCTTCTTGAAGGCCACTTGAATTCATTGCATCTTCAATATCTTTCATTCGTCTTATCGGTGTCATCCACGTTTTCTTAGTTCAGCTTGTGTCCATTTATAGTCTCCTTTTGGCCATCGGTTATCACCCATTCGTTAGAGAGCGCCATACCAAGTAAATATATGGCTGCCTATGACATCGAGAATAGTGTATTTTTCTCCTATAATTTCCGGTATTCTATCATTTATGATGTGTGCTGGTCTCAAGATGCGACAGATTCTTCGCCAAAAATCCATCTCACGGAAATAGAAGTTGGCACAAATGGCAACCTTTAAAAGGAATGATTTGTCTCTTAAAATCTGGAAAGAGAACCTATTTAGGGGAAGAACATCCCTACATAAGATCACCTGGTCGCACAGTTTGGGACGCGAGGCGATGGGTCTGCAGCCCTTTAGTCGTAAAAAAATAAACACAAGACGAGAAATTTCTGAATTAAGTCTAGGAAATGATGTGTCAAAATAGAAAACGAATACAGCTACACACCTGTATGGCTCACAGATAAGAACATACTGAAGGTGCGAGAGGTATATGGGGAATTAATGGAAGGGAAACAAGAAAGCCATGTCCAACTCAAATATAAAACTGTGACTGGCAGACAGTGTTTGAGAACACACGCAATCCAGCTCACGTCAGGGCTTTGTGGTATCGTGCTATGAACAGAAAAATCTCACATAATATTTAAGATGACTGGATTGCACCTTGCACACACACTCTGAATGCACTACATGTGATCTAACAGAGAGCTAAGAGCACAGATTGGTCTGAAACAGCATCAGAGGAATATGAGACAACTTTCGGAAAATATTAGCAACAATAAACAGAACTACGGCTAACAGCATGTCAGGAGACTTTTTAGATACTGCCGTTAAACCGTATACAGCCTCGAAAGAACGCCATGAAATGGAGAAATGGTCACATGACCTATTACGTTCTAATAGGAGAAAGCAAAAGTAAATAAGATTCCTGGAAATACATTACACCGCAACACGAAAAGCTATGACAAACGAAAACTACAAAGAAAGATATGTCAACTTCAGTCAAGATTAGAGGCCACAGATTTTTAAGTCTAGTAATAACATAATCTTAAATCTCCCGAGAGTGATCGCAACTTTGGATTTTAAATTAATTTAAGATTACTGGTCACCATTGCAAAAGACCAAGAAAAAGATTACATTTATTTTTACATGGAGTAAAACGCTAATGCAGGCGATATTTTATAAAATTTATAGACATATATAGAAAACGCTTTGAAGAAAAGAACGTGTTTCATTTCCTTATTTTCCCTTTATTTAATAAGAAGATACAAATAATGTTAGTTGGCAAAAATTTCTTCCAAGGTTTAAACTCTTTAAAATATGAAGAAGAAACTTTCAATTGTCGAATTAATTATGTTGATTTTATTACATTTTAGAATGTAAAGAATAGATATTTATCTTCACTAGTTGAAGGAGAGTTTCAGGTGTGTAAAGTCAAATTGCAGAGGAGAGATTTCATATGCCGTTCCGCATAAATAAATTCTTATTTTCTCTTTAAATACCATGATAAATATTATTTTCAATATGTCAACAAGAAAGAGGGGTAGCCCTTTACGTAGCCGATTAAGCCCATGCCGTTGAAGGCGAAGTACCGTGCCCTATTCCTAATGGTTTCGGAGATAGAACACATGTAACGCACATTTCATTTTGGCCTAGCGGAGCGCATGCATTATCTTCCCATCCAACCTCTTTGAGATTTTATTCTTGCCCAGTGGATGGAGGAGATCCCTAAAAAAATTGAATGATGGTTTGCATCAGAATACTCGAGATTGAAAATTTGATTCTGGGCCTAGATGAATATTTTTTGTTAGTTTTGGACTGCGTAATAAGAGATCTGGCTTCTTAATCGTTATACAGCAGTTGCAGAAGATCTTGTACAAAACAGGTGAAATTCTTTAGTACTAACAAAGAAATGAGTGTACAATCCCTTTCATTATTCCATATTTAAAGGTTTATTTTGATTTTAAAACTTTTTTCTGTTCTCTTCCACGCACTACGTCTATCCGTTCTTCCTGGTCCCTTTCTTCAGTTATACCCCTTCCCACAAAGCGAAAATAACCGACTCCAACCCTCTCCTTTTTGGACCATTCCTGCTTCTTTGATCCTAGATAGTTTCCGTGAAACCGCGCAAATCACACAGCCACATACTCTAACTACATGTTTTCGCCCTACTTCATCAACTACATTTGAACCCAGCTTCTGGTACAACCTCTGCCATTGTTTCTATCAACTAGCACTGTCTTCCTTGGCATTTTCATGTCCATTACGTTTCCACAAGTTATTGCTGTTGTTGTAGGATAGGTTTTTTTTACGAAACTGTGTATATTGCAGCATTAATGGCCACGTATAAATAAAAAAATTAAAAAACACATCTACAACCGGAATCTAAGTGATGAACTCGAGTGTTCTAACCTAAAACTGTTCCTTTTATGCTAACCAGGCAAAAAATCTACTCAATATTAAAGGAAAATATTTGTGATTCATGTGACTGGTGTTGCCAAACTGCATAACTTTGACGTCTATTTTCTACCGATAATCTGTACGAGATGAAATTTTGTAACAGAAATTTTTGTACTGTTAACATGCAGGGAATTGCACGCGACGTCCGAATGCACGAATTTTGGTTCACCCCATATACACACAACGGGATTCAGTTACACTGTTGTCATCACATATTGATGGAACCTCTTATGACATCCTAATTCTGTATTAACCCAGATGTATTGTCTGAAAATCCTTTTTTCCTAGTTACATTAATCTGAGAGAAGTCGGTATCGACTTTGTTTTTGCAAATAGATCTATGGTAATTTTTGCTGTTGGTATAGTAGTTTTAAGGTATATAAATTCAACGGTGTTTTACTCTTTAAAATACTGCTGCTAGTTTTGGAGTAATTAATTTATTTAGGTTTTATCTGTTTTGAACATGGGATCAGCTGCGTCTTATATGGGAGTTCGTGTTTTCATGCCAAAACAAGGAAATACGTCACGTCGGATAAGAAGAAAACCGTGTGCTACACCTCCGGGACAACCGTCGAAAAGGGACACAGGGAAATGAGGCCATTATGGTCTCCTAGTACTTCACGTTTGTTGAGTGCTTGTTAATTTGGTTTGTTGCTTCGTTGGTTGGTTGGTTTAAAAGAGAGGGGTGTGGGGGGGGGGGGGGGGAGGGACCAAAATGCTAGGTCATGGGTCCCTCGTTCCGATTTAAATAATTCCACAAGGGAGGTTGTAAAATAATCGAGACATACAAAACACGGCTGGAAGAAAGGAGAAAACCACAACGATGGCAGAGGGCCAACAAACACTAAAATGGACAAAATTGGACTAGAAAACCACAGAGAGACGCAAGAAACATGTAGACGAGTTCAAAACAAGAGAGCAGATTACCATGGCTGGCTGACCATGAGAATAAAAAGGAGAAGCCAGCCACTCTCCAACACATTAAAACTTCCACCCTAAAAGCACTACGGTAGAGGACACAGAGGGACAAAGGACATGCGCCAAAACTTAGATCAAATGATAAAACCCACCCCTACGAATAAAACGTAAAACTAAAGCTGCTGTTGAGGCTTTGTCGCCAACACCGAAAGTAGGGTGCTGGGAAAGTTAAAAAGTCCGCCGCAGAGCGGCTAAAAGTGGGCAGTCCAGCGAGAGATGGACGACTGTCATTTGGGAGCCACAGCGACACTGAGGTGGGTCCTCGCGACGGAGTAGGTAACCATGCGTTAGCCACGTATGGCCAATGCGGAGCCGGCAGAGGACAACTGATTCCCTGCGAGAGGACCGCATGGAAGACTTGCGCACATTCGTAGTCTCCTTAATGCCACGCAGTTTGTTGTGCGTACTGTTATGCCATTCCCAAAGCCGTAAAACCCTGCCACTTAAGACAGAACGCAGGTCAGTTTCGCAGATTCCCATCTCCAGAAGCGGTTTCCGGGTAGCTTGTTTGGCCAGCCTGTCGGCAAATTCGTTTCCTGGGATTCCGACGTGTCCTGGGGTCCACACAAACACCATTCTATGACGGGACCATTACAGGGCATAGACGGACTTCTGAATCGACGCTAACAAAGGATGGCGAGGGAAGCACTGGTCGATAGCTTGTAGGCTGCTCAAGGAGTCCGTACACAGGAGAAATGACTTACCAGGGCATGAGCAGACGCGCTCAAGAGCACGAGATACGGACGCCAGCCCTGCAATGAAATCACTGCAGCCATCTGGCAAGAAGTGATCTTCAATATGTCCTCCATGAACATACGAAAAGCCTACGTGACCATCAGCCTTCGAACTGGCGGTGTAAAGCACTTCATGGCCCTGGTACATGTCGAGAATCGAGAGAAAGTGATAACGGAGAACCATAGGGTTAACGAAGTCGTCAGGGCGATGCGAAAGGTCCAGAAGAATCTGCGGTCTAGGTGTACACCATGGAGGTGCACGTGAATCGACCTCGGGGAGAGGTGGTAACGGGGTGGATTCCAGTTCAGACACAAGGGACCGGATGCGAACTGCTATCGTAAGCCCTGACCTCGGCCGAGATGAACCACCGTGGTTGGGAAAAGGAGATGGTAATTCGGATGCACAGGAGATCTACGAACGTGTGCAACGAAACTGGCGAGCAGTTGCGCACGCCTAACCTTCAATGGAGCGACTCCAGACTCCGCCAGGACACTGGTCACTGGACTCGTTCTAAAAGCTCCCGTCGCTGGACGAACGCCACAGTGGTGCACTGGGTCGAGTAAGCGAAACGCTGAGGGCGCCGCCGAACCGTAAACCAGATTCCCATAGTCCAGGTGGGATTGAACAAGGGCTCTGTAGAGCTGCAGCATCTTAGAGCCCAGTTAGTGTTGGTCAGGCAGCGGAGGTCACTGAGGTGCTGCCAGCACTTCCACTTAAGCTGACAAAGGTGAGGAAGCCAAGTCAATCAGACGTCAAAAACCAGTCCTAAGAATCGATATGTCTCCACTACAGTGAGTGGATCGTCATTAAAGCAAAGTTCTGGTTCTGGAACAACAGTGAGATGCTGACAAAAATGCATGACGCACGACTTCGTGGCTGAAATTTGGAAGTCGTGGGCTAGAGCCCATGACTGCGCCTTGTGAATGGCTCCCTGTAGGCGCCGCTCAGCAACACCAGTAACGGTACTGGAGGAGCAGTACGAAATGCAGAGGTCATCCGCATACAGAGAAGGTGAGCTGCTGCTATAACGTTAATAGCCGCTAAAAATAGAGAGACACTCAATACAGAGCCCTGCAGAATGGCATTATCATGAATACGGGGGGAACTATGGTAAGCACCGACTTGGACACGGAAAGTACGAAGCGACAGGAACTTTTGGATAAAAATCGTATGCTTTACATAGTCAAAAAACGCGGCAACCAGATGTTGGCGTCTGGAAAAAGCTGTTCGGATGGCAGACTCGAGGGACACAAGATTATCAGTGGTAGAGCGACCCTGGCGGAAGCCGCGCTGACATGGAGCCAGTATCCCATGTGACTCTAGGACCCAACCCAACCGCCAACACACCATACGTTCCAGCAGCTTACAAAGAAAGTTGGTGAGGCTGATAGGCCAGTAGCTATCCACATCAAGCGTGTTTTGACTGGGTTTGAGCACCGGGTTTTTGGTGCTCTCCCGCCATTGCAATGGAAAGACGTCATTGCACCAGATCCGGTTGAAGATGACGAGGAGCTGTCGCTTGTATCCAAATGGGAGATGTTTAATCATCTGACTGTGGATCTGATCCGGCCCAGGAGCTGTGTCAGGGCAATGTGCAAGGATGCCGAGGAGTTCCTACTCTGTAAATGGGGCGTTATAGGGTGTAGTGAACCAGAGGACTTTCCTTTCTATCCACCGTTTGAAGGTGCAAAAGGCTGGGGGGGGGGGGGGGTAGTTCTCTGATGCAGAGACTCGAGCACAGTGTTCAGCAAAGTGCGCGGCAATCTCGTATTCGGCATTAGATAACACGCCATTGATGTTAATGCCAGGGACACCTGTTGGGGTCTGGTACCCAAAAAGACGTCTGATATTTGTCCAGACTTGTAATGGTGATGTATGGCACCCAATGGTCGTCACATACCTCTCCCAACACGCCTGTTTCCGTCGTTTTATAAGCTGGCGAACGCAGGCACGGAGCCGCTTAAATGTTATTAGGTGCTGTAGGGAAGGGTGCCGCTTCTGTCGCTCTAGAGCTCGCCGAGTCTCTTTAATTGCCTCAGCAGCTTCCGGCGCCCACCAAGAGACTGTCTTTCGCCAGGAGCACCCTAAAGAGCGAGGGATCGCGGTTCAGCCGCAGAAACGATCGTTATAGTGACTTGCTCAACGACAGCATCAATAGCACCATGGGGTGGGATTCAGCGGTGACAGCAGAGGTGAAGGCTTCCCTGTCTGCCTTGTTTAAAGCCATCTGGGTAGGCGTCCGTGGGCATGACGCTGAGGGAGTGACAGGAAGATAGGGAAGTGGTCACTACCACACAGGTCGTTATGTGCTCTCCAGTGGATAGATGGGTGAAGGTCCGGGCTACAAACCGAGAGATCAATGGCCGAATATGTGCCATGTGCCACATTGAAATGTGTGGGAGCACCTATATTTAAGAGGCCGAGGTCGAGTTGTTAAATTAAATTTTCGACCTTCATACCTCGGCCAGTAAGCCTGGCATCATCCCAAAAACGGTTATGCACGTTAAAATCACCCAAAAGTAGGAAAGGTTTAGGAAGTTGATCAATCAGTGCAGCCAATACGTTGAGGGGTACTGCACCATCTGGAAGAAGATATACATTGCAGACAGTTATTTCCTCTGTCGTCCTTATCCTGACAGCCAGAGCTTCAAGAGGGGTTTGAAGGGGCACAGGTTCAATAAACACTGAGTTCAGGACATAGACGCAACCTCCACCTGATACTCTTTTATAGTCGCTACAGTTCCTGTAATACTCCTTATAGCCGCGGAGGGCAGGGGTCTGCACTGCCAGGAACCAGATTTCCTGGAGGGTAATGCAGCAAGCAGGTGTAAATCTTAACAGTTGCGTTAGCTCAGCCAGGTGGTGGAAAAAACAGCCGCAATTCCACTGGAGGATTATGCGATCATGAGACTGGTAAGGCATGAAACTCTCAATGAGGCAGTCTACGCCTCAGGGTCACCTGCTGCCACCGGGTGAGTACCTGTGCGATCGACATCCATTGTGTCTGAGGGCCCAGCGAGATGTAGGTCCTCAGCGGATGCCAGAATCTCCACCTCATCCTCAGACACAGAGCTTGTAGGTAGTTGTGGTGTGGGTGCCATCGCAGTGCCTTGGTTCTTGGGTGTCTTTTTCTTTTTAGGTTTCTCTCGCTGCTCCTAAGGTTTGTCTGGCTGGGAGGGCTTCACTGATTCAGTCTCAGGGACTGAGGAGGACTGTGAAACCCTACAACAAGCTACCTGTGGTTGCCTCAGCAACTGGTGGGTGTCACCTTTGCCACTGGTAGGAACCTGGGAAGAGAGTGACCCAAGGGGATCCCTTCCTGGCGAGAGGAGCGGAAGAAGACTTACGCTTCTCCAGCTAAGAAGTGGGGACTGACGTATCTGATGGTTGGGAGGGTGTTGCTCCTGAAGTAGGTTGTGAGGGAGCAACAGGAGGGAAGTGCCTCCCACCATCAAGAGGGCAGGTGGAGTGTGACAGCTCTGAGAGCCAACTGTACGTGGAGGAATGGAAGATGGTAGAACCATTATTGTAGCGGTGGCATAGGTTCACGTCATATGCACAGGATGTAGCCTCTCATATTTTCTCTTAGCCTCAGTATAGGTGAGTCGGTTCAGGGTCTTGTATTCCATTATTTTTCTTTCTTACTGGAGAATCCTGCAGTCTGGTGAGCAAGGCGAATAGTGCTCTCCACAGTTGACACAGACGGGAGGCAGTGCGCAGGGAGTATTGGGATGCGAAGGACATCCACAATCTTGACTGGTGACGCTGGAAGTACAGTGAGAAGACATATGGCCATGCTTACAGCACTTAGCCGGTCAGAGTGGCCGTGCAGTTCTAGGCGCTACAGTCTGGAACCGAGCGACCGCTACGGTCGCAGGTTCGAATCCTGCCTCGGGCATGGATGTGTGTGATGTCCTTAGGTTAGTTAGGTTTAAGTAGTTCTAAGTTCTAGGCGACTAATGACCTCAGAAGTTAAGTCCCATAGTGCTCAGTGCCATTTGAACCATTTTTTTACAGCACTTAAAGCACCGCATCGGGGGAGGGATGTATGGCTGTACGTCACAGCAGTAAACCATCACCTTGACCTTCTCAGGTAATGTGTCACCCTCCAAGGGCAAGACAAAGGCATCGATGGCAACCTGATTTTCCCTCGGACCCCGGTGGACGCGCCAGACAAAATGGACACCTCGCCGCTCTAAATTGGTGCACAGCTCATCATCAGACTTCAAAAGAAGGTCCTCCTCACAGGTGCCACCCAGCTGGCAGGATGATCACTGCCGGTATCCCGATGCCCCAGGGTGACAGGCATCTACCCCTTTGCATACTTGGGGAGTTAACGGCGCAGGCATCAGCAGAGCAGTCCCTATGTGGTCAGGGCTACAACCAACAGGCTACATGACAGGCCCACCACAACGGACTGGATACCATGCTGGATATCAGGTGCAAACAAGCTAAGAAGTTCATTATCGTCGACAGCGCTGAAAGCGATACTTCACAGAGGATGGAGGAAAGCGCACCCAGGAGGGTGACCTGGCCCAACAGCTGGAGAATGAGCGGAGGTGCAGACCCACGTCGACGAAGGATGCAAGAGGTCTCAGTGCATGATGGACACTATGCACCATGTACGACGCCCTTCCGCAGTTGGCTCACTCTTCGGGAAAATTTTGAAAAATGGAGGTCAATCCCTACTGGGGACCATCACATAAAGACCTAACGTGTGAGACTCCTTTTAGTCGCCTCTTACGACAGGCAGGAATACCTCAGGGCTATTCTAACCCCTGGACCTGCAGGGGGATGTTACTTTGGAGAAATAAATGTCTTTCAGAAACCAAGAGGAACTACGTATGCCATTTCTTTACAGAGTATACAGAAGGAACACAAAGAGAACAATAGTGTTATATGCACAAAAGTCTCCCGAATGACGGTGTCCAACAAGGACGACAATTCAGCGAATGTGCTAAAAATTTAGACTGAAAGAGCACTAGAATACTGCGCGTTGGGTAAGGAGGTAGCCTGCAGCCAGTAGAGCTAACGAAATAGACGTTAAGGCATTTGTTACTCAGTATCCAAACCTTCCATGCGTATCATGGGTCACTTCACAAGCAGATTAACCACATGTATTGAAGAAGACGTATGACAGGGTAGCCAAGAATTCGGTACGCGCGCCATGCCCGGCACCGAGTGCCAAAGCGCTCAGCCTCACTACACCTTTCGCCCACCGCCACACCACGCTGTCTGAGCTCGAGAAGGGGAAAGAGAGGAAAACAGTGAACGAGCCGCATTCTAATGACAGTGCAGGCGCACTGCATGCGACTTGGTTTTACATTTCTCATTTCTCAACAACGTAGATGATAAACAAAACAAGTTTTCAGTATTAATTATTTTTGACGTGCTGAACACATAATATAATTTCAATATGGTACAAACTGTCGGCATACGGAGAGACGCAGACGATTTCACAACGTTTCGCAGTCACGTTCCCTCGTAGTCGTGGTTTGTTTAGTTTCATAAACGAAAAATGGTCTTTGACACAAATATGTCAATCGAAGTATTATAACACTTTTGCAACCTCATTGTCTAGACTTGACAAATCTACCTGAGGAGAGCAATGTAGACGTCCTGGGCAGTTTTAACGTAAAACGATTTGTCATTAAAACTGGAATTACCTTGTAGGCTAGCCAGTTACGTCTGCACATGCATGCGCTTTCAACTGTAACGGCAGATGGTCTCTAAAACAGCTCGAAAGGAGAAGTAAGACTGATAGTGACCTCAAAACGTTTATAAAACTCTCCTTTTCATTCTTGCAGGGCCACAATGAACTCTTCAAACCTCATGTTCTCTATAACGTCAGTGATCTTAGAGAACAGGACTGTCTTTGTCAGAATGAGTTCCTCCTACAATGAGATTTTCTTTTTCAGTGCATACCCATCAAATCAGAAGTTACCTTGCCGCGTTTTCATGTGGGCGGTGTGCAGTTAAGTCCACTTAAAATGCGAAGTTTGCAATCCATTTAGAATGCTCTAATTTTCGTTCCTGCACTCCTTTTTCCTTCGTAAATTCAACAGTAGAGGGTTTTAAATCTAAAAATCATTCTAGGCATGCGCCTTGACTTACTCAGCGTACTTCTCAGTATTATATGTAGTCTCCATACTCTTCGTTCATTTTAACTGAAAACTGCTGCAGCTGACAATGGAATAATGGGTGCGACATCAGGAATTTTACAATCCATACCACCAGTTTCTTTAAGTGCTCTACGCCTGCAAATTTAGCACAAAGTACTTCTTGATGACGAGAATTCTTTTCTGTTTCATTCTCATCTAAGTGTTGAAATTTTCTTTGTAAGGCACTGTAATGTCGTTTCATAGCAACTAAGAGTATCTACATCTACATCTACATTTATACTCCGCAAGCCACCCAACAGTGTGTGGCGGAGGGCACTTTACGTGTCACGGTCATTACCTCCCTTTCCTGTTCCAGTCGCGTATGGTTCGCAGGAAGTACGACTGCCGGAAAGCCACCGTGCGCGCTCGAATCTCTCTAATTTTACATTCGTGATCTCGTCGGGAGACATAAGTAGGGGGAAGCAATATATTAGATACCTCATCCAGGAACGCACCCTCTCGAAACCTGGACAGCAAGCTACAACGCGATACAGAGCGCCTCTGTTGCAGAGTCTGCCACGAGACATCTCCGTAACGCTATCACGCTTACCAAATAGTGCTGTGACGACAGGCGCTGCTCTCCTTTGGGTCTTCTCTATCTCCTCTGTCGACCCGACGTGGTACGGATCCCACACTGGTGAGCAATACTCAAGTATAGGTCGAACGAGTGTTTTGTAAGCCACCTCATTTGTTGATGGACTACATTTTCTAAGGACTCTCCCAATGAATCTCAACCTGGCAACCGCCTTACTAATAACTAATTTTATATGATCATTCCACTTCAAATTGTTCCGTACGCATACTCCCAGATATTTTACAGAAGTAACTGCTACCAGTGTTTGTTCCGCTATCATATAATCATACAATAAAGGATCCTTCTTTCTATGTATTCGCAATACATTACATTTGTCTATGTTGAGGGTCAGTTGCCACTCCCTGCACCAAGTGCCTATCCACTGCAGATCTTCCTGCATTTCGCTGCAGTTTTCTAATGCTGCAACTTCTCTGTATACTACAGCATCATCCGCGAAAAGCCGCATGGAACTTCCGACACTATCTACTAGGTCATTTATATATATTGTGGAAAGCAATGGTCCCATAACAATCCCCTGTGGCACGCCAGAGGTTACTTTAACGTCTGTAGACGTTTCTCCATTGAGAAAAACATGCTAAAAACTCTTCAATCCAGCCACACAGCTGGTCTGATATTCCGTAGGTTCTTACTGTGTTTATCAGGCGACAGTGTGGAACTGTATCGAACGCGTTCCGGAAGTCAAGGTAAACGGCATCTTCCTGAGGGCCTGTATCTAATATTTTCTGGGTCTCATGAACAAATATAGCGAGTTGGGTCTCACACGATCGCAGTTTTCGGAATCCATGTTGATTCCTACAGAGTAGATTCTAGGTTTCCAGAAATGACATGATATGCGAGCAAGAAACAGATCGATGTCAGAGATATAGGCCTATAGTTTTGCGCATCTGTTCGACGACACTTCTTGAAAACTGAAACTACCTGTGCTCTTTTCCAATCATTTGGAACCTTCCGTTCCTCTAGAGACTTGCGGTACACGGATGTCAGAAGGGGGGCAAGTTCTTTCGCGTACTCTGTGTAGAATCGAATTGGTATCCCGTGAGGTCCAGTGTACTTTCCTCTGTTGAGTGATTTCAGTTGCTTTTCTATTCCTTGCACACTTATTTCAATGTCAGCCACTTTTTCGTTCGTGCGAGGATTTAGAGAAGGAACTGCAGTGCGTTCTTCCTCTGTGAAACAACTTTGGAAAAAGGTGTTTGGTATTTCAGCTTTACGCGTGTCATCCTCTGTTTCAATGCCATTATCATCCCAGAGTGTCTGGATATCCTGTTTCGATCCACTTACTGATTTAACGTAAGACCAGAACTACCTAGGCGAAGTCGGTACATAGAATTTTACTTTCGAATTCACTGAATTCTTCACGCATAGCCCTCCTTACGCTAACTTTGACATCGTTTAGCTTCTGTGTGTCTAGAGGTTTTGGCTGCGTTTAAATTTGCAGTGACGCTCTCTTTGCTTTCGCAGTTGTTTCCTAATTGTGTTGATGCACCGCGGTAGGTTTTTCCCGTTCCTCACAGTTTTACTCGGCACGTACCTGTCTAAAACGCATTTTACGATTGCCTTGAACTTTTTCCATAAACACTCAACATTATCAGTGTCGGAACAGAAATTTTCGTTTTGATCTGTTAGGTAGTCTGAAATCTGCCTCCTATTACTCTTACTAAATAGATAAACCTTCGTCCCTTTTTTTATATTCCTATTTACTTCCGTATTCAGGGATGCTGCAACGGCCTTATGATCACTGATTCCCTGTTCTGCGCTTACAGAGTCGAAAATTTCGGGTCTGTTTGTTATCATTAGGTCCAAGACGTTATCTCCACGAGTCGGTTCTCTGTTTAATTGCTCGAGGTAATTTTCGGATAGTGCACTCAGTATAATGTCACTCGATGCTCTGTCCCTACCTCCTGTCCTTAACATCTGGGTGTCCCAGTCCATTTCTGGTAAATTGAAATCTCCACCTAATGCTATAGCACCCTGAGGAAATTTATGTGAAGTGTATTCCAGATTTTCTCTCAGCTGTTCTGCCTCTAAGGCTGCTGAGTCGGGAGGTCGGTAAGAGAAGCTAATTATTAACCTAGCTCGGTTGTTGAGTATAACCTCCACCCATAATACACTCCTGGAAATGGAAAAAAGAACACATTGACACCGGTGTGTCAGACCCACCATACTTGCTCCGGACACTGCGAGAGGGCTGTACAAGCAATGATCACACGCACGGCACAGCGGACACACCAGGAACCGCGGTGTTGGCCGTCGAATGGCGCTAGCTGCGCAGCATTTGTGCACCGCCGCCGTCAGTGTCAGCCAGTTTGCCGTGGCATACGGAGCTCCATCGCAGTCTTTAACACTGGTAGCATGCCGCGACAGCGTGGACGTGAACCGTATGTGCAGTTGACGGACTTTGAGCGAGGGCGTATAGTGGGCATGCGGGAGGCCGGGTGGACGTACCGCCGAATTGCTCAACACGTGGGGCGTGAGGTCTCCACAGTACATCGATGTTGTCGCCAGTGGTCGGCGGAAGGTGCACGTGCCCGTCGACCTGGGACCGGACCGCAGCGACGCACGGATGCACGCCAAGACCGTAGGATCCTACGCAGTGCCTTAGGGGACCGCACCGCCACTTCCCAGCAAATTAGGGACACTGTTGCTCCTGGGGTATCGGCGAGGACCATTCGCAACCGTCTCCATGAAGCTGGGCTACGGTCCCGCACACCGTTAGGCCGTCTTCCGCTCACGCCCCAACATCGTGCAGCCCGCCTCCAGTGGTGTCGCGACAGGCGTGAATGGAGGGACGAATGGAGACGTGTCGTCTTCAGCGATGAGAGTCGCTTCTGCCTTGGTGCCAATGATGGTCGTATGCGTGTTTGGCGCCGTGCAGGTGAGCGCCACAATCAGGACTGCATACGACCGAGGCACACAGGGCCAACACCCGGCATCATGGTGTGGGGAGCGATCTCCTACACTGGCCGTACACCACTGGTGATCGTCGAGGGGACACTGAATAGTGCACGGTACATCCAAACCGTCATCGAACCCATCGTTCTACCATTCCTAGACCGGCAAGGGAACTTGCTGTTCCAACAGGACAATGCACGTCCTCATGTATCCCGTGCCACCCAACGTGCTCTAGAAGGTGTAAGTCAACTACCCTGGCCAGCAATATCTCCGGATCTGTCCCCCATTGAGCATGTTTGGGACTGGATGAAGCGTCGTCTCACGCGGTCTGCACGTCCAGCACGAACGCTGGTCCAACTGAGGCGCCAGGTGGAAATGGCATGGCAAGCCGTTCCACAGGACTACATCCAGCATCTCTACGATCGTCTCCATGGGAGAATAGCAGCCTGCATTGCTGCGAAAGGTGGATATACACTGTACTAGTGCCGACATTGTGCATGCTCTGTTGCCTGTGTCTATGTGCCTGTGGTTCTGTCAATGTGATCATGTGATGTATCTGACCCCAGGAATGTGTCAATAAAGTTTCCCCTTCCTGGGACAATGAATTCACGGTGTTCTTATTTCAATTTCCAGGAGTGTAATTCACAGGGACTATCCACTTCTATTTCACTACAGGATAAACTACTACTAACATCGACAAACACGCCACCACCGGTTGCATGCAATCTATCCTTTCTAAATACCGTCTGTGCCTTCGTAAAAATTTCGGCAGAATTTATCTCTGGCTTCAGACAGCTTTCCGTACCTATAATGATTTCAGCTTCGGTGCTTTCTATCAGCGCTTGAAGTTCCGGTACTTTACCAACGCAGTTTCTACAGTTTACAATTACAATACCGATTGCTGCCATGTCCCCGCATGTACTGACTTTGCCCTGCACCCTTTGAGGCTGTTGCCCTTTCTGTACTTGACCGAGGCCATCTAACCTAAAAAACCGCCCTGCCCACGCCACACAACCCCTGCTACCCGTGTAGCCGCCTGCTGTGTGTAGTGGACTCCTGACCTATCCAGCGGAACCCGAAACCCCACCACCCTATGGCGCAAGTCGAGGAATCTGCAGCCCACACGGTCGCAGAACCGTCTCAGCCTCCGATTCAGACCCTCCACTCGGCTGTGTACCAAAGGTCCGCAGTCAGTCCTGTCGACGATCCTGCAGATGGTGAGCTCTGCTTTCATCCCGCTAGCGAGACTGGCAGTCTTCACCAAATGAGATAGCCGCCAGAAGCCAGAGAGGATTTCCTCCGATCCACAGCGACACACATCATTGGTGCCGACATGAGCGACCACCTGCAGATGGGTGCACCCTGTACCCTTCATGGCATCCGTAAGGACCCTTTCCACATCTGGAATGACTCCCCCGGTATGCACACGGAGTGCACATTGGTTTTCTTCCCCTCCCCTGCAGCCATATCCCTAAGGGACCCCATTACGCACCTGGCATTTGAGCTCCCAACTACCAGTAAGCCCACTCTCTGCGACCGCCCGGATCTTGCAGACTGAGGGGCAGCCTCTGGAACAGGACAAGCAGCCATGTCCGGCCGAAGATCAGTATCAGTCGGAGACAGAGCCTGAAACCGGTTCGTCAGACAAACTGGAGAAGCCTTGCGTTCAGCCCTCCAGAATGTCTTTCGCCCCCTTCCACACCGCGAGACTACCTCCCACTCTACCACGGGTGAGGGGTCAGCCTCAATGTGGGCAGTATCCCAGGCAGCCACAGCCGTAGTCCGATCAAGGGATGCGTGGGACGAGCTGGCCGTCCCCGACAAACCCCCGTCCGGACCCCCACAGTGATGCCCATTGGCAACAGCCTCAAGCTGTGTGACCGAAGCCAACACTGCCTGAAGCTGGGAGCGAAAGAAATAAACAAATGACAGACGACTATCCGACTTTACACGTCACAGATATTAAAATGCAAATCTGCCCCTGCTAATTACGAAACTACACAATGATTTGACGGATTTAACTAAACAAGTGCGCTAAGAGCACTCAAACAAATTTTCAACTTGACTACTGCACTTATATGAACGCTAAATAAGCCACTTGCTGCTACTTGCGCACTGCTGACACACTTCTCGGCGGCAGAAGGCTAACTCTACTGTCAGTAACGTACAAAGGCTATTTGAAAGAAATAAACATTTGACAGATGACTACGCGACTTTACACGTCACAGATATTAAAATGCAAATCTGCCCCTGCTAAATAACTACACAATGATTTGGCGGATTTAACTAAACAAGTGCGCTAAGAACACTCAAACAAATTTTCAACTTGACTACAACACTTATATGAACGCTAAATAAGCCACTTGCTGCTACTAGCGCACTGCTGACAGTATCTGTCGCTTATGCGAATTCTCATCCCTCTCTTCAGTCACTCCCATTCGTTTGTGGACGATACAAGGTTTGACTGCATCTTTTGCGTAAACAGCCACTGGACCTATAAACTTCTTCCATACCACAAACAAATAGCGAAGGGTAAACAGCACTGATACCGCTGTTCTGCCGAAATGAAGAGAGGTGTGCAAACCGAAAAATACCGCACCGCAGCGCTAAATGAAATTTCGCGCTGTTCCGGATACTTTCGAAGAAGGACCAAGCAAATCCAAGTGACACGACGCGGCGCGCATACCCCGCACGCGTGAAATTTGGAACTCCGTGGCCGGCTCCGACGTATGCAGTACGATATCTGAGTTCTAACGTGACATCTGGACAATAGGTTCTTTCTTGAAATAATTCTCTTTATTGTTGAAGTTCCCTCACAAAATATGGAAATCTGACTGAAAGAAAAAGCATTTTCGTCCGCTCAGAATCCTTACTGGCTGAGGCAGGTTGAACGTCAGAGGTTTCCGATCTGGCCATTTGGTATGGAATTGCGGAATACTACAACACTTGTCTCTACTACATTGAAGAAACTTTAATGGGTAAAACGTACGCATTATTTATTATCAAAGTAATACCATTTCTCCTAGAGGAAGTACCACTTGAAATACGTAGAAGTATGTGGCACACAAGCACCATGGGTGCCTAGATCACTACCTACCCGTTTTTGGCTAGGAAAGCTCACACTCAGCTCATTGTGCTCTCTGTATAGGGCTTGAAAGCGTTGTCAATTTGTTTGCACGTTCACATGATTTTACAAATAAATGGCTCAAATGGCTCTGAGCACTATGAGACTTAACTTCTGAGGTCATCAGTCCCCTTGAACTTAGAACTACCTAAACCTAACTAACCTAAGGACATCACACGCATCCATGCCCGAGGCAGGATTCGAACCTGCGACCGTTGCGGTCGCGCGGTTCCAGACTGTTGCGCCTAGAATCGCTCGGCCACTATAATTTTATAGTTCTGGACTCTGTTCTGTTGGGGAAATTCAAAGATGAAGTCTATTTACAAGTCGTGACAGCCCAAGAAGGATTTAAAACATCGCACTGTTGCAGCATGTCCGATGACTCTGAATGAATCTCTTAAGTCTGTCTAGAATTCCTTCCACTAGTGGCAGTACCTCCCTTGGAAAAAGCATTTCTGGTCACAAGTCCGTATGATATTTTTTGCTTCTTACCCTCTCAGTGATCGTTTCATGCAGTTTGTCCCAATTTAGCAAAATCACCATGTATATATTGAAGGTAGAAATTCGTCGTAATTGTAATTTTAGAGTGTTTAGAGGAGATCAAAAGAAAACCTTTATTATGTGACAAAAATGTCCTTAGATACACCGTTTCCCCGGTAATGGTTCATGATGGTTTTGACACTAATGATGTTCAGATACGGTGTTCAAACTACCGTGTGATGAATATTGTTTTAAATATGTTGCTCCACTCCCATAGATTTCCTTTTGTGGGGAAGATGAAATGTTTAGTGTACGAGACATCAATAGATGCTCCGGAAGAGCTGGTCGCCCGTTTGTCTGAAGCTGCAGCATTATTCGTGACATATAAAGTATCATTGCTTCGGGTGTGTTAAACAATCATTGGCATGGAGGGGCCAGTTGCTTGTTAGCATAAACAAATGAAATTTGCGGCAGCATCTATGAGACAATATTCATCACGTGGCAGTTTGAACACCGTCTCTGAATATCACTAGCGTTACAACCTTCATGAGACTCTAGCGAGGAAACCATACACCTGCGATATTTTTGTCACACCAAAGTCTGCCCAGAAGACTTAGCCGGATGACAATGCAACTTCGTATGAGTACCGTCTACCAGAGTGCGTTAGTGCTGGTCGTGTTAGTGTTACAGGTAGCAGTCATTAAAACAAAGGCGTTTTTCGCTGCGGCAGCACTTTCTCATGAAATTTCAATCACCAACATTCTCCCCAGAATGTGAAAGCATTTTGTTGGCTCCGACCCACATAGGCAGAAATTATCACCCTAATAAAACTAGAGAAACCGGAACTCGAGCAGAAAGATTTAAGTGTTCGTTTTCTCCGTGCGCTCTTCGAGAGTGGAACGGTAGAGAAGTAGCTTAAATGTGTTTCGATGAACCCTCTGCAGTGCCCTTAATTGTGAATTACAGAGTAACCATGTAGATGTAGATGTACCTGGCCTGATAGATACTGTATATACCGGGCATGTGCAGCATCTGGTGTTGAGTGATCACTGTAGAGGACACGGGCATGCCGCATACTCGTGTCAGACGTCAGTTATCAGCACCCTAAAGAGTTTGAATAGGTTCTCACTGTGGTTTACCTGGACGGCTGTTGCAATCATGCACTATCCAGATTTGTGGGACGTTCAGATGTTACAGTGGCGTGGTGTTGCTCTGTGTGGAAACGTCAGGGCAGGCATACATGTCGTCAAGGTTCCATCGACCACGCCTGAATACCACAAGGGAGTATCGGCATGTTATCCAGCAAGCACATCGTATCCCCTTCACATCTCTTCCCGCTATCGGAGAACGAGTAATGGACTCTGCAACATTCTGCGTCATCCTACATCATTAGTCGGATAATAGCACAAGCTGGACTAGTCATCTACCGTTTTATACATAGGCTGCCGTTAATCCACAACACAAACGGCTCTGCTTGGAGCGGTGCCTTGACTGGGAAGCATGGACTGCTCATGAATGGCTTCGCATTATGTTCATCGATTAATCGCAGTTCTACACTACCCCAGTTGACCACCATCAGCGAGTATGCTGATGACCTGGACAGAGATACGGTTCTTCCAATGTTTTGAGGTGGCACAGAGGTCCTGGCTGGCTTCATGGTATGGGGAGCCATTGGGTATGTTTCCAGGTCATGGCTGGTAGCGATTGAGGGGACTCTGATGGCACAATGGTACATCACGGAGAGCTCGTCTCTTCATGTGTTAACCTCTTATACAATAATCGATGTTTCGTTTTTCAATATGACATTGATAATCCACACAAGGCATGTGTCTATGACAAGTCTGAGTAATTTTGAGATACTGTCGTGGTCAGCAGGATCCCCATATCTGTCTCTGATAAAACATGTGTTGCACCAGCTGAGACTCCATCCCAGTTCCAGTATCCAAGATATCAAAGAACAGATACAACGGTTGGGGGTCAGTTTGCCTCAAGAGAGGATGTAAAGGCATTGTTACACACTACCCAATCGAATCAGTACATGCAGCCAGTCGAGATGGAATGCAGCTTCATAGTGGTAAGTGGGCTCATACTGCCAAGTTCTTTGTAAATTTGACTCGAAATCTAACATATTTTCAGAACTGATGTGATTTAATTTTGGTTCCATATTGGTTATTATTTCTGAAAATATGTAAGATTTCGAGCTCGAAAAAGATATAGTAGTAAGTCAAAAAGTTAATTTTTCTGCTTGATTAAAAAGAAATGCATATAGCTTGCTGTCACCCACTGCACATACACATGGTGAACTACTAGTGACAACATACTGTTTTAAGACCCAGTTGCTAGCACGTACTTTCAAGTTAGGGTATGTACACTGTCAGCTTCTGGTTGTAGAATAACCGTTTCAGAGTTGAATGCCCATATATTTGTGTCAACTATCACTACCTTTACCTGCTTAATATTGTGGTTTAACGTAAGTTAGCATTACCACCAAGAGATGACAAATGTCTTGTACTGAAACATAAAGTCAGTATCCTAGCATGGAGTCGCTATAATGCTTAGGTGTATTGGGTGGTGTGTAGATCTATATCTACATCTACATTTATACTCCGCAAGCCACCCAGTGGTGTATGGTGGAGGGCACTTTACCTGCCGCTGTCATTACCTCCCTTTTCTGTTCCAGTCGCGTGTGGTTCGCAGGAAGAACGACTGCCGGAAAGCCTCCGTGCGCGCTCAAATCTCTCTAATTTTACATTCGTGATCTCCTCGGGAGGTATAAGTAGGGGGAAGCAATATATTCGATACCTCATCCAGAAACGCACCCTCTCGAAACCTGGACAGCAAGCTACAACGCGATGCAGAGCACCTGTCTTGCACAGTCTGCCACTTGAGTTTGCTAAACATCTCCGTAACGTTATCACGCTTACCAAATAATGCTGTGACGAAAGGCGCCGCTCTCCTTTGGGTCTTCTCTATCTCCTCTTTCAACCCGACAAGGTACGGATCCCACACTGATGAGCAATACTCAAGTATAGGTCGAACGAGTGTTTTGTAAGCCACCTCATTTGTTGATGGACTACATTTTCTAAGGACTCTCCCAATGAATCTCAACCTGGCAACCGCCTTACTAATCACTAATTTTATATGATCATTCCACTTCAAATCGTTCCGTACGCATACTCCCAGATATTTTACAGAAGTAACTGCTACCAGTGTTTGTTACGCTATCATATAATCATACAATAAAGGATCCTTCTTTCTATGTATTCGCAATACATTATATTTGTCTATGTTGAGGGTCAGTTGCCACTCCCTGCACCAAGTGCCTATCCGCTGCAGATCTTCCTGCATTTCGTTGCAGTTTTCTAATGCTGCAACTTCTCTGTATACTACAGCAGCATCCGCGAAAAGCCACATGGAACTTCCGACACTATCAACTTTGTCATTTATATATATTATTGAAACCATAACGACCCTCATTTCTTACATGAACGCGTATTACAACTATTCAGTATGCTCGTGCAGCCACCACCTGGAGCCAACTACGACGGGTGGTCCACAACAGTCTACCATTCGAGATGAATCAAAGAGCAGCCGCCGTCAAACTCTGCTTCCACTAGGTGGGGGCCTACTATCCGCGCTATGTCGGGATGCTGCTCATTTGGCATGTTGTTACCAGCGGGCCAACTGTTGGCTAACTTCCATCTGCCGTTGCTTGTCGGTCCCGGAGGTCCGCGGTTCGACCCACGGCCATCTGGCTGCACAACCGCTATTGATTGTGCAGGCAAACCCTGTTGCTGACCACCGCCCCGTGCGGGTAAACGCGGTAGCTGTTTGCCATCCCCTGTGCCGATACACGTCACCACTGTGAGCCGCCTCCGTCCGCAATGGGTCCACGGGTTGATTGTGCACGCTCTGCGCTTCCCGCCCCGAGCTTCGTGCCACACGCTGCCCTGAGTTGACACCTCCTCCGCTCGGCTTACCGCATAGCTTCGCCGGACGCCGCGCGCTGTTCGAGAGAACAAGTCGTTTCTGAGCCGAGCGCGCTGTCGCTAGCTGAGCCCAGCGAGCGCCTTATGGGCGTTGACTGTCTTCCGGAACTTTCACGATTGTCATGGTTTGCTATGAAATAAAAGTTTATTATTAAAAAACTAAAAACCCGCCTCGATTGCGAAAAAAGCACCTAGTGTTAAGTGTTAACCCAGGTTTCGGCGTAGATAACTACACCTTCTTCAGAACAACAATAAAACCCACAAGTGCCTAAGAAGACCTTTGTCAATGATTAAAAGAACACCATAGCTATACCTTTATAAACGAAAAAGAAAAGGCATACACAGACAGTACATATGTACAAAGACAAAACCACTACTTAACTTAATGGTGTACGCTCCACCTCACAGCGGCCTGTGTTCGATGGGCCATGACCCGCCATAAACTGCAGCTACAAATGGTTTCATCCCCTATTTAGCCTGTCTCTTGTTGTATCCAATCCATTTTTTGATATACGTTGATCCACGGTTGGGAATATATGGGCTATTTAGCCCCGACCCATGTATAAACTTTCTCGTATTCGTATGCGCATGCGCATTCAAGTAACATCCCTTGTCTTGCGCATGTGCATAGGTAGCGGGTCAGGCCTGTTAAAGTGAGCGACCATTTGTAGCTGCAGTTTATGACGGCTCATGGCTCATCGAACATAGGCCGGTGTGAGGTGGAGCGTACACCATTAAGTTAAGTAGTGGTTTTGACTTTGTACATATGTACTGTTTGTGTATTCCTTTTCTTTCTCGTTTATAAAGGTATAGCTATGCTGTTCTTTTAATCATTGACAAAGGTCTTCTTAGGCACTTGTCGGTTTTATTGTTGTTCTAAAGAAGGTGTAGTTATTTACGCCGAAACCTGGGTTAACACCTAACACTAGGTGTTTTTTTCGCAATCGAGGCGGGTTTTTAGTCTTTTAGTACATTAACCAACGATTGCTGACGCCCTGCGATGTTGAAGGTTCTTAAATAAAAGTTTACTTAGCAATGTAGTATTCCTGACGGAACGTCAAACAACGACCTGATATCTACCCACCAAATCTCTGCAAACACTCCTTTGATTTTAAACTACAGGCTATCGCGGCCACAAGCAGCTCAGTTCCACCACCAATCAGACGTCATCCAACCCAAACCTCTACACGAGTGTTACACATTGTCAGTCACAACTGGTTTCAAACACGAGCGCTGTCACTTAATGCTATCAGACACTATCAGACCAATTGTGTGATTGGATTGAAGAGTTCCTAGATAACAGAACGCAGCATGTCATTCTCAAAGGAGAAAGTCTTCCGATGTAAGAGTGATTTCAGGTGTGCCGCAGGGCAGTGTCGTAGGACCGTTGCTATTCACAATATATAGAAATGACCTTGTGGATGACATCGGAAGTTCACTGAGGCTTTTTGCGGATGATGCTTTGGTATATCGAGAGGTTGTAACAATGGAAAACTGTACTGAAATGCAGGAGGATCTGCAGCGAATTGACGCATGGTGCAGGGAATGGCAATTGAATCTCAATGTAGACAAGTGTAATGTGCTGCGAAACATAGAAAGAAAGATCCCATATCATTTAGCTACAATATAGCAGGTCAGCAACTGGAAGCAGTTAATCCCACAAATTATCTGGGAGTACGCGTTAAGAGTGATTTAAAATGGAACGATCATATAAAGTTGATCGTCGGTAAAGCAGATGCCAGACTGAGATTCATTGGAAGAATCCTAAGGAAATGCAATCCGAAAACAAAGGAAGTAGGTTACAGTACGCGTGTTCGCCCACTGCTTGAATACTGCTCAGCAGTGTGGTATCCGTACCAGATAGGGTTGATAGAAGAGATAGAGAAGATCCAACGGAGAGCAGTGCGCTTCGTTACAGGATCCTTTAGTAATTGCGAAAGCGTTACGGATATGATAGACAAACTCCAGTGGAAGACTCTGCAGGAGAGACGCTCAGTAACTCGGTACGGGCTTTTGTTGAAGTTTCGAGAACATACCTCCACCGAGGAGTCAAGCAGTATATTGCTCCCTTCTACGTATATCTCGCGAAGAGACCATGAGGATAAAATCAGAGAGATTAGAGCCCACACAAAGGCATACCGACAGTCCTTCTTTCCACGAACAATACGAGACTGGAATAGAAGGGAGAACCGATAGAGGTACTCAAGGTACCCTCCGCCACACACCGTCAGGTGGCTTGCGGAGTATGGATGTAGATGTTGATGTAGATGTAGAATGCAGGTCTGTCTCTGTTCCGGCGTATCGTCAAGCGTCGGCACGCCGATCGGGAACGTTAGAGCAGAGAGGGTTGTGAAGAAGACGTCAGTCAGTTGCACGCCTCTCCAGGGCGGCAGTGCCCTCGACACGAAGAGAACATAAGCGCCGCGCCGCCTGGCCGCTGCCCAGTTGAAGACTAAAGTGGTCAGCACGGAAGTAGAGTACTCAAAGTCACGGCCGCTGCCTGCGGCCAGCAGGAGCGGGCTGTGATTCTCCCGCCTCTCGGCTTTGTTACCATGTAGGTAGTGGTGCGGTAGGCCAGAGCAGCTGAAAGCTCAATGTTACCGTGCTATATCGAGTGTTCACGTCTGATTTCAGTGTCTTTCTGTCTTTAAAAAGGTGCTTTGACGTGTGTTCGATGGTGAACAACAGTGCAGGAGCAACGGCCTACTTGTAGTTCAAGTCCTAACGCTGTTGCAGAGGCAACGGAAAAAGCATGCGAAGTTCAGAAAAACGCGAAATCCCGAAGATCGGCTAAAATTTACAGACGCGCGAAATTTGGCACGGACTTCAATGCGAGATGCCTTTAATAGGTTCCACAACGAAACATTTTATCGAAATTTGGTAGAAAATCCGAAGAAATTCTGGACGTATGTTAAGTACACAAGCGGCAAGTGCAGTCAATACCTTCGCTGCGCAGTGGCGATGGTACTGTTACCGACGACTGTGCCGCTAAAGCGGAGTTATTGAACGCAGTTTTCCGAAATTCCTTCAGCAGGGAAGACGAATGGAATATTCCAGAATTTGAAACACAAACAGCTGCTTGCATGAGTTTCTTAGAAGTAGATACCTTAGGGGTTGCGAAGCAACTCAAATCGCTTGATACGGGCAATTCTTCAGGTCCAGATTGTAAACCGATTAGGTTCCTTTCAGATTACGCTGATACAATAGCTCCCTACTTAGCAATCATATACAACCGCTCGCTCACCGATAGATCTGTACCTACAGATTGGCTCAAATGGCTCTGAGCACTATGGGACTGAACTTCTAAGGTCATCAGTCCCCTAGAACTTAGGACTACTTAAACTTAACTAACCTAGGGACATCACACACATCCATGCCCGAAGCAGGATTCGAACGTGCGACCGTAGCGGTCTCGCGGTTCCAGACTGTAGCGTCTTTAACCGCTTGGCCACCCCGGCCGGCACACCTACAGACTGGAAAATTGCGCACGTCGCACCAGTGTTTAAGAAGGGTAGTAGGAGTAATCCATCGAACTACAGACCTATATCATTGACGTCGGTTTGCAGTAGGGTTTTGGAGCATATACTGTATTCAAACAATATGAATCACCTCGAAGGGAACGATCTATTGATACGTAATCAGCATGGTTTCAGAAAACATCGTTCTTGTGCAACACAGCTAGCTCTTTATTCGCACGAAGTAATGGCCGCTATCGACAGGGGATCTCAAGTTGATTCCGTATTTCTAGATTTCCGGAAAGCTTTTGACACCGTTCCTCACAAGCGACTTCTAATCAAGCTGCGGGCCTATGGGGTATCGTCTCAGTTGTGCGACTGGATTCGTGATTTCCTATCAGGAAGGTCGCAGTTCGTAGTAATAGACGGCAAATGATCGAGTAAAACTGAAGTGATAGCAGGTGTTCCCCAGGGAAGCGTCCTGGGACCTCTGCTGTTCCTGATCTATATAAATGACCTGGGTGACAATCTGAGCAGTTCTCTTAGGTTGTTCGCAGATGATGCTGTAATTTACCGTCTAGTAAGGTCATCCGAAGACCAGTATCAGTTACAAAGCGATTTAGAAAAGATTGCTGTATGGTGTGGCAGATGGCAGTTGGCGCTAAATAACGAAAATTGTGAGGTGATCCACATGAGTTCCAAAAGAAATCCGTTGGAATTCGATTAGTCGATAAATAGTACAATTCTCAAGGCTGTCAATTCAACTAAGTACCTGGGTGTTAAAATTACAAACAACTTCAGTTGGAAAGACCACATAGATAATATTGTGGGGAAAGCGAGCCAAAGGTGGCGTTTCATTGGCAGGACACTTAGAAGATGCGACAAGTCCACTAAAGAGACAGCTTACACTACACTCGTTCGTCCTCTGTTAGAATATTGCTGCGCGGTGTGGGATCCTTACCAGGTGGGATTGACGGAGGATAGCGAAAGGGGGTAAAAAAGGGCAGCTCGTTTTGTATTATCACGTAATAGGGGAGAGAGTGTGGCAGATATGATACGCGAGTTGGGATGGAAGCATTAAAGCAAAGACGTTTTTCGTCGCGGCGAGATCTATTTACGAAATTTCAGTCGTCAACTTTCTCTTCCGAATGCGAAAATATTTTGTTGAGCCCAACCTACATAGGTAGGAATGATCATCAAAATAAAATAAGAGAAATCACAGGTCGAACAGAAAGGTTTAGGTGTTCGTTTTTCCCGCGCACTGTTCGGGAGTGGAATGGTAGAGAGATAGTATGATTGTGGTTCGATGAACCCTCTGCCAAGCACTTAAATGTGAATTGCAGAGTAATCATGTAGATGTAGATGTAGCACTCCTCCGGTCGGTGCGTAAAGGGCGGAAAGACTTTCGTAAACATTCGAACATTGTCATATCGAATGTACTCAAGTTTTTTACTGATCTGGCCGACAATGAAGAAGCGAGGAATAACTTAAATTTTACGCAAATTCATAAACTTACTGCTAAAGCGTATGGTGTCTCCAAGTCAACTGTAGGCCATACTAGCAAATCTGTGTCATTGGCAGAATCTCCAGACATGAATGAGTGTTTCGATTCTCCAAGAAAGGGATACGAACGTGAACGGAAATCAACCGACTCTGACGATTTTAACAAAGAGAACGTGCGTAGATCTGTACTTGAATATCACGACAGAGGAGAGTATCCAACGGCTACAAAAATACAGGCTGACCTCCGTGAAAAAATTAATTACTTGGCCTGAGAATCCTCCGTTCTTCGTCTTCTCCGCTCCGTCGGTTTCCGATTCAAGAATTGTAATGCCGGACGGAAATTGTTAATGGAACGCACATACATTGCAGCAGCAAGAGCTAAGTTTTTGCGTACAATGCACTTCTTGCGTGCTGAAGGCACCAGGCCTGAAGTGTACTTGGATGAAACTTGGGTTCCATAGAACCACACCAGTAAGTATATATGGCACGACTCCAAAGGAAACGGCAGTTTGAAAGTGCCTACTGGTAGAGGTGGCCGATTAATCATCGCCCACGCTGGTTCATTAACCACAGGCTTCATACCAGAGGCCAAACTTGTTTTCTGTGGTGGGAAAAGTTCTTGCCAATCCGATTACCATTCAGAAATGAATGGTTAAGTTTTTAAGAATTGGTTTATTCGACTGTTGTCAGCGCTGGAAGGGGGTTAAAATAGTTCAAATGGCTCTAAGCACTATGGGACTTAACATCTGGGGTCATCAGTCCCCTAGAACTTAGAGCTACTTAAACCTAACTAACCTAAGGACATCACACACATCCATGCCCAAAGCTGGATTCGAACCTGCGACCGTAGCAGTCACGAGGTTCCGGACTGAAGCGCCTAGAACATCTCGGCCATTGAGGTCGGCCTGGAACAAGGGTCAATTATCGTGATGGATAATGCCAGCTACCATTCAACTGAGGTAGAAAATCTGCCATGTTCAAATTGGCGCAAGGTAGATATTATGGAGTGGTTAAAGAGAAAGAATGTTTCATTTTCAGTCCATGAAACGAAGGGTGAACTCCTGTCTAAGGAAGAAATCGTACGTGCCAAAAAGACTCACGGATTAGATCACCTGGCAAACGAAATCTGACACCAAGTGGTACGTCTACCACCGTATCACAGCCAGTATAATCGCATTGAATTGATATGGGCCCAAGTAAAGCAAGAAGTAGCGAAAAGAAATACTACTTTCAAACTTGCTGATGTCGAGAAGCTCTTGACAGTGTTACTCAACAGGACTGGGAGAGGTGCGTAAAACACGCAGAAGCATTGCAAGAAACTGATTTCTTGAACCAGGGTTTAAGAGACACCACAGTAGAATCTGTGATGATACACATGGCTGAAACAAGCGACAGTGAATCTGAAGACACTTAGCCAGAAAATCCGTCAGTTCGGTAAGAGCCGTCTATGTAAAAAGCTGACTTGATTTAAATGTTTGTCTATTCATTTCAGTTGAAAGGACATACTTCGAATGTTTTTCCCTTACAGTAGATGTCTGATAAATTTATCACAACTGGTGGTGATTAGTTTTCCCGAAAGTAACTGTCAGTTAAAATAAGACTATATATACTAAGATGGTATCTGTTCTTTCGGACATGTCCGAAAGAACAGATACCATCTTAGTGTATATATAGTTAAGGCTCACCGGCCACTTGACCATCTTCTTCTTCTGTGCGAACGCACAAACAGTGCCCGAACTCTTACGGGAATCGGCAACGAGCCGCGAGTAATGGGCGGGGGCACTACGAATGTAGTGCGAGACAATACGTTGAGAATGTGGGTTTCGCGGGAAGCGTGCCAGAGATAAATTCCTGCAGTCGCGCTATCCTCTACGTCCTCGGTGGCTCAGCTCGATGCCGGCACGGTAACTCAGCGCGTTCGGTCAGGGGGTTCGTTGCCTTCTGTAATAAAAAAAAACTGAATAAATGGATTAGCGACGAACTGAAACGTGTGTCTTCCGACGTCCGCCCCGAGCAGATACAACAAACGAAAACGAACAAAATGAGATTAAAAAAAAAATGGCTAGAGCGTCTGCCATGTAAGCAGGAGATCCCGGGTTCGAGTCCCGGTCGGGGCACACATTTTCATCTGTCCCCGTTGACGTATGTCAACGCCTGTAAGCAGCTAAGGGTGTTTATTTCATTGTAAAATAAGATTGTCAATTCTGCATTAATTAACAACAGTTCTTGCTAAAAACCGGTATCGAAAGTCTTTACATTCAGATATAATCTTACTGAATTTGGTTTACTTGTACATTCGACATTGAACTCCTTTTTTTCATAGAAGGATTTACTGGCTGTTTCGTAGTATGGGTAATGCAGTTCATAAAATGACAAATGTTGTGGTGGTTCTGTATAGACTGTATATACAAACAATGGACTAACATCAGAACAGTCACAGCACCTATTCTTATTCTTCGAGAACAGCATAGAAATCTATGATACTTGATGACTTTTACAAAAAGCTAGAACGTAAAATTGTGCTACTTTAATATGACAGACGATAGTATCCGATGGCTAGGGAAATACAGGGTAATGTCCGTGATAAATTGATTATTCTGGCCCAACACTTCAATGCACTCTCTTCTCCGCCCACTTGGTTTTTAATTCAGAAATTGTAATGATGGACGAGATTTGTAACAAAAGACAGGGACATTGCAGTAGTAAGAACAAGGGTTTTGTGTACCAAGCACATATTGCGTGCTGAGAATAATAGGCTTACAAAAATTTAGATAAAACTTGGGTTTCACAAATACTTTCGAATAAATATTTTGCTCGACTTCAGTGAAAATATTGGCTTCTAAATTAGTACAATTATTTTTGCGTAGGATATATTTGCGTTTTGTCTGATGGATGCAAGGAAGAAGGATATGTATTTGCAGCCAGTAAAATATTTTCGGGAAGTAGGGAATATTCTCGGTCATATTAAGGATAGCAGTCCGAACAAAACTCTTGGCGACGGCCTACGACGACTCGCGCGTTGCTGCGCACGGAATATCAAGGAAGTAATTTGCCTCTGTGCGTGATACGGTACAATAATGATGTCTGAAATGTTACCAAAAATAATTTTGTAGTTTTCTTAACAACCTTCTCGGGGGAAGTTCCTCTACAGTCCTACAGAACGAAAATTCATCAGCGACTACATTTTTCGCTCCGCAGTCGGCACAGTTTCACACATCTTATAATATCTTATTTTTTATCTTAGAATACTTTTATGTTTCTGGAATAAAAGACGCAGCATATGCATCTGTAAACTTTGAGGACGTTCATATTTTTTTCGGTCCAATTACATTAGTGACTCTGTTACTAACACAGGTTGAAGTAAAAAATTATTTTCCTCAAAATTTCTTGTAACGTTAGTTCTCATTTTTTTCCTAGCAGCTAGTGAGAATTTTCTTTTGGAAAGTACTCCATCATATTGTAGACTAAACATAGAGTGGCCGAATTTTTTTTTTAATTTCTACAAATATTTGAAATTATCACTATAAAAAGTTGACAATGCTGTAAGACGGCGAGATGACATTGAAGCCGTATTTTCGTGCCGGCCACTATAGCAGTTCGCCGACTTCGACAGCGGTATGAAAAATAGGCACTTGTATAGCAGCGACTTACGAACAGTAATACTTGTCTTGTTTTGCGAATTGTATATACTGAAGAGATTGTTTATGTTCCATGTCTCCATTTGCTTGCGACACATCATCGTAAATTCTCAAAGTTAAGTATTGTTATTTATTGTGTGTAAATAAAATTCATTAATACGATTTGCTGGAATTGTTGTCTAGCTATCCGAGAAAGCAGGTTTCTTAGGCACCCCATATTTGACGAATAGGCAGGATACAACAGTCTCAACCAGTGTCCGAGTTAACAACGCCAAGAGATCGACATGCAGTGCACATTTAGAGCGTGATACCTTAGAAACAATCATCGCTCACAGTGGTGTGTAGTGTGATCTGGCTAGTCGCTATTTTGCCTCTTTTTAAATGATGCAAAGAATGAAGTGCACCAAAGGCACAATCAGTCTTTTAAACCATGTAGCTGAGAGTGTATTTCACCCTGGAGGTGGTTATGCGATGCTTTGGGGTGCTTTTCGTATCATGACATGGACCCACTTTTTGTTGTTACCGTGAATGTGAACCAGGATATTTATTTCAACATTCTTAGTGGCAAAGTATTGCCCTTTGTTCTTCATGTTAATGGTGACTGTGTTGTGAACATTTCATGATAGGAAGCTGAAAACATTCTAATCATCTTCAATTTATGTAGTCCTGTCTTCCTTAGTTGCGTGTAATACGGTATATTGGTAATATTTTACTTTTTGAACCGTCTGACTACAACTGAACGAAACACAATTTTTGTGCCATACGCGTTTCGCCTGTATTCTCTACTATGCATTTTTAGTAGCCTGGAATATGTACATATTTTTGTACCATTTAGTTTACATTTTGGGGCAATGTTCCTATAGGTTATAAACAGTTCTAGTTGTTGGTTTTTGCTATGATGTAGTAAAATTTGAAATTCTACTTACGGGCTGTGTGGACGATTTTTTACATATTATGTTTCTGTTCCATTTTTGGTGCCGTTTCTTTTCTTGTAATTGCCACTTGAGGTTTTTACCACATTTCACAGCATTAGAAACTGAACACTTGCTTCGATGCAGTGTTTTGGTTTGTGTTTCTGACTGTCAGATGTTATTACCAAAGATCTAATGTTATTGCTAACTATCGAGTGTAATTTTTGAAGTATCTGTGATCTGTTTGTGTAAGCGCGCGCGTGCGCGTGTGTGTGTAGTTGGCAATAACATTCGATCTTTGGCAATAACATCCGACAGTTGGCTACACAAACTAAAACATTGCATCAAAACAAGTGTTCAGTTCCTAGTGCTGTGAAACGTGAAAAAAAAAACCGAAGTGGCAATTGTAAGAAAAGGAACGGCACCAAAAATGGAACAGAAACGTAATACGTGGAAAATCTTCCACGCAACATGTAATTAGAATTTAAAATATTACTTCATCATAGCAAAAACAAACCACCTGAAATGTTTATAACCTATAGGAACATTGCCCCAAAATGAAAACTAAATAGTAAAAATATGTATATATTCCAGGCCACTGAAGATGCCTTGCAGAGAAGAAAAGCGAAACGCGCATGGCACGAAAATTGTGTTTCATTCAGTTGTAGTCAGACGACCCAAAAAGTTAAAAATTATAAATATACCGTAGCATTCTAATCCTACAAAAAATGTCTGAGATTGTCTGGAACAGCGAGTGAAACGTAACAGTCAATATAGACGCAGTATGGTAGCTCCAATGGATCTAATCATCAATGAGTTGCTTTATCTGGATATGGCATACCAAAAGGAGCTTACAGACTTCCTTTTTCACCGAACGGAAGCCGTTATCAAGGCTTACACTGTTTTGGCTTGATGTTTCCTTGCGGACTAATGTTTTTCGAGTTTTATATCTCGCATAGGGATCATGGATAGAAGATCATAAGATTCAGCGCAAACTCTTTGCACCTGAGCCCACAAAAGAGCGTGGGTTAGCTACTTTCTGCCGCATTGGGTCCATAGTCTTACTTCCAACTGACTTTCGGCGACTGTGCACGTTCTGCGCCACATAATTCTCTTGTTTATGATACTGCTCGGTGCCAAAACATAGCGGCACATGTAATATTTGTAAAGACAAAAGCACCATGCTGTCACCAGGTCGGTAGGTTGTAAATACGTTAAACTGAGGTGTTTTGGCGATCTGCTACTTACGGTTATTTGCAAAGGAACGTAAAATGTTTTATTAATTTTTTGAGATTATTACGTTTTTATGCCATAAAATATCAGTTGTAAACTGTGTAACATTTTGCTAGCATTTCTGTTAAATAAAGATAGAATATGGACAAGTTTTTATATATTACTGTTCTTCATAATGTCGAATATGTTGCAGTAACTCGGCGAACATTTACGCTAAAATAAAACCGGACTCGCACGATCGTGCTGATCCTCTAACCATCTATGTTTTTAGTGAAAGAATATTTTTACTGTTTTTCATCGTCTAATACGTCAAAATACATAGACATTTAACACAATTCTCCATTTTCTTAAAGAAAAGTGCTCATGGTGAAAAGAGAAACAGATAGTAATTTTCCCTAGCTCAATACGCGAATAGAATACGACAGGGAAAAAAAAACGTTTTTTTTCCATGACGTTCTCTCTGCTAAAAACTGTACAGTTTCCTTAGGAGTATATATGTAAATGTACCGCCTGATCCACAGCCTGAGAAAAAAAATGAAGCACCATGAAAGAGAGAAGCAAACGAAATGAAATTTTACGGACTGACAGGGTTTGTGATGATATTTCATTGATTGCAAAATCGAGTCAAATTGAAAAATAATTTGCAGTATAAGCCCACTTACCACTATTAAGCTGCACCCTTTCTCGCCTGGATGCATCCATTGATTAGGTTTGGAATGGTGTCATAAACCTGTTGTATCTCTCCTCGGGCAAGCTTGCCAATTAGTGTTGGAACTGTCCTGGATAGCGGCAGTAGGACGCAGTTGCCCGAGCTGAGCTCTGCATGTTCTGTCGGGGCCAGCTCTGAGGATCTTACTGGCCACGGGTGTAAATCAGTATCACACCGCAGTTCATAGAAATAAGTGTCATGTGTAGACGAGCATTATCCTATTGAAAAGTGACACCCAGGTCGCCGCAGTACACGTCGACGATAGTCACTCGGCGTAGTGCTGAAACACGGTTCGTCATTGAACGCAGTACGACGCAGTTCATCAGCAGTCCATGCTTTCAGTCCACTGCACCACGCAAAACGTAGCCGTTTGTGTTGTAGTGTTAATGCCAGCCTAAGCATCGGACGGTCCAGTTGCTGCTACTCTCCAACCAACGGTGCACGATGACACAGAATGTTACAGGAAGTCCATTAATTGTTCTGCGATGGCAGGCGTAGATGTGAAGGGACTACGATGTGCTTGTTGCACAAAACGGTGGTTCTTACTTTTGGAGGTCAGAAGCGATCGGTCGGAGCGTAGACGACGAGTATGCCTGCCGTCACTTTCCCACGACATCAGGTCGCTGTCAAATCCGAAAGTCTCACAAATCTGGATATTGCATGATTAGGTCAACCAGCTCAATGGAGACCTACAATGAGGCACCTATCAAACTCTCAGAAGCTGATAACGCTGTCTCACACTAATATGTGGCGTCTCCGAGTCGTGCACAAAGTCGTAACATCTGAAACTGTTCACGCCCTTTATACGAGGGGGGACCCAAAAGAAACCGGACTCCGAGGGCGCTGCCACTCGTAGACGTAGTACAGGGTTCTGACGCTAGATGGTGTAGTAGAGACCTTCATGAAACTGCTGTGCAGACGGCGTCAGTGTAGAGCTGAACGTGCAAGTGTGGTATAGTGTTTCTCTGACTGTTGGCGGGTTACCTCTGCGAAGTCGTTATGGCAACTTTAAAAGAACAAAGAGTGTATGTGAAATTTTTTTTCCTGCTTAAAAAAACTGCAACGGAGACACACCAAATGCTTCAGGAAGCTTTCCAGGAGGACGCTATGAGCCGCACACAGTTTTTCGAGTGATTTGGGCTCTTTAAACGTGGTGAGATGTGTGTTGAAGACCAAGCTCGTTCTGGACGCCCTTCAACATCGCGAAATGTGGAGAACATTGAAAAGGTCCGCCAAAAGATCAACGAGGATCGTCGCCAAACGATCGACCAAAATTCAGCAGAGACAGGAATCATTTGTAGCACGTGCCAGAGGATTTTGAGTGAGGATTTGCACGTGAGACGTGTTGCTGCTAACTTTTTTCCGCGCCTTCTCACACAGGAGTAAAAAACCATCCGCATGAATGTGTGTCACGACTTGAAAACAGAGATTGCACCTGATCCAAACTTCTTATACAAAGTCATTACAGGGGGTGAGAGTTGGTGTTACGGGTATGACCCAGAAACCAAGCAAGCGTCATGCCAGTGGAGGACTCCCAACTCTCCCAAGGCAAGTGAGGTCAAATGTGAAGACGATGATCATTGTCTTTTTTGATGTTCGTGGAATTGTGCGTCGGAAATTCGTACCCCCTGACCAGACTGTTAACCAGCACTTTTACTTGGATGTTTTAAGGCGTCTGCGAGAGGATGTGAGGAGGAAACGTCCGGAACTTTGGCGATCAGGTGACTGGTTTCTGCATCACGACAACGCTCCAGCACACACGGCCTTACGAGTGACCCACTATTTGGCACCTCAGAGGTGGTCTGTCGTTCCCCACGCTCCGTATTCGCCAGACTTAGCCCCGTGCGACTTTTTCCTATTTCCACGAATGACAACAATGCTAAAAGAGGAGCATTATGACGATGTGGAGGCGGTAAAAGCAGCTTCGCAAACGGCACTGGACAATATCAAACTTGAAGAGTTCCAAACGTGCTTACAACAGTGGGAAAAGAGACTTGACAAGTGCATCGCATGTAATGGAGAGTATTTTGAAGGTGACTGAAGTAATTTTGTAAAAAGGTCATTGGGTCCCCCCTCGTATACCCCTTACCAGTCCTGGTAACAACAATAAACGCGAACATCACTAATTCACCCTGGTGGGTGGCTTACCTTTTACAGAGAAGTGCAACTGTAATTATTTACATAACCTTCGATGGTGTGTACGTCTACAAAGATATACTGACATACGACCTTGTCTTCTGGGTGTTTCACTTTAATTTACAGGCAGCGTATTGAGTGACAAGTATGATTACAGATAATGGCTGACTAGAGTTGAAATTTTAGTGAACAAAGTTCAGCAGGTGTTACCTTTCATGTGTTGCACGAGCGCACCCGCAGCGGCGAGCAGCCGCGCCGACTGCATGGCGGGATACTTGTCCAGCACTGCTCGCAGGATGCGAGTCACCTCGCCCACACACGCGTGTGCCTCCACGCGCTGGCTCTCCCGATCCACTGCAACAGGAAGCAGTACACCATTAGACAAACCACATCCGCAGTTCACATATCATTGGTATTAGCAATATTTTTGTGTAAATAGCTTTTTTTAGGATCCCGTCTTGTGACTGGTATGACGTTGGCCGCTGGTATGATGTTGGCCGCTAAGCTCTTCATCTCAAGGTAGGATTTGCACCTAGCGTCTACAGTTCTTACCCTCTACAGTTTATAACAACCCTGCCACAACAAAGGTCAAAAATTAATTATGATTGTAGTGTTGCTCACGGCCGGCCGAAGTGGCCGTGCGGTTCTGGGCGCTACAGTCTGGAGCCGAGCGACCGCTACGGTCGCAGGGTCGAATCATGCCCTGGGGGATGGATGTGTGTGATGTCCTCAGGTTAGTTAGGTTTAATTAGTTCTAAGTTCTAGGCGACTGATGACCTCAGAAGTTAAGTCGCTCAGTGCTCAGAGCCATTTGAACCATTGTTGCTCACGGTGCTAAATATTGCATTTTCGGACAACAAAGTTATATTATGTTGCAGGTGACATTAGAGCACATTTAATAAAGTCATTTCTTGAAATAATGGATAAACTAGGCACTCATTTTTTCGTGTTTCCCACGCTGGTCTCGTTGTCAACTCATGGCTCAATCGCCGAAAATCTAGGTGGTGATGATTCCAAGCACGGATGCAAAGACGCCTAGGCGTTATTCTGCGATATTCAAAAGTTTTATAGATGTGTTTCATAAACCATTCTCGAAGATTAAACTTTTGCAAGTTAGGACAATGGTGATGAAAAAAAGTAATCAGCACTCCAAATTTAAGTTACACTTCTTTTTTATTACTTTTTTGGCAATCTCACGTAACTCGTTCCAAAACATCACTTCACGATATAAAACATACTTGAAAATATCTTCCTCAGTGTTAAAGTTCACATTTCATAAACTGACTACAATTTGCGTATTTTTAACATGAGGACCAAAGCTTGACTCTCTAATAACCGCTTACGTGCCCAAAAATCAGAGTTACAAGTACGTCAAAGATCATAGTGACAAAAGAAAGAATACACATAAGAATAATATCATTGCTATATATACATATCGATGTATCGAAGTACCTCTACATTAATGAAATCAAATCTGAATGTTGTCAGAGAAATATGTTAACTATTTTACAGGAACACAGTAGAATATTGCAGGTATCGAGAGATTGAGGTGAAGTGCCGTAATGGATACGTAATTCAAGTACCATTACAAGTTCCCGCATGTACCATGGGAAGTTATTCCTTGAACTCATGTCCCATCATCCGGTCTCCTCTTGTCGTCAGTGTTCGCGACGTATTTCTTTCCTCGCCGATTATGCGGAGAACCTCAGTTCTTTTAGTGCCAGTCTACCAAATTTCCAACATCTTTCTAAAGCATTCCATCCCAGACGCTTCGATTCTCTCTTTCCCGGTTTCCCCACATTCTACGATTCACTTTCGTACAATTCGCAGAAATTTCTTATTCAGTTCGAGGTCAAAGTTTGACAGTACTAGACTTGTAACTCTTCAGGCTTCACTGGCGAGATCTTTTCATGTGGAATAATCGGGTCTACTGCCGGACGCTAGTGTCGCTCAAGCACAGCGCTACCTGAGACTGCCTTATTGGATGATCTTGTCCAGTATTTATGCCCAGAGGGCGCTGGGTGCTCTCTCTGCCGTCCGCGCCCGCCTGGCGCTGCCTGTAATGTGTTGTCTCTTCCCCGGTGCTCCCTCAGACTGCAGACTGCCGCGACCAATCAACCTGTGTCAAGTGCGCTGGCAATCATGACAGCCACACATGCACAAGACCACGAGAAGATGCCCCGACGTGCGTCCGCTGTCGCGGACCGCACGTGGCCAGCTGGCGTGGCTGCAAGGCCTTTGCAGACCGCGCCAAAATCGACCAAATGCAGTGAGCTGCGCCGGGAGAACATGAGAAGACCAAAACCAAGAGACGACGGAGAAGAAGACGCAAGAAATCCTCACGCTCCTCCCCAGCGCAGAGGAACAAAGATATGACAACGAGCTGCCCACCTGAGCGGACAGCCGCCCCCACTGCCAGTGAGAGTGGCAAAGGGGCGGGCCGGCCGACCGACAATAGACGACATCGGAGGGCGCCTGACCGCCGAGAAGCCGAAGACGCCGCAGTGGCAGAAAGCGGCTCACGAGAGGACAGCAACAGAGAAGAATCGCACGTATCCATCGAGGATGCACTGAAAGAGGCGGAAACGCGCTTCAAGATCGCGCTGCATGCGGGGATGGAAGCTGCCTGCCTCAAGCTACGGGAGGCATTCGAGCGCAGACCGCAAATGACAGCAGCGGAGACGCAATCGGAAATCATGACCGATTGCTGCAATCGACCAAGCTGTGCAAACAAACCGTACCACGCTGATCGACAAAGAAGTGATGACGCTAGAAGTCATTACAGACAGCAGATCTATAGTTAACCTCGAGGTGATGGACGAGGTGTGCCCAAATCCTGCAGAGCGAAACAGGGATCAACGCAGCTGGCTAGAGTACCGCGCGGAAAGGGCAAGAGAAGAAAAAGGTCGCCTCCGGGACGAAGAGGAGAAACGACGGCGCAGACAAGGATGCTACTCCAACTACCGCCGCTACAACCGATACTGACCGGCAGGAGGCGAATGAACGAGAAGAACCAAAACGAAACAACAAACAACAACCAAAGGTGACAACACCAGCAGCTCTGGCCGGGTTTTGCAGGTTTTCCTTAGGCCGTAGGGTAAATACCGGAGCTGTCCCCCGAAATTCCTGCAAATAAATTCCCAACTGGGAGATAAATTCCCCCCAAATTTCCATTAGCACACATGCAAACAAATAAAATAAAATAACCAGTGATGTCCCATGCACTCCCTCGGCCGAAAAAGAGCAAAGCAAGCTCTAGAAAGGCCCGCCTTCCTCTAATGGGAAGGAATGAAAAGTGCTAAAAAAAAAAATCCTCCAATACGGCAGTCTCAGGTAGCACCTGAAGAAGCCAACGAGTTACGTGGCCGAAATATTGTGCCAGAGCGACACAAACATCCGGCAGTAGACCCGATTGTTCCACATGTCAGTACTAGACTTCTTTCGCCCTCTTCGCCTGTTCTTGTCTGCGTCTTATGTCCTCTTAGCTTCGTCCTTTATACGGTAGTTTGCTTCCAAGGCAGCACAGCTCCTTCACTTCGTGGTCCTCAATTTTGGTGTTAAGTTTACCACTAATTTCATTTCTGCTACTTCTGATTACTTTTGTATTTCTTTGGTTTACTCTAACCCCATGTTTTCTGCTCATTCATTATGTCTTGTACATTTTCCATTCACATTAATGTGACCACCTGTCAGAAGCCTAAATAACCAACTTTTGGAGCGCGAAGCGCAGCGAGACGCGCAGAAACAGAATCAATGAGGTTGTGGAAGGTAGCGACAGGGAAGTGGAGCCATGTCAACTCCAGTGCCGCAGCCAGCTGCGCTAGGTTACTCTGTTGAAGATCCATAACGCCTACATCCCGGACGAGGTGGTCCCACTGATTCTCGATTAAGTCTAAATCTGGGGAGTTTGGTGCCCAGTGGCGAACGGTAAACTCACACCTGCTGCTCTTCGAACCACGCACTTACACTGAGAGCTGTGTGACATGTTGCATTGTCCTGCTTCTAGATGCCATCGTGCTGAGGAAAAACATGTAGGAGTGGACGTGATCCCCTGAGATAGGTGCCTATTTGTTTTGATCCATTTTGCCTTCCAGAGCGATGAGATCGCCCAGGGAACGCTCTCCGACCTGTACCATTTCGCGGACTGTTACAAGGGCAGGAAATATATTCGCATTTGCGAAAATGAACCACTTCCAGCTGTATAACAGAATGGCGTCAATGTAAATTTGTACCGGACCTGGACACGGAGCACGACTTCCCGCTTTATACGAGCAGTCATCTTAACCGCTTTTTCCCCTTTTATTTTCACTTTATTTGTTATTGTTCTCGTCATTTGGCCTACGCACACGTCACACGATACACCTCGAGGCTTCCGAGAAAGACAGGCCGCGGCGCGTACGTCACGAGGGTAGGCCTGAGCTCGTTCGCTCGCTTAACTCAGCGGGCAAAATATGTTTCTAAACCTGTTAACTCGCAACTGGATGTGTACGTACTAACGAGCTCTCAAATGGCTCTGAGCACTATGGGACTCAACTTCTGAGGTCATTAGTCTACTAACGAGAATTGGATCTTCTACTGGGATCTGCTATTATGAAGTATTACTGATTACTAGTTGTACAACAAAATTTTAAATCAATTCTCGACATAAATAGTATAACAGCTTGTTTATAGCATTTAGTCTCTTCTGTGTAACAATCCTCATTTCATAAAAGATGTGCTGCCTTATGCAACTGATAACCATTTTGGCAAGATTTGAATTATATTGTACCCCAGTGCAGCCGTAACAAATTATTAGTAGGCCTATGGACTTCTCATCATTGTAGGACTAAAAACAATAAGATTTCATAATAGTAGATTCCAGTAGAAGATGCAATTCTTGTTCGTACATACACACCTAGCTACGAGTTAACAGGTGTAGAAACGCAGTTTGTCTGCTGAGTTGAGTGAGCTTGGCCTACCTTCGTGACGTACGCACCGCGGCCTGTCTTTCTCGTAAGCCTCGACACACCCTCAATTTCGTAGTTGAATGCTTAACACACTTTTTTTTGTTACAAAGGGCTAACCCTCTTAGTAAATGCGTTGACCTACTGCTCCGGCGCTGCTGCACCTTTCTGAACACGACTCTCACGTCCAGCTCCAAACTTCCATACGTCGTCCATGTGTCACACCTGTACTCGTACTTCCGATTAATGTTTATTTTTAAGTTGCAGGTCCGGTATTGGCCGATAAAAACGAAATTTCAGTGCCTGTGCTGTGAAGAGGTATGATGAAATGTTCCTTCAGACATGCATGGATGTCCGAAGAAACAGGCACAACGGTGACTATAGCTGCTATGAAAGACAGGAAATATAATTGCAGTTGCGAATTTTAACCACCTCCATCTGTATTCCTTTGGACATGCACGCATCTCTGAAGGAACATTGACAACTGTCAGCCTATTCCTCTCCCAACTGTTTTTTAAAGTTACACTAGGAGAACAGAAATGTTACCGATACAGTACGCAGCAGTAGGCAAAATATGCTAAAAATATTGAGAAACAAAATTTTATAGAATTAAGAATGTTTATGGAGATGTTTTAATAATTTGTTGGCTCTGAAATGGAAAGACCGTCGCGACGTGGTTCAGGCGCGTAATGGGGCCCCTTAGGGATATGGCAGCAAGGGAGGGGAAGAAAACCAAAGTGCACTCCGTGTGCATACCGGGGGGAGTCATTCCAGATGTGGAAAGGGTCCTTCCGGATGCCATGAAGGGTACAGGGTGCACCCATCTGCAGGTGGTCGCTCATGTCGGCACCAATGATGTGTGTCGCTATGGATCGGAGGAAATCCTCTCTGGCTTCCGGCGGCTATCTGATTTGGTGAAGACTGCCAGTCTCGCTGCGGACCTTTGGTACAGAGCCGAGTGGAGGGTCTGAATCAGAGGCTGAGACGGTTCTGCGACCGTGTGGGCTGCAGATTCCTTGACTTGCGACATAGGGTGGTGGGGTTTCGGGTTCCGCTGGATAGGTCAGGAGTCCACTACACGCAACAAGCGGCTACACGGGTAGCAGCGGTTGTGTGGCGTGGGCTGGGCGGTTTTTTAGGTTAGATGGCCTCGGGCAAGTGCAGAAAGGGCAATAGCCTCAACGGGTGCGGGGCAAAGTCAGTACATGCGGGGACATGGCAGCAATCGGTATTGTAATTGTAAACTGTCGAAGCTGCGTTGGTAAAGTACCGGAACTTCAAGCGCTGATAGAAAGCACCGAAGCTGAAATCGTTATAGGTACAGAAAGCTGGCTGAAGCCAGAGATAAATTCTGCCGAAATTTTAACAAAGGCACAGACGGTGTTTAGAAAGGATAGATTGCATGCAACCGGTGGTGGAGTGTTCGTCGCTGTTAGTAGTAGTTTATCCTGTAGTGAAGTAGAAGTGGATAGTTCCTGTGAATTATTATGGGTGGAGGTTACACTCAACAACCGAGCTAGGTTAATAATTGGCTCCTTTTACCGACCCCCCGACTCAGCAGCATTAGTGGCAGAACTAAGAGAAAATTTGGAATACATTTCACATAAATTTTCTCAGCATGTTATGGTCTTTGGTGGAGATTTCAATTTACCAGATATAGACTGGGCACTCAGATGTTTAGGACGGGTGGTAGGGACAGAGCATCGAGTGACATTATACTGAGTGCACTATCCGAAAATTACCTCGAGCAATTAAACAGAGAACCGACTCGTGGAGATAACATCTTGGACCTACTGATAACAAACAGACCCGAACTTTTCGACTCTGTAAGCGCAGAACAGGGAATCAGTGACCATAAGGCCGTTGCAGCATCCCTGAATATGGAAGTTAATAGGAATATAAAAAAAGGGAGGAAGGTTTATCTGTTTAGCAAGAGTAATAGAAGGCAGATTTCAGACTACCTAACAGATCAAAACGAAAATTTGTGTTCCTACACTGACAATGTTGAGTGTTTATGGAAAAAGTTCAAGGCAATCGTAAAATGCGTTTTAGACAGGTACGTGCCGAGTTAAACTGTGAGGGACGGGAAAAACCCACCGTGGTACAACAACAAAGTTAGGAAACTACTGCGAAAGCAAAGAGAGCTTCACTCCAAGTTTAAACGCAGCCAAAACCTCTCAGACAAACAGAAGCTAAACGATGTCAAAGTTAGCGTAAGGAGGGCTATGCGTGAAGCGTTCAGTGAATTCGAAAGTAAAATACTAGGTACCGACTTGACAGAAAATCCTAGGAAGTTCTGGTCTTACGTTAAATCAGTAAGTGGCTCGAAACATCATGTCCAGACACTCCGGGATGATGATGGCATTGAAACAGAGGATGACAAGCGTAAATCTGAAATACTAAACACCTTTTTCCAAAGCTGTTTCACAGAGGAAGACTGCACTGCAGTTCCTTCTCTAAATCCTCGCACGAACGAAAAAGTGGCTGACATCGAAATAAGTGTCCAAGGAATAGAAAAGCAACTGGAATCACTCAACAGCGGAAAGTCCACTGGACCTGACGGGATACCAATTCGATTCTACACAGAGTACGCGAAAGAACTTGCCCCCTTCCAACAGCCGTGTACCGCAAGTCTCTAGAGGAACGGAAGGTTCCAAATGATTGGAAAAGAGCACAGGTAGTCCCAGTCTTCAAGAAGGGTCGTCGAGCAGATGCGCAAAACTATAGACCTATATCTCTGACGTCGATCTGTTGTAGAATTTTAGAACATGTGTTTTGATCGAGTATCATGTCGTTTTTGGAAACTCATAATCTACTATGTAGGAATCAACATGGATTCCGGAAACAGCGATCGTGTGAGACCCAACTCGCTTTATTTGTTCATGAGACCCAGAAAATATTAGATACATCCTCCCAGGTAGATGCTATTTTTCTTGACTTCCGGAAGGCGTTCGATACAGTTCCGCACTGTCGCCTGATAAACAAAGTAAGATCCTACGGAATATCAGACCAGCTGTGTGGCTGGATTGAAGAGTTTTTAGCAAACAGAACACAGCATGTTGTTCTCAACGGAGAGACGTCTACAGACATTAAAGTAACCTCTGGCGTGCCACAGGGGAGTGTTATGGGACCATTGCTTTTCACAATATATATAAATGACCTAGTAGATAGTGTCGGAAGTTCCATGCGGCTTTTCGCGGATGATGCTGTAGTATACAGAGAAGTTGCAGCATTAGAAAATTTTAACGAAATGCAGGAAGATCTGCAGCGGATAGGCACTTGGTGCAGGGAGTGGCAACTGACCCTTAACATAGACAAATGTAATGTATTGCGAAAACATAGAAAGAAGGATCCTTTATTGTATGATTATATGATAGTGGAACAAACACTGGTAGCAGTTACTTCTGTAAAATATCTGGGAGTATGCGTGCGGAACGATTTGAAGTGGAATTATCATATAAAATTAATTGTTGGTAAGGCGGGTACCAGGTTGAGATTCATTGGGAGAGTCCTTAGAAAATGTAGTCCATCAACAAAGGAGGTGGCTTACAAAACACTCGTTCGACCTATACTTGAGTATTGCTCATCAGTGTGGGATCCGTACCAGATCGGGTTGACGGAGGAGATAGAGAAGATCCAAAGAAGAGCGGCGCGTTTCGTCACAGGGTTACTTGGTAACCGTGATAGCGTTACGGAGATGTTTAACAAACTCAAGTGGCAGACTCTGCAAGAGAGGCGCTCTGCATCGCGGTGTAGCTTGCTCGCCAGGTTTCGAGAGGGTGCGTTTGTGGATGAGGTATCAAATATATTGCTTCCCCCTACTTATACCTCCCGAGGAGATCACGAATGTAAAATTAGAGAGATTAGAGCGCGCACAGAGGCTTTCAGACAGTCGTTCTTCCCGCGAACCATACGTGACTGGAACAGGAAAGGGAGATAATGACAGTGGCACGTAAAGTGCCCTCCGCCACACACCGTTGGGTGGCTTGCGGAGTATAAATGTAGATGTAGATGTAGACATGATATCAACGAAACGTCGAATTGTAGGGATGGTAGAAACATACAGGCAAACAGTTTAGGAAAACAATGAAGCCCAAATGCATCCTGAAGTTCAATAACGGAATGGGTGAAAGTGATCATCAACAATAGATAGATGATGGTCTGTTTCCCAACTATGAGAAAGATTCTCAAAGGGTACAGCAATCTTCTTCTTCTTCTTCTTTTTTTTTTTTTTTTATTTTTTTGAATCGCTCGTCTTCCATATTTTGCACTCTTTATAAGTTGTATACAGTTAATCTTGTATTTCTGCAACTTGACCCAGCCATTGTCCGATACCAAATTAGATCACCAATAGCAAATATACGATCACCGCAGGAGGTGTAAGTGTAAGCGAAGGAAGTACGTTTACACATAGTGAAAATTGATACACGACTCTTAATTCAACGCAACTTTCGAATGGGTCCAAGAAATCAACGCAGCAATATCGTGAATGTAACAGCTATTTGCGACAGTATCGCTTCGTGTAGAGCTGAATGCAACTTTGTTTGGGAGTGAATAGGAAACTGTGCACTATATTAACAATTTTTAATTCATGAAGGAAGTTTTTTAAAATTACGTACCGACGTGAGTTGTAACGGTCGGTGACTATAGTGAATGTTATTTCAGTGGCCGGTGCAGAGCAAAATGGTAGCGATTTTCTTAGCAACGAGTTGCTGTTTCAAATACTATATGACATTAAAAGCTCTCGTCAGTAGTTGAGTCACGAAATTATACAGTTATCGGGAAATAAAAAGGGAAAATGAACACTGTTGCAATAAATTATTTGATGCTATTGGTAGACTACGAATGGAGCTCAGCAATACATTTAATCGCAGGCATGACGAACTCCGAACGGATTTCACTCTAAACATGATGGAAGCTTACCAGAAATTCAAGATGTTAAGACAGTTTGCCGAACAAAACAAACAAACGAAAACTTAAAATTAACAAGGCTCATAATAAAATTCGTGCCCAAGATAGTCAAGCTACACACAGAAATGGTGTTTGTAACAGTAACAAAGTTGAATAACGAAGTATAAAAAATCTACCAGCAAGTTTCAGAATGCGAAAGGGCAATGAAAGAAACAAATAAAAAGTTTGTACAGGAAGAGATTGATGCGACACTATGTGTAACAGATCGTAACATTGTTAAAATGCCTCAAGTAACCATAGACAACGCGATGACTACACAAAACGTTCAATAATATTAACCCAAACAACGTATTCATGCCGTTGCTTTTATCGAACAGTTAAAATATATATTTCCGAAATATGTAGTTCGCAGCGTCGTAGTTTTCAAAGCTCATTGCTTCAAGAAATTTTTAAATTGCGTTTGACGTACTCGTCAACATATAGACACTGTGTTGAAAAGCTGAGCAGCTGATGATATGCGACGAAGCACTGTATTGCATCGGGACCAGTGTGACATAATGCATTAAAATGATTTTTAATCACAAACATGTGTTTGGATTAATTCAGGGCATGTAAATATGAATATCAACGTATAAGTAGAATGTAAACTTTGTGTCATTACTATTTTTTTCAAATGATAACTTTCAAACGACCATTAAGCAATATGATATACTACATTCTTTTGAGATAGTAAAATGCATATAGATATAAATACGATTTCTTATGACGCTTGACGTTTCCTATACGTACGATCTAAACGTTACCCTACTTTCATCCATCTGTTCACTACTCCAATAACTCCATCCGAACAGACCTCGGAAGGCCCAACTCCAAGAGGCGACAATGGATGTAGATATGGAGGGGCATGGTCCTGTGTGGGCTTGCACTGTCGTCCATAAACAGAACGTCGGAACCTGTCCCGCCCCTAAAGAAATGGACATGATTCAGAATAATTTCCCTGCAATATCGCTGTGCTGTGATGGCTCCTCGCGCAAAGATGTGTAGGGGTGTTCGGCCATTGTGCATATTGCCGGCCATATCATAACGCCTAGGCCATACGGATGACGGATGGTGTTCATGAAGATTCAATGGTGCGGAACGTTTTTTTCCCCTCTCTCTCCACACTAGCAGGTATCCAGAATCACTCGCCACAGTGAAGCGGGAGAACATCACTCTGGACCACCGTTGCTGACCTTAACTAACATGCTCTCTACACCAAAGAAATCTTTCTCGGCGATGGAGTGGCGGATGTGGGATGCTTTTAACAGTTTTACTAGCATACAGACCAGCCTGATTTAATCGCAGCAAAATGTTTCTGGCAGAGACAGGTGTAGCGGTAGCGGATGCAAGGTCTGCAGCTATCTGCCTAGGAGTGAGATGCCTGCTTCATTTCGCCACTAGGGGTAAGTATCGATTCTCTTGCAGTGTGGTGGTCCGTATACTACCACCAGCATGCTTTCGCACAGCATTTCCACCTTAAGCGACCTTTTTTAATTGCGAGATGATACTTTTGGACACATCCATGATTGTAGTCACATTACTGGCGCACTGACCGACGTCGGGCTGTCCAGCTGCTCGCCCACGACCGTGAGCATTCAAATGACGTCTCGTACACATGTTGCTGTACCACACGGATCGCCGCCCTATTTTGTTGCACAACAACCTTCGTCAAACACCGTACTGCAAGAACTGTCGAAAGCATACAGACCATTCGTGCACAGAATTACTGCAGTTAACACGTCCCACCCACTGCATTTGTTTTTATTACCATCGATCGGGTGTTCCGTAGCAATTGGCATTTGTTCTGTACCAACCAGCAGTTGTTCCTTAGCAAGTATCTGTTATTTACTAGCAAATGTCAAGCAGTGAACTACGCAAGGAGCAATCCTGCAGCGAGCGATGCGAACGAAATCGATGATGCAGGAGCTGTTACTCATAATCCGCAGCTTCCAACCGTATCATGTGTCACTTCACCAGCAGGTAAATTATAGGGATCAGAACATGCAAGGGATACTGCCACTCAGTTTCCACCCGGAACCAAGACAATAGTTTCTTTCTTCAAGGAATCCGTATTGTTTGAGCAGGTTGAACAACAGAGGCAGTGGAGTGAGAACGGTGATGACTACGTGACTGATCCTTATTGCATGGAAGAAACCTTAACAGGTAAAAGATACACAAAAATTCTTACTGATACGCTACAAGCTCTTCTAGAGGAAGTACTACTTGCTACACATAAATGTATGTGGTAACACCATGATTGGTGACCCAGATCACTACCTGTTTCTTTCTAGGAAAGAGCTAACCTAACTCTTTCCTGGTACCTGTATAAAACGAGAAGGTGTAATCAGATTATCTGCACGTTCGCTTGATTGGACGTCGCTAGACCTCATTCTCTGGGCACCGTCTCTAAGATGCCATCCATGCACTACTTTTGACGACTGAAGGTGATTTTGTTGCAGGATTCTCGAACATATTCTCAGTTCGAATATAATGAATTTCCTTGAGACCCAGAAGTTGCTGTCCATGCATTAGCACGGCTTTTGAAAGCATCCCTCCTGCGAAACGCAACTCGCCCTTTTTTAACATGATATCTTGCCAACCATGGATGAAGGGTATCAGATGGATGCCATATTCCTTGACTTCCGGAAAGCGTTTGACTCGGTGCCCCACTGCAGACTCCTAACTAAGGTACAAGCATATGGGATTGGTTGCCAAGTGTGTGAGTGGCTCGAAAACTTCTTAAGTAATAGAACCCAGTACGCTGTCGTCGATGGTGAGTGTTCATCGGAGGTGAGGGTATCATCTGGAGTGCCCCAGGGAAGTGTGGTAGATCCGCTGTTGTTTTCTAGCTACATAAATGATCTTTTGGATAGGGTGGATAGCAATGTGCGGCTGTTTGCTGATGATGCTGTGGTGTACTGGAAGGTGTCGTCGTCGAGTGACTGTAGGAGGATACAAGATGACTTGGACAGGATTTGCGATTGGTGTAAAGAATGGCAGCTAACTGTAAATATAGATAAATGTAAATTAATGCAGATGAATAGGAAAAGGAATCCTGCAGTGTTTGAATACTCCATTAGTAGTGTAGCGCTTGACACAGTCACGTCGATTAAATATTTGGGCGTAACATTGCAGAGCGATATGAAGTGGGACAAGCATGTAATGGCAGTTGTGGGGATAGTCGTCTTCGGTTCATTGGTAAAATTTTGGGAAGATTTGGTTCATCTGTAAAGGCGACCGCTTATAAAACACTAATACGACCTATTCTTGAGTACTGCTCGAGCGTTTGGGATCCCTATCAGGTCATGTTGAGGGAGGACATAGAAGCAATTCAGAGGCGGGCTGCTAGATTTGTTACTGGTAGCTTTGATCATCACGCAAGTGTTACGGAAATGCTTCAGGAACTCGGGTGGGAGTCTCTAGAGGAAAGGAGGCGTTTTTTTTCGTGAATCGCTACTGAGGAAATTTAGAGAACCAGCATTTGAGACTGACTGCAGTACAATTTTACTGCCTCCAACTTACATTTCGCGGAAAGACCACAAAGATAAGATAAGAGAGATTAGGGCTCGTACAGAGTCATATAGGCAGTAATTTTTCCTTCGTTCTGTTTGGGAGTAGAACAGGGAGAAAAGATGCTAGTTGTGTACGAGGTACCCTCCGCCACGCACCGTATGGTGGATTGCGGAGTATGTATGTAGATTTAGATGTAGAAAACGTCTCAGTGTTGCAGTATGTACAATGATATCGAAGAGACACCTTCAGTTCGCCCGGAAGTCCTCGCATCAGCTACTGTAAACCTACGCTGAGGTGACAAAAGTCGTTGGATAGCAATATGCACATATACAGATGGCGGTAGTATTCGTGTACACAACGTACAAAAGAGCAGTACATTGGCGAAGCTGTCATTTCCACATAGGTGAATCATGTGAAAAAGCTTCGGACGTGATTATGGCCGCACGATAGGAATTAACAGACTCTGAACGCGGCATGGTAGGTGGAGCTACACGTATGGAATATCCCATTTCTGAAATTGGAAGGAAATTCAATATTTCGCGATCCATAGTGACAGGACAACGCAGTAGCCGACGACCGAGAGCAGCTGCGTTTGGGTAGAGTTGTTAGTGCTAACACACAATAAACCGCAGAAATGAATGTGGGACGTACGACGAACGTATACGTTAGTACAGTGTGGCGAAGTTTGGTGTTAATGGACTATGGCAGCAGACAACCGACGCGAGTGCGTTTGCTAGCAGTACAACATCACCTGCAGTGCATGTCCTGGGCTCGTGACCACACGCTTGGACCACAGACGACTGGAAAATCGTGGCCTAGTCAGATGAATCCCGATTTCAGTTAGTAAGAGCTGATGGTGGGATTCGAGTGTGGCCCAGACCCCACGAAGCCGTGGAGTCAAGTTGTTCACAAGGCTCTGTGCAAGCTGATGGTGGTGGCTACATAATGGCGTGGGCTTTGATAACATTGAATAACTGGTTCCTCAGGTCCAACTGAAACCATCATTGATTGGAAATGGTTATGTTCGGCTATTTGGAGACCATTTACAGCCATTCAGGGACTTCATGTTCCTAAACAGAGATGGATTTTTTTGGACGATAATGCGCCATGTCACTGGGACATAGTTGTTTGCAAATGGTTTGGGGATCATTCTGGATAATTCGAGCGAATGATTTGGCCACCCAGATCTCTCGACATGAATCTTATCGCATATTTATGGGATATGATCCACAGGTCATTTCGTTTACAAAATCCTGCACCGGCAATTCTGCCGCAAATATAGACGGCTATTGAGGCAGCATGGCTCAATATTTTTGCAGAGAACTTCCAACGACTTGTTGACTCCATACCACGTCGAGCTGCTGCACTACGCCGGGCAAGAGGACGTCCAACACGATATCCCATGACTTTTGTCACCTCAGGGTACTATGCATTGTCCATTAAGATGGCGCAAGTCAGAGAATCTAATATTCGTACGTATTGTTCTGTCGGATTTTTGCAGAGCACTTTCACGTCCTGCTGAACTGTGAACCACCTGAAGAAGAGCTGGAACTGGGGACTGACACAGAAGAGAGAGAGCCACGACCTCCAACCAGGGATGAAGTCGCACATGCCATAAGCGATATAAAGAATAATAAGGCAACTGGAGAAGATGGTATAGCAGCAGAGATGATAAAGTGGGGAGACAACAAAGCAATAGACAACATGACCAACATAATTCACCAGATCTGGAGAACAAAGAAGTTGCCAGAAGGATGGAAGAATGCAATTGTAGTACCAATACATAAGAAGGGCGACAAGAGAAATGCAAACAACTACAGAGGAATATCGCTACTAGAGGTCGTATACAAGGTGCTGTATTGCTCAAGAGAGTAGAAGAACAGGTAGAAAGTACAGTTGGCCACTACCAAGCGGGATTCAGGAAGGGAAGAGGCTGTATAGAACAGATATTTATCCTGAAGCAGCTGACAGAACATAGAGCCTTAAAAAACAATAAGACAGTAATAACATTCGTGGACTTCAGAAAGACATATGACTCCATCGACAGACAGACTCTTGTTAGGATCCTGAAGAACAGAGGACTTGATGGAACTACACAAGAACTTATAAAAGAAATTCTGACAGACACAAAAGCAAAGGTGAAATTCAGAGGAGCACTGTCAGAAGAATTTGAGATCAAGACTGGTGTCAAACAGGGAGATGCATTGTCACCATTGTTGTTCAGTATAGCACTGGACGAAGTGATCAGGCAGTGGAGAGCAATAAACGAGGAAATGGGAATACCAAAGACCCATGTGGGGGACAAAAAGGACAACAGTGCTCAAGTGGACTGCCTAGCCTTTGCAAATGACATATCAATAGTAAGTGAGACAGAAGAAGACGCAAAGACACAACTTGACAACTTAAGTAAAGTAGCCAGAAAGGTGGGACTGAGGATCGCCTATAACAAGACAAAGACATTAAATACCACTGCAGACTGGGAAACCCCGGAAGGCACTGTGCAAATGGCGGACAAATTTAAATATCTGGGAGAATTTATAACAGGAAGGAACAGGAGCAAGGAGGGAATAACAGAGAGGATATAGAAGATGAGGTAAGCCTTCTGCATGTCGAGAGACATATACAATAAAAAGCATATATATCCAGAGAGGCAAAGTTACGCCACTACAAGGCAACGGTGAGGAATGCAGTATTATATGCTGCTGAGACGATGACACTAGGAAGAAATGGGGCAGACCAACTAGAAAAAGAAGAGAGAAAAATACTTAGAAAAATACTAGGTCCCAAAAGAGGGAAGAATTGTACCAGAACATGAGAACAATATCCGGGGAAATCAAACTCAAAAGGGCAAGGTTTTCTGGACATGTAATTAGGATGAGTATGGACAGAATGACGAAGAGAGTGTGGGAAACAACAGGGAGGACAAGGGGAAAGACAGGAACCAAGTGGGTTGGTGAACTTCGGAAGGACTGGTTGGAATTGGGGATCAAGGTCGAAGGAAAGGAAAATTGGAGGAACAAATATACACCGACCAATATGCCGGAGATCAATGTCAAAGAAGAATACAGGAAAAGATTAGAGTGTCAGCAGTGGAGCCGACAGGAGAAACGGAAACTGGAGACCTCGGAAGAAGAGCGGGAGAGAAGGAGAGAAAGAATGAAGAGGTTCTGAGAGAAGAAGAGGAAAATGCAGTCCTCGAAGGAGCTACCCGTGGTCCTACAGAGGCCGTAACGCAAGAAGAAGAAGAAGAAAAAATTGTTCTAAAACACCAGCAATAGAAACTTCAGTATTTAAAAATGTAATGCCTTTTAATTTAAAAGGATTTAGAGATTCTTACTTTTTTTTCAAGAATGGGGCTGTTGACGGCACTGACCGTCTTCGGAAGGTGAGACCTACGAATATGGTTTACGATCGAGACTTACGCATGAGAAATTTAAAGAAATTTACACACCGGCTGGAAAAGTCAATGTGGATGAATCCTTAATGAAATAGAAAGGGCGTTTAGTATATAAATAATTTAATCTATCGAAAAGAGAGAGATCTGAATTACAAATTTACAAACTATGTGAAGCAAGTACCGGTTTTTGTTACATTTTCGAAGTAGTACTTGCCAGAACATAGGTGTTCACCAACGCACTGTGCAAACTGGAGGTGGCTCCATAATGGTGTGGGCTGTGTTTATATGGAATGGACTGGGTCCTCTGGATATTCAACTACTCATAAACGTCATGTTCCTAACAAACGATGGAACTTTTATGGATGACAGTGCACCATGTCACCGGGCCACAGTTGTTAGTGTTTGAAAAACATTTTGGACAATTTGAGCGAATGGTTTGCCATCCATTTTGCCCAACATGAATCCCATCGAACATTGATGGGACATAATCGAGGGATCCCTTCGTGCACACAATCCAGCACCGGCAACAATTTCACAACTATGGATGGCTATAGAGGCAGCGGCCGGCCCGTGTGGCCGTGCGGTTCTAGGCGCTTCAGTCTGGAACCGCGTGACCTCTACGGTCGCAGGTTCGAATCCTGCCTCGGGCATGGATGTGTGTGTTGTCCTTAGGTTAGTTAGGTTTAAGTAGTTCTAAGTTCTAGGGGACTGATGACCATAGATGTTAAGTCCCATAGTGCTCAGAGCCATTTTTTTATAGAGGCAGCACGACTCAATATTTCTGCAGGGAACTTCAATGACTTGTTGAGTCCATGCTACGTCGAGTTGCTGCACTATGCTGGGCAAAATGAGGACCGACACGATATTAGAACGTTTCCCACGACTATTGTCACCTCAGTGTATATTGCTGTAGACGGTGGGAATTTCGAGCTCTTCAAGACAAAAATGGAGTTTTAAGGAAGTGTTTATGACCACATTCTTCTGTGATTTCCTTTTTGTAGCTGTGTGTAACTGAGTATTTTGGCATCAAACCAACGACGTTAGTCTGTTATCTAAACACCTTTGTACGTCAAATCCATATTTTACAAATAAGTAAGAGAAATAAGAGAAAAACTCAAAATATCCACGGGTGTGGTGCCGGTCTATAGTGTCCAACGGGCACAATATTTCGGCGATCATACATGTCGCCATCATCAGGTGAACTGACGGACTGAGCTCCTGTGAACGTGCCGGCACGGAGATCCGTACGCCATGGCTGCTCAGTTCCCTCTGAGCAGCCATAGCGTACGGATCTCCGTGCCGGCACGTTCACAGGAGCTCAGTCCGTCAGTTCACCTGATGATGGCGACATGTATGATCGCCGAAATATTGTGCCCGTTGGACACTATAGACCGGCAGCACACCCGTGGATATTTTGATTATCAAATACGCCGGGAGAAACTCAAGAATCACACGAGAAAAACTGTTACCGTAGTTAACTGTGAATCATCTCTAGGTGCCACGTCCTTTGCCTTCCAGTTGGTGTGTTGGTCCAACCACATATAGCCAAGTGTGAATTTTCTCACTGTTTTGCTTTTGTAAATATACTTTCTTAACTGTGTCAAGCTGGAGTACATCAGCATCCTGATGCGACAGTTCCGCATAACAACAACACCTTCCAACTAAGCCAGCAAATGGTTTCATGTTTCAACCATATAAATCCTGAGTTCAAAATACGATAATTTCTTCTTAACTACTAAACTTATTTCGAATAGCAGAACGCCGTTGAATTTTTCTTTCTAGAACTATGTTACCAGTAATGAAATCACTTTAGTTCCATTTTAGAAAGGAATATTGATACCGATGTCTCTTTAATTATTATAGGTATGAAATGAAATCATATATCATGTAGTGAAGACTTCTTCACAACTGATTTGGGTGAGCCGGCCGGAGTGGCCGTGCGGTTCTAGGCGCTACAGTCTGGAACCGAGCGACCGCAACGGTCGCAGGTTCGAATCCTGCCTCGGGCATGGATGTGTGTGATGTCCTTAGGTTAGTTAGGTTTAATTAGTTCTGAGTTCTAGGCGACTGATGACCTCAGAAGTTAAGTCGCATAGTGCTCAGAGCCATTAGAACCATTTGATTTGGGTGAAATCAGAATTACGACGTCTGAAACGGTTCAGGAAATATCTGAGCTGAACAGCTTTGCTGAGTCACCCTGTGTACTGCGCAACTAACTGTACAGTGCTTGATAGGGGGTACTTCATGTCAGTATTAACCATTTCATTAGCTTACTTAGCGAGGAAGAAACAGGCTGTCTACCTCTGCTCGCACGCTAATCTCACATACTTCTTATTTATTCTCATAAGTAGTGACGGTAGTCACCTACAAACAAACAGTTCTCTAAATTTTAAGCGATGTTGTTTCACGAGAACAACGTCGCCATCCTATCCAAGACTCTCATTTAAGGAACCGAGCGAAATGGCGCAGTGGTAAGTCGCTCATCTTGCTTTCAGGACAGCACCGGTTCAATTTCCCGTGCCACAATCCAGATTTGTGGATGCTGAGCTTTTTGATAATCGTTTAAATCGAACACTGGGATCGTTACTTTGAAAAGCACACTGCCGCTTTCCTTCCATAATACAAACTTGTGCCTTGTCTCTAATGATCTCTTTATCGGCAGGACGTTCAACCCTAATGTTCTCTTCTTCTCTGTTAAGTTTCCTGAACATACCTGTTAACTATCACTGACCTGTTACGATCCTAAGACCACGTTAGTAAACTGTCTGTATATCTACTGTTACTCCAAATGCTGGAGTAGTACTCTGTAATTAGTCGCACTAACGTCTTATATATGGTTTACCTGAGAGTTGCTCCGCCCTTTCTTAGAAGCCTTCCAACAAATCCAAGTCTTCCGTTTATCTTCCATACTGCTGATTTAACGCGTTCCCATCACTTCATTTCGCTTCCTCGTATTACTCCTAAATATTTAAAAGATGTGACGGGATGCTGACTAGTTCTTTCGCTTTTTTACGGACGCTATTGTGCGTTTCTTAACACTGGAGAGTAGCTGCATTTCCTTAGATCAAGTGGGAACTCTGTCGTCAGCGAAGAATCGGATAAATCGTTAATGTACATTGAGGCCAACTGTTGTCCTTCTCAGGCCTCCATGGGGTACAAGTGAGGCTAATTTCATATCTGTTTGTTAAAAACTCGTCCAGCCAGTCTTGTAGCTGTGAAGACACTCTGTAGATCGTATCCCGATTGTTAGTAGACAACTCGTTACAGAGTAGAACGCCTTTCGTAAATCTAGGGAGACGGAAATTCTGTTGACTCACGTCCACTTTATGCAAGACATTGTGGGTTAATAAAACAAACCATGTTTCATACGAGTAGTTTTTCCGAAAGGCGTGCAGAATACTTAAGAGAAGTTTTTTCTTACCCCTGTAACAACGGCATAATGTTCGAGCTTTAAACATGCACTAATACCGTGCAACAGACAGATGTTAGATGTATTGGTTTGTATTTCTGTTCATCCGTTATTTTATCCTTTTTGCTCACACGAGTGACCTACGCTCATTTTCAGTGACGCGTAACTAGAAATATTCTCCATGTACGTGAGATAGAAAATGGGTTTATCTCGCAGCGTATAAATGTAATTTCCAATAGGATTTCCATAATGTCTTGATACCTTGTTCACATTGAGTAGTCTTAATTATTTCGCAATACCAGAAATGCTTATTTTGACATATCTCATTTGTGAGTCTGCGCGGTACCCAAATGTGTGTGGTAGTATCCACAAGCTGAATATAATTCGACATTGCGGTTCCCTGTCTATTGCCTTCAGTTTCAACACCATACTGATCAACAATATATCCGACCGTAGTTTGGGATCCGTTCATTGACTTTCCATGTGAGGAGAACTTCTTAGTAATTTTTAATGCGTCCTTGGCGAGAATCTAACTGAGCAATTCTTGTGAATGCAGAAACTGCTATGACATTTTCCCTATTAGTTTCCCAACATTCTACTTTGAGGCAAAAACATAGCAATTTCTGTTGACGCAACATTCTCCGAATGCTCTCCTTAAACTTAAGTAAGTCTTCTCCGTATTTTATTAATTTAATTGGGAAACGTTTATCTAATCCGGCATTATGGTATCTTTCAACTTAAATCGCAGTTGTCCAGCCTTTTTCGGCTTTCTACCAAATATGCTGAGTTCATTGTTTAAGTAAGTTGTTAATGATTGTCTAATAGTTCCACAAAACGCATATACTCTCGTAGCTTCATACCAAGGCGACAACAAGAAGGAGAAAAATTTACAATCGACTATAAACTCCAACCTCTTAGCGTCTCATGCCAACTACCTCGAAATGAACAAATACAATGAGCCGTTTCTACCAGTCTTGTCCTTGAAGTCAGGTACTAATAAGTTTCGTGTTATAAGGCTCAAATAAAATACTGCAGAAAGTCTGTTATGGGACATCGCATCAAATGACCCACATCTAAAAACAAGGAGGAAGTAGGTCAGCTGTTTCTCCAAATCCTGCGATTCGGCTTCTGACAGATAACGGCAAATCAGGAAGAGTAGTTTCTTTTTGTTATAGTCTAATGTTCTGCCCTCAGTGAAGAGTACGCCGGAAAAAAAAGAAACAGTAGAAAGAGTCATCGTAAATAATTTCTTGTTCGGTTAGAGGAATACCAGGTAAAACTCCGTATCCCAAATGTGTTCATTTGATGAAAAGTCCAGAGAACTCACAGGTCAAAGAGCAGCGTGCAACATGAATAACTGCGAAGTAAAAACGGAGCATACCACGGGGCACAGAGTTGGAACTTTGAAGTATGTCAGAATCAAAAGACAATGGATCTAAAGAAGGCTGATTCAGAATTGAAGCATTTCATGTGGTTGGAAGCCTGAGAAGGGCTTATTAATTCGTATTGCTGCGGTACTATGCAGTCACAAATTATGTAAGACATTTTATAACACAAATACATTTCCTTCCAAACTAGATCTATCGTATCCAATATTCTGTCTCTAACTGGCATGACAGTAGCTCTTATATATCATCCCGTACTCGCAAATATTTAAAATAGAAAATTACGAATATAGAGCTGATTTACCTTTCAATATTCACTTGAGAAATTTGTTAACATCGAGTATAGATTTAAGTGTCAGGAAGTCGTTTCTGAAAGTATTTTATGGAGTGTAGCCATGTATGGAAGTGAAACATGGGCGATAAATAGTTTGGACAAGAAGAGAATAGAAGCTTTCGAAATGTGGTGCTACAGAAGAATGCTGAAGGTTGGATGGGCAGATCAGATAACTAATGAAGAGGCATTGAATATAATTGGGGAGAAGAGGAGTTTGTGGCACAACTTGACAAGAAGAAGAGACCGGTTGGTAGGACATGTTCTGAGGCATCAAGGGATCACAAATTTGTCATTGGAGGGCAAAAATCGTAGAGGGAGACCAAGAGATGAATACACTAAGCAGATTCAGAAGGATGTAGGTTGCAGTAAGTACTGGGAGATGAAGAAGCTTGCACAGGATAGAGTAGCATGGAGAACTGCATCACCCCAGTTTCAGGACTGAAGACCACAACAACAACAACATTCACTTGTTGTAATTATGCATTGTTTCCCAGAAGTAAAGCAAATATAAAATATGTGCTTCAAAGACGCAGAAGATCAGAAGTGAGTGAACCACGGCGAACTAGTAATAGTAGTAATAGCAGTAGTAGTAGTAGTTTTATTCATCCGTGGCTAACTTTCACAAGGATGTAGTAGATGTCTCTGTATTAAAATTTAAGAACAAAAAAAATACTTCAAATATGCAGGCGTTTATGTACTTACAGTTGTTGTTTGACAAGGATGGGACAGATAGTCAGCCGTGGCATTACACAGGGTGTAAATTTTAAGTTAACAAACCAGAATAACTCGAAAAATAAGCTTCACACAAAACAATTTGTAGAATCCAAAGTTCATTATTTTCGAGGGGGGCATCTGCTGGTGCTAAAATTACCCCGCCACCCCAGTCCCCTGGGGGTGGGGCGGGAGGCAACCTTAAAATTTCAAATGGGAACCCCCATTTTGTGCTGCAGAGTTCTAAATTAAAAACTACGTACATTTTTCTTAAACATTTGCTTTGATTCTTGGTAGTTGGCGCTGTAATTCAAGAAAATCCATGTTTTCATTTTTGCTTGAAAAATGGTTACGGATTAATAAAAAATACTTATTTACTTCGTAAATTTTGATTCGCCAAAACTAAAACTCTCCCTCTCTCCCCACAGGGTGGGGTTTGAAAGAGAGGAATTAGAGTTTTACAAATGTTGACCCAAATATTAATTTTTTCCGCAGATTCGGATAAGTTTTGTTTGTTTCGTGGTCCCACAGCTTTTAATTATCAAACAAATCATCTGACTGGCTAACTAACTAAACAAACATCCTACGAAGTAAATAAGTAATTTATATTTATCCGTAACCATTTTCCATGCAAAAATGAGAACATGGATTTTCTTGTATTACAGCGGCAAATACCAACAAGCAACACAAATGTTTAAGACAAAACGTACGTAGTTTTTTTATTTAGAATCTGACTCTGCAATAAAAAATGGGGATTGCCATTTGAAATTTTAAAGCTGCCTCCAGCCCGACCCCCAGGGGCCTGGGGTGGCGGGCTAATTTTAGCACTAGCAGATGTCCCTCTCTAAAATAATGAACTTTGGATTCTACACATTTTTTGATGTGGAGCTTATTTATCGTGTTATTCTGGTTTATCAACTTAAAATTTACACCCTGTAGTAGGATCAGTCATGGAATTTGTATAAAGTAATTTAGGGAAATCTGGAAAAGCCTTAATCAGGATGGCCGGATAAAGATTGGAGCTTCCGTCCTTCTGAACATAGGGTCAGCATTACTTCCTTCGGTTTATCCTCAGTGTGTAACAGTATGTGGTAAAGACGTTATTTAGTAATGTAAAGGCTAGCAGCACACTGAGCATTTCTCATTACCAGTTACTACACATACTGCACACACTATATGCACATTAATTCATGATGTAACTCTACTCACTCTATCAACTGGCATCAGGACCATAGTGTCGATGTTTGGTTTTCATTTTGTGAGCCGCAGTTTCCAATTTGCTAGCTTGAAATATCGAGTCAGTGTCCCTCTATAATGAATGCGATGTTGCGCTCAGGAAGACGATAAGGTGTTAGTATTATAAATCGGTAAACTTTTGGAGTAAGATTATCCAGGATTACTTCATAAGCTGGTTTATGCTGTTTTGTCAAAAATTTTAAATCTTATAAACAGCTCTGTCCGTGACCATGGAACGAGATGTAGACTGAACTTGTATTTACCAAGAAGAAATAAACATAAAACACAAAACAGCATTTAATTTCGAGCGAAAGAAAAAAAAACAGAGTTTGAAAGTGTTATGTAAAATGATAGACGATTTATTATTATTATTATTATTATTATTATTATTATTTACTGGTGTTCCATTTTTATCAAATCCCCAATTTGTGTTAGTTAAATAATCGTTCTCTGTGTAGAATGTATTATATAACGAGTACGTCTTAACTGTCATTTTAGAAGTCCCTTTAATCTCTTTGAGCAATTTATTGTACAATTTCATCCCTCGACATTAAATGCTGTTTTGAGTTTTATATTTGCAGACTACATCTCGTTCCTTGGTCACGGACAGAGCTGTTTATAATATTTACAATTTCTGACGAAACAGCGTACATCTGTGTATGCAGTAATTAGCAATATTATTTTTGATGTGCAAAACTGATTGTTAAATGCCCACACATAGTGTAGTTAAAATACCCGGGGTACTGAACAGACGTTTACAGAGAGCTTGATTGTTACCTTTGGTTTTATTTTTACTGTACAAGAACGTCCACCAAGGTATGCTCGCTGGACAAAATACTTGTCACCTCATTATAGAGGCACACACATCTCTTCGGAGCGCTGAAGCGTAGATGGTGTAGAACTGATACCAAGCGGTTATGTGAATCAGCGACGTGGAAACGTCACAGAATGGTATAAAGGAGCTATCGAGTTTGGACCGCGGACTGTTCCATGTCTCTCCAAGGAAAGCTATATTACTCGCACAGACGTAAAAAGGCAAAAGAAGGGTGGTTGTAGAACGATCCTAACCGACAGGGATCAGAGACGAGCATAACGCCTTTTCAGTGACAAGCGGTTTCAAATACGACAGGATTTACTGCTGTAGTTCGGTGTAGCCCCATCTCAACGAGTTCCGGAGAGTACGTACACTTTGGTAGTCACGAAACTTGCAAAATGATAATGCTCACAGCAGTACACAACGTTTTCAATGGACCAAAGAACAGAGAAACTGGACAGAAGTTGTCTGGATGTGTTTAGTGTGGCGCATCGAGACGCATGTCGGCCTGTTTTCAAATTATTCAAGGCTTCGAGTGCAATAAAGCATTTAACCAACAGTGTGGAGGGTGTAGCTCAGGCCGGCTGCTGTTCCGTGTTGTTTTGGTGGAGTTTTGGTAGCACACATTGAGCTCAATCCCTCACGTTACTGCAAACATGAACTAGGATGTTATGTCGCCGTTCTCGGTAGCCAAGTATTACCCATTCGTCTACATCTTCATTATAAATGTGCTTTGGAAGGTTTTGTCTTCGAAGATGACACCTGCCGTCTTCACAGATGGTATGCACGCACATGTGTCATGCATACTGCGTGCCTCGACTGGCTCTCTAAATTACCCGATCGTAATCCCACATGAGATATCTGGATAAAAGTAGGAATCAATATCCTCACTGTTTAGTATCTTTGCTGGTTCTAATCATCAATGAGACCTCAAGAAATTTGTGGACTCCCTTTTCTGCTGAACTGAGGCCATTATCAAGTCTAAAGGCCATGTTAGACGGTATTACCGTTACGTCCCCTAGGGGTGACTAATGATTTTTATGATGTACTTTGAATGGACACGTAGCGATTGCGAAATTTAGTTTACAATGGCCCAATGTGGTATCATAGTAGCAAGAAGAGGGAGGAAATGTGGGACTACAGAAGGAAAATAGCGCTTGATTAGATAAAATGTATTTAAAGACTCGTGTCTAAGGGAACTGGAATGCCATTTGTCTAAGGTCGGTAGCGGAGACTGCCTGACATAATGTTATTTGAAAAAACAAATATTTAGAATGACAGAATAAGGAGCACTTCCTGGTCAGTCAAGGATAAGAACGCTGAGGAATGATGGTGGTGCAATGATCTTTTAGTTTATGTGTCTGTTTAACCATGAAGAGCACAGTTCTCTATTTCCACACGATTTCTTCAACACAATATTAGGTGAGAAATTTATAAAAAGTATGTATATCAGAGCTTGTTGCTGACAGTAATAGTAAAGGAACAATTTCAGTCAGAGTTTTATGCTGGTTGATTGAGTGTTCCTGTTCATATGGTGCTGAGTGAAGTATTGTGCCTTTTGAGAAAATAAAATACATAAAATTATAAGTCAAGACTAGAGGTACTTTCGGTGAAGAACTCCGCCGAAAAAAAGATTATAAAAAGAAGTAACAGAAGCGAATACTAAAAATAGAACTGATGCCCACTGGCCAGATGAGTGCAAACAGGCCCATTCAAAAAGAGTGAAGCAATCTTGGATCCAGAAGAAATCTGAGCATCTTGCCACATACAATAAGTCTTAGCGTGCTGCGAGTCAGCAACAACGAATAAATAAATAATAATAAATGTAAAAGTGTAGAATACGAATAAATAGACATTAACTACACTCCTGGAAATTGAAATAAGAACACCGTGAATTGGTCGTGCGGTAGCGTTCTCGCTTCCCACGCCCGGGTTTCCGGGTTCGATTCCCGGCGGGGTCAGGGATTTTCTCTGCCTCGTGATGGCTGGGTGTTGTGTGCTGTCCTTAGGTTAGTTAGGTTTAAGTAGTTCTAAGTTCTAGGGGACTTATGACCACAGCAGTTGAGTCCCATAGTGCTCAGAGCCAATTGAATTGAACACCGTGAATTCATTGTCCCAGGAAGGGGAAACTTTATTGACACATTCCTGGGGTCAGATACATCACATGATCACACTGACAGAACCACAGGCACATAGACACATGCAACAGAGCATGCACAATGTCGGCACTAGTACAGTGTATATCCACCTTTCGCAGCAATGCAGGCTGCTCTTCTCCCATGGAGACGATCGTAGAGATGCTGGATGTAGTCCTGTGGAACGGCTTGCCATGCCATTTCCACCTGGCGCCTCAGTTGGACCAGCGTTCGTGCTGGACGTGCACACCGCGTGAGACGACGCTTCATCCAGTCCCAAACATGCTCAATGGCGGACAGATCCGGAGATCTTGCTGGCCAGGGTAGTTGACTTACACCTTCTAGAGCACGTTGGGTGGCACGGGATACATGCGGACGTGCATTGTCCTGTTGGAACAGCAAGTTCCCTTGCCGGTCTAGGAATGGTAGAACGATGGGTTCGATGACGGTTTGGATGTACCGTGCACTATTCAGTGTCCCCTCGACGATCACCAGTGGTGTACGGCCAGTGTAGGAGATCGCTCCCCACACCATGATGCCGGGTGTTGGCCCTGTGTGCGTCGGTCGTATGCAGTCCTGATTGTGGCGCTCACCTGCACGGCGCCAAACACGCATACGACCATCATTGGCACCAAGGCAGAAGCGACTCTCATCGCTGAAGACGACACGTCTCCATTCGTCCCTCCATTCACGCCTGTCGCGACACCACTGGAGGCGGGCTGCACGATGTTGGGGCGTGAGCGGAAGACGGCCTAACGGTGTGCGGGACCGTAGCCCAGCTTCATGGAGACGGTTGCGAATGGTCCTCGCCGATACCCCAGGAGCAACAGTGTCCCTAATTTGCTGCGAAGTGGCGGTGCGGTCCCCTACGGCACTGCGTAGGATCCTACGGTCTTGGCGTGCATCCGTGCGTCGCTGCGGTCCGCTCCCAGGTCGACGGGCACGTGCACCTTCCGCCGACCACTGGCGACAACATCTTTGTACTGTGGAGACCTCACGCCCCACGTGTTGAGCAATTCGGCGGTACGTCCACCCGGCCTCCCGCATGCCCACTATACGCCCTCGCTCAAAGTCCGTCTACTGCACATACGGTTCACGTCCACGCTGTCGCGGCATGCTACCAGTGTTAAAGACTGCGATGGAGCTCCGTATGCCACGGCAAACTGGCTGACACTGACGGCGGCGGTGCACAAATGCTGCGCAGCTAGCGCCATTCGACGGCCAACACCGCGGTTCCTGGTGTGTCCGCTGTGCCGTGCGTGTGATCATTGCTTGTACAGCCCTCTCGCAGTGTCCGGAGCAAGTATGGTGGGTCTGACACACCGGTGTCAATGTGTTCTTTTTTCCATTTCCAGGAGTGTATATTATTCAATAAGTTCCAACGTCTAAATTGTGACCAAGAAGGTCCACTTCCACATGTTTAGTGATGTTTTACAAATTAAAGTGAGGAAAACACTAGGAATTATTGTGTACTATTATTTCACTGCTAACACCGTACTACGAAACAAAAGCGCAAGCGTGAACTATGGTTTCGTCTTTCAAAGAAGCCATGACTAAGGCATAACATTACTACAAGGACACAGCATTAACGCAGAGGAACATGGTTTTGATTTCAGTTGCCATGAATTCTTCATTCAACGTGTTTCCAACTCCCTCCGAATCTGGGGATAGCTTTTTGGAGCGTAAAACGCGGGGATAAGCGGTTAGAATCACGACAGTAGAATTAAATTTCGTTATTAGCATTTGGCCGACAAGATGAGGAATTATGGTGGTTTACAGTTCGCATACACCAGACTTTGTAGCAGTGGAATGTGTTACATTCTGAGTTTGTTCTGAGAGTGCTATCCTGACTGGGGTTTCCCATGGTCCCGTCACCTACGTAAGATTAGTGTCAAGTCAGTCTTGAAATACAAACCAATGTGACTGATTTGGAATACATGTTACTAGTAGTCGAAACAAACTTAGCAACACGAGGGCCCGCCCTGATGTTGACAAGAATGTTTCGAGCATCGCCCTGAAGAAAAACATTCGAGCCCATCGGTACGCCTCGCACGACGAAGTGCACTACTGGGTACAATCAAGATTCCGTAGTCTACTGCAAACATTTCTCCATGAAGGCATTCACCATATTGTCTGAGAGCGAGATGAAAGTATTAACAGCTATGGTGATTATTTTGAGTTATTAAACTAGTTACTTACCTTTTAGGGTTCCGTATCTCAATAGGTAAAAACGGAACCCCTGTAGGATCACTTTGCTGTCTGCCTGTCCGTCTGTCCGACTTAAGAACCCTTTTTCTCAGGAACCGTAAGACGTATCAAGTTCAGATTTATGACACATACGAACTTCCATGGTTCTTTCGCAGTGTAAAAATATTCGGCTTCTCAGTCAGTGCGATCAAGAGATACGGCCGTTTATGTCACGTATTTTGATGCTCGCAAACTCTGTCATGAAAACCTATAGGGCCTTCCCGTTCAGTCGGCCGGTGTAGCCGAGCGGTTCTAGGCGCTTCAGTCTGGAGCCGCGCGACCGCTACGGGCGCAGGTTCTAATCCTGCCTCGGATGTGGATGTCTGTGTAATGTCCTTAGGTTAGTTAGGTTTAAGTAGTTCTAAGTCTAGGGGACTAATGACCTCAGATGTTAAGTCCCATAGTACTCAGAGCCATTTGAACCATTTTTAACTTCTCGCTCATGTATAATCGTGAAATTTGGCAAGAAACAAGGTTTCACAGTACAAGTAAAGGAAAGTATTTGAAAACTGTTCACTTGTAATTGTATCACACGAAAAAAATATTTTTGTCATTTTTTATGCGACTGTCTTTTCTCAGAAATTACAATAACATGTGTGAAATTACACAAAAATTTGAACTTAGAAAGTTTTCGAACGTCTTGAAATTCCCGGGAGACACATATTGCTAGTAACGATGTCGCTACCAGGCAGATCTTCGAGATTCTCGATTCTGGAGATGGATGAACTGTTGTTGTTGTTGTTGTTGTGGTCTTCAGTCCTGAGACTGGTTTGATGCAGCTCTCCATGCTACTCTATCCTGTGCAAGCTTCTTCACCGCCCAGTACCTATTGCAACCTACATCCTTCTGTATCTGTTTAGTGTATTCATCTCTTGGTCTCCCTCTACGATTTTTACCCTCCACGCTGCCCTCCAATACTAAATTGGTAATCCCTTGATGCCTCAGAACATGTCCTACCAACCGATCCCTTCTCCTAGTCAAGTTGTGCCACAAACTTCTCTTCTCCCCAATCCTATTCAATACCTCCTCATTAGTTATGTGATCTACCCATCTAATGTTCAGCATTCTTCTGTAGCACCACATTTCGAAACCTTCTGTTCTCTTCTTGTCCAAACTATTTATCGTCCATGTTTCACTTCGATACATGGCTACACTCCATACAAATACTTTCAGAAACGACTTCCTTGTTACCTATCTCCGAGTATATATACACTCCTGGAAATGGAAAAAAGAACACATTGACACCGGTGTGTCAGACCCATCATACTTGCTCCGGACACTGCGAGAGGGCTGTACAAGCAATGATCACACGCACGGCACAGCGGACACACCAGGAACCGCGGTGTTGGCCGTCGAATGGCGCTAGCTGCGCAGCATTTGTGCACCGCCGCCGTCAGTGTCAGCCAGTTTGCCGTGGCATACGGAGCTCCATCGCAGTCTTTAACACTGGTAGCATGCCGCGACAGCGTGGACGTGAACCGTATGTGCAGTTGACGGACTTTGAGCGAGGGCGTATAGTGGGCATGCGGGAGGCCGGGTGGACGTACCGCCGAATTGCTCAACACGTGGGGCGTGAGGTCTCCACAGTACATCGATGTTGTCGCCAGTGGTCGGCGGAAGGTGCACGTGCCCGTCGACCTGGGACCGGACCGCGGCGACCCACGGATGCACGCCAAGACCGTAGGATCCTACGCAGTGCCGTAGGGGACCGCACCGCCACTTCCCAGCAAATTAGGGACACTGTTGCTCCTGGGGTATCGGCGAGGACCATTCGCAACCGTCTCCATGAAGCTGGGCTACGGTCCCGCACACCGTTAGGCCATCTTCCGCTCACGTCCCAACATCGTGCAGCCCGCCTCCAGTGGTGAATGGAGGGACGAATGGAGACGTGTCGTCTTCAGCGATGAGAGTCGCTTCTGCCTTGGTGCCAATGATGGTCGTATGCGTGTGTGGCGCCGTGCAGGTGAGTGCCACAATCAGGACTGCATACGACCGAGGCACACAGGGCCAACACCCGGCATCATGGTGTGGGAAGCGATCTCCTACACTGGCCGTACACCACTGGTGATCGTCGAGGGGACACTGAATAGTGCACGGTACATCCAAACCGTCATCGAATCCATCCTTCTACCATTCCTAGACCGGCAAGGGAACTTGCTGTTCCAACAGGACAATGCACGTCCGCATGTATCCCGTGCCACCCAACGTGCTCTAGAAGGTGTAAGTCAACTACCCTGGCCAGCAAGATCTCCGCATCTGTCCCCCATTGAGCATGTTTGGGACTGGATGAAGCGTCGTCTCACGCGGTCTGCAAGTCCAGCACGAACGCTGGTCCAACTGAGGCGCCAGGTGGAAATGGCATGGCAAGCCGTTCCACAGGACTACATCCAGCATCTCTACGATCGTCTCCATGGGAGAATAGCAGCCTGCATTGCTGCGAAAGGTGGATATACACTGTACTAGTGCCGACATTGTGCATGCTCTGTTGCCTGTGTCTATGTGCCTGTGGTTCTGTCAGTGTGATCATGTGATGTATCTGACCCCAGGAATGTGTCAATAAAGTTTCCCCTTCCTGGGACAATGAATTCACGGTGTTCTTATTTCAATTTCCAGGAGTGTATAATTAAGTTTGTATGGAGCCCTCAGAGCACAAGTTCTACTCGTATTTTGCCAATTTTCCCACGTGTTCCATTTTAGTTTGAGTGCCCCTTGTACACTAGAATGAAAGTGAAAATGGTAATATACGTTTTGTATCATTAATTACTCCAGGGTTTGCTTTCCGGGCTGTTAGTTTTAGCTTAGGGCAACTGGAACATTTGCAGCTGGACTTTTACTTGTTTGCAGTGTTGCAGGTCACTACTGGGCAATGCGCTGACAGTGTTCATAGTGGAATAGCGTTATGCGTCCACTGACCCCAAACCACCGTCATTTGCGACTTCAGTGGTGTTAAACGTGCGCTCACTGGAGGGCAGGGTGGAGGTCTGTTGTGTTTGCAGATGAACACTGGTTCCGCCTTGGTGTCAGTGATGGCTGTGTGTTGTTTATAAGGAGGTCAAATGAAGGCATGCAACCAGCCCGTCTGCATGCTAAAATCACTGGATCTACACCTGGAGTTATGGTCAGGGGTGCAATTTCGTGTGACACCAGGAGCATTCTCGAGGTATGAACAGCATTCCATGGGGTGTTTTCTAACCGAATAACGCTTGTCTATATACCGCTACTGCAACTCATCATGCTCAACAGAATGTAGACCTGTTGCCTTGGCCTGCTCGATCACCAGAGCTGTCTCCAGTTGAGCATGTGTGGGAAATCATCGGACGACAACTCCAACTTCATCCACAAATAACATTAACTATCTACGTATTAAGATCGTATCTGTTCATTCGGACATGTCCGAAAGAACAGATACCATCGGTGACCATGCAGCTCGTTAGAATGAAATTACATTGAAATGAACACCCTTAGCTGCTTACAGGCGTTGACATACGTCAACGGGGACAGATGAAAATGTGTACACCGCCCGGGACTCGAACCCGGGATCTCCTGCTTACATGGCAGACGCTCTATCCATCAGAGGCACCGAGGATACAGAGGATAGCGCGACCGCAGGGATTTATCTCTGGCACGCCTCCCGCGAAACCCACATTCTCAACGTATTGTCCCGCACTACATTCGTAGTGCCCCCGCGATTCCCGTAAGAGTTCGGGCACTGTTTGTGCATTCGCACAGAAGAAGAAGATGGTCAAGTGGCCGGTGAGCCTTAACTATATACATATTAAGATGGTATCTATTCTTTCGGACATGTCCGCGCCACGAATAATGAGTATAATGGGCGGGGACACTACGAATGTAGTGTGGGACAATACGTTGAGAATGTGGGTTTCGGGGGAGGTGTGCCAGAGATAGATCCCTGCAGTCGCGCTATCCTCTGTGTCCTCGGTGGCTCAGGTGGATAGAGCGTCTGCCATGTTAGCAGGAGATCCCGGGTTCGAGTCCCGGTCGGGGCACACATTTTCATCCCTGTTGACGTATGTCAACGCCTATAAGCAGCTAATGGTGTTCATTTCAATGTAACATTAAATATCCTTGTACTGGCCGACCAAGTGTGGCCGGAATGAAATTCCAGCCCACAAACTGACAATGGGCACCTGTACAACACAATGCATCCACGTTTGCATGCATGCATTCCACATTCTAGCGGCTACACCGAATATTAATGTACTAGAACTTCACATTTTCAATGGCTTATCTCGCACTTATATTAACCTGTGATCTTGCAATGTTAAGAACTTAAAAATATTACCTAGACAAATGTATTCCCAAAATTTCATTGCTCTACATAAATTATTTTTTGGTGTTGCGATTTTTTCCGTAGTGCATATCGAAAAGATGTTAACAGATGACGCTGTAATCGCAATACGGAGAGCCTATAAATAGTGTGGCGCAGATCAGAGTAATAATTTCCATCGATGTAAAGTGAAAGGATGTTAGCTTTCCGAACAAAGCGAACAAAGACGTTGAAATCATGTATTCCGTTGAACATCTTTTTCCTGTATTGGACTACCACATGTTAGAGCCAAGTCCTATTGGAACAAGACGCAGTTTTCAAATACTATTTAAAATTCCACAAGCATCGAATGTGAAAACCATTCGCAAGCTCTTCGCCAAAATCCGATGGACAAGCAGTGCAGGTGATAATCTAGCGGGGAATTTAGGCCTCGGGCAAACAGTAGTTACTCATGAAATTGATTAGCAAAATCCAAGGATATCCGTCCAAAGAATTGCAGCAGAGACTTGTCTGAAGCGCTCCGGCACATAGAAAATACTGAGACAGATCCTACACATCTTTCCATTCAAAATCCAAATTCACCAAGGCCATACCTGTACGAATAGTGAGCCAGAGGAATGGCTTTTACAAAACAGATTTTCATAATTACTATAACGAAGGATTTGGCAGCATCTGGTTTACAGATGAAGCACATTTTCACCGGAATGGAGTGGTAAATAAAACTGGCAATTTTGGGGCACCTAAAGTCCACATTTATGTGAAGTGATACCATTGTATTCTTCCAAAGTAGTTGTTTGGGCTGCGGTATGCAGCTGAGGCATTACTGGCCCTTTTCACATGCGAGAAATGATCACTAGGGAACTTAATGTTGCACATTTGGAACAATTTATTGCCAGACGGCAGGCGTTGTAGGGTCGTCGAGGCACCGATTTGTTCATGCAAGGTGGGACTAGACCACATCGCAGCGAACAGGTATTGTGACTGACAATTCGCAATTTTTCACAACACAACTTTGATTGATGTAAGTTCGCAAGGTTGAGGCTGAACATACAAACGAAAGGTAACAATAACAAAAAAAGTCTCCTAATTGAGGCAAACAAAAGTTCACTTCTTATTTTCCACAAAGGTTCGTGGTAACACACTCACACACTAGTAACAGTCCAATTCCGAGACGAAGACATAATCTTTGACGGTTGCAATACACGAGGTCGGCATCTGGCGTGAACTGAACGTTGGGCCTGGTTCTAGCCCCTAAATAGCTGTCTCCAGCCAATCAGATTTCGGTATAATGATACTTCCTCCAGGCCGTGGCTCGAGCTCCCACTGCTGGAAGTAGTGCTCGGAATGTCTGTTTCCATTACCTTGTGTGTAAATAGCCTGTGTTTACCATGGTGCCTTTGGGTACGCCTTTGGGGATAGACAACCTTGTTCTCTGTGGTGTTATATGGGTTGCCGGCCCTCAGAGGCTACCTTGGCTCCGGTATAACAACATGTGTTTCGCTTTCTTGATGAATACTTCAGGAGTAGAGTCACTGCGTAGGATTATTGCAAATTTACTGGCGCAGGCTTGGATTAACCTCCATATTCGCGACATCTGACTACTTCTGGCTACTTCTTGTGAGCGTTGGTCCCAGGCGATTATCATAGTCCCACAGTAACTATACACCTCAGCTTCGACCTACATGATATAAGGACCAGAGGGCACTAAGCGCACTGCTCTTATCAAGATTGTAATAAGGATAAAGTTACACCTTCACCATCCACGGAGGACGTCTTCCCCTATAGCACTTCGTATATTCACGAATAAAGTAAAAATTAAAATTAAAAAAGTTTTCGATAATGTGCTTATTCAGTCGCAACGTTGGTCTGATAACTACAGGTTTGTCTCTCTCGGGTCAGTTTGCTATACAGTTATAGAAGGTGGCTTACTTGATAACGTGTTATGAGCCTTTTGAGAGAGTTAATCTCCACTATACGCATCATTGTGGGTTACGGAAACATCGATCGTGCTAAACTGACTTCGCTCTGGTTTGTCTCTCTGGTTCAGGAGATAGTAAACGGCGGAGCTCGTGCTGATGCAGTGTTCCTTGTCTTCAGGAAGGTATTCAGTGTACTTTTACACTCTCGTACTGCGAACTACGCTGTCCAGTCACATTAAGGTGACCACTATCTATGTTCGACGTCAACGAGCAAAAGCAATTCAAGGCGGCAGGTGGCAGGACTAGCAGTGGAAGGTATACGAAGCGTGTCCGGGAGACACAGAGAACAAAGCAGTCGTTGTCGTAATGCAGAAACGAAGCGATTTACCTGACGTCCAAAAGGGCATGATCATCGGCTTTCGTGCCAGTGGTGAAACACTCCCAAAACGACTACATCTACATCTACATACATACTCCGCAATCCACCATACGGTGCGTGGCGGAGGGTACCTCGTACCACAACTAGCATCTTCTCTCCCTGTTCCACACCCAAACAGAACGAGGGAAAAATGACTGCCTAATGCCTCTGTACGAACCCTAATCTCTCTTATCTTATCTTTGTGGTCTTTCCGCGAAATTTAAGTTGGCGGCAGTAAAATTGTACTGCAGTCAGCCTCAACTGCTGGTTCTCTAAATTTCCTCAGTAGCGATTCACGAAAAGAACGCCTCCTTTCCTCTAGAGACTCTCACCCGAGCTCTGAAGCATTTCCGTAACACTCGCGTGATGATCAAAGCTACCAGTAACAAATCTAGCAACCCGCCTCTGAATTGCTTCTATGTCCTCTCTCAATCCGACCTGATAGGGATCCCAAACGCTCGAGCAGTACTAAAGAATAGGTCGTATTAGTGTTTTATAAGCGGTCTCCGTTACAGACGAAATGAAATGTCGTGTGACGAGGGCCTCCCGTCGGGTAGACCGTTCGCCTGGTGCAAGTCTTTCGATTTGACGCCACTTCGGCGACTTGCGCGTCGATGGGGATGAAATGATGATGATTAGGACAGCACAACACCCAGTCCCTGAGTGGAGAAAATCTCCCACCCAGCCGGGAATCGAACCCGGGCCCTTTGGATTGACAGTCTGTCGCGCTGACCACTCAGCTACCGGGGGCGGACTCCGTTACAGATGAACCACATCTTCCCAAAATTCTACCAATGAACCGAAGACGACTAGCCGCCTTCCCCACGACTGCCATTACATGCTTGTCCCACTTCATATAGCTCTGCAATTTTACGCCCAAATATTTAATCGACGTGACTGTGTCAAGCGCTACACTACTAATGGAGTATTCAAACATTACAGGATTCTTTTTCCTATTCATCTGCATTAATTTACATTTATCTATATTTAGAGTTAGTTGCCATTCTTTACACCAATCACAAATCCTGTCCAAGTCATCTTGTATCCTTGTAACAGCTGCACATTGCTACCCACCCTATCCAAAAGATCATTTATGTAGATAGAAAACAACAGCGGACCTACCACACTTCCCTGGGGCACTCCAGATCATACCCTCACCTCCGATGAACACTCACCATCGAGGACAACGCACTGAGTTCTATTACTTAAGAAGTCTTCGAGCCACTCACATACTTGGGAACCAATCCCATATGCTCGTACCTTAGTTAGGAGTCTGCAAAGGGGCACCGAATCAAACGTTTACCGGAAGTCAAGGCATATGCAACCGTCTGATACCCTTCATCCATGGTTCGCAAGATATCATGTGAAAAAAGGGCGAGTTGCGTTTCGCAGGAGCGATGCTTTCTAAAGCCGTGCTGATGCATGGACAGCAAATTCTCTGTCTCAAGGAAGTTCATTATGTTCGAACTGAGAATATGTTCGAGTCTGTAAACTGTCCGCGTGCTGCCATGGTTAAAGTATACCATGCAGGGAACAATGACGCTATTCAAAAGCGCCGCCAGAGCAACTGTGGCGCCTCACGGACGGTAGATGACATAGCTGAACGACAGCTACGGAGACGTGTTCGGGCGAATCTAAGTGTAACTGTTGAGCAAGTAATGGAAGTGCAACTATTGAGCAACTAACAAACTAGATGAACCAGGGACTACCAACAGTGTCTCGTCAACGACGTTTCACCGAACTTTGCCGCGTATGGGCTGCCACAGCTAGCACCTGGTTCATTCATCCATGCTGAATGTTGTTCATCGGCGACGAAGGCTGGAATTTGCAGTTGAGTACCGCAACTGGACGTCCACTGAGTGGCGACCAGTAGTCATTTCAATGGATCACGTGTTATGCTCCATTGGACAGATAGCCGTTGGCATTTATGGCATCAAACGTCTGAAAGCAAACATGCAGGCCGGGGGAGTGAGCGTTATGGTCTGCGCAATGGTTTCATGGCATTTCATACGCGATCTTGCCATTGTGGGTGGCACAATGGATCAAGACAAGCCTGTCCACTACTGACCATTAAAATTGCTACACAAAGAAGAAATGCAGATGATAAACAGGTATTCATTGGCTAAATATATTACATTAGGACTGACATGTGATTACATTTTCACGCGATTTGGGTGCATAGATCCTGAGAAATCAGTATCCAGAACAACCACCTCTGGCCGTAATAACGGCCTTGATACGCCTGGGCATTGAGTCAAACAGAGCTTGGATGGCGTGTACAGGTACAGCTGCCCGTGCAGCTTCGACACGATACCACAGTTCATCATGAGTAGTGACTGGCGTATTGTGACGAGCCAGTTGCTCGGCCACCATTGACACAGACGTTTTCAATTGGTGAGAGATCTGGAGAATATGCTGGCCAGGGCAGCAGTCGAACATTTTCTATATCCAGAAAGGCCCGCACAGGACCTGCAACGTGCGGTCGTGCATTATCCTGCTGAAATGTACGGTTTCGCAGGGATAAGAATGAAGGGTAGAGCCACGGGTCGTAACACATCTGTAATGTAACGTCCACTGTTAAAAGTGCCGTCAATGCGAACAAGAGGTGACCGAGACGTGTAACCAATGGCATCCCATACCATCACACCGGGTGATACGCCAGTATGGCGACGAATACACGCTTCCAGTGTGCGTTCACCGCGATGTCGCCAAACACGGATGCGACCATCATGATGCTGTAAAAAGAACCTGGATTCATCTGAAAAAATGACGTTTTGCCATTCGTGCACCCAGGTTCGTCGTTGAGTACACCATCGCAGGCGCTCCTGTCTGCGATGAAGCGTCAAGGGTAACCGCAGCCATTGTCTCCGAGCTGGTAGTCCATGCTGCCGCAAACGTCGTCGAACTGTTGGTGCTGATGGTTGTTGTCTTGCAAACGTCCCCATCTGTTGACTCAGGGATATAGACGTGGCTGCACGATCCGTTACAGCCATGCTGATAAGATGCCTGTCATCTCGACTGCGAGTGATACGAGGCCGTTGGGATCCAGCACGGCGTTCCGTATTACCCCCCTCAACCCACCGATTCCATATTCTGCTAACAGTCATTGGATCTCGTCCAACGAGAGCAGCAATGTCGTGATACGATAAACCGCAATCGCGATAGGCTACAATCCGACCTGTGTCAAAGTCGGAAACGTGATGGTACGCATTTCTCCTCCTTACACGAGGCATCACAACAACGTTTCACCATGCAACGCCGGTCAACTGCTGTTTGTGTATGAGAAATCGGTTGGAAACTTTCCTCATGTCAGCACGTTGTAGGTGTCGCCACCCGCTCAAACCTTGCGTGAATGCTCTGAAAAGCTAATGATTTGCATATCACAACATCTTCTTCCTCTCGGTTAAATTTCGCGTCTGCAGCTCGTCATTTTCATGGTGTAGCAACTTTAATGGCCAGTAGTGTATCTATCCTTCGGGCACATGTCCACCCCCACATGAAGTTTGTTTTTCTTTGGCACGATGGCATCTACCAGTAGGACAGTTAAAAGTTTCACACAGATCGCAGCGTAATAGCGTGGTTCGAAGAGAACCAGGATAAGTTAGCCGTACTTGCCTGGCCACCTAACTGTCCGGATTTAAACCAAATCGACAATCTATTGAATCAGGCTGTTTCGCCATGGATTCTCAACCAAGAAACCTAGAGCACCTGGCCACGGCACAGAAATCGGCATGGCTCCATATCCCTATCGGTACCTTCCGGAACCCCATTGACCCTCTTCTAACACGTCTCGCAGTGGTGCGCGTTGCAAAATGTGGTTGTGTAGATCTTTGTAAGTGGTCACATAAATCTTACTCGACAGTGTACAACACAAATATGATTTCAGACTATACACACATCCATTACAGTCGCCTACATTCAACTCTTTTAAACACCACGAGGAAAGGGGCCATCGTGAGCGGAGGAAGGAATGCTCCACCACGTAGGAGGCTGAACAACATGTCGATATCTCCTTTCCAGCAACGTCATAATGACCTTGCTTTTTAAGAACAAAATACGAGTCAGGAGATTCTCTGGAAAGTTTTGTCACTTTATTGAAGATTTTCTAGCTAACACAACCTTAAACATAAGGTTCAATGAGGAGTATTCTTCAGATATGAATGTTGGTTTGGGTGTTCCGCAATGAAGCGTTATGGCTAAGTTACTGTTCACCGAGCACATAAATGATTTGGTGGACAACGCTATAATTTCCTTGAAGCTGCCTGTGAATACTGCTGCAGTAAATAGAAAAGTCACTACGACAGATAATCGTAGTGAAACGAAGAAAAACCGTGACGCTTGGCGTAGAGACTAGCAACTGAACATAAACAAATGTAACTTTTTGCGCATAAATAGGCGCTGGGATTTATTATTATTATTTGATTACCATATTGACGATAAATCATTGGAAACAGGCACATGTATAAAATTTCTAATGGTATGGGACCGTAGCAGCTTAATGTGAAACTAGTTTTAGGAAAGGTAGACACAGTGTTTAGATTCATTGTAAGAGTCCTAAAGAAGTATAATTCACCGATGAACGAGGTAGCTTACCATACGCTCGTTCAACTGATTGCCGAATTTTAATTGTCAGTCTGGATGCTTAGCACGTGGTTGCTAAGACATTTTCATAGAAGGGCTGTGCGTTGCGTCACTAATTTGCCTTGTGAGCACGAGAGTCCACGGAGATGTTGAACCAACTCCATTGTCAGTGGCTAAAGGACATACGTTGTGCATAACGGATTTATTGGTAAAATTCCAGCTAACCACGTTTCAAGGAAAATCAAGCAACAAATTATTTCTTCCCACATGTACGTCTGGAAATGACATTAACGGTAACTTGGAGCTTACACAAAGCAGTGTTGATACCGTTCTTCAGGCGCTCCTTTAGCGAATAATGGAACAGAAAAGAGGTGAAGGGTGTCTCTGTAAGTATGAATGTAGATGTAAATACAATTATTCCATCAACTCTTACTTTTTCCAGGCAGAAAACGCCAACGACCTGGGTGTAGCTGTCTACTGCCTTCTGGCTCTCATAACCAGTCACTAAGTGATATCAGTGGTAATGCTACCGATGACAGTGTCATTACAGCGGAGTTACTGAATACGTATTGCAAACAAGGGAAACTCCAGCATTGGTCGTGTGAATTTGAAACCGTTTTTATTATTATTGCATATCGATTTCAATCACAGAGTGATCATCTTCAGTGCAAGACTAAGTCCCGTCGGTTCACATAATCATGCACAAAGTATAACTTCAAACAAAGGGGTTTATCGTGAAGAATATGCCAACTATCATGTAAGATTCAAAATCTTACTTGCTAATTGGCATGTTTTTCATGATAAACACCTATGCCTATAGTTATTTTTTGTGCATCATTATATGAGTTGACAGGACTTAGTCTTGCCTGCAGATGATAAATCTGTGATTGAAATCGATAAGCAATAACAATAAAAAACGATTTCAAATTTATACGACGAATGCTGGAGTTTTCCTTGTTTGTAGTACCTATTGTGTGGTTGTGGTGCACCAACTCCCCAACGGAATTTAATCTTACTAAATTTTGTTTTCCAATATTCCTTCACCAAGGAAGACCAACGAAATATTCCAGGATTCGAATCAATAGCATCTACCAACATGAATAACATAGAGGCAGATGTCTCACGTACAGCGAAGCAGCTGAAGTCACCCAATAACGGCAAGTCTTCAGGTCCAGATTTTATATCAATTTGGTACCTTCCAGATTACGCTGATACGATAGTCCCATACTTAGCAATCATATACAATCGCTCGTTTGACGGAAGACTCGTACCTAAAGACAGGAAAGTTAACAGATCACGCCAATACTTAAGAAAGGAAACAGAAGTTACCAGCTAAATTACAAATCCACATCAGTGACGTCAATTTCCAGTAGGATTTTGGAACATATATTGTGTCTGAACATTGCAAATTTACATGACAACACGATTTATTTACACATCATTATCACGGATTCAGAAAAGATCGTTCTTGTGAAACGCAACTAGCTTTTTATTCACATGAAGTAATGAGTACCATCGACAGGGGATCTCTAATTGATTCCATATTTCTAGATTTCCAGAAGACTTTTGACACTGTTCCTCACAAGCGACTTCGAATAAAACTACGTGTCAATGGAGTATCGTCTCAGCTGTGCGACTGGGTTCGTGATTTCTGTCAGAAAGGTTAGTTCTTAGTAATCGACGGAAAGTCATCGAGTAAAACAGAGGTGATATCTGGTGTTCCCCCAAAGAAGTGTTATAGGCTCTCTGCTGATCCTAATCTATATGAACGAATTATGAGACAATCTGAGCAACGCACTTCAGTTGTTTGCACATTATGCTCTCATTTACCGTCTAGCAAAGTCACCAAAGGACAATTACAAAATGAGTTTCATAAGATATCTGAAAGGTGCGAAAAGTGGCAATCGATAGTAAATAATAAAAAGTGTGAGGTCAGCCACTTGAATACTAAGAACCCGTCAAATTTAGGTTACACCATAAATCACCCAGGTCAAAAGGCTGTCAGTTCAACTAAATACACAGATAATGCAATTACAGTGGACTTAAACTAGAACGATCACACACAAAATGTTGTGGGAAAGGCGAACGAAACACTGCGTTTTACTGGCCGAACGCTTAGATGAAAGAGGGCTACTAAAGAGACTGGCTACAGCACGCTTGTCCCTCCTCTTCTGAAATATTGCTGCGCGTTATGGGATCTCTACCACACAGGATTGGCGGAGGACACTGAAAAAGTTCAAAGACAGGGAGCTCGTTTTGCATTATCGCGAAAAAGGGAAGAGAGTGTCATAGATATGATTCACTAGTTGGGGCGGCAATCATTAAAACAAGTGCGTTCTTCTATGCAGCGAGATCTTTTAACGAAACTTCCATCATCAGCTTTCTCTTCTGAATACGGAAATATTTTGTTGACGCCAAGCTACATAGGGAGAAATCTTCTCACACGGAAAGATTTAAGTTTTCGTTTTTCCCGCGCGCTATTCAGAAGCGGAACGGCACAGAAATAGTCTGAAAGTGGTTCGATAAACCATCTGCAAGGCACTTAAATGTGAATTGCAGAGTAGACATATAGAGATATAAGTACTTGTGGACGCGGTCTCAAAGGGCTACAAATATCACGGTACTCAACCTCTTTGGGAAACTCGGGGTTATAGCAGATTACTCAGATAAATCAGATAAAAGTAACGAAAGAGAAAGAATAACTTGCAAAGCTGTATACAAAGTATAAAGAAATGTTAGCGAAACACGAGGAAGAGTCGAAGTTTACATACTCCACCTAACCAAAGCCTAACCCAATATCAAAGTTTTGCGAGGCTAAACCAATACGCTACACAATGCGCGACAAGGGAAAACAGCATTTAAATAGGTTAGAAAAGAATGGCGTAACTGAATCCTTCGAAATAGCAGATAAACCATGTCGGAAGATACGGCTCTGTGGTGACTTCAAATCAACCGTGATTGCACAGTCGATAACAGATACGTATTCAATCCCGAGAACAGAAGACGTAATGGCAAAATTAGGTAGCGGAAACTACTATTCACACATTATTTTGAAAGTCGCTTATCTTCAACTACCAGTCAACACGGAAAACCAGAATGCCATGATCATAATCACATCTTTTGCTCTCTATGTATAGAATACCTTACCTTTCAGAATAATTTTTGCTCCGACGTTACACCCAAGATACTTAGAGCAGTTAATCAGAAAGATTCTAGAAGATAGTTCAGCAATATCAGGAGGTGCGATACAAGAACATTTAGGAGACTTACAAAAATTGCTTAAAGCACTAATGAAAGCTCAACTCTGCGTTAAAACGTAATTATTCTTCTTCTTTCAAGAAGAGGGAGAGTATGTAAAGCACGCAGCATCAGGAGAAATTATACGTCCAACCACCAACCACGTCCAAGGATTTGCAAAGCATCGAGTACCGAAAGAACTGAAACAGTTGCAATCGGCGTTAGGTCAAACTGGATATTATAGAATATTCATTTCTGTGGCAGTCACAATAGCCAAACACAAGCTTCTAGAAAAAGGAGGAAAATGGAATTGGTTGAAGAATTGTCAAATCGTTTTCGATACACAAAGATGCTTTAGTAAATTCTAAATGTTAAGTGATGTATGACTCTAAGAAGCAGTTAATAGTTATAGGAACTGATGCAATGTTAGCACAAAGAGTGGGAACGAAGGATTGACCTACTGTATTCACACCCAAGACTTCGAAATCAGTGCAGTAGACTTACTTTCAGGTAGAAAAAGATGTTGTAGCCCTCATATTTGCTGTAGAGAAATTTCGTGATTATTTTTACCAGCTACTAATTTTAGTAAAGATATTCTGTTCTGAAATACAGATTCCGCCAAAAAGTCAACAAAGTTTGCAAAGATGGTCATTGTTACTGTCAGCGTACAATTATAAAACACAATATCATTCTTCCCCAAAAGGCAGCAGTGCAGATATCCTATCACGTTTACCAGCTGGCATAGAATTTTGACGCATTGCCGTAAATTTGCTTTCAGATCGATGAAGTTGTAACAGGCCTGCCACTAGACGTAAAAGTGACGACGGAAGCAGTGATAGTAGTAGAGGTACTATTGAAAGTGAAATACTTAATGGAATCTAAGTGATCGTGCTGTAAGTAGCAGCTAACGTACTCTGAATTGCTGCACTCCTAAAATCTGGCAATGTATATACACTACTGGCCATTAAAAATGCTACACCACGAAGATGACGTGCTACAGACGCGAAATTTAACCGACAGGAAGAAGATGCTGTGGTACGCAAATGATTAGCTTTTCAGAGCATTCACACAAGGTTGGCGCCGGTGGTGACACCTACAACGTGCTGACATGAGAAAAGTTTCCAACCGATTTCTCATACACAAACAGCAATTGACCGGCTTTGCCTGGTGAAACGTTGTTGTGATGCCTCGTGTAAGGACGAAAAATGCGTACCATCAAGTTTCCGACTTTGATGAAGGTCGGATTGTAGCCTATCGCGATTGCGGTTTATCCTATCGCAACATTGCTGCTCGCGTTGGTCGAGACCCAATGACTGTTAGCAGAATGTGGAATCGGTGGGATCAGGAGGGTAATATGGAACGCCGTGCTGGATCCCAACGGCCTCGTACCACTCGCAGTCGTGATGACAGGCATCTTATCCGCATGGCTGTAACGGATCGTGCAGCCACGTCTCGATCCCTGAGTCAACAAATGGGGACGTTTGCAAGACAACAACCATCTACATGAACAGTTCCACCACGTTTGCGGCAGCATGGACTATCAGCTCGGAGATCACGCCTGCGGTTACCCTTGACGCTGCATCACAGACAGGAGCGCCTGCGATGGTGTACTCAACGACGAACCTGGGTGCACGAATGGCAAAACGTCATTTTTTCGGATGAATTCAGGTTCTGTTTACAGTATCATGATGGTCGCATCCGTGTTTGGCGACATCGCGGTGAACGCACATTGGAAGCGTGTATTCGTCATCGCCATACTGGCGTATCACCCGGCGTGATGTTATAGGGTGCCATTGGTTACACGTCTCGACCACCTCTTAATCGCATTGACAGCACTTTGAACAGTGGACGTTACATTACAGATGTGTTACGGCCCGTGGGTCTACCCTTTATTCGATCGCCCGCATCTCGTGGTCGTGCGGTAGCGTTCTCGCTTCCCACGCCCGGGTTCCCGGGTTCGATTCCCGGCGGGGTCAGGGATTTTCTCTGCCTCGTGATGGCTGGGTGTTGTGTGCTGTCCTTAGGTTAGTTAGGTTTAAGTAGTTCTAAGTTCTAGGGGACTTATGACCACAGCAGTTGAGTCCCATAGTGCTCAGAGCCATTTTTTGAACCTTCATTCGATCCCTGCGAAACCCTACATTCCAGCAGGATAATGCACGACCGCATGTTGCAGGTCCTGTACGGGCTTTTCCGGATACAGAAAATGTTCGACTGCTGCCCTGGCCAGCATATTCTCCAGATCTCTCACCAACTGAAAACGTCTGGTCAATGGTGGCCGAGTAACTGGCTCGTCACAATACGCCAGTCACTACTCTTGATGAACTGCGGTATCGTGTCGAAGCTGCATGGGCAGCTGTACCTGTACACGCCATCCAAGCTCTATTTGCCTAAATTCCCAGGCGTATCAAGGCCGTTATTACGGCCAGAGGTGGTTGTTCTGGGTACTGATTTCTCAGGATCTATGCAGCCAAATTGCGTGAAAATGTAATCACATGTCAGTTCTAGTATAATATATTTGTACTACATGTTTATCACCTGCATTTCTTCTTGGTGTGGCAATTTTAATGGCCCGTAGTATATAACCGCTACAGTCACAACATGGTAACCTGATATCCTGCCCCCTTCCAGAAGTTACAAACCTTTGTCAGTTTCAGATGGGGAACATGTAAACTCTGGATAGGGAAGGAGAAGTCGCTGAATCGCTGACGTCAACCAGAACCAACACCCCGCAGCAACCAGAACCCACTAAAGTTGAGCTCAGCAATTGTAGTGTCGAAGTCAGTATGGAGGTGGACCTCATCCACCTATAGAAGTAGCATTAAAAGAACAAGATGCTGTCATCACTCCCTTCGTGAATGGCGAAGGAGGGGGTTGGGGATGGGAGAAGATGTGACAGCGAGTTGCAACTCTACTGCAAGATAGCCTTCTATTTAGCAAAAAAAGGATGTATCGGGAAGCCTACCCGCCAGGCGAAGGGAGACTGCAACATATATATGTCCAAAATTAAAGCAACAAACGGAAATGTTTCAGAATGGCGTTTATTTTGACACAAAACAGTATGAACAGGTGACAGCAAAGCAGAAACAATGTAAAGAATACAGGACGTAAACAGCTGCAACATGCATAATAATAGACGAAAATGTTCTTCGTTTTTCCCAACTTAACTGTTCTGCACACACATTCCGGCAACTGGTTAATGCGTTCACTGTGGGGTGTACCCCCTCCGGCAGCAATGCGTGCCTGACAACGATGGAGCATGTTGTGAATAACGTCATCAATGTCATGTTGAGGCAATAACGAACATTCTTCCTGCGTAGCTGCTCGCAAGTCTTGAAGAGTGACTGGTAAATGCTGACGTGATGCAACCCGTCTCCCTAGTGCATCCCAGACATGCTCTGTGGGATTCAAATCGGGGGAGCGAGCAGGCCACGCCATGCTTGCAGTATTTTCCGTTTCGAAGAAAACAGCAACCACTCGTGCCCTATGAGGTCCATCATTACGAAACCCGGGCGTCCAGAACCTCACAACAACGGTACATGAGGTCCCACGATCTTGTCACGATACCTGACGGCAGTTAAACCCTTCCGATTCACCAGTACAATTTCATGAAGAGATATTCGAGTGATCAACATAATTCCTGCGCACACGTTTAGCAATCCTCCTCGACATCGGTATCTTTCCACTATGTTCGGATCTCAAAACAGTGTTCCACATGCGAATCCGTTGGGAACCACTCTCCAGACCAAATCGGTACTCATCTGTGGAAAGAACATTGGCCCACTGTTCCACTGCCCAGATGGATTGTTGACGACTCCATCCTAGACGTTCCCTTTTGTGAAAACGCGTCAGAGGCACACATACAGCGAGTCTCCGACAATAAAGGCCACTCTGTCGAAGCCTTCTCTACCCTGTTTGTCTCGATACGACACGTCCAGTGGATGCTGCGAGGACAGATGCCAATTGCTGCGCAGAAATACGGCGGTACCATCGTGCCCTTACATAACGGTGCTGTCTCTCTGATGTCAAACGTTGTCGGCCCTGCTCTGATCTTCTTCATGCAGTTTCGGTCTCTATAAACTGTCGCCACATCTGACAAATAACAGAAAGATTCACGTTAAGCCATCGGGTCATATGAGTTTGTGACTGTCCTGCTTCCATAATTCCTAAGACCTTCTGCCGCAGAGAGTCTGGTAGGCGTCTTCTCTGTGCAATACTGCACTGTCTGTGACTGTGTACACAGAAATTGTGGATGTGGGACTTCCCAGCAAACACTACTCCGTTTGATAGATGCCCTGAAGTCAATCGTTGGCGTAGTTTTCCATTGACCGAAGTGCCTTCTTCCGTGCAGAAAGAACAGATACCATCTTCTTCTTCTGTGCGAGTGCATAAACAGTGCCCGAACTCTTACGGGAATCGGCAACGCGCCGCGAGTAATGAGTATAATGGGTGGGGGCACTACGAATGTAGTGCGGGACAATACGTTGAGAATGTGGGTTTCACAGGAGGCGTGCCAGAGATCAATCCCTGCAGTCGCGGTATCCTCTGTGTCCTCGGTGGCTCAGATGGATAGAGCGTCTGCCATGTAAACAGGAGATCTCGGGTACGAGTCCCGGTCGGGGCACACATTTTCATCTGTCCCCATTGACGTATGTCAACGCCTGTAAGCAACTGAGGGTGTTCATTTCGTTGTAATTTCATTCTAACGAGCTGCATGGTCACCTATGGTATCTGTTCTTTCGGACATGTACGAAACAACAGATACCATCTTAGTATATATACTACGTTGGACGCCGGGAATACCACTTAGAATAAATAGGGCGCAGTTTCATACCATTCCGCAAACCAGGATATAAACCGGGTTCCGCAACTTAACGCGTAGTTGCAACACTGCCGAGTTCAGTAGTTCATCACAGCTTACTTGCCAAAGAGTCTCGATCCATTCGCTGAAAGAATCGCTAAACTCGTCGATGACGAGTGCGACTTTAACTCAGCAGCCCAGAGACAATGCAAGACATCACCACGGAGCAGTGTATACGCCGGGAAAGAGATAATCGCCTTTACCCTTTCGGACATAAACTCTGAAGTGTACACTGACACAGGCTAGGACTATTTGTACAACGATCACGTGAAGGCTTAGTATTTTTGCTACTGAATAATTCAGTGTTTTGGAGATGTGTCAGCAGTTATGTCAGCATACGTGACACTGTTTGCTAGGAGTGGAGCCCCTGTTCATACACGCATACCAGCGACACCTCATAGGCTGTTTTCAATGTACGGAAACTATAGTAACCACATGGATTGGTGACTAAGTGAAATTATAACACAAACCATTATTTTGTTTATTTCTACTCCCATTCAAGTTCAACTCATTGTGCCAAAATTTATTAAGATTCAGCAGATTTAGAATATCCTTGTGTTGATACAGTATCAGAGAGTTAGCTGCTTCGAAACACTTTTATCCATGTTACCAGTAGATCACTTAAATTAAGCGCTTTTAGTCTTCTTTTCCATTTCTGCAGAACATATTAGAATCATGTTGTGTCACCCTTAATCTCTTCTCAAAGTTCTCAGTTTCACTTTCAGTGCCTGAACACTATGCCAAAGCAAGCACCACTTGCAGTTAAACGCAGCTGCAGATTGTTCCGTGGTTAAGCAATGACCAGATGCATACATGAATGTGAACAGAAAAAGCGAGAAATATGTTATTGCGACTTCTGGTTCACGGTAAGTACGCATTGTACTGTATATCCCCTCCTGTTCCCTTCCCTCCCTTCCCTCCCCACCTCTCCTAGTCTTATTTCCCGTCCCGCCGTCCCTTGCTGCTTTGTGTTTCTGTAGGAGGCAGCTATCCACCACTGTTCACTATGTGTGTAAAAATATTTTGTGAGACACACACACACACACACACACACACACACACACAGACTCACACTCGCATAGCAACTCATAAAGGAGGCATGGAGAAAATTTATGTATGAAAGGAGGCAAATATTTGCTAAAGTAATTACAGTTCAACAACGCACATCACAGACGAAATATGCTGCAGAAATAATAGCTGGGCACCGTTACACAGGATGACAATTATTGAACTATATGAGAAAAAAACGTAAAATAGTTCCAAATTACGGCGTGCACACACTTTACTCAACATGTAAACGTCAGTACAGATATTCAGGTTTAGCTTATGACTTGTTCGATATGCCTGCCATTATTGGCGATGGTGTGGCGTAGACGAATGGCGAAGTTCAGCATAACTCCCTGAAGTGAAGTGTCGGAGCATCGATATTGTCGTTGATCTCCTGAATAGCTATTGCTGTACACCATGTCTTTAATATAACCCCACAAAAAGGAGTCGCATGTGTTCAGATTCGGAGATTATGGCGGCCAATCGAGGCCCATGCCAGTGACCTCTGGGTACCCCAGAACCAGAATGCGGTCTCCAAAGTGCTCCTCCAGGACATCAAACAGTCTCCTGCTTCGATGCCGTCGAGCTCCATCTTGCATGAACCACATCTTGTCTAAATCAGGGTCATTTTGGACAATGGGGATGAGATCATCTTCCTGAACCTTCGCATACCGTTAGGTAGTCACCGTGCCATCAATGAATATCGCACCGAATATTCCGTGAGTGGACATTGCACACCACACAGTTACCCGCTGAGGATGAAGAGACTTCTCGATCGCGAACTGAGGACTCTCAGTCCCCCTAATGGGCCAATTTTGCTTATTGACGAAACCATCCATTGTAAGTGGGCTTCGTCGCTAATCTAAACCATATTCACATCAAAGTCCTATTCGTTAATTCTATGGACAGTAGTGTTGTCGAAACACAACCGCTATTCCATAGCCCTGGGGCTTAATGGCTGATGGCTTTGAATTTTGTATGGGAAGAGATGCAGATCTTCAATAACATTTTGTCGCAGTGTCTCCCTGTTGATTCCAACCTGTTTTGCAACTCGTCTGATCGATTTCCTGGGGCTGGTTTGAAACACAGCGCGTATGTTCCCGATGTTTTCAGGCGTTTTCATCCTTTGTGGTCGACCGACATAGCTAACACTGTCATTAGGAAACTACCCGTTCTATCAAACTTGCGAATCAAATTCTTGATTGTTAGCACACTTGCACCGGTTGTCTTCAGCTTGAACTCGGTCGCGAACTTCCTTTGAGCCGCAGCTGGGCTGCTATGGCTCCCATAGTGGGCCGTCACAAGCTCCAAACTCTCAGGCACGCTGTACCACGACATTTTCACGTACACATGGCCAACAACAACAAAGCGCGTGTGCATGCGCATACTAATTCCCATCATGCCCCGCGGCATGCCGCGCAGTTTGAATGTCCTAATTCAAATCGTTCAGACGTTATGACTATTTTATTTCATACAGTTCAATAATTATCACCCTGTATGTTGCTTTGTATGTGTATGTGTAAGTGTGTGTGTGTGTGTGTGTGTGTGTGTGTGTGTGTGTGTGTGCGTGTGTGTGCGTATAACAAACTGTTAGGCATATAATGAACGACTGGACAGCTGCCTCCCACAGGAGCACAAAAACAGCATATGATCGGTAATTGCGTCATGAGGCCGGGGGTAGGGGAGATGCGAGGAAGGATAGGGTACTAATGATCGGTATAGTGTTATGTACATTTATTGAGAGCCATAAATTCAATTAACGTTTTAGTAAGGACATGAAATATGCATCCAAATTGTTGTTGTATTATCACATGCAAGTGTGTAAAATATGGAACGAAATTTAAGATACAGTGGGGTATTTAACTCGAATGTATAAAGCCTGTTATATTACTCTTCGTTAACTAGCCTTGAACACATTCCTTGGGGTTAATAAATATCGAGACGTTTACGTAATGGATGGCTGAAAATGATTTTTTAGGCTATAGAAGCACCGAAGTGTAGTGGCTTGAAATGTGTTCCCAATGAAAAATGTGAAACCGCTAGCGATTAAGCAGTCCACACTAAAATGCAAGAAAACGTTCAAGCGACACATTACCATGCCACACAGTGATTCGATGTCTACAGCCCGCCATGAATTAACCAGACGTTTTTATTACGAAACTGCTTATAACCTTGTAATCACAGACTTAAAACAAGATTACATAAGTTCCGACGTATGAATCAAAGATAATATAATAGGTCGTATTCGTAGTAAACACTGATCCTCCTCGTTAAGACAGATATCGGTTTTTGAGATGGAAAGCGAATAGATGTTGCGTGAACAGGTATCCCAGAAGATATGAGAGGATGAAAAGCCATTACGGTCAAGAGTCCTATTTCACTGATGCTTGCTGCGTCATCTGCTATTGGAGAGGTTGCTCATTGTTAGCATTGATACTGAGATGGTAGTTTGTCTGACTTTGACTATGTGCATCATAGAGTGGGGCAACATAGAAGTCTCGGCGTGAACCTCACGTATGACGAAGGGATTTACACACATCAAAAATAGTTTTGCATCACCCCGGTTCCCGGAACTGCTGAAGATAGACGTTGACTGTGGGTATTGTATCACAGACACAGTCCCTTTGACTGTTCAGGGATGTCGCTAACCCCGCCCAAAGATGTAAACAAACCATGAATGAGCAGCGCCTGTTAGATGGAGGGGTCCGAGAGACGATCAGTTCCAGTCATTCCACCAGGAAGGAAGTACACGGTTCGTGTTGTTGTAGTTCAGCCATGGCCAGACGGTCAACACCAAGGGCGTCTGCATTGTTACTTAGTGCCAAGAAGGGCTCTAAACAAGGGAAGTGTCCAGGCGTCTCGGAGTGAACCAAAGCGATGTTGTTCGGACATATAGGAGATACAGAGAGACAGGCACTGTCGATGACATGCCTCACTCAGGCCGCCCAAGGGCTACTACTGCAGTGGATGACCCCTACCTACGGATTACGGCTCTAAGGAACGCTGACAACAACGCCACCATGTCGAATAATGCTGTTCGTGCAGCTACAGGACGTCGTGTTACGACTCAAACTGTGTGCAATTGGCTGCATGATTCGCAACTTCACTCCCGACGTCCATGGCGAGGTCCATTTTTGCAACCACGACACCATGCAGTGCGGTACAGATGGGTCCAACAACATGCCGAATGGACTGCTCAGGATTGACATCACGTTCTCTTCACTGATGAGTGTCGCATATACTTTCGAGCAGACAATCGTCGGAGATGTGTTTGGAGGCAACCCAGTCAGGCTGAATGTCTCAGACACACTGTCCAGCGAGTGCAGCAAGGTGGAGGTTTCCTGCTGTTTTGGGGTGGCATTATGTGGGGCCGACGTACGCAGCTGGTGGTCAAGGAAGGCACCGTAACGGCTCTACGATACCTAAATGCCATCCTCCGACCGATAGTGCAATCATATTGGACGCACATTGGCGGGGCAATCGTCTCTATGGACAATTCGGGCCCCCATCGTGAACATCTTGTGAATGACTTCCTTTGGGGTAACAATACCGTCTGACTAGAGTGGCCAGCATGTTCTCCAGACATGAACGCTATCGAACATGATTGGGATATATTGAATATGGCTGTTTATGGACGACTGTGACCCACCAACCACTCTGAGGCATCTACAGCAAATCGCCGTTGAGGTGTGAGACAATGTGAACCAACGGTGCCTTGATGAGCTTGTGGATAGTATGCCTCGACGAATACAGTCATGCATCAATGCAAGAGATCGTGCTATTGGGTATCAGAGGTACCGGTGTGTACAGCAGTCTGGACCACCATCTCTGAAGGTCTCGCTGTATGGTGGTATAACATGCAATGTGTGGTTTTCATGAACAGTAAAAAGGATGGAAGTGAAGTTTACGTTGATCTCTATTCCAATTTTCTGTACAGGTTCCGAAACTCTCGGAATTGAGGTGATGGAAAACATTTTTTGGTGTGTTTATAATACTGTATATTCCATCACATGCCCATTGTCTAAATGCTTAAATGTTTCCAGCTCATCAATTAACGGGATGCATGTGAATCCACTGCGCTTCACAGGTGTCGAGGTGCAACAGGTGCTACATGCACAGGTTTCTGTTAGGTTGCACGCCCTGGGTTAATATAAAGACAATTTATTGGAAAATATTCACGTTCTCATTTCAAATGGTTCAAATGGCTCTGAGAACTATGGGACTTAGCTTCTGAGGTCATCAGTACCCTAGAACTTAGAACTACTTAAACCTAACTAACCTAAGACATCACACACGCCCATGCCCGAGGCAGGATTCGAACCTGCGACCGTAGTGGTCGCGCGGTTCCAGACTGTAGCGCTTAGAACCGCTCGGCCATCCCGGTCGGCGTTCTCATTTAAGTGCACGATGAAATTCTGTTGCACTGCTCGCAGAACTTCCTATGGCGTGGCTCATTTAATGGTGAAATAGTTTCCATGCATGTCACTACCAGCGTGTACTTCTTCACCCTGACAGACTCCCTGTTCAGAATATTGTACTTGGTTCTACAGTCAGATAAGGCGATGACTTCATGAATCATTTTCATTCAAAGTCCGTAACGACCATGTATGGGCACACATCAACCAATGTAGCACAAGAATCACAATTTCAGTAAACACTTTCCCTGAACATTTGGCAGGGGTTATCCGTGAGATTTTAATTTGGCAAAACGTTTTTACTGCATGGATATCTGGATATTTGTATCAAAGCTTTTTGAATTACATCCTGCCGGAGTTTCCGGTACTTGAAGATTCGTTGCTAGATCTACGCAGCCGGATGTTAAACATGTACAGTGGTGTACCAGCGCGCTTTAGTAATACAGAGGTGCATTAAACGACTGAAGAGTACTGAGAACGATTTATTAGCATGAGGCGCATCAGTACGTTGAGAACCGTGATCACTAGATTTAAACTCAAATGTCTTCAGCTTGAAGGATCACTTGAAGACACAGGTGCGTACAAACGTAGTCGGCAGCCTAAATGTAAAGGAACTCTATCAGCCGGCCGCGGTGGTCTAGCGGTTCTGGCGCTGCAGTCCGGAACCGCGGGACTCCTACGGTCGCAGGTTCGAATCCTGCCTCGGGCATGGGTGTGTGTGATGTCCTTAGGTTAGTTAGGTTTAAGTAGTTCTAGGTTCTAGGGGACTTATGACCTAAGATGTTGAGTCCCATAGTGCTCAGAGCCATTTGAACCATTTGAACTCTATCAACAGGGAAAAGACAATGGCAGAGAACCCATCAGTACTCTAATGTGAAAGTCCACTTTCCAGAAGACTGTGATGAACGGATTGGACAAGCGGTAAACGATTTTTACAGTCAATAACATTGTGCGGGGTGGCGCATTAGTTAGCACACTGGGCTCGCATTCGGGAGGATGACGGTTAAAACTCGCATCTGACCATCCAGAACCGGGATGAGGACGGTCGATTTCCTTCAGCATCCTTCCCTAAAAAGAGCTTGTCCTTCTTTTCTAATTATTGCGCTGTTGAAGGGACATTAAACCCTTATCTTCCTTCCTTCTTTTTACCGCAAATAATAAGAATGCATATCTGCAACAGAAACTTCACTAGAGACCTCAACAGGATAGGCGTAAGAAAACCCCAAACTGTTCGTGAGACTCAGTAACAGTGATTTAAACACCACATTGTCTTCGCGTAAGTGGTATAAGGATCAGCAAATAACTCTATACAAGTGGCTAAGCAAATTGAAACATCAGTTTTCCGACAATATCACCACTTCATACGCTTCAGGACATAGACTGTAATCAAAACATTTAATTATCAGCTAATGTGTGCTCTGAAAACACTTACATAACTGGGGGCCGAACCGCAAAATAACCCCGTTTTGGGTGTGGAGCGACGGTGGCGTGGATGGACTGCTGTGGCCTATTGCGGGGTTGTGAACCTGTGAGGGCTACGGCGGTACGAAGCCTCTCCGCCGTTTCTAGGTCCCCAGTTTAAGTGCACAATACACAATACAACGCCATTTCTTGCAGAGATTTATTCATTTATTTACACGTCAGGTTCCCTAGCACCAAATTGAGGAGCAAATCTCCAAGGTCATGGAACATGTCAGTACATGGAATTACAACACAAAAGAACAGATAAAAATAAAATGTTTATGAATTTGAAAAAAGTCAGTCCATAAGTTTAAGTAAACGCAATCAACAATGCCACAAGAATCAGCTTAATTTTTCAAGGAACTCCTCGGCGAATAGAAGGAGTGACCCATGAGGAAACCTTCAATTTCGGTTTGAAAGCGCCTGGCTCACTGCTAAGATTTTTCAATTCGAGTAGTAGCTTATTGAAAATTGATGTAGCGGTATACTGCACATCTTTCTGTACAAGAGTCCGATCCAAATGCAGGTTTGATTTCTGCTGCGTATTAACTGAGTGAAAACTGCTTATTCTTGGGAATAAGCTAATATCGTTAACAATAAATGACATTACGAATTATGTATATTGAGAAGCAAACGTCAAAATACCCAGACTCTTGAAAAGGGGGAGACAAGAGGTTCGTGAACCTACACCACTTATTGTCCGAACCGCCTGTTTCAGAGCCAAAAATATCCTTTTAGAATGGGAAGAGTTACCCCAAAATATAATACCATACGACATAAGCGAATGAAAATAGGCAAAGTAGACTAATTTTCGTGCCGAACGATCACATGCTTCAGATACCGTTCGAACAGCAAAAATGACAGCATTAAGTCTTTGAACGAGATCCTGAATGTGGGCTTTCCACGACAGCTTACTATCTATCTTAACACCTAGAAGTTGGAACTGTTCAGCATCACTAATCATATGCCCATTCTGTGAAATTAAAACGTCAGGTTTTTTTGAATTGTATGTTAGAAACTGTAAAAACTGAGCCTTACTGTGATTTAACGTTAGTTTATTCTCTACAAGCCATGAACTTAGGTCATGAACTGGTCTATTTGTAACAAGACCAATGTTGCGCACAACATCCTTTACTACCAAGCTAGTGTCATCAGCAAACAGAAATGTTTTAGAGTTACCGGTAATACTAGAGGGCAAATCATTTATATAAATAAGGAACAGGAGTGGTCCCAACACTGATCCCTGGGGCATACCCCGTTTGACTGTACCCCACATCACAGCCATTCTGAACATTTTGACTAATGACCTTTTGGCTGTCTGTTGCTAAAGTAAGAGGTGAGCCAATTGTGAGCTACTCCCCATATTCTGTAATGGTCCAACTTCTGGAGGAATATTTTGTTATCAACACAATCGAATGCCTAAGTTAAATAAAAAAATTCGCCTAGCGTTCGAAACCTTTTGTTTAACCGATCCAGTACCTTACAGAGGAAGGAGAATATAGCATTTTCAGTTGTTGAACAACTTCTAAAACCGAGCTGTACAGTTGATAGCAAATCTTGTGATATAAAATGATGAATTATCCTTACATACACAGCCTTTTCAATAGCTTTAACCAACACTGATGGTGTAGAAATAGGTCTAAAAGTGTCTACATTATCCCTTTCTCCCTTTTTATAAAGCCGCTTTACTACTGCGTACTTTAATCAATCAGGAAACTGACCATTCCTAAAGGAAAAATTACAAATCTGGCTAAATACAGGACTAACATATGCAGCACAATACTTTAATATTCTGCTAGGCACTCCATCATATTCATGAGAGCGCTTAGTCTTCAGTGATTTAATTGATGAATCAGTCTCGCCCTTGTCTGTATCACAGAGGAGTATTTCAGACATAAATCTCGGAAAGGCATTTGCCTAGAAAGATATATGATTCCCTGTAGAAACTAAATTTTTATTTAATTCCCCAGCAATGCTCAGAAAATGATTGTTAAATACTGTACTTATATCTGATTTATCAGTAACAGAAATATTTTTACTACGAACTGTCTTTATATACCTTGTGCTGCTGACCAGACACATCACAACTGACCATATGGTTTTAATTTTATCCTGTGAATTAGCTATTCTATTTGCGTGCCACATATTCTTTGCCTTCCTAATAACATTTTTAAGCACCTTACAATACTGTTTGTAACGGACTACTGCAGCTTGATTGTGACTACTTCTAACATTTTGATGTAATTCCCGCATTGTTCTACATGATATCCTTATCCCACTAGTCAGCCACCCAGGCTGCCTGTTACTGCTAGTACTCCGTTTATAACGTTCTAATGGAACGGAACTCTCAAAGGACATGTGAAATGCATCAAGGAAAGCATTATGTTTATCATCTACGTTATCGGCACTATAAACATCCTGCCATCTTGTTCCTTGACAAGGTTTAAAAAACTCTCTAATGCTGTTGGATTAACTTTCCTACATAGTTTGTAATTAAATATGACATTGGTTTGAGTACAAAAGCCTTTTAGTGTTAAAATTTGTGCATCATGGTCTGAAAAGCCATTCACATTTTTGTAACAAAATTCCCATCTAGTAATGAAGAATAAACAAAAATATTGTCTACGGCTGTGCTACTGTTCTCCTGCACTCTAGTGGAAAAAAACAATCTGCACCAGATCATATGAATTTAGGAGATCTACCAACATCAGTTTTCTTGCACCACCATATACAAAATATATGTTGAAGTCTCCTCATATAACTGATTTCTGGTACTTCCTATAAAGTGAATCAAGAATCCCCTCTAGCTTGAGCAGAAATGCTCCGAAGTCAGAGTTGTTGTTGTTGTTGTGGTCTTCAGTCCTGAGACTGGTTTGATGCAGCTCTCCACGCTACTCTATCCTGTGCAAGGTTCTTCATCTCCCAGTACCTACTGCAACCTACATCCTTCTGAATCTGCTTAGTGTATTCCTCCCTTGGTCTCCCCCTACGATTTTTACCCTCCACGCTGCCCTCCAATACTAAATTGGTGATCCCTTGATGCCTCAGAACATGTCCTACCAACCGATCCCTTCTTCTGGTCAAGTTGTGCCACAAACTTCTCTTCTCCCCAATCCTATTCAATACTTCCTCATTAGTTATGTGATCTACCCATCTAATCTTCAGTATTCTTCTGTAGCGCCACATGTCGAAAGCTTCTATTCTCTTCTTGTCCAAACTATTTACCGTCCATGTTTCACTTCCATACATGGCTACACTCCATACAAATACTTTCAGAAATGACTTCCTGACACTTAAATCTATACTCGATGTTAACAGATTTCTCTTCTTCAGAAACGCTTTCCTTGCCATTGCCAGTCTACATTTTATATCCTCTCTACTTCGACCATCATCAGTTATTTTGCTCCCCAAATAGCAAAACTCCTTTACTACTTTAAGTGTCTCATTTCCTAATCTAATAGCCTCAACATCACCCGACTTAATTCGACTACATTCCATTATCCTCGTTTTGCTTTTGTTGATGTTCATCTTATATCCTCCCTTCAAGACACTATCCATTATGTTCAACTGCTCTTCCAAGTCCTTTGCTGTCTCTGACAGAATTACAATGTCATCGGCGAACCTCAACGTTTTTATTTCTTCTCCATGGATTTTAATACCTACTCCGAATTTTTCTTTTGTTTCCTTTACTGCTTGCTCAATATACAGATTGAATAACATCGGGGAGAGGCTACAACCCTGTCTTACTCCCTTCCCAACCACTGATTCTCTTTCATGCCGCTCGACTCTTATAACTGCCATCTGGTTTCTATACAAATTGTAAATAGCCTTTCGCTCCCTGTATTTTACCCCTGCCACCTTTAGAATTTGAAAGAGAGTATTCCAGTCAACATTGTCAAAAGCTTTCTCTAAGTCTACAAATGCTAGAAACGTAGGTTTGCCTTTCCTTAATCTTTTTTCTAAGATAAGTCGTAAGGTCAGTATTGCCTCACGTGTTCCAGTGTTTCTACGGAATCCAAACTGATCTTCCCCGAGGTCGGCTTCTACTAGTTTTTCCACTCGTCTGTAAAGAATTCGTGTTAGTATTTTGCAGCTGTGGCTTATTAAACTGATTGTTCGGTAATTTTCACATCTGTCTACACCTGCTTTCTTTGGGATTGGAATTATTATATTCTTCTTGAAGTCTGAGGGTATTTCGCCTGTTTCATACATCTTGCTCACCAGATGGTAGAGTTTTGTCAGGACTGGCTCTCCCAAGGCCGTCAGTAGTTCCAATGGAATGTTGTCTACTCCGGGGACCTTATTTCGACTCAGGTCTTTCAGTGCTCTGTCAAACTCTTCACGCAGTATCGTATCTCCCATTTCATCTTCATCTACATCCTCTTCCATTTCCATAATATTGTCCTCAAGTGCATCGCCCTTGTATAGACCCTCTATATACTCCTTCCACCTTTCTGCTTTCCCTTCTTTGCTTAGAATTGGGTTTCCATCTGAGCTCTTGATGTTCATACAAGTGGTTCTCTTATCTCCAAAGGTCTCTTTAATTTTCCTGTAGGCAGTATCTATCTTACCCCTAGTGAGATAAGCCTCCACATCCTTACATTTGACCTCTAGCCATGCCTGCTTAGCCATTTTGCACTTCCTATCGATCTCATTTTTGAGACGTTTGTATTCGTTTTTGCCTGCTTCACTTACTGCATTTTTATATTTTCTCCTTTCATCAATTAAATTCAATATTTCTTCTGTTACCCAAGGATTTCTACTAGCCCTCTTCTTTTTACCTACTTGATCCTCTGCTGCCTTCACTACTTCATCCCTCAAAGCTACCCATTCTTCTTCTACTGTATTTCTTTCCCCCATTCCTGTCAATTGTTCCCTTATGCTCTCTCTGAAACTCTCTACAACCTCTGGTTCTTTCAGTTTATCCAGGTCCCATCTCCTTAAATTCCCACCTTTTTGCAGTTTCTTCAGTTTTAATCTACAGGTCATAACCAATAAATTGTGGTCAGAGTCCACATCTGCCGCTGGAAATGTCTTACAATTTAAAACCTGGTTCCTAAATCTCTGTCTTACCATTAAATAATCTATCTGATACCTTTTAGTATCTCCAGGGTTCTTCCATGTATACAACCTTCTATCATGATTCTTAAACCAAGTGTTAGCTATGATTAAGTTGTGCTCTGTGCAAAATTCTATCAGGCGGCTTCCTCTTTCATTTCTTAGCCCCAATCCATATTCACCTACTACGTTTCCTTCTCTCCCTTTTCCTACACTCGAATTCCAGTCACCCATGACTATTAAATTTTCGTCTCCCTTCACTATCTGAATAATTTCTTTTATTTCATCATACATTTCTTCAATTTCTTCGTCATCTGCAGAGCTAGTTGGCATATAAACTTGTACTACTGTAGTAGGTGTGGGCTTCGTATCTATCTTGGCCACAATAATGCGTTCACTATGCTGTTTGTAGTAGCTTACCCGCATTCCTATTTTCCTATTCATTATTAAACCTACTCCTGCATTACCCCTATTTGACTTTGTGTTTATAACCCTGTAGTCACCTGACCAGAAGTCTTGTTCCTCCTGCCACCGAACTTCACTAATTCCCACTATATCTAACTTTAACCTATCCATTTCCCTTTTTAAATTTTCTAACCTACCTGCCCGATTAAGGGATCTGACATTCCACGCTCCGATCCGTAGAACGCCAGTTTTCTTTCTCCTGAGAACGACATCCTCTTGAGTAGTCCCCGCCCGGAGATCCGAATGGGGGACTATTTTACCTCCGGAATATTTTACCCAAGAGGACGCCATCATCATTTAATCATACAGTAAAGCTGCATGCCCTCGGGAAAAATTACGGCCGTAGTTTCCCCTTGCTTTCAGCCGTTCGCAGTACCAGCACAGCAAGGCCGTTTTGGTTATTGTTACAAGGCCAGATCAGTCAATCATCCAGACTGTTGCCCTTGCAACTACTGAAAAGGCTGCTGCCCCTCTTCAGGAACCACACGTTTGTCTGGCCTCTCAACAGATACCCCTCCGTTGTGGTTGTACCTACGGTACGGCTATCTGTATCGCTGAGGCACACAAGCCTCCCCACCAACGGCAAGGTCCATGGTTCATGGGGGGAAGTCAGAGTTAGGGGACCTATAAACAACAACAATTAGGAGTTCAGTTTTACTAAATTCAACAGCCCCTATACAACATTCAAGTATCTGTTCAGTGTAGTGCAGTGATACGTCTATGGACTCAAATGGAATACTGTTTTTTACGTACATTGCCACTCCCCCACCCCGCAAAGAACTCCCTGAAAAACAGCCAGCTAATCTGCATTCTGATAAAGGAAGCCTCTGAATTATCAAATTATTTAAGTGGTGCTCCGATATACCAATAATTTCAGCGTCAACATCTATAAGCCATTCACTAACTTTATCTCTAATACCTCTTATATTCTGATGAAATATGCTAATTCCTTCTCTACTTGGAAACATGACGTCTTGCGAAAGTGAGCCCTTACTTAGAGGAACTTCCTTTAAGCAGGTATACCTATCAACTGACTTCAATCTAAAAAGGGTGCAACTCTAACACCAACTACTACAGGAATTTTTCCATCAGTAATCCCACCATCACCCACTACACTGTTACCTGTAAGCTTTGCCGGCCTCACTTTCCCATACCTATTGAGGTATAGACCATGCCTAGTGAAACCAGATCTACTGATAGACCCAACTGGCATCACTGAAATGTGACGCATGCCAGTTCCTATTCCCCACCGCCCTTCACCCTCCTCAACATTTCTAGTTCCTCCTTTGCGCGTTGTAACTGCACCTGAACGGCACAGGTCTTACCCTCCTACTCCTTTATCAACTTATTTCACTACAGATTCTGTTTTCCCAGGAGAGGATATCGCTAAAATGCCCACTGGCTTCCCCACTGCATTCCCCCAATAAAATTACTTTGAACAAATCCCACACCGTGACCTATACTCACAGAACTACGACAGAGGCCACGCTTTTCACTCATAGTAAAATTTTACAGTTACTGAAAAATACTGCACGTCTACGTTACTAAGTTCAGTTACACTAGTGGAACTATTTATGGAACTAACAATAACTGTCTCGAAATTCTCTGTCTACTAAGAAAGCAACTACTTATATTAATACTACTACGTCACAGCTAATACTAATACCAATAAAACTTCACAAAATTGTCAGCTAAATCCAAAAATTCACGCGGCCACTGGGACACTCAATGAAGTTAAAACACTAAATGAAAACTTTTCTCTAAAATATTTCATTACAAACAATTATAAACGTCAGCTGAAAACAAGAGCATAAAATTTATTACAACGACTTCAACGCTCAGAAAACTCTAAAAAACACAGCGAGCGAACGATTCCAAAAGTTTATTACATCGTTATTTCGCCACAAACAGCACGAAACACTGCTGAAAACTATTAAATTTAATAACTGTATAACAGTGCATAAATAACTTTGTCAACACTTAGCTTTACAATCGCATGTAATTACACTACTGAGGCGTGAGGATTGGACGAACTACGTAAGCACACTCGCAAATAACAGATCACTCGTGTCAATAACATAGGAAGAAAGACTGAGATTAATGAAAATTCACTAATAAGTTACTTTTACAGCATATATTAACACAAACTTTAAAATAAGTAACTGATGACTAATACTTTATCAAATATTGACGAGCAATTTCAACAGCAGTCCAGCACACGTGACGTCACACCAAAGAGACGTTGGACATTTCACATTAATACATTAACAAATTGGCCTGCTTAATTGTACAGCTGTCAAGGGCAAGCTAACACACGGTAGCTCCTTTATAACATTCTTTTACGTCCCCACGTCGTCTATCTTACTGCGCTAATTCCATAGAACAGCCTTGCGCATACACACCGCTCCACTGCCATGACTTACACTATGTTATCAAAGGTGTCCGGACACCTGGCTGAAAATGACTTACAAGTTCGAGGCGCCCTCCATCGGTAATGCTGGAATTCAATATGGTGTTGGCACACCCTTAGCCAAGATGAAAGTTTCCACTCTCCCAGGTATACGTTCAATCGGGTGGTGGAATGTTTCTTGGAGAATGGCAGCCCATTCTTCACGAAGTGCTGCACTAAGGAGAGGTATCGGTGTCGGTCGGTGAGGCCTGGCACGAAGTCGGCGTTCCAAAACATCCCAAAGGTGTTCTATAGGATTCAGATCAGGACTCTATGCAGGACAGTCCGTTACAGGGATGTTATTGTCGTGTAACCACTCCGCCACAGGCCGTGCCTTATGAACAGGTGTTGGATCGCGTTGAAAGATGCAGTCGCCATCCCGCAATTGCTCTTCAACAATGGGAAGCAAGAAGGTGCTGAAAACATCAATGTAGGCTTGTGATGTGATAGTACCACGCAAAACAACAAGGGGTGCAAGTCCCCTCCATGAGAAACACGACCACACCATAACACCACCGCCTCCGAATTTCACTGTTGGCACTACACATGCTGGCAGATGACGTTCACCGGGTATTCGCCATACCCACACCCTGCCGTCTGATCGCCACATTGTGTACCGTGATTCGTCACTCCACACAACGTTTTTCCACTGTTCAGTCGTCCAGTGTTTACGCTTCTTACACCAAGCGAAGCGCCGTTTGGCATTTACGAGCGTGATGTGTGGCTTATGAGTAGCCGCTCGACCATGAAATCCAAGTTTTCTCATCTTCAGCCTAACTCTCATAATACTTGCAGTGGATCCTGATGCAGCTTGGAATTCCTGTGTGGTGGTCTGGATAGATGTCTGCCTATTATACATTATGACCCTGTTCAACTATCGGCGGTCTCCATCAATCAACAGACGAGGTCGGCCTGTACGCTTTTGTACTGTACGTGTCCCTTCACGTTTCCACTTCTCTATCACATCGGAAACATTGTACCTAGAGATGTTTAGGACTGTGAAAATCTCGCGTACATACGTATGACACAAGTGACACCCAATCACCTGACCACGTTCGAAGTCCGTGAGTTCCTCGGAACTTCCCATTCTGCTATCTCACGATGTCTAATGACTGCTCAAGTCGCTGATATAGAGTACCTGGCAGTAGGTGGCTGCACAATGCACCTAATATGAGAAACGTATGTTTTTGGGGGTGTCCGGTTACTTTTGATCACATAGTGTATGTCAGCGATGAAAGTTTACGTGACTGGCTAGTGTGAGTTTCGCACCATCTACAACGATGCAAATCGACCTGTGTGCCCTTATCACGGGGTGACTAATATTATGTCTTGTGAGCTTTTGTCAACATGAAAAGTAGGGGATTTGAACTGCTCCTCCTGATTAGGAGTGCAGTGGCTTAGCCGTTGCTCTACGTCACACAGTGTTTTTTACAGACACATTTGAACAGCCAACACATATCTCTTCTCCGTCGAGTTCGTCGCTGGCTACTCTTCGCTGTCAACCTGTGCACGCACATCTACACAAGGACATCAGTTGCAGTGGAAGCACGAAATGTTAAACGTCACGACACTGCAGATAGCGCGGTAGGACCACGCGTGCTGATGAGCTCTCAACACGTGGTGGCACGCAACGTAAACGAAGTACGTTCCCGCGCTACCACTGCGAAACTAACAGTCGAGGCAGACTGGAAAGGAAAACTAATTTCTGTAAAACAAGGTAACCCGTCAAATCACAGACTTTTTATGAGAAAAGAAGCTATCCAGCCATTGCAACGTATAGGATGATTCAACTAAGATGGTAATCGCAATTATTACCAGAATCGTTTAAATTATTGTAATTCAGTTTCAGCAAGAATTACAACTCAATTTATGTAAAAAAAAAGTGTTGTTTGAAGGGCACTGCAATGCTACACCAAACTTAAGAAGTCAGTCTGTAAAGGAAGCGAACAAAATAGATTTTATGACTGCTGTTGCGCGTAGTCTGCACGTCGATTTAAATCTACATATGTACTCTGCAAGCCATCGGAAGGTGAAAGGCTGAGGCTACCTTATAACGCTGCTTGCGACTCTCTTGCCTGTTTCACTCGTGAGTGGAGCGAGAGACAACTGTCTATCTACTTCTATACGGCTCTTGATTTCTCTCGTCTTGTATTTCCGGTCCTTACGCGAGATGTATCTTGATGGCTGTAGAAGCTTTCTGCAGCCTCTCACAAATGATAGTTCTCTAAATTTTCGTAATGCTATAAACTTCAAGCAGCAAGTGTTCACAGCGTCTATACATTCTTCAGTAACAGCTTTTTGCCAAAATAACGTCTTCTTCCTTCCAGAGATTCTCACTTCAGTTCATGGAGGATACCCGTAATAACCTACAGTTGAAATCTACAAATAAGTAATCTAGCAGCACACCTCTGAACGGCTTCGTTGTCTTTCTACAGGGTGAAAAGTATTTAAACCGACAAACTCTGGGAGGTTGTAGCGGACATCAAAACAAATATTTTTCCTTAATGTCATTTTTTTCCTATGAGGATTATTTAAACCGGAGGAGGCTGTATTACGCTCTTACGTTGTTAGAGGCCGTATTACGATCCTCGGTTGCTAGAGGGCGTATTACGCTCTTCATTTGTAGGCAACTGCTGTCCACCAGTGTGGTAGTGCATTGTTTCTGTTTACTAATGGAGCGATACACCTGGAGTGAGTACACTAATATGGCTGGTCTGCGTGAGACCGGGTCATTTGGCAGATTACCTGGACAGGGACGCCGTCGCACGGTAAGAACGCTGCAATGGGGACGAATCAGTAGAATGTAAGAACAATCCTTCGAGAGCAATTGTTACGTCCATTTCTCTTACAGCGTGTCCACAACCTGGAACCAGTTGATTGCCCACCCAGAACACAGTTTTCACAGTGGTACCTGGAACAGTGTGAAATGCATCCTACATTTCCATCCTCTGTGTTGCTTACCGATGAAGCAACGTCCGGGGCTGATGGAGTCTTCAACATGCACAATTCGTATGTTTTGAGTGAGGATAACCCACATGCCACAGTTACTAGCGCTCATCAAGTGCGGTTCTTCGTCAATGTGTGGGTCGGTGTTGTTGGGGACTGTTTCCGTGGTACTGTTACAAACTATGCAGAAGACTATATGTATCAATTTGAGGTACGGAGCCCGGTCTTGAAATGACCGAGTCGTAAGATATAATCTAAAATCGTTTTGATACCGTTGACAGTGCAATGGATGTACCGGTACTGTTGTTGCTAAGTATGGAGGGGGTAACATTCAGAGGTAGTAATATGGACGAGAACAAGAAAAAGGTCTAGTAAACATGGCTCTAAAATAAATAGATTAAGAGTTATGGGCATTAGTTCAGTAGAACAGATGTGTTACGCAGTGGCGGAATTGAATAAGTGCTCATTGCTCTTAATTCATACATTTTAGAGACCATATTTTCAGCGCATTTTTTTCTTCTTTTGATCCATGCTAGCTCCTTCAAGAATATGGAAACCACAGAACTTGCAGTAGAAGATACGTGTTTCACAGCAACGCAGATGAACTAGTGCTCATAGCTCTTCAGGCACGCATTTTGAGAGCCCATGTTGACCAAACATTTTTTCCTTGCTTTCGCCCGCTATACCTCTTCAAAAATGGCTCTGAGCACTATGGGACTTAACATCTGAGGTCATCAGTCCCCTAGAACTTAGAACTACTTAAACCTAACTAACCTAAGGACATCACAAGCATCCATGCCCGAGGCAGGATTCGAACCTGCGACCGAAGCGGTCGCGCGGTTCCGGCCACAGCAGCCGGCTATACCTCTTCCTACAATCATACCGGTAAATGAACAAGTACCGGTATATTTATTACGAGGGTTGCCCAGAAAGTAACGCACGGTATTTTTTTTTCAACAGCTGTTTATTGGATATAATGAGAATTACACATACTAAAGAATGGTGTTTTATCTTCACGTGAGCTCCCGAGGCCAACTGCACGGCGTCCATGGAGACGAGGCGCACGCCAGAGCTTAAGCTAAGTCTTGGTGTTGACTTACACCAAGAAGAAATGCAGATGATTAACGGGTATTCATTGGACAAATATATTATAGTAGAACTGACATGTGATTACATTTTCACGCAATTTGGGTGCATAGATTCTGAGAAATCAGTACCCAAAACAACCACATCTGGACGTAATAGCGGCCTTGATACGCCTGATCATTGAGTCAAACAGAGCTTCGACGGCGTGTACAGGTACAGCTGCCCTTGCAGCTTCAACACGATACCACAGTTCATCTAGAGTAGTGACTGGCGTCTTGAGACGAGCCAGTTGCTCGGCCAACATTGACCAGACGTTTTCAATTGGTGAGACATCTGGAGAATGTGCTGGCCAGGGCATCAGTCGAACATTTTCTGTAGCCAGAAAGGCCCGCAGAGGACCTGCAACATGTTGTCGTGCATTATCCTTATGAAATGTGGGGTTTCGCAGGTATCGAATGAGGGGTAGCGCCACGGGTCGTAACACATATGAAATGTAACATCCACTGTACAAAGTGCCGTCAATGCGAACAAGAGGTGAGCGAGACGTGTAACCGATGGCACCCCATACCATCTCGTTGGGGTATCAGCTAGTATGGCGATGACGAATACACGCTTCCAATGTGCGTTCACCGCGATGTCGCCAAACACGGATGCGACCATCATGATTCTGTAAACAGAACCTGGATTCATCCAAAAATATGACGTTTTGCCATTCGTGCACCCAGGTTCGTCGTTGAGTACACCATAGCAGGCGCTCCTGTCTGTGATGCAGCGTCAAGGGTAACCGCAGCCATTGTCTCCGAGCTGATAGTCCATGCTGCTGCAAACGTCGTCGAACTGTTCGTGCAGATGGTTGTTGTCTTGCAAACGTCCCCATCTGTTGACTCAGGGATCGAGACGTGGCTGCACGATCCGTTACAGCCATGCGGACAAGATGCCTGTCATCTCGACTGCTAGTGATACGAGGCCGTTGGGATCCAGCACGGCGTTCCGTATTACCCTCCGAACCCACCGATTCCACATTCTGCTAACAGTCATTGGATCTAGACCAACGCGAGCAGCAATGTCGAGATACGATAAACCGCAATCGCGATAGGCTACAATCCGACCTTTATCAAAGTCGGAAACGTGATGGTACGCATTTCTCCTCCTTACACGAGACATCACAACAACGTTTCATCAGGCAACGCCAGTCAACTGCTGTTTGTGTATGAGAAATCGGTTGGAAACTTTCCTCATGTCAGCACGTTGTAGGTGTCACCACCGGCGCCAACCTTGTATGAATGCTCTGAAAAGCTAATCATTTGCATATCACAGCATCTTCTTCTTGTCGGTTAAATTTCGCGTCTGTAGCACGTCATCCTCGTGGTGTAGCAATTTTAATGGCCAGTAGTGTAGTACTTATGTACCACATTTTTAAAATGTGACTACGCCTATTCAGGCTGTTTTAGTTTTATTTCTAGACCATGTGCTCTTACAAAAATTATAGATTCAGGTATATCTTCTGAAGAAGACTCAATTATTTGGGCTCAAAGCTAGGTAAATGTTGGTTTCATGACCGCAATACAGGCTGATAGTTTCTTATACATCTTATATATTTTATCTGCACATCCTATTTTTCCATTCCATTCTATGGCCTTCCTCCAGCGCGAAACAAGGGCGAGTATGCCCTGTCGGTACCAACCCTTGTCCTTGTGGCGGGGAGCTTCACCGTGTGACTCACCTCCAGGAGCGGCGCCAACTGCCGAGTCGTAGTGTGTCTGTCCTCGCGAATGACAACATCAGCTCGCTGCAACATGTCAGGTATGACAGCCATGGATGGTCTCCCCTGCTGCAAATCGTCGAGCTCCGCCGAACCGCCTTCTGATGACCTCACTCTCCGTGCACAGCGACTAACAGCACTTCTGTCGACAGCAGATGCTCCATAGACGTTGCACAAGCGGTTGTGAATATTTCCCACAGTTTTTTTTTCCTTCAGCGGTGATAAATTCCATGTCGGCACATTGCTTGCAATGTACATCACCTACAGGCGCCATTTTGAAACTGTCCTGCAGCTACGCTATCTGTCAGAAGTGATGGAAACTTGGTGCGCTCATTCAGGAGACTTCAAACAATAGATAAGTAACGTTTCGCATTCGTAGCATTGTTTTCGGCTGAGAAAAAAAATGCGGTGCATTACTTTCTGGGCAACCCTCTTACATTCTAGTTATAAGAATGATTTTCACTTATAACTTTCCACTCGGTAATTTCCAGACTAGGTTCTCTTACCTCGAATTGATACTTATACTCCTTTCCATCATCCCTGAAATCGAGCAGTGCTCAAGAACGTATCGCAAAAGTGTCTTGTATGCGAACTGCTTTGTAGATGAGCTACACGTTCCTAGAAAACTCCCAATAAATTGAAGTCGACCATTCTCCTTCCCTATAACTAACCTTACGTGCTCCTTCAATTCATCTCGCTTTGCAATGTTACGCCCAGATATTTTATTAAGTAATGTTTAGTTAAATAATAGATGTCAAGGAAGTAATGGAATAAATCCCTTTACATATCAAATGTGAACTTATACAGGCAAACAAATTGTTATGGATAGAATCACAGTTGAACAAGAGGTTTCATAAGTTTATTTTCTGTTTCTTCATTTTGAGAAGAACTGATATGGCATTTGTTATTTGTTGGTATTGTTGCTATCCAAACTGATTTTCTCAATAATTCTTTTTCCGGTCAAGTAGCTCTAATTTTCATTATAAACCTAACGTTTTTGTTTTATGAATACAAATATTTTTGTAGACAACGCGTTGCATATCGTAGATTTAATCATAAGAAAGATATAATTTCAACTCTTTGAATAAAAAAAGATTGTAGTCGTATCGTAGTTGTCTTCAGTCCGAAGGCTGTTTTGATGCATCTCTTTACGCTAGTCCATCCTGTACAAGCCTCTTCTTCTCTACATAATTACCGCAGCCAACATCTATTTCAACCCGACTACTGTGTCATTCCTTGGTCTCCCTCTACAATTTGTAACCTCCTCCCCCCCCCCCCTCCCCCACACACACCTATTTAAAGCTTGATGCTTCAGAATGTGTCCTACCAATCGATCTCTATTAACACTCAACTTGTGCCATAAATTTCTTTTTTTTACTATTCGATTCAATGCCATCCTAATCCGTTATTGGATCTACCAATTAATCTTCAGTATTCTTATATACCACCACATTTCAAAATCTCCTATTCTCTTTTTGCATGAACTGCTTACTGTCCAGGTTTCGTTTCCATAAAAGGCTACACTCAAAATTAATACCTTTAGAAAGACTTCCTAACATTTAAATTTATATTAGACTTTAAAAAGTCCCTATTTCTCACGAACACTTTTCTTGCTATTGTCAGTATGCATTATACACTCCTGAAAATTGAAATAAGAACACCGTGAATTCATTGTCCCAGGAAGGGGAAACTTTATTGACACATTCCTGGGGTCAGATACATCACATGATCACACTGACAGAACCACAGGCACATAGACACAGGCAACAGAGCATGCACAATGTCGGCACTAGTACAGTGTATATCCACCTTTCGCAGCAATGCAGGCTGCTATTCTCCCATGGAGACGATCGTAGAGATGCTGGATGTAGTCCTGTGGAACGGCTTGCCATGCCATTTCCACCTGGCGCCTCAGTTGGACCAGCGTTCGTGCTGGACGTGCAGACCGCGTGAGACGACGCTTCATCCAGTCCCAAACATGCTCAATGGGGGACAGATCCGGAGATCTTGCTGGCCAGGGTAGTTGACTTACACCTTCTAGAGCACGTTGGGTGGCACGGGATACATGCGGACGTGCATTGTCCTGTTGGAACAGCAAGTTCCCTTGCCGGTCTAGGAATGGTAGAACGATGGGTTCGATGACGGTTTGGATGTACCGTGCACTATTCAGTGTCCCCTCGACGATCACCAGTGGTGTACGGCCAGTGTAGGAGATCGCTCCCCACACCATGATGCCGGGTGTTGGCCCTGTGTGCCTCGGTCGTATGCAGTCCTGATTGTGGCACTCACCTGCACGGCGCCAAACACGCATACGACCAACATTGGCACCAAGGCAGAAGCGACTCTCATCGCTGAAGACGACACGTCTCCATTCGTCCCTCCATTCACGCCTGTCGCGACACCACTGGAGGCGGGCTGCACGATGTTGGGGCGTGAGCGGAAGACGGCCTAACGGTGTGCGGGACCGTAGCCCAGCCTCATGGAGACGGTTGCGAATGGTCCTCGCCGATACCCCAGGAGCAACAGTGTCCCTAATTTGCTGGGAAGTGGCGGTGCGGTCCCCTACGGCACTGCGTAGGATCCTACGGTCTTGGCGTGCATCCGTGCGTCGCTGCGGTCCGGTCCCAGGTCGACGGGCACGTGCACCTTCCGCCGACCACTGGCGACAACATCGATGTACTGTGGAGACCTCACGCCCCACGTGTTGAGCAATTCGGCGGTACGTCCACCCGGCCTCCCGCATGCCCACTATACGCCCTCGCTCAAAGTCCGTCAACTGCACATACGGTTCACGTCCACGCTGTCGCGGCATGCTACCATTGTTAAACACTGCGATGGAGCTCCGTATGCCACGGCAAACTGACGGCGGCGGTGCACAAATGCTGCGCAGCTAGCGCCATTCGACGGCCAACCCCGCGGTTCCTGGTGTGTCCGCTGTGCCGAGCGTGTGATCATTGCTTGTACAGCCCTCTCGCAGTGTCCGGAGCAAGTATGATGGGTCTGACACACCGGTGTCAATGTGTTCTTTTTTCCATTTCCAGGAGTGTATATCTTCTTCGGCAAACATTAGTTGTTTTGCTGCCCAAATAGCAAAACTCTTAATCCCTCAGCATCATTTGGCTTAATTCTGCTACATTTCAATACCCGAATTCTCATTTTATTGAAGTTCTTCTTATAATCTCTTTTTTGGACATTATACATTTCGTTCAGTTGCTCTTCCAACTCTTTAGCCGTCTCTGACAGAATTAAGATGTCATCGGAAAATTGCAAAGTTTTTATTTCTTCGTCCTGCACTCTATTCCACTTTCTAAATTTCTCCTTGATTTCCTTCACAGCGTGTTCAATGTAAAAATTGAATAACCTGAGCGATTTTCTACAACCCTGTCTCACTCCCTTCTCAACTATGCCTTCCCTTTAATGTCCGTCGACTGTTAAACTAGTGTCTAGTTTCTGTTCAAGTTATAAATAACCTTTCGGTCCTTGCATATTATCGTCTCTAATTTCTAAATTCCCTAGAGTGTAGTTCAGTCCACATTTTCAAAAGCTTTCTCTAAATTAACAAATACTATGGATTTAAGGTTGTCTTTAGTCAACCTATCCCCTAAGGTATATCGTAAGGTCAATATAACCTACATTTCTTTTCTCCGGAACCCAAATGATCTTCACCAAGGTCGGCTTCTATCAGTTTTTCCAGTCTCCTGTCAATAATCCGTGTCTATGTTTTGCAACTTTTCCAGCCACGACTTATTAAACTGATGGTTCGATATTATTCACACCTGTCAGCATCTGCCTTCTTTGGATCCGGAAGTATTACATTTTCCTGAAGTCTGAGGGTACTTCGTCTGTCTCGTATATCTACACACCTGTTGGTATAGCTTTGCCATGGCAGGCTGCCCTTAGGATCTCAATAATTCAGAGGCGAACGTTGTCCACTCAATGGGCCTTGTTTTCAATTACTTCTTTCTAATTGTTCTCGCAGTATCAGATCTCCCATCCCATCTTAACTTATTTCGTCATAGCTTGCTATAAGAAGATCCTTAGGTTGAGAACGAAGTTTTCACTATGGCACTGTTGTTTATTTATTTATTTATTTATTGTTCCGTGGGACCAAATTAAGGAGAAGTCTCCATTGTAATGGAACGAGTCAATACATGAAACTATAACACGATAGTAGAAACAGATAAAATGAAATATAAGAAATATATTCAGGCGACAATTCGTAAGTCTAAGTAAAGAAAATCAACAATGTAACACTGGAATTTGCTTAATTTTTCAGCTCTTCCAGGAGCTCCTTGACAGAATAGAAGGAGTGAGCCATGAGAAAACCCTTCAGTTTAGACTTAAAAGTGTTTGGACTACTGCTACGATTTTTGAGTTCTTGTGGTAGCTTATTGAAAATGGATACAGCAGAATACTGCACTCCTTTCTGCACAAGAGTCAAGGAAGTGCATTCCACATGCAGATTTGGTTTCTGCCTAGTATTAACTGAGTGAAAGCTGCTAACTCTTGGGAATAAGCTAATATTGCTAAGAACAAACGACATTAAAGAAAACACATACTGTGAGGCCAATGTCAGAATTCCCAGACTATTGAATAGGGGTCGACAAGAGGTTCTCGAACTTACACCACACATAGCTCGAACTGCCCGTTTCTGAGCCAAAAATACCCTTTTTGAATCAGAAGAATTACACCAAAATATAATACCATATGACATAAGCGTATGAAAATATGGGAAGTAGAATACTTTTTGTGTTGAACTGTCACTTATTTCAGATACTGTTCTAATGGTAAATAATCTTGCGTGCCAGTTGAGGGGAAAACCTCGAGCTTTCGACGATTCCCCCCATCGTCTTCGTCAGGAGCAACTCACTGTCAAAACTGCTTCTGTGGTCACCTTACATAACCCAAAGACGACTTCTGATTAGTCAGTAATTACTTCATTCTGCCGCAAATGGCTTCAGTGTCTGTGCTGGCGGTGCCATCGCTCCCACCGTAGTGTAAACATTGCGACGAATATCTCTGGCTCTCTTCGGCTTCGAGAGTCCAACTTCATGCACCGCTAAGATTATATCTTCTGTCTTGGTTGAAGATTTTCTCACACATTCTTATTTCTACAGTTGGTTTAATTACATAATTCCAGTACGTAGGTGCCTGGGACAAAATCTTTGTTTCGTCAAACAGCATTTTATGTTTCTTTGTGAGGCTATGCTCAGCAACTGAATACTTCTTCAGTTCTCAATTTTTATTTGTCGCTGATGTTCTGTACAGCGGTCGACAACGGTGCGGATGGGTTGACAATGTAATTACTGCCGCACTCAGAAGAGATGTTGTATATCCCAGGGATCCATAGGACGAGATGGCCTTAACGGAGCGTAGCATCTCCTTTATCTTCTTAGGAGGTTGGAAAATAGATCTGATACCTCGTCTTCCCAGGACTCTACCTATTTTGCTGGATGTAGTTCCGCAAAAGTGAACGAATGCAATCGGTGGCTTATGACGTGAATGTTCAACATTTTCATGTTTCCTTTCCTTGGAGCACACTGGTGAGTTCATATCACGTGGCCCTTAGCCGTTCTTTCGGAACACATACTCCAAATGATTAGTTTCGGAACCCAAGGGTTCCTCGTCAGAAACAGTTCTTGGCCTGGGTACCAGTACATTTAAAGCTGCTCTCTTCTGGACTGGGTGGTCAATACGCTGGGCATTAAGAAATAAAACAGTGTGCGACGGCTTGCGATACCCTGAGTGGTCGAGACGTCCATCCAACTTTTGTTGTACCAAAACATCTAAAAATGGCAGCCTTCCCTCATTGTCTGCCTCGACGATGAGCTGGATATCCCTAGGTTAGTCCAACTTATCGTGGTATCAGAAAGAAAACCTTGTATCTTAGAAATAAAGCGAAAATATATTTCTTGCATTGTTAGTTAGAAAAGCTCGTATCTCAATTAGTAGTAAGCCAGTGATGATCTATGTGCTGGGCTCTAGTGAGAAAAAAAAAAAGAAAAAGAAAAAAAAACACCATATTAAGCGACAAAACCAACCAGCACTTTTCTGAGATACGAGGTTTCCGTTAAAAACGGACGTTATGTAGACCCTCTGTATATTCCTTCCAACTTTTAGCTTTCCCTTATATGCTGAGTACAGGTTTGCCATCTGCTCTTTATGTACACACAGTTGCTAGTCTTCTCTCCAACCATCTCTTTCATTTTCCTACAGACAGTAATTATATTTCCCCTACTTTAAATGGCTGACATCGTCAGAAGGAGAGCGATCTCTGTATTAACGTAAAAGAGTTTAAAAAATAGAAGTTTTATTGCCCACATTACAGTTGATGCATATCCAGATTACTGATTTGCCATCTTCAGTTCATCGGATACGTAAATTAGAAAGCCACTACATGTACATTGCCGTCTGGCCACTGAAAACGTGGAGGTGAACTCACAGAAAAGACACTACCCTGCAACACTAAGTACATTAAAATAAAAGCCTTAACCGTTTTAGCAAGACACTGAGGTGTCAAATGCATAAAATAGAGCATTAAGACTGCTGTCAGATGTGTGTATGTTGATAACCGTCTCACACATATGACAACAGTGAAAATGCTCTAGTAGTCTAGTTGATAACCACAATGCTGCTACGGTCACAGTTTCGAATCCTGCCTCGGGCATGGATGTGTGTGATGTCCTTAGGTTAGTTAGGTTTAAGTAGTTCTAAGTCTAGGGGACTGATGACCTCAGATGTTAAGTCCCATAGTGCTCAGAGCCACTTGAACCATTTGAGTTCTAGCTGATATATTTGACACTTCAGTGCCTTGCAGATACATTTATCCGTTTTATTTAAGTGTACTTACTGTTGCATGAGAGGGTCTTTTCTGAAAGTTCTACTCCACGTTTTCAGTGGCCAGATGGCAATGTGCCACATGTAGTAGCTTCATAATTTACGTGTCTAATTTTCTGAAGATGGCAATATAACTTTGCCGAAACTAGTAATCGGGATATCTATCAACTGCGATCTGGGCAGTAAAACTTCTATTTTTGAAGCTCTTTTACACTTCTCCTACTTACGTATATTTTTACTGCCTCGCATTTGTCCTCTAGTCAGTCCCGCCTAACCGTTTGGTACGGTGGTTTCGACCTCTGTATTCCCACCGTCTATTCCATTTGCTGTATTTTTTGTGTTTTGTCCTATCGCCAATTAAATTCGATATCTCCTGGTTTACCTAGGGATCCCTGCTAGGCGTTGTTTCTTCAATTATGTGATCCTCTATCGTCTTATCCCGCGTCCGGCCATCCTGATTTAGGTTTTCCGTGATTTCCCTAAATCGCTCCAGGCAAGTGCCGGGATGGTTCCTTTGAAAGGGCACGGCCGACTTCCTTCCCCGTCCTTCCCTGATCCGATGAGAGCGATGACCTCGCTGTTTGGTCTCTTCCCCCAAACAACCCAACCCACCCAAATGATGTTCATCACTTCCCTTCCCTCTATTGTCTTACCTGTTTCATATCTCAAAGCTATCCATTCGTCTTCTGTTGTATTTGCTTCCCCTATTTGAGTCCAACTGAAACAGTCCTTCTGAAAACCTTAGTAACTTTTGATTCCTTCAATTTATCTTGGTCCCTGCCATTTTGCAATTTCTTCGGTTTTAGTCTGCAGTTCATAGCCAATAAAATATGGTCAGATTTCACATCTGCGCCTGGAAATATCTTACAGCTTAGAATCTGGTCTCTAAATCTAATCTTCAGTATCCACAGGTCCCTTCCACTTATACAACCTTGTTTCATGATTCTCAAACCAAGAGATAACGATGATAAAATTATACTGTTTTCAAAATAGTGCCAGATAGCTTCCTCTTTCATTCCCCTCCATCATTCCCAGTTCTCCTACTATTTTTCCTTCTTTTCGTTTTCCCACTACAGAATTCTAGTCACCCATTACAATTAAATTTTCTTCTCAACACATATATACTCCCATTTGACACCCGATCAGAAGTCCTATTCTTCATGCCACTACACTTTACTAATTCCTACAATACCTAACTTCAACTTATCTCTTTCCTTTTTTCAGTTCTCTAAGGTATCCAACCGAGTAAATCATCTAACAACCCACTTTCCGCTCTGTAGAATACCAGCCTTGTTTCCTTGCTGAAAATATGCTCGTGAACAGTCCCCGCCTGCAGATCAGAATCAAGGACTATTTTACCTTCGCAATATTATACTTAAGAGAATATCATCATCATTAAGTCATACAGTAGAGCAGCATGCCCTCGGGAAGAAAAGAGCACGGGTGTAGTTTCCCCTTGCTTTCTGTCATTCGCAGTACCAGCACAGCAAGGCTATGTTGACTAATTTACAAAGATTACATTGTCATTGAATTGACTGCCATTGTATTGACTGTCATCTGTCATCAAACAACGAAGATGTGGAGGTTTTATGTCTGTTCTTTGGAGGACTGCACTCTTTTCTAAATTTTTGATCAGTTTACCCCAGTCTTCACATAAAAATACACTGTCATCTGTTCTGAACTGCTGAATAATTCCACGTAAAGAGGTACCAAAGTCCTGGGTATTTCGCTCCATTTTAATATCTGGACCTTCCCCTTCGTCTGTCATACTGAAGACTTTGCGCAGAATATCTTCCTTTTCGAAAGCGGGCTGAACTTCCGCTTTTATTTTGTAATGTTGTTTGTCCTCCTTTTATTCTAGAGATGGGTTTTTGCTGCATCAGCGTTTTCGCTCATCTGTGATGCCATAACAGGTCGATTGTGTGAATAGTTGCTGGACAGTTTCAACATGTATCCATTACATTTCACGACTCCTCTAAAGGCTACCTCCTGTGACACCAAGTGTAAATGGATATCTTAGATTTGTTTCTCGTAACAGAATTTAAATTTTATGTCCCCATATAATAGACTGGTCAACGGCCTTGCCGCAGTGGATACACCGGTTCCCGTGAGATCACCGAAGTTAAGCGCTGTTGGGCGTGGCCGGAACTTGGATCGGTGACCGTCCAGCCGCCATGCGCTGTTGCCATTTTTCGGGGTGCACTCAGCCTCGTGATGCCAATTGAGGAGCTACTCGACCGAATAGTAGCGGCTTCGGTCAAGAATACCATCATACGGCCGGGAGAGCGGTGTGCTCACCCCACGCCCCTCCTATCCGCATCCTCCTCTGAGGATGACACCGCGGTCGGATGGTACCGGTAGGCCACTTGTGGCCTGAAGAAGGAGTGCTTTTTTCCATATAATAGATTAATCTCAAGGAAATTAGACGCAGAAGAGAGTATTCGCCAGAAGCAGAAGCAGTAGTTTCTGTTTACACGCAGTTTAATTTTTGTCAGGTGCTTCTGCGAAGAAGTGAATTGAATCTGTGCGTTATACTGTGTTGTATAGTCAACACTGAGGTGACAGAAGTCATGGGGTACCTCCTAATATCGCGTCTGATCTCATATTGCCCGCCGGCCGCGGTGGTCTAGCGGTTCTAGGCGCTCAGTCCGGAGCCGCGCGACTGCTACGGTCGCAGGTTCGAATCCTGCCTCGGGCATGGATGTGTGTGATATCCTTAGGTTAGTTAGGTTTAAGTAGTTCTAAGTTCTAAGGGACTGATGACCATAAATGTTAAGTCCCATAGTGCTCAGAGCCATTGGAACCATCATATTGCCCGGCGTTGTGCAGCAACTCGAAGTGGCATGGACTCAACAAGTCGTTGGAACTACCCCACAGAAAGTTTGAGCCATGCTGCCTCTGTTGCCGTCTATAACCGCGAAAGTGTTGCCGGTGCAGGACTGTTTGCATGAAGGGATCTCTCGAGTATGTCAATGTTCGATAGGATTAATGTTGGGCGATTTGGATGGTCAGACCATTCTCTCGAATTGTCCAGAATGTTCTTCAAACCAGTCGCTAACAACTGTGGCCCGGTGCCATGCTGCATTGTCATCCAAAAAATTCCGTCGTTGTTCGGGACTATGAAATCCATGAATGTCTATAAATGGTCTCCAAGCAGCCGAACATAACCATTTCCAGTCGATGATCGATTCAGTTGGACCAGAGGAGCCAGCCCATTCCGTGACAGCCCACACCACTGTGAGGCCCCCACCAGCTTCCACAGTACCTTGTTGACAATTTGGGTCCATGGCTTCGTGGGGTCTGCGTCACTCTCGAACCCTACCCTCAGCTCTTACCAACTGAAATCGGGACTCATCTGACATAGTCAAGATTTTCCAGTCGTCTGCGGTCTATCTGATATGGCCACGAGTCCAGGAGTGGCGCTGCAGACGATGTCGTGCTGTCATAGCCCATTGACGCCTAATTTCGCCAGACTGCAGTAACGAATACGTTCGTCGTACGTCCCACATTTATATCTGCGGGTATTTCACACAGTGTTGTCTGTCTGTTAGCACTGATAACTCTTATGCAAACGGCGCCGCTCTTCGTTGTTAAGTGAAGGCGGTCGGCGAAAGCGATGTCTGTGGTGAGAGATAAGGCCTGAAATTTGGTATTCTCGACACATTCTTGACACTGTGGACCGTGGAATATTTAATTCCCTAACGATTTCCGAAATGGAATGTTCCATGCGCCTAGCTCCCACTACCATTCCGCGTTCAAAATCTGTCAATCCCCGTCACGCAGACAGCATCAGGTAGGAAATTTTTTCACGTGAACCACGTGAGTACAAATGACAGCTCCGACAATGCACTGGATTGTCTTGTGTACGAAATACTGCCGCCATCTGTATGTGTGCATATCGCTATCCAATGATTTTTGCCTCCCCAGTTTATACTAACTTCCTGCAAATTTTTGGTGAATGTCAGTGCATTTGCATAGCATCAGCTGACTTTGGAACGCAGTAAAAAGAAAAACAACAACAAAAAGCAATATAGGAACAGAACTTAGAATGCACTCATCGACAGCTTGTATTACTGTTATATGGCTTTTGGTATAGACTAAAATTGATTGAAGGTTGATAACGACTGCGGCTGTTGTGTACGGGTGCAGGGGAATTGGTCACGGTTCGTTAACATCTGGAAACTGTGGTTGCCTCATTCGACAGGCTGTAGACTGCTGTCCTGGGCTGCGGTAGCGATGGGACAACTGAGACGATTGCTTTGGCAACTCTGGTCTTGTACTGTCACTGTTATTCCTGATATCGCAGTGCCTTGCGATGCGTACGTCCCGGCACGTCGACACTTACCTGACGGTTTTGGCGAAGAGCGCTGGGATCGCGAAAATCTGGCTGAGAGATTGTTTCCCTACGCCTTAAAAACGGGTTTGAGGTATTCCCCATCGCTGAAAGTACATCCGAGCCAGCACGGGACACCTGTTCTGTTGGGACTATGGCCGATCTTCCTGATAAGTCCGAATTGCCGGGCAGTCACTTCCACGCTCTACCGGAAGCAAGTGAGTGTACCAAGTGCACCGGGATGCAAATCGTAGCTCATGTTGGCACGAATGACGCCTTGGTTAAGAAATCATCTCCTCAGTTCCTACAGATAGCTGGCTGCTTTGATGAAGACAGCTCTCCTCGTTCATAGGGTGGAAACAGAGCTAGCGTTTCCCAGAACCAATAGCGGTCCTCTGGTTTGGAATGGAGTGGAGGGATTGAACCAGAGACTCTGACGATTCTCTGACGATCTGGGATGCGGATTTCTCGGTGTGCACTTTAGGGTGGAGAATTGTAGGACCCCCCCCCCCCCCCCACCGACGATCTAGGATGCGGATTTCTCGGTGTGCACTGTAGGATGGAGAATTGTAAGACCTCCCACGACAGAGAAATTCCTTGACAGGTACGATGAGATAGGTTCTTATTTCTGACTGGGAAGGATACATCTACATCTACATCTACATTTATACTCCGCAAGCCACCCAATTGTGTGTGGCGGAGGGCACTTTACGTCCCACTGTCATTACCTCCCTTTCCTGTTCCAGTCGCGTATGGTTCGCGGGAAGAACGATTGCCGGAAAGCCTCCGTGCGCACTCGAATCTCTCTAATTTTACATTCGTGATCTCCCCGATAGGTATAAGTAGGGGGAAGCAATATATTCGATACCTTATCCAGAAACGCACCCTCTCGAAACCTGGAGAGCAAGCTACACCGTGATGCAGAGCGCCTCTCTTGCAGAGTCTGCCACTTGAGTTTGCTAAACATATCCGTAACGCTATCACACTTACCAAATAACCCTGTGACGAAACGCGCCGCTCTTCTTTGGATCTTCTCTATCTCCTCTGTCAACCCGACCTGGTACGGATCCCACACTGATGAGCAATACTCAAGAATAGGTTGAACGAGAGTTTTGTAAGCCACCTCCTTTGTTGGTGGACTACATTTTCTAAGGACTCTCCCAATGAATCTCAACCTGGCATCTATCTTACCAACAATTAGTTTTATATGATCATTCCACTTCAAATCGTTCCGCACGCACACTCCCAGATATTCTACAGAAGTAACTTCTACCAGTGTTTGTTCCGCTATCATATAACATACTATAAAGGATCCTTCTTTCTAGGTATTCACAATACATTACATTTGTCTACGTTAAGGTTCAGTTGCCACTCCCTGCACCAAGTGCCTATTCGCTGCAGATGTTCCTGCATTTTGCTGCAATTTTCTAATGCTGCAACTTCTCTGTATACTACAGCATCATCCGCGAAAAGCCGCATTGAACTTCCGACACTATCTACTAGGTCATTTATATATATAGTGAGAAGCAATGGTCCCATAACACTCCCCTGTGGCATGCCAGAGGTTACTTTAACTTCTGTAGACGTCTCTCCATTGAGAACAACATGCTGTGTTCTGTTTGCTAAAAACTCTTCAATCCACCCACACAGCTGGTCTGATATTCCGTAGGCTCTTACTTTGTTTATCAGGCGAAAGTGCGGAAGTATATCGAACGCCTTCCGGAAGTCAAGGAAAATGGCATCTACCTGGGAGCCTGTATCTAATATTTTCTGGGTCTCATGAACAAATATAGCGAGTTGGGTCTCACACGGTCGCTGTTTCCGGTATCCATGTTGATTCCTACAGAGTAGATTCTGGGTTTCCAGAAATGACATGATACGCGAGCAAAAAAACATGTTCTTAAATTCTGCAACAGATCGATGTCAGAGATATAGGTCTATAGTTTTGCGCATCTGCTCGACGACCCTTCTTGAAGACTGGGACTACCTGTGCTCTTTTCCAATCATTTGGAACCTTCCGTTCCTCTATTCCCGTTAGTTAAAGGGAGTTGCATTCGCCATGGCAGTTCGGTGAAGGAAACTGTTAATACACAGTATCTGTCAGAAGTACCCAGACACCCCTACGTAATGTGGAACTGACCACCAGATGTCACGAGAAACGGTCTCGCCAGTACAAAGGGAGGCAGGAACTGTTGCACCATCAGTCGAGAATGAATAACAGCAGAATGGTTTGATCTGGAGAGATTGGTGACTCGAATGTGGACTAGACATTGGGTGTCAGCTGAGTAACAGATCTATCAGGTACATTTCAACCCTTCTGAAGCTGCCGAAATCGACTGTTGGTGATGTGGTTGTGAGCTGTATACACGAAGGAACAATCACAATTAAACCAAGACCAGGCAGACCTAATGTACTGACGAACAGGGACTGCCGAGCATTGAGGGAGTTTTTGTAATAGATCACATGAAACCAGCCGAAGGAATGACTCATAAGTTCCAAAGTGCTATCAGTAGTCCAGATAGCACAATCACTGCACGTAGTGAGTTAAAGAGAATGGGGCGCAATGGTCGAACAGCTCCTCGTAAGCCACGCCTTTCTGTAGTCAGTGCTAAGCGACGCTTGAGGGGTGTAAAGAGTGACCCCACTGGAAAGTGAATTACTGGAAACGAGAGTTTTGGGGAGGTGAATTACGCTATACCCTGTGGCAATCCGATGAAACAATTTTGGTTTGGCAAATTCTTGAAAACGTTACTTGAGTTTAAGTGTAGTGCCAACAGTGAAGCACAGAGAAGGTGGTGCTACGGTATGGAGTATTTTGTCGTGGTTAGCGTATGGTCCCCTTATAGCCATTAAGAAAACACTACAAGCGGAAGGATTTGATCACAATCTACAACATTGGATACTGAGTTCATAAGTGGAACAATTCGGAGAAGATGAGTGTATTTGCGTGACAGTGCACCCAGTCATAAAGCAGCTTCTATGAGGCAATGGCGTGTGAAGAGTAAGATTCCTGAAATAGACCAGGGAAGCTCAGGAGCACGACCTGAACCTAAGGGAACATCTCTGTTATGAGTCGATTTCGCTGCAGGCCCCAGCGTCCAACATCACTGCCTTCTCTGGTTTCGGTCTTGAGGATGAATGAGCTGTCAGTCCTCCAAAGACATTATTCATGTGGTGTCACCGCCAGACACTACACTTGCTAGGTGGTAGCTTAAATCGGCCGTGGTCCATTAGTACATGTCGGACCCGCGTGTCGCCACTGTCAGTACTTGCAGACCTAGCGCCACCACATGGCAGGTCTAGAAAGACGGACTAGCACTCGCCCCAGTTGTACGACGACTTTGCTAGCGACTACACTGACGAAGCCTTTCTCTCATTTGCCGAGAGACCGTGAGAATAGCCTTCAGCTAAGTCCATGACGACGACCTAGCAAGGCGCCATTAGCCTTACAGTGCTTGTATAACCAATAGTGGTGTACCACAAGGATAAAGTAAAAGTTGAGTATTAATTTATATACGTCCTTTTCTTTAGTGCATTCATACTTATCCTGTTCCAGACTTCACGCCAGTCGGTGTGAGTTGACGCGTGCATATCGGCCCCTCAAAATAACACTGTGTCGGCACCTCTGTCGACACATCAATTCAGACACATCATTGAAAGTTTCCCCAGAAAAAAATGAAGATCAGAGTTTTACGCACCGTCGATAGCGCGTTCATTATATTCGGAGCATAAGTTCAGATTACCGGAGTATGTGCAGGGAAGTTGGCCGTATCCTTTGTTGAAGGAATCATCCTGGCAGTTTACCGGTCCAGTTTAGGGAAATCATGGAAAATCTAATTCTGAATGACTGGACGGAATTTTGACACGTTGCCCTCTCCAATGCGAATGCAATCTACTAACCATTGTCCCAACTCGCTCGATCCCTAGCAGAGTTGAAACCCTCACAAAGGCGAAAGGTGAAGACACTCCTCAGATACTTTTGATCAGATAGTGTGGTATTAGGTAACTGCAGGAGCGTATGTGGGAAGCTCCCAGAACAAGTCTCGCGTACAAACGGTTGTAACACTGCCCACTTAGTGCTAGCGACAGAAAGGTGGCTGAAACCAGAGCTTAATAGATATGAAATTCTAAACTAGTTGGAATGCATATTGCAAAGATAGGCTGGACGCCAATGGTAGGAGAATGTTTATAATCGAGAAAGGTACGATAATATCTAGTAAGGTAGTACACATTTCCAAAGTGAGATAATTCGAGTGAAGGTAAACGTTGAAAGTGGGTCAAACATGATCATCGGATTTCTTTGTACATCCCCTCTCTCAGGAGCAGGAGTAACTGGTTATTTAAGGGGAAACTTAGAGAATATTTCGCGTATAAATCCTGATAGCGTTGGGTGGATATTTCAGCTTAACAGCTATAGACTGAGATTCAAGTGATTAAGGCGTGTAGTAGAGACAGGGAATTATATGTAATTATTCTAAGCGTCTTACCAGAAAATTATCTTGACTAGTTAATCAGAGAACCGTCTCGCGAAGGCAACAGGCTAGATCTCCTTATCAGCTACAGGCCAGAACTTTCCAAATGGCTCTGAGTACTATGGGACTTAACATCTGAGGTCATCAGTCCCCTAGAACTTAGAACTATTTAATCCTAACTAACCTAAGGACATCACACGCATCCATGCCCGAGGCAGGATTCGAACCTGCGACCGTAGCGGTCGCGCGGTTCCAGACTGAAGCGGCCACACTGGCCGGCTAGAACTTTCCAACTCCGTGTAGAACAGGAAATGGTTCAAATGCGACTTAACTTCTGAGGTCATCAGTCGCCTAGAACTTAGAACTAATTAAACCTAACTAACCTAAGGACATCCATGCCCGAGGCAGGATTCGAACCTGCGACCGTAGCGGTCGCTCGGTTCCAAACTGTAGCGCCTAGAACCGCACGGCCACTCCAGCCGGCCGACTTTAAATGATGACTACGATAGTAGAAGTATTTTTGAGAATGCGGTATATTTCTGCAAAACACTTATTGGTGTCAATGGTCCAGCAATTAAATAAAATATAAGTTGAATTTCAGGGAAACAATAGATTCCTACTGCATGTAATTCGTTGTGAACAACAACACAGCTCGCGAGATGTTTACTTCTAAACGCACATTACGTCTTCACTGTAGAAGCCACGGAAATCTCAGAAGTGCACAAGTCGGCACTCCAAAGTGTTTCTATCTGCTGCGACCACGCGCAAACTGCTCCACTGTCCAAGACTTTCCCGTGTCTTGTGCTGCACTGTTCCGAACTGCGCACTGCCCAGAGCTCCCGCGTGTCCCCTCCGGAAGTGATGCTCCTCCCCAACCTCCATACATCTCTCTTAGTAACGAGCGTTGTAATTGGCTAGAGCGCTCCCTCCATGTCTCAAAGCCAACGTGCACTCACAAACATATTGAAACACATACCAAATACTAGATTTAAATTTAAATAATTTGAAATTAAATAAATATTCCTATGGCTGGACCATAAACACGCTCTAACATATATTATTAAATACATAAAACAATTAAATAAACATATATCAAAGGAATAGCAACAAATGTAGGCCAGTAGTCTACTGTCTCTGTGCTTTCTAAAACACAGTAAATATTTAACAAATTTCTTCATAAATAGTATATATCGGATATAAACAAAGACATAGATGTACAAATATATTTATAAGCATGCTGCTACCGTTTTTTCGTGTAACTGTGGAGTACTTACGGCCTGACGCAATCGATAGTAATCGGCCACTATGACCTCCAATAACTCAAGTACTATTTAAGATACATGACTGTAATTCATACCAATTTAGGTTTATATTAATAGCTTTCTAAAGACACATAGATCGATGAAATCGGATGAATCGTTTAGATTTTGAAAATTCGTTTCTGGGTGTTACTTGTATAATTTACCGTCAGATACTTAACTTTAAACTAATAAAGATACTGAAATCTGATTACACCATCAGAATTGTCGTGCAAATAATAGTAATGTACATGTTTATTTTTGAGTTATCATGATTCATCTGTCTACTATTAATTTCTATACGCACTGTGTTTCACAAAGTCCGCCATCTTTGGCACTCCCGACATAGACATCTCCTTCATCGACACAAAGCACCGTGCTCGTCACAGCGGAATTCCCAGCCAGGCGGCTGGACCAGCCGTTGTGCGGCATCACGCTGTTGCTACGTTAACGTTGGGGACCACGTGGTTGCTGCCGGACCGCGGCTCTGACGAACGTCCTGTGCGGCCACGCCAACTTGGAATATTTTCCGGGCGCCACAATTCGCCCGTTACCTCACAACGTTGTGCATCACGGTCTGATTTCCGAGGGCCTAGGTTCCTAAAAGAGTTAACCAATATACTGCTTTCTCTTACGTGCATCTCTTTAAAAGTCTGTGAAGGTAATACACTCCTGGAAATGGAAAAAAGAACACATTGACACCGGTGTGTCAGACCCACCATACTTGCTCCGGACACTGCGAGAGGGCTGTACAAGCAATGATCACACGCACGGCACAGCAGACACACCAGGAACCGTGGTGTTGGCCGTCGAATGGCGCTAGCTGCGCAGCATTTGTGCACCGCCGCCGTCAGTGTCAGCCAGTTTGCCGTGGCATACGGAGCTCCATCGCAGTCTTTAACACTGGTAGCATGCCGCGACAGCGTGGACGTGAACCGTATGTGCAGTTGACGGACTTTGAGCGAGGGCGTATAGTGGGCATGCGGGAGGCCGGGTGGACGTACCGCCGAATTGCTCAACACGTGGGGCGTGAGGTCTCCACAGTACATCGATGTTGTCGCCAGTGGTCGGCGGAAGGTGCACGTGCCCGTCGACCTGGGACCGGACCGCAGCGACGCACGGATGCACGCCAAGACCGTAGGATCCTACGCAGTGCCGTAGGGGACCGCACCGCCACTTCCCAGCAAATTAGGGACACTGTTGCTCCTGGGGTATCGGCGAGGACCATTCGCAACCGTCTCCATGAAGCTGGGCTACGGTCCCGCACACCGTTAGGCCGTCTTCCGCTCACGCCCCAACATCGTGCAGCCCGCCTCCAGTGGTGTCGCGACAGGCGTGAATGGATGGACGAGTGGAGACGTGTCGTCTTCAGCGATGAGAGTCACTTCTGCCTTGGTGCCAATGATGGTCGTATGCGTGTTTGGCGCCGTGCAGGTGAGCGCCACAATCAGGACTGCATACGACCGAGGCACACAGGGCCAACACCCGGCGTCATGGTGTGGGAAGCGATCTCCTACACTGGCCGTACACCACTGGTGATCGTCGAGGGGACACTGAATAGTGCACGGTACATCCAAACCGTCATCGAACCCATCGTTCTACCATTCCTAGACCGGCAAGGGAACTTGCTGTTCCAACAGGACAATGCACGTCCGCATGTATCCCGTGCCACCCAACGTGCTCTAGAAGGTGTAAGTCAACTACCCTGGGCAGCAAGATCTCCGGATCTGTCCCCCATTGAGCATGTTTGGGACTGGATGAAGCGTCGTCTCACGCGGTCTGCACGTCCAGCACGAACGCTGGTCCAACTGAGGCGCCAGGTGGAAATGGCATGGCAAGCCGTTCCACAGGACTACATCCAGCATCTCTACGATCGTCTCCATGGGAGAATAGCAGCCTGCATTGCTGCGAAAGGTGGATATACACTGTACTAGTGCCGACATTGTGCATGCTCTGTTGCCTGTGTCTATGTGCCTGTGGTTCTGTCAGTGTGATCATGTGATGTATCTGACCCCAGGAATGTGTCAATAAAGTTTCCCCTTCCTGGGACAATGAATTCACGGTGTTCTTATTTCAATTTCCAGGAGTGTATTAGAGACATTAGAATACCCTCCGCCACACACCATGAAGTGACTTTTAGTGTGTAGATGTAGATCTACAGGGTGAAAAGTATTCAAACCGACAAACTCTGGGAGGTTGTAGGGGACATCAAAACAAATATTTTTTCCTAATGTAATTTTTTCCTATGAGGAATATTTAAACCGGTAGAGGAAGATTTATCTGGCGGCAAATTAATTAAACCGACGAACACTTTCACACTTTTTTGTGACCAAGAGACAACTCATTGACACAACCCTATTTCAATTACACTAGATTTTCAAAAATGCCACCATTGACACGTAAACAAAGGTTACACCGTCGGATCATGTTCTGTCTGACACTTGCAAAAACCCCAGGAGTATCCTGAATTGTTCCTGCTGCTGCTACTATCCGGGCAACCAGTTCCTCTTCTGATGCAACAGGAGTTGCGTAAACAAGGTTGCGCATCTCTCCCCACACAAAAAAGTCCAGAGAGGACATATCTGGGGATCGAGCAGGCCATGGTACAGGACCACCTCTGCCAATCCAGGTTTCTGGGAACCGTCGGTCCAGGAATCGACGCACACGACAACTGAAATGTGCCGGCGCCCCGTCATGTTGGAACCACATGCGTTGTCTTGTAGGGAGTGGGACGTCTTCCAGCAATTCTGGCAATGCTCTGGCGAGAAAATTGTAATAGTGCCTGCCATTTAATGGCCTAGGTAGCAGATACGGCCCAATTAAACAGTCCCCAACAACACTGAGCCACACATTAACCAAGAACCGCACTTGATGAGCGCTAGTGACTGTGGCATGTGGGTTATCCTTACTCCAAACATGCGAATTGTGCATGTTGAAGACTCCATCACGCCCGAACGTTGCTTCATCGGTAAACAGCACAGAGGATGGAAATGTAAGATGCATTTCACACTGTTTCAGGAACCACTGCGAAAACTGTGCTCTGGGTGGATAATCAACTGGTTCCAGATTGTGGACACGCTGTAAGTGAAATGGACGTAACAATCGCTCTCGAAGGACTGTGCTTACATTCGTCTGATTCGTCCCCATGTTACGTGCAATTGCACGAGTGCTGATTGAAGGATCCCGCTCCACATGCTGCGAGACAGCTTCCTCAAATCGCAGCGTTCTTACCGTGCGACGGCGCGACGGCGTCCCTGTCCAGGTAATCTGCTAAATGACCCGGTCTCACGCAGACGTTGGTACACAGCAGCAAAGGTCGTATGATGCGGGATACGGCGATTAGGATATTGTTGTTGACAAACCCGCTGTGCAGCTCGTCCGTTGTGGTTTGCTACGTAGTACGCACCAACCATATCAGTGTTCTCACTTCAGGTGTATCGCTCCATTAGTAAACAGAAACAATGCACTACCACACTCGTGGACAGCAGTTGTCTACAACTGAAGAGTGTATGTAATACGCCCTCTAACAACTGAAGATAGTAATACGGCCTCTAACAACTGAAGAGCGTAATATGGCCTCCACTGGTTTAAATAATCCTCATAGGAAAAAATGACATAAGGGAAAAATATTTGTTTTGATGTCCCCTACAACCTCCCAGAGTTTGTCGGTTTAAATACTTTTCACCCTCTATAATCGGTTTAAAGATGTGTCCGTATTCGGAAGCGTCATTCATCCTCGCGATAGACCACAGAAACTGCAAGAGGGAACGTCTGCCCACTGTAACGCTGACTGACCGCAGGCAGAAGTCTTCGCAGTGGCACTGACTGGCTTCAGGACATTGTATGACCTTTAACGCATTGTTGTCTGTCGTTTTTATAGACCGAATTAGACAAAGATTGAAAGGCACGTAGGGGCACTCTTAATACAGCTCCGTAAAGTATCACTTTCAATATGTTTTCGTAGAACGGCATTGTTTCAGCCTACATATGCAGGACCGTTTTTTCTGTTTATTGCTGTGCAGCACAACTACCAGTCGCTAGTAGAGTACTGGCTATGCCCTGAGCTGACAATAGCTATGGGATAGAGATATGCACATACACAGAGGGCTGTAGTAAAACGTTCCAGGCTATAAAAGGGCAGAGCACTGGCGGAGTTGACAGTTGTACTTAAGTGATTCATGTGAAAAGGTTTTCGACGTGAACATGGCCGCATGATGGGAATTAACGGGCTTTCAACGCGGAAAGGTAGTTAGAGCTAGACGCATGGGACATTCCGTATCGGAAGTCGTTAGGGAACTCAGTATTCCAAGCTCCACAGTGTCACGAGTGTGCCGAGAATGTGATATATTCAGGCATTACCTCTAACCACGAACAATGCAGTGGCCGACGGCCTTCACTTAACGACAGAGAGCAGCGGCACTTGCGTAGAGTTGTCAGTGCTGACACACAAACAACACTGCAGGAAATAACCGCAGAGTCAATATACGACTGGAAAACCGTGATCAAGTTAGATAAGTCACGATTTCAGTTGCTAAGAGTTGATGGTAGGGTTCGAGTGTGGCCAGACCACACGAAACCGTGGACACAAGTTGTCAACAAGTCACTGTGCAAGCTAGTGGTTCCATAATGGTGCGGGCTGTGTTTACATGGAATGGACTTCGTCCTCTGCACCAACTGAACCGGTCAGTGACTGTAAATGATCATCTTCGGCTACTCGGAGACCATTCGTAGCCATCCGTCGACTTCATGTTCTCCAACAACGACGGAATTGTTATGGATCACAATGGTTCATGTCACCGAGTCGAAGCGAATGGTTTGGAGAACATTCTGGACAATTCGAGCGAATAATCTGGCGACCCCAGTCGGCCAACATGAATCCCATCGAACAATAATGGGACATAATAGAAGGTGCAGTTCGTGCTCATAGTCCTGCACCAGCTACACTTTCCCAGTCATAGACGGTTTTAGAGGCAGCATGGCTAACATTTATGCTTAGGACTTGCAACGACTTGTTGAGTCCGTGCCACGTCGAGCTGCTGCACTATTCCGGACAAAAGGAGGTCCGACACGGTAGTAGGATGTATTGCGTGACTTTTGTTACCTCAGTGTATCTCACTAGATTTTCTTCGAGCTGCTCTATCGAATTGGAACATAAAATTTCAATTTTAAGAAAGTTTTGTTTCTGGCAGGAACTGGTTTAATACAGCTCTCAACGCTCGTCTGTCATGTGGAAACATCTTCATCTTTGCATTACTACTGTAACGTACAACCATTTGTACCTGCGTACTATAGCCAAGCCTTGGTCTCCCTCTCCAACTTTTATACCCCATAATTCCCTCAATTATCATACTGGCGATTCCTTTGTGCCTCAGGGTGTTTGCTGTTAACTGATATTTTCTTTCAATCAACTTCTTCCACGAATTCGTTCTCTTCCCACTTAGATTCAATACCTCTTCATTATTTATCGAAGTTACCCTTTTAATCTTCAGCATTCTTCTTTGGTACCATATCTGGAAACCATCTATTCTCTTCTTGTCTGAACTGTTTATCATACACGTTTCACTTCTGTTCAAGGTTACAAATCAGACAGATAGTTTGCATTTAAATTCTTTCTACTTCTGACACAATCAGTTACTTTTTTGCCAAATGGAAAAACCCATCTACTACCTCTAGTGTCTCATTTACAATTTTTTTCTCTCCGTCTCTCCTGATCTGACTACTTCCATCAGCTTTTTTACATTTTTGTAGATGTTCATCTCAATAACCTACGAGGGGCGTTTGAAAAGTCGGTGCAAAAATAAAAACTACTTACGTGTTTGGGATAAAACTTTTTTATTTTTCGACATAGTCTCCTTTTAGACTTATACTCTTCGTCCAACACTGTTCTAATTTGTTGATTCCTTCCGAATAACAGATATTGTCCAAGTCTGCAAAATAGCTATTAGTTGGTTCAATCACCCCTTCGTTTGAATAAAATCTTTGTCCTGCCAGCAATTTCTTCAAATTGGGGAACAAATAGTAGTCAGAGGGAGCCAAGTCTGGAGAATAGGGGGGATGTGAATTGAGTTGGAATCCTATTTCCATTAATTTTACGACCACAACTGCTGAGGTGTGTGCTGGTGCATTGTCGTGATGGAAAAGGACTTTCTTGCGATCCAATCGTCGGCGTATTTCTTTCAGCCCGGTTTTCAAACGGTCCAATAACGATGAATAATATTCACCTGTAATAGTTTCACCCTTTTCCAGATAGTCGATGAGGGTTATCCCTTGCGAATCCCAAAAGACAGTCGCCATAACCTTTCCGGCCGAATGAATGGTCTTCGCCTTTTTTGGTGCAGATTCTCCCTTGGTAACCCATTGTTTAGATTGTTGTTTGGTCTCAGGAGTATAGTAATGTATCCATGTTTCATCCACAGTAAGCAAACGACGATTAAAGTCCTACGGATTCTTCCTGAACACCTACAAACCATACTTGCATCATTTCACATGATTCCGTTTTTGGTCAAGGGTGAGCAATCGTGGATAGCTTTCTCATGTCCAAATGTTTATGCAAAATATTATGTACCCGTTCATTGGAGATGCCCACAGCACTAGCAATCTCACGCACCTTAACTCTTCTCTCATCCATCACCATATCATGGATTTTATCAATGATCCATAGGGCGTCCAGAAAGTTCAGCATCACTTGTGCCCATATGGCCACTCCGAAAATTTTGAAATCACTTGTAAACTGTTTTAATCGAAGGTGCAGAGTCACCGTAATGTTTATCAAGCTTCTCCTTAGTCTCCTGAGGCGTTTTGCCTTTCATAACGTAATGTTTAATCATCACACGACATTCTTTTACGTACATTTTCTGACACTCACTCGACTTCCTCGATTCACACGAATGCCAAACACAAAGAAATACACCAGTATGGCTGAAACTTGGTGTGCGTTCTTTCCAAAGATGCTACTAACTAAATATGACCTCGATACGCACCGGTGATGCCATCTCTCGGACGTTGCACGGACTTTTCAAACGCCCCTCGTATTTTCAAGACACAATCCGTTCCATTTAACTGTGGTCCCCGGGTCATTACCGTCTCTAACGGAAATACATGGTAATAGGAAAAATCGAAGGTTTTATTTCTTCTTCGTGGACTTTAATTGCCGCTCCTATTTTCTCCTATGTTTCCTTTAATTCTTCCTCACTGTAAAGATTGAATAACATCAATGACAGGAAATAACTCAGTCTCCGTCGCATCTCAGCTACTGCTCTCCTTTCATGTCCTTCAAGACTTACAACTGCAGCCTGGTATCTGTACAAATTGTAGATAATCTTTCTTTCCCTGTTTTTTATTCCTGCTACCTCCGGAATTAAATATTGCAAAAACGGAACAGTACAAATATTCAGAAACACCGGAAAAATGTGCTTGACGGCAGATAGAAGAATCACCCGCTATATACATGGCTGATGAATCGCAATTTAAATCTTCACATTCTAACCTAATGAGAGAAAAAATGTAAACTAACAACTTGTCCCATCAGGGCCTCTTTAATCGGTCGCGTATTTCTGTGGATAATTTCCTATAATGTTGCCAATTGAAAGACTGCAATATCTGCTAATGTCTTCCACTGGAAAGTTCTTGGCATCGTTATACTAATTTGTGTTGGACAACAGATCAGTTCAGAAGATAAGAAAGAGTGCCCCTTCGAAACGTCAGACAAACTGAGCGAAATAAGGGTTCTCGGAAGTTGAGACGGCTCCACTGCAGTGCAGACCCCGTGCGTTTTCGCTGTAATTCTCGCCGATTATAATCTTTTCCTAAATGGGCTTGGTACGAAGCTTAGAGGAACGACACGCACTGCCATAGCGATCGCGTGCTTTGCCGGTGGGCTTACAGACTGCCGTGCCTGGGATCCATCACTCGCTTCTGCGGCCAGCGATCCTGCTATAGCCACGCCCTGCCTACAGCATTCCCAAATTTAGTTTCCGTTTCCTGCTTCAGAGCGTGATTTTTACTTTATCTGATGCTCCAGAATACCGATATGGTCTGTTGCACGCCGACTGCAATGTACTCATTTCTTTGCCATTTGTTAGGAAAATTCCAATGCGTAGCAGTCCACTAGCCGAGAAATAAAAAGTAGCTAAATAACACAACAAAATCAGAGTTTCTTGAAATCAACCAAAAGAACGCCATTTTCGTACCAGAAAACGGTAGCCACAATATTTCGCCACGAGTAAGAAGATCGGTTGAACTTTTTCAGTTTTGACGAAGTGGAAAGAGGCCGTGTATTGAGTGTTATTTTGATTCTAGCGTCGGTGTAGGTCTGTAGGATATTCAGGTCTCTTTGTCCACAACAATGTTGGAAAACAAATCGGAAGAAAACCGCTCGTCCGCTTGACATTCTTCGCTCTTTGTGTTGGTCGATAGGCACTTGCGCTGCCATATTGCACAGAATTTGCGAGATCTGAGCGTTCCATGGCAAATGTTAAATAGTGGTGCGTTCAACATGAGAAAATTAATCGTCTAGAGCACCATTGTCAGTAGAAGAGGTGAAATGTCAAACGCTCTAAGTGCCAAACCTGACATTTGTCAGGAGAATCATAAATCAATTTATATCTTTTTGTGCATACTTGTTTGTATCCCAAAAGTTGAAACTATATTCAGATACCACAGAATTATGTTGCTCACCACATCACTGGAAAATATTTTAGGACAAATTAGAAAATAAATAATTTATTGAGAACGTTCCAGGTGCCAAGCCAGGTAACTGACTGATTCTAAGTGTCAACGAGAAGGTTTTTGTTTCAAGTGCCATTAATACTGAGGCACCAATTTTTATATGTGATAATAAAAGTACAGAAATACAGCAGTATTAGGAATGTAGTAAAAAAAAACATTTCGCGTTACTTTTAGATATTTTACAAGATAAAAACAACATGAAATTGGAAATAAAATCTTTCCGAAGTAATATGACTTACTACCCTCATTGTTTATCGGAAACTCTACCTTTTATCTTTATCTTTGCATACTATTCTTCACATACATGTTGTTCTGTGTGTTTAAATATCTAACTCTTTTTTACTGTCTTTGAAACTCACATTATTGCCATCCATTACAAAGATGTTTTATTGATATGAACGAAAGCTTATATACATTATTCTTACCACACAAACTGTGCGTGAACTAAATGGGGGAAACCTTGCCGCTTGACACTTTGAGACCCAGAATGAGCCTGTCTGGCAGAAAGATCATGCGCCATCTAGTAATGAATTTCTGAAACATTTCCTCTGTGATTTTACTATTCGAATATCACTCACATCGTGTTACGTGGAAATTTGGCACTTACAGTACATAACGTTTGACATTTCCACTATTCTATTGTCGATCAAATAACAGCTTTTGGTGCATTTACTTCTCGATTTCGTTGGTCTGGTTACTTGTCCTGCCATTCGGCTCATCGTGCGTGTACACACGACCACTTAATTCGAAACAACCAATGTCCTGCAGACTTTCTATCATTAAGAACTGTAAGCCTATAATCATCCACGAACTTCAGCTCGATCTACCATTATGCCCAGATGAAGTGGAACCACCACCAAGGATCAAGACGCCAGGAGTACCAAAGAGGCTTATATCCACGTTATACGGTAAGAAAATTATGTGGTTCACTGCAGAAGTTTAAAGCAGTGTGAAAAATTATCTGATTCGAAGCAATATTCAACAGATATTATCATTTCGTGAAGATCTTTGGATGAAACCGTATATTGATAATAAGGCTGAGAAAAGTGTGATGGCAAAAAACTATTTCCAAAAGAATTTTTCAAATTCATGAAAAACAGTGTTTTTGGCAAAACTATGCATAGTGTGTGAAAAAATGAGTGATGAGAAGGGAACGTAGGTACGGAACTACTGCAGAAATTGCAAGACTGAATGTCAAGCTCAGCGTCGTGTTCAAGGAAAATTTTGTTGCTACTGAGGTAAATAGACTTAACATTGTTTTTGACAACCAACGTAGCTGTATGAATGGCTATTTGAGATATTTCTCAGACGCTTCTTGTAGATTTGCATTGTGGGTATATGTTGAACAAATTTAAGGCAAAAAGTTACATTGTCACATATAACTGAATATGTCATGTAATTATCTCAGATACATAAACATTTTATAAAAATAGGTGGATGTGTGTACGTACGTTTCACATCTCCTAAACGACTGGACTGATTTCAACCAGGCTTCGAAGGCATAATCCTTACTGTCAGACAACAATCGCTGTGACGTAAGAACCACTTACCTACCATAGTTCAGGATGTATGACGTAATAAACAATGAGATGTGTTAAAAACTGCCACATTGTGCATGACGTTTAAATGTTTTACTCCTTTGATACTATCTACATTTGCAACACATTTTGCAGACAGTATCCTCATATGCTGCTGAACGTACGTACACAAATATGTCATTTACGACGCAGAGTACAACAGCTATGACGTCATAAACACTGTGATGCGTGGAAAATATGCAGCATCATGCATGTAAATTTAATACATTTATTACTTGCTAAACAGTTCTATCACACCTGGCAGCGCTTTTGACAGCTACGGCCGGCCGAAGTGGCTGTGCGGTTAAAGGCGCTGCAGTCTGGAACCGCAAGACCGCTACGGTCGCAGGTTCGAATCCTGCCTCGGGCATGGATATTTGTGATGTCCTTAGGTTAGTTAGGTTTAACTAGTTCTAAGTTCTAGGGGACTAATGACCTCAGCAGTTGAGTCCTATAGTGCTCAGAGCCATTTGAACCATTTTGACAGCTACGAAGCGCAAACGGCTATAGGCGAAAACAATAGTCGCCTATAGAGCTACGAAGAGGCGTTGTCACAGAAACGTCTAAAAAATCACATTGTAGACTTGCGTTTACCACTATAGTTAACAAGTCACAGGGGCAGTCTAATAAGTGCTGTGAAATGGCTTTGATATCTCTATGTTTATCTCATGGTCAACTTTATGTCGCTTGCTCAAGGGTGAGCTCACCCGAGAATTTAGTCATTGTAGCTTCTGGACACGTAGGTAACTAGAAATCTTGCTTACAATGCACTTCTGCATTAACTAAACATTACAGAGAATTTGTCATTTGGATACTACTGTATATTTCTCTTGGGAGAGCCAGTCCTGACAAAACTCTACCATCTGGTGAGCAAGATGTATGAGACAGGCGAAATTCCCTCAGACTTCAAGAGGAATATAATATTTCCAATCCCAAAAAAAGCAGGTGTCGACAGATGTGAAAATTACCGAACTATCAGTTTAACCAGGCACAGCTGTAAAATACTAACGCGAATTCTTTACAGACGAATGGAAAAACTGATAGAAGCCGACCTCGGGGAAGATCAGATTGGATTCCGTAGAAATGTTGGAACACGTGAGGCAATACTGACCTTAAGACTAATCTTAGAAGAAAGATTAAGGAGAGGCAAACCTACGTTTCTAGCATTTCTAGACTTAGAGAAAGCTTTTGACAATGTTGACTGGAATACTCCCTTTCAAATTCTGAAGGTGGCAGGGGTAAAATACAGGGAGCGAAAGGCTATTTACAATTTGTACAGAAACCAGATGGCAGTTATAAGAGTCGAGGGACATGAAAGGGAAGCAGTGGTTGGGAAGGGAGTAAGACAGTGCTGTAGTCTATCCTCGATGTTATTCAATCTGTATATTGAGCAAGCAGTGAAGGTAACAAAAGAAAAATTCGGAGAAGGTATTAAAATCCATGGAGAAGAAATAAAAACTTTGAGGTTCGCCGATGACATCGTAATTCTGTCAGAGACAGCAAAGGACTTGGAAGAGCAGTTGAATGGAATGGACAGTATCTTGAAAGGAGGGTATAAGATTAACATCAACAAAAGCAAAACGAGGATAATGGAATGTAGTCGAATTAAGTCAGGTGGTGCAAAGCAAAGGACTTGGAAGAGCAGTTGAATGGAATGGACAGTATCTTGAAAGGAGGGTATAAGATTAACATCAACAAAAGCAACACGATGATAATGGAATGTAGTCGAATTAAGTCAGGTGGTGCTGAGGGAATTAGATTAGGAAATGAGACACTTACAGTAGTAAAGGAGTTTTGCTATTTGGAGAGCAAAATAACTGATGATGGTCGAAGTAAAGAGGATATAAAATGTAGACTGGCAATGGAAAGGAAAGCGTTTCTGAAGAAGAGAAATTTGTTAACATCGAGTACAGATTTAAGTGTCAGGAAGTCATTTCTGAAAGTATTTGTATGGAGTGTAGCCATGTATGGAAGTGAAACATGGACGATAAACACACTCCTGGAAATTGAAATAAGAACACCGTGAATTCATTGTCCCAGGAAGGGGAAACTTTATTGACACATTCCTGGGGTCAGATACTTCACATGATCACACTGACAGAACCACAGGCACATAGACATAGGCAACAGAGCATGCACAATGTCGACACTAGTACAGTGTATATCCACCTTTCGCAGCAATGCAGGCTGCTATTCTCCCATGGAGACGATCGTAGAGATGCTGGATGTAGTCCTGTGGAACGGCTTGCCATGCCATTTCCACCTGGCGCCTCAGTTGGACCAGCGTTCGTGCTGGACGTGCAGACCGTGTGAGACGACGCTTCATCCAGTCCCAAACATGCTCAATGGGGGGCAGATCCGGAGATCTTGCTGGCCAGGGTAGTTGACTTACACCTTCTAGAGCACGTTGGGTGGCACGGGATACATGCGGACGTGCATTGTCCTGTTGGAACAGCAAGTTCCCTTGCCGGTCTAGGAATGGTAGAACGATGGGTTCGATGACGGTTTGGATGTACCGTGCACTATTCAGTGTCCCCTCGACGATCACCAGTGGTGTACGGCCAGTGTAGGAGATCGCTCCCCACACCATGGTGCCGGGTGTTGGCCCTGTGTGCCTCGGTCGTATGCAGTCCTGATTGTGGCGCTCACCTGCACGGCGCCAAACACGCATACGACCATCATTGGCACCAAGGCAGAAGTGACTCTCATCGCTGAAGACGACACGTCTCCACTCGTCCATCCATTCACGCCTGTCGCGACACCACTGGAGGCGGGCTGCACGATGTTGGGGCGTGAGCGAAAGACGGCCTAACGGTGTGCGGGACCGTAGCCCAGCTTCATGGAGACGGTTGCGAATGGTCCTCGGCGATACCCCAGGAGCAACAGTGTCCCTAATTTGCTGGGAAGTGGCGGTGCGGTCCCCTACGGCACTGCGTAGGATCCTACGGTCTTGGCGTGCATCCGTGCGTCGCTGCGGTCCGGTCCCAGGTCGACGGGCACGTGCACCTTCCGCCGACTACTGGCGACAACATTGATGTACTGTGGAGACCTCACGCCCCACGTGTTGAGCAATTCGGCGGTACGTCCACCCGGCCTCCCGCATGCCCACTATACGCCCTCGCTCAAAGTCCGTCAACTGCACATACGGTTCACGTCCACGCTGTCGCGGCATGCTACCAGTGTTAAAGACTGCGATGGAGCTCCGTATGCCACGGCAAACTGGCTGACACTGACGGCGGCGGTGCACAAATGCTGCGCAGTTAGCGCCATTCGACGGCCAACACCGCGGTTCCTGGTGTGTCCGCTGTGCCGTGCGTGTGATCATTGCTTGTACAGCCCTCTCGCAGTGTCCGGAGCAAGTATGGTGGGTCTGACACACCGGTGTCAATGTGTTCTTTTTTCCATTTCCAGGAGTGTAGTTTGGACAAGAAGAGAATAGAAGCTTTCGACATGTGGTGCTACAGAAGAATGCTGAAGATTAGATGGGTAGATCACATAACTAATGAGGAGGTATTGAATAGAATTGGGGAGAAGAGGAGTTTGTGGCACAACTTGACAAGAAGAAGGGACTGGTTGGTAGGACATGTGTTGAGGCATCAAGGGATCACCAGTTTAGTATTGGAGGGAAGCGTGGAGGATAAAAATCGTAGAGGGAGACCAAAAGATGAATATACTAAACAGATTCAGAAGGATGTAGGCTGCAGTAGGTACTGGGAGATGAAGAAGCTTGCACAGGATAGAGTAGCATGGAGAGCTGCATCAAACCAGTCCCAGAACTGAAGACCACAACAACAACAACACATTTCTCACTTTGGATACTTTATTCTTATACATTTGTATGGTATACATCTTTCTTTGTAAAATTGTTTCACAATTTCAAAGGTGTTTTCGTGAATACTGTTATATCTCAGGATAGCATCCCCGGCGGACACTACAAATTCGTACAATTTCCAACTTGGCAGCTCCCTGAAGGCAAACAGTCTGTGTCAGTGATCAGTAGGCTGCCGCTACGGAAAATGTTGAGCAAGTTGCGGCAAACACGGAAGCTATGGCAGAACGGTGGAACGATTGAGCGCCCAAGACTGGAAGCTAAGCATAATGTCATCATGGAAGCTGAGATATGGCGTCACACTAGTGACAAAGCAGAGTTTCGTTCGGAAGGTTAGGCACAAAGCAACAATAAGTATTCAGGTGTCGATCCAGCAGGAAAGAGCCTCTGAAACGTGAAGCCGCGAAAGTCTCAAGCCACTAGCAGAGCTGACAGCGAGGAAAAACCAGGACACATGATGTCATAGCCATCCCAACCGCCGCAGAGCACAGGGGTAACCCCAACATAAATATCCCACACTCCTTAACAAGTGTCTCAGTTGCTAATTGCTGAGTGCTTATTACAGACTGCCCCGTATGTATTCTTAGTCCTTTTGTCAGTTGCAGCTATGCAGTGATAGGGGAGGCTGTGGAGGTCGACCCTCGGCACACCTAGCTGTCTTGTGTGTGTGTGTGTGTGTGTGTGTGTGTGTGTGTGTGTGTGTGGTTTGAGGTTTTCTAACGCTAACAGCATGGTCATCAGCGCCCAAACGCATAGAAACTGGAACACATGCGGTGAAGGGACGAAGACGGACAGCGAACAAGGAGAACGGCTAAAAGACACAGACCTGACGCAGTTCCACATCCTCACATACAGAGGCAAAACAAGAAGAGAAGAAACGCACTAAAAAGGAAGAGAAACACAAGGAAAAGAGAACAGAAATCGAAGTGAAACGAGTAGGTAATCGTGACTGGCAGACCTCTTACCTAAAACCTGGGTGAGCCAGTCACCCAGCAGCACATTAAAATCCTCTCCCTAAAATCCGAGGCAACAAATTGGACAGGACACAAAACCGTAAGACCTTAACCACAGTCGTAGCGTAGTCTTGCAAAATAGGGGGCAAATCCGGTGGCAAGGAAACCACCGCCCTCTGGTCAGAGAATAAAAGACAGTCAAGTGAAACGTGGCGGACAGTAATCTGGACGCCACAAGCACTGCAGATTGGGGGATCCTCCCGCCGGAGTAAAAAACCATGCGTTAAGGGTCTGTGCCCGATGCGGAGGCGAGTGAGGAGAACCTCATCCCGCCTGCATGACTGGTAGGACGTACGCCACGGCCGCGTGGTGGCCTTGACCAGACTCAGCTTATTTTCACCGACTGCCAGCCACTCCTCTTCTCATTGACGCAAAACACGAAAACGCAAAAGGGTGGTAACAGCATGGAGGGGGACGGCACATTCAACAACGTGAGGGAGGGAACATGCATCTTTGACAGCCACATCCGCCAGTTAGTTTCCCCTAATATCCACGTGTCCCGGCACCCAGCAGAAAGAAGCCTCCTTCCCCTGCTGTTGCAGGTGGAGCAGGGCATCATGGATGTTCTGGACGACCGTATCCACTGGGTACAAGTGTTGCATGGTCTGAAGGGCACTCAGGGAGTCAGAACAGATGAGAAACTTAAGACTGGGAACACATGTCATCTGCTCCAATGCCCGCAAGATTACAAACAATTCGGCATCAAAGATGGTAAACGCCGCAGGAAGCCTTAACTTGACGACTCGATCAGGGAAAACAACAGCACAACCAACGGAATCCCCCTGTTTAGAGCCATCCGTAAATATTGGTACACGGTCGGGATGCTGGTTTAAAATATCGTAAAATAAAGAGGTAAAAACAAACGAAGGAGTGCAGCTCCTCCGGTACTCTGACAAGTCTAAAAGGACGCTGGGCCTCTGGAGCATCCAGGGAGGCAGGTGGGTAAAACCCTGGAGTTGTGGTGCCACACGCTCCACACCAAGGTACTCTAGCAAAAGCTTGGCACGAATCCCAAATGGTCTCGCTGCCCTGGGACGACTGGAAAAGAGACGTTCCATAGGCGGTCGGGCAACGGTAGGATACGCAGGGGAGGTAGGACAGGCAAGGAATTGACACACTTGTCGCACCATGAGGAGTTTCCGCCGGATGGCGAGCGGCGGTTCCCCTGCCTTAGCACACAGGCTGGGGATGGGACTGGTACGGAAGGCACCAGTGGTCAGCCTGATACCCTCATGGTGTATTGCGTCAAGAATCTTCAGATACGAAGGCCTCGCTGATTCATACACGGTGCATCCATAGTCAAGACGCGACCGGACGAAAGCTGTCTGGGATCGTCTCTAGAACCACGAGTTCGTTTGGAAGGACGCTGCTGGTGTCGGCTGCACTGTAAACTTCTGAGGCAATACTGATGGGGAGCGGAGGCCGCCATCACTCTGCAGGCTTGCTAGAGACTTGACCTGCGTGAACTGAACGCTGCCCGTCATCCGCCTTCTAGAGGGGCAGCGCTGCTGCTGCTCATCCTCTTCCCAGAGCCGACACCGATGCTGCTTGCTCCTGGTTTCCTAAACAGGGGCTGAGAGACGACCCCTGCGTGCCAGCGAGTACTTCAGGCAGACATCAATCAAGACTTGTGAGTGCAAATCTTTGACGTCAATGAGAGCACTTAGGAGACGGATACGTAGAGCTAGAGTCTGCCAACGTCCACTGGTCGACGGATGCCCGTGACAGCAACCACCACCGGACGCTTTGCGGCGCTGGTGGCACTACTATAGTGCGCGTCATTTACGACGGCGGCCGAGTTTAGGTTCGTTCTGCGCATCTGACGACACAAAACACAGTCAGCCAATGAACAGAGAACGACGTTGCCAGAGCTCGACTGCAGTGCAGAGCACGGACGAGTGTTTCCAGTTTTAGAAACGTTCAGTGATAAATAAAGTAATTCAACAAAAGCAATACCTTGATAGAAGACTTTCTTTTATAGCACTTTTGGAAAAAGCATTCTTTATACAAAGTGCTTCATATTTTATTAATTAATTAAACCAAACAAGCAATAAGCCTCCTAATTCAGGCGATAGCAAGGAAAGGTGTTTGTATCATTCTCACGAACCACTTTTTCGCAATAAAGAACAGCGATAATTGTTTATTTCCTATTGTACTTCGACGAAACTTGAGTAATTCATAGTCATACCAGCAGTGTGTGTCGGTATTTTGCGTGTTATTTTAGAGTCCTCCAATAGTTCTGTTCAAAGAAGGGCTATGTTAGCGTAATGGTTAAGGTGTTTGGCTGCTAAGCGAAAACCTTGTTTGGTGCTTATATTTTCTTTATTTAAAAACAATATCGAAGTGTGTTACTTCATGAATTTTATTCGTTTGAATGTAATTTTTTGAAATTTCTAGTGCTTTGTCTCTTCACTATAATCATAATAAGTTTTCGGTTTTTCTAATTTTGTCCTCCAATATTTCTTTTCACAGCAATTAAAAACAATGAAAAAGCACACATAAAGAAGTCATGTTATCTGTTTTGTTTGTATACCTTCTCTTCCGCAGTCGCTGTTTTACTATTCATATTGAATATATTCTTTTGCGACAGTATTAAAAATATTATTTAGAGCAGAATTTCGGCTTGTACGTTGCCGAGCTACTTGATTGTCTGACGCAATTCTTTACTTCACTGCGTTGGCAACATCATCATATTCAATGTTTTCGTTGACTGATCTATGTTTTGGCAAGTATTTGCTGTCCGTTCTGACAAACACAAATTGTTTGCACATTGCGCCTCACTTACAATATATTTTAGTTTCTATGTTATATTACGTTCACAATTCAGTTTTGTGTACTTCGCCAATTTTGTTTTAATTAGGACTTTTTAGAAAAATGTGAAATGGCTCTGGTATAAATAAAACTTTTATTACAGTCGCGAAAGACGGAATATTTCTCAATATTACACACCACAACTATCTGGTTATCTGGTACTTAAATTAAATGAGATATTGTTATACAGTACATTTTATATGAAATTTAGGTATCTTGTCCACATTTCATTCTCAACATTGTGGCAACTAAAATCGACCATACGGAAAGTATACGCTATGGACTTTTACCTCTGCAAACTCTTCAAAATTTCGTGCAATGGTTTACTACATTTAATGCTGCACAATAACTGCGTTGAACATCGAAACAAAATTAAGTCATTTATGGGGGGAAGGTATCAGTCAAGAAGCTGTATAAAAATCAAATTTTTGGATCAAATAGTTTTTGTGAAATCGAATGATAAGTGTGTCAAAGCAGTCGGAATATCATGTGTCTGCACAAGCGAGCAGTGCAGTGATGACAAAATCCCGCACAGCGCGGAATGCGGGGAACACGTCTCTGTAGCAGCGAAAGGGTTAATGCGGCCGTGGTGGCTTTACTTCATAAACTTCGCGCTCCCCCCTAAACGTAAGTTTGTAAAGTATACTATACTATGGAGCTGGTTCTCTTGGCGCGTGCGTCGTTTGCAACTGGCAACGCAGCAGTCTCCCGCGTCTGGGCGGGCATGCGCGAGCCGCCAAGATAAAAGAATTGAACTATAGTAGAACGAACGCTGCTTTCCACTGCTGACGAGGCGCTGCTCCGTCGGTCCGGCTGAGGCACGGCACTTGGGCAGACAATACTGCATTAGCCGGCCGGAGTGGCCGATCGGTTCTAGGCGCTACAGTCTGGAACCGCGCGACCGCTACGATCGCAGGTTCGAATCCTTCCTCGGGCATGGATGTGTGTGATGTCCTTAGGTTAGTTAGGTTTAAGCAGTTCTAAGTTCTAGGGGACTGATGACCTCAGAAGTTAAGTCCCATAGTGCTCAGAGCCATTTGAACCACTTTTTGAATCCTGTATTACTGCCCAATAAGTCTGTTGTTGCCAATGATGTTTCCTTGGGGCTCTCGAGCATAAGTAGGTCCTCGCCACCACATCCCACACAGCTCTCTCCTGACGACTGTAGGAGTCTGGGACAGAACACCTACACTACTGGTCATTAAAATTGCTACACCAAGAAGAAATGCAGATGATTAACGGGTATTCATTGGAAAAATATATTATACTAGAACTGACATGTGATTACATTTTCACGCAATTTGGGTGCACAGATCCTGTGAAATCGGTACCCAGAACAACCACCTCTGGCCGTACCAACGGCCTTGATACGCCTAGGCATTGAGTCAAACAAAGCTTGGATGGCGTGTACAGGTACAGCTGCCCGTGCAGCTTCAACACGATGCCACAGTTCATCAAGAGTAGTGACTGGCGTATTGTGACGAGCTAGTTGCTCGGCCACCATTGACGAGACGTTTTCAATTGGTGAGAGATCTGGAGAATGTGCTGGCCAGGGCAGCAGTCGCACATTTTCTGTATCCAGAAAGGCCCATACAGGACCTGCAGCATGCTGTCGTGCATTATCCTGCTGAAATGTAGGGTTTCGCAGAGATTGAATGAAGGGTAGAGCCACGGGTCGTAACGCATCTGAAATGTAACGTCCACTGTTCAAAGTGCCGTCAATGCGAACAAGAGGTGACCGAGACGTGTAACCAATGGCACCCCATACCATCAGTTCGGGTGATACGCCAGTATGGCGATAACGAATACACGCTTCCAATGTGCGTTCACCACGATATCACCAAACACGCATGCGACCATCATGATGCTGTAAACAGAGCCTGGATTCATCCGAAAAAATTACGTTTTACCATTCGTGCACCCAGGTTCGTCGTTGAGTACACCATCGCAGGCGCTCCTGTCTGTGATGCAGCGTCAAGGGTAACCGCGGCCATGGTCTCCGAGCTGATAGTCCATGCTGCTGCAAACGTCGTCGAACTGTTCGTTCAGATGGTTGTTGTCTTGCAAACGTCCCCATCTGTTGACTCAGGGATCGAGACGTGGCTGCACGATCCGTTACAGCCATGCGGATAAGATGCCTGTAATCTCGACTGCCAGTGATACGAGGCCGTTGGGATCCAGCCCGGCGTTCCGTATTACCCTCCTGAACCCCCCGATTCCATATTCTGCTAACAGTTATTGGGTCTCGACCAACACGAGCAGCAATGTCGCGATACGATAAACCGCAATCATGATAGGCCAAAATCCGACCTTTATCAAAGTCGGGAACGTGATGGTACGCATTTGTCCTCCTTACGCGAGGCATCACAACAACGTTTCACTAGACAACGCCAGTGAACTGCTGTTTGCGTATGAGAAATCGGTTGGAAACTTTCCTCATGTCAGCACGTTGTAGGTGTCGCCACCGGCGCCAAACTTGTGTGATTGCTCTGAAAAGCTAATCAATTGCATATCACAGCATCTTCTCCCTGTCGGTTAAATTTCGCGTCTGTAGCACGTCATCTTCGTGGTGTATCAATTTTAATGGCCAGTAGTGTATAATACACGGATATGAAATGTTTTCAATATTGCATCACCAACACAGTTCATTTTTATATTTTCGTTTCTAATAGAAACATGGCAAAATGAGTACCAGGGATTGCCGGGTAGTAGCGTGTGTGTGTGTGTGTGTGTGTGTGTGTGTGTGTGTGTGTGTGTGTGTGAGTGTGTGTGTGTGTGTGTGTGCTTGCAGCGTTCTTGCGAGGAAGGACCACTATCCAAATTTTACAATCTGTCCCGATCTGCGCTATTTATTACGTCGACTCGGTCACTCTACACCCAGAAAGCGCTGCGCAGCGATTGCCTGCAATATACATTCATCACGAACCACTCAGCTAATCGATTGCATCCCATCTATGTGATTTTTCCCCTCGCTTCAGATGTCCTGAATGTGGAAAGGTGGCCCTCGGTCTTCTCAGACCATAGCGTTTATTGGCGCACAATCAAACCTCCGATGTCAAACAATATGGCGCAGTCACGGTCAGTGGAAACTTAACGTTGCCTATATACAGGAACTGGACTGTTGACGAATAGTCATGAACACATGGGAAACCTGTGAAAGACGCATCACACAATAGATGTCCATACTTCTATGGTGGACACAATGTGTAAAGCCTATGCTATTCACTAGTCCAGTGTAGCAAGGAACGAATGCATTGGCTACGGCATACGACAGAATTTTATTAGATGATACTGTGGAACCCTATGGAGTACCTGACATCCTGGGAACGTCAATTGAAGGTTCAATGCGTCAAGTATAAGATTTTGGATCTTACATGGCGCCGTTTGGAAGGCATAGTTGTCGGACCGCGTTGCCAAGACAGCATCAACGGAGAAACTCGCTCAGTCTATCATGTCGTCGCAGATCTCAGACCACGTCGACGATCACTGACTCATTCTTTAGATTTACCTGACAAACGACGGCTGTTGTTACTGTCGGACATCGCAACAGCCTTAAAAGTTCACTTTCGTCACTTCTATCGTGAGGAAGACCCTAATGTTGTCACACTTACAGACATACCAAAGACAGTCCATCGTACCATTGATGGTTCGGCGCACTCCCTGTCAGCAAACATTTCCACTGGAGGCATCACTGGTACGCTCGCCAAGGAGGCTCTCAGCCAATTGCCAGGACCAGACAGACTGCCGTTACAATTTTATAGGACCTTTAAGGACTAGATGCTGCCGCGATGTAGGGAAATGTACGAGGAGCTACTGCCCCTTACGACACTACTACCACCACCACTGGTATTCCTGAGAGGTCCGATACCAAACCCTGTGGAGGCATATGACCGGACAGCTATCAGCCGATCACTTTACTCAACTTAGGTTTGAAGATTTTTATGCAGCTCCTCATGATGTGTCTCAGACGAGTCCTGTGCCAGCTCCTGTCGCTCCTGCAGACGTTGTTGGGCGGAGATAATATAAAATCAGCGCTCTGTGATCATAGGGACGTCATCGTCATTGAAACAGTCTGTCGGCTGCAGAGAGCCATGATACCCATCGACCTTGATCAAGTTTTATGATCGTGTGAACCACACCTCCGTCGCCAAGGTCATGAAAAGGATGGCTTTTTCACCTGCCCTCGTCGTCATAATCGTGCACCTACTTTGTGACTCTTCATCAAGGGTGACGGTAAATGGACGAATGACGACGCCCATAACTATCGTACATTCAGTCCAACAAGATTGTCCCCTTTCAGCGATTATGGGCCATTTCTCTGCCGCCTGCAGTGTCGTTTAACAGGAGTCACCCTGCGGGTACACACATTCAAATGCCGTCCCTATGCAGACGTCCTCGTCTTCGTCATACGCACCAATGAGGAGGTTTAAGAGGCAAGACTGTAGATCAGGCAGGCAATAATGGAGCGGAGCAGGCAGCCATATGAACCTCGACAAATTCTACGCGATGGCCATTGGACGTAGACTCACAAATGAAAGTGTGGCTCCATTCAGGACGATGGAGACGCTATGCTGTCTGGGAATAGTTTTCACTCGAGACTTCCGTCACATCACGGCGATCAGATTTTGGCACCTTCTTCAGAAGTTCAGGATGGGTGTTAGAAGTCAGTTGTTGTGAGCAATGGACATGTTCGAAAATGTGCAGTTTATTAACATTTATATGGCATTCCGCATGACACACACCACACAAATTTTGCCTTTCTCCACAGTGATGGCGCATCAGATCCAAACAGCCTTCCGTTCTTTTGTCAGCACCGATCACGTATTCAAGATTAAGTATGACAGCCTCACATTCCCTAAGCAAGAAGAGGGTCTCGCCCTGGTCAACGTCCATGCGTGTGATCTTTACGTTCATACAATCTTGAAGTTATGGAATCACAGCCTAAGCAGTATCATTGGACTTTTGGTCGATGGACTCCCACCTAATTACCTTAACCGCCGTTCGCCGAGGCCCACATTGCATCAGTGCTATCACATATCAACTTTTTTCTTCTTGAGTATAATTATGTCCATGGAGACTTTCCTCGCATTAGGGCTTCCCTCAAGTGAGATATTTATCGCCTCTTCATGCGGACTCAACCCCGGAATGCTGTCGAAGGACGTCACTCAAAGTTAAGTTACCGGCGGAGTGGTGCACAGTTCATCAACCATACCTCACCACAGAAACGAGCTGCACCTGGTACATTGTCCTCACCTGAAAATGCCCTACGGTACACAAACCTCATGCCATTGCCATGGCAGACACCCCCTCTACCTGAGGTATAAAGTGGACGATACGAACGGACACCGGCTGTTCTGTGGTGTGGCCCATTATCTACGGGTGCCAACGCACATGATCGTCCCCGAAATGCTCCTCTATCCTGACGCGAGTATTTTCCTCCATCAAAGATGCGTGAGGTCACCTGGATAAATGGTATGGCTGTCCCTTATCTTTTCAGAAATGGATCCAAGAATTTGATCGATTTTTGGTGCTAACACGACACCACATAATGAGACGACACGCCATATACCAGTCCACTTTTGTTAACTACTTCCAACGCATCCTGCAGTTGGAACTCCCCAGTGAGAGAGGCTAAAAGGTGTAGCTCTATTCTCATGATCATCAAAGGTTCGGCGTTGCTTTCGGAATGCATGTCCCCAGCCGGCGTCTGCAGTCTTCAAAACGGGTGGTCCCCGATTTGTTTTTGCGCATTAGTAGCATCCTGGAGCTATTTTTCCTGTTTGCTACGTTATTTAAAGGAGTTTTCTGTCATTCTTTTTACACTGTATAATTTAAAAAATAAAAAAAGAAGTTTAGGCGACTGCTCGTGTAAAGCGCGAAATCCGGGATTGAATCCCAGTCCGACACCAATTTTCATTGTTGTCATTCCATTATAGCTGGAGGTGAATGATATCTGCAACTGCGAATACATTTCATATCTGTAACGGGATCTGTTGCTTTGAAGCCGAGTGGCATTTACAGTAACCAGACGTAAGCAAGAGGACATGTGATATCTCCTGTTCCTGTGTGTTTACCGTGATTATTTTACTACAAAATGTTGTTAAAAATGAATCTAACATAGAAATAAGACCCAAATACCTTACAGTCGTATAACTTCCTCGACGTCCACAGATATTTCGAAAGATGAACATCCCGTTGCTTTCAGTGTACAAATGCAAAGACAGATTATTATGCATGACAATTTTAAGTTTCCATTGGTGGATCTCCTCCAAACGGAAAACAAATATGGCGTACACGCAAAGATAAAACACACAGTAAACAACTAGCGGTATAAAACGACCATAGATGACGAACGTCAGATGTTATCAATAGTGGAATATTAACCTACAACAGGTGAGAAAGCAGCACTGACCCTGTACCTTTGTTGTTTAACCAGCGTGGGTAGTATGTCGACCAGAATTTAAATAACTCTTTCCGTCTGTATTTATAAGGTAACTTACCACTTCAGTCTTAACAGTTTCCTTAATGACACTGTTCCGGTAACTGGAAGTACTGAGCAGAATCGATGTGTCATTTTAATTTTATTCCATCGGATGACCGATACCAAAGTCATGTTTTACAATTGGTGATTTGCCCTTCTGTGGTAAGTGTGTGTGATAATTATGCTGCATACAACGATCCTCCACGATCCTTACGTTCTGACCAATACGGTAGAAACAAACCTTACGAAAAAAATCATGTTTTTCAGCAACCAAAAGAACTATAATCTTAGCCTGAAGTCCAAAAAACACACTTAGTAGTGTGTGTCTCCAGAGTACCACGAATAATATTGGAAATATTATGCGCTTGAAGTTAAAAATCAAAAGCCTTCGACACCATCCCACTATTCTCATGATTCACAATTGGTCTATAACGCGACGCATGTTCTGGCAAAGATAACACCAAGATGGACTAACTCAACCGACAGGCTTTGACAGTCTGAGGTGACGTGAACTCAATGAACAAAGGTACGAAATACCGGTTCACAGTGAGCTGGATGACTACAGATATCGGTCTGAAGATGCAAATCAATGTGAGTTGGCTTCGTATAAACAGTATGTCCCAGTGTACCATTATCTTTCCACCTGTCCAACACATCAACGAAGGGAAGTTCCGCTGGACTACAGTCTACATAAATTTAGAAAACTATTTTACGAGGTAAAAAGTGGACTCTGTAAAGTAAGAGAATAAACAGTAAAATAGTGTCAAAAATATTTAATTATTCTGAAGTCAGTGCCTGTACGGTACCTCAAAGCAACGACGGATATACAATATCACTTTGATAAGATTACATGTAATATTAGTTATGTTGTTTTCATGTGCTTCGTGGTCTATGCCACCTCCTTATTTTCTTGGCTAAAAATAATTTCCTGTCATTGTAGCCGCATTTCGTAAATACCTGCACTAATTCGTGGTTTATTTCTTGTGAGATGATGCAGCATTACTTTAAGAGACGTTGCTGGCTTCTTGTTTGCAATTTCATATTAGATACACAGACAGTAGGACGTAAGTCAAGCTCCCTGTATTGCAACTGGTATTGCCTCTTTACGGCTTCGGTCAATCCCTTCCTATTTGGCCTGACTGTGCCCACTGCATAAAGAACACATTCATGTAAAAACATCAATAGACAAAAAGAAGTAAAGAAATGATCGAAGCCAAAAGGCCGATGAGATTTCATGTGAATAGTCTCAGTAGCACAACGAGTTATTGAAGACAACAGTCAGAATCTTCTTGCCCCGTCGCGCAATACATGTGTGGTAAACAACGAAATAAAAGGGAATAGTATCTTCACTGGTCTTACTTCTCACAAAAGAACGAAATAAGTAGCGAAACTGCTTCTACGCAATACAGGGTGTTGATTTTAACTGAAGACAATGAAATGTTTTGAAAAGTGCAAAACCGATCAAAGAAAGTTATAATTCCAGTTTGTTTGTCTCGGAGGGGACGCCCAACGATACCACCCTGTCCCGTACGTGGTAGGCGGGAGAAAACTTTGAAATCTTTAGTGGGAACCCCCGTTTTTTATTGCAAATTACGATTCTACGGGAACATCTACATATCGAACAGGAGACTATTCGACGCGTCACTGTGGCAGTGGCTCGAGGCGAACGATACTCTATTTTTCCAATTAGTATTCAAACGTAGTACCGCCAACTTCAATACACTTAGTGATCCACTTTCCAAATGATCGTACACAGGACAGAAGCATATCTATGGGAATGTCAGCCCAGGTGTTTCTGATGTGGTCGACCATGTCTTCACGACCTGTTGGCACTTGCTGGTACACCTTATCTTTTAAATATTCCGACAGACAGAAAGCTGCCGACGTCAAATCCGGCGACCTTGCTGGCCAATTAATAGGGCCCCAACTGCCAGTCCACCGACCAGTGTAAACACTGTCTAATCTCTCCCGCGCTTCAAATGCGTAATGAGCTGGGCAACTGCCATGCTGAAACTACATAAGTTGTCAAACGTCCAGGGCAACGTCCTGAAGTAGTATCGGTAGTTCCTGTTCCAAAAACGTTCGATATTTGCGTCCATTCAGCGTACCGTCAATAAAATACGGACTAATGAGTTTTTCCCCCATGATGCCACACCATGCGTTAACCGACCAAGGACTTTGATGGTCAACTTGCCGCAGGCTGTGGGGGATTGTCTACACTCAAGTAATGCATGTTATGCCGGTTAACGCTACCATGGTTTGTGAAAGAAAAAGTTCAAATGTGTGTGAAATCTTACGGAACTTAACTGCTAACGTCATCAGTCCTTAAGCTTACACACTACTTAACCTAAATTATCCTAAGGACAAACACACACACCCATGCCAGAGGGAGGACTCGAACCTCCGCTGGGACCAGCCGCACAGTCCATGACTGCAGCGCCTTAGACCGCACGGCTAATCAGCTAATCCCGCGCGGCGTGGTTTGTGAATGTAGACTCGTAGGAGAAAAAGTACCTCGACAAAGAACGTGAAGGTCATTTGCATTTGTTGACGTGCCCATTCACAAAACACTACCCGGTTATGGAAATCGTCGCCATGAAGTTCTTGATGCATTGACACTTAGTATGGATGACACTTATGACGATGCAGTATTGTGACCATACTACCGGGATCACGGTGTAATAGCAGGGTGCTTATCCGTGGGCTGTGGTGCACTGCCGCTAGTACAACTATTTCATTAGCTTCTCCTGTAACACGTTTGTTTAGTTTCGTTTTGCCTGTCTGTAAGCTGCTATCAGACACAAAGGCGTTCACCAACTTGTAAAAGAAGGAAGGAGAGCGAGCTTTCTGTGGAGAACGTTCAGCATACAGGGCAACAACAACCTGAATATTTCTTCCACGTTCTACGTAAATCAGGATCATTTTAATATTTTCCTCTGTGGTTGTAACATTCATCGTCACTTACACGTCTGTTGTCCAAATGATAGACAGATGTGAAGGCAATAAACACTGCGCAGGTATTGTAATGTTTAGAGCCGATATCTGTTCCGCATCTGTACGATACGTCAGCTCCGGTCGCTGTGCACTGCCTGTAATGACACATCGTAGTTCGCTACACTGCCACGGTGGGGCGTCGAGTAGTCCACTGTTCGAAATGTCGGAGGAATACAACGCTGCGAGTGGGGTCTCCAATCAGAAATTATGAAATACTGGTCTGTCCTACCTTCGCAGCATAGAGGTGAGATCCCACGTGCCATTGGATATTCAAGTACCATTGAGTAGCACGTCGTAAATTACGACTGGGTAAACATTTCTACTCCTCCGATTATAGCGCCATCTATGGCAAAGCGAAGTAAACGTTTCATATAAAACGTATGCAGATTTTTCCGTAGAACCGTAATCTGCAATAAAAAACGGGGGGGGGGGGGGGGGGGGCGGTTCCCATGGGAGATTTCAGAGTTGTCCCCCACAACCCCACGCCTAGGGTGGGGTGGCAGGTCTAGTGTGGTGTCGTTGGATGTCCCCCTCCAAGACGAACAATTTTAAATCTAACTTTTTTTGATCCGACGTATAGCTTTCGAGATATTTGAATGTCTTTAGTTAAAATGGGCAACTGCCTTGCCGCAGTGGTTACACCGGTTCCCGTCAGATCACCAAAGTTAGGCGCTGTCGGGCTTGGCTAGCATTTGGATGGGTGACCGTCATATCTGCCAAACGCTGTCGGCAAGCGGAGTGCACTCAGCCCTTGTGATGCAAATTGAGGAGCTGTTTGATCGAGAAGTGGCGGCTCCGTTCACGAAAACTGGCAACGGCTGGGAGACCGGTATGCTGATCCAGTGACGACTATCGGCTGAGGATGACACGGCGGTCGGTCAGTAACGTTGGGCCTTCCCACACCTGTTAGGACGGAGTTTAATTTTTTTTCAGTTAAAATGAACACTCTGTATACTTCATCAGTAAACACTTCCGGGCTAAGTTGCCGTGGTCGATCTGTAGAACTTCTTCTCCCTGACGTTTCCTATATGGGATGACTCTGTATACTCGATGCACCTCTGAAGTAACAAAGCGAAACTCCGCGCCTCTGGTGCCACAAAATTGGCCTTTTATCTTCCCGTGGCTCGTAAATCCAACAACATGTGGCAGCATTACACAGAAATGGGTCATCCCTGTCCCTGTAGGCATTAGTTTGCGAATAGTACTTCCAAACCTTACTAAATATCTGTCATTGTAGCCAATAACCTGTATTATGATCTTATTACGATCCGTCACTACAGTTTCAAATACGCATGCTCTCATGTGTTGGTTCCTGTAATAGGGCTTGGGCAGAGCATATAGCTTGACATCTGAAAGCAACACTCTGCCTTTGTTTGGGGAAAAGTTCTCCAGTGCGACCGAAACGTAACTACTGCATTCCCAGCCTCTGTGGTCTGCTTTAAATCGTATACTGTCAGATATTCTGCCGGTTAACTCACAGAAGTAGACTATTCAGTAATGAATGGGTGGGATATTTCAGTATCTCTAAGGAAACTTTAGTTATAACAAATAACACAGTATGGACTCGATATCTAATTTGTGATAAACCTGAAACAATCTCTGTTTTCTTCGCGTATGAATACCTGCTTCCAGTTGTCCAAACTGATACAGTAAACCTGATCCTTATTTTATTCGTCGTTTCTAATAGATCGTGTTATGGTATGTCGATTTATCGACAGCATTTTCACCCATTCTACCAGTAGTGATCAAACACATCTTTTTAAGTTAATTTAGACCCACAGTACGAAGTAAAGTGGTGAACTAGTATTCAGTCCTCCTCTTCCTTAGCGTTTCTGTCGCCTGATGGCAGAGTCCACTAAGTGCATTCGCTGTCTGCATTTTGTTCGATCGTGGGGCATGTCTTGATGAAGATTTACAGCCTTGTGCTGAGTATCGGTCCATCGCTATCTTGGTCGTCCCTTGGGTCTCTTTCTCATGACTTCTGTTGTCAGGCTGCCTTTGCTATAGTATCGTGCTCTGCGCGCAGCGTAAGTCCAGACAATCACTGACAGCTTTCTAGCATTTTCTTCTGGATCGGTGCGACCTCAGTAAGTTTCCTGGTAGTATCGTTCGAAATGTGATCCAGTCGAGTAATGCACCTATCCATCAAAGTATTTTCTTTCTCATGACCAACACAGCGCCGTAGGGACCGACGGGGCGGTCGTTCGTCACTTCATGCAGGCCGCTGCGTCCTTGCGTTAGTAAGTGGGCCATCGCTAGAGATTGTAGGACCGAGACACTTAAAATTTGTTAATCGTGGTGGAGCTTCTCCGTCGACGTTGATGGTCCCAATTTCTCGTGTATCTGATATCATACACAAAATTTTCTTTTCGTTGAGCCACAGGCCATATCGAGCTAGTCGGCCGTTCTACTCTTGTGTTCGGCGTTGGAGGTTAAACTTGTTCTCCGAAGCCAACAGGACATTATCGACATAGGGAAGTGTCCATGGTAGTGGCATGTGCAGCTCTGATGTGACGGTGTCCGTTACAAGAATGAGCAGCAGGGGTGATAAGGCCAAGACTTAGGGGACTCTTAACTGTGATGCGAAAACCACAGGATATTCGTGCAGCTGCTTGGACGTAGCTCGTCGGTTCAACACACACAAGCTGTACCCTGTTGATAAGGTACTATGTAATGAGCTGTTCTCGAAGCGCTAACCAGATTAGGTCATGAAGTATCCGATTGATAGCCTTTTCGACTTCTAGAAAACCGAGGTGCAGAAGCTTTCTCTTTGTGCGTTGTTTTTCAGCCAGCAACCGTACAGCATGGATTGCTTCAGTTATGTCACAGTTTTTCACACATCCGGTTTGGCTACCTATGATTTGTGCTATTTCGCGAATCCCTTTGTCGAGAATGCGTTCGAAGACCTACATCACGTGGCTCAGTAATCTGATTAGAACACTCAGCCGGGTTTCTTCTCTTTCTGAAGATTGGTATAATGGTGCTCCGCTACCAGTCTGTTGGTACTCGACCTTCTCTGATGATGGTTGACAATATCTGTTAGACAACCTGCGGCAATCTGCTCTTGAGAATATCACAACTCTGCTGGAAGATCGTCGGGGTCAGTGGCTTTCCCTCCCTTCATATCTTTCAGAGCTGCCTCGACTTCGCCACGGTTAATTTCGTTCAGTGGTCCTTCAACAGCTGACGTGTTTCGTATTGGTGGATAGAGAGATTTCTCGGCCGAAATTCTCTCCACGTAGCTCCGTCAGCGTTCCCTTGCTCACTCCCGGTCGACCAGCAGCTTGTCCATTTCGTCATTGATGTCGTTAACACGTTGGATACTTCCGGTTTTGGATATTTTGATGTGACTGGTCCATTTATGCCTCTCTCTCCTTCACGTGTGATAAGTTTCACGTAGAGATCTGAATACTTGTCTGCTGTTGTGACTGCAATGACCTTCTTCCCTTCTCTGCGGACTTGTTTGTAGGTATTCCAACATCATAGCGTTTTGTCTTCAACAAACTCGTGGTACAATTTTTTCTTGCGTATGGCATCCTTAACATCATCATTCTACCTGCGAATGGCACAGGAAAGGAGACGACTGGTAGTGGTAGAGGGTTCCCCACCTTGCGCCATAAAGTGGCTTGCGGAGTATATATGTAGTTATAAATGTAGATTCAAAAGCCACGTGAGTTTGTAGATCCTTCATCTGGGTAGTTTCGTTGTTCCGAGAATAGAGCGTACGGCAGTCATCAGCAGAAATCTTCAGATTAGTCCAGCTGTCCTCAACTGCCGCGCGGGATTAGCCGAGCGGCCTCAGGCGCTGCAGTCACGGACTGTGCGGCTGGTCCCGGCGGAGGTTCGAGTCCTCCCTTGGGCATGGGTGTGTGTGTTTGTCCTTAGGATAATTTAGGTTAAGTAGTGTGTAAGGTTAGGGACTGATGACCTTAGCAGTTAAGTCCCATTAGATTTCACACACATTTTTTGTCCTAAACTGTGGTAACTGGTGGCACTGTAAATTCTGTCATAAGGTCAGCCCTCTTCTTCTTGAAGTGCTATCATTTGATTCTTGTTGGACCATTTATGGCAGAGTACACTGATCACAATGTTTTTATTTTGAGCTTACAAAAAATGGTTCAAATGGCTCTGAGCACTATGGGACTTAACTGCTGAGGTCATCAGTCCCCTAGAACTTAGAACTACTTAAACCTAACTAACCTAAGGACATCACACACATCCATGCCAGAATCAGGATTCGAACCTGCGACCGTAGCGGTCTCGCGGTTCCAGACTGCAGCGCCTAGAACCACACGGCCACTTCGGCCGGCTTTGAGCTTACAGATCACTGGTCTGCGTTGCATCGAAACTTTGGCGTCTAGCACATATTTAAGGTTCCGAGGTCTTACTAGGAAATAGTCAATCTGAGTTCGAGTTACTTTCGTAAGTGATTAGGTGAGTTTAACATTTTTTGAACCAACTGTTCAAAATGATCTGGTCGTGAGTTTTCGTATAATCAAGGATTCGCTGCCTATCATCGTCCTTCTGTTCATATCCACGCCGACCATGGGCGTCATGATCTTTTCCTTGTCGGACATGTCGATTCAGATCACCGTCGATGAAGAGACAGTCTTCTGCTCGGACTTCAGCAGTCTTCTCGCCTAGCAATGCCCAGAAGGCATTTCTGGTTTCCGCGCTCAGGCCGGCTTGTGGAGTACACGCATTGAAGAAGTGTACTTTTAGTCTGTCTGCAATGTAGAAAATTTTTATGAGGCTATCGTCGTAACGTTGCACCTCGCAGACAGAACCATCAAATTTCTCTGATATGACAATATTGACGCCGTTAGTTGTTCCGTTGGTTCTGTTACTTACCAGTTTGTAACCGCAACTTATACGAGTGTCATATGGCACTTGCCAGTTCTACCTTGTTTCTTGTACTGCACGAACGTCGATGCACCTCTTTTTGAGTGCCTTAGCTGCTTCACTACATCGACTAGTCACAGTTCCGGCCTTCAATAACGAGAGACAGAATGCGAGGGCTCGCTTGTTCAGCCGTCGCCGACCTTGCGACGGTAACCCCTTCATAATTGCCATGCTGATTGGACCCTGACAACACGCTTCGCTTACGAGGGACAATCTAACAATGGCACCAAATCCTTGGAGCAGCATTTCGATAGTCACATAATAGTGGTCTTTACTGCCGGCTTGTCACAAAGTCTCTCGCCAAGCATTTTACAAGCTTCTGTCAGCACGAAGTTAGGGTGCTCCTGAATGGAGGAGAGACACCTTTTGTAGCCGCTCTCCTGGAGAACAGATGCTGCGTTTCTTTCTGACTTATGTGCCATTTGGACCATCCCGATGGTCTCCATCTCCGCTGTAGTTGTCATTTAGGACTTCTTTTTTTGTTGAAGATGGTTCAGCGTCCCTTTTCGACGTTGACGTCTTACAAACCGGACTCTTCCGTCTTGACCAACCTCCCTGAGAAGTAGAGACTGGAATATGAAAGACGCCCTAGGCCTCGACTCCTAATAGCATCGGAGTAGTAAAAGAAAAAGAAGAGACCGAGGATGTCAAGATAGGAGGGATGAAAAGAGAGGAGCCTGACGTAAGTAAGTGAAAGCAATACCATATTCCATGCGAGACGTCGTGGTCGCCAGCTTCATATTCACTACGTGTGAGTCCCTGTGGCAGTAGTATTCAGTGTATTATAGCACTGGTAACAACTGGATATAGCCAAACAAAGGTCGCGTGAACCTCTAAAGACCATAAGTTTTGTATACCTTTTCTGAATCCCTCATCCAATATGACTTCAAAGTTGATTCACAAGCTATTTGCTATGTGTGGAGTATTCCTCCGATTACGTAAACACAAATGTGTTTCCTGGAGGCTGCTGCAAATTTTTTTTCTGTAGACACTTGTTCCTCGGTGCTTCTACATCTACACTGTGCCGATTTTCTTTTCTTTTCCATTCGCGCTTTTAGTGAGGTAAATATAACTATCCCTATGCGTCTGTATGTACCTGCCCTAATTTCTCTAACTTTATTCTTGTAATCCCTACGTGAGATATACTATGCTGGCGGGATAACGGTCGCACTTTCTACTTCGAATTTTCTAAAGGTACCCAACAGCGTTCCACGAGAACAACTTCATCTTTCTTCCAGGGTATTTCTCTTAATTTTCCCGAGCATTTGTGCTACACTTTCGTGAGGGCTATGCCGACCTATGGTGATCGTGTCTCTGAATTCCTACAATGTTGGCTGTCATGTCTACTTGATAATGACTTCAAACAGGAACAATAATATTGGCCGCAGTAGTGTCTTATATAAGATTTCCATTACAGATGCACTGTATTTTCCTAGAACACTTGCAACACAACCAAGCCTTCCATTCGCCTCCCTGATACTGATTTTATGTGTTCTTACCATTTCATATCTGTTCGGAAGTTGTCCGCAAGTGGAATTACTTGGTAAGTCCTGGAGGATAGGAAATCTTTTCCTGTGCTGTCGGCACGCTTATGATACTGCTACTTCTCATCACTCAAACATATACGAGTTCAATTTACATTGTAAATTTCTTTATCAGCTGTAGATACTTGTTTCATCAGAGATCAACAAAACTGATGGGGGTAATTATTTCAGCAGATTTCTTAAGAGATATCTATGTACATTTCCAATTTAAAATTATGAACGGTTATAGTGGCGTACGCAGTTTGCTTTCGGCCACGATGTGTAATCAGGAGTGCGTCTAAATGAGGTTACAGCTGACGGAAAAATTCAAAAATTGCTATTTCTTTCCACATTCACTTAATTAAAGATGATGTAAGTATTGTAATTGTATTACACACCGGAAATTCACGAAGTGTAAGGAGAATGGCGGAGAATTAATGCTAAAAATGAGTCGCTCCTGAGAGAGAAGTTGTTATTTAAAGGAAAATCGAAGTGTTTACGTCCAGTCGATGTCGACGGTATTACGTACAGAACACAAGGTAAGATATTGGGAGTAAGGAGAAGGAATTCTGCTGTGTCAGGCTGAAAAATGTAAATGTCGTATGGCAATATTAACTGCGATATCTCATGGGATGGTTTCAGCCTTCTAGCCGAAGGGCTGTTCTTCCACCGCCCACATTGGTCTCTTTCCTCGGGGATATGTGAGAGTTATCTCATACGTGCTTGCGAAGTGTGAATGAGTGTAATGGATGTGTGTTCAATGTAGTGTTAATTTTGTGTTGTATGATGATGTTGATGACTGAAGCGAGACAGTGAAAGCCAGTCCGGGCAAATAACCTATTATTCTCTGACAGCACCAAGCGGCACATGATCATTCAAACTTACTTATACCTAACCATCAATATCAAGAATGAATTTTCACTCTGCAGCAGGGTGTGTGCTTATATGAAACATCCGGGCAGATTAAAACTGTCTGTTGGATTGGGATTCGAACCGGGCCAGATATCCCAGGTTCCAGTCCCGATACGAGACACCGTTTTAATCTACCAGGAAGCCTCGAAGAACCAGTTATTCGAATTTTTTTCTTAGGTAATCGAACTTTGAGTTCTGGGGAGTCAACTGTCTTATTGACGAACTAGTGAATGTTTTGCAGGTACATTCCTCAACACTTCTACACAGTGGTTTCACTGAACTTAATTCAGATCTTCCTAAGGCTAATACAAACTACTAAAGTACCGTATGTTGCATACACCAGTTTCCTTTGAGAATGCCATAAATTTCAGGAGGGCATGCCATTCAATAACTTGCCCCAAGTGTAACAGAAATATCTCAGTATAAACAGATTCTTACTCCGTCGTCTGTTGTCTGACCCATGAAATATGTATATCACTGAGATAAAAACACCAAATACAGCAATACTGGAGAAAATCGCAGCATAGTTCTATATCAGATAACAATGTCTGCTCTATCCATTCATGTAAACACATGCAGGTAGCACCACTTCATGCGTCGTTTCACCAAGTGGCGGCCCTACCGCCCATTATCCATCCTTAAGCCAATCATTCATTTGTATCCAAAGCTACTTTATTACTAATTTTATTTCACACATGAATATGGACACTAGATTCGTTTTATACGGATGACAGTCTTCTAATCACTTATGACATACATTTTATTGAGCTCGTCTTTAAAATTAATATCCAATAAAATTTTTTAATACTAAGGTCAGCCAATATAACTTCAACATCAGCTGGGCCCGCCAAGGTAGGGTTCGCACCTCGGCGATGGACAGGCTAGGACCGGTCCTGTCTCCAGAAATTTCTGCGTAAAGTACTTCTCTGTAAAAACTAATGTGGCAGTATTACTTCAGTAGACTGTTTTAAGAGCTTCATCCTGTCTACGCAGTATCGGTTTTCCTTGCGTGATGTGCACGAAGGAGATGAATGCTAGCACGCCACCCACAAGGGAGAAGGCGTCCCGGAGGTTTATTACGCTGCTCAGAGCTGCCGGTGCAGCGTTTAAATAATGCCGAAGGCACGGTAGCCACGTCTGCTGTCCGCTACACAAACCCACACACTGTCAGCCCACCACACTTCAGCGGCACTGATGCGCTAGTGAAACATTTGCTATATACAGCGTCACCACAGAAATTATAGTATTAATCTTTGTCGTTACAAAAGCGAATGACAAGAGTACATTGTTTATGTATTCTGTCACATAGGTCGGACCTAGGAAGATACAACATATTTCATTAACACATCTCTTTCTACATCTTCACTTGAGCCGGCCGGGGTGGCCGAGCGGTTCAAGGCGCTACAGTCTGGAATCGTGCGACCGCTACGGTCGCAGGTTCGAATCCTGCCTCGGGCATGGATGTATGTGATGTCCTTAGGTTAGTTAGGTTTAAGTAGTTCTAAGTTCTAGGGGACTGATGACCTCAGAAGTTAAGTCCCATAGTGCTCAGAGCCATTTGAACCATCTTCAGTTGTTTTGACATATATACTCCGCAAATCACCGTGCAGTGTATGGCAGGATACTTCGTACCAAAATGATCGAATTTCTGTTCAACTCAGTGCTGAGAGAGGAAAAAATGATTCCCTATGTTCTGCTGTAAGCTACCTAATCTCTCGTATCTTATACGTATGCTCCTTACATGCGATATTTGATGGTAGAAGCAGAATTTTCACACAATCTTCTTCGAATTTACGCAGAAATGCTTTGCAGTACAATCTCATCTTTGTTCCAAGAATTCTCGTTTAAGATACCTAAACATTTGAAACACTGTGATATAACTATTTGCGTACCGGATTTTATTTCAGTGATCAGTAATTTATTGTATACAATCATGAACGCGATAAACGCGCCTGAATTAATATTTATATAACAACAATCGGGCAGCATGCGAAATCCAAATCACTGTAGTAACTGCCCCCTGGTATCATCTTCGAGCAGCCTAGATTACTAGTTCTGTTACATCATGATACGTATTTGAAATAATTACTTTGTCTCCCCATCGATCTTTTAAAAGATACATTTTTATATTTGGTTTAATGTTAAAGTACCAAACAAGAAGAATTTGTAGTTTCAGTAAAAAAAAATTGTAAACTTGTAGCAACTGCATTTATGGGAACGCTGTGTTAATTGATGTTGGCAATCTGCTATGTAACAGTAACTTAAAGTCAGTGTGGTGTAATTCGTGAGTCTACACTAGAGAAACGTCCGCCCCGAAAGCTGAATGATCGCCAGCACGGTAGATCAGCGTGTCCGGTCAGAGGGTTTACCTACCCTCTGTAATAATAATAATAAAAAAAAACTGAGCGAACGGATCAAAGAACAACCTGAACGAATGTCATCGGACGTCCGCCACGAACAAATGCAACGAACAATATAGAATAAAATAAGATCAACGGAAAAAAATAGCGTGACGGACTGCCGTCCTAAGGGGCACGGGTTCGATTCTCGGTTAGGTTGGGGATTTTCTCCGCTCAGGGACTAGATGTTGTGCTGTCTTCATCATCATTTCATCCACATCCGGCGCGCAGGTCGTCCAATGTGGCGTCGAATATAATAAGACCTGTACCAAGGCGGCCGGGCCTGCCCGTAATGGGCCTCCCGGCCATGACGCCAGATGATCATCACATTTACACCAGAGAAACGAAAGAGAAACTTTTTGCGGGTATACTTCATTACTTACTGAAGTGTTAGCCGTCAAGATCAAAGGACGGGTGTGGAAAGCAATCATGTGGAAAATGGCAGCAGGACAAGTACTACGTCAACATGTGAGACGAGCGGCCATTTGACAATGCAGCAATATATAATGAGTTATCAGTAACTCGGATTATGAATAATTCCTTACTGTAAAATATGAAGATGTTGTGTAATGATTTCAACATGCAGGATGTATGTCGTGTACGTTGTTTTAATCGTATTTTGATTTGAAGAGGACAAGCCCACTGTGAGATACGAAGCTATTGTTCTTAAAGCCAGCTCTCTCAGATTATTCTGTTGTTAAAATCATTAAGTTGTACCTTATTTGCTGTTTTTATGAGGTCATTAACTTTCAGAGCGAATTCTTCAATAATTTTGTCATTTTGATGATTTCAGTGAACCTGTGACCTAAGAAAGTTGTTCTTGTATTCAATGTATCATGTTATTCAAAAATGGCTCTGAGCACAATGGGACTTAACTACAGTGGTCATCAGTCCCCTAGAACTTAGAACTACTTAAACCTAACTAACCTAAAGACATCACACACATCCATGCAGGATTTGAACCTGCGACCGTAGCAGTCGCGCGGTTCCGGACTGCGCGCCTAGAACCGCTAGACCACCGCGGCCGGCTATCATGTTATTCAGGCGCAAAATAATAATTAAATATTTGTTTACTATAATTTGGATATGTATGAGGATGTTAGAAATTACATTTTTCAAATTTCTAAAAGCTCTTTTAAGGAAAGGTGTCTAGCATGTTAAGATTTAGACAGTGAAATAAGTTAACGAATTTTTATCTATTCCAACACGGGTATAACCAGTCGCTTAGATCATCTATACTCGGTCGTACCGTTTAATTTTTACCTCTGGCTAACGAACGATATTGCAGAAGTCACTATTACTGTTCACTAAAATAATTACTTACTGATACTTAAACTGAAAGCTATTACAATATTTTTACTACGTTATAGAGAAATGAAATATTAGTTATATCATGTTTATTTATCATTGATTCATATTTAACGTGATGTGTGTACGTAAATCAGAAGTAGAGTATGTTTTTTGCCCTTATTAAATGCATCTTGTGGCTAGTGAAGAGATGTAACTACCAAAAACATTACAGAAAGTCTAAAAAAAGTATTAACAAATATTGAGTAGCTATATGGATGCGTATACCTTAAGAGTTGTAAAACTACCGTATGGTACCGTAGACTATCGTAAGTAAGCGTAGACTGTGGTAGTTTTCTTAGTCGCCTTGGTCAATTAAGACCGAATCTGTGTTACGTGTACCATAGGTGTCGTTCATACCCATCGAATATTACCTCATATCGAACGCTTTGTATACGTTTGTGATCTGTGTCTGACTTGATTCCGTAGATACCGCAGGCGGTGAATCATCTAGAAACTGAGTGATGATATACAAAGGGCGGCGTAACCTACGAAACATTTTTGTTCTATATAGTTATCCACCTGCCGGTTACATGAAAATAAACAGTATTTATAACAAAATTGAAACTGTCAGTGTTTTATTCGAAAATTGTTGATTTATGATATGAAAAGTAGGATGTTGTGGTAAAAACTTGAAAAAATACAGATTTATCACACATCGTTAGAAAACACAATTTTCTCAAAAAAAGGGATAAAGTAAAAAACACGCAGAACAAAAATATATGGAACATAGCTTCAATACAGCCCGCCCGGTTGGCCGTGCGGTCTAACGCACGGCTTTTCGGGCGGGAAGGACCGCCGGTCCCCGGCACGAATACGCCCGGCGGATTTGTGTCGAGGTCCGGTGAGCCGGCCAGTCTGTGGATAGTTTTTAGGCGGTTTTCCATCTGCCTCGACAAATACGGGCTGGTTCCCCATATTCCACCTCAGCTACACTATGTCGGCGATTGCTGCGCACACAATTCCTCCACGTACGCGTACACCACCATTACTCTACCACGCAAACATAAGGGGTTACACTCGTCTGGTGTGCGACGTTCCCTGAGGAGGTCCACCGGGGGCCGAACCGCACAATAACCCTGAGTTCGGTGTGGGGCGGCGGAGGGGTGAAGTGGACTGCGGTAGTCCATCTGCTTTCCTCTGGATCAATTGGCCACAGTGTGTACCGAAAACCAACACACACTGATTTATATCTGCAGGCCAGCAGCTGTCACCACCCTGCACAGAAGGATGGGGTTCAGAAGACCTTGGTCCACAGAGCACGTGCCCTGTCAGACCAAGAGAATCTACCTATAGAGATAGAACGTCTCAAAACAGTTTACTCCAAGAATGGATACATGGACAGACAAATTGAGAGGGCACTCCAACCAGCCACTATACCACAGGTTCCTGAAGAAGACCAAGATCAAGCAAAGAAGGTGGCATATCTGCCCCATGCTGGCTCTATTTCTGCCAGAATCAGTAGGATCCTCCGTAAACACAATATCAAGTGTGTTTTCTGTCCATCCAACAAGATCGGGGGACTGCTGGGGAGTGTCAAAGACGACCTGGGGTTACGAAAACCAGGGATTTACAATATACCTTGTCAATGTGGCAAGTCCTACATTGGCCAGACGACAAGAACTGTGGAAATCAGGTGCAAAGAACATAAGAGGCACACTAGATTAAGACAGGTGACTAAGTCAGCCATTACTGTCTAGAACTAGATCATGCCATGAAGTATGAGGATACCAAGATTCTAGCACAAACACCCAGATTTTGGGACAGTGTTATGAGAGAATCGATAGAAATTAAAATGGCCGACGATCTTATGAACCGTGACACAGGGTACCAGCTAAGCAGAGCCTGGGATCCGGCTCTGGAATTGTTAAAGGAGCAACGGGGCCAGCTGCAACACTACACAAACAGAAGAACCAGAGACATGGAGATGGAAAACGAGCCCCTGACGGACTGCCAGGCGCACCAGACCGAAGATGGAACACCCAGAAGTGGGACTGGTGGGTGCGGACCGCAGAGGGTACATCCAGAGCCGCAGCGGACGAAAAACGGGGCGGCAACGCTCCAACAGGTCTCGGTGTGCGGGCGCGGACCGCAGGGGGAACGCTTGGTACCCCAGACCGTAGATGAAACCCCCAGGAGCGGGTTTGGTGGGCGCGGACCGCAGAGGGAACACCTAGAACCGCAGCGGACGGAAAACGGAGCAGCAACGCTCCAGCAGGTCGCAGGGAATGGGCGCGGACCACAGAGGAAGCGCCTGCAGCCGTTGGTGGAGGGGGAAGGCCATAGGCATAAATACTGGACCAGGTCCACTCGACGAGCATAACCACCTATGGTAAACTAACATACGCAAACAGCGACAAACGTCGGTAAGCCCCTGCATATCAGCAACACTGACTGGCAACTACCAGCTGCTATTAGAGCCGACCAACAGGCAACAGCAGGGACACCGACGAGCTCGCCCACAGACGCACGAACAATCTGCCAACACTCCCTCACACTGTGCCTCCGGTATATGACCCATTGGACACAAGACCTATAACAAACCTAACTGTTGCAGGTTGCAGGACGCTGAACGAGGACTCTGTACCAGCACCCAGCGCCAGCCGCCGAGCAGCACAAACGCACAACGTCAAGGTATCGACATGCATGATACCCACTACTGACAAAGCCTATCCTTGCACAACCTATCGCAGGCAGCAAGACAACCGCTACTGCTCTTGCCGCCCGACCTAACTTTCGCAGAGGTTTTTTTCCCTTGGCTCTTGCTTTGGCACTTTTTTTCCTCTGCCCTTCAAACCGCTACCCTTCGTCAGATTTCGACCAATCTATCTCCAGATGAGTGCGTATTAATGGTTAATCCTAACCAGACGTACGCAAACATCGCAGTACCCACATCCTGCGGCACCTCACTTTAGTGAATACTAACCCTTATGCAGAGATGGCAGTAGACCTTTTGTGCTGGCCATCATGCCGGTGTGGGCGTGGAGGGTCTCCACCTCTATATATTAAAAAAAAAAAACTCGACGAGCAGTCTCAGGTCGCACCTGATGAAGGTCACGAGCTACGTGACCGAAATATCGTGCAAGTACGACGCTGATATCCGGCAGAACACCCGACAACCCAAGATGTCATTAGATCGCCGGGAAAGCCTGAAGAGTTACATTATTATTTCTCTTTGTTAACTGGATAACAACTACCGGTCTTCTACATTAAACTGCCTTCTTAGAATCTGTCTTACAGTACGCATTGTTGTTTCCTAAAGTATCCAGCATATACTTTCGACCTAGTTGCAGCACGGGTGACATGCGGTTTTGCGTTATCCTGTTGAAAGGTAATGTCACAGAGTCCTCGAAGATTGAGCACAGTCACCGGTCTTCTTAACACTTCAAAAATATTATGCCTACTGTCCAAATTACTGTGCGGCTGGTCCCGGCGGAGGTTCGAGTCCTCCCTCGGGCATGGGTGTGTGAGTTTGTCCTTAGGATAAATTAGGTTAAGTGGTGTGTAAGCTTAGGGACTGATGACTTTAGCAGTTGAGTCCCATAAGATTTCACACACATTTGAACTTTTTTTTTTGTCCAGATTACCTGCTATGCAAACTAGTGGTGATCGTGCCGTGTACCCAGTAGTATAGTCCGCCGCTCGTGGTCTCGCGGTAGCGTTCTCGCTTCCCGAGCACGGGGTCCCGGGTTCGATTCCCGGCGGGGTCAGGGATTTTCACCTGCCTCGAGATGACTGGGTGTTTGTGTTGTCCTCATCATTTCATCATCATCCAGGAAAGTGGCGAAATTGGACTGAGCAAAGATTGGGTAATTGTACGGGCGCTGATAACCGCGCAGTTGAGCGCCCCACAAACCAAACATCATCATCATCACCCAGTAGTATCCCATATCATTATGCGGGTGCTGGATCCATATGGTGATGATGAACGTAATTTCTCGGAGCCTCCACAGAAGGATACGTCCATTGTGATACTGTATCCAGAACTGGGACACGGCTGAAGAGTCGACATGGTGTCACTCCTGTGTTCAGTGTGTCGTTGATAGGACCACTTGTCAGAGCGCCTCTCTCTGATGCAACCTCAAGGGGATCTGCAGCAGTGATCGCCGTGCTGACATTACGTGGTTCTGCAGATGTCGCCACATTGTTCGTGTGGATACTTGTCTCGTTACAAACAAGCCCATTTACTGACGCAAGTTGCGTGCTGTGGTTTTAAAATCCTGTACAGCCAAGCGAAAAATGTCTCTCATATTGGTCCCATATTACTTAAGCTCTCTGAAGTGCTGCATGACGTTGAGAATGGCCCTTCTGCACCCATCAGTTTTATATTCGTATGACAGTCGCGGGATCCCGACTAACGTGAGCAGTAATATCGCGGAATGATAAACAGCATCCTTCATAGGCCACAATTCTGCCGTCTCCGAACTGCGACACTGCCGGTAAGCGTTCATCCTCTATACAAGAGGCAAAACACGACCTCCTGAGAAACAATCGACATGCAAATGTTATCTCTGAATGAGAAATCCGCAGTGTAATTTTCCTTATTTAGATGATATAGAGGGCGTTACTCCGAACCATGCTTTTCGGTTGCGCTGAAATGCTAATAACTGCATATCCAAGCATGTAGCATGCTACACGCCGGTTTAACGTTTATTGCATGCCGGTTTCATTGGGATGCAATTTTAATGGCCAGAAGTATTCTATGGCAGTTTTTGAGTCATCTTAATTCATGTCAGTAGTTAGAGTACTCTGTCCAGGTTTCCTTTTCGCATTAGTTTCAGGAGTGTTTTCAGTTTCAGCATCTGTTTGGTAAGTTAGATTCTGGAAATCCAGTCTCATTTCCAAACTCGACCTCGAATATGAAGACATGCAGACGTTTCACTGGACTTATTTCCCTACACTCTGTGTGTTTGGACGCTGGTACCAAGCCGTTCTCTTCCTCCACGGCACTTCATATGCTTCTGTATTATATAGGATGTCCCAGGAGGAATGGTCAGTATTCAGGGATATGGCAGGCAAGATCATTCGAAGCAAAGATGTCTAGTAAATGTGGGATCTAAAATGCATACCTTATCAACCTTCAGCACTTCTTCATCTACGATACAGTGAAACAAATTTCTTCTACTGGAAGCTCTTTGCTTTCCATATTTTGAGAGGTGGTAGGATGGACCAAACAGTCTCTTAAGTGCATATCTTAAGAGCTATGTGCACTTATTCATCTTCGCTAACGTGAAACACATTTCATCTACTGAACAAGTGCGCATCGCTCTTAATGTAGACGCTTTGGGGCCCATGTTTACTAGATTTTTTCTCTTAATTTTTATCCATATTACCTTCTCCCAAAATATGGAGAGCAAGGAGGTTGTGGTGGAACAGATTTGTTTCACAGCATCGAAGATGAAGATGTGCTCATAGTTCATAACGTATGCATTTTGGAGCCCATGTTTTCTAAACTTTTTTGCTTCGAATGATGGTAGGTGTCGTATTCCTTAATATTAAACTATTCTCCCTGGGACACTCTGTATAGTAAACGCTCTCTCATTTGGATGTCTACACAATGACTGAAGCTATTTTGTTCGAGAAGCCATATTTCACATCATCGAAATGCCTCGCAGACAGAAGTGATCTGAAGCTGATCTCTACATTCTGCCATTAAGGTCACATAAGTTGGGCATTTCAGTAGACGAAAGGTGGATAAATCAGTGGCTCCACAATCATGGCTGGGTTAATATTTTCTCTGGATTCTGAATATACATTCTGGGTGTTGTAATCATTTGGGGAATGTGACTACTTACTCATCGAGGAACAAAATGATGATGTGTACGGTACTGTGATTATACTTAGTTGTTATCTTTTATGCTGAATACTAGTATATTCTTGTTCTGTAATTTTCATGTAAATAGAGAGAAGGTAAATGAATGAGAGTAGGTACTGCTTTAAGCAGTCGCAGGGCGGAGGAAAGAACGTATTCCCCGAATTTAGACGAGAGGTCGCTGCTTCAAGTGAACAGCTATAAAAATTATTGTTGCAATACCGCACTAATGAGAATAATCGCCATTCGTTTCGTTGATCCAGTTTCAGAATCGATGGAAGGAGGAGGTGCTGTTACAAGAAGTGTGACGAAATTCACAATCATGGCAATAAATGAGGCCTAAGGTTCTTGGAACACACGTTGGACGCTTCTACGTTGGTAATGTTCCGAAGTGGAGCAGACGATTATTCGCAGTTAGGTACAGAATATTTCAATGAGTCAGGGAAAGTATTTTTATTCTTCACAAACAAGTGTCAAATTAGGAACATAACCAGGTGGCTCATATGACTATTGTTTTTAAATTAGTAGTGGAAAAAATATCAATGCAGACAGTACATTGAATTTTCAGTTCTCGTCAATTAGTTGGTTAGTTCGCAAATTGAAAAGGATTTTAGAAATTTGCTGAGAAATGCATTAAAATGAAGTCGCAGCTTGAGGGGGCTGATTAACCTGGTAAAGCAGAAATAACAGTGAACGTCAGGAATTACACAGCAGAAGGCACGTAACGATAATTTATTCTTTATCATACACAGATTGCCGGCCGGAGTGGCCGAGCGGTTCTAGGCGCTACAGTCTGGAACCGCGCGACCGCTACGGACGCAGGTTCGAGTCCTGCCTCGGGCATGGATGTGTGTGATGTCCTTAGGTTAGTTAGGTTTAAGTAGTTTCAAGTTCTAGGGGACTGATGACCTCAGAAGTTAAATCCCATAGTGCTCAGAGCCATTTGAACCACACACAGATTAAAAAGCAGTAGAAGTTCTCTGGAAAAGACCAGGAAACAAAGAACTAAGCTCTCTATAAACTAGAAAGTAGCCAAATAAATCAATATACATTATGATTACATATTCCCATTTCTGCATTGAATCAAGTTAGAATAGTATTATATATTCCTAGATTAAATGAAGAACGGCAAAATATTTTCTGTGACACCAAATAACGTAACTAACGCTGGCTGTTTATCAATCTAGTGCTGCTTACAAGAAATGAATTCTCCTCTTAAGTCGGTCAGTTTCTGCTGCGTAAATGAAACGAGGATCGTATGTTGCGGTAACAAATTTCGTAAACGACGCAACACAGTACTACCAAATTTATAGTATATGTATGCATATAGGCTTGTTGGTTATTACATAGATCCTTCTGTCACAAGTATTTTTTTTTTCACTATTGGCAACTGGGGAAAGTAAGACCGCACTGAATAACGTAACTAACGCTGGCTGTTTATCAATCTAGTGCTGCTTACAAGAAATGAATTCTCCTCTTAAGTCGGTCAGTTTCTGCTGCGTAAATGAAACGAGGATCGTATGTTGCGGTAACAAATTTCGTAAACGACGCAACACAGTACTACCAAATTTATAGTATATGTATGCATATAGGCTTGTTGGTTATTACATAGATCTTTCTGTCACAAGTATTTTTTTTTTCACTATTGGCAACTGGGGAAAGTAAGACCGCACTGAACTACTGCTGGATTTAAGAGCATCAAACAAACACTGATGGAAAAAAAATTTTTAACAATAACATAGAGTTGGGTGACATAAATGGAAGTTCGGGTTTCTGTATCTGAAAGGTGATGTCTATTCAAATTTAGCGACAGTGGCAAAGACTGGCGCTAGTAGCGCCACTATGAGGATGCAAATCGTATTGCTTTAAATACGCGCTATAACAGTCGTGAGCATTAGTTACCCCTGGGACTGCATCTGATAAGTTTACGTTAGTCAAGAATGCCTTTGAGGCGACAAAGACGCCATTATAAACACCTCACTGAGTTTCAACGAGGTCATGTAACAGGGCTACGAGAAGCTGCGTTATTGCAGAAAGACTTGGCAGGAATGTAGCCACTGTTATGAATCCTAGTACCGGTGGTTTAGAGAATGTACGGCCTCAAGAAGACCGGACTCCGGACGGACAAGTTTCACTAGCGAGGGGTTCAAAAAATGGTTCAAATGGCTCTGAGAATTATGGAACATAACATCTGAGGTCATCAGTCCCCTAGAACTTAGAACAACTGAGGGGCAACTGAGACGATTGCCTTGGCAACTCTGGTCTTGTACTGTCACTGTTATCCCTGATAGCGCAGTGCCTTGCGATGCGTACGTCCCGGCCCGTCGACACTTACCTGACGGTTTTGGCGAAGAGCGCTGGGATCGCGAAAATCTGGCCGAGAGATTGTTTCCCTACACCTTAAAAACGGGTTTGAGATATTCCCCATCGCTTAAAGTACATCTGAGCCAGCACGGGACACCTGTTCTGTTGGGACTATGGCCGATCTTCCTGATAAGTCTGAATTGCCGGGCAGTCACGCCCACGCTCTACCGGAAGCAAGTGAGTGCACCAAGTGCACCCGGATGCAAATCGCAGCTCATGTAGGCACGAATGACGCCTTGGTTCAGAAATCATCTCCTCAGTTCCTACAGATAGCTGGCTGCTTTGATGAAGACAGCTCTCCTCGTTCATAGGGTGGAAGGAAACAGAGCCAGCGTTTCCCAGAACCGATCGCGGTCCTCTGGTTTTTAATGGAGTGGAGGGACTGAACCAGAGACTCTGACGATTCTCTGACGATCTGAGATGCGGATTTCTCGGTGTGCACTTTAGAGTGGAGAATTGTAGGACCTCCCCTGACAGAGAAATTCCTTGACAGATACGATGAGATAGGTTCTCATTTCTGACTAGGAAGGATACTATCCCCGTTAATTACAGGAAGTTGCATTCGCCATGGCAGTTCGGTGAAGGTTCAAAATGGTTCAAATGGCTCTGAGCACTATGGGACTTAACTGCTGAGGTCATATGTCCCCTAGAACTTAGAACTACTTAAACCTAACTAACCTAAGGACATCACACACATCCATGACCGAGGCAGGATTCGAACCTGCGACCGTAGCTGTCGCGCAGTCCCACACTGAAGTGCCTAGAACCGCTCGGCCATTCCGGCTGGCACTACCGAGGGGGAATACCATAGTGTTCGGTGTATTGTTTTGGCTAATCATACTTTATCTCCTAGCAGCGATTTGAGCAGCAGTTGGAACCACAGTGAAGCAACGACCTGCTACAAATCGGTTACTTCGACGTAACTTCGAACCAGACGGCCTGTAGCGTGCATTCCACTAACCCCAAACCATCGCTATTTGCTACTTCAGTGGTGTCCAGGGAGAGCTCATCGGAGGGCTCAGTGGAGGTCTATTGTGTTTTCTGAATGAAGCTGGTTCTTCCTCGGTGCCAGTGATGGCTGTGTGTTAGTCGGAGGCCAGTTGAGGGCCTGCAACCAACCTGTCTGCGTGCTAGACATACTGGACCTAAATCTGCAGCTAAGGCGTGGGGTGTAATTTCGTATGACACCAGCAACACTCTCATGATTATCCCACACTCTCTGACTGCAAATGTGTATGTCAGTCTGTTGATTCGACCTGTTGTGCTGACATTCAGGAACAGCGTTCGAGGGGGTGTTTTCCAACACGATAACTCTCGCTCACATACCGATGTTGTCATTCAACATGCTCTACAGAATGTCGACATGTTGCCTTGAGCTCCTCGATCACCAGATGTGTCTCCAGTCGAGCACACGCAGGACATCATCGGACGACAACTCCAGCGTCATCAACAAATAGCATTAAGCGTCCCTTTATTGACCGACCAAGTGAAACATGCATGAAACTCCAACCCACAAACTGACATCCGACACCTGTACAACCCAATGTTTGCATGTCTGCATGCTTGCATTTAACATTTTGACGGTGACGCCGGTTATTCATGTACCAGCAATTGACATTTGCAATGGCTTATCTTGTGTTTACATTAACTTACGCTCTTGCAATGTTAGTCAATTAAACTTGTTGGCCGAAGTATCATTCCTTTATATATATTTTTTTCGGTAATGAGATTCTGGTTGCTTTGAAGCGCATAAATGAAGCCGCAGTACATTTCGAAATTAGGTTATATGACACACGTAGTTATTACCAACGTCTCTAAACAGTGCCATTAACGAAAGTACGTAGATTGTTACAGTACGGACGAAGTGAAACCACACAGTGCGCGAGACCAGCGGTTGGAGCAGTGTGGTTGTTACATGGCTTACGACCGGACAACGACAGCCGTCTGATAGTAATTCTTCAAGCTACTGTGCACTATATAATCTTACAATTTGGACATCGACAATTTAGATACATGATAGAATTGTTCTTTTATAAATGTAAAGAAGTATTAAAATCTTCCAGAAAACTTTTGGTAGCCGCATAGCTTTAGTAGTTCCGTTATTACAGGATAATACAGAACCAGTTTCGCGATGACTTTTTAGCATCCTTTAATCTACATCTACATCCATACTCCGCAAGCCACCTGACGGTGTGTGGCGGAGGGTACCTTGAGTACCTCTATAGGTTCTCCCTTCTGTCTAGTCTCGCATTGTTCGTGGAAAGAAGGATTGTCGGTATGCCTCTGTGTGGCCTCTAATCTCTCTGATTTTATACTCATGGTCTCTTCGCGAGATATACGTAGGAGGGAGCAATATACTGCTTGACTCCTCGGTGAAAGTATACTGGGTGATCAAACAGTCAGTATAAATTTGAAAGCTGAATAAATCACGGAATAATGTACATAGAAAGGTACAAATTGACACACGCGCTTGGAATGACATGAGGTTTTATTGGAACCAAAAAAATACAAACGTTCAAAAGATTTCCGACAGATGGCGCTTCATCTGATCAGAATAGCAATAATTAGCATAACAAAGCAAGACAAAGCAAAAATGATGTTCTTTACAGGAAATGCTCAATATTTCCACCATCATTCCTCAACAATAGCTGTAGTGGAGGAATAATGTTGTGAACAGCACTGTAAAACATGTCCGGAGCTATGGTGAGGCATTGGCGTCGGATGTTGTCTTTCAGCATCCCTAGAGATGTCGATCGATCAACGATACACTTGCGACTTCAGGTATCCCCAATGCCAATAATCGCACGGACCGAGGACTGGGGACCTGGGAGGCCAAGCATGACGAAAGTGGCGGCTGAGCAAACGATCATCACCAAGCGGCGGGCGAAAGAGGTCTTTCACGCGTCTAGCAATAGGGGGTGTTTTTTTGGTTCTAATAAAAACCCATGTCATTCCAAGCATGTGTGTCAATTTTTACCTTTCTATGTACATTATTCCGTGATTTATTCAGCTTTCAAATTTATACTGACTTTTTGATCACCCAGTATATACGTTATTCCATGGTTTATTAAGTTTTCAAATCTATAATGAGTTTTTGATCACCCGGTACATATAACTAATGCAACAATGTGCTGGAATTTGTTCATTTTTCGTCACTTCTCAATACCTGCGGCTACCAATGCTCATGTACACTGCCTGCGCTTGTTACTCATTGGAATTTTTGATGTTTCAGCTCATAACCATACAATTTAGGCGGTCCTGGCAATTCGAACACAGTCCGAATGTCGGGAGGCCGCGTATTTTTAACGAAATAATGTTTAATTAGTTATATGTATACACCTCAGATGGGATTAAATCATCGCGAAGCCGGTAGTGTATGATCCTGTAATAGAGGATCTACTAACAGCTAATGCGGCTACCAAAAGTCAAAAAATGGTTCAAATAGCTCTGAGCACTATGGGACATAACTGCTGCTGTCATCAGTCCCCTAGAACTTAGAACTACTTAAGCCTAAGGACATCACACACATCCATGCCCGAGGCAGGATTCTAGCCTGCGACCGTAGCGGTCGCGCGGTTCCAGACTGTAGCGCCTAGAACCGCTCGGCCACTCCGGCCGGCCTACCAAAAGTCATTTAGAGGATACTGCTGTAACCTTACAGTATCCTGAATTTTTATTAACCTAACCAGAAGCGCCTTACGACCAGTGATGAATGCTGCAGGCTTACTGGCGTTGGTGGAGCCGGAGGCGGGTGCGATGGCGTGTCGCAGGCTGGCGAGCGCCTCCTTGAGGCTGCGCACGTCTGCGGTGAGTGCTGCCATGTCCTCCGCCTCTGTGCCGGAGCTGGGCTCCGAGCACGAGCTGCTGTCCGCATCCCCACCCCGTTCGCTCATCTGCAACAATAACAAAACATTGCAATCGCGTCAAAAACTACGCTAACAGAAATGGAGAATGTGGTATCGTACAGAAATCGCGTTCCCACACCAAAGTTGGCAACACGAATGATACCACCGAGGGCTCACTGCAGTCCGCAACAAAGTATGAGTAGTATGGGAAGCGCTGCTGAAGACCACGCCTTTCATATAAGCTCTGCAGCGACCTCACGTCGAGGTTAATACAGGGTGTTACAAAAAGGTACGGCCAAACTATCAGGAAACATTCCTCACACACAAATAAAGAAAAGATGTTATGTGGACATGTGTCCGGAAACGCTTAATTTCCATGTTAGAGCTTATTTTAGTTTCGTCGGTATGCACTGTACTTCCTCGATCCACCGCCATGATTTCATACGGGATACTCAACCTGTGCTGCTAGAACATGTGCCTTTACAAGTACGACACAACATGTGGTTCATGCACGATGAAGCTCCTGCACATTTCAGTCGAAGTGTTCGTACGCTTCTTAACAACAGATTCGGTGACCGATGGATTGGTAGAGGCGGACCAATTCCATGGCCTCCACGCTCTCCTGACCTCAACCCTCTTGACTTTTATTTATGGGGGCATTAGAAATCTCTTGTCTACGCAACCCCGGTACCAAATGTAGACACTCTTCGTGTTCGTATTGTGGATGGCTGTGATACATTACGCCATTCTCCAGGGCTGCATCAGCGCATCACGGATTCCATGCGACGGAGGGTGGATGCATGTATCCTCGCTAACAGAGGACATATTGAACATTTCCTGTAACAAAGTGTTTGAAGTCACGCTGGTACGTTCTGTTGCTGTGTGTTTCCATTCCATGATTAATGTGATTTGAAGAGAAGTAATAAAATGAGCTCTAACATGGAAAGTAAGCGTTTCCGGACACATTTTCTTTCTTTGTGTGTGAGGAATGTTTCCTGAAAGTTTGGCCGTACCTTTTTGTAACACCCTTTATAGTGTCGAGCATGGAAGAACTCGCCCAGTTCGAGATCTCAGCTTCAACAGTCAACATCAAACTCTAGGACCAACGTGTCGGTAAAGTTTCAGATTAACTTGTAGTGTTGTTAATGTTGAACGTTGTACCTCAAGAGAACGGTTTGTTGGTTAGTGCATCAAATTATGCTTTGCCAGTCTTTGTGTATCGCAAGTCTCTAGAGGAACGGAAGGCTCCAAATGATTGGAAAAGAGCACAGGTAGTCCCCGTCTTCAAGAAGGGTCGTCGAGCAGATGCGCAAAACTATAGACCTATATCTCTGACGTCGATCTGTTGTAGAATTTTAGAACATGTTTTTTGCTCGCGTATCATGTCGTTTCTGGAAACCCAGAATCTACTCTGTAGGAATCAACATAGATTCCGGAAACATCGATCGTGTGAGACCCAACTCGCTTTATTTGTTCATGAGACCCAGAAAATATTAGGTACAGGCTGCCAGGTAGATGCCATTTTCCTTCACTTCTGGAAGGCGTTCGATACAGTTTCGCACTGTCGCCTGATAAACAAAGTAAGAGCCTACGGAATATCAGACCAGCTGCGTGGCTGGATTGAAGAGTTTTTAGCAAATAGAACACAGTATGTTGTTCTCAATGGAGAGACGTCTACAGATGTTAAAGTAACCTCTGGCGTGCCACAGGGGAGTGTTATGGGACCATTGCTTTTCACAATCTATATAAATGACCTAGTAGATAGTGTCGGAAGTTCCATGCGGCTTTTCGCGGATGATGCTGTAGTATACAGAGAAGTTGCAGCATTAGAAAATTGCAGCGAAATGCAGGAAGATATGCAGCGGATAGGCACTTGGTGCAGAGAGTGGCAACTGACCCTTAACATAGACAAATGTAATGTATTGCGAATACATAGAAAGAAGGATCCTTTATTGTATTATTATATGATAGTGGAACAAACACTGTTAGCAGTTACTTCTGTAGAATATCTGGGAGTGTGCGTGCGGAAAGATTTGAAGTGGAATCATCATATAAAATTAATTGTTGGTAAGGCGGGTACCAGGTTGAGATTCATCGGGAGAGTCCTTAGGAAATGTAATCCATTAACAAAGGAGGTGGCTTACAAAACACTCGTTCGACCTATACTTGAGTATTGCTCATCAGTGTGAGATCCGTACCAGGTCGGGTTGACGGAGGAGATAGAGAAGATTCAAAGAAGAGCGGCGCGTTTCGTCACAGGGTTATTTGGTAAGCGTGATAGCGTAACGGAGATGTTTAGCAAACTCAAGTGGCAGACTCTGCATTGCGATGTAACTTGCTGTCCAGGTTTCGAGAGGGTGCGTTTCTGGATGAGGTATCGAATATATTGCTTCCTCCTACTTATACCTCCAGTGGAGATCACGAATGTAAAATTAGAGAGATTCGAGCGCGCACGGAGGCTTCCGGCAGTCGTTCTTCCCGCGAACCATACGCGACTGGAACTGGAACGGGTGGTAATGACAGGGGCACGTAAAGTGCCCTCCGCCACACACCGTTGGGTGGCTTGCGGACTATAAATGTAGATGTAGATGTAGATGACAGTTGTAAGTCATCCAGTTCTCCTGTGGCAAAGAACTGGCAAAGTTAAGTGAATCTCTTATTCATTTCTGTAATAAAGCGGACTAATATTTCGTGTGTTCTAGTTTACTGAGCCTTCTCCCATAGCAATCAAAGAACCTACAGTCGTGACCACGTTGTGGATATGTTCATCACATAACATGTATAAAGTTATTAAACTTTTATTCTATTCGGAACTAATGTTCATCATCAATATCACTATGAGATGAGTTTCCCACAGCCGTATTGCGGTGATATTGAACTCCTGGAAGAACTGCCAAAGCTATACTCACTTCCCCACGTAAACTACCTCTCTGGTTTTTTTTCTACGAAGTTTAAACAGATTTTATAACTTTGTAAGTAGGTTTAATAAAAACAAATTGAAACTGAAAGTAAACTGAAATTGACATTAAGTTAAATTGATGAAACTTACTGCATTCAACAAATTAAATGTATCTTTGTAGTAAAATAATTACAAATTGCTTAAAAATTGTAGGAAAACCCGCAAGTAAAACGAAACCTATGACTTATGCCAGTTACCGTATATTAATTTTGGTATATTGTATAATAGAGAACAGATATTATTTCCTCCTCACAAATTATTAATAGCGCACCAATTATTAATCATAGAAAAGAAAAAGACCCATGGTTCAGAGTTTTGGAAACATATCTTTCAGGAATCGTGCTTTTAATATAGTTTTGCTACTTTTATCCTAAACTTATAGATTACGTCACTAAAGTCAAGTTTAACAGCTCTGTCGTATTCTGTATAAAATATAGCTAAATTCGACAGTCAGCTTTCATCAATACCAGATTTTAAACACTTTTATCAGTCGCATATGGTATTTTGAAATTGTGTTCGACAGATACTACCATCATTGACAGTGTCATAAGTATCCTTAAAAGTATTTCAACGTTTGGCTAAGCATCTCTTAACTCACAAGGAACTAGAAAGTAGGTATTTCGTTAATTTGCTTCTTTATATCAATATCTTTGCTTAATTTGGTACCGAAATCATTTGTACATTATTCAAGACCAGATACGTTGTTTTTCTTTAAGGTCTTTCCTTAAAGGAACTTAAAGTCAGATAAAATGCTGTGATATGTGTGAGATATGTTTTTCATTTCAATTATTCCTCTGTGAAATACTTCGAAGGACTCTAGCTCATACAGTTTCTCAACACAGACCAAGTGTGCATCGCATTCAGTCACCTCTCAAGACATCCTCTTCACCTTTCTTTGCCTTTTAGCAGCAAAAGTGCTTTAGGTGGATGCAGAAACACAAAAAACCTTTGGCTTTGACTGCATGTTTATGCTCTCCTCCTCTTAGTTGTTTCGTATTTTTGTGGCAAACCAGGTAGCAAATTCACACCACGTCTCTAATAACCACACAAGTTCATATTCAATTGTACTGAGAAAGATTAAAGCTCCCGTTGTTATTTCAGTTGAACATTTGACTCTACAGGTCATATCCTGTAACACGTTGTATACAGAAGCTACCCTCTCCCGAAGAATTGTCATAGCTTGACGCCAAAAGGCCATCTTCTATCGCAGAGCCTCTTGAGGCATTTTAATACAATCTAATAAAGCCCCCCATCTTAAAGCAGAGCTGCTTAAGTAATTGGAAAACCAAACTTTTCCAAAAATATGAGCATCGGAACGAAGACCCTAGCACGTGCACGCCAACGATATTTAGACTGTGTTGCACAAGGCACAAATTGAGCAAGGTCGTTTTTTGGCATACATGTGTCTGACAACCTTCGAATTTTCCTGCTGTGTTCAAGCCACTAGCGAAGCTTTGGTCGCAACATTTACAGATGTCTATGTCGTCAGTGATAAGCTTCTGCAATATTTATTCCAATAAGCCCCTTACGGCTGGCTAAAGACTTACGATAAATTCTTGCATTACATGCTAGGTAGTGGATCCGATGGCCAAAAACAGAGCATCTACATGAGCACTATGCAGTTCACCCCTAAGTGTTTGGCAGAAGATTTGCAGAATCACATTCAGGCTATTTCTCTACTGTTCCCCTCTCTATTAGCACGCGGGATAATGGACACCGAAATATTTCTGTGCGAGCTCTGATTTATTTCAATTTGAAGCAACGGTCATTTCTCCCTAGGTAGTTGGGAGTCAACAAAATATATTGTCATTCGACGAAGAAAACTGTTGGTGGAAATTTCGTGAAAAGATCTTGCCTTAATGAAAAACGCCTCTGTTTCAAAGATTATCTCCCAAACTCATTTATGATATCCGTGACACTCTCTTCTTTATTTCGCTATAATGTAAAACGAACTGCCGTCCTTCAAACTTTTTCAGTTCCTTATCAGTTTTATGTGTTAAGGATTTAATACCGCGCAGCAAAACCAAAAAGGACGGACAAGCGTAGTGTAGGCATTCTCTTCAGTAGATTTATTGCATCTCCTATGTGTTATCCTAATAAAACGTGGTCATTAGTTTACCTTCCTTATAAAATTGTCAATGCGATGGTTACCACTTAAATTGTTCCTATAATCAACAGGTATTTACTAGAACCCACAACCCCTAAATTTGTGTGATTTATGGAGAAGCGGAAATTACCGGATTTTTTTCAGTACTCATGTATAGACCCTCAGACTTTTTGTTGTTCGGGATAATTTCTACTTTCTGTGCCATGCAAATTTCTTGTACAAATCATTTTGTTGTGGTTTTTGATCTTTTGATGACTTTACTGCACGGTAGACGCCATTACCATCTACAAACAATCTAAGAGGCTTCTCAGATTATCTTCTAAGCCGTTTATACAATACAAGAGCAGCACACGCCTTACAACGCTTCCTTGGCGAAGCCCAGATGTCGAAATACTGAACACCTGTAAACGCTTTGGCTTCCTCATTTGGTCGACGCTTACGTAGTTAATACGTTTGTTTACATGCAGTTTCAATTCAGATAAACATACTATAGTTGTCTATAGGCAACATAAGTAGGAACTCCCGTTGTTAATTAGCGAGGGAAGGCTTATTTTTGAATCATTTTTCTTTACACAGTATATCTTATCATCCGTGACTGTAGGACTACAAAGGTACTGGCTGCATGGGTAAGTAAATTTCATATCCCCTCCGCCGTTTTTACTTACTTCCTCTACCGTCACGATTCTCTCTTCTCCTCAGTTGGCAGAAATCTGCAAAAATGGGAAGCTATTTGCTTCAGCACCCGCTCGCTGATCTTTGAGCTCCTGCATTACCGCAGCGAAGTGGCAGCAAGGCCTCCAGTGTTGACATGAGTGAGATGTGTACTGGACAGCTGTGTGAGCCTAGCGCACTGTTGCCGTATAAGCCCCATTATCGATGAACGTCTGTTAGGTAATAGTCGTTTCTTTTATATACTGCTTGGACGAAATGACACTGCAGACATGACACCGTGATAACAGCGTGCGCTTATAGTCACTGGCCGAGGGAAAGGCTTCTTCCCGTAGCCAGAAGACAGTAGCAGGAGTGGTAGGAAAACTCATATGTGGCCCCGGTTAGTCCTTGAAACGTCAATCTTTTTCTTTTCCGGTTTTTTTTGCACAATATCTGTTTCTGCCCCCATGGCGGGTGCCTATCTAGCCACTCCCTCGCTATGACCATAAAAGGCACCAGTGCACTGTTGTACTGTTATATTCGGTGCCGCATGGAAGCAAATAGCCCCTGAATGTCATCTTCAGCAATTTCTTGCCATGCGTCAAACAAATGTGTCAGTTCATGAAGATCACTGGCTTGATCCCGACATGTATGTCTGTCCATAGCAAGCCAGACATACTCTGTTGGTGACAAACGGGAGGATCGAGGACCAAGCAGGTCAGTAAAAACTTCTGTGGTCTGAACTGCAGTGCCTGGTCTTACATTATTCTACTGGAATGTGCCAGTTGGTACCCCGGTTACGAAGAGTATGGTAACAGCTTTTACGATTCTTGCCACAGATTGACGAGCATTCAGCTTCTCTTTAACTATTACAAAAACTGTTTTGCCATCATATTAAATAGCTTGGTTCAAATGGCTCTGAGCACTATGGGACGCCCGTAGCTCGTGGTCGTGCGATAGCGTTCTCGCTTCCCACGCCCGGGTTCCCGGGTTCGATTCCCGGCGGGGTCAGGGATTTTCTCTGCCTCGTGATGGCTGGGTGTTGTGTGATGTCCTTAGGTTAGTTAGGTTAAAGTAGTTCTAAGTTCTAGGGGACTGATGACCATAGCTGTTAAGTCCCATAGTGCTCAGAGCCATTTGAACCACTATGGGACTCAACTTCTAAGGTCATTAGTCCCCTAGAACTTAGAACTAGTTAAACCTAACTAACCTAAGGACATCACACACATATATGCCCGAGGCAGGATTCGTACCTGCGACCGAAGCGGTCTCGCGGTTCCAGACTGCAGCGCCTAGAACCGCACGACCACTTCGGCCGGCGCTATTAAATATCTCTACGCAACATTTTTACTGTTGTTGGAGTGTTACTGGTCTCGAAAACTGCTTGTCCCAGCTCCACTGCGGACATGTTGGTGTCGACCTGACTGCCACAAACAGAAGCGAGACCACAGCTGAACACCAAAGAAAGCCGCTAATTGTCCCAGTTCACTCTACCTCTCTACACCATACAAGTCCCTGTTGACTGTAGTATGGTGCCAGCGGCAAATAACACGTGAAAGCCAGCCTACAGTAATCTGTTCTCTTTTCTTCGTGATGGTACACTGTCTCTAAGCTTAGTTCGGACATCAGCTGTTGTCATCTGGCTATCCCCAAAGCCAGTCTTTTACTTTTTAGTGCTTCTTGAAGTCTCTGTGTCTGCTCTTCTTGCCAGACTGTTGCCCTGAGTCCATCTTGATTCCAGTTGTTCTGAATTCATTACGCTACAGGCAACTGTGTGTGCAGAGTGTAGTAGCTATGATGCTTCCATGTCCCTCATGCAGTGATTTGAACATGCCAAAGATCTAAAAGATGGTGGTAAAATGCACGTTCATGTACGGCGGGCCATGCTGCGATCCCATCTGAAAAGTTGCGGTGTCATTAAACTTACCCATTAGCTATAATGTTAAACCTCCTGACAGATTAAAACTGTATGCCGGACCGAGACTCGTACTCGGGACCTTTGCTTTCGCGGGCAAGTGCCCTACCATCTTAGCTACCCAAGCACAACTCACGACCCGTCCTCACAGCTTCAGTTCAGCTAGGGCCTTCTCTCCAGCCTTCTAAACCTCACGGAAGAGCTTCTGTGAGGTTTGGAATGCATGAGACGAGGTACTGGCAGAAATGAAGATGTGAGGACGGGTTGTGAGTCGTGCTTGCGTAGCTCAGATGGTAGAGCACTTGCCCGCGAAAGACAAAGGACCCGAGTTCGAGTCTCGGTCCGGCACACAGTTTTAATCTGTCAGGAGGTTTCATATCAGCGCACACTCCGCTGCAGAGTGAAAATCTCATTCTGGAAACATCCCCCAGGCTGTGACTAAGCCATGTCTGCGCAATATCCTTTCTTCCAGGAGTGCTAGTTCTTCAATTCTAGCTATAACGTTGTCACGCAATTTTTCATCTTCGTAAGTGGAGTTCTTCTGGACTGAAAACGCTGTAAATAACACTCACTTAAGGACAAAATTTTAATCAAAATATCCCACATGCATGGATATACGGGAACATGGTTTTCAGAGTAAAATGCTCTCCGTCTCGGTCAGTGTATAAGTAAAACCCTGGGTTCGGTGTGGGGTGGCGGTGGGGTGGATGGCCTATTGTGGGGTTGTGAACCACTGAGGGCTACAGTGGGACGAAGCCTCTCCGTCGTATCTAGGTCCCCGGTTTAATACACAAAACACACAATGTATAAGTACACCTCATTTGTGGACAGAAACATCTTAATTTCGAAACCTTAATTTGTGCCTGCGTTTGCATAGTTTCTTGCTGATAATGTCGTTGTTGCTGCAACTGGCCGTGGAATGATTTGCTCCATCTCTCTATGCTAGTCCATCCTGCACAAGTGTCTTCATATCTGCATAACTACTGCAATTTACATTAATTTCAACCTGTTCACTGTATTCAGTCCTTGGTACTCCCCGCCGCCCCAGTTTTCCCCTCCAAACATTCCTCTTCCGACAAATTAATCCTTGATGTCCTAAGATATGTCCCATCGCTCCTTTTAATCAAGTTGTGCCATGCCTCTCTCTTCTCCTCGACTACATTCTGTGCCTTGTCATCGGTTACCGATCTACCCATGTACTCTTCTGAATCTACATTTCTAATCTACATTTCAAAAGCTTCTATTATCTCTTTTCTGTGCTATTTATCATTCATATTTCAGTATCTAGAGCTACACCCCAGCCGAATACTTTCAGAAAAGACTTCCTAACGCATTAATATACAGGGTGTTACAAAAAGGTACGGCCAAACTTTCAGGAAACATTCCTCACACACAAATAAAGAAAAGATGTTATGTGGACATGTGTCCGGAAACGCTTAATTTCCATGTTAGAGCTCATTTTAGTTTCGTCAGTATGTACTGTACTTCCTCAATTCACCGCCAGTTGGCCCAATTGAAGGAAGGTAATGTTGACTTCGGTGCTTGTGTTGACATGCGACTCATTGCTCTACAGTACTAGCATCAAGCACATCAGTACGTAGCATCAACCGGTTAGTGTTCGTTACGAACGTGGTTTTGCAGTCAGTGCAATGTTTACAAATGCGGAGTTGGCAGATGCCCATTTGATGTATGGATTAGCACGGGGCAATAGCCGTGGCGCGGTACGTTTGTATCGAGACAGATTTCCAGAACGCAGGTGTCCCGACAGGAAGACGTTCGAAGCAATTGATCGGCGTCTTAGGGAGCGCGGAACATTCCAGCCTATGACTCGCGACTTGGGAAGACCTAGAACGACGAGGACACCTGCAATGGACGAGGCAATTCTTCGTGCAGTTAACGATGACCCTAATGTCAGCGTCAGAGAAGTTGCTGCTGTACAAGGTAACGTTGACCACGTCACTGTACGGAGAGTGCTACGGGAGAACCAGTTGTTTCCGTACCATGTACAGCGTGTGCTGGCACTATCAGCTGCTGATTGGCCTCCACGCGTACAAATCTACGAATGGTTCATCCAACAATGTGTCAATCCTCATTTCAGTGCAAATGTTCTCTTTACGGATGAGGCTTCATTCCAACGTGATCAAATTGTAAATTTTCACAATCAACATGTGTGGGCTGACGAGAATCCGCACGCAATTGTGCAATCACGTCATCAACACAGATTTTCTGTGAACGTTTGGGCAGGCATTGTTGGTGATGTCTTGATTGAGCCCCATGTTCTTTCACCTACGCTCAATGGACCACATTATCATAATTTCTTACGGGTTACTCTACCTGTGCTGCTAGAGCATGTGCCTTTACAACTACGACACAACATGTGGTTCATACACGATGGAGCTCCTGCACATTTCAGTCGAAGTGTTCGTACGCTTTTCAACAACAGATTCGGTGACCGATGGATTGGTAGAGGCGGACCAATTCCATGGCCTCCACGCTCTCCTGACCTCAACCCTCTTGACTTTCATTTATGGAGGCATTTGAAAGCTCTTGTCTACGCAATCCCGGTGCCAAATGTAGAGACTCTTCGTGCTCGTATTGTGGACGGCTATGATACAATACTCCATTCTCCAGGGCTGCATCAGCGCTTCAGGGATTCCATGCGACGGAAGGTGGATGCATGTATCCTCGCTAACGGAGGTCATTTTGAACATTTCCTGTAGCAAAGTGTTTGAAGTCACGCTGGTACGTTCTGTTGCTGTGTGTTTCCATTCCACGATTAATGTGATCTGAAGAGAAGTAATAAAATGAGCTCTAACATGGAAAGTAAGCGTTTCCGGACACACGTCCTCATAACATATTTTCTTTCTTTGTGTGTGAGGAATGTTTCCTGAAAGTTTGGCCGTACCTTTTTGTAACACCTTGTATATTCTGTGTTGACATATTTCTCTTTTTCAGGTAAGTCTTTTCTTAGTTAATCTCGGCCTTATTTATACAGAGTGTATCATAATCTACCCGAAAACTCAGGAATGAAAATACAGGATAACAGGAGCAAAAACGTATCAGCAAACATTTGCCTGCAAACGAGCGGTTTGCGAGATAATTGCGAATGTGTGCTTACAGACCACCACTGACTTCAGTATTAGATATCGTCCTAATTAGTAGCCCAGAAATCATTTTGAAATGTTAAAAAGTCCTCATTTAAATAGTCTCAAATTTCTTGGAGCGTAAGGTACATCACATCGAAACGGCCAAAATCTTCCAATATAGATAAGTCTAGCAGGCCTCTGCATTTCCTATCTGGGTCACTTCAGCAGTGAAGCGCACAGCACTTCTGTTAATACTATTAATGAACTGGATCAGGGTATTATAGAACCTTGTCAAGATGATCCCGGACGTGGAACGTCTCCTTTAACAAGTACGAGTGTACAGTAAGTTGTAACACATAACGCGCTGAAGTCGCATTGCTTGTCGCCTTCAGGTGAGCCATGAGTGAAATTTGAACTCATTAGATGAAGCCTTAATCGAAAAGTTTTCTTTTTAAATGTAACTATACTAACAAGGACAATATTTCGCACTGATAGCAGTTGTGGCTCGGAACCACATAAACGCAATTATCTCGCAAACGACTTGTTTGCCGACCGATGTTTACCGGAATGGTTTTGCATCTGGTGTCGTATATTTATAGCCGCGTCAGTTTTGGCTATTAATTATGATACATTATGTATATCCTCTGTACTACTACTGTCGTGTCTTGTTTTGCTACCCCAACAGCAAAACTCATCAACTGCATGGATCAGTCCATATCTTATTAAATTCCTCCAGCAACACTGAGTTAAATTTATTACACTCAGTTACCCTTGTTTTATTCCAGTTTATTTGATAATACCTTTTCAAGACTCTTTCCATTCCAATCAACCGATCATCCAGGTCACTTTTTGTCTCTGACATAACTACAATGTCAACGTTAAAACATTAATTTTCATTTCTTTTCCTTGAACTTTCAACCCTTTTTAAAAAATTTCTGTAACTCCCTCGTTTTTTAACTACTGCCTCTCTTACAAGCCCTTCAACTTATAGAATTGTAGCTTAGTTTCTGTAAAATTTTTAGATAATCTAACGTTTCCTATGGTCCACTCCCACTACCTCCTTCTACATAACAAGGATTTTCTTTTCTTTTGGTTATTCAAATATGTGTCCCTGATTATTACCTGCCATGTAGGCGCCCAACTTGTACATTGTACAAATGTAATATAGTTTTAAATGGTTTCTGATATAACTACTAAGTCTGCATCTATCTCAATGCAACCTCTCGCCTTAAGCCGCGACTTTTACGTATTCAATTTATAGGCTGCCATTCTTTGCAGCCTACGTAGATTCACAGTATATCTTCTGCAAAGCAGTGAAAGGAATACAGTGGTGTATATTTTCCTCGAGAGAGACTACTTTTGTCACAAGTGACCGATATTCTTGCAAAACGTCAGACCAAAATATTTTTAAGCAAAACATTAAAGATGCCGTCAAACCATATAGCCTGTCAAAGAACAAGATCCTATAAAATTAAGACAGATATTAGTCACACTAAACCGAATGATCACAGCATAAATTTTTGTACACTGTAATTAGGCCCAAACATTCATGTTTCAAATGGCTCTGAGCACTATGGGACTTAGCAAAATGGCTCTGAGCACTATGCGACTTAACTTCTGAGGTCATCAGTCGCCTAGAACTTAGAACTAATTAAACCTAACTAACCTAAGGACATCACACACATCCATTCCCGAGGCAGGATTCGAACCTGCGACCGTAGCGGTCGCTCGGCTCCAGACTGTAGCGCCCAGAACCGCACGGCCACTCCGGCCGGCTGGGACTTAACATCTTAGGTCATCAGTCCCCTAGAACTTAGAAAGACTTAAACCTAACTAACCTAAGGACATCACACACATCCAGGCCCGAGGCAGGATTCGAACCTGCGACCGCAGCAGTCCCGCGGTTCCGGACTGCAGTGCCTAGAACCGCACGGCCACCGCAGCCGGCCCCAAACATTCATAATTAGGAGCTTATGTTGCATTTTTACAAAGGAAAAGATACACAGAAAATTTTATATGCATGATAAAACATGTTAAAAAGTGGCTGTGTGATTAAAATAACACAGTATTAGGAAATACCAAATTTATTTAAGTATTCAGCGTGTATCAGCGTAGATCTATAACGTCTGAAAGTTGGAAGAAATATAATACCTGACGATAAAAGTGATGCACACACATGACATGCTTGGATGTTAATGATACTTCGTACATGTACTCACCATCAGTGCGTATGTAAATGAATACAGTTGTAATTCACTGGAAAAATTTGAGTGGTCACCAGGGTGCACTAGTGCTCTTCGTGTTCTGTGTTGTTACCAGGCCTATTTGGGTATGTAAGGGGCGTGAACAGTGTTAGATATTAAGTGGTTACTGGGAAGGACATGGAGATACTGCACACTCATGTGAGACAGTGTTATAAGCAACCAATCTAATTGCTTTCAGGGAGTGGATGAAGAGTTGTAGACTTTTGAATGTTTGGGTTTTTGCTTTAGAGGTTATTTTGAGGTGATCAGGGGTGAGCGAGGAAAAGAAGTTGTGTGACATTATTGTGAGGATCATCTGTTGTGCTGTTATCCTTATATTTTACCCTTAATATAAATATTGAGTTATTTGTCATGTACACACTGTTTCCGTAAGCAAGATATCCCAGTCAAAACACTGAAGAACATTACGTTGCAATACTACTGTCTGAAGACTTCAAAGTTCTAGAAGACAGAACAATTACAAACACTATAAAACCAATAAAAAATTAATAAAACACTATGCATAGCAACACTTCTCTCGTTCAACATAGAAAGCATGTTTTCCAATACACCAGTAACCGAGATAATACACTCCTGGAAATTGAAATAAGAACACAGTGAATTCATTGTCCCAGGAAGGGGAAACTTTATTGACACATTCCTGGGGTCAGATACATCACATGATCACACTGACAGAACCACAGGCACATAGACACAGGCAACAGAGCATGCACAATGTCAGCACTAGTACAGTGTATATCCACCTTTCGCAGCAATGCAGGCTGCTATTCTCCCATGGAGACGATCGTAGAGATGCTGGATGTAGTCCTGTGGAACGGCTTGCCATGCCATTTCCACCTGGCGCCTCAGTTGGACCAGCGTTCGTGCTGGACGTGCAGACCGCGTGAGACGACGCTTCATCCAGTCCCAAACATGCTCAATGGGGGACAGATCCGGAGATCTTGCTGGCCAGGGTAGTTGACTTACACCTTCTAGAGCACGTTGGGTGGCACGGGATACATGCGGACGTGCATTGTCCTGTTGGAACAGCAAGTTCCCTTGCCGGTCTAGGAATGGTAGAACGATGGGTTCGATGACGGTTTGGATGTACCGTGCACTATTCAGTGTCCCCTCGACGATCACCAGTGGTGTACGGCCAGTGTAGGAGATCGCTCCCCACACCATAATGCCGGATGTTGGCCCTGTGTGCCTCGGTCGTATGCAGTCCTGATTGTGGCGCTCACCTGCACGGCGCCAAACACGCATACGACCATCATTGGCACCAAGGCAGAAGCGACTCTCACCGCTGAAGACGACACGTCTCCATTCGTCCCTCCATTCACGCCTGTCGCGACACCACTGGAGGCGGGCTGCACGATGTTGGGGCGTGAGCGGAAGACGGCCTAACGGTGTGCGGGACCGTAGCCCAGCTTCATGGAGACGGTTGCGAATGGTCCTCGCCGATACCCCAGGAGCAACAGTGTCCCTAATTTGCTGGGAAGTGGCGGTGCGGTCCCCTACGGCACTGCGTAGGATCCTACGGTCTTGGCGTGCATCCGTGCGTCGCTGCGGTCCGGTCCCAGGTCGACGGGCACGTGCACCTTCCGCCGACCACTGGCGACAACATCGATGTACTGTGGAGACCTCACGCCCCACGTGTTGAGCAATTCGGCGGTACGTCCACCCGGCCTCCCGCATGCCCACTATACGCCCTCGCTCAAAGTCCGTCAACTGCACATACGGTTCACGTCCACGCTGTCGCGGCATGCTACCAGTGTTAAAGACTGCGATGGAGCTCCGTATGCCACGGCAAACTGGCTGACACTGACGGCGGCGGTGCACAAATGCTGCGCAGCTAGCGCCATTCGACGGCCAACACCGCGGTTCCTGGTGTGTCCGCTGTGCCGTGCGTGTGATCATTGCTTGTACAGCCCTCTCGCAGTGTCCGGAGCAAGTATGGTGGGTCTGACACACCGGTGTCAATGTGTTCTTTTTTCCATTTCCAGGAGTGTAGATATTACAGGAAAAATCTTAAGACACACACCCAAAAACCTGATGGACAGATTAACAAAATACTGTCATTAGTACTGCTTATAATGAAACAAAGCTACACACATCAAAAAACGTTTTACGTCACCTCAGTTCCGAGAGTTCCGGAACCTGTACAGGAAATTGGAATAGAGATCATCTAAACATCATTTCCGCCCTTTTTATTGCTCATGAAAACCACACATTGCATATTGTACCACCATACAGTGAGACCTTCAGAGGTGGTAGTCCAGATTGCTGTATGCGACGGTACCTCTAATACCCAGTAGCACGTCCTCTTGTACTGATGCGTGCCTGTATTCATTCCTCGTGGCATACTATCCACAAGTTCATCAAGGCACTGTTGGTCCAGATTGTACCACTCCTCAACCGCGATTCGGCGTAGAACCCTCAGAGTGGTTGGTGAGTCACGTCGTCCATATACAGCCCTTTTCAATGTATGATAGGCATTTTCGATAGGGTTCATCTCTGGAGAACATGCTGGCCATTCTAGTCGAGCGATGTCGCTATCCTGAAGGAAGTGATTCACAAGATGTGCACCATGGGGGCGCGAATTGTCGTCCATGAAGACGAATGCCTAGACAATATGCTGCCGATAAGGTTGCAGTAACGATCAGTGGATGGCATTCACGTATCGTACAGCCGTTACGGCGTCTTTCATGACCACCAGCGGCGTACGTCGGCCCTACATAATGTCACCCAAAAACAGCAGGGAACCTCCAACTTGCTGCACTCGCTGGACAGTGTCTAAAGCGTTCAGCCGGACCGGGTTGCCTCCAAACACGTCTCCGACCATTGTCTGGTCGAAGGCATATGCGACACTCATCGGTGATGAGAACTTGATGCCAATGCTGGGCGGTCCATTCGGCATGTTGTTGGGCACATCTGTACCTCGCTGCATGGTGTCGTGGTTGCAAAGATGTACCTCGCCATGGACATCGGGAGTGAAGTTGCGCATCATGCAGCCTACTGCCCACAGTTTAAGTCGTAACACGACGTCCTGTGGTTGCACGAAAAGCATTATTGGACATGGTGGTTTTGGTGTCAGGATGCTCCGAGCGATAATCCATAGGTAGCGGTCATTCGCTGCAGTAGTAGTCCTTGGGCGGCCTGAACGAGGCATGTCATCGATAGTTCCTGTCTCTCTGTATCTCCTCCATGTCCGAACAACATCGCTTTGGTTAACTCCGAGACGCCTGGATACTCCCTTGTTGAGAGTCTTTCCTGGCACAAAGTAACAATGCGGACGGGATCGCACAGCGGTATTGACCGTCTAGGCACGGTTGAACTACAGCCAACACGAGCGGTGTACCACCTTTCTGGTGGAATGACTGGAAGTGATCGGCTGTTAGACCCCCTCTGTCTAATAGGCGCTGCTCATGCATGGTTGTTTACATCCTTGGGTGGGTTTAGTGACATCTCTGAAAAGTCAAAGAGACTGTGGTTCAGAACGGCTCTGAGCACTATGGGACTTAACATCTGAGGTCATCAGTCCCCTAGAACGTAGAACTACTTAAACCTAACTAACCTAAGGACATCACACACATCCATGCCCGAGGCAGGATTCGAACCTGCGACCGTAGCGGTCTTGCGGTTCCAGACTGAAGCGCCTAGAACCGGACGGACACACCGGCCGGCAAAAGAGACTGTGTCTGTGATACAGTATCCACAGTCAACGTCTATCTTCAGGAGGTCTGGGAACTGGGGTGATGCAAAACTTTTATGTGTGTATTTCCAATTCACCAAAATATTTTATTTACAAGAGGATGGAATAGTAATAGGTTACCTAGTTTCAGAAGCCTTAGCAAATTTTGATCAGATTGTTTTTACAAAAATATTTTCAATGGAATACAACACGTACTGTTTCAGATAAATGGGTGACATCTGCTGCTTAACAGGTGAATCACAAACAAAAAATGTATAGTGCTATTAACAAATTATATAAAATGATTAAATCCGCAAGCCAAAGAGAACATTATAATCGAATTACATTTCCAGACAATACAGTCAATAAATGAAACAACATGCACGTACCTCAAATGTACCATAAACTGCTAACAACTGACGCTACCATATACTAAACTTCGTAACACCCGAACTCACACAAAGGAGCAGTACTCCGGCTTATGCTCCGTATACTCAACGTAGTATCACTCACAAATAAAAACTATTAACGAGAACTAGCCATCATAATGCACATAACGAGAAACAGTGGATACAATAGTAACAGAGTGACAGAGCTAGACATCATAATTAGCATGCAAAGAACAACAGTATACCCAAAGCCACAAACTGCACCGAGCAAGTTGGCGCAGTGGTTACCACATTGCACTCGCATTCGGGAGGATTGCGGTTAAAACACGCGTCCGGCCATATGATTTAGGTTTTCCGTGATTTCCCGAAATCGCTTCAAGCAAGTTCAGGGATGGTTCCTTTGAAAAGCCACCGCTGACTATCTTCCCCATCCTTCCCTAATCCGATGAGACCGATGACCTCGCTGTTCGGTCCCTACCCCCACCATCCCAATAAAAAAATCAACCAGCCAACCACAATCAGCAACATAACATCACCCAACATGCACACTTAATACAGAAAACAGAGTAATATGGAATCAACATTTTCAAAAGACAAGTCATACAGATAGCAACAGACAATTGTATAAAAAATAATTCCGAAAATAACTGACGTTGACTTATTCCAGAAAGCAGATATATATCAATTACAATGTATGTAGGTCAAACAGGTACAATGTTTGATGTCCAGTGAAGAGAACATATGAGTGCCTGGAGGTATGTGACAAATTACTTGCCGGCCGGTGTGGCCGTGCGGTTAAAGGTGCTTCAGTCTGGAACCGCGTGACCGCTACGGTCGCAGGTTCGAATCCTGCCTCGGGCATGGATGTGTGTGATGTCCTTAGGTTAGTTAGGTTTAATTAGTTCTAAGTTCTAGGCGACTGATGACTTCAGAAGTTAAGTCGCATAGTGCTCAGAGCCATTTGAACCATTTTTGACAAATTACTTCTCATCTGCATAGCACCTCAGAGAAAATAATCACAAGAAATGAAAATAACGAAATAAGAAGAAGACAAGAAAACATCATCTAAACTTTGAAGAAAATTATCGTACACAAAAGCCCAAAGGCAAAAAGAAAACCCATTGCTATGACCAAGTGTACATGATCAACAGCTCACTATTCACATGACCAGATAATATAGTAGAGTAATACCACAACAGATTATCATCAGACTATTGCCACAGAACCCCCCGCCCCCCCCCCCCCCCCAACCCAGGCTCGCTGATCACTGATCCCCTCAAAATAACCACTAAACCAAAAATCGTATCACCTGAACATCTACAACTCTTTATCCACTTTCTAATAGCTCTTAAATCCACATTCAACTTTATGGAAACTCCCCTCGACTAGCCACAGTTCCATCTTCCCAAACTTCCTGAAATAATGTTAAGGTCTCTTCAGTAAAAAGTAATGTAAATATACACAAAGAAAAATACAAACACGCACGCAAATATATATATATATATATATATGGGAATGTGTGTGTGTGTGTGTGTGTGTGCGTGTGCGTGGGTGTTTTTCTGTGATTATAAAATAGAGTCAAATTTATATAGAACTTGGTGGTATGAGCTCACTCATCAGTATGACGTTGCACCCTGTCGAGCTTGCATACATGTATTTATTCTATTGGGGAGGGTGTCACAAAGCTGCAGCATCCTCTCCTGAGGCATCTGGTCCACAACTGTTGTAACTGGCCCTTGACATCCTGTCCTGGATACTGGCAGTGGGACCGATATGGCGTCTGAGCTGTTCCCACACACCTTCTATCGCGGTCGGATCTGGGGTCACGATAGTGTAGTATGAGAGGTAATACATGAGCACACACTATCTCTGAAGTACCATCGAGCTGTCAGAGTTCTCTCAATCACAACCAGCTGCGGCCTCACGTTATGTCTGATGTCTCCCCCCACAACGACGCCTGGAGTAATACCGCTGTACCTTCTAAAAACATTGAAAGTCTAGGCCTATGCCTAGGTCGCCACCACACTCACTAACGATCGTCATCTGGAGTAGTGGAGGACCCCGATTTATAACTGAACGTAGTGGGACGCCATTCATAAGCACTCCATGCTTTTCAGTCACTGCACCACTCCAGGCGCAGCCACTTTGTTTTTTTTTTTTTTTTTTTTTTTTTGTGGTGTTGATGGTAGCCTAAGCATGGGACGGTATTTCCATAGTCTGGCTACTGCCAGACCCCGAACAATGTAGCACAATGATACAGAATATTACATGGATCCATTATGTGTTCGCGCTTGGCAAGCGCAAATGTGAACGGTTAGAATGTACTTGGTGCGCAACACAACGATCCTCCCTCGTAGACGTGATCGACCGAAACCTTGACGACAGATATGCCTGCCCTCACGTTTCCATACCGTCTATAGTTCAATTCTTTTATCTTGGCGGTTCGCGCATGCCCGCGCAGACGCGGGAGATTGCTGCGTTGCCAGTTGCACGCGCCAAGCAAACTTACGTTTAGGGAGGGAGCGCGCAGTTTATGAAGTAAAGCCACCACGGCCGTATTAACCCTTTCGCTGCTTCAGAGATGTGCTCCCCGCATTCTGCGCTGTTCGCGATTTTGTCATCACTGCACTGCTTGCCTGTGCAGACACATGGTGTTCCGACTGCTTTGAAACACTTATCATTAGATTTCACAAAAACTATTTGGTCCAAAAATTTGATTTTTACACATCTTCTTGACTGATACCTCCCCCCCCCCCCCCATAAATGACTTAATTTTGTTTCGATGTTCAACGCAGTTATTGTGCAGCATTAAATGTAGTAAAGCCGGCCGAAGTGGCCGTGCGGTTAAAGGCGCTGCAGTCTGGAACCGCAAGACCGCTACGGTCGCAGGTTCGAATCCTGCCTCGGGCATGGCTGTTTGTGATGTCCTTAGGTTAGTTAGGTTAAACTAGTTCTAAGTTCTAGGGGACTAATGACCTCAGCAGTTGAGTCCCATAGTGCTCAGAACCAACCAAACCAAACCATTAAATGTAGTAAACCACTGCACGAAATTTTGAAGAGTTTACAGAGGTAAAAGTCCATAGCGTATACTTTCCGTATGGTTGATTTCAGTTGCCACTAGAAATTTCAAAAAATTACATTTAAACGAATAAAATTCATGAAGTAAGACACTTCGATATTGTTTTTAAATAAAGTAAATACTAAGCACAGAACAAAGTTTGAACTTGGAACCTTCCGCTTAGCAGCCAAAAAACTTTAACCATTACGCTAATGGAGCTCATCATTCAATATGATTCCTGGAGGACTTTACACTAGGACGCAAAATACCGACAAACACTGTTGGTATGACTATGAATTACTCACCTTTCGTCCAAGTACAATAGGAAATAAATAATTACCACTGTTCTTTATTGCGAAAAAGCGGTTAGAGAGAATGATACAAACACCTTTCCTTGCTATCGCCTGAATTAGGAGGCTTATTGCTTGTTTGGTTTAATTAATTAATAGAATATGAAGTAATTAGTATAAAGAATGCTTTTTCCAAACTTTCTATAAAAGTAATTCTGCTATCAAGACATTGTTTTTGTTCAATTACTTTATTTATGACTGAACGTTTCTAAAACAGCCGGCCGAAGTGGCCGTGCGGTTAAAGGCGCTGCAGTCTGGAACCGCAAGACCGCTACGGTCGCAGGTTCGAATCCTGCCTCGGGCATGGATGTTTGTGATGTTCTTAGGTTAGTTAGGTTTAACTAGTTCTAAGTTCTAGGGGACTAATAACCTCGGCAGTTGAGTCCCATAGTGCTCAGAGCCATTTTTTTGTTTCTAAAACTGAAGACACTCTTCTGTGCTCTGCACTGCAGTCGAGTTCTGGCAACATCGTTCTCTGTTCACTGGCTGACTGTGTTTTGTGACGTCAGATCCGCAGAACGAACCTAAACTCGACCGCCGTCGTAAATGACGCGCACTTTAACAGTGGATCACTTACACAAACGAATACCCCAGAAATGTGCATATTGCACGACTCGAACAGCCAGCAAAATAGAGAAGCACAATGAGGCTCCTTTCAAACTCTGTCGGGTTCTGATAACGCTACCTCATGCTCGTACGCGCCATCTGTGTGTCTTTCACACTGATAAGTCAACATCTGACAATGTTCACTTTCATTATATACTCTTCTATGCCTGGTAACAACACTAAACATGATCAAAACTACTGCACTTTGTTGACCGTTATTCTTGTTGTAAGTAGGCTGTTTACGTTTTTATGTTGGTAACGTCACGTAGCGCTCTGTATGAAAATCACTGACTGTGCTGTGTGCAGTCTGTGGCTGTTTGGCATTGTTGGAATATCTGCTATTGTAGTGTTGCGCAATTGGATTGGAACAGCGCGTAGTGTTGCGCAGTTGGAGGTGAGCCGCCAGCAGTGGTGGATGTGGGGAGAGAGATGGCAGAATTTTGAGAGCGGACGATCTCGACGCGTGTCCATCAGAAAGAGTAAATTTGTAAGACTGGATGTCATATATATATTATGACTTTTGAACACTACTAAGGTAAATAAATCGTTTGTTCTCTATCAAAATCTTTCATTTGCTAACTATGTCTATCAGTAGTTAGTGCCTTCAGTAGTTAGAATCTTTTATTTAGCTGGCAGTATTGGTGCTCGCTGTATTGCAGTAGTTCGAGTAACGAAGATTTTTGTGAGGTAAGAGATTCATGAAAGGTATAGGTTATTGTTAGTCAGGGCCATTCTTTTGTAGGGATTATTGAACATCAGAGTGCGTTGCGCTAAAAATATTGTGTGTCAGTTTAGTGATGATCAGAATAAGTAAAGAGAGAAATGTCTGAGTACGTTCAGTTTTGCTCAGCCGTTTGAAAATCAAATAACGTAAGAGGTTTATCAGCACAGTAATTCATTAATTTTTCTAAGGGGACGTTTCATTATCACAGAGAATTTCAGCTCTAATCATTTGCAATTACTTCGATAATGTGCACGTATACCAAGTTACACTTTTTTTTTTGTCTGGCAGTGTAGTTGCCACAGCCTCAGAGTGGTAGAAACTCGTTGGTCTTCAATTTGTGAGCGGTCGGAGGGTGTGCGCAATGATGACAGACAACTCTGTCACGCTCGTGCACAAACTAAACGATCCCGTGATGACATATAATGGAGGCGCGGAGGAAATTTTGTGTAAGAAGGAGTCAAAGATTTAACAAAGTGGCTACGATTGAACAAAAAAATGTAACAGCTGGACTACGTTGCAGGAATAATAGTAGGGATCAAGTCTGTGAGATTACAATATCTTGTAACATATCTCTGTGTATACAATTTATTTCAATAAATATTTTTAATACCTAATTAAAGTCCCTCACACAGCAATAAACGAATGTGAGGCGCTGTCTCCTCGAAAGTAGTCAGTTACATCTCCGTTATAAAGCTGCTGTGTGTGTGTGTCACATATTGCTGCGCAAATATTGAATAACTGGAAAGCAGTCTCCCTCAGGAGTTAAGGGGCACAAAAACAGCAATTAATTGTTGACTGTGCCATCAGGACGGCGGGAGGGGTGGTAAGACAGGAAGAGGGGGAATGGAAGCGCCAGAACGGCTAGGGTACTAATGAGTAATGAATTTATACTTGAGTCCCATTTTCATCCCGCTGAGGTGATGAAAAGTGCATAAAATTGTTAATGTATAAACTGCTAATAGCCGCGTATCGTAGCCGTGCGGTCTTCGGCGCCTTGCCACGGTTCGCGCGGCTCCCCCCGTCGGAGGTTCGAGTCGTCCCTCGGGCATGGGTGTGTGTGTTGTCCTTAGTGTAAGTTAGTCTAAGTTAGATTAAGTAGTGTGTAAGCCTAGAGACCGATGACCTCAGCTGTTTGGTCCCATAGAACTTACCACCACCAAACTGATAATATGAAGTTATTGCTAACTAGCCGTTAATTGGTACCTTAGAAACAGCGAAACAGATATGCAGTGTAGGATCCAAAATTATTTTTCAGGGAGCTAGGTGCACAGAAGTGACTTGAAATGAGTTGTTCAGTGATAAAAGTGAAATCGCTAGAAATTCAGCAGTCATAACTGAAATGCAAGAAAACGTTGAAGTGACATTACACACAACACTGCGATTCGGTGCCTAATCCACACTTTGAATTAACCAGAGTTTCACACCATGAAACTGCTTATACGTTTGCAATCGTCGACTCGAAGCAAGATTACAGATGTTTCGAAGTAGGGTACAAAGGTCATAAAATAGACAGTCTATGTAGTAAACAATACTCCCCATCGTTAGGAGAGAAATAATTTTGTGTGTGTGTGTGTGTGTGTGTGTGTGTGTGTGTGTGTGTGTCTGGAAAGCGAATAGGTGTTGTGGGAACAAGTATCCCGGCGGATTTCGGAGGAGGAGACGTTATAATGGTCAAATGCCCAATTTCATTTATACTTGCTAGGTTCCTTATTGTTAACTACGTTACCAAGGTGGTAGTTTGACAGTATTTCACTAGGTGTGTCGTGGTCTGAACAACACTGAACTAACAGCGTCTTTGTCACGTATGATGAATGGATGTATAATGCATTAACCTGCCAATCGTCTAAACTATCATATCAAAAGTATCCGGACACGGCTATCTAATGCGGAATTGACGACGATATGTCACTGAGCCTACCGTATAAATGGAGGCGAGGAGTATTGTGATGTCAGCAGAGAAGCAGGAGCACTAGATTGGGTCGGTCAGGAGAACTCAGTGACTTCCGAACATGGATGTCACCCAAGTAACAAGTCCATCAGCAACATTTCACCCTTTCTAAAGCTGCACAAGTCGACGGTTAGTGATCCGACTGCGCTGTGGAAACGCGAGAAAACAACCACAGCTAAACCAAAACCAGGCATACGTCATGTACTGACAGACAGGGACCGTCGAACGTTACGGAAAAATCTCATGAAATCAGCGGAAGGTATCATTCGTGAGTTCCAAAGTGCTACCACCGGGCCAGTGTAGCGATGCAAGGGGCAACAATTTTGTTATGAAAGTTAGAAAATTAATCAACGGACAGTATTTTTCAGTACAGGTATTTCGTTCATTCGAAGCAACTGTCGATTCGTGACGTCATCGTCCAGACACGAGTTGATTGGAATCTGAATCCGTTTTAGCAAACTAATACACTGCCGGCCATTAAAATTGCTACACCAAGAAGAAAGGCAGATGATAAACGGGTATTCATTGGACAAATATATTATACTAGAACTGACATGTGATTACATTTTCACGCAATCTGGATGCATAGATCCTGAGAAAACAGTACCCAGAACAACCACCTCTGGCCGTAATAACGGCTTTGATACGACTGGGCATTGAGGCAAACAGAGCTTGGATGGCGCGTACAAGTACAGCTGCCCATGCAGCTTCAACACGATACCACAGTTCATCAAGAGCAGTGACTGGTGTATTGTGACGAGCCAGTTGCTCGGCCTCCATTGACTAGACGTTTTCAGTTGGTGAGAGATGTGGAAAATGTGCTGGCCAGGGCAGCAGTCGAACATTTTCTGTATCCAGAAAGGCCCGTACAGGACCTGCAACATGCGGTCGTGCATTATCCTGCTGAAATATAGGGTTTCGCGGGGATCGAATTACGGGTAGAGCCACGGGTCGTAACACATCTGAAATGTAACGTCCACTGTTCAAAGCGCTGTCAATGCGAACAAGAGGTGACTGAGACGTGTAACCAATGGCACCCCATACCATCACGCCGGGTGATACGCCAGTATGGTGATGACGAATACACGCTTCCAATGTGCGTTCACCGCGATGTCGCCAAACACGGATGCGACCATCATGATGCTGTAAACAGAACCTGGAGTCATCCGAAAAAATTACGTTTTGCCATCCGTGCACCCAGGTTCATCGTTGAGTACACCATCGCAGGCGCTCCTGTCTGTGATGCAGCGTCAAGGGTAACCGCAGCCATGGTCTCCGAGCTGATAGTCCATGCTGCTGCAAACGTCGTCGAACTGTTAGTGCAGATGGTTGTTGTCTTTCAAACGTTCTAATCTGTTGACTCAGGGATCGAGACGTGGCTGCACGATCCGTTACAGCCATGCGGATAAGATGCCTGTCATCTCGACTGCTAGTGATACGAGGCCGTTGGGATCCAGCACGGCGTTCCGTATTACCCTCCTGAACCCACCGATTCCATGTTTTGCTAACAGTCATTGCATCTAGACCAACGCGAGCAGCAATGTTGCGATACGATAAACCGCAATCGCGATAGGCTACAATCCGACCTTTATCGAAGTCGGAAACGTGATGGTACGCATTTGTCCTCCTTACACGAGGCATCACAACAACGTTTCACCAGGCAGCGTCGGTCAGCTGCTGTTTGTGTATGAGAAATCGGTTGGAAACTTTCCTCATGTAAGCACGTTGTAGGTGTCGCCACCGGTGCCAACCTTGTGTGAATGCTCTGAAAAGCTAATCATTTGCATATCACAGCATCTTCTTCCTGTCGGTTAAATTTCACGTCTGTAGCACGACATCTTCGTGGTGTAGCAATTTTAATGACCAGTAGTGTACTTTCTCTGAGGTGCTAAAATTTTATTGATCGTGAAATACAAGTTCTTGAAGTTTATTCAGAATCGTAAATATTTAATTGGTAATTACATGTCATAATTTGTTTGTTTAATATAAAGGTGTTTTGAATTTTGTATGCATAAAGAAAAGTGTGAATTTATGTGCGGCTTTTACTCTGAGACGAATTATCACTTACGGTGCTAAAAGTGCGCGTGTACAGTTCACTGACCTATGAGGTGAATTTCATTTTGTGATCTTCACCCGAATGTAGAGTAAATCCAATTTCATTTAAACTTTACGTGAGATAGACACATCACGTTATTTCAAAAGAGTCTTTTAGCCAATTAGGGAAAACTGAAACCTGCGTTCGGAGTTACAAATGCGTTTGGAGTTAATGCACGAAGTTGGAAATTAATTTTGAGAGAAGTGCTGATTTTCACAAAAAATGAACCGAAAGTTTACTCAAGATATCGAGGTCCAGTTTTAATTGTGACACGTATCACCCTGCTGATTACGTCGCCTAGCAACAATGTAAAGCAGCTTAATTAATTAATTAGAACGATTTGCGACGTAGTTAGGCCCATTACACACACAAAATTTTACACGAAGTTTTCTGACAGCATGAGAGTATGAGAGTGTTTTCCTTTCCACAAATGCCATTAAACCGGCAGTTTCAAAAGTTAAATTATTAACTGTTGTGTAACTTCATTGATTGTCCTACACCACTACGGAAGTTGTTGTATCGTGTCTCTTCAGAAGATATCTCAAGAAGCCGGGATAAACAACAAGAAGAAAAAGACTAAAGAAGAGGCATGGGTATAACAGGTAGCACGATGACTGTGCGTAGCGAGTTGAACAGAATGGGATTAATGGTCGAGCAGCACCTCCTCGTAAGTCACATACTTCCGTACTCTATGCTAAACGATGTTTGAGGTGGTGTAAAGAGCTACACCTCTGCACAGTGGGTGACTTGTAACTAGCGCTTTGGAGTGATGAATTACGCTGCAACCTGTAGAAAACCGACATGACGGTTTGTTTTTGGCGAATGCCTGGAAAACAGTACCTACCATCATGTATAATGCCAAAAGCGAATTACAGAGGAGGAGGTGGTGTTGCGGTGTGAGGGTGTTTTTCGTGGTTCAGATGTCGTCTCCTAACGGAAATTAAGAAAACGCTAAGTGCGGAAGGATTTTAACGCATTCTACAGCCTTGTGTAATACGTTCAGTAGAGAAACAGTTCGGACGTGAAGACTGTTGTTCATAATGCACTCTGTCACAAAGCAGCGGATACTTCTGATCAAATTTTGTGCTTATTTTTAGGGTCAGTTGCCAGTTCCAATCCTTTACATCGCAATACAAACTTTATACACCGTAAGTTTGTATGATTTGTAAGACAGCAATCCTTGGCAATACTTAATCGTTGACCGAGGGCTGGTCATGGGCCCATTCTGTATGAGAATGAGAAAAAAATGGTTCAAATGGCTCTGAGCACTATGCGACTTAACTTCTGAGGTCAGCAGTCGCCTAGAACTTAGAACTAATTAAACCTAACTAATCTAAGGACATCACACACATCCATGCCCGAGTCAGGATTCGAACCTGCGACTGTAGCGGTCGCTCGGCTCCAGACTGTAGCGCCTAGAACCACACGGCCACTCCGGCCGGCCTGAGAATGAGAAGTCGATGTGCATCGATGCATAGTGGGCCTAATTACCGTTGTATATAGGTACCACAAGTTATCTGTAGGCGTTTCACATTACTTTCGTAAAGGATACATTTTACGTGTTGGTACTTATGTTACTAAAAATAACAGAAAACCTGGCCTAGGCTATGGCTTTTAGGGTTGTGTTTTGCCCATCATGTGTTTTGTGAAATGTATAATTTGTACTTGTGCGTTCTGACGTTGAGCGATGGAACATGCTTATGTACATTTTATTTCTTGACCTTTTGTAATTCATGCACCGGCTACGTGGGCCCTTTGGAAAACACTTAACTGAGAACTGCAGGTAGATGTAGAGTAGATGGGTAGATCGGACAACTACTGAGGACGTACTGATTCGAACTGGGACGAAAAGAAATTGATGGCACAACGTAACTAAAAATGGAAGCTTTAGATCGGACACATCCTGAGACATCAAGGAGTCGTCAGTTTGGTAATGCTGGGATGTGGATTGGGGAAGGCAGATAAAAATCGTAGAGTGGAACCAAGGCTTGGCTACAGTGAGAGGATTCAAGAGGATGTAAGGTGCAGTAGTTCTGCAGTGTTGAAGAAACTTGCACATAATAGATTAGCTTGCAGACCTGCATAAAATCAGTGTTTGGACTGAATTTCATAATAACAACAACGTCCATAACAAGAAAAAAATGCGAGGGTGTGTGAAATCAGAACTTCGATCAGTTGCAGAATAGGTTTCGCTGACGGTTTGCATGGGCTTAGAAACGCGGCCAGAATTCTATTGTGGCCTCAGGAGATTATTGCCTAAACGAATGAAGATATTTGTTTCACGTTTTCAGTTTTCTTTATTTTACGGTATGGCTTAACGAACTTTTAAGAGTTTCCAAATTACCAGTTGTTCCTGCAAGTTGCATCGGCATGTGTTTCTTCTTTGGTACAGCATGCTACACAATTCTTTGCACATACATCTCTTTCATATATTAATTGTCTTTGTATGTTCTTTGCTTCATAATTTAACACACTTTAACTTACCTCTCTAGGAGTATAAATTGGAATTAAGAGCGTATTTTGATGGAGGACTATTTAAATTTTATATTCGAGCAAAGAGACATACCTTCATAAATGAATACCTCAGGGGTAGACGGAAACCTATACTCGTTACATTTAGAAATAATTGGGAGAGTTTTTCGAGGACAAGCAGGTCACACTGTGCCTGATAATGCGCTTTCAACGCCGATGTCATTACACACACAACGCTTCTGTTCACGTTTGGAGAGACAACGGCAAGAAAGTATATAGGCCACAAGCATTCAGGACCGACCGCTACAATGTTTGAATGAGAACCCGTGCACGGGGGCATGAAAGCATCGAGCTGGCTGACTTTATAGGTTAGATGGATGCGTGGGTGACGTGCGCTTTGTTTCAGCCTGCGGCCGGAGCTGGGCGCCTGCGATAACACCCAATCAAAGCCAGCACTGCTGCTGCTGTACACACGCCCTCTCAACATTCGCTGCAAACTTTCCGACTTTGGCTAAACCGTCTTTCTTCTTGCTCGTTAGACGCGTACAATGAGCACGAGGTAAATCCCATTGAGGAGCAGAGCTCATTCAGATTCACTGAAATGAAATGTGTGGATCGTTGGAAGTGAGAAACATTTGGAACATTCAACCTGAAATGTAATAAATACGTCATGAGCAATGAAAATTTGTACCAGATGAGACTCCAGAATCCGAATTATAATTTTCGCGAACAGTCACATTAATTATCCATCTGCCCGAGAACGTCTACCGATCTGACTCAATTTGTCAGTGTCACTGCTGTTTCCGCATTTGAGCTAGGAACAGTAAAATTGGTTCTCTCATTGATTATGTGGGAACAGCACCACTGGGAGAACGAGTTTTTGTAAGTAAGTCTTATTAACCATTAATTGTTTCACATATGAACGATTTTTCGAGAGAACGGTGGCTTACCCTGGTATACCCCTCGAAGAAACTGTGGTAGCAATGTTCTGGAGTAATAATAGTAACCACAGTGACACGAGAGCCAGGGCTTGAAGCGGGATTGGATGTATTAATAGTTCTGGAGACTGCTGATGAAATACAGGAAATTTCTGTTCGCCTACCGATCTGACACGATTTTCAGCAATCACGACATACCCATTACATTGCATGCTCAGCGTTTCTGACCTTTTTCATTACCTATATTAGGGCTCGTACAGAGGCATATAGGCAGTCATTTTTCCCTCGTTCTGTTTGGGAGTGGAACAGGGAGAGAAGATGCTAGTTGTGGTACGAGGTACCCTCCGCCACGCACCGTACGGTGGATTGCGGAATATGTATGTAGATGTAGATGTAGACCTACATTTTACGTTATTGTATGTTCATCGATTACACACCCATTGATCCAGTCAGTGCGGATCACTGACTCTGATTCAGTGGATACACAGATTGATGCAGAACAAACAATTGACCAAAAGTATATCGATGATAAGTAAATACATCGAGCTGCTATGTTCACAAAGCTACAGCACACGGTGCACCGCAATTTGTAACGTTCGCAAGCAATTTTTAACGTTCATAGTTGCCGAAGTAAGCAGCTGACTTTGGATTTCTTTCATACTGGATTAATAACAGGATAGCAACTTGCGTTAACCAGTTTGATGTTGTAAACAGCGAACGTTACGAAATTCAGTTCTTTTTGTTTAATTGATGGCCAGTTTCGTGTATTAGGACCCATTCTCAAGTCATGCAAACAGAAAATGACGTATTCAGTGAAAACACGCAAACCATTGTCATTGTCAATAAAAATCACCAACAGCCGTGTAGTTTAAGATATTATTTTATTTTATTCTTAAGGCAAACAGTTTTGGCATTTCATTATACCATCTTCAGGTCCCGCACGCTTCTCTCCAAATAAACGAACTTGTCGTATAGTGCCACAAATCACTGTATATCATGAATTCAATTGTACAGTGATTAATAGCGCTATACGACAAGTTCGTTTATTTGGATAGAAGCGTATGGGGCCTGAAAATAAAATAATATTTAAAGTAAAAAAATCCCGAATGCATGAAATGCCGTGTAACACAATCCTTTGCCGCCATAAATACATTTGAAATTCTACGTGCAGTATTGCCTGTTTATAGCATGTCTAAATCCTATAGGTCAATATTTTGAGTGCTTCAAACAACAGTTATAATAATAAATTCAAGAACCATATATGAGTTACTTATCTGCTTACATGTGACACAGCAGAGCAGACGTTTGTAGAATTTGTTTTCCTGATAGCGAGGCAGTCGGCGCGGCGCTATTATCTGGTTACTATATGATCGAGTTCGACACATTTCATGTTGTTGAAATGCTCTTTGAAGGCTCTTTTCAATATCATGGGAAAATACATATTTCCGTAAGAAAATCCGATTTCATACTCCTACAGTAACTATAAACGTTAACAATTACTCCCGTATGTGAGACAAATGGGTACGTTTTTGATTATAATTTAACGAAAACCTCATGTCGATATATTTATTCGTTCTACATGAAATTGGCGTACCATTTCTAAGTTGACTCACGTAGTGTATCCCTTATTTCGGAGTAAGCCACGGTCAGTAATCATTTCCATGTTTCTAATTGTTATTTCCACTTACTCTGTGACAGGAACTCTGGGAACATTAGTTACAATGTAAGTTTTGGAAATGCTTGCAAGCGTGCTCAGATTGTCTAAAAACGAAGGTGACTTCTCACGATAAGCTTGAAATCCCAAGGCATTCCTTCCCAAGGGATTCACATGCAGAATTTCCTTCCAATTAATGAAACACATCGCATAATTTCAGGATGTCTGAGTCTCATACACCTGGGAGAACTATAGTATCATGTCGGTCATATGAGCAGCCATAAGTAGGAATACGGCTAAGACATCCGTATCTGACTTTCTGTTTGGCTTCGGATACCATTCAATACTACCAAAGCTAAAGCGAAGGGAGATATGCCAGAGAACAACTGAGATGCTTGAAGGGTCAGCTAAGCACTCTCTGCTGCTAGATGAATGACTTTCACAAGGGCAACCAGAAGACTTGGATACTTATCTGTCTGGGTGCTGAGATCACAACGTGCGAGGCCTGCTTGTGGACTCGTCTTTGTGTGACTGCGGTGTTACAAAGCTTAGAAAGCACCTGGTGTAGGTGCAGATTTCTTCCACCTAAATGCGCTGTCCAAGAGCTGACCAAACATGCAGCCAATGCACATACTACATTTACATGCGACACAACTATCGGAAGACAAAAATATAATTTTGGAAATCATTTTTCGCTGTCGTATTTACACGCTAGTCCTTGAACAGATTTTCCTAGCTGCTCAAATATCAGATTTCGAAGCTTCAGTTACTTTACACGAATGGTGCCTGCAGATCAACTGTTCCAATTTCGTCAACGCAATAACTACATTCGCAATATTTGTTAAAAAGGGGAGTATCAGCCCCTTTAAAAAAATCGATGAAAATTTTGGCTTGCGTACATATTCGCGCTTTTTTTCTTTAACCCTCAACTTACCCCAAACTCCCACAATCTCCGCTAACTGTGACGCTGACGCTTTACTGACGGGCCTTATTCTTTGCCCGAGGGGGGTGGAGTTTTGGCTTGTGACAGCCTTGCCTCCTATTCCTTGCGGGATGTGTGAAGGTGTTTCCTGGTTTGAAGATCGTATTTTACATACAAAAAATTTTGAATGTGCTTCAGTGAAGAATCTTTTGAACGTTGTTCGAGATAAGGAACTTAGGAACACATAGAAAAAATTACAGCCTTTTCTTGTTCACAGCCGTCCTCGAATCCTCGGCTGGGTTTTATCCACCTGATGACGGCGAAAATACTGTAAAAAAACTTTTGTTGGGTTTTGCGAGGAACCACCCATGAACTAATGGTGCCTCCGTACGTCCCAGTAAACCTACCGTAGACCACACCAAATTAAAAGAGAACCAATCTGTTTGCTCCATCTGCCTAAGCAGGAGGAAGTGTGTAATACTGATACTTTGAACGTGTACTGTGGGATAATGACACTAAGACGAGCCTTCTGTTGGGTATACAAAAGGTCCGTAGCCCAATGGGTATTCAAAACATTTGACCATACCTTTTCATCACCAATAGAACCCGGGGTATGACCACCTGAAAATCCCGTTTATATGCGCAGAGCCTCGAACATATTAGGTACGCATTTTCTACTCATATGTATACCTGAGGATGCAGCTATAATCTGCGAAACCGATCATTTCAATAAAGGATTATTTAACAGTTATTGCGGTTACTAGAATGAAATTTTCACTCTGCAGCGGAGTGTGCGCTGATATGAAACTTCCTGGCAGATTAAAACTTTGTGCCGGACCGAGACTCGAACTCGGGACCTTTGCCTTTCGCGGGCAAGTGCTCTACCGACTGAGCTACCCAAGCACGACTGACGCCCCGTCCTCACAGTTTTAATTCCGCCAGTACGCCGTCTCCTACCTTCCAAACTTTACAGAAGCTCTCCTGCGAACCTTGCAGAACTAGCACTCCTGCAAGAAAGAATATTGCGGAGACGTGGCTTAGCCACAGCCTGGGGGTTGTTTCTAGAATGAAATTTTCATTTTGTTGTGAGGATATATTTCGCTCCTATATTTGCTATTACATACGTTTAACTCTGACAAAGCCTTTTTCATCTTCGATCCCATTAGTTATTGAGAACCACAAACAAATACTATGACCGTAAGCACAACGCCTGCGCCTGCGCCGTCTGCAGCTCATACAGAACAAAGTACTCAGAATCATAAGCAACGCTCCGTGCTATACACTCACCGCGGACCTTCGCCGGGAATATCGGCTTGATACCATCTTGCAGGTATTCCAAAAACTCTCTACACGACTGCACAATAACATGAGACACTCACGTAACCCGTTTATCCTCTCTCTCGGTAACTACGACCACAACCATAGATGGAAACATAATGGACCAAAGACACTACTGGCAAGAAACTAAACATCTATGGTCCATAGCACGCTAACGCGACAGTACTGGCGAGCCCCTGCAACACAGCTACTACTGGTAACCCCAGATGCTCGACCCACCGAAAAACAGGCAACCGCAGGGAAACCGTACTGTACACAGCACGCAAACCAGCCCCCCCCCTTTCTCTCTACACTATGACCGACAGCCCACTAATGTATGACGACCTTGAACTGTTACAGGGACGCAGCAACTGCAGCAAGCCCTACAACGAGCTTCCGCAACGACAAAGGCAACGATGCACGATACCTCGCACTAACATAACCGCACCTTGCATGCACTGTCGCAGCTAGCAAGCCGCTACTGCCCTTACTACCCATCCTACCGTCGCAGAGGATTTTTTCCCTTGGCGCTTGCCTTGGCACTTTTTTTTCCTCTGCCCTCAAAACCGCTACCCTTCGATCACTTTCGTCCACTTTCTATCTCCTGGTCCATGTTAATGAGTAATCTTACCCAGACGCATGGATCACAGCCCGTATCCTGTGACTCCTGATTCAAAAACTAACATGTTTTACGGAGGTGACAGTAGAATTTTTGGTTTGGTCACCACGTTGGTGTGGGCGTGGAGGGGCCTCATCCTAAACAAAAAGCCTTTTCACAAGTCAAAAAATTATCTAAAGTGCACACCTTTGCTGGCGACCTACAGTGATGTAGAGAAATATGGTAAAACTTCGAGAAATGCATGCTTTAACACTAATGCAGATGCTGGCCGCGCCTGCAGGTAGCGCTGTCATTTGACCATGAACGGTACCTGTAAAATGTCCTCGATACCTCGCAAGTGTCGGTCGTGGTCAGAACAGTGGTCCGTGTAGTTGTGAGTGCATTAGATCGGAGCTAAGTGGATTCGAAAGTGGACAGACTGTTGGTGCTCGTATGGTTGGTGCTTCCGTAACCAAGGGAGGCAAAGTGTTTGGTGTTTCAAGAGGCACCGTATCGAAGATTTGCACTGTACCATTTCGGCTGTTGATGTCCATCCTATGATACAATGTTTGTTCCCCAGTGGTGATGCTGTCTTCCGAAGTAACATGGCTCCTGTTCACACAGCTCGCATAGTCCAGGGCTGCTTTTGTGAGAACGAGAGAACGCGGATGGGTTGTCGCATCTTTCCTGGCCACCAATGTCATCAGACCTCAATAGTATTGAGCCTTGGTGGTCTGGTTGTGAGAGGAGGATACGTGATCGTTATCCACCTCCATCATCCTTACCTGAACCTACCTCAATATTGCAGGAATACTGTTCTAAAACTCTCTTTAAACCATTTAGCAACTGAATTTATCCATTTCGAGACTACATAAGGCAGTTTCGAATGCCGACGGGTCTCCTATTCCGTATTAAGGATGGTAATGTGCTGTGTTTGTTGTGTTACCAGCCACGCGGGGTAGCCGTGCGGTTGCAGGCACATTGCCACGGTACGCGCGGCTCCCCCCGTCGGAGGTTCGAGTCCTCCCTTGGGCTTGGGTGTGTGTGTGTTTTGCCCTTATCGTAAGTTAGATTAAGTAGTGTATAAGCCTAGGGGCCGATGACCTCACCAGTTTGGTACCATACAACTTACCACAAATTTCCAATTTTGTGTTACCATATTTTTGTCTGACCCCTGTACGACCCATCAAAACGCTTTATCCTGGCCACTGACGCTTCTCAGTATGGCATCAGGGTCGTTATTTCTCACCATGAACAGCCCAACACACATACGTCTAAAGCTATCACTTCAGTCCAAATCAATACTCAGTAAATCGAAAAGAAGCACTGGCTATCATATTTGGCATGCACAAATACCGTACTTATCTTTACGGCACAAAATCTCACCTCATAAAGTACCCTAAACCGTCAGTTTCCTTTTTGATCCTAAGAACTGTCTTCCAGAAAGAACGGCATAATGTCTACAACACTGGCCAACTTCCTCAGCAATTACAATTATTCAGTCCACTGTCACTGATAGCACGACATGCTGACGCCGAAGCCCTATCTGAACTACCTATGAGACCAGATCTGGCATCAGGACACACTGTGCTTCCAAACAACTGACGCCGGCCGGTGTGGCCGTGCGGTTCTAGGCGCTGCAGTCCGGAACCGCGGGACTGCTACGGTCGCAGGTTCGAATCCTGCCTCGGGCATGGATGTGTGTGAAGTCCTTAGGTTAGTTAGGTTTAAGTAGTTCTAAGTTCTAGGGGACTGATGACCTCAGATGTTAAGTCCCATAGTGCACAGAGCCATTTGAACCATTTATGAACCACCCCACACCCTTCTAGAACTCAGCACATATTTTTTCAAAGAAAGAAAAAAAAGTCCAGATGCTACAGGGACTACTGATGCTGACGTCAGACAACGAACACTGCCGAGTGGTCATCCCGCCGCCACTGAACCAGCGTGTCAATAATATGACCACTGTGGAATGACATGGATGAAAGCGATCACAAGGAGGCACGCCTACGGGCCCTACATCACTCAGGACACCGAGAGGACAGTCCGCTCTTGGGTGGCCTGCTCGTCAACAAAGTCAGCAGCCCCGCAAGGTATCCACATCTAGCCAACACCACAGCGTGCAGTGAGCGCGTCCATGTCGACCTCACCGGCCCCTACCTTAGAAACACGTCGCTCATCGTTATACACTCATTTTCGAAGTTTCCTTAGGTAGTTAGAATGTCAAATACAATGACAACCGAGACAATAAGGACCTCGCAGAAGATATTCACCCATAAACAATCGTTAGTTAGTTACATGTTCCACAGATCATTTCAACGACTCATTTATCGGAATGATCTGGAATGATAATGGCATTGAAACAGAGGATGACACGCGTAAAGCTGAAATACGAAACACCTTTTTTCCAAAGCTGTTTCACAGAGGAAGACCGCACTGCAGTTCCTTCTCTAAATCCTCGCACGAACGAAAAAATGGCTGACATCGAAACAAGTGTCCAAGGAATAGAAAAGCAACTGAAATCACTCAACAGAGGAAAGTCCACTGACGGGATACCAATTCAATTCTACACAGAGTACGCGAAAGAACTTGCCCGCCTTCTAACAGCCGTGTACCGCAAGCCTCTAGAGGAACGGAAGGTTCCAAATGATTGGAAAAGAGCACAGGTAGTTTCAGTTTTCAAGAAGGGTCGTCGAACAGATGCTCAAAACTATAGGCCTATATCTCTCACATCGATCTGTTGTAGAATTTTAGAACATGTTTTTGCTCGCGTATCATGTCATTTCTGGAAACATAGAATCTACTCTGTAGGAATCAACATGGATTCCGGATATAGCGATCGTGTGAGACCCAACTCGCTTTATTTGTTCATGAGACCCAGAAAATATTAGATACAGGCTCCCAGGTAGATGCAATTTTCCTTGACTTCCGGAAGGCGTCGCCTGATAAATAAAGTAAGAGCCTACGGAATATCAGACCAGCTGTGTGACTGGATTGAAGAATTTTTATCAAACAGAACTCAGCATGTTGTTCTCAATGGAGAAACGTCTACAGATGTTAAAGTAACCTCTGGCGTGCCACAGGGGAGTGTTATGGGACCATTGCTTTTCACAATATATTAAATGACCTAGTAGATAGTGTCGGAAGTTCCATGCGGCTTTTCGCGGATGATGCTGTAGTATATGCCCGCATCTCGTGGTCGTGCGGTAGCGTGATCGCTTCCCACGCCCGGGTTCCCGGGTTCGATTCCCGGCGGGGTCAGGGATTTTCTCTGCCTCGTGATGGCTGGGTTTTGTGTGCTGTTCTTAGATTAGTTAGGTTTAAGTAGTTCTAAGTCCTAGGGAACTGATGACCACAGATGTTAAGTCCCATAGTGCTCAGAGTATTTTTTTTTTTTTTTTTTTTTTTTTTGCTGTAGTATACAGAGAAGTTGCAGCATTAGAAAATTGCAGCGAAATGCAGGAACATCTGCAGCGGATAGGCACTTGGTACAGGGAGTGGAAATTGACCTTAACATAGACAAATGTCATGTATTGAGAATACATAGAAAGAAGAATCCTTTACTGTATGATTATATGACAGCGGAACGAACACTGGTAGCAGTTACTTCTGTAAAATATCTGGGAGTATGCATGCGGAACGATTTGAAGTGGAATGATCATATAAAATTAACTGTTGGTAAGGCGGGTGCCAGGTTGAGATTCATTGGGAGAGCCCTTAGAAAATTTTGTCCATCAACAAAGGAGTTGGCTTACAAAACACTCGTTCGACCTATACTTGAGTGTTGCTCATCAGTGTGGGATCCGTACCAGGTTGGGTTGACAGAAGAGATAGATCAAAGAAGAGCGGCGCGTTTCGTCACAGGGTTATTTGGTAAGCTTGATAGAGTTACGGAGATGTTTAGCAAACTCAAATGGCAGACTCTGCAAGAGAGGCGCTCTGCATCGCGGTGTAGCTTGCTGTCCAAGTTTCGAGAGGGTGCGTTTCTGGATGAGGTATCGAATATATTGCTTCCCCTACTTATACCTCCCGTGGAGATCACGAATGTAAAATTAGAGAGATTCGAGCGCGCACGGAGGCTTTCCGGCAGTCGTTCTTCCCGCGAACCATACGCGACTGGAATAGGAAAGGGAGGTAATGACAGTGGCACGTAAAGTGCCCTCCACCACACACCGTTGAGTGGCTTGCGGAGTATAAATGTAGATGTAGATGAGTCAGTTCACAGGTATACATGATACATGATTAATGCAGAGATTAACGAAGACATTATTTTTTAGTCCTACTCATGCCACAACGCCTAAAATTATTTGGTTTTATTTACTATTTATTTCTTTATTTTTTTCGGACAGTGACTTTCAATTTTCGTCCAGTATGTTTGAGGATGTCTGCTACTGGACTGGCATTACGCATGTCACTGTGGTACCATTCCACCCATCCTACAGTGGTGAAGCTGAGCGGTCCATCCGCAACTTTAAGGTCTAGATGTGGAAGATGCTCTTAAAGCACCCAAAGCCGAGGTTCTGACCCACTTCGCCAACCAACTGTGCCCACACTTAGTGGTTTCCAACTCGAAGGAAACAGTATCGCCCCTGAAGCCGGCTCGATACGCGCTCAGATGCCCACAGGATCAACGCTGTCGGGACTGGTCCCCCATGGAATTGGACTCGTTTCCACCCCCAGCACCACTGACTTCCTGCACGGATCTGGAGACTGGAATACTACCTCCAGCCGACTACAGCATCAGCATCAAGCCACAACAGCAAGTAGAGGATACAATCAAACCAGACGTCGCAACGGACTGCATACATTAAGCTGATTTGCCCATCCACACCTTCCCCCTACTGATACGGCGATCACGACACCGGCGTTGCCCTTTACTCACATGACATCCTGCGAACTATGGATGAAGGGCGACACGGTGCCACACTGTCGACTATTAACGAAAGTACGAGCGTACGGAGTTGATTCCCAGATATGCGAGTGGCTCGAAGACTTCTTAAGTAATAGAATCCAGTACGTTGTCCCTGACGCCAAGTGTTCATCAGACATAGGCGTATCGTCAGGAGTGCCCTAGGGAAGTGTGGTAGCATGTGTATTATTCTCCATATAGATATCTGACGGACAGGAAGAGCAGCAATCTACTGCTGTTTGCCGATAATGCTGTGGTGTATGGGAAGGTGCCGTCGTTGAGTGACTATAAGAGGAAACAGGATGATTTAGACATAATTTCTAGTTGGTGTGACGAATGGTAGCCAGCTCTAAACGTAGAAAATGCAAGTTAATGGCCGGCCACTGTGGCCGAGTGGGCGCTTCAGTCTCGAACCGCGTGACTGCTACGGTCGCAGGTTCGAATCCTGCTTCGGGCATTGATGTGTGTGCTGTCCTTAGGTTAGTTAGGTTTAAGTAGTTCTAAGTTCTAGGGAACTGATGACCTCAGATGTTAAGTCCCATAGTGCTCCGAGCAATTTTTTTGCTAGTTAATGCAGATGAGTAGGAAAAACAAACCCGTAATGTTCGAATAGAGCATTAGTAGAGTGCTGCTTGACGCGGGCAAGCCGATTAAATATCTAGGCGTAACGTTACAAAACGACATGAATTGGAACGAGCATGTAAGAATTGTACTAGGGAAGGCGAACTGTTGACTTCGGTGTATCGGGAGAATCAGAGGAAAGTGAGGTTCATCTGTAAAGATGACCGCCTATAGAAAACTAGTGTGAACCATTCTGGAGTAGTCCTCGAGTGTTTGGTATCCTCACCAGGTCGGATTAAGGGTAGAGGCGTGCTGCTAGATTTGTTATCGATAGGTTCGAGGAACACGCAGCTTTTGTGCAGATGCTTCGGGAACTGAAATAGGAATCCCAGGAGAGAAGGCGACCTTCTTCTCGAGGAACTATTGAGAAAATTTAAAGCAAATAGACTGTACTGTCGCCGATGTATATTTCGCTTTAGGACCGCGAGGATAAGATAAGAGATATTAGCTCTCTTACGGAAGAATATAGACAGTCGTTTGTTCCTTGCTTTATCTGCGAGTGAAACAGGAAGGGGAATGGCTGTTAGTGGTACAAGTCGTGGCCCCGCACATTACTGTGGCTTGTGTAGTATGTACGTAGATCTTGATTTCAGGTTCCGTCCGCCAGTTAAAGGGGGGAGAGATGCTAAATCTCTGGCATCCGTTAGCGAGATTGATAGTATCATAAGCCAGAAATTATTTTCACAAGTGTTTTCTTTGCCACCCGAAAACTGAAAAAAAACGAAAAGGTCCTTTATTTTGTTCTCTTATTACGCATATTAAATCTCAGGGTCGTCATATTTATCAAAACTGTGCGACTCCTGCAATGAACCGTCGTGACGCGTTTTCTAAAGGTACATTCAGTTATTAAGACCTCGAAAGCGGATGAATTATTTCATTTATTTAAAAACAAATTGTAAAACTTGAACTTAAGGACGCAAAGAGAAAGGTTAATTAAAGATCCATAGGATTCTGATTATCAGTATACAGTCCATGAATCTGTGTCTGCAAGAAAATAAGCAATAATATTAAAACTTTAATAGTGAAATTGAAAAAGAATCATTCAAAAATGGCTCTGAGCACTATGGGACTTAACATCTTAGGTCATCAGTCTCCTAGAACTTAGAACTACTTAAACCTAACTAACCTAAGGACATCACACACATCCATGCCCGAGGCAGGATTCGAACCTGCGACCGTAGCAGTCCCGCGGTAAAAAGAATCATTGTTTTGCTTTCCGTCTTAGTGTTAAGTGGCGATCTGCATAGTGTATAGCGTGTTGCTGCTGATCTTGAAAATACCAGACAACGGTAATCAAAAAAGATACCGTACAGTGTTTAACAAGAACTGCCTAGCTGATCCACCGATAAAAGGCCGTCTGCTATACCCCTACATACAGCAAATCGATGAAGTAACCAATGATAGTTAAAAACAAGTGTGCTTCTCATTCGCCCTACACGTTTAGCAGTACACGTCACAACTAAACTACAAACGTATGCTAAATGTTTTTTGTAATGCCATACCTGCGTCGCATCGTTTATCCCTCCAAACATGTCACATAAATTTCTAAAAGTACCTGTTCACTGATTTAAAAAAAAACATTCACTATCGAAAAACGAATCAGGATGGTTATTGACTGTTTATGGAAATTATAATAATTACATGAAAGTTTTCTCGTTAAATTTGTTTCTTACGATTGAATCAAACAGTTAATACCCATCATACCGTAACTCTGTCACTTCATTCGGTGCCATCGCTTCATGTTGTCACGAAACAGCACAAAGCAGGCGTAAACGTTAGGGCCACGGCTGAACAAATATCAGGACGAAAAAAGTGAGGCAGTCAGCGGAAACACAACACGACACAGCACGGGGCACCGCCTGCATCAAAGACGGCGCATGCGCAGTCGGTCGCACGCCACTGTCCTGCCCCTCTTCGTCCTCTCTTCCCTCGCGGGACGCACGTATCAGCGCGAAAAATCAGTGCCTTCTGCTTTGTCAAAAACTCGCCGTAGCTCCTCTTTTTATTCCTGTTATTCGTGCCACAGTTTCAACACAACAAGAAAGTAACACTCGAAGGTCGTCTTCAATTTCATTGTACTATAGTTTACGTTTCCAGTCAGCACCTGGAGCACGAGTACAGTTATTACGTACGCACTTCAAAATACGTAGGACATTCACTGCCATGTGTGGGTTACGCCACCTATATTTATAGTGAGTATTTTGCTCAGACGAAACAATCTTATGAGCAATTGAATTATAAATAGATGTTGTGATTGAGAGAGAGAGAGAGAGAGAGAGAGAGAGAGAGAGAGAAACACTGTCGCCATAGTGCATGAAAAAGTTCGTATTGCCGCGTGACTGGCATGACGACAGACCTTTTACAGGCCTTCATCGTCGGAGTGTAGCGCACGATGTGTAAGACGCACAATATTAACGGATTTGTTATCGGCCATATTGTGGGTGGTTGTCCAGACTGTACCGCGAGTACGTCTATTCAGGGAAAACCACTGCCGACCGAGTCAACTGCCGTGGACAGGAATTCAATTTGCAATCGGGACGGTCTTTGGCTACAGCAGATTGCGCGACTGGTTAGATGACAAAGCACTTTATAGATAACTGCTGGGAGAACAAAATGCGGTGAGTAGCAGTAGCATACAGAACCACCTGATTACTATAGAGTTAAAGAGCCACGACCTCACACGCTTACTTCTACTGATAGGATAAAGACAGGGACGTGACTATGGTCGTGAGGACCCCACGGCCACTACGTATCGCTCCTCTGCCAGCTCACCAAACCGACGACGACATATATTATACATAATAGTTACCTAAAACTGAATATAATCTTAAAAAATGTAGACAGCTATTCGTCCTTAAAGGATCGAACATAAAACTGCAGTATCCAAAGTAAATTTTAAGTTACAGAAAGACAAGTTTTTTTACAAACGTATGTATATTTAATCTTCTTACGCTAGGAATAAAAACACCGAAATATTAATTAACTACAACACATAATAACATTACAAAAATGCAATAATATCTAACAAAGCATTTGAATACAAACCAAAAACCAAAAATATTATTGACCGAAGTACATAAATGTGAATTTCGTTGTTGCAGGATTAGCTGTCAATGAAATGTATGTAGGCCTACTAAGTGACCTAACTGGTGCGGGCGTGCATTATCTTGCTGAAACGCAAGCCCAGGACGGCTTGTCATGAAGGGCAACAAAACGGTGCATGGAATATCATCGACGTACCGCTATGCTGTAAGAATGCGACGGATGACAACCAAAGATGTCCTGCTATGAGAAGAAATGGCACTCCAGACCATCATTCCTGAATGATGCGCCGTTGGTGGACGACAGGCAGTTTGATATCGTACCGCTGTCCGGGGCGTCTCTAGACACGTCTTCGGCGAGGAATCTCACTGAATAGAGCAGAACTGTCTTCAGTGATGGGTCCCGCTTCGAACCGAGCCCCGATGACCAGTATTGCACCAGTTGCCCTAGCCTGGTTACTCCTCTAGGTAGAGAGACACAGCAACAGTGACACTGGGAATTGAAAAATAGCATGAAGTTAATATGGACTGATGGATCATAGTATGTCTTGATATGCGCCGATGGCAGAGTACGGGTACAGCAAAAAATTATCCTCTTGTGGAAAATACTTGCATGGTATTCCATAGACGTTTATCAGAGTAAGATACAGGAACCTATTCTCAGATCATGCACATCCGCTTGTTTCCTACCACAGGTGAGACAACCTGTACCTGCAGCAAGACAGTGCACCACGACATCAAATAGTTTGAGAAGTACTCCACCGCCATGACTGTACTTGTGTTGACCCTAGGTCTGCTGACCGGATTTCTACTGAACAGACCTGGGACGCCATACAGCAAGATATTCAGGACTTAGTTTCAGCCGTCACCGTGAGGGACGGCCTGTCGTGGATTAAAGTCCAGGTCAGGAGGTGTACACGCAGTCATTAGGGCAAAAGTATCTCCTACACGCTATGTGCAGCGTGTGTCTTATCCACAAAACTATGGATGAATGAGCTGCATGTCAAGATTATGTATGTTATTCGCAGATCCGTGTCAACAGTGTGAGCGTGGACTTGGGAAGTATTTTGTCGTTGAGCGTGGAGCGTCGAATGTCGCTATGTAGGGGCACTTGGATGTGGCCAGATCACCTCACTGTGCTAAGTGTTACGAAGCAGCTACGAGCAACCATTTTAATTGTTCATCGTTATATGATGATAAAGACTCTACATCCATTAAAGGTAAGGATGCTGGATTTTTCTTTACCAATTCAAAGAAGTAGTGTGGGCCATTACCACAGGATTTTGGCTTAAGACGCGCGATGATTCTCCCCCGTAGTCGAGGTTAATAAAGCCCTCCTATATTGTGACGCTTGACCTAAAAGTAGACGGTACGAATGCTGGTTGTTGGAGACGATTTCAAAAGAAGGAAAATTCGGTGGAATACGGTTTCATCTTCGTTTTCTGACCGACAAAAGTTGGAGATGTGGTGTCCATTTCCTGATAATTTGACTTCGCCCCAACGTCAAACTGTCAATCTTCTACTGAGTGCTTCTATCGAATTAAGGAATATTATGGTATTGAAGATGTTCTTAACAACGGGCGGAGCACTAATTTTAACGCAGCCGCACTCAGAGAAGGGACACTTCTTGAGGGAGAGCTAGACCCCCGTAGCGTTTAGTCCTGGACTGCAACCTATGCAGTCTTCGGCGACTAATACATCAGCTACACGACGACATAGCTTCCTCGTTGAGAAATTTACCGTAGATTAATATTATTGTTTAGGATGATGTTCCATGTTAGAACGAACATAAGGATACCAGAAGGCTGAGTGCAAGATTTGAAACGCTACAGCAGCTGCAGCGATAGTGAAACAGATAACATGCTAAAAGACGTTCCTATGACCTTTACAAGGACCTCGGTACGACGAAGAAAATTTATATCCATTTATTCAGAAGCAACAGGTTTAACTTGCCTTTTTTACATGTTAAATTGATGCCACATAATTCATATACTCTGAGGTGACGAAAGTCATGAGATATCGATGTGCAAATATACAGATGGCGGTAGTATCGCGTACACAAATTATAAAAGGGCTGTGCATTGGCGGAACTGTCACTAGTACTCAGGTAATTCATGTTAAAAAGTTTCCGAAGTGATTATGGCCTCACGACGCGAATTACGAGATTCTGAACGCAGGATGGTAGTTGGCGCTAGACGCAAGGGACATTCCATTCCGCCGGCCGGAGTGGCCGTGCGGTTCTAGGCGCTACGGTCTGGAGCCGAGCGACCGCTACGGTCGCAGGTTCGAATCCTGCTTCGGGCATGGATGTGTGTGATGTCCTTAGGTTAGTTAGGTTTGATTAGTTCTAAGTTCCATTCCGAAAATCTTTAGGTTCAAAATGGTTCAAATGGCTCTGAGCACTATGCGACTTAACTTCTGAGGTCATAAGTCGCCTAGAACTTAGAACTAATTAAACCTAACTAACCAATGGACATCACACACATCCATGCCCGAGGCAGGATTCGAACCTGCGACCGTAGGGGTCGCTCGACCCCAGACTGTAGCGCCTAGAACCTCACGGCCACTCCGGCCGGCCAAATCGTTAGGGAATTTAATATTCTGAGAGCCACAGTGTCAAGAATATGCCGAGAATACTAAATTTCAGGCATTACCTCTAACCATGGACAACGCAATGGCTGATGGCCTTCACTTAACGACCGAGAGCAGCCTTTACAAGCAACACTGCGTGAGTTAACAGCAGAAATTAATGTGTGACGTACGACGAACGTATTCGTTAGGAGAGGGTGATGAAATTTGGCTGTGGCAGCAAATGACCGACGCGAGTGCGCTTCCTAACAACACGAAATAGACTACAGCGCCTCTCCTGGGCTCGTGACCATATCGGTTGGACCCTATACGTGGTCTGGTCATATGAGTTCCGATTTCAGTTGGTAAGGCCTAATATTAGGGTTCGAGTATGGCGCAGACTCCACGAAGCCATGGATTCAAGTTGTCAACAAGGTACAGCGCAAGGTGGTGGTGGCTCCATAATGGTGCAAGCTGTGTTTACATGGAATGGACTCGGTTCTCTGGTGCCACTGAGCCGATCATTGACTGGAAATTGTTATGGTCGGTTACTTGGAGACCATTTGCAGCCATTCATAGACCTCATGTTCCGAAATAACTATAAAATTTTTATAGATGACAATGCGTCATGAGCCGGCCGCGGTGGTCTAGCGGTTCTGGCGCTGCAGCCCGGAACCGCGGGACTGCTACGGTCGCAGGTTCGAATCCTGCCTCGGGCATGGGTGTGTGTGATGTCCTTAGGTTGGTTAGGTTTAAGTAGTTCTAAGTTCTAGGGGACTTATGACCTAAGATGTTGAGTCCCATAGTGCTCAGAGCCAATGCGTCATGTCACTAGGCCACAACTGTTCGCAATTGGTTTGAAGAACATTCTGGACAATTTGATCGAATGATTTGGCCACCGCGATCGTCCGACATGGATCTCACCGAAACATTTATGAGACGTAATCAGAATGTCAGTTCGTGCACAAAATCCTGCACCGGCAACACCTTCGCAGTTATGGACTGCTATAAAGACAGCTTGGCTCAGTGTCTCTGCAGGGGACTTCCAACGACTTGTGGAGTGCATACGACGTCGAGATGCTACAATACGCCGGCAAAATGAGATCTGACACGATATTAGGAGGTATCCCATGACTTTTGTCACCTCAAAGTATTTGCTACGTAACATAGTAAAACAAGTAAACAGGCATTGACAGAATTTCAGTAGGTCAATGTAACATCGTTGATTATAACCCGTCTGTCAGATGAGGATGGGTAGCTCGCCAAATCACCTCGTGCAATTCGAGATGATATGCTCCCACAATGGGTGTCATTCCGTGCATTTCTTTCCACTTCGTAGCCTTCCCTGCAACTACAAGCACTAAATGACGCAACCATTAATTGCAGTAATCTGCATAACACAGATACGAAAAAGTAAACGTTTCATTGCAGCAAAATTACCTTCTCCGTTGCTTCTACGTGCTTTCCCAAAACGTTGATACTGAAAAACCTAATTCATGCTCTCTAAACATGAAATTCTGAGAGCAACGGATACGAGTAATCCAAGACTTATGATTCAGTAGCACACACGCGCCCACCAAAGAAAATATATTAATATGGAATAAATACCCAGGTTTGTCGCTGCATTAAGAATTTCTGGTGGTGTTATCGATGAAGAGCCCTCCAGAGACAGAGACCTAACCTCTGATGTGCCCTAGATTACGATAATAATGTTACCAGACGAACTACTTGGTAGATGGTGTTAGAAACATATTGCCCGTCTACTCCATAACGCCTGGAGTTCATCAACATGGGGAAGACAATTTTGAAAAAACAGATTGGACGAAGATGCAACTAGGGAACGAGTAAGCAAATTTGAGATCGCTTACCAACCGTCACAAACAATCTACAACAGAAAATTATCTACCCTGATCATTAGGATACGTAACGATACAACAGTTTTTTATTCAGCCGAAACCGTTTGCCTATGTGAAGATAAAGGTTTCATCGAAGATATGGAGAACCGGCGCAAAATCGTTAAAGGATTGCTGGGCTCGAAACAGGACTGAAAAAGCATAATGGCTCTTTACTACTTTGGATAACGTTCAGATTTCGTCGAAAGGATTTGAACAATCACTAGTGGTTCCACCATCTATAACAGAGCAAAAATTGTGGTCACACTATACTCCAAAGGAATCAGATCACGTTCAGTGGGTTTGCAGACCTACGATGTCCTTAGAGTAGGATTGAAATGCCCAGCGGATGGCAGCAGTGTCGAACGTTGTCAACAACGTTGTGCTTTCGCTCATCACACTGTGAGCTGTCATTTTCGACCGCGAAATGTATGGGAAACAGTGAGGCCCTTTGTTCCAGCTCCGGAGGCCTTTTCGTGTCGATTATCGTCAGCGGTGTGTCTGAAATGTTTTTCTTGTTCACTCATAAGAAAACCGTGGTGACTTCAACGCTAGGTGTCGCGGTTCTGACCTCCATCGCAGAGGCAGCAAAAGAAGTAGCGAAATGTGGGTAAGAAGGAGTGTGACGAATTTCCAGTAGTGTGACCACTTCCACGGTGGCGCTGGGCAGAATTGTCGTGAAATTTGGCACCAATGTAACATCATTAACCCACCTCGTGCCTCACGTGAACACCTGAGCAGTGGCCTTTTTCTTCCGCATGTGTTGACACCTTGCTGTTTGAAGAGTCGTCGAGCCCGAGGGTGACATCGCAGCGCCCACGCTTTTCACTACTACAAAGGAAGGCTGTACACAATATTTGAGCCAAATTTTCAACCTATGCGGCACTATGGGAGACATTTACGGGGCTACGAAAACGTTATTTTTAAAAATTTTGTTGCGCAGTGTGTGAGGAGCGATCAAAAATTTTCCGTTTGAAGGCCACACTAACCCCAGTCCTATATGTCGGTGCTTATCTTGGTGTCGTGCTACGCTGCAGCAAAGTTCACAAACGAAAATTTTATCGTCCCTGATGAAAGTTTACCATGGCGTAAGTTGTAAATTGCCGGTTCGTGTAGTTGCAGGTAGCTGATAGCTAGTTCGCTCGCTCGCTCGTTCATTACCCAGTGTGCGTCGAGTCGAAATGGTTGTTACACAGAAACGGTTGGCGATTTACGTCCTCCGTTTAACAGCTGTAAATCTGGGATTTTCTAGGAGCGAGCTTTGCGCCGCGCGAAAAGAACAGGGCGTTTTGCGCCGGCGGGGACGTAGAGCTGGAGTAGCCAACATTACATTTATGTTTCCCCAGAAAATGGAACTGCAAGCGCGTTCACTATTCAGTCAATATGTGCTGACTGGGAAGCACAGTGTGTGAAAGTAGATTTCCTATAGTAGTTATTAATAAGTTTTATTATTTACAAGAAAGTCAATGAAAAAATAAACTATTTTACAACAAATAAGCCCTCGGTCACTAATATTAAGTCATAATTGACCATGTTTCGACGCTACCATGAGCGTCGTATTCAGAATTAGACTAAATGTTCTAAAACATATTAGGTATATAATACGTTAATAAAACTAAAGCTTGTACTGAGTGGAAAAAGATGGAGTACTTACAAGTCACATATTAAGAAAGATCTAAGGGCTGCTCGTACTTTAGTGAACAAGGGTTGCAACAACGCACCTCAGTCTTGTTGCAACCCTTGTTCACTAAAGTACGAGCAGCCCTTAGCGGCTCGCCATCTTACTTACAACTATTCATGACGTCGCCTTTCCGGCTTAGATCTTTATTAATATGTGACTTGTAAGTACTGCATCTTTTTCCAGTCAGTACAAACTTTAATTTTACTAATGTATTATATACCTAATATGTTTTAGAACAGTTAGTCTAATTCTGAAGACGACGCTCATAGTGGCGTCGAAACCTGGTCAATTTTGACTTAATATTTGTGACCGAGGGCTTATTTGTTCTAATATAATTCTGATACGGTCACTGAACCTTAGCAGCTATGTTCAAAGTTTTACGTTTCTTACCTGCCCAGAAAAATACACCTTTTACAAACGTTTTACACACAAAAAAGCCTCAGCTATACACAGCCACAAAGCAATTTTCATTGGTTATTCCAGTGAGTTTTATAAAGCAAATAAATTATAGAATTTTATACAAACCACTGTCTTCTTCTGCATTATCTGTTGTATTAGTACTGTTCATCAGTAAGGTCATTTAGTGAAAAACCGAGTGCCTGAGCGGCAATGTCACTTGTCTGAGTAACATCATTAAGAGGTGTTGTAGGTGTGAATCGTGAGCCTGGGGAACGGCACTAACAACTGCTGCGATGACGAAATACTGTCAGTATAATTCCCTGATGAAGTTAAATCGTATTGATGCTGTTGGTTTAACACTTCCATCTCTGTGACGATTCGGAATAGTCGAATCTTGGTCTGCGTAATGGGATCTGGCCGAAATTTTTCCACGGTCACAGACATGGTTTGGAAGAACATGTGTATTTCATCCTGGTGGTTTCGCCAGCTCTTCCAGGCGATTTTTAAAGTGAAATCTGTCTTGTCTGTTCTCATTTAAATATTTGAGAAGGACATCACTTTGGTCGTAGACCGTTGGCGTGTGGCTAAAATTCGTGGTTCCGATTTTTTCTGAGATTCAGGGGAAAGTGGTTCACACTCAATTGCTTCTGGACAGTTATCAAAAATGTGTGGTAAATCTTATGGGACTGAACTGCGAATGTCATCAGTCCCTAAGCTTACACACTACTTAACCTAAATTATCCTAAGGACAAACACACACACCCAAGCCCGAGGGAGGACTCGAACCTCCGCCGGGACCAGCCTCACAGTCCATGACTGCAGCGCCCCAGACCGCTTTTTTTTAAAATCTCATTTTGTTCTTGTTTGTTCGTTGCATCTGCTCGGGGCGGACGTCGTAAGACATCCGTTTAAGTTCGTTGTTGATCGATTAACTCAGTTTTTTTTATTACAGAGGGCAGCTAACCCTCTGACCGAACACGCTGAGCTACCGTGCCGGCACAGACCGCTCGGGTAATCCCGCGCGGCGGACAGTTATCGTTAGCGTTGTTACAGAGCCCATTATTGGGTTCCGCAGACACTGTAGGGTTATTTCCTATATTGTTAGTGCGTACTATAAATCTGGAAAAGTGTTCCTTTCATATTCTACATATTCTAGAAATCTCAGCCTTTTGCAGTAGCTATATCTTTGCTTTCCTGCAGCAGAACTTGTTCTGGTTCTTCTTGTCTCTGCATTCTGTAGTGCCCAAGAATATTCTGCCAGTGTCTTTAGCACCTTTCACTAGAACACAGCGTACTCTTTTTCTGTATACTTTGCAGCTTACAATGTAGTAGGCTTCTTCAGTACCATTCGGCCTGTCACGCCTGACGTAAAGCGTTGGCACACTAAACATTGCACTCAGCCGCAAACACCTTCACTGTTAAGTGAACGAGGCACTACGATGCAAAACTCTTGCTCGTAGGAAACCCTGGGTTAATTTAATCATAGCTGTGCAGCGTGGTTTTCATGGAAAGTAGAGACTCAACGCTTAATCGGCCGTTTGGGGCGAAAGGATCTCGCATTGCACCATTGGCCCCATTATATTTCATTTGTGTGTGTGTGTGTGTGTGTGTGTGTGTGTGTGTGTGTGTGCGTGTGTGTGTGTGTGTATGAGGTGGGTTGTGAAAAACTGCCTTCACGTGCCTCCCTATCCAACATTTCTGTATGAACTGCGATGCAACATACCAATATAATAACTCCAGACGTGATCGCAAGACTGTGGAACGAGTTTACCAAGCGTCTGGATGTTTCTCACTCATCTAGCGGAGGGTAATGAACGTATGTGAAAGATAAATGAAAGCTTTGGTCCTAATTGTCATCATCATCTGCCTTCCAAGTATTAGACCTCATACGATCTCGTTGAGAAGCTCTCCTGCCATCTTTCGATTGGTACAGCTAGCGATCTTACACCATTGGGATGGTAGTGTAGCATTGAGTTTTTTATTCTCTTTGAGCTCATTCGTTGTAGATGTTTTCTCCAGTTTCTTGGTAGCCCTGTATGATTATAATGTGCGATGGAATTCCTTAAAAACATCTTCATCCCTTTTGTGATCCTGTTTGGTGTAACGAGCTGTTCGTCTCAAGAATTTCATTTCACAGGGTCTTAGTTTTTGCATATTTTTGCTTTTATTGTCCAGGCTTTGTGAGCACAGCACAAGTCTTGATAATGTCTTGCAAAGACTTCTTCCGATGTGCTTCTGAACTATGAAAAGATTCATTATATTATTAAGGTCTCCCATTGCTTTTGTATAGCTGATGGCTTTTTCAGCTAGATCTGTTTCTTATAGAAAGGATAATTTATAGACTAAATGTGTGAATGTGTTCACTCTTTCTAGAATATTATTTTTCAAACGGATCTTTACATTGTAGTTGGTATTTTCTGCAGAAGGTTAAGGTTTTGTTTTTTCGGTGTTGATATCCAAGCTGTATTTCTCTGAGATAATCTACAAATTGTGTACAGAAAGCTGTAGGTCATCCTCTGAAGATGCCAAAAGAGCTGAAATCAACAGCAAAATGTAAATCATCTAGTTTTGTGTTTCTGCTGATCTTCATGAAACCGTGTGGCAGTTGTCTCCATTCTTCGACAGTTTTATTCATACAAATAATTAATAAAATTGGCGAAAGACTGCATCATTGTCACACTTCTGCATGTATTCTGCCCCACTCTCATAATTTGTGCCCTTTCTTGACACAGATTAAATATTTATTTCACAAGAAAAAACGTCGACAGCCATGCAATTGGAGGAGTTATTTTATTTTATTATCAAAACCCATTTCGGCAATGTAATATACCATCTTCAGGCCCCTGAATATTAAAAAAAGTTTACACGTAGCGTATATCAAGCTAAGCCACAGCTGACTTTACAGAAAGTGAAGCATAATAATAAAAGTTATTAGAACCTACAAAATGCAAGTACGAGAGCTGAATGAAAAGTAATGCCTCCACCTTTGTTAATTGGGTTTGGATTGGAATATTTTAATAAATCAGATGCAGAAAAATCCTTAGAATGTGATCTTTAATTACCAATATTCACTTTTCCCGATAGCCAAGCAAAGCAATAATATGACCCACATGTTATTTTGAAATGCCGATTGTGCTTGCAATTTCTCTCTGGGTGATACGACGATCGCCCAAATCAATTTGTCAACATTTTGCTTGTGAAATTCAATGGTTGCTGTCGCAGGATGTCCAACTCTTTGTCTGTCACGTAGGTCAGATGTTCCCGCCTCAACATCTTTAAACTTACTCGCCCAACGACGCACAGTAATCACATCAACACAATCATCATAAACTGCTCCCATTCTCTGATGAATCTCCTTTGGGGTGACACCTTCTGCTGTCAAGAATTCAATGATTGCACGTTGCTTAAATCGCATTGACCGACCGCCTGCGCTGGGTTCCATACTTTACACTGTTACAACATAACCGTTCAATGCTAAGGCTTCCGCCAACTAGTGCTGCAGAGAAGAGGCTACGGAACAAGCCAATGCCTGCCGCATACCAATGCTGCCAACTGTTGAAGAGTTACGAAGATGGAGACATTACCTTTCAGTCAGCTCTCTTAGCAGCGTTGAGACAAGTATCTGTGCACATACAGCACAACAAAATATAATATGTACTCAACCGAAGGAAGCTTATCTAGTTTTTTTTTTATTTTTTAATAAAAATCCTACCTAATTCTTGTAGATGAGAAAAATCCCAGTTCATATTAAGACCTATCCTCATTCAAAGTAAAACGTCGCGATATACCTTATGAAGTACACAATAGTGTACTGAAGCGCCAAGGAAACTGCTATAGGCATGCGTGTTCAAATACAGATATATGTGAACAGGTCGAATACAGCGCTGTGGTCGGCAACGGCTATACAAGACAACAAGTGTCTGGTGCAGTTGTTAGATCCGTTACTGCTGCTACAATGGCATATTATCAAGATTTAAGTGAGTTTGAACGTGATGTTATAGTTGGCGCACGAGCGATGGGACACAGCATCTCCGAGGCAGCGATTAAGTGGGGATTTTCCTGTACGACCATTTCACGAGTGTACTGTGAATATCAGGAATCCGGTAAAACATCAAATCTCCGACATCGCTGGGGCCGGAAAAAGATCCTGCAAGAAAAATGGTTCAAATGGCTCTGAGCACTATGGGACTTAACAGCTGTGGTCATCAGTCCCCTAGAACTTAGAACTACTTAAACCTAATTAACCTAAGGACATCACACACATCCATGCCCTAGGCAGGATTCGAACCTGCGGCCGTAGCAGTCGCACAGATCCTGCAAGAACGGGACCAACGATGACTAAAGAGAACGGTTCAGCGTGAAAGAGGTGCAACCCTTCCACAAACTGCTCCAGATTTCAGTGTTGGGCCATCTACAAGTATCAGCATGCGAACCATTCAACGAAACATCATCGATATGGTCTTTCGGAACAGAAGGCCCATTAGTGTACCCTTGATGGCTGCACAACACAAAGTTTTCCGCCCCGCCTGGGCTCGTCAACAGCGACATTTGACTGTTGATGACTGGAAATATATTGTCTGGTCGGACGAGTCTCGTTTCAAATTGTATAGAGTGGATGGACGTGTACGGGTATGGAGACAACCTTAAGAATCCATGGACCCTGCGTGTCAGCAGGGGACTGTTCAAGCTTGCGGACGCTCTGTAATGGTGCGGGACGTGTACAGTTGGAGTGATACGGGACTCCTGTTACGTCCAAATACGACTCCGACAGGTGACACGTACTTAAGCATCCTGTCTGATCACCTGCATCCATTCATGTCCATTGTGCATTCCGACGGACTTGGGCGATTCCAGCAGGACAATGCGACAACCCACGTGTCCAAAATTGCTACAGAGTGGCTCCAGGAGCACTCTTCCGAGTTTAAACACTTTCATTCACCACCAAGCTTCCCAGACATGAACATTATTGATCATATCTGGTACGCCTTGCAACTTGTTGATCAGACGAGATCTCCACCCCCTCGTATTCTTACGGATTTATGGACATTCCCGCAGGATTCACTGTGTCAGTTTCTTCCAGCACTACTTCAGACATTAGTCGAGTCCATGCCACGTTGTGTTGCGATACTTCTGCGTGCTCGCGGGGCCCTACACGATTTTAGACAGGTGTACCAGTTTCTTTGGCTTTTCAGTGTATAACCTAAAATACTATCGTTACTAGTGATGTATCAGAATAAGTTGTCACAACATCAGAAAAGCGACCAGAAGCAAAACCCAGCAATATATTAAGTGAATAACGGTATACAAAGAACATTCGAGGAATACTCATAAAATATTTCGGCAGCTAATGTTGTATAGCAGATAAAAGTAAAAAGACTTCGTGTCCCATACATCACCTAATAGGCGGTAAAATACAAGAGTGGAATAAACGAGGACCTCAAACCCATATTAACTAAGGGCAGTCCTCCAGAATCTCAGATGACAGTTTAAAACTGTTTCCCTGGGAATATAAGACATCACACTGACGACTTGTCTAATAAATGACAAACCTATCTAAATAGGAACTGATACATAGCACGCTGTATCGCTATAGGTAATGCGTGGATGGACCAAGCTGAAAGTAAGATAATTTTCGGAAGACCAACAAAACACCAAAGTACAAGCACACTAATTAAGTAGCATACTTGCCCAAAAAGGGTGACAACAATTGTGAGCGAAAAAAGTTGTTAAATGGCCGTCACTGGTTAGGTCTCCATCATTATTTCCGTTGACGACTTATATTTGCCGATACTATAGTTTATAATACGGTCACCGTGATATAGTCGGTTCTGCGCGCGAGGTATGTAGTTTATTAGCTAAATATTATATTATGTATCTCATTGGGGTGTCCACGGTCGTGGTGTCGCTTCACGAGCACGGGGTCCCGGGTTCGATTTTCGGCGGGATCAGGGATTTTCACCTGCCTCGAGATGACTGGGTGTTGTGTCATCTTCATCATCGTCATTCATCCCCATTACGGTCGGAGGAAGGCAACGGCAAACCACCTCCATTAGGACTTTGCCTAGTACGGCGGTGCGGGTCTCCCGCATCGTTCCACTACGCTCTATCAAGAAGCATGGGACTTCATTTCCATTTCCATACCATTCGGGCGTTTCCTGTCCTTAATACTACACTACTGACTTCATTTCGATAGAATAACCTACTACAGTTTTAGATGAATTTTTACACTGATGTAGGGTATCATTAGTGTCTGGACATGATGTGTCATTTATAGGTATTATTTTAGTGAATTTCATTTTCTTATTTCGTTGTGTTCTTTGGCTTATAGTTATTACCTTGGTTTACCTATACGTGTACCTCCATATTAACACAAGTTTTTGTGTTTCCGATGTTCTACATTTCTCTCGAGCTGTAATCTTTGGTCTTAGATTCTTAGTATGCATGTATTATGTTGGCTTTACGGTAACTCATTTATGTGTCTGGCTGTGACATACGGTAGGTCCCCTTACTATGAATCTTGGTTTAGCTCACACGTCTTGGTTGATTCTGCAACTCTCTGTAACGCTCCAATCTGTTGGTACGTAGCACGTTTTTATTATTGACCATGTTTTGGTCTTTTATAAGCTTTTACCATCTCCGAGGGGAAGTTCCTTATGATAGTGAGGTCTTCTTGATCTTCAGGACAGCCAGGTCTTTGCCGTTCCCTTATGATGTGATTTGTTGTAATCTATTCGTTTGCATACCATTTTTAGCAGGCTACATTTTTAGACCGAAACTGCCACATTCCCAGGTCACATGTGGGATATTCGGGACCTCTTGACTGCATCTCAAGAGTAGTGTTTCAGTTTAGCATGGTTCTAGCTTTCAGCATAAAACTTATAAGGAATGTTGCTACGTTCTGCCTATATACCCGTATTTTATGGTGTTTATGGATTTTGGATTGATGCCAACCTGATTATCGTTATGAGTTTCGAGTTTATTGGCTACTGTTGTGGGCCTCAAGTTTTTCTGTGTGGCTTGAGACATCTGGCATATTTAGGCTTGTGACAATACTTTGTTTTATCGCCTTGGTTTTCTCCATCACTTACAATATTTGAGTAGTATTGATCCACGCCATGATTAGTTTCTAATATGAGGCCATCTAACAACTCATTTTTTTGCTCACAATTTTTTCTCCCTCCCCCCTCCCTTTTATGCCCCAGTATGTTGCTTAATTATTGGGCTTATACTTTGGTGTTTTTTTGGTCTTTGCATACATATCCTACTTGTAGCATGGTCGTTCCCCGCATTACCAATAGCGATACTACTTGCAATGTGTCATTTTCTATTTGGATGTGTTTGTCATTTGATAGATAGGTTGTTAGTGTGATACCTTATACTCCCAGGGACCTAGTATTAAATTTTCAGCTAAGATTTAGGAGGACTGCCCTTAGTTAATATGTATTTGAGGTTCTCGTTTGTTCCACTCTTGCATTTTCCCGCCTATCCAGTTATGTATGGGACACCTTGGAACTTTTGTTTGATGTATAATGTATGCTGTCGAGGTATTTTATGAGTATTCCTCGAATGTTCTTTGCATATCATTATTCACTTGACATTTTGTCTGCCGTTGAGTATTGCGTCTGGTTGCTTCTTGGACGTTGTGAGAACTAATTCCGATATATCACCAGAAGCGATAATACTTAGGCTATAGATGCGCACACTACTGTGTGCTTCATAAATTGTATCGCGACGTTTTGCTTTGAATGCGTATAGGTCTTAATATGAAATAGGGTTTTTCTTACCTACAAAAATTATGTAGGTTTTTTTATTTAAAAAATAAATTATAAATTAAAAATATATAATAAAATTAAACAAGCTTTGTTCCGTTGAGCTTCTGATTGCATATTATCCGTTTTTGGTCTCTTTTAATGTTTGACATGTTCTTTTACAACTCCGTGATGTTCAAATACCTTCAGTGCTTACCAGTATGTGTACATATTATACTTTGTCGTGCTGTATGTGCACAGGTATTTGTCTTGACGCTGCTACTTGAATTTAGTAGGTTCTAAGAACTTTTATTATTATACTTTACTTTCTATAAAGTCAGCTGTGTTATACCTTGATATACAATACATGTATACCCTTTTTTAATACACAGGGGCATGAAGATGGTATACTGAACTGCCGAAACTGGTTATGAAAATAAAATAAAATAACTTCTCAAATTGCACGGCAGTTTGGCGATTTTCTTTGTTAAATATCTAACCAGCCGCTGTCCCGCGCCTGCAATGGAGTAACAGAGCTCAAATTTAATTATTTCTGTAAATGTTGTATATATTATCTGTAAGTCATTGGGGAATATAGTCATCTGCTAGAATCTGTAATAATGCTAAGATTGTAGGTGCATGCGTGTAAAAGATTGTACTTGCAAAATCTGATGGATATTTTGTAGACGGAAACTTTGTAACAAGTTAAAAATTACCTCAGGTTTTTGCCTTAATTCATGCAGAATATCATCGAATTTCTCATCAATAAAGTTATCCGTCCTTCTGTACATCATTGTTAATGTGCAACTAACACTGCCGGAAAAATAAAGCCATAACATATACGAGCTGTACTAAATGCAAGCTTTAGGGCGCACAGTGAAGTAGGCATATTACCGTTGACAACAGCAAGTGCTGCGAGTGAGTAGAACAAATTTATTTTCGAAGATGATGAACGGCGCATATCGTCTACACTTGCACTGTTGTGTAGATATTTTCAGAGGGATACAGCTACTAAGATAGGTGAGAGTAAACAATCAAACGAAATGTACTATCTAATGCGCCACCGGAGACCACCAGTCTCTTACACAGAAATACGAGTATTCAGGATATATCCCTAGACAGCATCCGAAACTTTGTCGCTGTAGTTGTGATTCACCCTGTATACTGGGCTGGGCTTTAATTGTCTGGTGGCCATATGTAATCACATTACAAGCAGTTGCAAAATGACAAGTAACGTAGCAACTGTTTGCCTTCGCCTTGGCTCCATAAAGTGATAGAGGTGGGCATTTGTCGAGAAAGGAACACTGGTAGATGCTTTGTCGAAGGCATTTGTCCTCATATCTGCTCACACTGAAAGCTTTTTAACCCTAGAACCACCAACCACGGGCAAAAATTGACCGTACATTTTTATTTCGTTAAAAACTCGGTACAAATATCCTTCTGTGTTTATGACCCTTTTCTGTTTCCTTGCGTATTCATCTTGAGTATTAATAAACCGATTCAACTCTATTTTGTCCTTTATTATTAGGTCACTACCGGTTTCGTGGAACTCAAAAGTACCTCTTCAGGTAAACATACAACTATAACATTAGAGCTATTTGTCTTTCATCTTATGAAGTACTATACTGTACATTTATCTGGTTAAAATTTAAAACTGGAAACACAATATATAACGTTTATGCTTAAGGGCATACTTCGTCCTGGGTTGGTACTACCTGTGACCAAGATTCTAATTTCATTTGGCAAACTTGAATGTCAGTTTTATGGTGTATTGTTGAAAGTCTAACTGTTGAGTTTCATTTTCATTGTTAATTTACAACATAACCATCATTACTAGCAGTTTGTCACAGTAGAGCAAACGTGTTTCTTGTGAGGAAGATTTTCTATAAATTCTTGCTGAACTTTTAGTAGACGACGTATTATCGGAGTACAGTGATTTCGAGCCGGATTACACAGTAGCTGAAGAGGACTCAAATGAAGAAGAAAAACCAATCACGCAGGCAATGCTCTAAGTAAGTATGTTAAAGTTCTCGCAGATTGCATCTTGTAGAAGCTCCAAAGCAATGTACATGATATTTTTCCAACATAGAACTTGTAACTCAGAGAATAACGACTGCTGGGAAAGTAACGAGTATATATCAATCGTTCAAAAAAAATTTCACTCCTGCAATTGTTAGGAAAATTGCAGACCATACAAATGAAAAAGCTGAAAGAAAATATGTATCTTCTGCTAGCAGTTCTGGAATATATGGTTCGATGGGACTATTCTTAACGTGAGTTTATCAGGACACCAGTATGCCATTAAATGATTTATGATCAAACTTATTGTGAAGAGTCATATATAAAGATGCTATGTGTATAACAACAGCTTACCAACTAATTTTTCGTTTTCATGATAAGGAACCCAGAGGAGTAAGACGTGTAAGTGACAAATTTGCGCTGCTGCGTGAAGTGTTGGAAGAACTGAATGGAATATTGCCAAGGTAAATTACAAGTCGACTTCATAATACAATTCATCAAATGCTCTGTTTTTTCAGAGGTCGTTGTCCATTAGAAATTTTCCTCAAAGACAATCTTCGGAAATATGGGATACTTATTGTACTTCTCAGCACTGCAATTGAACAATACACAATAAAAATGGATATGTGTGGCTGGAAAGGACAGTAGACCTGCCTGTGAAAGAAGTCTCTTTGAGATTGGTAAGAGACAGTTGGAGCCAATGAAAAACTCAGGCTACAGTATCGCAACTGACCAGTTCTGCACTTCTGTAGAATTGGTGGACACTTTCTATGCAAATTACAAACTTACCTTAGTTGGAACACTCAAATCCAGCGGAAAACACATACCGCAAGGACTTAAGTCGACAGCAAGCAGAGAGCAGTATTCCTGTAAGTTTGCATTCACAGATCCATCGGCTAAGAAGCCTCCGGAAACAGTTGTCTCTAACATCACAAAGGAAAAACAGAAGAAAAATCTTTTGATGTTGACTACACAACATTGTGAGGCAAGAGTAGAAGCTGATGCACAAAACGCACATTGTAAGACGGGAAAATTTGCGTTTGGTTATTGCTCTATGTTAACTAAGATAACTTGATGCCCCTGGGGTTAATGTGGATGAGGAATGTAGCGAAACGTTGCAACAGAATTCTGAACAAAAAAAGTAGTGCATTTCGGCAGTTGACTATTTTCGGTGGTGTGCCCAGATCACATAGGGTTTGTCGTAATATAGTAATATCAACGTTGTCGTAGCCGTCTCTTGTACATAGAAAGGGTGCAGACGTACACAGCTTGTAGGAGAAGTTCAGTTACACATCTGTATCAAAGATGCTTGGTGAATATACTGTTCTGACGGTTTTCGGGAAACGGAATACCTTATTATGGAGTAGTTTAGTAAGCTCTACGAAGCACTCTAATCTATTCTTAGTCATATTACTCACAATCTTCCAGATACATGAGATTAAGAATAATGGGAGGAAAGGGTGAACTCACACCAGATTTTTTTTGCTGTTTGAGGACCGGTTTTATTTTGATTAGCTCTCATCGCTTACGATATAGGTGTTTGAAAGAATTCATTGATAAACTCGAGAAAGGTAGTCTTTTTGGTATGGAAGACTAAAAATCCTGGAGACCGAAATTTTTTCTTAGCTTGGCACCCTCACTTACTTCCTCAGATATTGATTCTAACAATTTATACTAAAGGGTGTGTCTAGTTGTGATGTGTAATTAGATATTTATCCTTGCTGGAAGCTCGACAGCTCAAGGATACTTTAGGGCACATAGGCTGTAACAAGTCCATGAATAACTCTGCACAGTCCTTATTTGCTTGGACGCTGTTGTTATAGAGAGTTATTTCTTTATGAAATTTAACCTTTCCCCAGAGTGTATTCTCTGAAATATCTAATCCATTTTCGGAACAAAATTTAATCCTCTACTATTGTAGAAGCTACTGTCTTCGTCGAAGGTGAAGCTTCTCTATGTACCATTCCTAACAGAGAGGGTTGCTGTTTCACTTTGTGAGCCGTATTGGTGATCGTCTCACAGAACGTTGCAGTCTTCGCTTTAAATCCAGCAAGAGGCCCTTACAAAATGAATTGGACCTTGTCATCAGTCTTCTGACTTATTTGATGCGGCCCGCCATGAATTTCTCTCCTATGCGAACTTCTTCATCTGATAGTAGCACTTACAGCTAACGTCCTTAATTATTTGTTTGATATATTCCAATTTCTGTCTTCCCCTACAGTTTTTCCGTCCACAGTTCCCTCAAGTAGCGTGTAAGTTATTCCTTGATGTTTCCTCAGCACATGTCCTACCATCTTCTCCATTCGTCTTGTCCATGTCTTCCTCGTGCCCCTTTGATCATCGATTCTGCAGAGAATCTCTTCATTTCTTACTGTAACAGTTCACCTGCGACTTTACCTGCAGTTTGGAAGTTTTTGGAAATTTGTGGTAAGGATCTGTGGGACCAAACTGCTAAGAATTAGTAAATTAATATTAAAGTAACACACTCACGGAAGCAACACTGAAAGCAATGGATAAAAGTAAGGAGTGTAAGTGAAATCACAGTAATCCAGAGGCAAATTGAATTGTAGCGCGGGTGACTAGAGTATATAAGAAGGGTAAAATAACGTACCCGCAGAATTACACATCAATATCACTAACTTCTGTTTGCTGTAGAATCCTTGAACACATTTACATTTCGAATATAATAAACTTTCTTCGGGATAAGTAGCTTATTTCCACGAATTAGCATGGTTTTAGAAAGCATCGCTCGTACGAAACTCAACTTGCCCTTTTCTAACATGATATACTGATACCTATGCATGAAGGGCAACGGGACCGTTCCATATTTCCATATTTCCGGAAAGCATTTGACACGGTGCCCCATTGCGGGCTGTTAACGAAGGTACGAGTATATGGAATAAGTTCACCGATATATGAGTGACTCGAAGCCTTCTTAAATAATAGAACCCAGTATGTTGTCCTCGACGGCGAGTGTTCATCAGAGGGTATCGTCAGGAATGCCCCAGAGAAGTGTAATACGACCGCTGTTGTACTCTCTATACGTAAATGATTTGGCGGACAGTGTGGGCAGCAGTTTGCAGTTTTTTGGTGATGATGCCGTGGTGTACGGTAAGCTGTCGAAGTTGAGTGTCTTTAGGAAGATACATGACGATTTACACAAAATTTCCAGTTGTTTTGCTGAATGGCAGCTAGCCCTAAATGTGGGAAAATGTAAGTTAATGCGGCTGAGTAGGAAGATCAAACCCGTAATGTTGGGATACAGTATTACTAGTATCCAGCTTGACACAGTCAAGTCGTTTAAATATCTGGGCGTAACGTTGCAAAGCGATACGAGGTGGAACGAACATGTGAAAGCTGTGGTAGGGGAGGAAAATGGTCGACTTCGGTTTATTGGGCGAATTTTAGGAAAGAGAGGTTCATCTGTATAGGAGGCCGCATATAGGATGCCGGTGCGACCTATTCTTGAGTACTGCTCGAGTGTTTGTGATCCGTACCAGGTCGGATTGAAGGAAGACATCGAAACAATTCAGAGGAGGGCTGCTCGATTTGTTACAGATAGGTTCCAACAAAACATAAGTGTTGCGGAGATGCTCCGGGAACTCAAATGGGAATCTCTAGAGGGAAAGCAGCGTTCTTTTCGAGAAACGCTATTGGAAAAATTTAGAGAACCGGCATCTGAAGCTGACAGCCGAAAATTTCTGCTGCCGCCAACATACATCGCGCGTTAGGACCACAAAGATAAGATACGATAAATTAGGGCTCATGCGAGGGCGTACAGATAGTCGTTTTTCCCTCGCTCTATTTGCGAGTGGAACAGGTGGGAAATGACAAGTACAGGTATATGGTACCCTCCGCCACGCATCTTACGGTGGCTTCCGGGGTATCTATGTAGACGTAGATGTAGAATTGAAAACATTCATGTAACGGACGTTACCGTCAGTCGCTTCTGTCAGTCTGTTGTATCACATTAACTGAAACCACTCAAACCTAAAGAGTGAGTGAAAACACTCATCTACCTGACGTGACCACAGAGATTAGTTTCATTCGATTATCTCATTCGACTAAATAAAAAAAAGCCGACTGAGAAAAAAAAAACTACAATCGGTTGTTAAAACTAATCGGCTGTCCCATCACTATGTCTCGCAGGAATTGGAATACCTTTACATCATTCTTTTAAACATGTTAATTGACCTTGAAATCAATTACTTCCCCATAGTGTTCTGGACTTTCCCCGCTTATCTTCGATAATCTTAAATAAAGTATACGCAGCTCTTTCGAACGTGTCCCTTATCGAGAAAGGTGCGCCATATAATGTCGTCAACTGCCGCTGGAGATAGCTGTGGTCGCAGAGCGAGTATGTCTGCTGTGCGTTGTCAGACACGTCTCGGTTGCATTCATGTCTCGCGTGAGTACTGCTTAAGTGCAAACGAAGACGCTAATCTTTGGAGGTGGTACAAGCAGTCTGTAAGTTTACAGTGACGCACCGTTAGATCAAGGCACGCACGTTGCCAGCAGTTGACATGACGATTCCAGCGAAAGTGTTCCCCGCAGGGTCAGGGTCCGTCCTCGAGCACACCTTTGCTCCCTCGCTAAATTTAACTTGGGGTACACGCTGTAAGCATGGCGCCAGCACTTGCAGCCATACTGGCAGCCGGCTCTATTTTTAGGGGCACTCTAAATTGTTTAGCGGAAGCCTCAGTGTCCCACATATTGCGCCTGTCGTCCCAGCAAAGCGCGAGTGTCCTTGTCTAGGAGCACTCTGCTTCCAGAAGACAGACATACGGCTCTCCACAGGTCGCTCCCCGTCCCAAGGCTACCAAACAAATTTCTCTCGTGCTATCAGCTCGTTTCCCAGAAAGAATTCCACTAATACGTAGTGTTTTGCACTTGAGTACTACAGGGTGCTTCGATACTGCTCTGATACCTTTGTGCTCGTATCGCCACGGAAAATATATGTAACGCTTTTGATACAACTAACGGCTTTAAAATAAAAACGTCAAGAAATATACACATGCCTGAAATGAAACTGGCATCCCATCTTAGGTAAATGAGAGAACACAAATCATTGGCAGCACAGAGCTCTAAGTGATCTTTGACTTCGAGAATTCAGTATCTTACGAAACTTTTACCTACTACAAAAGAGTCTCTATACAACGTGGTATGGAATCCAAAAGTCCCTACTTCGTATGTGAAGCACTGACGCGTGAATATGATCCCTGGAAGACCACGATGAGCAAGTTTCCAACCAATCATATCATTCATATTTCTGATTGCTAATTTATTTAACCTGATCTTGAAGGCTCTCTCTTACATCTTACGCATCAAAGGCGTTTTCCATTACATCTTACATGAGTAATGACAACAGTTATGATACTATCAATTCTAATGTTAATGGCAGTAATATAGTAGTAAGGATGATGTGCAACAAGATTTGTTTACATCTTAGGTCATTTATCCTAACATCCTAACAGTACAGACTGAGAACTAATAGTTATAATAATAGCAATGCTGCTGCTAATACAGCAAAAACCGCTACTAATACTATTAATAATGGCTTATACAGTAGTCATCCCACGTGTCTCGACAGTGACTGCTACAATACAGCAAGTGCAAACAGTACCACTGCCTCTAAGACCTCCCTGACGTAGTGGGGAGTATAAGTCGAGATCAAATATTGAATCCCATGACACTCCAAATTATCCCACTTTCTTGCCCTCTATGCTACACAGTAGGGCATGTTGCCATACAGTTGTCACTGCTGAAGAGTCATTTGTGGCCATTACTGGAGGCCAAGCTGTAGCGGGACTCGTCAGTACTAACTATATTTAGCCACTCAGCGCCGGCGTTCACGTGCCCATTGAAGACTGACCCATTTCTGGACAGTGACATGCATACCAACATTCGAGCCTGCGGCAGACATCGTCGAGGTACTCTGACGTACAAGTCCTAAGCAGTTGCAGTACTCCTACTCATCGCTGTATACTAGCCCCTAGCCCCTAGCCCTTGTACCACACACACGCATTCTGGTGCTATAAGGCATGGAACTTGCGTTTTGAACACAATATAGAACTTCTTTATCTTTGAATTATATACTCATACGTATGCCCCTAGCAATATACAGTATATTATAGAAACATTACTGTGGTACACACGGACAGCGTTTTCACTTATGTAGTAAGCGGATAACAGCTGATTTATCCTTTATGTAACATTCGCCCACGTAACATCGTCGTGTGCTGAATCGATACCACACGTGTAACAGGTCTATTAGCCACAATACGCTCACTCTTAAAATCACCGAAAGAATTTGGATAGCCAGCCGTTGTGACAGAGCGGTTCTAGGCGCTTCAGTCCGGAACCGCGCTGCTGCTACTGTCGCAGGTTCGAATCTTGCCTCGGGCATGGGTGTGTGTGATGTCCTTAGGTTAGTTAGGTTTAAGTAGTTCTAAGTCTAGTGGACTGATGACCTCAGATGTTAAGTCCTATAGTGCTCAGAGCCATTTGAACCATTTTAGAATTTGGATAATTATTAGTGGACATTAATCTGGGATGTGCCCACCCTTCGCCATTACGACGAATTGAACTCTGCTGGCGAGACTTTCAATGAGGTGTCTGAATGCCTGTGGAGGGACGGCAGTCCATTCTTCCTCAAGAGCCCAAACCAGAGGAGGTAGTGATGTTGGACGCCGGCGTCTGGAGCAAAGCCGATGTTCTGAGTCATTCCAAAGGGATCCCATTGGATTCAGGTCGGGATTCTGGACAGGCTAGTCCATTTCAGAAATGTTAGTGCCCACAAACTATTAGCTCACAGATGTCGCTTATGACACAATGAATTCTCATGCTGATACAAAGAATCAACGTCTTCGAATTGTTTCTCTATTGTACTCGGTACATAATGCTGTAAAGTGTTTTCACATTCCTCAAAATTAAGCGCAATCAGAGGACCAACGCTAACCACGAAAATGTTTTCACATTCCTCAAAATTACGCGCAATCAGCGGACCAACCCTAACCACGAAAACCACCCACGTAATGTAACACCACCTCCTTCGTAGTACCCTGTCGGTACTACACATTGTAATGGTACTTGAATTACGTAACCATTACGGCACCTCAACTCAACCTCTCGATACCAGCAATATTCTACTGTGTTTCTGTAAAATAGTTAACATATTTCTGTGACAACATTCAGATTTGATTTCATTAATGTAGAGGTACTTCGATACATCGATATGTATATATTGCAATAATATTATTCTTATGTATATTCTTTCTTTTGTCACTATGGTCTTTGACGTACTTATAACTCTGATGTAGACTGGCAATGGCAAGGAAAGCGTTTCTGAAGAAGAGAAATTTGTTAACATCGAGTATAGATTTAAGTGTCAGGAAGTCCTTTCTGAAAGTATTTGTATGGAGTATAGCCATGTATGGAAGTGAAACATGGACGATAAATAGTTTGGACAAGAAGAGAATAGAAGCTTTCGAAATGTGGTGCTACAGAAGAATGCTGAAGATTAGATGGGTAGATCACATAACTAATGAGGAGGTATTGAATAGATTGAATATGGGGAGAAGAGGAGTTTGTGGCACAACTTGACAAGAAGAAGGGACCGTTTGGTAGGACATGTTCTGAGGCATCAAGGGATCACAAATTTAGCATTGGAGGGCAGTGTGGAGGGTAAAAATCGTAGAGGGAGACCAAGAGATGAATACACTAAGCAGATTCAGAAGGATGTAGGTTGCAGTAAGTACTGGGAGATGAAAAAGCTTGCAGAGGATAGAGTAGCATGGAGAGCTGCATCAAACCAGTCTCAGGACTGAAGACAACAACAACAACAACAACAAGAAGCGGTTATTAGAGATTCAAGTCTTGGTCGTCATGTTGAAAAGACGCAAATTGTGGTCAGTTTATGAAATGTGAACTTAAACAGTAAGGAAGCTATTTTAAAGTATGTTTTATATTGTGAAGTGATGTTGCAACAAATGTAATAAAAAAGAAGTGTAACTTAAATTCGGAGTGCTGATAACTATTTTACATCACCATTGCTCTAACTTGCAAAAGTTTAATCTTCAAGAATCGTTTATGAAACACATCTATAAAACTTTTGAATATCGCAGAATATCACCTAGGACTCTTTGCATCCGAGCTTGGAATCATCACTACCTGGATTTTCGACGATTGAGTCATGAGTTCACAACGAGACCAGCGTGGGAAACACGAAAAGACGAGTGCCTAGTTTATCCATTATTTCATGAAATGACTTTATTAACTGTGTTCTGATGACACCTGCCACATAATATAACTTTGTTGTTGCCCGAAAATGCAATATTTAGCAGCGTGAGCAACACTACAATCATAATTAATTTTTGACCCTTGTTGTGGTAGGGTTGTTAGAACATGATGGCAGATTTCGTTCTCCAGGCATTTGAGAAACGCAAACTGTTCCACTGGATTTCCACAGGATATGGCATGATTCGTGGATCTTTTACAAACGCATTCCGCCATGCTCGGCGGTCCCTGTCCGACAGCAGATGAGGTCTGCCCGATTTTGCTTTAGCTATGATTGTTCCTTCGTGTTTCCACTTCACATTCAGATTCACATAGGCAGCTTTAGAAAGGTCCCTAATGGATTTTTTACTCACGTAACATCCAATGAGTAGTCCACGTTCGAAGTCACTGAGCCCGCCTGACGGGCAGATTCTGCTATTACTGCTTCTCTACGAACATCATTAGCCTCCTTTAACACTGGCGGGTCCGCCCATCGTGAAAAGTAGTGGTCAATTCTGCAATATATATATATATATATATATATATATATATATATATATATATATATATAAATGACCTAGTAGATAGTGTCGGAAGTTCCATCCGGCTTTTCGCGGATAATGGCTTGCGGAGTATAAATCTAAATGTAGAATACAAAAGAGCGTCTGGGTACGTGTGTAAGCGCCATTTTGTTAGTTTGTAATGCTCTAGTTGATTTAAAGAGCTGTACTTTCGGAAATATTGTTGTCCATATCGGCCCACCTTATTTCAGATACGTTTGTATAGTTGGACGCCAGTAGTATTTTTTTTTTTTTCACCAGTAATTTTCTCCAAATTTTCCAAGAGAAGTCTCATTTATCTGAGAAATACGGAGAAGGAAGCACGAAATGTAAGGGGTTATTGAGGTATGAATGTAGAATAGATCACTTGTTTTAAGACGTTGATTACAAGTTTAATTAATAATTCATATAAATTGATGGGCTGATATAACGGCAGTTGAATGTATTAGAAGATGGACTGGACATATCAGTGTGCTACTGAATAACTGAAGAACTACCTTTCAGATTTCATTATACTTCTCAACTTTTAAGTATTAAAAATATTAGCTACAATAGCGGACAATTGATTTCAAAAACGTTGTGTTTCTTGATCACGCAAGAGCACGCCGAAACGACAGATCAGCGGATGGATCTCCTGGCAGGTTACGTTAAAAAGAAATTGCGCAAACCATCATCACGAATACGCTTCCGTGGCAGCTAGGTCTACTTTGTATATCTAGCAACTTCAAAAACAAGACTGCGCTACACTGCCACTGCCACTATGGAAAGAAACAAGGGTGCCGTGTGCTGCTGGTCACCAGTTATGCTGGAATAGGGTCCCCTTGGAGGCGCGAACTGCCTATGTCATTCCTCCAGGAGCGAGGTAACGAAATTATGTATTTGATTTACTCCGCTCTCAGCTCATGTTAACTCAGTCTCGGACGAAATGCGATATGCGGAAGCGATTTCATATTAGGGTTGTACTTGACATCAGCTCTTGATGTTCAAAATGCTAGGAATATCTAGAAGTGATCGTAGGCACTAAGTCGCAATGGTTTCGGATTCACTACCCTCGTGCTGTACTGCGCGTTACTCTCGAGAGTGCACGTCAGGCTTTGGCCACAACGTCCCAATATTCATGAAGTACACTACTGGCCATTAAAATTGCTACACCAAGAAGAAATGGAGATGATAAACGTGTATTCATCGGACGAATATATTATACCAGAACTGACATGTGATTATATTTTCACGCAATTTGGATGCATAGATCCTGAGAAATCAGTGCCCAGAACAACCACCTCTGGCCGTAATAACGGCCTTGATAAGTCTGGGCATTGAGTCAAACAGAACTTGGATGGCGTGTGAGGTACAGCTGCCCATGCAGCTTCAACACGATACCACAGTTCATCAAGAGTAGTGACTGGCGTATTGTGACGAGCTAGTTGCTCGGCCACCATTGACCAGACGTTTTCAATTGGTGAGAGATCTGGAGAATGTGCTGGCCAGGGCAGCAGTCGAACATTTTCTGTATCCAGAAAGGGCCGTACAGGACCTGCAACATGCGGTCGTGCATTATCCTGCTGAAATGTAGGGTTTCGCAGGGATCGAATGAAGGATAGAGCCATTGGTCGTAACACATCTGAAATGTAACGTCCACTGTTCAAAGTGCTGTGAAGGCGAACAAGAGGTGACCAAGACGTCTAATCAGTGGCATCCCATACCATCACGCCGGACGATACACCAGCATGGAAATTACGAATACACGCTTCCAATGTGCGTTCACCGCGATGTCGACAAACACGGATGCGACCATCATGATGCTGTAAACAGAACTTGGATTCACCCGAAAAAATGACGTTTTGCCATTCGTGCACCCAGGTTCGTCGTTGAGTACACCATCGCAGGCGCTCCTGTCTGTGATGCAGCGTCAAGGGTAACCGCAGCCATGGTCTCCGAACTGATAGTCCATGTTCCTGCAAACGTCGTCAAACTGTTCGTGCAGATGGTTGTTGTCTTGCAAACGTCCCCATCTGTTGACTCAGGGTTCGAGACGTGGCTGCACGATCCGTTACAGCCATGCAGATAAGATGCCTGTCATCTCGACTGGTAGTGATACGAGGCGTTTGGGATCCAGCACGGCGTTCCGTATTACCCTGATGAACCCACCGATCCCATATTCTGCTAACAGTCATTGGATCTCGACCAACGCGAGCAGCAATGTCGCGATCGATAAACTCCAATCGCGATAGGCGACCTGTATCAAATTTGGAAACGTGATGGTACGCATTTCTCCTCCTTACACGAGGCATCACAACAACGTTTCACCAGGCAACGCCTGTCAACTGCTGTTTGTGTTTGAGGGATCGGTTGGAAACTCTCCCATGTCACCACATTTTAGGTGTCGCCACCGGCACCAACCTTGTGTGAATGCTCCTAAAAGCTATCACAGCATCTTCTTCTTGTCGGTTAAACTTCGTGTCTGTAGCACGTCATCTTCGTGGTGTAGTAGCTTTAATTGCCAGTAGTGTATAATCATTTGAGATCTGTTATGACAACCAGTTACTAGTTCCTCTTTACCTCGTAGCTTTATATGCAAAACTAATTCCCTCACCGCTGTGGCTAGTCGATATTTTTTCCGACACTCGACTAAATTTCTCAGCATATGTACTCATCCTTCAAAGTGAAGCTCTAGCAAGTACCGATGTCCACTGTAATGAATATTCGTCTTCAAACGGCACTGAGCGGTATGGGACTTAACTTCTGAGGTCATCAGTCCCCTAGAACTTAGAACTACTTAAACCTAACTAACCTAAGGACATCACCCACATCCACGTCCAAGGCAGGATTCGAACCTGCGACCGTAGCGGTCACGTGGTTCTAAACTGTAGCGCCGAGAACCGCACTGCCACCCCGTCTGGCTATTCACCTTCAATCCTAGGTAACATATGGTGTCAAAGTGAGAGCCAGTAGCTAAACTTCCAGACTTTTGTAAGCTACGCAGAAACAAAACAGCTGCGTTCAAAGTAAGAAATGTTTAGAGGGCAATATTTGAGTGTAGAAATGTGATACCCACTTTTGCCTACTGTATCTATATGTATTGCATCTTTTGCTGAAGTACACTGACGGTAAAACATCTCAACGACATGAACGATTCGTGAGAAATAAACGAAAGTTTCTACATCTGAAATATGATATCTATTCAGATTTCGCATCCGTCTCATAGGAATGGCGCTAGGTGTGCCAGTATGATGTTGCAAATCAGGTTTCCTTTAAATACACGCTATAAAGGTTCTGACAACGGAACCTCCCCATCGCACCCCCCTCAGATTTAGTTATAAGTTGGCACAGTGGACAGGCCTTAAAAAACTGAACACAGATCAATCGAGAAAACAGGAAGAAGTTGTATGGAACTATGAAAAAATAAGCAAAATATACAAAGTGAGTAGTCCATGCGCAAGATATGCAACATCAAGGCCAATGTGCGCTCAGGTTCGCCGTGGTCACGTGGTTAGCGTGAGCAGCTGCGGAACGAGAGGTCCTTGTTTCAAGTCTTCCCTCGAGTGAAAAGTTTACTTTCTTTATTTTCGCAAAGTTATGATCTGTCCGTTCGTTCATTGACGTCTCTGTTCACTGTAATAAGTTTAGTGTCTGTGTTTTGCGACCGCACCGCAAAACCGTGCGATTAGTAGACGAAAGGACGTGCCTCTCCAATGGGAACCGAAAACATTTGATCACAAGGTCATAGGTCAAACGATCCCTCCACTGGAAAACACGTCTGATATATTGTATACGACACTGGTGACGGCATGTGCGTCACATGACAGGAATATTTCGTTGACCCACCTAACTTGTACACTTGGCGAATGGGTAAAAAGATTCTTCTACCTTGCCCGATTTAGGTTTTCTAGTGGATGTGATAATCACTCCCAAAAAAGTGATGAAAATATAAGAGTTTGTCACATAAACTGCAACAAATGAATGCAACAGATTCGCAGTCGCACAGTTTTCCCTGTGCTCTGTCAAAACATATGTTTTTAACGTTTTCAAATTTTTCCGTATGTAGACCGTCAAATCCTGCATATGTCCAAGCAAATGTGAACATGTTCTGGAATTTTGGAGAGCGAAGTTGATTACGTGTGAGTGCCTCAACTTTGATAATTGTCTGAAAATAAAAAATAAAACTTTTCACTCGAGGGAAGACTTGAACCAAGGACTTCTCGTTCCGCAGCTGCTCACGTTAACCACGGGGCCACGGCGCTCCTGAGCTCACATTGCCCAAGATGTTGCCTATGTTGCGCATGGACTACTCAGTTTGTATATTTTGCTTATTTTTTTCATAGTTCCACACAACTTCTTCCTGTTTCCTCGATTGATCTGTGTCCAGTTTCTCAAGGCCTATCCACTGTGCCAACTTATAACTAAATCTGAGGAGTTTGCGATGGGGAGGTTCCCTTGTGAGCATTAGTTACCTGTGAGATTGGAGTTGGTAAGCTGATGCTAGACTAGAATGTCGTTAACGCTACATGCATGCCATTATCAACACATCACTGAGTTTGAACGAGGTCGTGTAATAGGGCTGCGAGAAGCTGGATGTTCCTTCAGTTTTTCAGAAAGACTTGGCAGGAATGTAACCACTGTACATGATTGCTGGCAGCGGTGGTCACGAGAATGTACAGTCGTAAGAAGACCTGGCTCCGGACGGCCACGTGGCACTACTGATAGGGAAGACTATCGTGTTCGACGTATGGCTCTGGTGCATCGTACTGGACCTACAGCAAAACGTTTAGCAGCAGCAGTTAACACTAAAGTAACACAAAGAGCTGTTACAAATCGGTTACTACAAGGACAGCTCCAAGCCAGACGCCCTGTACTGTGCATTCCGCTGATCCCAAACGACCGCCATTTGTGACTTCAGTGGTATCAAGCGAGAACACATTGGAGGGCAGGTTGGGGACTGTTGTTTTGTCTGATGAAGCCTGGTTCTGCCGCGCCACCAGTGATGACCGTGTTTGATTAGAAGGAGGCCAATTGAGGGCTTACAACCAACCTTTCTGCGTGCTAGACACACCGGATCTACATCTGGGGTTATGGGCTGGAGTGCGATTTTGTATGACATCAAGAACACTCTCGTGGTTATCCCACGCACCCTGACTGCAGATTTGTACGTCAATCTTGTGTTTCGACCTGCTGTGCTGCCATTCATGAACGGGATTCCAGGGAGTGTTTTCCAACATGGTAACGCTCGCCCACAAACCGCTGTTGTAACCCAACATGCTCTACAGACTGTCAAAATATCGCCTCGACCTGCTTGATCACCAGATCTGTCTCCAATCGAACACGTACGGGACATCATCGGACAACAACTGCAGTGTCATCCATAACCAGCATTAAGCGTCCCTCTATTAACCGATCACGTGCAACAGGCATGGAACTCTATTCCACAAACTAACATCCGGCACCTGTACAACACAATGCATGCACGTTTGCATTCTTGCATTCAACATTCTGGTGGTTACACCGATTTTTAATGTAGCAGCATGTCACATTTGCAGCGGCTTATCTCTTGTTCACATTGTAATGGTACTTGAATTACGTAACCATTACGGCACCTCGCCTCAACCTCTCGATACCAGCAATATTCTACTGTGTTTCTGTAAAATAGTTAACATATTTCTGTGACAACATTCAGATTTGGTTTCATTAATGTAGAGGTACTTCGATACATCGATATGTATATATTGCAATTATATTATGCTTAGTGTATTCGTTCTTTTGTCACTGTGATCTTTGACGTACTTGTAACTCTGATTTTTGGGCGAGTAAGCGGTTATTAGTAAGTGAAGTTTTGGTCGCCATGTTAAAAAGACGCAAGTTGTAGTCAGTTTATGAAATGTGAACTTTAACAGTGAGGAAGATATTTTCAAGTATGTTTTTTTTTGTATTGTGAAGTTATGTTTTGGAACGAGTTACATGATATTGCAACAAGAGTAATAAAAAAGAAGTGTAACTTAAATTCGGAGTGCTTATTACTTTTTTAACTAACTTTTAACTTTTTACTAACTTGCAAAAGTTTAATCTTCAAGAATTGTTTATGAAACACATCTATAAAACTTCTGAATATCGCAGAATAACACCTAGGCCTCCTTGCATCCGAGCTTGGGATCATCACTACCTAGATTTTCGACGATTGAGCCATGAGTTCACAACGAGACCAGTGTGGGAAACACGAAAAGATGAGTGCCTAGTTTATCCATTATTTCAAGAAATGACTTTATTATCTGTGCTCTAATGACACCTGCCACATAATGTAACTTTGTTGTTGCCCGAAAATGCAATATTTAGCAGCGTGAGCAACACTACAATCGCAATTAATTTTTGACCTTTGTTGTGGTAGAGTTGTTAGAACATCAACCTGTGATCTTGCAATGTTGATAACTTAAATGTGTTACCTAGACATACGTATTTGAAATTTCATTACTATACATTAATTATTTTCTGCGCTTTAGTCTCCGTCAGCGTAATGAACTTATTAGTGGAAACCAGCATGGTCATCTGCTGATTTGGGAGAGAATCTTATATTTTGCATTGTATCAACTTCAGGATTAACTGTATTAACATGATAAAATCGATCCACGCAAGATGAATCAAGTTCTGTCACTCTCGCAACAGAAAATAGCGACAAAAATACAAACAGTGCTTTCGCAAGATGCGGAAATCACCTTCAGACCATCCTCATTTATGAATTCTGCAATTTACTCGCTTGCGCGCTACGGTCGCAGGCTCGAATTCTGCCTCGGGCATGGATGTGTGTGATGTCCTTAGGTTAGTTAGGTTTAAGTAGTTCTAAGTTCTAGGGGACTGATGACCTCAGATGTTAAGTCCCATAGTGCTCAGAGCCATTTGAACCAACTCTCTTGCGGTGAATTCCTGGACGGTAGTTTTACCAAGGTCACGGCAGATTCCTTTTATCTGTTGTGAACAACCAACTGCAACAGAGATAAAAATGGGCGGCTTACGTAGGTGCAATACGCAACCAGTCCTTTACTTTAATTTAATACGATTTATTGTACCATCAACTAGTGTTCGAGCCGCTGCATGATCAATGTCAAACACCTCTATCTGATGATGAGACTACAGTGGCTCGAAAAATAGTTACTGATTCAATAAATGGTATCAAATCCAAATAGCGACTTGTTGCATATTATACCTACCGGAACAGCCAAGGTCACGGTAGATTCCGTCTCCAGCCTTGTGTAACAGAGCTCAAAACTAGTTTTGGGGTGGAGAGACGTGGAAATGAAACTTAGCTGCTTACTTGGTTTGCACGTGAGAGTGGTAAGGAAGAAACAAAAGGTGTGCGGGGAGCGCAGTGGCGGTAATATGCAGCGTGGCACGCGGCCAGCTGCGGCGCGGCCATCACGCTTATTTTGGGCGCCGCCACGCAGCCGACCTCGCAGCGCTCCTATCTCGACGTGGACGCCTTCTTTCCTCATTTTGGGAGCTGTCAGGCCGCTGTTTAACGCTGCACCGACACCAGCTCACTACGAGCGCAGGAATTACGAGTAGATCCCCGCGCCTTGGGGCTAGCGGAAGGACTACCACAGCCGACCGTGTAAGCTAACATTGGCTAAAGTGAATGAAACAGTCGTGTACAACTTACGGAGACGCTAACTTTGGCTCAAATGAATGAAACGGGCATTCACAACTTAATGACAAGCTATAATTGGCTAAAGAAAATCAAACAGTAATTTACAAGTTATGGAGACACTAACATAGGCTAACGTGTATAAAACAACTGTATAAATCGAAAACTTCCTGGCAGATTAAAACTGTGTGCCGGACCGAGACTCGAACTCGGGACCTTTGCCTTTCGCGGGCAAATGCTCTACCAACATTTTTTTTTAATCTCATTTTGTTCTATATTGTTCGTTGAATTTGTTCGCAGCGGACGTCCGATGACACTCGTTCAGGTTGTTCGTTGATCCGTTCACTCAGTTTTTTATTACAGAGGGTAGCTAAACCCTCTGACGAACACGCTGAGCTACGGTGCCGGCAACCAACTGAGCTACCCAAGCACGACTCACGCCCCGTCCTCCCAGTGAGTCGTGCTTGGGTAGCTCAGTTGGTAGAGTGTTTTCCTGCGAATGGCAACGGTCCCGAGTTCGAGTCTCGTCCGGCACACAGTTTTAATCGGCCACGAAGTTTCATATCAGCGCACACTCCACTGCAGAGTGAAAATCTCATTCTGGAAACATCCCCCAGGCTGTGACTAAGCCATGTCTCCGCATTATCCTTTCTTTCAGGAGTGCGAGTTCTGCAAGGTCTGCAGGAGAGCTTCTGTAAGTTTGGAAGGTAGGAGACGAGGTACTGGCAGAAGTGAAGCTGTGAGGAGGGGGCGTGATTCGTGCTTGGGTAGCTCAGTTGGTAGAGCACTTGCCCGCGAAAGGCAAAGGTCCCGAGTTCGAGTCTCGGTCCGGCACACAGTTTTAATCTGCCAGGAAGTTTCGTATCAGCGCACACTCCACTGCAGAGTGAAAATCTCATTCTGGAAACATCCCCCAGGCTGTGACTAAGCCATGTCTCCGCATTATCCTTTCTTTCAGGAGTGCGAGTTCTGCAAGGTCTGCAGGAGAGCTTCTGTAAGTTTGGAAGGTAGGAGACGAGGTACTGGCAGAAGTGAAGCTGTGAGGAGGGGGCGTGATTCGTGCTTGGGTAGCTCATTTGGTAGAGCACTTGCCCGCGAAAGGCAAAGTTCCCGAGTTCGAGTCTCGGTCCGGCACACAGTTTTAATCTGCCAGGAAGTTTCGTATCAGCACACACTCCGCTGCAGAATGAAATTCTCATTCTGGAAACATCCCCCAGACTGTGGCTAAGCCATGTCTCCGTATTATCCTTTCTTTCAGGAGTGCGAGTTCTGCAAGGTCTGCAGGAGAGCTTCTGTAAGTTTGGAAGGTAGGAGACGAGGTACTGGCAGAAGTAAAGCTGTGAGGAGGGGGCGTGATTCGTGCTTGGGTAGCTCAGTTGGTAGAGCACTTGCCCGCGAAAGGCAAAGGTCCCGAGTTCGAGTCTCGGTCCGGCACACAGTTTTAATCTGCCAGGAAGTTTCGTATCAGCGCACACTCCGCTGCAGAATGAAATTCTCATTCTGGAAACATCCCCCAGACTGTGGCTAAGCCATGTCTCCGCATTATCCTTTCTTTCAGGAGTGTGAGTTCTGCAAGGTCTGCAGGAGAGATTCTGTTAAGTTTGGAAGGTAGGAGACGAGGTACTGGCAGAAGTTAAGCTGTGAGGACGGGGCGTAAGTCGTGCTTGGGTAGCTCAGTTGGTTGCGCACATGCCCGCGAAAGGCAAGGTCCCGAGTTGGAGTCTCGGTCCGACACACAGTTTTAATCTGACAGGAAGTTTCATATAAGCGCACACTCCGCTGCAGAGTGAAAATCTCATTCTGTATAAATCCAGTTCTTTCCTCTAACAGCACAGCGGGCTACAAAAACAATGTGTCATCCATAACCCATAAGTCACCACGTTTCAAAATTATATCCACACGCAAATACATCCTTTTTCCGTTGTAGATATGTCACGAGTGACAGATTGGCACCGTAGCAGACTATAGCAACGGCAGGCAAGATGTATTAGTTTAGGATTATCTGCAGAAGATTTACGGAACAATTTACACGCACATGCTAAGGAAACTAAGTATTATTCACGAAAACATGGATTATTATCTGTTTACTTGTGTCCATAGTTCTGCGAATTTCTGAAGCTATAACATTTTCCGCCTAAGCTGGCATTAAATATATTTTCATCTTTAAGTGTTGTTTGTACTGTCGTCCTCAGTTGCGTGCAATATTATATTGATAATTATTACTTTGTACCCCATATATGACAACTAAATAAAATAATTTTTTCGTGCCGTACGCCATAAATTGAAATACACGGACACAAATATACAAAAGAAAGGGACCATCCATACAGAAAAAAATAGTGCAAATTCTCCAAACGTATCCAACCAACAATCAAGAAGGAAACATTCCAGAGACTGAGAATATACAAACCTGAATGCCAAAGTTGTGAAGCGTATACACAGGGATTACTTGTAGGAATTTTAAAACACATCAGATGTAAGTATGAAAAGAAACGTTCCATATTTACAGAGCGCTATGCTTGAAACACCGTAACCATCATCCTACAACTTAGAACAAGATATGAAAGTCATCAAGGTAAATAACTACATCAATAGCCTTATAAACCAATTCAGGAAAAAAATACCATGTCCAGAAAACCAATGCAGAGAATAAACACACGATAAACGACCAAAAATATATCAACACCAATTCTTTGCTAAATTTAGTAAAGGAAATGATAACGTAGTAAAAGAATGTACCCATTTATACACATAGACATACTAAAACATTACAAATTCACACATACCATAAATTATCTGGGAGTACGCATTAGGAGTGATTTAAAATGGAATGATCATATAATGTTGATCGTCGGTAAAGCAGATGCCAGACTGAGATTCATTGGAAGAATCCTAAGGAAATGCAATCCGAAAACAAAGGAAGTAGGTTACAGTACGCTTGTTCGCCCACTGCTTGAATACTGCTCAGCAGTGTGGGATCCGTACCAGATAGGGTTGATAGAAGAGATAGAGAAGATCCAACGGAGAGCAGCGCGCTACGTTACAGGATCATTTAGTAATCGCGAAAGCGTTACGGAGATGATAGATAAACTCCAGTGGAAGACTCTGCAGGAGAGACGCTCAGTAGCTCGGTACGGGCTTTTATTGAAGTTTCGAGAACATACCTTCACCGAAGAGTCAAGCAGTATATTGCTCCCTCCTACGTATATCTCGCGAAGAGACCATGAGGATAAAATCAGAGAGATTAGAGCCCACACAGAGGCATACCGACAATCCTTCTATCCACGAACAATACGAGACTGGAATAGAAGGGAGAACCGATAGAGGTACTGAAGGTACCCTCCGCCACACACCGTCAGGTGGCTTGCGGAGTATGGACGTAGATGTAGATGTAGATGTAGATACACACACACAAACAGATTACTGATATCACAAACACACGTTCGCTAGCTGACAATAACATTCGAAAATTGACAACGAGATATAAAACTTTACTTCAATAAATGTGTGTTTACTCCCTAGTGCTGTGCTAACGAAATTTTGTATGGCAGTAAGCAGAAGAATATCTGTAAAACGGGAAACAGTACTCATGTAAAATAAGATACACGAAATTCGTAAGTAGAAATTTATACTATGATTACGTCACAGAAAAGCAGGAAGTGGCAGAACTCTTTATGATCTCAATGTATAATTTGCACAGTAAAATAAAATACTTTAAACACAAATTCGTATATGTTTGAGGTCACTGAAGAGGAATATATTTCAGGCCACTGAAGATTCCTTGCAAATAATAAAGGCGGGAACTATATGGTAACTAGACGTCTTCAAAGTAATAATTATCAACGTAGTAAACTCATTTTACTGAAGTACGCAATTTCAATAGGTGCCCCTTTCTCAAGAAACAGTTCATTATAAAGTGCGTCAATGCATATTCATTACCATTAAGAGAAATCCTCCCTTTGCCAACTATTTGCATTTTTCAATTAAAATGCATAAAAAAACACATTCGTTATTCATCTATATAAAAAGACATAGCACTCCACATAATAGTTATTATTGCATTCATGCGAAACCTGCACTATTATATATAACTGTGCGTGTACCAAGTGTCAAGACGAGGATTCCTGTTTGTTCATGCATTTGACATTAAATACGTTGATTTGGTTGACACGAGGACGGTTTTCTCTCAACTGGAATGAAAATACGTTGATTCAATTCGTAATGAGCTAATACGTGAGAATGCCGTACATACTGAAGTTGTGCTCATAAATAAACATATTTAATAACAGTCATGGCAGAAAATGCTCTCCTTTATAAAGTAAAAAAAACTTAATGTTAGTGCTTTGTAAGGATGACGTACTAAACTAACGGTTCAATAGTACACCTGGCAGCACTTCCCTCTTTTGGTGATGACACTATTTCGTTGTTCTAGAAACCTTACATTACATCGCCTGTCTGTGTGATATGTGGTTCTCGTAAAGGTCTTAATATTAATCACACGAGTACGCCTGGATCCTAATAACAAACGTAACGCCGGTATACTCCGAAGAAGCGTAACGGGACCTCCATTGTTCACGAGGCTAGTACAAGACTTGGTGTTCTTATAAGGCTCACACTCTACTAACTGCCAACTAGGATGGATGCATCAGGGTAATGTTTAGTATCATCTGGTTGGTAATTTTCGGACATTTATAATTATTCCACAAGTTAGAGATACATGTACATATCGTAAAGTTTCAAAAACAAAAGTCACATAATATGACTATTTGAACTTACCATAATTGTATAACGTTGCACTGTATGCTTCGATCTAAAATTAATATGTAAAGGCCTACTGTTTAAATTTTGGAGGGGGAGCCTGTAAGACATTCCAGTAAAAAGGTAGTTAATGGCAGATTTAGTCGCTGTTCAGTAAATGTGATGGAATGCCAATTATACAGACGATGGTTCTTAGTGTCTACCTGAACCATCTCAAGTACCTCGCATTTACACGTATACAGTATGTCCCGTCTTAAATAGCGATTTTGCTTGCCAGTTAGCGTGAGAAGTGTCGGTAGCAGCAGCTTTGATGTTGCGCTGCACCTGCACTTAGCGAGCATCCGTGTCACCTCCACAAATATCAGCAGCCTGCTGACTCAGCTGGTGGTGAAGTGGCCGTCCCAGGGATGCATGCCACGCTCCAACGAGGTGCCAAGTTGATACTTTTCTTCTATGGGCAAGACGATGTATAGGACACCTGACAGAAAGCACATCCACCGGACAAAAATTTGCATCTACGAGAACAGTTAAGAAGAGAAAAGGGTAAGATCTGCTGGAGAAGTATAAATCATGAGAAATATCAAAGCCTCTAAGCGAAAAAAACACGTGAACCAAAATCAGAAAAATACTATACGAGGTGAATAAAAAAAATACAAGGATTCATTACCTGAAAGTATGTAGTTAAATAGTTGATTATCACACTTATTATTACTTGAGTTTCGCCAATATTTCACATCAGCTCACACAAAGCGCTTACGCCTTCCACGGGAGGGCAGGGTTCAACCGTGGGGTCCACCTCAATTTGTTGACGTAATAGGATCGTAGAGTCTGTATAATTTTGAGCCATGATTATGAGCACCAGTCGCTGGAAATGTAAATAATGATACACAAGCATTGTGACTAGTTTATAAAACCTTCGTTATACCACAGTCACTGAGAATCAATATTGCCAATATGAATAATGATTACAATGGTTGGAGAACAACGCAGGTGCAATAGCTCAACTAAATGTAGGTTCTGGGCATAGCACAGAGAATTTTTAAAATAGGTTTTACTGAGGAGAGTGCACCAGTGTGATCACATCCTTTCCTCTGGAGACCCTAAATGAGCCTTGAGACAACATCACATACCCAACTGCAGTATGCGACCTATTTACGTTTGGGTAGTCGTAAGGAATTTCGATAGCCGGAACAGCAGCTACTCTTCCTGCCACCATCGCATAATGAGTGATGTGCAGTAGTCGTTAACACACTGAATGGTTTTCCTTTGGACTTCGGAATTTCCTGTACGACACTCAGGGCAATCCTAGCAGGATTTATTCAACAAGGTGCGACATGTACTTTCAAGCCGGCCGGAGTGGCCGAGTGGTTCTAGGCGCTACAGTTTGGAACCGCGCGACAGCTACGGTCGCAGGTTCGAATCCTGCCTCGGGCATGGATGTGTGTGATGTCCTTAGGTTAGTTAGGTTTAAGTAGTTATAAGTTCTAGGGGACTGATGACCTCAGATGTTAAGTCCCATAGTGCTTAGAGCCATTTGAACCAATACTGCTTCACTGGTTAATAATATCGCCGATATTTAGAAAGGCACCGTGCGGTTGACTGGATTGAGTGAGTGAGAGAGAGAGAGAGAGATTGTGAGCAGTGACCAGTGACAGCAGAACATGACGGCGTGTGACCCGAGCTCCAGTCTACAGCATTTCTATTTGTAGATGCAGACTCTGGGTCGGTAGCTCATCTCCCGTTTGCGTAAACTATGAAGGTAATTCACGAATCAAGCACGGTATGCGTCACGTCCTGTGTTAGAGGTACGAGGTCCACTATGATGGATACTAGCTACCTGCCTCTGATGTTATATGTTAGCTGCTTCTTAAAAATGATTAAAGTTAGGCTAGGTGATCCAGATGAGTCGTATTTAAAAATTTGGTTTAAAAATGGAAAGGTTATGTGACGTTTAGACCTTGTTGAAGATCATAATTTAACCTCAGTACAGTCATACTTCAATAGTTGTGCCTGTCGGAAGAGAAGTCCTACAAAATAATGGCAATTTCAGGTAAAGATGACTGAGGTGCGATCATACTCCGTTTTCTCCAAAGCAGACCGCAAAGGTTCAACAATGTTGAGACCTTGTGATACAGGCGGCCACTAGTGAGGCGATAATTCTTCATTGTGATCACAAATGCAATCCTGGAGATGCGAGCCGTGTTAACATGTGCCCTGTCGCCTTGTAACACAAAATATCCATTCGAAAACAAACATTGTATCGTGGGATGGATCTGATCAGCCATAGTGGTCGCATAATCTTTGGCAGTAATGCGAAATTGCTTAGTAACCACGCGGCGACGAAATGCCACGATAACGCTGCCCAAGTGACTTACCAGGAAAGTACTTGGGCTCGAACAAACAGATCTGTATGAACGTTTGGTTACAGGACCATTATGTACCTCTGAATGTGCTGGTGGGTGCCGGTTTTCTGCAAAACTCTGCAGTCATGCTCTAGATATCACTGTAGATGTAATTGTAGACGCCATACGGAATGCAGCAATCTTAACTATAAATGTAAATGCGGAATATCAATAAAATGCTCCGAGCAATACGAATGACTGCAAAACGCACAGTGAAGAAATGCAAGTTGATCGCATGGCGTATTTGCACATTCTATAATATCAGTGTTGAACGCCACGTCAATGACACTTTTGAAGTTGTTCACTGATTCACCAATATCGTAGCCAGCGTTCTGCCACGTGTAACGAAGCATTGGTCTGTATACTCCCGCAGATAACTGATTGTAAATGACAGAATGCATATTCATGATAAAGAATCTGTCGTGCAATTTCTGCTGCATATTACTGGAACGTAGTTTAATGAAGTCTGTTATTCTCTTGGCATATATTTTATATTGCCTGAAGAAATACACATCCTGAGGTTGTGCATATTTTGTAGTTTTAGGCGGAATGATTTTTAAATCTACATGTTTTCTGCCAGATGCTTCCAGTAGTACTCGTTCATCCTTATGTCCAGACCAGGAGTCACAAAGTACTAATGACTTTCTCGACAAATGTGGATTCAAAACTGACAGAAAATACGTCTTCAGATGTTGTTTCGTCATCTTCCCACTCACACTTGCATCGACAACGACATTTGGAGGGCACCGCGTTTCTATTTCCCTTGACACGCGGGGTCCAAACTTTCCACTGGATTCTTGGAAGCAAATATAGAGTTTATCTGCCAATCGTCCGTCCATTGATATAGCAACATCGATCGTGTAACTATGTGTTGCACAGTTAACTGATTGCAACATCGCGACAGTGTTTCTCTCCCCTTTCTTGGATAGTGTTCTGTCACAAGGAAGTTCATAGTTGAACTGACTCTGATCACAGTTCCATACGGAACTAATATCGATGTTTTCTCTCGTGATATGCTCACTGACGTCAGCAACGAACGTTTGAGCTCTTTCAATCAGCTCTTCTTCGTCATCCTTATCTTTTCGTGCTTGGAGCATAGTGAACGGCGTGATGTTATCCTAAACTCCTTTTTCAAATTAGTAATAAATCCTAGTGAAGCTGTAAAGTTTGTACACCCGAGATTTCTGGCTACGTCCAATGCCCAATGTTGTAAATGCCAATAATGAACGGCGGAACCGCATTCTCGCGCTTCATCGAATTTCGCCATTACACGCTCCTTGATGGTCTTGAACAGCAGTGTACGATTTCCTTTTAAAACTGTATTTCCTTCTCTCTTCTTTGCCACGTAATCCAGTATGTTTTTAATATTGCTTTTAGACTTCAGTTTAGGGTATCTTTTCAGAATCTTGTCGTATGTGTCGAAACCTCTTACGTAATAATCATTGTACATGTTCTCCAGCGTGTTGTCATCAAACGCCGTGATAATACTTGCAGCTTTAACCTTCTTCTTGGGAGACGGTTGGTATTCACTGTCACTTCTTCCATCGCCTCTTCCCGCACTTCCAGTAGCACTACCGTTTGCAATGAGTTGTTCGTCATTATCATCCCTATCATCATCATTATGTGTTAGTGTTACAACAGTATCTGTTTCTAACTTATGCTCATATTTCTGCACTATAATAGATACCAGAAAACATGCGAATGATTCGTCTTCTACACCAATACCATCTTCACGAAGGAGGGTTCTTCGTAACTTCATCTCAACTAATCGCAATACATTAGCAGGATCGATTACCAATCGCCGAGCCATCTGACGCTTCAATAAACAAATAATGTCACAAAACGCAACTTCAGAGGCACACTGCACCGTCCCTACTGGTCCCGACTGGCGTACCGGCAGGTCAGTGTGCAATGCGGCACGGCATACGCAGAGGCCTCTAACGGACGACTGCAAAGCTTTGCAGATGCGGAAGTGTCACTAGTGCAATAAGAGACCTTTACATTATTTCTCACACGATTTTGGCATATTTGTGTTTGTTCAAGACCAAGCACTTTCCTGGTTAGTTTCACTCTTGCGATGTAAACTCGGTTTGAAGTTGGAAACAGCGTGAAACACGACACATCCGACCAAATGACTAACTTCCATTGCTCCATAGTCCAAATTTTATTACTTCGGCACCGCGTTTCCCTGTTACTGGCATTTACATCACTAATTAGTAATTTAGGGATTACAGCTCGCCTTACAATTTCCTGCTTAAAGATATCCCTTCGTGTTGATTTGGTACTGACAGAGTTCGCGAGTACGACATTCAGTTCTGTAGTGAGTTTTCAGCTCTCGACCTCTTCATTTGGGCCACAATCCTTTTCAGCACCCGCCTGTTACGATGACTCAACACAAACTTTCGTCTGCGTTGTGACTTAAAGGATGTCGTTCGTCTTCAAATACAACAGTGCAACATTTTGACTTGGCTCACATCTGAATTTATGTTCAACCGTGCACTTTTCGCGCTATTTCCATATTTCTGTCCAATCCCTGTAGGTTATACGCTGCCCTACAACACATGGTAGGACACCTTGACCGGAAGTGTGGGAAAGTTTCAGACGGCGTGACACTTTGACCGTGAACTACGGCAGATTGTAGAAATTCACATACAAAATTGGCTGCAATATGCATAAATTCAAGGAATAATTATTAAATCCAAAAGTTGTTAATTTGGGTTCCTGTCTGGCCTCTGGGCAGGCCAGTACATTTCAGTAATGTTACTGTCCACAAACCACTGCCACACAGATGCTGCTTGATGACAGGGCGCGTTGTCATGCTAATACAAACAATCATATTTTCCGAAATGTTGCTGTATAGCACGCAGTACATAATGCTGTAAAATGTCTATACCAATCCGCATTTATCATTTTCTTAAGCACAATGTGAAGATCAAGGAGAACACACCCATATCGTAACACCACCTCCTCCGTACTTCACTGTTGGCAGTATAGATGACAGCAGGCAAGTTCTCCAAGTATTTTCCAAACCCAAACCTCCTGTCGGGTAGCCACAGGGTACAGGTGATTCATCACCCAAAATTAATCGCTTCTTGTCATCCACCGTGCAGTGGCGTCGCTATTTACACCACCTCAAGTGTCGCTTAGTATTGATTACAGACGTGTGTGGCTTATGGTGAGCTGCTCTACCATTGTAAGCCATTCTTTTTAACCCATTACATACAGTCATTGCGCAAGGTGGACTGCTGGTGGCACTTTGGAAGTCACTTTTCATTCCTGCCGCTGATTTCATGTGATTTTTTTATCACTCTCCTCAGTTATTGACGCTCCCTGTCTGTCAGTGGATGACGTCTGCATGGTCTCGGTTCAGCTGCAATTGGCCTTTCGCTTTGCATTTTACAATCACATCACTTATAGTGACGTCCCATAAAGAAAACGTGCTAGTGTTGGAGTAGCGATTTTAGTCAATGACAAATGGAGAGGACAGATTTGTGAATACAGCTTCATAAATGAAAGAATAATGACAATCAGATTTCAAATTCCAAGAGGTCATTTAACAGTTGTAGGTGTCTACGGCCCAGAGGATGGAAGGAAGGATGATACTGATACTTTTTAAGATGATCTTCAGAAATAAATGAATAAAATCAACAAGACAGATCATGTTGTCATCGCCAGTGATTTTAATGCAAGAGATAGAAATCTACCTATACCAGGAATAGTAGGATTATTTGGAGAAAAGAGCCTTAATAATAACGGACATGAACTACGTCAATTTACCTCCTTCAACAGTTTTAAAATTACTAACACATTTTACAGGAAGAAAGACATTCACAAGTTTACATAGAGTGCCTGAGGAATAAGGTATGTGATTGATTACACACTAATTAATGATGAAATGAAGAAACTTGTGCGAGATATAAGTGCTTATAGAGGAAGCGACATAGGTAGTGACCACTTCCTTATAGGCGGTAAGATAAGGTTACTACAAAATCGAAGAAGACAAAGAAATTCCAACGGAAACCACAACAAGAGTTGTTCAAAGTACATCTCCTGTCGGAATCAGTATTTGGAAACTTTATCAGTACAGACTCCAAGAAAATCTTGCTTCACTACAAGTCAATAAAGACATCGATATACAATAGAATAATATCAAAATCTGCGTCATTGAAGCAGCATGAGAAGCACTTGGTAAAAGGAAGGAATAGATGGGGAAAGAAGACTCAGAATTTGGAGCACAGAAATTGAAGAAGCCATTAAAGAAAGACAAATAGCTTATTTGAATTTTCGACTGACAAAACTTCAAAAAGCAGGGAAATATACAAAATAAAGAGGAATGCTGCGAAAGAAATAGTGTGCAAAGCACAGCAAGAGTTATGCGACTTATTCATAAGCGTCTTAGAACACGACGTACATGGCACACAGCAATGTGTATAAACGGTCATGAAAGCCCTTAACAAGAAAGAAAAATACATTGCCTCACTGAACGTCATAGCCAATGAACAATGGATAAATCATTATGCCGATTTGTATTGTACACAGAAGGACGAAGATGAGACTCGGGAAAGTACGAGCAAACAGTAGATCCAATTACTATGGACGAACTACAACAGGCTTTGAAAGGCATGAAAAACAGAAAAGCAACTGGAATAGATGGAATAAATGTAGAGCTAATTTAACATCGAGGGTTACCACTTGATAAGAGACTTTTACAATTAATAAATGAATTTTGATCAAACTAAAAGGTCTAAGATCCTTTATAAACAGCAGAAGTAATTTCTCTTTTCAAAAAATGGGAAACGCAATGACTGTAAAAAATATCGTGTCATAAGTCTTCTAAACACTGGCTGCAAACTATACTCAATGATAATCAATAACCACATGAAGAATATTACAAAAGATATTATTCCTGAAACAAAATTGATTTAGATCAAATCGGTCATGCACAGACAATGAGTTTGTACTTAAAGCCATCATAAAAAACACAGAAAATTTAATATAGAAACCTATATCACCTTTATCAAACTTGAGAAGGCCTTTGACCGTGTGAACCGAGATAGTCTATGAAAGATTATGTCGGAACGGGTATATACCTATCACCTAATAGAGGTAGTGAAAAGTCTTTACAAAACTATACACATTGCAATAAACACAGGTAGGAATCGATTAGAAGAAATAAATAATAACCAAGGATTTAGACAATGATGTGGACTATCACCTAACCTTTTTAATATTTACATTGGCTTCATTATTCGCAGATGGAAATGTAAAGTAAACAAAGAAATTAAGATAACGAATGAGGAATACGTGAATGTACCTTTGGTTGCTGATGACATGGTTATCATTCAGAAGACTGAGGATGACCTCCAAAGATCAATACACTAGCTAAACGAAATTTGTAAGAAGTACAACTTTAAAATTTCTAGTAACAAAATAAAAATAATGACATTCCGAGGAAAACATCCAGTCAGATCAAAAACTGTTTTGGATAATTCAGTATCAGAACAAGTGACTCAAACCCCTTATTTAGGCTGTGCTATAAGTTTTGATTTGGACCCTTATATTGAAAATAAAATACACAAATTCCTAGCTATCTGTGGTACCATTAGCAGAACATTGGGCCATAAAATACAAAAAGAAACCAAATAAAAATAATCAAGAAGTGAAATTCAGACAGCAGAGATGAGGTTCTTAAGAAAGACGAAGGGCTGCACAAGAAGAGAGATGATTAGAAAGAAGATATTAGACCAGAATTAAATGTTTCCAGCGTGAATGAAGAAATTCAAAAATATCGTGAAGATTGGAAACAACACCTCATGAGAATGCCAGGTCACAGAATTACTCAGAAGATCCCGAACTACAAGCCGAATGGGAAAAGAAATATTGGAAAGTCCAGAAAAAGATGGGAATGGTTTTGTTTGTGAGTTCTAAACAGGCAACAGCCTAATACTTGAAAGGAAAATGATGATGATGATCACTTAACAGTCGATTTGTGTAGGTTTAGAAGGGTTAAAATGAGCCTTATAGATCTGGTACTCAGGTTACGTCAAATGACTAGTCCATGTTCGAAGTCAGTGAACACTCCTGATCGGTCCATTCTGTTGTTATTATTCCTCGGTTTATACTGACGGATCCGCCTCTCATGACATCTAGAGGTCGACTTCGCAGTACATAGGAGTGTCCGGATACTTTTGATCAGATAGTGTATAACAGTCAAATATGACTTCCCCTCAGCAGAGCTGCCCTTAGAATTTCCTGTACTTTTGCTCCAGATGCAGTGAATGCAGTTGGTAGACATACCCAGAGGGCTACGCCAGATAATGCAGTCAGTCATGCTTATTGTTCAGATACAGCTTTGCACACTGGATTTGAGAAAAAAATGTAATTTGAAAATGTTGTACGCGGTGCCATCCATCTCTCTGTCGTTTATCCTTAATACCTAAAATCCATTTACACCACTCGGAAAGACAAAGCCGCGCGAAGTGACCGCGCGGTTTGAGGCGCCATGTACTGTACGTATAGCGTGGCCCCTCCCTCGGGCATGGGTGTGTGTGTTGTTCTTAGTATAAGTTAGTTAAGTAGTGTCTAAGTCTAGGGATCGATGACCTCAGCAGTTTGTTCCTTACGAATCCAGAAAAGAAGAAAAACACGATGGCCCACAGTTTATCGACAGTTTGTGAATTGTGTGGTTCAGCATGTTCGTCCAATGGACAGGTGTTGCTCGTCAGTCCAGGTTTATTATCAGCGGGGATTAATCAACGTGGGATCCAATAAGGGGGGATTAATAGATGATATAAAACTCCGTCGGAACAGGCCTTGCCGGCCGGAGTGGCCATGTGGTTCTAGGCGCTACAGTCTGGAGCCGAGCGCCCGCTACGGTCGCAGGTTCAAATCCTGCCTCGGGCATGGATGTGTGTGATGTCCTTAGGTTAGTTAGGTTTAATTAGTTCTAAGTTCTAGGCGACTGATGACCTCAGAAGTTAAGTCGCATAGTGCTCAGAGCAGAGCCATTTGAACCATTTTGGAACAGGCCTTGGAAAGCCCAACGGTACTGACCGACCACTGTGTCATCCTCAACGAATGGATACTGGATCAGGATGCGGGTATGGGGGGGGGGGAGCATGTGGTCAGTACACCCCTCTTCCGGAAGTTACTAGTATACGTGACCGGTGTCACTACTTCTGAATCAAGCAGCTCCTCAATTTTCCTCACAAGGGCTGAGTGCACCCCCCTTGCCAACAGCGCTCGACAGACTGGACGGTCACCCATTCAAGTGCTAGCCAAACTCAACAGCACTTAACTTCCCTGGTCTGGTGGGAAACCGTGTCACCACTACGATAATCCTGTTGGAACAATAGATGACATAGAAAATATTTAGAACAGAGCTGTGCTATCTTTATAGCCTTACAAAGCCATAGCGACATCTTCACAGACACTTTCACCCAGTCCCTTAGGCTAAGCTACAAGAAAAACATCTTGCATCACAGAGAGGGTGCCGGCCGGAGTGGCCGGGCGGTTCTAGGCGCTACAGTCTGGAACCAAGCGACCGCTACGGTCGCCAGTTCGAATCCTGCCTCGGGCATGGATGTGTGTGATGTCCTTAGGTTAGTTAAGTTTAAGTAGTTCTAAGTTCTAGGGGACTGAAGATGGTTCAAATGGCTCTGAGCACTATGGTACTTAACTTCTGAGATCAGTCCCCTAGAACTTAGAACTACTTAAACCTAACTAACCTAAGGACATCACACACATCCATGTCCGAGGCAGGATTCGAACCTGCGACCGTAGCGGTCGCGCGGTTCCAGACTGAAGCGCCTAGAACCGCTCGGCCACTCCAGCCGGTGGGACTGATGACCTCAGAAGTTAAGTCCCATAGTGCTCAGAGCCATTTGAACAATTTTTTTTTAACAGAGAGGGCTCTTGTTGAAATTCCGATAGTGAAGAGTTTAATACGAGCAAAGTACCATTGTTTTCTCAGACAATACATCACGCGGGGCTGAATTTAGAAAAATACGACGTTGTGCAAAGGCTTACTTACAGTGGCTCCTCCCGCGTAGGAATCGTGAGTGGAATGAGTGGGTGGCATATGACAGCGGTACTCGGTCTGTCCTCCACCAAACAACGTAAGGTGCGGAGTACACACCTTAATTTCTAGCCGTTAAAAATACAAAATCATGAAGGTTGCGTGCTACAAACATTAAAGTGACATGAGGTGTATTACGTGTCTGCATATATAAATGATTATCATTTCAGCGCAACCGCACAAAGCAAGTAAGAGTAACGGTATCGACAATGATTATAACAGCCATGAAGATAGTTATTCCCTGAGAAATGGCATTTGCATGTTGTTTGTTCATGTGGTATCACCATAATGGTTGTCCAACGCATTATGCATGATGTAGTGTTGTTTGTCTCTCAGACTGTTTTTAAATCATTTGATTGGACGAATGGGAATTGTGTCTAGGTATTGTCCTCGGTCAGGTTTGATTCATGTTAGACTTTTGTCTTGAGAAAGCTAAAAGACGCTGCATCAACGATGGTATGAAACGACGTATTACTGCCATCTGCGGTGAAATTTCTTATGAAATGTTGGAATGTTGTGTGTATCAGTATTTACATGGCACGCTGGAAGTTTCTCGCGAAGCTGGTGGACGTAATTTACAACAACACCTTTGAAGACCAGTCCTCTCCCTTTTTTAGAATCCAAATCATTTGTTTATTCACTTTTTTCTTTACATTAGTGCTAATGCATGGACCATAAAACTGCCGGTGTTAAAATTTTCAAATTGAGACTTCTCGTGGGCTCTTGTACAACAATCATGAAAAAATTAATCTCTGAGATTTTGATTTCAGTTTTGATTAGTTTCAGTTTGATAATGTAATAAGGCATTTTCCCATTTAATAACTTTGACTTTGTAAAATAAATATATGTTCTAATGCTTATTAAAATCTGTGCGTGGAAAGAGGTTGTAGACCCCCGGTGACGGCTCATTTCGATGAAAATTGAACGTCAACAGCACCTTACATCACCGAAATGTTTTCTGTTCATGTATTACGTAATTCACCCTATGTATCAGAAGCCTGAGAGCAAAGAGGTAATAAGTATTTTCATGTGCTTTCACCAGCTACTACCATAAGTCAGCCCAAACGTTTTCTTCACAAACACGACACATTTCCAGCATTATACTAATTTTGACTCGTGCTAGGTATGCTCAGTGCATTGCAGTCACAAGTGTTATTAAAGCAAAAGACTGAGCCTGAGATGTTGCATACTAAGGGATTCTTGTATCAGAAAACTCTGGAAACAAATCCCAAAACAAAATGGCTCTGAGCACTATGGGACTCAACTGCTGAGGTCATTAGTCCCCTAGAACTTAGAACTAGTTAAACCTAACTAACCTAAGGACATCACAAACATCCATGCCCGAGGCAGGATGCGAACCTGCGACCGTAGCGGTCTTGCGGTTCCAGACTGCAGCGCCTTTAACCGCACGGCCACTTCGGCCGGCCTTCGTAGTACATTTCAAATAACGATCATCATGATGAAATAGGAGAGCTTCGTATGAGAATCAAGACATAAGAAAGTCCACTTTCTCATTGCTCCGTTCCCGAATGTAACAAGAAATGGAGTAACTATTAATGGCACAATGTATGATCTACTGCTTACGTTGGCCTTAAGGTTATTTCCGCAAATGTGAATACGTTATCCATTGCACGGACACTGAGTAGGATAGTCATTTCTTCAAGACGATGGTGGGTGAAATCTTATTCCGTCTTGCAAAGGGATCATTGTCATCTCGTCTTCCTTTGGGTTTTTGAAAAAATAAAAGTATAATTTTCCACAGTTACCGACTGTTGTTCATGTAAATGTGAGAGCCATTGCTTACTACAGCTCTGGATGTCTTGAACCGTACTACTGTTTTTCAGTTCAGCTTGTTCATCATTGATTCTCATTTTATATCTCATAGCACGTCGTAAAAAAGCTAATTTCAGATACATTCTTGTAACTTATCTTGCTGGCTTAGTTTCTCACTAACATAAAATGATACAGATTTTGATATTTTATTATGAATTTATATTTAAGTCTTTCCTCAAATGTTTCACGAAATGTCGCTTTACGTATAACAACATATTATGCGCTAAGCAAGCATTCAATATGTATACAGGAACGTAGCAGTTCTGCTTTTATAAAGAGTTCATTTGCCAATCTGTTTTCCCAGTGACCATCATTGTAATCATCCTAAGAGATTTTTCTTCCGCAGTCATAGTTTCCGATTTAGTGGTCAATGTTAATCATTCCAGGAACTCTATTAAATTGTATTACATTTCATTGTATGTGGTCTTCCGAATCTCCAATTGAGACGCGGTGGTTAGACAACAAGAGTTTCGTAATAAATATAACACTTGAGTTCTTCTCTGGGAGTTACGTGTAGTCAAACAAAGAAAAAAACAGGCTGTAACATTACTTTAGGCCTTGATTCACTACTATGGATGCATCCTTCTCACTGCGCGTAAATATTACGCCGCGTACACTACGATACAGTATTGACTATACCAGGGTAGGATTTGTGAAGACTAGCACGCGGGCATTAAAGGAAACGAGAAGCAGAGGAACTTGGTGACAGGAGTTTGTTTGGTTAAGCGCAGGCCCGACAGGTGTCCGAGTCGCAGCATCGAAGTGGGGCACTGGACACAGTGTGGGCTCTCTGAATGGAGGGGAAGGCCATTGTGCAAGTTGGCTACGTGCAGGCCGCCGGCTCTGACACTGCCGCTCCAGCTATCCGCAAATCGTCTACCCACCTGCTGTCGCAAGCGCATTTTGTTTGTAAAACAAAATGACGAACTCGGCTCCCCGCTATAACAATTTTCGTGACACTCGCCAACCAAAGGCACTCCGCCAACGTTTCCATTTGTAAAGAAACTGATATACGTTAGCGTGATACAAAATCTGCTATATCAAATAAAAAACTGAAACAGCTTTAGTGGTTGGTATGTATTTCTTGTCCAGCTCAGTGACAGAGTCCACTACTCGCGTTACTATCCATGTGTGGGATATGAAACAAAATAAAGCTAATATTGCTTAAAGTATACGTCATCATACTTCAAGCCGTCCCGAGACGGGCCACGAAAGCTAACGTGGGCATGAAGCGGAGCAAGTTTGTTACTTCAGAACGTGTAGTGCCACGTTGCAAAGCATTCACATGGATGAATAATATTTTAAGTCTTGTTGGATATCAGGAAAGTGCTACGAGACATGAAAATATAATAATGTGAAATCGCTTTCTCTATCATAATGTGCCCTATCTGAATACATCTTACCTAGCTGAAGTGACATGTTTGGAGGTTTTTGTGTCGGAGCTCGTGAAATACAAAAACGTGCTGTTTCATGGCACTAGTGTATCAAGGATATTTCTAAAACTCGTCGTTTTTGGTACGATACGTTATAATAAAATTACGCGAAACTGTACTTTGATGGTTAAAAGTGCTACCATGCGTCTATGTCCTAAGGCGTAGAGTAGAAATATGTTCGAGGCCGTGCTGAACAGTAATGCCTTCGAATTTTTTATGTGAAAAATTCTTAAAGCTTTTTATTCTTCATGTTTACATATTTACTCCTCAACATAGTCACCCTGGCAATGAGCGCATTTCTCACAACTAGAGACTAGTTTGTTGATACCGTTACTGTAAAATGTTTGGTGATTGAGCCACAACCTCACCTCTGCTTCCACTGCTTCATCACTATCAAAGTGAAGTACTCGAAGGTGTTCTTTAAGTAATGGAACCACATAAAAATCCGATGGGACGAAGTCCGGACAGTATGCCGGATGGTCGCTGACAATGAACCAAAGGTGTCGCATTGTTTTGTGCGCCGCTGCGCTGATATGTGGTCTGGCATTATCTTGCTTAAGGAGAGAGTGCCCCATGGGCGCATCAACTCTTCGAATTCGAAACTCAATTACAGCACGTTGCGTCTTACGTACCGACATAATTATGGTACATATACACGCTATAATTCTGAGCCCTCTGGCAGCAGAAGGCTGCAAATATTTAGACATGAAGAATCGAGACGTAGAATGTTTATAACGTTTGTTTTATCCAAAAAAATTTAAAACTACTGACATAAAAAATTCGCAGGTATTACTTTTCAATAGGCCGTCGTATTTCTCCAGATATTTTACTCAACCAATTAGTTTTGCACCTCCACTGATTGTGCAGAAATTAAAACATGTAACATATTTGATAATGTTCTGCTTTCTAAATCTGAGGGTCTATGTTTGACTCCTGGACGGACAAAAACTTACAGCTCCCCACAAATGTTCAAAGCCTTGGTTGCTTATTGAAGTATGTTTTCAGTGGCATCTTGGAGTGTTATTCGAGAGTTTCACCATGCTTCTTTGAGACATGCATATGAATTTAACTGGGCTATTTCCTAATTTCCCACTGTCAAAAGCAATATCTGGGTGACTGGCTTGGTCGAGAGAGCCGTTAGAGATAGTTGCGGTGGCAGATAATGTCGGGGAGCACGTCCCTTGTGAGTGCTCACCTACCATACTGGGAACTATATTTACCTCCACGTCCAGCTTATACGTCCCGTGTGATGTTGTCCTCACCAGGGATAGGACTTCAAATGTACACAATACACGGCGTTCCAAAAAGATTCAACCCGTTTCATAGAACTATATCTTGTACATCAATGCAACAAAAGGTTGCATTTGGATGGGGAAGCATGAACGGCCGGTATTGGCGTCGCTTTGTGTTCAGCGATAAAATGCTGTTTTTCACGGCCGCGAATGACCATCGTCGGCGAGTATGGTAGCGACATAGACAGAGGTCCCATTCTTCCAATGTTTTGGAGAAGTACAGCGATGTTACTCATTGCGTTATGGTGTGATGACCGCCGGGTATGATTTCGGGCCACGGCTGGCAGTGATTCAGGGGACTCTGACGGTGCAATGGTTTCTCACGAACATTTTGCGTCGTCCTGTGTTTCCTCTCATGTGAAGGTATCGTGGTGCTATTTTTCAACTGGGTAGTTCTCGGCCACACATGGCACGTCTCTCTATGAACTTTCTGCGACGATCTATAGGTACTTCTGTGGTCAGCAAGATACCCATATCATATCTGTCCCCAATAGAGCATGTGCTGGACTACCTCGGACATCAACCCCGTCCCATTGCCAGTGTTCAGAGTATCAAGGGTCAGTTGCAACAGTTGTGGGTCAGGTTGCCTCAGGTGAGGATACACAATCTTCATGAGACCTTTCCGAACCGTATCAAACAATTGGTTCAAACGGCTCTGAGCACTATGGGACTTAACATCTGAGGTCATCAGTCCCCTAGAACTTAGAACTACTTAAACCTAGCTAACCTAAGGACATCACACACATCCATGCCCGATGCAGGATTCGAACCTGCGACCGTAGCAGTCGCGCGGTTCCAGACTGAAGCGCCTAGAACCGCTCGGCCACACCTGTCGGCGAACAGTATCAGTGCATGCACATAGACGAGAGGTGCTGCAATGTGATACTGATAGTTTGGCTCATACTAAGAAGTTCTTTGTAAATTTGACTCGATTTTGTAATCACTGAAATAAAATAACACACCCTTTCAAACCGATGGGCTTCATTTTGTTCCCTCCTCCTCCTCTGCTGGACGTTTCTCTTCTTTATCAGTCTGTGTAGTTAATTTATAGATTCAGGTCATACAGTATCTGATAGGGCCATGTGCCAAACAAAAGCGTGGTGTTCAAACCTGCCTTCACATTGATAAACACCTTACTTTACCTATAAACTCTGGAGACTTAGATAACTTACGACTGGGAAACACGTTCTTCATAAATCACAGTGGAGTAGACCTTCTGCTACCTGTTCATTATAGAGGTGGGTGGGTGTCTACGTTGGTCGCTGTTCACAGCCGCCATTGTTACGGATAACGTAAGACATGTAGCACAACGTCTACTATGAGTCTTCACTGGCGCTTATCAAGAGTTTTATAAACATTGCTGAAAATGGGTTGTGCAATACGAAAACTATTTTGCAGAAGGCAAGATGCAGTTTTTATATCACTAGTGGGGGAATAGGAGTACTGGTGGAATTCAAGGTGCTTACTTCAATCTCATGATCTCATGTACATCTTTCGAGACTTTTAGCGGTCCCCATCATCTGGCATGTTTTGCTCCTGCTTCTACGTGTCTGAATTATGCAATATTTATTTCTACCCTCATGGTAAGCCTGACTATTTTGTAAGCAGTATGGTCAATAGGAGGTAGTTTATCATATTGAATCCATGTACACTGGTGGACGTTTAGATGTATATAGCTGCTCTGAAACACCATTTCAGCTTCTGTTCTGTATCTGTTAGCTTGTCCATAAGCGAACACCATAAGTTTCCGTTACGTGAGACTTATTCCGCCTCACTCGTTATACAGCACTGAAGCGGTAAGTCATCGGTACGTATGCATAGAGTCATAAACGATTAAGTCTTCACCATGTAAACACCAAGTGCTTCAGAATATGAGCGGAACATATAACCTGCCTGATGGTCCTTCGCCAGAGGAAGGGTGGGATCTAACTGGCTGGCAGGAGCGGTGGTACATCGCGTAGGCAGTGCCTGCAACTTCCTGTGTGCTGCACCTCAAGTGCTATTTACTAAACTTTTTATTTGCCTCAGAATATAAGAATACGAATAGCATTCAACTAAAAATATTTTAGGAAACTGATGCACTTGTAATAGCAAGTTTCAAGTGTACTGATATTTCATTGTCGTTATTGACTGAAACTGAGTTTACTAGTACCGCTCACCCCCACATTAAATGTACCACCTCGATGTCAACTAACACGGGAGTGCTACTGTTTTACTGTAAGATTCATCAAATTATAATCTGATGTTCCTAATTTAGATTTCTCTGTAAATAAAACGTATGATGCATTTATCTGTGCTTCTACCGGTGCCTACATGGAACCGCTCTCCATAACACGCCCTTACATGTTATCCAGCTCTCCTGCTCTGCTGCAAATTGCATAAGCAGTGTCGCTACCTCCCAGTGAAGGTATTAGGCTCAAACGTTTTAGCTGTGGTATTTCCCTTCCAGGGTTCCCTATCTTATTTTCCAACAGTGTTTTCAACAGTCCCCCAACTTTGTTCCACCATCATAGAAACATTTTTTGCACACAGATTTATTTTTTCAAATAAATTGTATTTCATGAACAACAGAAGTGCTGTGTCTGGCAATGTGCGGGGACCCAAACTCCTGTAAGCAGGCTTCAGTTGCTGCAGCACTTCTGGTGCATTTTTTAGACAGCATGTCAGGTGGCATACCAGTTTCAGATAAGAATAAACTAGACGAGTTATGAGTGGCAGTGGAGAGTAGTTTGAAAAAGCTCTTACCCCATTTAACACTTCCTTATCATAAAGAAGACAGATTTTCGTAGATGCAACGATGGTATGTGCTCTTGCACTGTCCTGAATGAGATAATGGTAGTGCACTCATGTTCAGAAAAAGAAACAGAACACCTTGAACGACTAGAGATAGGACGTTCATATTCTCAGGACATGTACCTTAGTATGTTCTGCAGAAATGATAAGCATTTCACTCACCTCGGTTCAGCATGTGTCCTGTTGCCTAACAGGCACAGGATCCGCCACGGACCTTGATAACTTGTTCTCTGCGTGATGGCATCGGCGCTTTAAGGCGCGAATGACGTCCTGTGGTATAGCCATCCATGCTGCATTCACATGGTTCCAAAGTTCATGTGTGATGATTGGCACCGGGTCACAGTGCTGCACCTGTCGATTCGCCATATCAGACACATTTCCGATTCGCGACAAGCTTGGTAATCTGGTGGACCAGGGCAAAAGGCTGACATCCTGTGGCACCAAGAATTCACGTGTTCATGCAGTAACATGTGGTCGTGCATTGTCTTGCTGAAAATTGGTGTCTCGGGTGTTGTGCAGAAAGGGTATGGCTACGGGTCGCAGGACGTCATTTATGTAGGTCACACTGGTCACAGTGCCCTGGAAAGGCACCAATTGTTATTTGTTCTTGTACCTAATAGCACCCCACACCATAAGGCCTTGAGTTGGTGTTGTATGTCTCTCGCGAATGCAGTCACCGTGATGCCGCTTCCCCTATCTGCGGTGAACCAAAATGCGGCCATCATTGTCAAACAAACAGAAAACACTGTCTGATGCGACTCATGTCCCCAGTGACATCGTTCCGTACACCATTGCTGTCTAGCATGGTTCTGCACATTCGTCAAAGGTAGGCGGAGAAGTGGACGGCGCGCACGTAACCCATGCTGAAATAAACGGTGACGGACTGTCACCTCTGATAGTGTATGATGAGTTACACTGTTCTGCCTTTGCGCCAGAACCGACGAGTACGCAGATCTGTCCTGCAATGCTATTGGGATGAGGCGTCGATCTCCTCGGAGGGGGGGGGGGGGGGGGGGGGGGCTCTGCGTGTTGCGATTTTACCTATCTCGTCGTGTGAATGGCACACACCCGTTGCACTGCCGAAACACTTTGTCCCACACGAGCAGCAATTTTCAGGATGAATGCATCACATTCTCTTACGGCAATAATGCACCCTGCTTCAAAATCGCTGACTTGACGGTACGATTCGCGCATACGTCTGCGGGGCATCCTGCACGTTTGCTGAAGTCACACTGATCCATTACCTTCAGTTTATGGCGACAAAGAGAGCCGCAAACACGTTTTACCGGTCGGTGGTGTTGCGCCGCGAAATCAATGTTGACCCTGAACCCGCTTGCCGACGTGGTTCAAATGCTAATCATTTCTGCAGAACACACTAATGCACATGTCCTGTGAATACGATCGTCCTACCTCCAGTCGTTCAAGGTGTTATGCTTTTTCTGAACATGAGTGTACCTCTTTTCGTTAGTTGTTAGTTGTCTGAAGCTACCTTGCAGTATATTGTTCAAATATCAAAATCGGGCAACTTCTTTAACGGTGTGGTCATGGGCACATCCAAACACTCTACTCATCTTCCTGCACGGATTTCATGCAAGAGACTGTCTCATACACACCACTTCATTGCCACTGTTTATGTCAGCGCTGGAGGGTCACATTATCTACAGCTGTCGAAGGCGACCAGTGTGCTCTTTTAAATGAGTGACTAACTTGTCCCCTTTGCGCCTATTTGCTATCCATACTGCCGAATATCAATTTGTGAAACGTGTGGTTTCTTAGCCGTGCGCTACGGGACATGGTAGAGGCTACTTATTCGCTCCAGTTTTTGATTGTTAGAACGATTTTACGTACTTATTTAATATTTGATAACTTTTGCTGGTAGTGGTGTCGTATCTCTGCATCGGGATACGTATTTCTTCTGGGCGGTCGATATTAGCAGAGGTTGGATTTTCCTGACACTAGTAAATGCCACTGTTACAGAGGATTCCAGGGCTCTCATGTAGTTAGTACTGATGTTTGTGGCCAGAAATAAAACATTAAGACACAAATGAAAATTTTTGTAGCCGTTAGTGAGAAATTTATGCTAACAAGAGGTTTTACCAGGAGTTACCGAAGTTTAATGAGCGGAAGAGACGTAACAGTTTCTCACAAATTTCCGCTCACTACCTCACCTCCCATGCACTTACACAAATTGTGGCCAAATGTGATCTGAGTAGACACTTCTGACAACACACTCAGTCTGAGCAGAAATTTGTGAAAAACTAAGTGAAAACAATGCTCTGGATATCAGTAGATTGAGACACCAACCAGGGGCACGAAACAGGACGAACGATTTTGCAGATGACATGCTGTCAAAAATACGACGAAAACGAGCACTAAAATCGATGTATAATAATACAATTCAGTTAGCGACGTAATTTTAAGAAATAAAAATTTGACCCACAGAAGATGAGACATTGGTGTCGAAACACGTCTGGGTAAATATAAAAAATAAACTAATTATGTTTGCATAAGGCTGATTTCCAAAACAATCCAGTTTTTAAATAGCAAACACGGACGAACGAAAAGAGGAGCTTCAAACCTTAGTATAATGAGTTGTTTATGTAGCAAATTAGGTACTTCAACTTGTAGGACTTTTGGATCTCATGCTTTTAACTATGACCCTGAAAGTTTTCTGTCTAGAGATCGGAGGATGCTGGGCAGAAGAGCTAGATTGTTCACTGGAGGCGGAAAGTGCCCAAAGATGGCTTCGGGAAACTTCTGAACAACATGAGATAGAAAAAGAGCTCAACTTAGTGACGCAATAGCTGATTCAACTAACCCTCTCTTAACAGTTTGACATCTACAGCGACGGAGCACTCTGACCTGAATTCGGCAAAGTTATGGTCTGGTTTTGAAGTATGTGTTAAGTCCTTAGCAAAATAGCGTGTCCCGTCCAACATAACTTCGGAACCTCTTTGGCACCCGGAATCAATGTTTATATATCATATTGCAAGAATGAACTACTCCAAGTGAAGTGTCAGTCATCTTAGGCAATAAATATAGATGACTTGTGGATTTGGATGAACGTAGTCTGTTAGGCTTAATGGGATCCTCTGTTATTCGATGACTTGATGTGCAGAAACTATTACTTCAGCTTCACATAATAATTTATTGTAACGATTTGGTAACATTAGTCCGAAACCCTTTTTCTAAATTACCATAAGTAACCTGAAACTTTATTAATTTGTCTTCTTAAAGAAGGTGGGATTTTGTACATCTAATAGCGTACTTTGATGAAGAACATAACAATGAATACAACCTATTTATAAATTTTCTGATATTAAGAGACTCCTGAATATATGCCAGCTTTTTTGCTATCGTTCAAATGCAGTGACTCTTAATACAGTTCATTAGTTGACACGTACATATAATTTTCTTATTCTGTTGCACATTTTCTCGTCTGATACCAGGGATAATACCATGAAGTAATAAAATGAACATACTAATATTTTCCAAAGCCAGATTACAACACCGAGTTTCAAAACGCAGATACACGATTATGTCTGTTATCGAATACCATATTGTTTGATGATTTCACGTCTGGAAAACAAAACAAAAAATAATATCCTTACTGGAAGATTATAGTTAAACGTCCCATTGGTGATGACGTCATTATGTCATTAGACACAGAGCACAAGCTCGGACTGGGGAAAGGGTGGGTAAGAAAATTGATAGTGTTCTTCACACAGGAAACATCGTGGCACTTGTTTTAAATAATTTAGGGATGCCATGCAAAACCTAAATCCGGATAGCCAAAAGGAGATTTGAACGGCCATCCTTCCGAGTGAGACACCAGCGTGCTAACCACTGTGCCACCGCACTCAGTACAGTGTCCTTGGTGTGAAATGTTCTCGATACAACATGTGGCTAATGTTTGAATAATAAGTAAGAAAAATAAAAAAGACGGTATTATGTACAGTTACTTGAGAGTGATTGTGCTACAAACACAGGCCTAACCGTAGTTTTCATTATGTTTCATTCGTAGGGAGTGGCAGCTCTGCGAAGAAATTTTTAGGCCGCCGAAAGTATGGGTGGTATGTAGATAACACAAGTCGTATTTTGGCAACGTACCCTAAAAGCTTCGCGCAGACAAGTAAACGGCAGACTGAGAGACGTCCAAGAAAAATTAGGTCGCTCTCTCTACACTGTTACTTGTTTCTGATCGGAGCAGCTCCAGATACCGTACTATCCCAGTTTTAGAAAGCGAAAGATCCATAGAAGTGGAAGTAGCAACCACTTAATAAATGTAGATCCTTTGTACTACACTTTGTTCGCCAAAGTAACAACAAACCGCTGTTAGTATTTCATTATTTTACATAATGTGTTGAGTTTAATAACAACCACGGAGTTTTCAATTTAAAACAATAATGTGTACGGTAAGACAGCTGCTAAACGTGCAGATAAATACTTCATTTAGTGAAGTAGCTTACTATTTTCTACCAATACATAAAAATTTGTGAACAATAGATATAACTGCCAAGATATAAAAATTGTCAGCATGCACATAATACTCTTGCTTTCCTTAATGTCTATATCGTGTTAGGTAAGTTACCATATGGTGTATATTGCGAAGCGTATCTTTCACCTGCAATGTTCGAGACTAGCTTATTGTGAGCACTGAGCTTGGCAAGTGACTACCTGTATGATTTCTCATAACGGAAATTTTTAAATGACCAGAAGGTAACTCCAACGAGGGTCATTCACGAGACAGGCTGGACACCTTTAACAGTTAATAGGATATTGCAGGAAAGGGTCAAGGAATCTTAGTAAACATCTTGGAAAGATTAAGAGTGTGATACGTCAACCGGAATCGGGGCATGGTCCATTTTTTAATTTGACAGGTTTAAACAGATTCAAACTCAGTCAGCGAGGAATCTAATGGAGCAGAGAGTCGGGACAGGGAGGCAGTGTTGTTCTGGTATACAGCACTTGCAACTCTGGCAGGTGCGTATTACTAACTGTTCAACTCGGGTCGAAGGCGAAGTAAAAACCAACATTTAAGTAGAGCATCGTAATGAGTGGCGCGCTATCGTGTTTTAAATACGCTCAGTGCGAGTGTCGGAATTGCGCGTGTGATATCTATAGGCAGCCATAACACCGAGCATGTTGTTGTTGTTGTGGTCTTCAGTCCTGAGACTGGTTTGATGCAGCTCTCCATGCTATTCTATCCTGTGCAAGCTTCTTCATCTCCCAATACCTACTGCAACCCACATCCTTCTGAATCTGCTTAGTGTATTCATCTCTTGGTCTCCCTCTATGATTTTTACCCTCCACACTGCCCTCCAATAACAAATTGGTGATCCCTTGATGCCTCAGAACATGTCCTACCAACTGATTCCTTCTTCTAGTCAAGTTGTACCACAAACTCCACTTCTCCCCAATTCTATTCAATACCTCCTCATTAGTTATGTGATCTTCCCATCTAATCTTCAGCATTCTTCCGTAGCACCACATTTCTGGTTTTCCAAGTAGCCGGAAATAATCATTTCCGATCAATGATCGGTTCAGTTGGACCAGAGGATACAGTTTGGGAGTAATAATAGATGAAAATCTAAATTGGACAGAGCACGTAACTGCAGTGTGCAAAAAAGCATCAGCATCCCTTCATGTCCTACAAAAATATAAAAAACTCTTCCCTTTCGACCTGAAAAAGAAATTAGTACAAACGCTTATACTCCCAATCATTGACTGCAGCGATATTATCCTACAAGGCCTCTCACAGGAAAATTCTTGACGTCTAAAACTGGTCATGAATGCCTGCGTCCGATATATCTGTGACGTTCGACTTTTTGATCACATTTCAGAAGCATATGTAAAATTGTCCTGGCTGCGTGCAGACAAACGCAGAGATTTCCTTACACTCTGTCTCATCTACTGTACACTGTCCCTCATATCTCTCCTCGTCCCTAACGCTCATGTCGGAACAACATGACAGAAACACACGTTCCCATTATAATAAAATCCTCTCGGTTCCACTGCATCGCTCAGTCACCTTCTCCAAGTCCTTTACAGTAGCGGGAACACTACTCTGGAATAACCTCCCTCGTTATGTTAGAGAACTTAAAAACATGTCCGGCTTCAAAAAACAGTTAGTGACGTATCTACTTAAGCAACAGTAATGCCTTCCTCTGTACGTGAATGCACTTCACCTCATTACTTCCCTCTTTCCCCCTCCTTAAATCTCCCTTCCCCAAAACTCGCTATACTAGTAAACATCTACTTTACACAGCAAGATATTAATGTACATCTGCACAAATCTTCATTACTATTGAAAATTTTTCTCATGTTTATCATTACTATTTGATTTTTTACTGTTATTATTATTGCTCTTATCATAATCTGTATGTATAGCACCTGTTGTAAAAATACTGCCGCATTTACTTTATTAGGTCTTAGTCACTACTCTTTATTCATATTGTCACTAGAGTAATCTAATTTTCTCATTTAAACTATTGTCATGATGTACCTCTGATGTGTGAAATGCTGCATATGTAAACACTGGTCCGATGTAAGAGAGGGCCTGATGGCCCTAATCTGATCAGGTTAAATAAATATAATCCATGTAAACACAGCCCACACCGTTATGGAGCCACCACCAGCTTGCATAGTGCCTTGTTGCCAAGTTGTGTCCACGGCTTCATGGGGCCTGTACCACACTCGGACGCTACCGTCAGCAGTTACCAACTGAAATCGGAATTTATGTCATCACGCCACGGTTTTCCAGTAGTCGAGGATCCAACGGAGATTGTCACGAGCCCAGGACAGGTGCTGCAGGCGATGTCACATTGTTAGCAAATGCTCTCGCGTTGGTCGCCTATTGCCATAGCCCATTAACGCCAAATTTCGCCGCACTGTCCTAGCGGATATCTTCATCGTACGTCCCACGTTGATTTCGGCGGTAGTTTCACGCAGTGTTGCTTGTATGTTAGCACTGACGTCTCCAGGCAATCGCCACCGCTCTCGGGCGTAGTGAATGACGTCGGTGACTGTGTTTTCCGCGGTGAGAGGTAATGCCTAAAATTTGGTATTCTCGTCACCGCTTGACATTGTGGATCTCGGAATATTGAACTCCCTAACGATTTCCGAAATGAAATGTCCCATTTTATACACTTCGTATGCGATACAGCCTCCATCTGTATACGTGCATCTCGCTGTCCCATGACTTTTGTCACCTCAGCTTAAATTTCGCCGCACTGTCCTAGCGGATATCTTCATCCTACGTCCCACATTGATTTCGGCGGTAGTTTCACGCAGTGTTGCTTGTATGTTAGCACTGACGTCTCCAGGCAATCGCCACCGCTCTCGGGCGTAGTGAAGGACGTCGGCGACTGTGTTTCCCACGGTGAGACGTAATGCCTAAAATTTGGTATTCTCGTCACCGCTTGACATTGTGGATCTCGGAATATTGAACTCCCTAACGATTTCCGAAATGAAATGTCCCATTTTATACACTTCGTATGCGATACAGCCTCCATCTGTATACGTGCATCTCGCTGTCCCATGACTTTTGTCACCTCAGCTTAGAGTACCCTACACAATGATTTTACTTAATATTAGTAAAAAACTGAGAGAGTAGTTGTCATCTCTTTGTGACTATTTTTTTCTTTTATCTTCTTTCTCCTATTTCCTCCCTCTGTCTCGTTTTTTATTATTTATAGTTCGGTCATTATTACTGTCAGATTTTTATCTTCTGCAGTTTTATGCTGTGGCAGTTTTCTGGTAAATGTGTAGTCGTCCATTAAGCCTCGTACATTTTCTAGAGGAAACACGTGCAGAATATCGCACACTGCCGGAGCGATCGTCCAGCGGCAGGGAACGAGATCACAGCAATATTCTGAGTAACGTATGAAATAATAATAACACTGCATATAACCTTTGTACAAGTTGTTTAAAAATAGTTTTGTAAAATATACGGCTTATATTATTTACCTAGATAATGGTCATTAAGAAAGCTACGCTGGGCAGCCGTGCGGTCTGGGGCGCCTTGTCACGGTCGCATGGCTCTCTCCGTCGGAGGTTCGAGTCCTCCCTCGGTCAACGCACTGTTCTGGACCCTCTATAGTCACTAGACGTTCTTTTGGTCAACGTGACACCTATTTGCACTCAGAAACAGCTACTCAGATCACCATCTAACGTGCAGTGACAGCTTCGCTCTAGTCTTCTGGAATGGATACAGCCAACACACTCAATCCAGTCCCCGCCCTAGCAGTGAACTGACATTATACGTATGATGGCCTGCGGGAAAGTAATGTCTCCGAATACGGTATGTGAAAACGCTTAAACATTTTTAAATAAATCGACCATTATTAACATTCTACACCTTTATTCTTCATATTAATTTTTCAACACGGTCACCCTGGCGAGGACCACATTTCTCAAGACGACACCAGTTTGTTGATACCGTCACTGTAGAATGTTTGGCTTGGTTGACGGAGCCACAATCTTACCTCTGCTTGAACCACTTCACCACTATCAAAGGCCTCGAAGGTGTTCTTTGAGTTTTTCATACTGATGAAAACTGGACGTCACGCAGGCTGAGGTTAGCACCACCGTTTTCTTCATTATGAGCACGAACAAACCAAAGTCGCACATTACTGATGTCGATACAATCACATACACAACTTTCATTCTTATATGGACTACGGTACATTTTCTGCCGTTAGAAACTCGGTTACAGCACGCTGTTTGTCACGCAAAGACATATTTATGGTACACACCGCCATTTTACGGAGCCCTCTGGTGGCTGAATGTTGCAAATTGCGTCAGCCAAGCGGGTACGTCGACCGAGTAATATTCATGATATGTCTTACATCAGCCGATATTGAGAACAGAATAAAAAATTCTGAGACATTACTTTCAGGCACGTTCTCTTAAAAATACGTCTGGTCCGCTTTAACACATACACGTTTGACCCTTAATACAGCGCACTGGATGCTATGGTGCTTCCAGATCTTACCGGTCATCCCTTAGTAAAGCAAATAATCTTTAATAGTTCAATATAAACAACAGAGGCTGTCAGTATTCAAAACCAGGGTAATATACAGCCGTTGGAAATTTCTAAAGAACTCCTACTTTACCATTATACACTCCTGGAAATGGAAAAAAGAACACATTGACACCGGTGTGTCAGACCCACCATACTTGCTCCGGACACTGCGGAAGGGCTGTACAAGCAATGATCACACACACGGCACAGCGGACACACTAGGAACCGCGGTGTTGGCCGTCGAATGGCGCTAGCTACGCAGCATTTGTGCACCGCCGCCGTCAGTGTCAGCCAGTTTGCCGTGGCATACGGAGCTCCATCGCAGTCTTTAACACTGGTAGCATGCCGCGACAGCGTGGACGTGAACCGTATGTGCAGTTGACGGACTTTGAGCGAGGGCGTATTGTGGGCATGCGGGAGGCCGGGTGGACGTACCGCCGAATTGCTCAACACGTGGGGCGTGAGGTCTCCACAGTACATCGATGTTGTCGCCAGTGGTCGGCGGAAGGTGCACGAGCCCGTCGACCTGGGACCGGACCGCAGCGACGCACGGATGCACGCTAAGACCGTAGGATCCTACGCAGTGCCGTAGGGGACCGCACCGCCACTTCCCAGCAAATTAGGGACACTGTTGCTCCTGCGGTATCGGCGAGGACCATTCGCAACCGTCTCCATGAAGCTGGGCTACGGTCCCGCACACCGTTAGGCCGTCTTCCGCTCACGCCCCAACATCGTGCAGCCCGCCTCCAGTGGTGTCGCGACAGGCGTGAATGGAGGGACGAATGGAGACGTGTCGTCTTCAGCGATGAGAGTCGCTTCTGCCTTGGTGCCAATGATGGTCGTATGCGTGTTTGGCGCCGTGCAGGTGAGCGCCACAATCAGGACTGCATACGACCGAGGCACACAGGGCCAACACCCGGTATCATGGTGTGGGGAGCGATCTCCTACACTGGCCGTACACCACTGGTGATCGTCGAGGGGACACTGAATAGTGCACGGTACATCCAAACCGTCATCGAACCCATCGTTCTACCATTCCTAGACCGGCAAGGGAACTTGCTGTTCCAACAGGACAATGCACGTCCGCATGTATCCCGTGCCACCCAACGCGCTCTAGAAGGTGTAAGTCAACTACCCTGGCCAGCAAGATCTCCGGATCTGTCCCCCATTGAGCATGTTTGGGACTGGATGAAGCGTCGTCTCACGCGGTCTGCACGTCCAGCACGAACGCTGGTCCAACTGAGGCGCCAGGTGGAAATGGCATGGCAAGCCGTTCCACAGGACTACATCCAGCATCTCTACGATCGTCTCCATGGGAGAATAGCAGCCTGCATTGCTGCGAAAGGTGGATATACACTGTACTAGTGCCGACATTGTGCATGCTCTGTTGCCTGTGTCTATGTGCCTGTGGTTCTGTCAGTGTGATCATGTGATGTATCTGACCCCAGGAATGTGTCAATAAAGTTTCCCCTTCCTGGGACAATGAATTCACGGTGTTCTTATTTCTATTTCCAGGAGTGTATTTCCTTAGATCCCACTTTTTTAGAATAAATCTTTCGACGTTGCGCTGTCGGTCTTGGCTAGCACTTGAAGGGTTCACCATCTGAGTCTGCCGAGGGCTGTTGGCAAGTGGGGTGCACACGGCCTTTGTGAGGTCACTTGAGAAGTTCGGTAATTGAGAAGTAGCGGCTCTGGTCACGAAAACTAACAACGACGGGGAGAGTGGTGCGCTGACCACGTGCCATTCCAAATCTGCATCCAGTGAAGCCTTTGGACTGCGGATGGCACGGCGTTCGGTAGTTACTGCTTTGTCTTCCGAAGCCAGTTCGGATGGTCTTCCAGTGTTTCACTCTAATGGAAGAATCCGCCACGAAATACTTCTCGACGCTTTCGCGCCGTATTATAATCCGGATAACAGTGATTTCTGATCGACCGGTATGTTACCCTTGCTTGTTGCATGCTTCCCGCATGCTGGAAAGGTAATAATGACGTTTCAGATACTCTCTTGTGATCGACACTTTGATGCATTCAGGACGTCTAGCTTAGTTAATCAATTTATGTGTTGCGCTGCACTCTCTTCCGTCAATAAGTAGTTACTATAACTGAACTGAGGGCATTAATTGCCGAGGTCGTTGATTTACGGTCATACAATATCATTCGAATCCCAGTGGTCTAAGAGATTTTCATTTCCCGTAGGAAATCTGACGTAGATCCACATTACCATATTTTGTTAATGTGTTCAGGGCTACATCTCTAATCTCATATTGAGTCAGGCAGCAGCAGCCGGCCGAGACACACGCAGCAACAGGGAAGTAACCGATTTTGTGACTTTTACGAGTTCCTAATCAGGAGTGAATTTTATAATATCCTCTGTGTGCTTTAATAGTTTAGTTTCTTGATTTTCTGCGCTTTAATTTATCACCTAATAGCCACAGTTCTCGCGTTTTCGTTTGCGTCGGAAAGTAAACAGATTTTATGACATATTACAAGTTCCTGATCAGGGGCGAAATATTTAGTTTCGCCTGAATGCTTCGATAGTTAGTTCTTTGAATCTCTGCGTATTAATCTAATTTAATTAGACATATCTCTCGCGTTTTCGTCAATGTCTACACTAGAGTTGCACACTTCACACCACATGACGATAGTCCTTTTATCTGCATAATTTAGTTTTCAACGGTCTTTAGTATAGACAGGGACTGCGATTGTTGTGTGCGAATGCGAGCCAAATTGGCGACACTTCGCTCTCATCTCCAGGCTGTGATGGCTTCGGTACACAGCTTGAGGCTGCAGTGGATGGGCACCACTGTAGTGGTCTGACAAACAGGTACCATGTGCTGTCTATGGTTGACACTGCCGCTGAACCAGGTGCCGTCGTCTGCCTTGTTTCAGAGGAAACCTCTCAGCCTTCAAGATCCGGACAATCGCAGAGGGTCTGCAGCTCGTGGTCGTGCGGTAGCGTTCTCGCTTCCCGCGCCCGGGTTCCCGGGTTCGATTCCCGGCGGGTTCAGGGATTTTCTCTGTCTCGTGATGACTGGGTGTTGTGTGATGTCCTTAGGTTAGTTAGGTTTAAGTAGTTCTAAGTTCTAGGGGACTGATGACCATAGATGTTAAGTCCCATAGTGCTCAGAGCCTTTTGAACCAATCGCAGAGGGTGGGATTATTGATAGTTGGGAACTCCAACGTTAGGCGCGTTATGGGGCCCCTTAGGGGCATGGCCGCCAAGAAAGAAGGTCAAAACCAATGTGCATTACGTGTGAATGCCGGGTGGAGTCATTCTAGATGTGGAATGGGCCCTCCCAGATGCCATGAAGAGCACAGGGTGCAGCCAACTGTATGTACCAACAATGTATGTCACTTTGGATCAGAAGAAATTCTCTCTGGTTTCGAGCGGCTGCCAATCTTGCTTGCGAGATGAAAGTAGAAATGACCATTTCTAGCATAGTCGACAGGACCGATTGCGGACTTCTGGTACAGAGCCTAGTGGAGGATCTGAATCAGAGGCTCAGTTCTGCGACCGAGTAGGCTGCAGATTCTTCGTCTTGCGCCAAAGAGTGGTAGGGTTTCGGGTTCCGCTGAATAGGTCAGGTGTACACTATAAGCAGGAGGTGGCTACACGGGTAGCAGGGGCTGTGTGGCGTGGACTGGGTGGATTTTTACGTTAGAGGGTCTCGGAAAAACACAAGAAGGGCTTGAGTCACAGAGGGTGCAGGCCGAACACAGGAAGAACGTAGATACAGGAACCATATGTATAACATTTGTAAATTGTCGTAGCTGTGTTTGGAAAGTAAAAGAGCTCCAAGCGCTAACAAAAAGCACTGATGCTCAAATCGTTATAGGCACTGAAAGCTGGCTAAAGCCGGAGATAGGCTCAGCCGAAATTTTTTCGAAGAACCTAATGGTGTTCCTAAAGGATAGGCTAAACAAGGTTGGCGATGGCGTGTTTGTTGCTGTCAGAAGTGGTTTATCTTGTCACGAAATGGAAGTAGATAGTTCCTGTGAGTTATTATGGATAGAGGTTATTGTTGGAAAACCGGAATAAAATAACAATTGGATCCTTTTACTGACCTCCCAACTCAGATGATACAGTTGCAGAAAGGTTCAAAGGAAACTTGAGTTTCCTTTGAAACAGGTACCCGACTAATACGATTATAGTTGGTGGTGACATTAATTTACCCTCGATATGTTGGCAAAAATACATGTTTCATTCCGGAGGTAAGCAAAAAACATCATCCGAAATTGTGCTAAACGCATTCTCTGAAAATTATTTCGAGCAGTTAGTTCATGAGCCCACGCGAAGAGTAAACGGTTGTGAAAACACACTTGACCTCTTAGCAACAAATAATCCTGAGTTAATAACGAGTATCCAAACGGATACAGGGATTAGTGACTGAATATTGTAACCAACAAATCCTCCAAAAATAAAGAAAATTATACCTGTTCAAAAAAGCAGATAAAAATTCACTTGACGCCTTCCTGAGAGACAATCTCCATTCCTTCCAAATTAATAATGTAAGTGTACACAAGATGTTGCTTGGATTCAAAGAAATAGTATGGACATCAATTGAGAGATTTATACCAAAGAAATTAACAAATGACGGACCTGATCCTCTTTGGTACACAAAACGTGTCAGAACACTTGCAGAAACAACGTAACAAACATGACAAAATTAAAGAGACGCAAACTCGCCAGTCTTCGTACAGAAGCTCGAAATTTAGCGCGGACTTCAATGGGAGATGCATATAATTGTTTCCACAACGAACCTTTGTTCTCGAAACCTGGCAGAAAATCCAAAGAGATTCTGGTCGTATGTGAAGTATGTTAGCGGCGAGAAACAAACAATGCCTTCTCTGTGCGATAGCAATGGAGATACTATCGAATAAAGTGCTGCCAAAGCAGAGTTATTAGACACAGCCTTCCGAAATGCCTTCACAAAAGAAGACGAAGTAAATATTCCAGAATTTGAATCCAGAACAGCTGCTAACACGAGTAATGTAGAAGTAAATATCCTCGGAGTAGTGAAGCAACTTAAATCACTTAATAAAAGCAAGGATTTTGATCCAGACTGCATACCAACTAGGCTCCTTTCAGAGTATGCTGATGCATTAACTCCATACATAACAATCATATACGAGCGTTCTCTTGAAGAAAGATTCGCACCCAAAGACTGGAAAGTTGCACAGGTCACACAAATATTCAAGAAAGGTAGTAGGAGTAATCCACTAAATTACAGGCCCATATCATTAACGTCGATATGCAGCAGGGTTTTGGAACATATATTGTGTTCGAACACTATGAATTACCTCAAAGAAAACGCTCTATTGACACTCAGTCAACATGGATATAGAAAACATCGTTCTTGTGAAACACAATTAGTTCTTCATTCGCGTGAAGTGCTGAGTGCTATTGACAAGGGATTTCAGATTGATTCCATATTTTTGGATTTCCGGAAGGCGTTTGACACAGTACCACATAAGTGGCTTGTAGTGAAATTGCATGCTTATGGAATATAGCCTCAGGTATGTGACTGGATTTGTGATTTCCTGTCAGAGAGGTTACAGTTCGTAGTAATTGACGGAAAGTCATCGAGTAAAACAGAAATGATTTCTGGCGTTCCCCAAGGTAGTGTTATATGGCCTTTGCTGTTCCTTATCTACAGGGTGGTCTATTGATCGTGACCGGCCCAAATATCTCACGAAATAAACGTCAGACGAAAGAACTACAAAGAACGAAACTTGTCTAGTTCGAAGAGGGAAACCAGATGGCGCTATGGTTGGCCCGCCAGATCGTGACTATTACAGCGCCATCTATCACAAAGCGAAAAAAGTGGTCCGACTAAAACAGTCATATTTATTTACGTACTACATGAATATGTAATAAAAATGGGTGTTCCTATTTTTAAAAAACGCAGTTCATATCCGTTTGATCTATGGCAGCGCCATCTAGCGGGCCAACCATAGCGCCATCTGGTTTCCCCCTTCAAGCTGGACGAGTTTCGTTCTTTGTAGTTTTTTCTTTTGATGCTTATTTCGTGAGATATTTTGCCCGATCACTATCAATGGACCACCCTGTATATAAACGATTTGGGAGACTATATGAGCAGCCGTCTTATACTGTTTGCTGTTCCTTATCTATACAAACGATATGGGAGACAGTCTGAGCAGCCGTCTTAGGCTGTTTGCAGATGACGCTGTCGTTTATCGACTAATAAAGTCAGCACAAGATCAAAACAAATTGCAAAACGATTTAGAATAGATATCTGAATGGTGCGAAAATTGTCAGGTGACCCTAAATAACAAAACGTGTGAGGTCATCCACATGAGTGCTAATAGTAATCCGTTGAACTTCGGTTACTCGACAAATCAGTCAAATCTAAAAGCTGTAAATTCAACTAACCACTTAGGAATTACAATTACGAACAACTTAAATTGGAAGGAACACATAGAAAATGTTGAGGGGAAGGCTAACCAAAGACTGCGTTTTATTGACAGGACACATAGAAAATGTAACAGATCTACTAAGGAGACTGCCTAAACTACGCTTGTCCGTCCTCTTTTAGAATAATGCTTCGCGGTGTGGGATCCTTACCAGATAGGCTTGACGGAGTAATCGAAAAAGGGCAGCACATTTTGTATTATCTCGAAACAGGGCAAAGAGTGTCGCTGAGATGATACAGGATTTGGACTGAATATCTTTAAAAAAAATCTTTTTTCGTTGCGACAGAATCTTCTCACGGAAGTCCAATCACCAACTCTCTCCTCCGAATGCGAAAATATTCGACCTACATAGGGAGAAACGATCAAGACGATAAAATAAGGGAATCAAAGCTTGTACGGAAAGATAGAGGTGTTCGTTCTTTCTGCGCGCTATACGAGATTGGAATAATAGAGAATTGTGAAAGTGGTTCGATGAACCCTCTGCCAGGAACTTAAATGTGATTTGTAGAGTATCCATGTAGATGTAGATGTAGGTTGCTTAGTGACAGCGTCAGGCAATATTGTCATTAAAACATCCATCTGATGTGAATAAGAAGTCATGGTAATGCTGATCGACAGGAGAACGTGCTGCAGTACATGAACTCCTTCCTTTCACTCCCATAATCATTTACTCGTTACAGAACTGAAGAATTGTATACTATCTGATCAAAAGTATCCGTACATCTATCAGTGGACACTGATATAGGGTGTGTCGATCCATCGACTTTATGACGCCTTGAACTCTTCTGAGGACACTTTCAGTGAATGTCTGTGGAGGAATAGAAGCCCATTCTTCCTCAACAACCGAATTTAGAGAAGGTAGTGATGTAGGATGTTGGCATATGTCGACTTGGGCAGCTTTAGAAAAGCTGAAGTGTCCCTGATGGATTAGTTACTCAAGTGATATCCAGTGACTTGTGTCCAGTGACACGCTCGGAGTCGCTTCGAGCTCCTTACCGAGCAATTCCTGACATCTCGTGGTCAGCTCCGCATTACATAGGGGTGTGCGGATGCTTCTGATGGGACTGTGTACTTCACTAGAACACACTACAACAGTCAACATATCCCCGACAAATATATGGCCCGATACGCCCACTTTGTAGGCAGCGAAAGATTATACTGTTGTGTTATGTTCATTCCCCTCGGAGCGAAATATGGACGTCAGCCTTACTGTATGAAATGACTTCTTGTTTTCACATGTGAGAAGGTGGTGAGGATGTGAAAGAGTCGAAAACTACTGTCTCATTAAGGCCTCTACTAGTACCGTATGACGAGTAAGCAATTTTGAGTTATCCCTAGATACACGAATCGTGTATCAAGACAAGTTACGGAAAAGTTCAGTGATAATTCTTCGTTGGCCTTAAGGCAGTTAACATAGCGAAAATGCAGCTCTGGTTGTTGGAATAATTCCAAGATATCAAGTTAGAATGATTTATTTAGAAAGTATATATTCATTTATGGTTGTCGATACCGTTAACATATTTTTTCGCCGCGAATAACTACTTGACACATACGAGTATTATAAACATGAATATTTTGATACTGTACCCATTTCTCACTTTTAAGCAGGAAATATACCATATTCACTGCACTCATAATGTAATGGACCCTGGCTATAACCTTATATCAGGTGCTACATTGAAAACAATATAATAAGAAACTGAAATAAAACATAAAGTGCCATTCAAAATCGGGTACATGCGCTTTATTTCAAAGCACATTGCGTGGGACTACACTTGGAATAGCTTAATGTCTGGAAATTGCAGAACCGTGAATGAAGCGTGCAAATGGTGTGCAATTTGCAGCTCATTTACATGATATAAAAACAAAAGCCAAAAGTCACAACACGCTACCTTTTATTGTCTTCAGAGTAATCTACATTTGTCTCAAAATACTAGCCGGCCAGGGTGGCCGAGCGGTTCTAGGCGCTACAGTCTGGAACAGCGCGAACGCCACGTCGCAGGTTCGAATCCTGCCTCGGGCGTGGATGTGTGTGATGTCCTTAGGTTCGTTAGGTTTAAGTAGTTCTAAGTTCTAGGGGACTGATGACCTCAGAAGTTAAGTTCAAATGGTTCAAATGGCTCTGAGCACTATGGGACTCAACTGCTGTGGTCATCAGTCCCCTAGAACTTAGACCTAATTAAACCTAACTAACCTAAGGACATCACACACATCCATGCCCGAGGCAGGATTCGAACCTGCGACCGTAGCAGCAGCGCGGCTCCGGACTGGAGCGCCTAGAACCGCACGACCACCGCGGCCGGCTCAGAAATTAAGTCCCATAGTGCTCAGAGCCATTTGAACCATCTCAAAACACTTTCGGTAACGTTTATAACGCTATTGAAAAATATTAATATAGGCTTATTTTGGATTTTATCTAAGCATTAGTGTCGAAATTCTTTCAATATTCGTTGAAATGTGATGCTATGCGCTGAGATCAACGTATTTTCCCAATCTATTATGGACCGAATAGGTAACAACATGTCTCACCGATTGTGATGATGAATCTCTATCACACGTAAAAATGGAATCTCCTGAAGATCCCGTCTTAGTTATCAATTTTTGTCTGATAAATTTGGAACAGATATTTCGCTTCCACAAATCTTTAGGAACAGTGACGTCAGCACTTGTGGTTCGAAACATACAGGTCGCTCGAATGCGACAGCATGCACTACCAATACGTACGAAACTGTCGCGCATAAAAAAGTGACTTTTCCGGTGCTCTTACCTCGGGCTATGTAGGTGATAGAAAGGTAGGGTCAAGTGTTTTGGATACCCCTTGGGCTAGGGACCATTTGTGTACCCAACAGAAGGATAGTCTTACTGTAACTATCCTACAGTACAGCGTCAAAATCTGAATATTACACACCTCCTCCAGCTTAGGCAAATGGAGCAAATTCCTTGGCTCTTTTTGCACTAGACGTGGTCTACGGTGCGCCTTAAGGAGCTTATGGAGACACCATTTAGTTCATAAGTGGTTTCTGAAGAAAAAAACCAAAAAAGTGTTTGTCACCATTTTTTCGCAGTCCGCAAAGGATATCTAAATAACTAAACATAGAACATTGCTCAAATGTTAACCGAATACTGTCTAGGCTTTTATCTAGGAGTGCCATCTTCCCGTTGTCAAAAATCTTTATTCGTTATCGTGAAATACCCCAAAAACATAGTGTTTGCGTACAATAATCGGCCCATGTATTCCAAGGCGGCTATGCACAGTAAATGGTTAAAATTTTTACGATGTATTCCTAAGATCTCGATCTCGAATAAACCTTACAATTTTTTCCCGTTTTCGAGATACCGAGGTTCAAAGCTAACCAATTTGTTCACTTAAAATACGCACGTAAAATCGGTGTGAGGCGAAAAAGTAGTTAATAAAGTGTCGTTGCACGGAGTGTGTCCGTTATCGCCAGAAGCGTTCTGGGAATCCCATGTTGTAGTACAAAAGCACATAAAAAAATTTTTGTTTACGCAAAATCTGATCTGAGGTGTAAAATTAGTTTTACATTATTTCAATTTCACATAAGCAAACTTTCAATATTTTACTGAGTCATAAAGTTCTTTTCGTATGAGTGACATTCCCTGCTGTAGCAGGGAAAGAAGGGAACCAGAAGTAAAATTCTCCTATCGGAGCACAAAAAATTCTAATATGGTCCTGGTTTAAAAGACTGAAAAGTGGGGTGCCAGTTGCCTCATTCTACCTTCCTCCGCACCTTTAAAAATTTCTCCGAAAATTTTGTCATGCGAAAATACTGGGGCGTTTTTATGCTGAAAAGGTAGAGAGACAGTGGCAGTGGGAAAGAGACGGAAAAGTGATAACTACTGGAAGGTAGTAGACATTGGCTGTTGTACGGCAACAACGAAGGAGACAACAGCAGTGTAGAGGAAGAGAGGGACATAGTGGCAGCTGAACATAACTGACAGTGACAAAAAAGTGCTAGGAAAAGAGTGAGGGAGACAGCGCCCGTGGGTCAGGAATAAAGAGCGCAATGGACACAGAGAATAAAGTTCATGCAGTGTGTCTAGATTTTCGGAAAGCTTTGGATTCAGTAATTCAGCAGCATCTTCTAAACAAAATACAACCCATAGAAATTTCATCAGAGTGGCAACGGGATCGAAAGTTTCCTGACAGACAGGATGCATCTCGTGATCCTAGATGGAGAGTCATCTACAGACGCTAACGTAATATCGAGTGTGCTCCAGGGAAGTGTAATAGGACCGTCGCTGTTTAAGTTGAAATACGCGTGAATAGGAAAGTATACCATGTCCAATTTTCCAATTTTTTAGTTTGACGTTTTTTTTTAAACTGAGAAGGAGATCTGATAGAAAAGGACCATGTGTATTTTGTTCCTACCTAAATAGTAACAGATTTGAGTACTTCTAAGAAGAGAGAGCTCGTTGTTCAGTATCACAGTAGTCCGTGTCATTGAGTATCGAGCGTAATGGAGAGTGTTTTGGGTTTCGTATTTTCAGCGATTCTGGAGACCATAAGAATGAATAAGAAGACAAGTGTGAGCTACATATTCCTATTAACCAAATTTTCATTTAAAATTTGTATAGTGAGGTAAGAGTTACGACTGTAATTCAAGCATCTGGCTTCATATTGAAGTGACTTGTATTTATGGTTCTTGCTGTGAAAGAATTGCATCCCTTCAAGCAATGGGCCTATGCCAATGTTTCAATAAAGATTCTTATGAGTCTTTCCATGTTCCAAAAATTATACTTGCCAAATATGTGATAAATTTAGGTTCATATTCACACTGGAAATGAAAAACGAAGGGAAACATTAAAAAAATGCTCATGAGCTGCATATGCGGGCGGCAGAGGCAGCGATGGAAAACCTCGGAAAAGCTGAAGAACACGAAGAAATTTCTTCGTTAAACAGCCCCTACGTGCCATGCTTTACTCCTGAAGCTAACGCTGGAAGAAGGAGATAGTGAAGAATATCATAAGTAACGCCTGTAATTTTCAGATAAGGAGAAAGCGACCTTACGTAATCTCTTAGAATTTTAAAAAATATTTTCTTTGAGAAATCTTTTAGTTGCGTATATGGCGTACATATATAAAAATAAGAGTATGATGACTACTCTAGTTTCAGCTGTCAATCCAACAATCCTCAGATCTGCGAACTAGAAAAAAAAGTCGTCTTAGGAAGAGTTATTTAGAGGATAATCTTCAAGTTTAAAATGTTTAAAATGAAACATAAATAAAAGGTATTAACCCACCACGCGTGGCAAAAATTTCAACATATAACGTGTGTAAAGAGAATAATGTATACATATTGGTCGCGCTTGGTAGCCGTGCGGTCTTGGGCGCCTTGCCACGGTTCGCGCAATTCTCCCCCGTCTTGGGCATGGGTGTGTCTGTTGTCCTTAGCGTAAGTAATGTGTAAGCCTAGGGACCGGTGACCTCAGCAGCTTAGGCCCATAGCGCTTACCACAAATTTCCAAACATAAATTTTGTTTGAATGTAACTACTTGCAACTATACCCTGTTACACCGAAGAAAAATTTTTAAACATACCATGATCATGTGAGATGCATGTTAAATAAAAACTATATGTACCAGTAATAACCGCACCATGCAATAACTTGCACTTCTATAAGACGCAAGTTGATTGAAAAATTCGGTTGTAACAGCACAACAAAAATGCGATCGGTTCCACACCTGTAGGAATAAACGAACCAAATACACAATAAACAGTAAAACATGATATCTCGATTTAATAGCTGCGACAGTATTCAAGAGGGAGGACATACCACGGGCAATATAATCGAAGTTAAACCCGTAAAACATGAAAAGGTCATCGTTACAACATGTGACTCGTAGATAGCATAATAAAATGTTCGTGTGTCCAGTAGGGCAGCCTTGACCATTATCAGTTCAGTGCACAAGTGTATACAGTTACATAGAACATATAAAAAGAATAAAAGGTAACTTATTTAAAATTTCGTGGAAAAAGAACAATGCAATAATTAAAAACACTTGACGAATAAATCTAATTATATAAAAAACAGAGGCCATAAAATAGCCTCAGTATTGGTCGAAAGAAAATTGCAAGCAGAACATAAAACAGTAATATGACCTGTTGCCGCAACAATAAAAAATACTTAAAAATAATTATATTGCCAGCATATCGTCTTATAAAATCAAATTAACAGCTACGGCGAGAAGACAGCTGGTGCAGATGGGGTACCATCTCAACTGACGTGAAAGCGATCCAGCCTGCAGTGGAACGCGCGGGCGCAGCTAGATGACGGAAGATGGCATGAGAAGTACGTTGTTCTCGGGCCGGAAATATTGCGGTTTGTCATCATTACAACTTGACGAAAATTCTGTAGCCGTTCGTTAAAAATACTAAAAAAATTATTCTGATTAAACTCCTTCTGTTCATTTGATACTCGATCAGAGGCTCTCTTCTTCATCTGTAGATGTATAATTTACTAACTTAGGACATTTTATATCCATTGGCCACTGAAATTCGGTTAAGGATACCCGATTTATCGATTTCATCCTGCAGTAACAACAGACAGAATAGTTGATGAAGCATTGAACGGAAGAAAGACGTTTTGTATCGTTGTGGAGAGGGGAATGGGCATTAACAATCATATCAATATATTCTGGTTATCTAAATATTACAATACTATATTTATGTATGATGCTCATTCCGCATATGCTGTAATTGTTATCATGAGTGATAGGTTATTACCTTTGTATTTGTGCTTCCCTTCAAACATTTTTAATTTGAAGATTATTCAGTACAAAAAATTTTCTAAGGTGACTTTCTGTTTTTTTGTGTTCGTTCTTGTGCTTTGTAGTGGTTGCACTGACAAAAGGAACTGGTCTAGTCATCAGGTTTTAATTGTTATATATGTACGCGGTATAGGCAATCCAAAGATTTTTGAAAAAAATTAATTTTAAGAAATAATGTGACAGATACATTGCTAAAAACGAATATGAGGAAACCAGCAGCTCCACTGCCTGACACAAAGGAAATGTTGTAATTTCATTAGGTCTTCGTATGTTGTCCATATTTGCATCAAAAATCATTTGCAATGAAAATTCATATCTTGTGCATGGTCGTTCCTCAAAATGTATGCCTTACCCAATAACAGACAGAAAACATTTTTCTGTCGAGCAACCGCTGAAAGGCGCATCAAAGAAATATACACAAATGCGTTTTTTTTTTTTTTTTGGAAAGTCAACATACTGACATGACGTATTATATTAATGACTTGCAGAAAATATTAGTCCCCTCGTGCTTTTTTCAGATAATGTAGTTACATATAAGGAAATTTTATTCGCTATATTCCAGTAATATCTAATTAGATATCGTTAAAGTAACAGCCTAATGCAAAGAGTGGCAACTAGGTCTTGATGTTGAGAAATTCAAAACTGTTCACTTACCTAGACATAAAGCTGTGATATCCTATGACTACAAATTTAATCAGTCACAACTAGAATCAACCATGACATATAAATATTTGGGTGGAGGCTAACTGTCATAGTACTTGCAGTGGATCCTGATGCAGTTTGGAATTCCTGCGTGAAGGTCTGGATAGACGTCTACTCATTACACATTACGACCATCTTCAACTGTCGGCGGTCTCTGTCAGTCAACGGACGAGGTCAGCCTCTACGCTTTTGTGCTGTACGTGTCCCTTCACGTTCCCACTTCACTATCACATCGGAAACAGTGGACCTAGGGATGTGGAAATCTCGCGTACAGCCGTATGACACAAGTGACACCCAATCGCCGGCCGGTGTGGCCGTGCGTTTCTAGGCGCTTCAGTCTGGAACCGCACGACCGCTACGGTCGCACGTTCGAATCCTGCCTCGGGCATGGATGTGTGATGTCCTTAGGTTAGTTAGGTTTATGTAGTTCTCAGTTCTAGGGGACTGATGACCACAGATTTGAACCATTTTGACACCCAATCACCTGACCACGTTCTAAGTCCGTGAGTTCCGCGGAGCACTCCATTCTGCTCTCTCACGACGTCTGTTGACTACTGAGGTCTCTTATATGGAGTACCTGGAAGTGGGTGGCAGCACAAAGCACCTAATATGAAAAACGTATGTATTTGGGGGTGTCCGGATGCTGTTGATCACATAGTGTACCTCGTGTACGGGATACAACCGCCATCTGTATATGGTCGCTATCACATGGCTTTTCTCACATAATTGTTGTACATAATGCCGCTGTAAGTTGGATTCTAGCAATGTAAGGTATTTCCAGTTCTATTTGCAATTACGTCTGTTCAGTGCACCTCCTTGTGTCACAACACTTAGAATTACATTCTTAATAACTTCACTGTTTCGCCTAGAAGACACACAAGGTGCTAGGGAGCCATCAAGATCTATAAATGCTCGATTGACAGCCAAAGCTTGCTCAAATGGCAGCCACAACTGACGGAGGTTTGTCGAAGTTGGCTCCAAGGCCTGCACGTCTCACTCATTGGATTCCAAATGCATTCGACATCACTGAGTCGTGTTATCTGCTGCGCCAAGAGAGCACCTTCATGGTGCTGAATGTTCTTCAAAACAATATGATACTCTTCTGGAGCTACAACGTAGTGCGTTCTCTTAATGAACATGAAGGTCACTTGTGGGATTCTGTACGTGAATTAACGGATGAGCACACTCGGATGTTAGGTGCGGGCATCATTTGCCAATGAAGGACGATGGTAAGCTTATCCAGTGCTCAGTTTTGTACCGCGTAAGAATCTGTTACAAGAGAGTATACGTACTGCGTTCCTGAGAGATGTACGATGCATGGCCTCGTGTCAATCTCTATGAGCTCGTACACTCCGCCTTCATGTGTATCGACGTCTACTGTGACTCGTCAATCAAGGTGACCCATTCTCACGGTTTGAGCTTCGAATCTTCGTGCACCTGTGTCCGTACCAATCTCTGTACTCGATGCAATTCGCTGAGTACATGTACATCCACGTCCATATGACTACTCTGCAGTCATATTTAAGTGACTGGCAAAGGTTTAATTGAACCACCTTCACAGAATTTCTCTGTCGTTCCACTCTTTAACAGCACGCGGGAAAGCTAACACTTAAATCTTTCCAGGTGTGAGCTCTGACTTCTCTTATTTTATAACAGTTATTATTTCTCTCTATACAGGTGCGCCTCAACAAAATATTTTCGCTTGTGGAGGAGACCGCTGGAGATATCGCAGCAACGAAAAATGCCTCTTCCTTATTACTGGTTTCTCCGTTTTAAGCTTACTGCAATTTAATTAAAGAGAATTTTCACACCAGACGCGTTTTGCTTTTAATTATAAAGCATCTCCTGTGATCACTGGTGTTTCTGCCTGCCTCTTGTTTACATCTTCTCCTAACCACTGCTTCTTTCAAATGGTTCAAATGGTTCTGAGCACTATGGGACTTAACATCTGAGGTCATCAGTCCCCTAGAACTTAGAACTACTTAAACCTAACTAACCTAAGGACATCACACACATCCATGCCCGAGGCAGGATTCGAACCTGCGACCGTAACAGTCTCGCGGTTCCAGACTGAAGCGCCTAGAACCGCACGGCCACCCCGGCCGGCTCCACTGCTTCTTTCCTCTGCTAACAAAGACAAAAGGAGCAATGGTTTGTAGAATATATAAACAAGAGGCAGAAACACCAATGACCACAGAAGATGCCTTTTAAATAAAGGAGAAACGCGTCTGGTATAAACATTCTTTTTAATGAAATTGCAGAAAGCTTAAGACGGAGAAACCAATAACATTCGATTTTAACGGCTGCTGCGGAACATGACCACGCAAAAACATAACATAACCTTTGTTATAATTGTTGCCACCACAGTTCGCGTATCATATCCCTAATACTCTCTCCCCCATTTTGCTATAATACAAAATGAGCTACCCTTCTTTGACCTTTTTCGATGTCCTCTGTCAATCGTATCTGATGCGGATCTCACACGTCACAGCAGCACTCCTGAAGAGGGCGGACAAACGTAGTGTAAGTAGTCTCTTAAGTAGACCTGTTACACTAAATTTTCCGCCAATAGGTCGCAATCTTTGGTTTGCCTTCCTCACAACATTATTTACACTACCGGCCATTAAAATTGCTACACCAAGATGCAGATGATAAACGGGTATTCATTGGACAAACATATTACACTAGAACTGACACGTGATTACATTTCCACGCAATTTGGGTGCATAGACCCTGAGAAATCAAAACCCAAAACAACCACCTCTGGCCGTAATAACGTCCTTGATACGCCTGGGCATTGAGCCAAACAGAGCTTGGATGGCGTGTACAGGTACAGCTGCCCATGCAGCTTCAACACGATACCACAGTTCATCAAGAGTAGTGACTGGCGTATTATGACTAGCCAGTTGCTCGGCCAGCATTGACTAGACGTTTTCAATTGGAGACAGAGCTGGAGAATGTGCTGACCAGGGCAGCAGTCGAACTTTTTCTGTATCCAGAAAGGGCCGTACAGGACCTGCAACATGCGGTCGTGCATTATCCTGCTGAAATGTAGGGTTTCGTAGGGATCGAATGAAGGGTAGGGCCACGGGTCGTAACACATCTGAAATGTAACGTCCACTGTTCAAAGTGCCGTCAATGTGAACAAGAGGTGACCGAGACGTGTAACCAATGGCACCCCATACCATCACGCCGGGTGATACGCCAGTATGGCGATGACGAATACAAGCTTCCAATGGGCGTTCACCGCGATGTCTCCAAACATGGATGCGACCATCATGATGCTGTAAACAGAACCTGGATTCATCCGAAAAATGACGTTTTGCCATTCGTGCACCCAGGTTCGTCGTTGAGTACACCATCGCAGGCGCTCCTGTCTGTGATGCAGCGTCAAGGGTAACCGCAGCCATGGTCTCCGAGCTGAAAGTCCATGCTGCTGCAAACGTCGTCGAACTGTTTGTGCAGATGGTTGTTGTCTTACAAACGTCCCCATCTGTTGACTCCGGTGTCGAGACGTGGCTACACAATCCGTTTCAGCCACGCGGGTAAGATACCTGTCATCTTGACTGCTAGTGATACGAGGCCGTTGGGATCCAGCACGGCGTTCCATATTACCCTCCTGAACCCACCGATTCCATATTCTGCTAACAATCATTGGATCTCGACCAACGCGAGCAGCAATGTCGCGATACGATAAACCGCAATCGCGATAGGCTACAATCCGACCTTTATCAAAGTCAGAAACGTGATGGTACGCATTTCTCCTCCTTACACGAGGCTTCACAACAACGTTTCACCAGGCAACGCCGGTCAACTGCTGTTTGTGTATGAGAAATCGGTCAGCACGTTGTAGGTGTCGCCACCAGCGCCAACCTTGTGTGAATGCTCTGAAAAGCTAATCATTTGCATATCACAGCATCTTCTTCCTGTCGGTTAAATTTCGCGTCTGTAGCACTTCATCTTCGTGGTGTAGCAATTTTAATGGCCAGTAGTGCATATGATCGTTCCAATTTAAGTTGTTGGTATTGTAATTACTAGCTATTTAGATGAACTGACAGCATTTACAGAAGTCTGATTTGTCGTGTAACCGGAATTTAGTGGATTCCTCTTAGTACTCACGTCGATGACCTCACATTTTTCATTATTTATGGTCAATTGCCACTTATCACACCATACAGATATCTCCTCTAATTCAGTCCACAATAGTTTTTATCCTCTGAAGGCTTTACTAGACGGTAAATGACAGCATCATCTCTTAGGAGGGTGCTCAGATTGTCTCCTAAATCACGGATTAGGAACTGTAACAGTTCGGTGGGAAATGCCAACTATCACTTCTGTTTTACTCTATGGCAGTCCGTCAACCACCGTGAACTGCGACCTTTCTTAGAAGAAATCACGAGGAGAGGTGCAGGTATAAGCAGTGGCTGCTGTACCCCATAGCGATGACATGGTACGGCTGCTCACCAGTAGTCGTAGGCAAGCATTGAATTAACGAATGAAAAAAGAAATGAAAGCAGTAGCTAGAGACTTAGACTCCAAAGCGACTGGAGTCACCAATAAGGCAACGATAGACACCTCTACGTCTTGCGCTGCTGTGCTCGATGTCACACCGAGAGCAGCAGGGTTCGCGCAAAAAAAAACGTAGCACCGCGCGCAGAAACGCATTTTCCTCATGATCGCTGGGCAATTCCCTCCCGTGGTTCCAAAGGGCATGCCACCTGTGCGGACTGTCTCTTCCGAGCTGCACACTTCGAGCGTTCTAACTGATCTCTGCATTACGCAGCATGGCACCGCAATATTCGTACACCACAGATGAAGGGGATGTTCTTCATAATCAGGAATGTACAATTATACGCAATGCCATTGAATTTTTGTAGTGAGAGCCAAACGAGGAAGCAAAAATTTCATTGAAAACTGTGCTTGAGAGGGTTGCAGGAGCCACTAGCTATTCTTATTGCTCAATTCGTCTTCGGGCTGATCACTACCAGGCCTTTGTAAATGTTGTGGGAAATATATCACTGATCAGTCGTTCTTATAACGTTGACGTGAATTCTTCTTCTATCAAGTGTCAAAACTTTTGCGAAAACTCAGCTGGAAGTCCTTCCGAACCTGCCAACTTATTTTTAGAGCCACAAGAATTGTATCTTGTAGGTCTTCACCTGTGATATCTAAAATGATACTTTCGTTTTCACCCGTGGTCACTTTCATTAGAGCCGGCAGGGGTGGCCGTGCGGTTCTAGGCGCTTCAATCTGGAACCGCGCGACCGCTACGGTCGCAGGTTCGAATCCTGCCTGGGGCATGGATGTGTGTGATGTCCTTAGGTTAGTTAGGATTAAGTAGTTCTAAGTTCTAGGGGACTGATGGTCTCAGATGTTTTGTCCCATAGTGCTCAGAGCCATTTGAACCATTTTTTTTTTGCTACGGTCGCAGGTTAGAATGCTGCCTCAGGCATGGCTGTGTGTGATTTCCTTAGGTTAGTTAGGTTTAAGTCGTTCTAAGTTCTAGGGGACTGATGACCTCAGATGTTAAGTCCCATAGTGCTCATTGCCATTTGAACCATTTGAAGAATCGCTAGGTAACATTCATCTGGCGACCCGTATTTCGTTCATTTATTTCAACTAGCCATACAAGCAGAATCAATGTCATGCGTCATTAATTGCCTTCTGGTGGAGACCAATTGAGGAGACTGCCACACATCCTCTGCTGTCTTCAATGTTTCCGACTACTGGCTTCCTGAACCTATGTCTGCTTGTGTCTTCCCCTCACAACAGTCATACGTATGGACACCCACTGTGTCTTCTTTACTATTTTTTTGGTTCGATTTCCTTTTTCTCGGCAATTTCATTCCCTTCACTTCTTGTATTTTTTGTTCTGTTTCTGTAGTATTTTTTCGGGCTTTCCTGACTTGGCTTGCTAACTTCGGCCACGAGACCGCCAAGGGTTCGACGTAGGAGCTGAATCTTTGCCAGATGCATTTTTTGTGAAAGAATACAGGGTGAAAGTCGACCATTAAAGTTTCATCCATTGTATCCTTTGAGTACGTCTGTTTGCACTTCCGGAGAAGTTCGTTCTTGAATGTCTCATGGATTGCAATATGTCGTTTCGTTTGCACTCAGTCACGTATGTTATTCATGTTGTTTGTGCTCTGCTCGCATTTTAGACTTTTTATCTCCTGTATGGCTGTTTCAGTATCGCAAGTGCTTGTTTCAGCTTGAACAGTGTTTGTTTCAATTGGTTCAAATAACTCTGAGCACTATGGGACTTAACTTCTAAGGTCATCACAACGTAGAACTACTTAAACCTAACTAACCTAAGGACATCACACACATCCATGCCCGAGGTAGGATTCGAACCTGCGACCGTAGCGGTCCCGCGGTTCCAGACTGTAGTGCCTATAACCGCACGGCCACCGCGGCCGGCAGTGTTTGTAGGTGCTTAGCCATGACGGTATATCCAAAATCGAAGCCCACCGACTCGTTAGCTTGCTAACGAGTGTGATGTTGTAGGATACCACAGGTTTTTCTTTTTCATCCTTTAATGCGGAGAAATATTGGCGGCAGCGTGTTGCTAGTAGGCAACTGCATGTTGCACATGTGCGTGGCTGCCTTTATATACCGTCAATGATTCGAAACCACGTATCACGACACGGGTTATAACATACTTCTCCGATTCTCTCTTTACAAACCCATACCACTACCGGCATTAAAATATTTTTCATTTTGCTACTTCATTCTCAATGGAGAGAAGTCTTCCAAAGTAAGAGTGATTTCAGGTGTGCCGCAGGGGAGTGTCGTGGGACCGTTGCTATTCACAATATACACTCCTGGAAATGGAAAAAAGAACACATTGACACCGGTGTGTCAGACCCACCATACTTGCTCCGGACACTGCGAGAGGGCTGTACAAGCAATGATCACACGCACGGCACAGCGGACACACCAGGAACCGCGGTGTTGGCCGTCGAATGGCGCTAGCTGCGCAGCATTTGTGCACCGCCGCCGTCAGTGTCAGCCAGTTTTCCGTGGCATACGGAGCTCCATCGCAGTCTTCAACACTGGTAGCATGCCGCGACAGCGTGGACGTGAACCGTATGTGCAGTTGACGGACTTTGAGCGAGGGCATATAGTGGGCATGCGGGAGGCCGAGTGGACGTACCGCCGAATTGCTCAACACGTGGGGCGTGAGGTCTCCACAGTACATCGATGTTGTCGCCAGTGGTCGGCGGAAGGTGCACGTGCCCGTCGACCTGGGACCGGACCGCAGTGACGGACGGATGCACGCCAAGACCGTAGGATGATGATGATGATGTTTGGTTTGTGGGGCGCTCAACGACGTGGTTATCAGCGCCCATACAATTACCCAATCTTTGCTCAGTCCAATTTCGCCACTTTCCTGGATGATGATGAAATGATGAGGACAACACAAACACCCAGTCATCTCGAGGCAGGTGAAAATCCCTGACCCCGCCGGGAATCGAACCCGGGACCCCGTGCTCGGGAAGCGAGAACGCTACCGCGAGACCACGAGCGGCGGACAAGACCGTAGGATCCTACGCAGTGCCGTAGGGGACCGCACCGCCACTTCCCAGCAAATTAGGGACACTGTTGCTCCTGGGGTATCGGCGAGGACCATTCGCAACCGTCTCCATGAAGCTGGGCTACGGTCCCGCACACCGTTAGGCCGTCTTCCGCTCACGCCCCAACATCGTGCAGCCCGCCTCCAGTGGTGTCGCGACAGGCGTGAATGGAGGGACGAATGGAGACGTGTCGTCTTCAGCGATGAGAGTCGCTTCTGCCTTGGTGCCAATGATGGTCGTATGCGTGTTTGGCGCCGTGCAGGTGAGCGCCACAATCAGGACTGCATACGACCGAGGCACACAGGGCCAACACCCGGCATCATGGTATGGGGAGCGATCTCCTACACTGGCCGTACACCACTGGTGATCGTCGAGGGGACACTGAATAGTGCACAGTACATCCAAACCGTCATCGAACCCATCGTTCTACCATTCCTAGACCGGCAAGGGAACTTGCTGTTCCAACAGGACAATGCACGTCCGCATGTATCCCGTGCCACCCAACGTGCTCTAGAAGGTGTAAGTCAACTACCCTGGCCAGCAAGATCTCCGGATCTGTCCCCCATTGAGCATGTTTGGGACTGGATGAAGCGTCGTCCCACGCGGTCTGCACGTCCAGCACGAACGCTGGTCCAACTGAGGTGCCAGGTGGAAATGGCATGGCAAGCCGTTCCACAGGACTACATCCAGCATCTCTACGATCGTCTCCATGGGAGAATAGCAGCCTGCATTGCTGCGAAAGGTGGATATACACTGTACTAGTGCCGACATTGTGCATGCTCTGTTGCCTGTGTCTATGTGCCTGTGGTTCTGTCAGTGTGATCATGTGATGTATCTGACCCCAGGAATGTGTCAATAAAGTTTCCCCTTCCTGGGACAATGAATTCACGGTGTTCTTATTTCAATTTCCAGGAGTGTACATAAATGACCTTGTGGATGACATCAGAAGTTCACTGAGGCTTTTTGCGGATGACGCTGTGGTATATCGAGAGGTTGTAACAATGGAAAATTGTATTGAAATGCAGGTGGCTTGCGGAGTATGGATGTAGATGTAGATGTTCTCGGCTGCCTCACTGATTGCAATATGTTCTTTGGCTTGCAACAGTTGCATATGCCATTCACGAACATGGTCTGCTCGCATTTTGAGCTTTGTACCTCCTGTATGGCTCGCTCAGTATCCTTGAAGTAGAGAGCCAGCGCTTATTGAACTCGTGCACAGAGAACTTCAAAGAGTACAATGTATACACTGATCAACTAGAACATTATGGCCACCTACCTAATAACCGATATGCCCAACTTTGGCAAGGATAACAGCGGCGACACCTCATCGCATGGAAGCATTGATGCCTTGGTAGGTCGCTGCAGGGAGTGACCACCACATATGCACACACAAGTCACCTCATCCCGTAAAGTCCCGGGAGGGGGACGATGAGCTCTAATGCCGTGTAACACATGTTTTCGATCGGGATCAGATCTGGCGAGGTGTGGGGCCACCACATCAAGCGCACTTGCCACTGTGTTCCTCGAAATCACTCCATCACACCCCTGGCCTAGTGGCGCGGCACCTTATCTTGTTGAAAAATGGCGCCACTATCGGGATATATAATCGTCATGAAGGGGTGTACGTGCTCTGCAAGCAGTGTACGATAATCCTTGGCCGTCCTGATGCCTTGCACGAGCTCCACTGGACCCATGAACGCCCAAATGAATGTTACGCAGAGCATAATGGAAACGTTGCCAGCCTGTCTCCGTCCTGCAGTACAGGTGTCAAGCAGCTGTCTCCTGGAAGACGACGGATTCGCGCCTTCCCATCGCCATGATGAAGAAGATACTGGGATTCATAAAACCACGCAACGCTCTTCCACTGAACCATCGTCTAGTGCTGATGGTCACGTTCCCATTTCAGTCGTAGTTGCCGATTTCGTGGTGTTAACATTACCACATGCATGTGTCGTCAGCTGCGTAGGCCCATAGTTCGGAGTGTTCGGTGCACCGCGTGTTCAGACACACTTTTACTGTGTCCATCATTTACGTCTGATTTTAGTTCCATCACAGGTCGCCCCCCGTCTTAATGTTCAAGCTGATCGACGTACGTGAACTGTACACAAACTAAGACCGCCTTGTGTGGTCCTCACGTTACTGATTTCTCCGTTAGTTTCTGCAAAGTTAGCCGTTCCGTCCTTAAAGATCATTATTCGTATACATACTTGATCATCTATTACTTTCACACTGACCGAATTCGCGATAAAATCTGGCTCCTGCAACTAAATCTCTTCTGCTTTCCATCTGTTATCACTATTTACCTTGGAACGTTCTTGCCCAAACGGGAGCCAAATCGAAATGTAGACCTCGGAACAGATGTATCCACTTTTAGTAAAGCTAACTGTACTCACAGTTGTGTAAACAACCTGCGCCCGATAGTACGGGAGGGAAATGCTGAGGTGTCCGCACCGCCGCGTTATCGCAGCACAGCTGAGCCATTCAGCTACTACGATGTCCAGCAAATATCCCTCTTAACGATGTATTTAGTGTATATATAGTTACTAACGGCGTATTTTATTTGCAGAAAACCTTTTGTGTCTTTTTCGAGTATGTGCAAAATACAGATAGGACAATTTTTTCGTAATATTTCGAGCGATGATTCCTCTTCCACGTATGCTCAACGTGATCTAGAGAAATATTATGTCGCAAATTATACGCGTCACTGCTATACTAGATTACGATTCTGTTTGCGACTTTCCAACTCCACTCTTTGTGCTGTCAAGTGTGCTTCGTGAATGGGTTCACTGAATGAAGTGGAAGAATGGCACAAAGACGCTGTACTTTTGAATCCGTAGCAGACGACCACGAGAATCCAGATCATCCCGTACTGGAATGCTAGATACCGGCACTGCGAAGTATGCCAGATCACACGAACTGGAAGATATTGTGTTACATGCCGTTTACACACCGAGGTGACAAAAGTCGCCGGCTGGAGTGGCCGAGCGGTTCTAGGCGCTACAGTCTGGAACCGCACGACCGCTACGGTCGCAGGTTCCAGTCCTGCCTCGGGCATGGATGTGTGTGGTGTCCTTAGGTTAGTTAGGTTTAAGTAGTTCTAAGTTATAGGGGACTGATGACCTCAGAAGTTAAGTCTCATAGTGCTCAGTGCCATGTGAACCATTTTTTTTTTTTTTTACAAAAGTCATGGGATACCTCCTAATATCGTGCCGGACTTCCATTTGCCCGGCGTACTTCAGCAACTCGATGTGCCACGGTCTCAACAAGTTGATTAAAGTCCCCTGCAGAAGTATCGGTTCAAATGGCTCTGAGCACTATGGGACTCAACTGCTGTGGTCATCAGTCCCCTAGATCTTAGAACTACTTAAACCTAACTAACCTAAGGACATCACACAACACCCAGTCATCACGAGGCAGAGAAGCAGAAGTATTGAGTCATGCTATCTCTATAGCCGTCCGTAATTGCACTGTTTTGTGCACGAACAAACCTCTTCATTATTCCCCATAAATTTTCGACGAGATTCATGTCGCGTGATCTGGGCGGTCACGTCACTTTCTCAAATTGTCCAGAATGTTCTCCAAACCAATAGTGAACAATTGTGGACCGGTAACATGGCGCATTGTCATCCATAAAAATTACATCGTTGTTTGGGAACGTGAAGTCTATTAATAGTTGAAAGGGGTCTCCAAGTAACCGAACATAACCATTTCCAGTCAATGATCGGTTCAGTTGGACCAGAGGACCCAGTTCACTTCACGTAAATACAGCGCACACGATTATGTAGGCACCGCCAGCCTGCACAGTGCGTTGTTGACAACTTGGGTGCATGGTTTCGTGGAGTCTGCGCCACATTCCAACATACGATCAGTTCTTACCAGTTGAATCAAGACTCGTCCGACCAGGTTACGATTTTCCAGTCGTCTAGGGTCCAACCGATATGATCACGAGCCCAGGGGAGGCGCTACAGGCGATGTCGTTCTGTTTGCAAAGGCACTCACATCGGTCATCCACTGCCATATCCCACTGACGCCAAATTCCGCCACACTCTTCTAACGGATACGTTCTTCGTACGTTGTACATACAATCCTGCGGTTATTTCACGCAGTGCTGCTCGTGTGTTAGCACTGACAACGCTACTCAAACGGCGCTGCTCTCGGTCGTCAAGTGAAGGCCGTCGATCACTTCGTTGACCATGGTGAGAGGTAATGCCCGAAATTTCCTATTCTCATCACACTCTTGACACTGTGGATCTCGGAATATTAAATTCCCTAAGCATTTCCGAAATGAAATGTTCCATGCGTCTAGCTACAATTACCATTCCGCGTTCATAGCCTGTTAATTCCTGTCGTGCGGCCAAAATCACGTCGGAAACGTTCTCGCCTGAGTACAAGTCTCAGTGTGTAGTTGATACGTAAAATAATGGAGTGTCATCACAAATTTAAGAGAAGTCAATACCTAGCTGTAAAAACAAAAGCTGGGCGAAGCGAAAGTAAGCGCACATAGGGCAATGAGAGAAGCGTTCAATGGACTTGAAAGTAACGTACTCCCAGTCGATCTGAAAAAGAACCGTAAGCCGGCCGCGGTGGTCTAGTGGTTTTAGACGCGCAGTCCGGAACCGCGGGACTGCTACGGTCGCAGGTTCGAATCCTGCCTCGGGCATGGATGTGTGTGATGTCCTTAGGTTAGTTAGGTTTAAGTAGTTATAAGTTCTAGGGGACTGATGACCACAGAAGTTAAGTCCCATAGTGCTCAGAGCCATTTGAACCATTTTGAATAAGAACCGTAATAAGATTTAGTCATAATTAGCAATCAGATATAAATTATATATTCAGTCACTCAAAGACCGTACTGAAGCAGAAACGGAAGATAACGGAGAGAAAGCCAAAATTTCATCGCCGAAAGATGTAATACGATCCCTCTTTTCAGTCTCCGCATGAACGGCAAAATGAGAGATATTGAGATAAGTGATCGCAAAACAGAAAAGTATCTACAATCGCTTAGAACTGAAATGTCATATGGACCAGATGAGATACCTTTACGTATTTACAGAGATTATGCGAAAAAATTTGGTCCCCTTATGGCAGTTGTCTATCGTAGGTCGCCGGAGCAACGAAGGGTACCTGGCGACTGGAAGAAAGTGCAGATCATTTCCGTTTTTAAGACGGGTCGTAGGACAGATGCACGTAATTATAGGGTTATATCGCTGACTGCAATCTGTTTTAGAATTATGGATCATGTTTTATGCTCACCTACTACGATGTTCTTGGAGAACGAAAATCTTTGCTATCAAAAACACCATCGAATCCGCAAACAGAGATCTTGCGAGTCTTAGTTCGCTCCGTTCGTCCATTGGATCCACAGCCCTACAGTCATCGGTGCTCAGGTTGATTCCGTGTTGCTTGACTTCAGGGAGGCATATGATGCAGTCCTGCACTGTCATTTAATGAAATGTATAAGAGATAATCGAGTATCCGTTCAGATTACTAACTGGATTCAAGACTTCTTTGCAGACAGAACTTAAAACGTCTCTCTTACCGGAACAAAGTCGACAAATGTAAAGGTAATTTCAAGGGTATCTAAGAAGTGTAACAGGACCGTCGCTGTTTACAGTATGTGTATATAATGGATACCTTCGGAAGTTCCATGAGGCTATTTGCAGATTATGCGGTTAGCAATAAGAAGGTAACAGCATCAGAAGGCTTTAAGCGAGCTATAGGAAGACCTGCAGAGAACTGATGACTGGTACAAGGACTGATAGTTGACTTTCAACGTAAATGTATGAAAAATATTGCGCATACATAGAAGAAGAAATCCACTAGTATATTATTACAGCACTTGCAATATATTTCTGGAAACATGTCTGGGGGTAATCATCCTGAGCGACTTTAAGTCGAATAGCGACATAAAACAAATTGTAGGAAAATTGCCAGATAAAGGTTCAGAGGAAGAATAAGCAAATGCAATTCGACCACGAAATAATTGGCTTACAAAATACTTGTTAGACCTATTCTTGAGTATTGCTCAAGAATCGTATGAGGCTGGATTAACCGAAGAGGAAGACAAGACCCAATGAAGACCGAGTCGTTCCGTCACGGGATCATTTAGTTGGCGCGAGAATGTTACGGAGATGCTCAGCAAACCCCAATGACAGACGCTACAAGAGAGGCGTTGTGCATCGCGGAGAGGCTTACTACTTCTTCCCACATAAGTCATGTGAAATTACGAGAAAAATCGAGAAATTAGAGCTAATATTCGTTTTCACCGACAAACATGCTTTCCACGCGTCATTTGCGAATGAAATAGGAAAGGGCGGATCAGATAGTGCTACCAGGAGTGCCCTCTACAATACGCTCTCAGGTGGCTTGCGGAGTAAAGCTGTAGATGTAGATGTGATTCGTAACTATCGTGCCACCAGCGGTCGACGTGTTAGCAAAACGAGTGTTTTGAGTGTCTTACATGAATAACAATTGCATTTTTATCAGTCACAAAAGGTGCAGCCATTATTACATCTAGCGAACCTCCCATTCGAGTGGGTTACCATGGAAATGTGCAGAAAACCACGATTTCCCTGCATTCAAATTGTTTAATAGACGGGACCATGTTTATGAAAGGGCATGTTTAACTGTAGGAATAGTCGTATATGGGATGACCGCTGGCAGTTCCTCAGAGGCTGTACAGTTTCGACAATAATGGATTGGCCGAGATAATCTTTTTCCACGGCCAGCAACTATCTTGGTCACCAGACATGACACCAATGGACTTCTTCTTCTAGGGACATGTGAGCAGCATGGTTTACAAGACTCCTTACATGTAACTGGTTGCAAGGATTCTCGCAGCCGCTATAGTAGTTCGGCAAACTCTTTGGTATTCTTGAGAGCGTAAGGCAGTTGCTGTTGCGTCGCAGCCCATTCTATCGTGATCATTCTGATGGACATTTTGAGTAATACTTTTAAGGGCACAGTTCTGAGTTTGTCACGTACTGTACACTGACGGAACTGACTGTACACATATGGATGAAAATGCTCTTGGGTCGTCTAAGCGTCGTTGTATTACTATATGTTTTCTGTTGTACATTTTGGTGATTGCCTATTACGGCCATATTCGCTACTGTAGTGGTATTTTCGCAGGAATAAAGATTATTTGGGCAACAAAACGAATAAATCATGATCACATTATTAGTCTGTAACGAGCCACCTCAGTCATGAGTCCCTTAAACCAAATGCTTAAAAAACATCCCAGAAAAACCTCCAAAATTTTGTCGTTGACAATCGGGTTCACCCTTTAGACCTGAGTATGAGCTTCCTTCTTCTTTTACAACAACGTGACTTGAATCGTTTCCCTTTCAGACCTGTTTCAGAACAAGCAGCAAATATCTTGTTTCTGGGAGACATCAGTGCAAGAGGTTATCTACCACGTTTCTCTGGCATAATATGATGTTAGAAACGGTTAGTACAGTACTGATAAGGACTTCCGAAAGCAGTAGGGGCAAGGAGATCGATGTGGAGGTTCCCGGCGCCTCGCTTGGAGTCTTGCTGAAGCGTGAGTAATGCGTACGTAACGGTTCGCCCCCCGCTGCCTCACGTGCATGGGCGGCGCTACTCACGTGGAAACCGCGTAGCCTGCCGGAAGGGTAGACACGCCTCCCGGACAACTCTGCAGTAAGAAGACACACGCCATCACAGAAGCAAACAGTTGCCACCGTGTGCGAGGAGAGTCGATCTCCACATGGAGTTTGTCATCTCGCGTGAGTATTTAGGAATATTACTAAAAATCCATGTCCAATGGGACTAATACATAAAATCGGAAAAGGAGAAGCGAATTTAAGTCTTAGGTTTGTTGAAAGAGTTCTGGGTCAGTACAGTGCATTTGTAAAGATAACTGCATAGAAGACGCTTGTGCAACTAACTCTACACTGGATTCGCATTCCGGAGGACAACAGTTCAAACCCGCGTCCGGCCAGCATGATTTAGGTTTTCTATGATTTCCCTAAATCGCTCCAAGCAAATTCCGGGATGGTTCCTTTGAAAGGATACGGCCGACTTTCTTCCCCATCCTTCTCTAATCCTATGAGTCTGATTACCTTGCTATTTGATCCCCTCCACCCATTTCAATCAACCACCTACATCTACAATACTGTTCCAGCGGTTGGTGTGCTTTTCAAGAAGGCATGGTAGAAGAAATAGAATGAATTCAGAGACTCATTACTAAGATCGTAACATATTGATACAGCCCATACGAAAGTGTAATAGAGACGCTTGGTGAAGGGATTGGAAGTAAAGGCGGTGCTGGTCTTACGGAACTCTATCCGGTGAATTTCGAGAACTAAAGTTCGAGGAGAAAAGTGCTTCTCCTCTCCATCTCGCATAGGGGCCATGAGAACACGGTAACAGTCATTCGGGACGTATAGAGACATACAGGCAATGAATTTACGCGAATAGAACAGGACATAAATTCCCTAATTTAGTATAAAGTACCCACCACCACACTCTGTACAGTAGCTTGTAGAGTATACATGGTGAATCAATAAATGTTGCACCGCTAATATTTTCGAAATGGAAAGTGCTACTGCGTCCGGTTTTCACAGAATGGATTGGTAATCCGGCGCTCGTGTTGTTAGTCATTCAACAGATTGTAATAACACTTAGAAAGTGTATTTTTTGTGGAAACATACACTTTTTAAATATAACGATGCCTATTGACATTAACAAACTAAAATTACGGTAAATTAGAATGTCAGTGGTGTTTGTTGCAGGATTTCTAATGCTATTCGTTTACGAGATATCGTATTTTGAAAAGTTCCCACACAGAAGCTTGTACAATACCTTTGGTAACACACACTAAAGAACTACACAAGTGTGTACACTAGTTATGCCGATTCTGAGATGTTTGACCTCTGTTGGGATATTTTGCAGCCTACACCGACAAGAAAGAATTGCTTTCTTCCTAACTCTCCATACACCATAGGCATGTCGGCTTTTTCTGCATTGGTAAGTCCCATTGTCCACTCACGATCTACTGTTTGGACTGTAACACACTAACTGATTAACAGGTCGCAATGCACTCAAGGAACACACATGCACACTGTTAGCAAACATAGCAACAAAGTACCCAGTAACTACGCAGGTTGAAAACCACAAATAAGTATTATTACAGTCTGTTTGTTGGCTAACAATACGGGCTCCTGACTACCAATGCATCCTTTGAAAACCGCACCTCAGTAGCACTTTCGACTTCCGCAGTACTTGCGGTGCAAGTTTTAGTTGATTCACTCTGTATGTAGGTAGGTACAAATGAAAATACTTGCCAGCAACGTCGGCGAAAGCAGCCGAATCAGAGTGAATTCTATTACGAGTAAAGGGTGCTCCTCGTACAGAGAAAGGCTCGAATCGCAATCGGCTGATAGGGACGATCTGGCAGTAATTACCTCTGCACGAACTTAGGAAACATGTTCGACGCTATTAAGTCCTCCCGCGCTAAAATACTTTGCTGTGGAATGTTACATGACCTACCGAATGATGAAATTTCCTTGGTAGGAGTCGACATATCTACACCATCCACTACTCTGTGATTCACGCATAAGTGTTTGGCAGAGGGCGGAGGACACCACTTTCAAACTATAACTTTATCATACCACTGTCGGAAAGCGTGTGGGAATAATGACACCTACATTTTTCATGTGAGCATTGATTCCTCTTATTTTGTCCTGATGGCCACTGAGGCTTCATGTCACTGATCAACCTTCTGAGATGTAAACATTGTAATATTCATTGCATCTCCACGTAATGAACCTTTAGGACATTTATTTTAACGTCTGTGATAACTGACCTTTTGATGTAACTAAGTTGATTATGCTTGTTTGTAGGAAACTGTCGTCAACGGTTTCCCACTTCTGTTCTTCAACTGATACGCAGTCTTATCACTTGGGTGGTGATTCTGATGGTTGCGAATGGTATCTAAATTCATAGAGCGGACAGTGATTTCGTGAGGGGAAAAAGCTATATCTACAGGTATGGAGTTAGCTCTTAAAAGAATATCTACAGGTATGGACTTAGCTCTTAAAACTAAGTTTTACATGATATTATATATAACTGTGTCTATTGCAATATGAATTTTACGTTCTCTGTGACAGAATGGCTGTCCGAGCCCAGTAGAGCCAATCCGTGATTTTTTTCTTGTATACATGTTACTTTGCGAGAATGTAAGCTAAATATTCAAGAATATTGTTTGTTAGCATTGTATTTCTGGTATTATTTAAATATTCGTTGTGACATTGAAGATATCTAAATCTTTTCTGACCATTGTCGTATACGGCACGTCAGATAAAATTATTAATAATAAATGAATAAATTATTTAGCAGATGACAGGTGTTACGTGCCCTGATCAAAATGTATTTTTCCGTTTCAGATTGACGTAGAAGAAAGTAAGTCTAGAGTGAAGTCTTACGGTTGTCTAAAAAACTTTACTTTCGAGCTAGGATTCACTGTAGCCCAGTCTATTCCTGCTCAGCACTTCAGTGCTTTGATCAGTAAACTGAACCAAATAAAAATTGCAGAACTGCGGTTTTAGACAGAAACATAGAAATGTAAAATAAAATTGTCTATCACAACACGCACTTTTGTATATGTATGGATAGTATTTTCGTAAGTGACATAGAATATTGAAGCTTGCATGATACCACTGAGCCGTAACACAGCCCGTTTCAATGAAATTTATTTTTTCTCAGAATAGTCCATACGCAGACTCGGTCCTCGAATCTAAGAACATTATTTCTGCTCTCAACACGATTTGCTACTCATTAAAGCATTATTGTTCCGTTACTGAATGCAGTGTGCAGAAATATTAATGTACACACGTTGCATTGCTAAACTTGCTCATATACGCATTTTTACGTATCAAAATTGTTCTGAGATTCCTCTGTCTCCTAATTTTCTCTCATCTACTTACTCAATTTTCTTAGTAACTGTTTAAGTCGCTCTATGTCTTACGAGTATTTCATAAAATTGTAAGTTCTGGTCATAAGTCCTTTAGCATGTTATCATGTACATCTGTGTTTCACTGCATTAAATAAATAATAACACCGAACGAACCATTAGTTACCTGTAGGAGGCATCACGCTAGTACCGTGTAATCTCCTCTAGCCTACGTAATGGCCTCAGTTCAGGAACAAAGACAGTACACAAGTTTCTCCAGGTATGCCATATCCTTCTCGAGCCACTTATCTGTGATTACATCCCACAAAGCTACCAAATAGCGGGGATGATGGATGCTATGGGATTAAGACTGGGTGATTTAGTGGATCGCTTGAGTTCAGATAGGGCACATGAGTGGTCGCCAAACCAGGAGTATGATAGTGCTGCCTGTAACATGACAGTTGCCATCTTTCAAGAGGGGAGTGAGTATCTGCAGCATGCTCCTCATGAAGCTGTAGACGAAACGGTAGCACTTGGTGAGCAAGAATGTTGAAATAAACACCATGTTTCACGTTTTGAAAGAAATTTCCGTCATTTGACTTTTGATTGTTCACTTATTTTGCACAATCATGATTTCGGCTCTGTAGCCATTCTCAAATACGTGTTGAAATGTTAAAATATTTCTTACCTGTCTGTGACATAACATCGTCGAAAGGTACATAATATGGCTGACAATGTGCACAATGAGAAAATATTAACATACAGTATGGCGTATTTAACAGCTAATGTATTCCTGTGGCCCTCACTCATCACTTCTGCTCTGCGTCCGGCCTTCACCCAATCATCCAAACAATGCGAATTAAACGCTTCATTGGGCTTGCAGCACACTTAACTCCTTACACCATTAGAAAAGAGGTGAAATCGCAACTTATCGGGCCACATTACACTAATCCAATCAGCTATCGTCAAATTTCTGCGTCGTTTGGTACATAGAATTCGCACTGCTTTGTGTGCCGTGTCGGCAATAGACGTTTACGAGGTACCTGACTTCAGATGACCATTGCATGCTGTTTTCTCCGCAGCGCTCACTCGTAAACTAGTTGAAATGGACCTGCATTCACTGACAGCAGAAACTTCGTGTTGGGTTTCAAACCGATTGTCACTGACAAAGGCGTCGCCTCAGTCTCCGATCCCTGTCAGGATATTTTAATGACCGTTGTCATTGCGCCGTCTTAGATGGCTGCTAGTGGTGAAGACACCTTGGTATATCTGCGTTGATCCACCAGTTATATTCATGGTATACCGATGGTCACGTCCAAACACGATAGCTCTTTTCTGCCATTCTGTCACGTTTCGAACAATCAACTGATAAATGCATAGCAGTTCACGGTAATGACTTACGTCAACGATTGAGGAGTTACATGACCACCTTTTCTACACAATTTACAGATCTTCGAAGGAGACAGTGTGTTCCTTTAAGAGCAATGCTAATATTCTGTAAGGTGAACTTAGTATGAAATTAAAGCCTGGCATCCGTAAGAAACTGTGTGTGGTTTAAACGTTTTTGCACCTGTAAGTGATTCAATCTTTGTAAAGCCGGCCGGAGTGGCCGAGCGGGTCTAGGCGCTAAAGTCTGGAACCGCGCGCCCGCTACGGCCGCAGGTTCGAATCCTGCCTCGGGCATGGATGTGTGTGATGTCCTTAGGTTAGTTAGGTTTAAGTAGTTCTAAGTTCTAGGGGACTGATGACCTCAGAAGTTAAGTCCCATAGTGCTCAGAGCCATTTGAACCATTTGCATCTTTGTAAACGTGCAACTTTATCTACGAAGGTGAGCAGGAAAGTAGTGCATCTGATTTGTTATGTGAAAACTCCTAAAGTTTTATAAGGAAAGCAAACGTTATTAACATTCTACACCTTTATTCTACATGTCTACATTTTTATTTCTCAACATAGTCACCCTGCCGACGAACACATTTATTCCAACTAGAGACCAATTTGTTAATACCGTCACTGTAGAATGTTTGACTTCGTCGACGGAGTCAAAACAATACCTCTGCTTGTACCGCCTCGTCACTATAAAATGTTAATTCCTCGGAGGTCTTCTTTAAGTTTTGGGGACGGATGAAAAACAGATGGGGCCAAGTCGGGAATATGTGGAGGACGTTCGATGACGGTGAACCTAAGGCGTCGAATTTTTGCAGACGTCACAGTGCTCCAGAATGAGATTTTCGGTCTGCAGCGGAGTGTGCGCTGATATGAAACTTCCTGGCAGATTAAAACTGTGTGCCGGACCGAGACTCGAACTCGAGACCTTTGCCTTTCGCGGGCAAGTGCTCTACCAACTGAGCTACCCAAGGTACTGGCAGACGTGAAGCTGTGAGGACGGGGCGTGAGTCGTGCTTCGGTAGCTCAGATGGTAGAGCACTTGCCTGCGAAAGGCAAAGGTCCCGAGTTCGAGTCTCGGTCGGGCACACAGTTTTAATCTGCCAGGAAGTTTCATATCAGCGCACACTCCGCTGCAGAGTGAAAATCTCATTCTGGAAACATCCCCCAGGCTGTGGCTAAGCCATGTCTCCGCAATATCCTTTCTTTCAGGAGTGCTAGTTCTGCAAGTTTCGCAGGAGAGCTTCTGTTAAGTTTGGAAGGTAGGAGACGAGGTACGGGCAGAAGTGAAGCTGTGAGGACGGGGCGTGAGTCGTACTTCGGTAGCTCAGTTGGTAGAGCACTTGCCCGCGAAAGGCAGTCTCGAGTTCGAGTCTCGGTCCGGCACACAGTTATAATCTGCCAGGAAGTTTTCGTCACAGTGCTCGTGCGTGGTCTGGCATTGTCATGCTGAAGGAAAGGGTGCTCCATGTATGGACTAACTCTTCGATTCCTAAAGTCGACTTCAGCACCCTCTTTCTCAAGTACCAATACAGGGTGAAAAGTATTTAAACCGACAAACTCTGGGAGGTTGTAGAGGACATCAAAACAAATATTTTTCCCTAATGTCATTTTTTCCTATGAGGAGTATTTAAACCGGTAGAGGAAGATTTCTCTGGCGGCAACTTAATTAAACCAAAAACACTTTTCCATTTTTTATGACCAAGAGACGATACATTAACACAAGCCAATTTCAATTATAGTAGATTTTCAAAAATGCCTCCATTGACACGTAAACAAATGTTACACCGTCGGGTCATGCTCTGTCTGACACGGGCAAAAACCCCAAGAGTATCCTGAATTGTTCCTGCTGCTGCTACTATCTGGGCAACCAAATCCTCTTCTGATGCAACAGGAGTTGCGTAAACAAGGTTGCGCATCTCTCCCCACACAAAAAAGTCCAGAGGGGACATATCTGGGGATCGAGCAGGCCACGGTACAGGACCACCTCTGCCAACCCACGTTTCTGGGAACCGTCGGTCCAGGAATCGACGCACACGACGACTGAAATGTGCCGGCTCCCCGTCATCTTGGAACCACATGCGTTGTCTTGTAGGGAGCGGGACGTCTTCCAGCAATTCTGGCAACGCTCTGGCGAGAAAATTGTAATAGTGCCTTCCATTTAATGGCCTAGGCAGCAGATACGGCCCAATTAAACAGTCCCCAACAACCCCGACCCACACATTAACGAAGAACCGCACTTGATGAGCGCTAGTAACTGTGGCATGTGGGTTATCCTCACCCCAAACGTGCGAATTGTGCATGTTGAAGACTCCATCACATCCGAACATTGCTTCATCGGTAAACAACACAGAGGATGGAAATGTAGGATGCATTTCACACTGTTCCAGGTACCACTGCGAAAACTGTGCTCTGGGTGGATAATCAACTGGTTCCAGGTTGTGGACACGCTGTAAGTGAAATGGACGTAACACTTGCTCTCGAAGGACTGTTCTTACATTCGTTTGATTCGTCCCCATGTTACGTGTAACTGCACGAGTGCTGATTGAAGGATCCCGCTCCACATGCTACAAGACAGCTTCCTCAAATTGTAGCGTTCTTGCCGTGCTACGGCGTCCCTGTCCAGGTAATCTGCTAAATGACCCGGTCTCACACAGACGTTGGTACACAGCAGGAAAGGTCGTATGATGCGGGATACGGCGATTAGGATATTGTTGTTGATAAACCCGCTATGCAGCTCGTCCGTTGTGGTGCACTACGTAGTATGCACCAACCATATCAGTGTACTCACTCCAGGTGTATCGCTCCTTTAGTAAACAGAGACAATGCACTACTACTTTGGTGGACAGCAGTTGCCTACAAATGAAGAGCGCAATACGCCCTCTAACAACTGAAGATAGTAATACGGCCCCTAACAACTGAAGATCATAATACGGCCTCCACCGGTTTAAATAATCCTCATATGAAAAAATGACATTAGCGAAAAATATTTGTTTTGATGTCCCCTACAACCTCCCAGAGTTTGTCGGTTAAAATACTTTTCACCCTGTATAGTCGCGTTTCCCACCGCCATGTTACACGGTACAATGAAAAATAAATATGTAGAATGTTAAAGATGTTTGTTTTATTTAAATAGCCTTAAGAGTTTATACATAAAAAAATCGGGGCTCTACTTCTCAGCACGCCCTCGTACTATGATGTAAAAAATTATAGAAGAACAACTGTCTCCTTTAGTCTTAACCCCCTTGGATTGCAACTTGACACAGAGCAGGAATTACGCACATCCATAGTGTGTATAATTTACGTTCTGATAATATAAGTCGACCAATATTGTTCACACATCCCATAAATTTGGGATCACTATCCATTCAACAATTTTCATAACATCGTACACAGTTATTCATTACTCCGTGGAACGGTTTTTGTCATAGGAATATGTAGCTCATACTCTTGAGTAGATGCATTAGAGACTTCTGCTTTGTTGAAGTGAGGAGCGCTCCTTTCGCCGCGCTGAGTGAACTAGTTGTACTTGCCACTTGACTGGAATGTCGCCCGAGCTTTAGCTGTACGTCGCCGCGAGAACAGAATCTGCAACACCCAATATCGTGGCAGACGCATGACACGTTACCTCGTACAGTGTCCACGTTTTTCGCATACCACCATGCCGAGGAAATTCCAAAAGTACATTGATTCGGCAAATCCACCACTGCTATAATCAAATGACGCAGACAACGAAGTATTGCAGACAGGGATCGATGTCAACTGTTGCGGATTTGAAAAGCGGATCGACCGGAACTGGGAAACAACTGGCTAAGATCCATAACATGCGGAACCCTCATTTACAGTGGGATACTGAAGTCAGTGACACGTTCTCCACCAAAAGATATACATCTGTTTATCGCACACCACAGGACATACAGATTAACGTGGTTCCAGGACACAACTGTTGGAGGCTCGCAGCATGAAGGAGTCACCTGCATTGGTGACTGGTGGTAGACGCTTCATCATACAAGTGTGCGGGTGTGAGAATGTTAAAAACGAAATGAACCAATGCATACTATCTCGCCAAAAGGGCACCGTCCTTGTAGGTAGTGAGAGTATTCTGGCGCAGGTGAAGCGTGATTAAATATGGTTGTTGATATGGGGGCTATTCGGGAGGTATGTCCCGATCGTTTGCGAAATGGAAACCACAGTGAAAATCCGATGACGTTTTGCGTAGATGAGTTGGACAGTGTCTCTAGGATGCCTATCGATCGCGTCACAACGCTCTTTCCGGTTCTGAGAGTGCGCACGTAAAGACGCCTAGAAAATAGTGTCTCCCGCCAAGTATCAGTGCTTGTGAGAGATTTAATGCATCGCACACAACGTAACTGACATGCATTTCTTCCTTCATGACAATTCTCGGCTGCACACTACAGGTGCAGTGGGGACGCTCTCGAAGCGTTTTCGATGGGAAGTGTTCCATCACCCACCACACAGCCCGGACTTGGCTCCCTTTGACTTTTATTTCTGCTCACACGAACCGCTGGCTATGAAGTCAACATTTTGGTACAAATAACGAGGTGCAGATCAGCGTAGAGAATTGACAGAAGACGTAGGTGGCTTCCTTCTGTGACGAGGGTGTTGGAAAGTAAAATGGTATGACAAATGTCTCAGTCGCAACGGCGACTATGTAGAGAAGTACCTGGAAGGTGTAGTTCATTGTTTCAAATAAAACATTTTTGATTTTCACTGAGGTTTCTATTTCACAACCGATCGGATCTTACTTTCGGAATAGCCCTCATACATTTGGCACGATCTCTCGCCGGTGAACGATAATGGAAGCTACTACCCAATCACGTGAATCCATTTGTTGGTATATGCACCCAACAGGCGATCTGTATCGTCAGCAAGGCAGCGCATCAGCCTGTTATTCACAAATTGTGTCAGCAATGTGTAATGTACTTTGCAATGGCATGAGGATGGTTATGTAGCCACAGCGGTTATATGACCTCCATTCTATCGGCACTTGCAGTACGTTACCGATCGAGCTCTGCACAGTACTGAACAGTATCAGTCCGTGTTCCCAGAAGGGCAGCTGGTGCTTACAGATCAGAATGACTCCCCAACGCTTTACTTTTCTCATGATTTCCCTTCAACGACTTATCTCCGCTGTCAGTCTGCATGGAATTCTGTGGATTCACACTGGCGATTATTGGATGGCCGTACAGCTTTTACACATTCTTCTGGATTCCAGACACAGTATTAATTAAATTAATAGTACTCCAGACCAGAAAAAATTTAGAGTATTTTGTAACATTCATTCTAAATGAAACTTATTCCACAAGCACCTCAAATACTAGACCCATGAAATATTTTGTCCTTATTTGTCACTGTCACATATTAGACATACCTCATATGGGTAGCCGACTGACGACTGTTTCTTCCAGCGTTTTACACTGTTTAGTGCTGTAACTGTTTCAGGAGTGAACATCATTGTATTGGCAAGCTAACCGAGTGAACTCGAAAAAATAACTCAAATTTTCCATGACTATAGTTGCCTTCATCGACAATACATAAACTACTGTCCACAGCATTGGTTCCTAACCTTTCTGAGATCATTACCCTTTAGGGTGTCAAAAAATAACACACCTTACATTGAATTCCTGAAACAATTCCGGGTAAATCGATATGTCACACAACATAGTTATCTGCAAATGTACGAATTATTAATAGACATAGCAAATAAACAAGCCAGTATTTTGTGAATATAAACCACTTTCACTCACGCTAGTAACTGCATGCAAGTAATTTCCCAAACCTGAGCTACGAGATGCATTTCTGAGGAAAGGAAAATTTTACGACGGCAATGCCCATCACAATGTTACGTCGAAACTCACACAGTGGAACATCTAGCAGACACAATCAGATGCCAGAGGTACAGTGCAGGTCGTCGGCAAAAGCTGCCCTTGTCCCTGCTTTTAACGGAGATCCTTTGGAAAGCCTTTCTACAGGAACACAGCTGGAGATGGCGGATAAACGTCTGGAGAAACCCAACTCAAAACATTGTTGACTGACTGAACCCACCGGTTCTAGTGGGTAGAGTTATATAAAGTACGGACGCTCTGATTGTCCAGAAAGAAAACGTGTGGCCACCAGATTTGATATAGGCAAATGTAGACACAGAATTTCGCTCTTTCTCCTGCAGCAAATTGCGTCAAGTGTTTGTGCAAGGCGACTCGCGCTGCGCTGAGACGATTGCAAGAGTCATTCTGTGAATACTTGTTCACAAGATCGTCTTAAGTCGGAGAGAGTTAAACTGCAAAGTCTCCTAGTACGGAGAATCGCTCCGAGCACTGTCAGCTAATGCTTGCAAGCGATTTGAGGGAAACGACGTACGCGCTCTTCCAACCAAATAGCGTGTACCATGCCAATTAACTTATCTAAGAACAATTAGGAGTCTCAGCTTCACCAAAGATGTAGGAAATGTATCAGATTGGTGTTTAACAGTCAAGAGAGATTTAGAACAGATTCTCAGGTTCACAGCTCGCCCCGACAGCCGTCCCTGCCACCAACGACGAAAGGTAAACGCAAGTGCTCGCACTATGCCAGCAAGTGATACTCAGTTGACATTCAGAGCTGCGGTCATCTCCATCTCTTCTAATTCCTTATTTTTTTATCAACCATGACCTGGAGTTAAACATATTCGTGATTGTGGGTTTAATTGAAGCAGAAATGCGAGATATCCGATTTAACAAAAAGAATTGATCAGCCACTGTAGAGTGCTTTATACTCTTAAGTTATGGAATTGTTTTAATTGTGTACTTCTTTCTCATTGACCTTTACCGACCCCCATCCGTTTTTGGGTATTTTCATTGTGCATTTTAGCTTAATTGATATCTCTGGCCTCAATTGTATTTAATTTGCTCGTATTTTATCGACCTCTAGGCATGGTCATCAACAATCTTACTATTAAAGAACTTTAGAACAGTTAGGAATTTCGCTTCACAGTTGTCAACACCCCATATCAATATTTTACCATCCTGTACGTATTATAATATGTCATGAAGTCGTACTTAGACTAAAAATAAACCTTAATAACGAAAATCTAAGATTTTCATTTTTTGCTAACATATAATTACGCCTGAATCCATATACTAATTTCGGTTAGCGATAACATTTCCTTTACAGGGAGTGTAGTGGAACTGACATCGAGATCATTGTCTGATTACATCACTGTCCATACTGCTGCACTCTTCTGACCGCTGCATGGTGAGCTGGTGTCTTATTACCTTGCAGGCTGTAGGTTCAACACAAATTCCTAAAACACTCACAGAGCGTCCTTGCGCAACTGTAGTAGGAAGATAGATCGGAATCCATCTCACACATGTTACATAATGGCGACCCCACCATGGTGGTAAAATACCATGGAAAGGTGGTCAACTATATGTAATCAGTAGGGCACAAAAATATACTCTTAAAAATTTTCATATTAAATTTTTGTGTTGTATCTACCAATGGTAAATATTAGTGGCTACCTACAAGTCAGTAGGGAGACAGAGACATCCAATGCACTGAGAGACGTACGCAGTACCCCCATAGTATAGTCTACAGGTCTGAAAAGTCATTTTAATGAGTTTTACTGTCGTAGATACAGATATTAGCTAATACCCTTCCTACTCCTTCATCTAAATTAGCTCCTTACTATTCTTCAGAAAAGAAAATAACTTTATTTGAACACTTTGTTTTTCAGAATTAATGGAGATAAACGATACTTATATCTGTAGGTGTTTTTTAAACAAGAAACTCATGAGTCAATGATACAACTGGTATTGCTTATTCCTAACAACCTTTTTTATAGGATGATGAGACAATTCTCAGTGCATTGTGAGTATTACCTACAACTCCTCAAACGAAAAGCTAAGTATCCAAATTGAAGGCAGACACTTATTACAGATCATGTTACCTCTGCGCCACTCCTCTTCATAGCAACACTTGCTCCAGATATACCCAGCACCCCATTTAAAATCAACGAAATTAATATGTGTGCACTACATATAGGCCTATTTTCATAAATCACTAAACTGCTGGGATTCTTACTTCTGAACTGGTAGAAACTGGAAGATTCGAGGCTGCCAATGCTTTGTGTCTTGCCACTTCCATTAAGAATAATATACACTGTAGATTCAACACCAGTGTATTGGCAGTTACGTAGTTAGAGATGTATTGTCAGCTCGGGTATGGTTGCGAATTGGATAATGAAGCAATTTATGGTCTATTGCGGGACTACCTACAGTTCTTAGAAGGCATTTTAATGAGACATTTAAGCATACGTGATTTATGCTTCTCAGTTTTACTGCCATAGAGGCATGGATACAGAAGTACAAAGTATGTGTCTGGTGCGTAGATACGTAAGATGTTCATACATCCGTCTCAAAAGCCGTAACGTCCTCCACATTGTTTCACACGTTAATGATAGTACTTTAAAAAAATGTTATTATTGGTAAATTTTGTTCAAACATGGTTCAAATGGCTCTGAGCACTATGGAACTTAACTTCTGAGGTCATCAGTCCCCTAGAACTTAGAACTACTTAAACCTAACTAACCTAAAGACATCACACACATCCATGCCCAAGGCAGGATTCGAACCTGCGACCGTAGCGGTCGCGCGGTTCCAGACTGTAGCGTCGCGCGGTTCCAGACTGTAGCGCCTAGAACCGCTCAGCCACTCCGGCCGGCGGTAACTTTTGTAACCAGTATTACAGTCTTACGTAATATTGATAATGGCAACAACTACTTAAAAATAATTTTGTTTCATGACCGAAACAAACTTGAAACCACTAGTTTTTACCCCTCAGAATATTACATTTTACCACTCAGGGGATGATGAACCTCATACTAGTAAGTACTGGTTGACAGGACATGCTAACCTCTACTGTAAAACAAGCAGTGAGTGGAAACCAATTATTAAAAGCGGAAAAATTGAGAAACATCAAAGTAAAACCAGGTTTTTACGTCTTTTAATCTCTGTTAACAACAGAGGAAATAGCAGTTGACTTCCGGACACATAAACAACAGGCAAAGATGTTGTAATTATATTGTACGCTAATTTTATAAAGAGATACATTTTTAATCAGTAAATGTTGAGAGATATTACGTATCTGACATTTGAAAACTGATCACTGAATATGCTTCATAAATTATGGCTAAATACTCTAAAAATCTCAGACTGATTAAGACGGAAAAACCTATAATCATTGATATATAACAGCTGCAGCGGAAGATGACCATGCAGACAAACACATTACAGGGTGGAAAATTTATGGGATTTGGAAATAGTTCTGGCGTTCTTGTTGCCATCCATCGGACCAGTCATTTCACTACTGTGACTATCAAGGAACCGGCTCATAACGATACATTGTCTTTTTGTGGAACACAGTGCTAAATCCTACAGCTCTTCGTTTTAAATGCCTTCCTCGTCACCACGAAAACACATCCGATTATTGGCTGGAAGGAGATAATGGACTGTAACATTTTAGATCAAATGGATAGAGTCCTCTCGAAAAATAAATATAGATCCATCCAGTCTATAGCAAGGGTCACAAGAGGGACGAGCCGAGCTATCGACAATACCGCTGCCATTAAATTCACATAGAATTATAGAACGCGTACACCATCTGATAAAAATATCCAGACACACCTATGTAATGCGGAATTGACCACAAGATATAACGAGAGGCGAACCCGCCAGTAAGAAAGGAGGCGGGGAGTATTGTGCTGTCAGCAGTGAAGCAGTAACAGTGGAACAGGTCGACCAGGAGAGCTCAGTGACATCGAAAGGGGACTAGTCAGTGGATGTAAGCTGAGTAACAAATCCATCAAGGACATTTCACCCCTTATAAAGCCACCCAATTCATTCTTGGTAATGTGATTGTCATGTGGAAACGTTATGGACCATGTTGTTGTTGTGGTCTTCAGTCCTGAGACTGGTTTGATGCAGCTCTCCATGCTACTCTATCCTGCGCAACCTTCTTCATCTCCTAGTACTTGCTGCAACCTACATCCTTCTGAATCTGTTTAGTGTATTCATCTCTTAGTTTCCCTCTACGATTTTTACCCTCCACACTGCCCTCCAATACTAAATTAGTGATCCCTTGATGCCTCAGAACATGTCCTACCAACCGATCCCTTCTTTTAGGCAAGTTGTGCCACATATTTCTGTTCTCCCCAATTCTATTCAATACCTCCTCATTAGTTATGTGATCTACCCATCTAATCTTCAGCATTCTTCTGTAGCACCACATTTCAAAAGCTTCTATTCTCTTCTTGTCCGAACTATTTTTCGTCCATGTTTTACTTCCATACATAGCTACACTCCATACAAATACTTCCAGAAACGACTTCCTGACACTTAAATCAATACTCGATGTTAGCAAATTTCTCTTCTTCAGAAACGCTTTCCTTGTCATTGCCAGTCTACATTTTATATCCTCTCTGCTTCGACCATCGTCAGTTATTTTGCTCCCCAAATAGCAAAACTCCTTTACTACTTTAAGTGTCTCATTTCCTAATCTATTTCCCTCAGTATCACCCGATTTAATTCGACTACATTCCATTATCCTCGTTTTGCTTTTGTTGATGTTCATCTTATATCCTCCTTTCAGGACACTGGCCGTTTCGTTCAACTGCTCTTCCAAGTCCTTTGCTGTCTCTGACAGAATTACAATGTCATCGGCGAACCTCAAAGTTTTTATTTCTTCTCCATGGATTTTAATACCTAATCCGAATTTTTCTTTTGTTTCGTTTACTGCTTGCTCAATATACAGATTGAATAACATCGGGGAGAGGCTACAACCCTGTCTCACTCCCTTCCCAACCACTGCTTCCCTTTCATGCCCCTCGAATCTAATGGACCAAGCAGAGTTAAACCGAGACCAGGCAGACCTCATGTATTGACAGACAGGCACTGTTGAGCATTGCGGAGAGTTGATGTAAAAAATTGCGTGAAATCAGAGGATGGAATTACTCGTGACTTCTAATGAGTTACCATCAATCCAGCAAACACAATGTCTGTGCTTAGGGAGTTAAAATTAATGGATTAAAATGGTAAAGCAGCCCCTCATAAGCTACACATTTCTGTAGCCAACGCTAAGCAACGTTTGCGGTGAAGCAAAGAGCGACGCCACTGGACAGAGGACGATTGGAAGTGAGTAATTCTCAGCGACGAATCACGCTTAGCCTGTGGCAATCCGACGGAAGGGTTTGAGTTTGGCGATTCCTTGGAGAATGTAGCTTTCCATCATGTGCAGTGCTAAAAGTGAAGTGCGAAGGAGGTGTTGTTACAGTATGGATGCTTTTTTTCGTGGTCTGGATGTGGTTTTCTCATTGCACTTAAGAAAACGCTAAATGGAAAGGGTAGAAACACATTTTGCAGCATCGCGTACCGCGCACTGTAGAGGAAAATTTGGAAAAAGCTGAATGTGTTATCTGCATGACAATGCACCCTGTCATAAAGCAACATATGTGAGGCAACGGTACGTGGTCAGTAACTTCCTTGACATAGACTACCCTCCCCAAAGCCCCTCGTGAACCCAGTGGAACACCTTTGAAAAGAGTTAGAACGTCAAATCCGCTACAGACACCAGCATCCAACATCACTGCCTCTTTGGTTACCTTTCTGAAAGTGCCCCCAGTAGAGTTCAAGCCATCATAAAGGCAAATTGATCAGATAGGGTACTGAGCTCGCTCTTGATGACATTTCTGGAAAACGAACATACTCATTTAACAGTCAACATTGTTTCTGCATGCATCGATAGTATGAATCCCAGCTTCCTCTGTTTTTTGGTGTAATCCAGAAGATAGTTAACAGCGCAGCTAAGGTTGACATATTTTTGCCTATTTTTATTTGACACATTTCAGCTACGTGGCCCAGCAAACAAAATATGTGCATACTGAATATCCAAAGACGTTTGCGATCGGATCGAAGACTTTCAGACTGACATTTCTCAATATGTCTTTCCTAATGGGGAGGCGTTGATAGGAGCGAAGCTAGAATCTGTCGTAAAACAAGGCCGCTGCTGTTTAAGATATAAGGAACATTCATATCCAAACGATACAGATGGAAGAAAAGTAAGTAAGCTGTTCAGTATTTCAAAATTAATCGTCATTAATTTCGGTTCATTTATCCAATTAGAAAATGGAAACGCCGTGTGCCTAGTGCCTACCGTAGGGTAGACCGTTCGCCTCGTACGAAGTCTTCCGAGTTAATGCCACCTAGGCGACTTGCGTGTCGTTGGGGATGAAATGATGATGATTAGGACAACACAACACCCAGTCCCTGAGCGGAGAAAATCTCCGACCCAGCCGGGAATCGAACCCGGGCCGTTAGGTATGACATTCCGTCGCGCTGACCACTCAGCTACCAGGCGCGGACATTTATCCAATTGTGAGACAGTACGGTCAGTGTCTTCTTGAAAAAGTTCTTGCGGTTGCTTACGACATCATGATTGACCCAGGCGTGCACATCTTCGTCCGAAACAAATCGTCTGCCACCATTGTCTTTCTTCAGGACTCCAGAAACAACCCTGGCAAAATGTGAGCAACATTATCCTCCAACAGAATTATGCTGTCCGTCAACATTCCTTGGTATTTGGACTTCTTAGTGCACTTCAGTTGTTACAAAGTGTCTCTGTGCTGTTGCGTGTTAATTGTGGCTCTTTGTTCCAGAAAGTCAATGAGTAACAGCTCCTTGCATTCAAAGAAAAAGGTCGTCATGACGTTCGGGAGCCGGCATGCCTGTTGAGCTAATGAAAGGGTCCGAGTGTGGCATAGACCCCACGAAGCCTTGTATCTTAGGTGTCAACAAGCTGGTGGTGGGCCTATAACGGTTTGGGCTGTGTTTACATGGAACGAACTAGACCCTCCAGTCGACTGAACGGATCATTGAATAAAAATGGTTATTTACGGCTGCTTGGAGATCATTTGCAGCCATTCATGGACTTCATGTTCCCAAACAATTACGGAATTTATATGGACGACAATGCGCCATGTCACATGGTCACAATTGTTCGTGATTGGTTTGAAGAGCATTTTGGACATTTAGATTGAATGATTTGGCCACCCAGATCTTCCGACATGAATCCAGTCGAATATTTACGGTACATAAACGAGAGGTCAGTTCGTGCAGAAAATCTTGCACCGGCAACGCTTTCGCAATTATGGACAGCTATAGAGGCAGCGTGACGTGTGCACAAGGAGGTTTTTGAGGTAATCCCCCCCCCCCCTCCGCCTTCCTTCCTTCTCCCGCCTCATAGGATCATAGACGAAATGCCTGTCGAAATCTAAGAATCATCAGCCACATTATTCTCAGAGAATGCTCGTCCTCAAAGAATAGAAACAGAAAGTGTTCATAAGATACCATAAACCTGCAGGAGCATCTTTGCCAAGGTCCCAGAATTAGTAACCCTTATTAAAGGAAATTATGCCCAAATAGCTTTAGGAACAGAAAGTTGGTTGCAACCGTAAGTGAATAACAATGAAACTCTAAATTGGGACTGGAATATTTATTTTAAGTGTAGGTTACACGCCAACAGTCGCCGCGATTTTATTGTTGTAAGGAATACCATAATATTTACTGCAGTCATCATGGATTCCGAACGTGTATTAATCTGGGTGAAGTTAAGCATCAAAGGTGGGTCAAAAATGTTAAGCAGATGCTCTTGTAGACCGCCTGCCTCAGGTAGGCGTTTGAGGGAGACCGTGCAGAATTTTGTGAACACGTTTCGTGATCATGCTATTATAATAGGGAGTGACTTCTACCTGCCACGTACAGAGTGGGAGAGTCATGCGGTCAAAACTGTTGTTGTGAGAGACAGGGATTCGTGTGACATTATTTTGAGTGTGTTTCCCAAAAAGTAATTTGAGAAGATAGTGAACCAACTCGTGAAGGTAACGTCGTAGACATCCTGGAAACAAATAGACCTGAACTTTCCGAATTAGTTAACGTGGAAGAGGGTATCAATGATCCCTAGGCAGTGACAGCATCTACGACTACGTGTTTTACAAGGAATCTTAAGGAAATTAGGCAAATATTTTTACTTAACAGGAGTGACAGGACAGTAATTGCTATCTGGATAGTCAACATGAAATATTCAGTGCTGAGGACGAAACTGTAGAGCACAAATGGGAAAAAATGAAATCATCCTTCAATATGCCTTAGACAAGTGTGTTTCGAGCAGGGTTGTAAGGGATGGGAAAGATCCGCCGTGATTTACTAACCGTGTTAGAAAACAGGTACGCAAACAAAGAGAGATTCATAAGAAATTCAAGAAAAGTCAAAACCTAATGGACAAAGAAGAGCTGTACGAAGCGAAAATATGCGCAAGGAGAGCAATGACAGAAGCTTTAAATGACTTAAACTAAGATTTTGCTAACCGATCTGACTAAAAACTGTGAGACGTTTTGGTCATATACAGGGTGGTCCATTGATTGTGACCGGGCCAAATATCTCACGAAATAAGCGTCAAACGAAAAAACTACAAAGAATGAAACTTGTCTAGCTTGAAGGGAGAAACCAGGTGGCGCTATAGTTGGCCCGGTAGATGGTGCTGCCAGGTCAAACGGATATCAGCTGCGTTTTTTAAATAGGAACCCCCATTTTTATTACGTATTCGTGTAGTGCGTAAAAATATGAATGTTTTAGTTGGACCACTTTTTTCGCTTTGTGATAGATGGCGCTGTAATAGTCACAAACGTACGGCTCACAATTTTAGACGAACAGTTGGTAACAGGTAGGTTTCTTAAATTCAAATACAGAACGTAGGTACGTTTGAACATTTTATTTCGGTTCTTCCAATGTGATACATATACATTTGTGCACTTATCATTCCTGAGAACGCATGCTGTTACAGCGTGATTACCTGTAAATTAACATCGAGTATAGATTTAAGAGTCAGGAAGTCGTTTCTGAAAGTATTTGTTTGGAATGTAGCCATGTATGGAAGTAAAACATGGACGATAAATAGTTTGGACAAGAAGAGAATAGAAGCTTTTGAAATGTGGTGCTACAGAAGAACGCTGAAGATAAGATGGGTATATCACATAACTAATGAGGAGGTATTGAATAGAATTGAGGAGGAGTTTGTGGCACAACTTGACTAGAAGAAGGGATGGGTTGGTAGGACAAGTTCTGAGGCATCAAGGGATAACCAATTTAGTATTGGAGGGCAGCATGGAGGGTAAAAATCGTAGTGGGAGGTCAAGAGTTGAATACACTAAGCAAATTCAGAAGGATGTAGGCTGCAGTACGTACTGGGAGATGAAGCAGCTTGCACAGGATAGAGTAGCATGGAGAGCTGCATCAAACCAGTCTCAGGACTGAAGACCACAACAACAACTGGATGCCCTGTTCGAAGATTCAGTTTTTCATCTTGGTAAATCCCTATATATTGCGATACTGTTTTATGCATTTATTTATCCTGGCAACACTATATTCCTAGAGACAGAATTGTAAAATAGTAAACCAATCATCTGCTCCATAATTGGCGTTGTGTGGGTGCCTCTTTAAGTCGACGGTGCGTGCCTTCTCTCGCCCACGCACGCGTTACGCGATGCGCCTAAAGGTCCAACGAGCTTCTTGTAAACCAAAGACGTGGCTATTTTGGAATGCATCCCACAGGTCGACTCGCATGCGATCCTTCTTAAGGCATGTATTCCAATTTTGCAGCTACAGTGGCGGGTTACTGAACTCTGTCAAAAATAGGTAACAGTTATGAGAAATGGTAACCCGTGTTGGTGAGACTTCGGAAATTTTCTGATTTCCCATCTCTTAGATACTACCTCCTCCAAAGTGTCAAATTCGAATGATGATTGCAAATAGAAATTGCGCTAGTTGTCTAATGGTATCCACTCGGATAAGTACACCGAGGTGACAGATGCCGTGCGATAGCGATATGTACATATACATATGATGATAGTATCCCGTACACAAGGTATAAAAATGGTTCAAATGGTTCTGAGCACTATGGTACTTAACATCTGAGGTCATCAGTCCCCTAGACTTAGAACTACTTAAACCTAACTAGCATAAGAACATCACACACATCCATGTCCGAGGCAGGATTCGAACCTGCGCCTGTAGCAGCCGCGTCGTTCCAGACTGAAGCGCCTAGAACCGCTCGACCATCGCGGCCGGCCACAAGGTATAAAAGGCAAGTGCAATAGCGGAGGTATCTTTTATACACATGTGACTGGTGTGAAAATGTGTCCGATTTGATTATGGCCGTACGACGGCAATTAACAGACTTGGAACGTGGAATGGTAGTTGAAGTTATACCCATTCCGTTTCGGACGTCGTTAGTAAATTCAGTATTCCGAGATCCACAGTGTCAAGAGTGTGTCGAGAATACCAAATTGCAGACATTACCTCTCACAACGGACAATTCAGTGTTCGACAGCCTTCACTTAACGACCGAGAGCAGCGGCGTTTCCGTAGAGTTGTCAGTGCTAACAGGCAAGTAACACAGCGTGAAATAACCGCATAAATCAATATGGGACTACGACTGACGTATCCGATAGGACAGTACGCCCAAATTTGGCGTTAACGAATTATGGTACCAAACGACGGACGCTAGAGTCTTTGCGAACAGCATAACATCGCCTGCAGCCCCTCTTCTGGGCTCGTGACAATATCGGTTGGACCATAATTGTAAAACCGTGATCTGGTCAGATGAGTCTCGATTTCAGTCGGTAAGAGCTGATAGTAGGGTTCGAGTGTGGTGCAGAGCCCAAGAAGTCATGGACGCAAGTTGTCAACAAAGCACAGTGCAAGTTAGTGTTGGCTCCATAATGTGTGGGCTGTATTTACATGGAATAGACTGGGTCCTCTCGTCCAACTGAACCGATCATTGAATAGAAATGGTTATGTACGGCTGCTTGGAGATAATTTGCTGCCATTCATGGACTTCACGTTCCCAAACAACGATGGAACTTTTATGGAGGACAATGCGCCGTGTCACCTTGTCACCCAGATCCCCCGACGTGAATCGAGGGGTCAGATCGTGCAGAAAATCCTACACCGTAAACACTTTCTCAGTTATGGACGGCTATAGAGACATCCACGCCAAGGGGCCCGGGTTGCCGGCCGGTGTGGCCTTGCGGTTCTAGCGCTTCAGTTTGGAAGCGCGTGACCGCTACGGTCGCAGGTTCGAATCCTGCCTCGGGCATGGATGTGTGTGATGTCCTTAGGTTAGTTAGGTTTAATTAGTTCTAAGTTCTAGGCGACTGATGACCTCGCAGTTAAGTCGCATAGTGCTCAGAGCCATTTTGGGCCCGGGTTCAAAAAATGGCTCTGAGCGCTATGGGACTTAACATCTGTGGTCATCAGTCTCGTAGAACTTAGAACTACTTAAACCTAACTAACTTAAGGACATCACACACATCCATGCCCGAGGCAGGATTCGAACCTGCGACCGTAGCAGCCGCGCGGTTCCGGACTGAGCGCCTAGAACCGCTAGACCACCGCGGCCGGCGGCCCGGGTTCGATTCCCAGCTGGGTCGGAGATTTTCTCCTCTCAGGGACTGGGTGTGGAGTTGTCATCATTATCATTTCATCCTAATCATTTGAAGGCAACGGGAAACCACCACTGGAATCACTTCCCTAGACGCTCATGCGGTGGACCTCTCTGACGATCCTTCTCCCATGACCTGCCGTAAGGCAGAACACAAAATACACACATACATAGAGACATATGACTTAGTATTTCTGCAGGGGAGTTCCAGTGACTTGTTGCTGCACTACGCCGGGAAAAAAGAAAGACCGGCACGATATTAGGAGGTATTCCATGACACTTGTCGCCTCGGTGTATTACACTATAATGGTTACGCAAAGCAGCGATTGTGATCTGTACCTGTAAGTCATTTATGCATGTACTTATATCAGAACAAAGACATACAGCCAGCTGCAAGATGTCATTAGAATTATCAACTGAGAACAAAATTGGCAACGTCCTATGAACCAAGCTTGGAGGAGGAGGATGACGAAACTATAATTTTTCCAAGCGGACAACTGTGTTGTTCCCTGCCGGAAATCTTAAACACTAATCAGGTAGAAGATTCAGAAATACACGCTGCAAATAAAGCGCTATTATTCAAGGGTGCGAACGACGTGATCTGTTAGTAACAAGCGGTGCGCTGAGCACTAGCTTGCCAGATAGGGAATTGAGCTAGATACGAGCCGACTCACAGCATCGGTTTCACTATTGATTGTGTGATACATTCAATCAGCGTGAATGTGGTTTTTAGCACTTTCCCGCACAGTTTTTGGCGAATGCTCATTTGCTTTGTCACTCCACCTCAGCGAGAAAATGGAAACAGTGAAAGGAACGTTAGAGCTATGTCCCGACGACAGAAAGTAGATTAGAGAGGGAGTTCTAGTGCGGAATGACAAAGAACGAAAAACAACTTCGGCTGTGAACCATATAGGGAGTATCCGGGCATGCACTTTATGTGGTCTGGGGAAATTACATTAAATCTAAATCGGAATGGCCGGAAGAAACTGAATCCTGCTCTTAGCAACTGCCAGTCCTGCGTTTTCAACATGGTATAGTGTAGTCGGTCACAGTGAAACTGGCTAGCACACAGCGTAAGTAGCAGAACAGCAAAGAAGTAATCCAAATAATTTACATGCAGGATTTTGGAACATACGTTACACTCAAACATTATGAGGTACCTCGAGAAAAACGGTTCACTGACACTTAATAAGCCCGGATCCAAAAAAAATTGTAAATCTGAAAGGCAACTGGCTCTACTCGCAAGAAGCAATCAGATGACAGGGACTCTTAAGGTGATTCCGTACTCCTAGATTTCCAGTAGGTCTTTGACACCGTTCCGAACCATCGGGAACTAATCAAATTGCGCACTTATGAAATATCCTCTCATCTATGCATTCGTAATCGCGATTTCCTTCCACAAAAGTCACAGTATGGTAGGCCCCTTCTGTTCTTGATCTATACAGAGTATATGACTGAAAGTATTTGGAAACCTCAAAGTAATATGAAACTGACCACCAGATGTCACGAGATGTGTACCCGCCAGTATGAATGGAGGCGAAGAGTATTGTGTTGTCAGCAGAGAAGCTCAGACAGGAACATACGTCGATTAGGAGAGCTCTGTGACTTCGAACGTGGACTACTCACTGGATATTACCTCAGTAACAAATCCATGATGTGCTGTAAAGAGCGACCCAACTGGACAATGAATCACTGTAAACGAGTGATTCGGAGCGAGGAATGATGCTGTATGACGTGGCGATCCGATGGAAAGTTTGTTTTAGGAGAAAGTCTGGAGAACATTGCCTGCCATCACGTGTAGCGCCAGCAGTGAAGGACGGGGAAGGTGGTTTTACGGAACGGAGGTGTTTTTCGTGGTTATATTGTACTCCCCTTATTGCGTACACGCAAGAAAATGCTAACTGTGGAAACATACGGTCACATTTTCGAGCATTACGTACTGCATTCAGTAGAGAAACAGTTCGGAGACGGTGAGTGTTCGATCAGCACGACAATGCGTCCTATGATGAAGCAGCATCTGTGAATAAATGGTTTTCGGACATTAACATTCCTGAAATGGACTGTGCTGGCCAGTGTCTGGATCTGAACCTAATGTAACAGCTTTGGAATGAGTTAGAACGTCGACTCCGCTTCAGACCCCGGCATCCAACGTCACTGCCTTCTCTTAATTCGGCTCTTGAGATAGAATGGGCTTCCATTCCTCCAGAGACATTCACACTTCATGGAAAGTGTCTTCCCCTAAGTTCAATCCGGTGTAAAGACGAAAGGAGCAGACACCCCATATTAAAGCCCATATCAGGTCTGCGCATGCTTTTCATCAGATAAATGTAAATGTCGTGTGAGTAGGGCCTCCCGTCGGGTAGGCTATTCACCGGGTGCAAGTCTTTCGATTTGAAGCCACTTCGGCGAATTGCGCGTCGATGGGGATGAAATGGTGATTATTAGGACAACACAACACCCAGTCCATGAGCGTAGGAAATCACCGACCCAACCTGGAATTGAACCCGGGCCCTTAGGACTGACATTCTGTCGCGCTGACCACTCAGCTACCGGGGGCGGACTTTTCATCCGATGATGTAAATGAGTTAGGAAACAATATGAAATGTTTTCATAGGTTATTTGCTGATTATGTCGTTGTTTACCGTTCCTTGAAGTCGATGTGAAGAGAATCGACATCCATCCTACCCTATCAGCCGTCGAGTATTGTGACCCAGTCTGGTTAAACAGCCAACGTGCACAAAATATACATCTATTTAAATAACATCACGAGAATGATTGTCCGCCCCCGGTAGTTAAGTGGTCAGCGCGACAGAATGTCAATCCTAAGGGCCTGGGTTCGATTCCCGCCTGGTCGGAGATTTTCTCCGCTCAGGGACTAGGTGTTGTCTTGTCCTAATCACCATCATTTCATCCCCATCGAGGCGCAAGTCGCCGAAGTGGCGTCAAAACGGAATACTTGTACCCGGCGAACGGTTTAGTCGATGGGAAGCCCTAGTCATGCGACATTTACATTTATGAGAATGATTGCTTGTATAATCGTATCAACCCCTATGCAACGGCTCCTAGTACTGAGGCACATTCCGCTCCCTTAACTACGACTCATAAATGCTCTCACGAACGACTGCAAGAAGAGAAAGAATAAGAGAAATCTACCAATGCAGCCGGCCGGAGTGGCCGAGCGGTTAAAGGCGCTACAGTCTGGAACCGCACGACCGCTACGGTCGCAGGTTCGAATCCTGCCTCGGGCATGGATGTGTGTGATGTCCTTAGGTTAGTTAGGTTTAAGTAGTTCTAAGTTCTAGGGGACTTATGACCACAGCAGTTGAGTCCCATAGTGCTCAGAACCATTTGAACCATCTACCAATGCATCAAGATATTGGCGATGGCAACCACAAGCAACTCCGCTCTAGACGATCACCAATAAAAATAGCAAGACTCTCAGTGGGAAACGGGGTCAACTTCATCAACGGAGAAACTCAAGACTGGACTGGACCAAAATAATAATAATTTGACTTTTATCTTTCAAAAACTAACGGGTTTTGACCTGCTACGCAAAACATTGTCTGTGATAGTCACAATTAGAACCTTCGTGGCAGTTGCGCATCTTCTTCACACGAGTGGAGAAAGAAAGCATCCCCACTTTGTGATTTTGGAGAGCCACAGACAATCGGACTCATCACAGAAGAATATCCCACAAGATCACAAGATCGTAGCCAAGAATGCCTACTGATGGCGATCCCAGTGTCGATAAATTACATAAATACTCTAAATGTCTGTAATATTTTGCAGTACATTACAGGGTGTCGTAGGAGGGATGGTCATTATTTCGGTACATAACAGGAATGCTCATTCGGAACGAAATAGTGTAGTAAACATGGGCTCTAAACAGCGTACCTTAAGAGTTATGAGCAGTTCTTCACTTTCGGTACTGTGAAGCAATCTCTTCTGTTGCAAGCTCTTTGCTTTCCATATTTTGAGAAGTGGTTGTGTGGACCAAAATAAGAAAAAATGTCCAGTAAACATGGGCTCCAAAGTGCACACCTTAAGAACTAAGGACACTTGTTCATCCTCGCTACTGGGAAACACAAGTGCTCATATCTCTTCAGGTATGCATTTTAGAGCCGATGTTTACCGGGATTTTTGCTACGAATGATCATTCCTGTCATATCCCTTAATATTGATCATTCCTCTTGGGACAACCCATATCTCTCTCTACATTCTGTTATTACTTAGACAGAGTATTCCGAAACTATTCATTAAAATTATTACTGGAGGTAGTGAATAGCAAAATAAATACATTTAGTTATGGTACATTTAGCCCCTGACGGCAGTTTCTGAAGCTTGGCACGATTTACACAGAAGGAAGCTTAGCTTGCTAATTACAGTAGTGGCATTCACAGGAATCGCTCGAATGCGTGTATGCACGCAATTCATCGTGGGACCATCGTGCCGGTGAGAAGATTATTAGCACGTCCGCAATGGTACCAGCAGCGGCGGCAAATCTAGCAACGAGATCTTCTTCAGTTTTCACAACGGTTTCATAGACCATCTGTTTCAAATGCCCACAGAGTAAGAAATACAGACACGCGACGTTAGGTGACCTGGGTGGCCAGACCACAGAGCCACCTCGGCCGATCCATTAATTTTACGCTATAACTCACATCATTGCTGAAATAGGCTGATGCCCCATCAGGCTGGAAGTTCATCCTTTGTCTAACATTCAGAGACACTTCCTCCAGTAGTCCTGGTAGTACATGTTCGATTAAGATATATCTCCATCCATTGAGGTGGAATGGAAGAATGTATGGTCCAATCAATCTATCACCGAGAATGCCAGCCCACACATTAACCCTGAATCGCTGTTGATAAACCCGAGGACGAGTACCCCATTCCCCATCATGCGAACTATGGATATTCGAATGACAGTACACATTCCCAATCAGTGGCACCGACACAACAGCTTATGTCAGTAAAACTCACACAATATGCCCTAAAATTACAAGTTGTTTTCAGGAATCATATGTTCCTTGCCGAAATATGTTTGTTTTTATGTCCTCTACCTCCTGAAATAATTTGAACGAACAGTTTCGGAACATACCGTATATACGGAGTGTTGCAAAACGATACCGACAATCTTCGAAAGGCTGTAGAGGGTATATTGAGGAACGAATTGATAATAATCAAATAAATTATATCTTCCATAAACATATTAAGTATCAACTTTATCTGTGACAATGAATACAGTCCAAAGTAATGAATTAAATTTGTACCAAGGCCAAGATTCTAACCCAGGTCTCCTGCTCATTAGACACATGTGACAACCACTTTTTCTTTTTTTCAATGGAGTGGACTCGATCTAGCGACTTCATGGCTACACTGAGAGACGTTTACCACTTTTTTTATTCTTGCATTCCTGAAATTAACTAAAATCTACAAAAAAAAGAAGGTAATGCTACCGTCACTTTTACCCCAAATGTTTGAGAAGAATCCCAAAAGAACAGCTCCACCACTTCAGGTACTGACCACTGTCAAGGAAGACCCCCAACTTCTGTACCACCCTGGTACTGCAGCTAACATTAAAATAGCGTGAATTCAAGTTAGGGAAGGAGACGTACTAGGCTAATCCGTGCAGCTGTGTTAGCCACACTGCCAGGGAGCTCCAGAGGTTAGTGCATCTGCCTAGTGAGCAGGAGACCTTGTTACAAATTTTAGTTCATTGTTTTGGCCTATATTAATTACTATAAATTGAGAATAGGTACATGTTCCAGACAATGAGGCTACGACGTGGCGAAGTTATAGGCGCCTGTGCTTACCACTAGACCAGCACTTCAGCAAAAAACGTGACTTTGTATACTTACAGTCCGTGGGCGGAACGTCTTGCAATGTTTTTTGTTATTCAATTAACGTGAATGACTGCCACGATCGCCAGTGGAAGAGATGAAAAATGGTTCAAATGGCTCTAAGTACTATGGGACTTAACATCTGTGGTCATCAGTCCCCTAGAACTTAGAACTACTTAAACCTAACTAACCTAAGGACGTCACACACATCCATGCCCGAGGCAGGATTCGAACCTGCGACCGTAGCGGTCACGCGGTTCCAGTCTGAAGCGCCTAGAACCGCACGGCCACACCGGCCGGCGAAGAGATGAAGATACCTGCTGCGTCAACAGACCTGGTCTCCTATGACTGTGATCATCTGTTGCCTCAGTGAATGATGGTTTCGGATAGGGATTTTCTCTGGGAACTCTCTAAAATCTCCAGTGTTTTTCAGTGTACAAGAGAAAAATGAACTTCAGTGGGAAACCTGTGTCCATAAACCGTCAACGCCAAGGCAACAGAACATGACATTCATAAAAGACGAGGCCTGTCCACGCAGCAGCTAGCTCTAATTTCTCCACTGGCGATGGGGCAATCAGTCGCGATCACTAAATAAAAACCAACTTTGAGAGACGTTTTTCCTACAGTCCGTCATCGGATAGTCTTATTTGTTGCCGAGAGGGTGGCCTAGCAGCAGGCGCCAGCGCCTATCGCGTTGGCACTCTGTAGCGTCACTGGACGACATTTCTGGAAAGGGGTTTCTATCCTCAATTTACTCTCAAGACATCCTCTGCAGCCCCTCGAAGTTTGGCGGTATCGTTCTGTAACACCCCATATATGCATACGTTATAATGTTCAAAAAGCCATGCAATAAACGAAAATAAAAAAAAATTGGAAATCAACAGAAGACCATGTATAATGAGAAAAAAGTAATGAAAAATATCTTAATGTTAGGAGAAGTAGCAACTGATCCCGAGCAATAAAACTATGAGGTCCTCTACGTGCGTGCTAGAAGAATTCTGTTGAATTCCTGTTGTGTGATGTATGACACAAATTTAAAAGTTTCAGTACGTGGAAAAATCGCGCAGAAATTGTTGTAGGGAAGATAAACGATACACTGCATTTCATTGGCCAAACAGATGAAAGATACAACAAATCCTCTAAAGAAACTCTTTGCACTACACTCATCCATCCTTTTCTAGAGTATTGCTGTGCACTATGGGATTCTTTCAGAAGGGATTGACAGAACAAACGGAAGAAGTCACAAAAGAGCGGCTCGTTTTGTGATATCACGAAATAGGGAAGAGAGTGTCACAGATTTGATAAACGGTTTTGGGTCCATCACTAATACAAAGACGTTACTCAGTGCAGAAAAATCTTTTCAGGAAGTTCCTATTGACACCTTTATTCTCTGTATGCCAAAGTACATAGTGGTTATAAATAAACTTATCGTACTGGAGTCAGTGTAGACGGAAAACTATTTACTGAGCTGGTACTCAGCTTCAATGGAATGATGTGCAGACTGGGCGCTGCAGGATTTGCGTTGTTAGTAGTGTCATGACATGCTGTTAGGCGATGGTATGTATGTATGTATTGAACCGGGGACCTAGAAACGATGGAGAGGCTTCGTCCCCGCCGTAGTCCTCACAAGGGAACCTCCCCATCGCACTCCCCTCAGATTTAGTTATAAGTTGGCACAGTGGATAGGCCTTGAGAAACTGAACACAGATCAATCGAGAAAACAGGAAGACGTTGTGTAGAACTATGAAAAAAATAAGCAAAATATACAAACTGAGTAGTCCATGTGTACGATAGGCAACATCAAGGAGAGTGTGAGCTCAGAAGCGCCGTGGCCCCGTGGTTAGCGTGAGCAGCTGCGGAACGAGAAGTCCTTGGTTCAAGTCTTCCCTCGACTGAAAAGTTTAATTTTTTATTTTCAGACAATTATCAAAGTTGAGGCACTCACACGTAATCAACTTCGCTCTTCAAAATTCTAGAACATGTTCACATTTGCTTGGACATATGCAGGAAAAATTTGAAAACGTTAAAAACATATGTTTTGACAGAGCACAGGGAAAACTGTCCGGCTGTGAAACTGTTGCATTCATTTGTTGCAGTTTATGTGACAAACTCTTATGTTTTCATCACTTTTTTGGCAGTGATTATCACATCCACGGGATAGGTAGAAGAACCTTTTTACTCATTCGCCAAGTGTACAAGTTAGGTAGGTCGACAACATATTCCTGTCATGTGACGCACATGCCCTCACCAGTGTCGTATATCAGACGTGTTTTCCTGTGGAGGAATCGGTTGACCTATGACCTTGCGATCAAATGTTTTCGGTTCCCATTGGAGAGGCACGTCCTTTCGTCTACTAATCGCACGGTTTTGCGGTGCGGTCGCAAAACACAGACACTAAACTTATTACAGTGAACAGAGACGTCAATGAACGAACGGAAAGATCATAACTTTGCGAAAATAATGAAAGTAAACTTTCCACTCGAGGGAATACTTGAACCAAGAACCTCTCGCTCCGCAGCTACTCACGCTAACCACGGGACCACGGCGCTCCTAAGGTCACAGTGCACATGGACTACTCAGTTTGTACATTTTGCTTATTTTTTTCATAGTTCCACACAACTTCTTCCTGTTTTCTCGATTGCTCTGTGTTCAGTTTCTCAAGGCCTATCCACTGTGCCAGCTTATAACTAAATCTGAGGGGGGTGCGATGGGGAGGTTCTCTTGTCAGTGATACACAACGCCACAGCAGTCCACTAACCCCACCGCCGCCCCACACCGAACCAGGGACTTAACGTCTGTGGTCATCAGTCCCCTAGAACTTAGAACTACTTAAACCTAACTAACCTAAGGACATCACACACACCCATGCCCGAGGCAGGATTCGAACGTGCGACCGTAGCGGTCACGCGGTTCCAGACTGAAGCGCCTAGAACCGCACCGCTACAACGGCCGGCGGGTGTAGCTTGCTGTCCAGGTTTCGAGAGGGTTCGTTTCTGGATGAGGTATCGAATATATTGCTTCCCCCTACTTATACCACCCCAATTAGAGAGACTCGAGCGCGCACGGAGGCTTTCCGGCAGTCGTTCTTCCCGCGAACCATACGCGAGTGGAACAGGAAAGGGAGGTAATGACAGTGGCACTTAAAGTGCCCTCCGCAACACACCGTTGGGTGGCTTGCGGAGTATAAATGTAGATGTAGATGTAGATGAACTGAACGTTCCACGGACCACCGGTCGGAAAGTGCTGCGAACAATCGTGAAATTGTAGCCTTACAAACTTCCAGTCCGTCGTGGATGCAGATGGTCGCCACATTGAGCAATATTTGTAAGCTGAAACGTAAATATAGTACGCATTAACAAATGTAGAAATTAAAAAATGTGTTTCTTCCAATGATTTATTCGTTATCTGTCTTCCGAATGTCCTTAAAAATGTATCTGCGAAGTTTCTTGTCCTACGATTACTCGTTTTTGATGGGGGCCCTCTCAAGTAGCGAGAGTTTGATTGTAACCACCCTATATATTGTTGCCGGCCGGTGTGGCCGTGCGGTTCTAGGCACTTCAGTCTGTAACCGTGTGAGCGCTACGGTCGCAGGTTCGAATCCTGCCTCGGGCATGGATGTGTGTGATGTCCTTAGGTTAGTTAGGTTTAAGCAGTTCTAAGTTCTATATATTGTTATCTCTCATTACCTATAGAAATCGGGTAGCGGGAGGGGGGGGGGCGAGAGATTAAGCAACATGGCAGAATAAAGAAAATCAGAGTTCGTACGGTACGAGTTTAGTTGAAACTGTGAATGTGGTGTCTACCGCCTTATACCAAGCACTGAAGTGTGAATTATGGAGTAATCATGTGGATGCAGATGAACATGTCATTTATTAGCTTAGTGTTGTGATGATGCAAAAAAGTGTCGGATTCACAATAAGCAATGAATTTCGGACCCTACGGCGCGGTGTTAAATGAAGACGACGGGAAAGAAATTCCGCTAGAGAATAGCCGTGCAACATTAGGAGGTAGCTATCGGATCGGCTCAATGCACTTGAGTTTTGCCACAGTCTTCTTTCAGCTAGCTGTTCGATCGTGGCGGGTTCTACTGTGAGCTCACATGGCCAGCAGCAGAGAGAAGGGACTGCAGACGTATTCCCGCTGCCGACCTCAAAGGCGGCTGTGGCGCCTGCAGATGAATGAAAGGAATTAAGCCGGCCGCCGCCACTCAAAGGGGTATTATTCCCGCAGGCTGCACAAACGTGGCTCCACAAATGGAGTAATCAATTGTGACTTCTTAAAGGCTGCTTTTGTAGCGTGTTTACTGTTGGCTCGTGACACTTTTCGTCAGCTCGACTTGGATAATGTTATGTTTTTAATACAATACTCGCTCATAGCTTCGAACTACTTCAGATTTTTGCCAGTCACAACCAGTTTCAGTGTCGGGCGGTAGAAACGAAGATCTTTGCATGTAGTTATGGTACTTCAAAAACACTGCAGTTTGCTTGAAAGTCGAGAAACTGTAGCTTTCAATTCGTATTATAGATTAATTATCTGTTGCGATGACGCTGAGGGTTCGGTCAGGTATGGTGGAGTTCAAGTCCTCGTCCGGAGATCAGACTTTATGTTTTCCGTGAATTTCGAAAATGACGCACGATGCATGGTGGTATAGTTCACTTGAAAGGCCAACATCCGGTTTCCTGCCCATCCATGTTCAGTCTATAGTGTTTCTCCGTCTCTGCCAACATCGCCCTTGACATCGCGCAAAAACCATGTTTATCTTACTATATTATACTGGGTGATCAAAAAGTAAGTATAAATTTGAAACCTGAATAAATCACGGAATAATGTAGATAGAAAGGCAAAAATTAACACAAATGCTTGGAATGACATGGGGTTTAATTAGAACCAAAAAAATAAAGAAGTTCAAAAAATGCCCGACAGATGGCGCTTCATCTGATCAGAATAGCAATAATTAGCATAACAAAGTAAAACAAAGCAAAGATGATGTTCTTTACAGGAAATGTTCAAAATGTCCACCATCATTTCTCAACAATAGCTGTAGTCGAGGAATAAAGTTGTGAACAGCACTGTAAAGCATGTCCGGAGTTATGGTGAGGCATTGGCGTCGGATGTTGTCTTTCAGCATCCCTAGAGATGTCGGTAGATCACGATACACTTGCGACTTCAGGTAACCCCAAAGCCAATAATCGCACGGACTGAGGTCTGGGGACCTGGGAGGCCAAGCATGACGAAAGTGGCGGCTGAGTACACGATCATCACCAAACGACGCGCGCAAGAGATCTATCACGCGTCTAGCAATATGGGGTGAACTTTGTTTTCTTTTTTTTTTTTGTTCTAATAAAACCCCATGTCATTCCAAGCATGTGTGTCAATTTTTACCTCTCTATCTACATTATTCCGTGGTTTTCAAATTTATACTGACTTTTTGATCGCCCGGTATGTTGTCTGCAGTAAACAATGAGCGGTTTGTGGGCCACCTCGAAGTACTTGCGATGATGAACGGATTAGAGACGGAACGCAAACTCGAACTGTAAAGCGTAAGTAAGGAACCATCCCAACGTTTGCCTTAAGCTGTTTAGACAAATCACAGAAGTTTCAGTGTGAATGTCCCAACGGGAATTTAGGCCGCCGTTCTCCCGAGAACAAGTCTCGTGTCTTACTGACGCGTCACATCGTTCTGTGACCTCGACGTAAAGCAATTGTTCGACCTTATCCTGACACTTTTTTGAGCTGTTCTGCCATTTTTAATGAACTATGATCCTTTTTAACACGTTTCCTATTTTTATGTCCCATCTGATTCATATCATATTTCATTACTTGAATGTAAATCGTGCCTTTTATACTAGTTCCACATGATGAAACTGGAAAGTAAAAGTAGAATTAAAAGAAGTGGAAGACATAAAAAAAGACTATATGCACTTTCAGTGTAACCTACATTGCTATTAGTACACTTTTCGCAAAGATTACCAAGCTACTGGCTGCTATCAATGAAGTCGTTTTTGGGAATCTATCGAAGTAAAAAAGTCACAAATCTAATAAATCTCTCCAAATTAGGTGCAGACAGTTTTTCACTGCCACCATGATTATTACTTACTAACTCCAGATGACAATAACAGTGATCGATGCGTTGTTTCGCTATTCAAGATTGTTGTCTAGTAACTGTGGATGACAATGGTTGTGATTGATGCTGTCTGCTGTTATGAATGTTGAGAATCGCCTGAATGAGAAGAATCCCTTTCGTCGCATTCGAGAGCGAATGTATGGTGCATTGTCGTGCTGAAGATGCAGATCACTTGCAGGGTGCAAATGGCGAACGAACAGATGCACACAATTGGACAGAACGTTCACGAATCCTTTACCACTGAAAGAGGATGTAAAACGTATCAGGGGGCCTGTTTCATCCCATATAAACATCCCGAAGGTGAGAATAGCTCTACCATCTGCCAAAAAAAAAAGGACGCGTCATTTCATGTGGTTTTCGAAGTGCATCACCGTGTTTCTAGATTTTTTTTTTTTATTCCAGCCAAGTTTTTGGACGCTTTGACCATCGAATGGTAATGTTTCCGCGCCCATATTAATCTCTGTGCCGTGTGACGTGCAATGATCATTGGCACACCTTTGGCCGGTGGATTCTCTGCGTCATAGCACTGTTGTGGTTGAGCATTGTGGCCGGCCGCGGTGGTCTAGCGGTTCTGGCGCTGCAGTCCGGAACTGCGGGACTGCTACGGTCGCAGGTTCGAATCCTGCCTCGGGCATGGGTGTGTGTGATGTCCTTATGTTAGGTAGGTTTAAGTAGTTCTAAGTTCTAGGGGACTTATGACCTAAGATGTTGAGTCCCATAGTGCTCAGAGCCATTTGAACCATTTGAGCATTGTGTAGCGCCGGCCGCTGTGGCCAAGCGGTTCTAGGCGCTTCAGTCTGGAACAGCGCGACCGCTACGGTCGCAGGTTAAGTACTTGTCTCGGGCATGGATGTGTGTAATGTCCTTAGGTTAGTTAGGTTTAAGTAGTTCTAAGTTCTAGGGACTGATGACCTCAGATGTTAAGTCCCATAGTGCTCCCAGCCATTTGAACCATTGTGTGGCTGTTAGTCATCACTTATTATCCAAGTGATAGATAAGCTGTAGCTCGTCTATCATCATGTGAGCAACAGTCGGTGCAGCTGACTCAGACGGCAACGGTTCTCCAAGAATCGCTCTACTCCCGGTATAGCTTTGGCCAACCGTAGGAATGAAGTGTCCCAATCTGCCTGTTACTCACGATCTGGACTTGGTCAAGTGTTACACTGTCTGTTCATACAAAGGCTTACTACATATCAGTCATGTGACCGACCCAACTATTCCATTCTTCGTAGCCACATCTTCTTAGTAACGTTGCAACCAAGTCTAATTCAGATGCACCTGGGTCTGTATTCAAATAAAGCTGGTATTAGACGTCGGAATGACAGTTGAGCAAAGAATAAGCTAGAAGCGCGTTTTTCGTATCAAACTGGGGCCAGATCGTGGATGCTTGTCCGAGATGGATGATTCTTGTTAGTCCAGATACTGACTGCGTCCAACACAGTAGCTGTACCCTATCTACAGCTCGTATGCGTAATATTCTGTCATTGCAAAACGTCTTGGATTGTGCAAAGGTTCTTCTATTATATTGCAGTCACAGTTCCGTTTCTAGGTGTAAGCCTAAATTTCCTTCTTCATTACCTTATTATCTTGAAACAGTAGTGTGCGTAGATTAGTATGTGTATCTAATTTAATTCCTGTGTAATTATCTGTTTTCCAATTTTCTAAGGACTTCGTCAGTCAAAATGGTAAAAAACTGGGTGGAAGAGAATACCCTTGTCTCACTTCTTGATTTATTTTACTCAAATGTGTCCGTTTTTTCCATGTGTGTTTTGTTTCATGATATAAGCTTTTGCTTGCTTTTATGAAGTATGTTAGATAGATAGCAGTACATAAGCTAAACCAATTATGCACTAAATACAACCTTAACATCTGATTACGTAAGTCGAAAGTCCAAGGTAAATGTCCTTCTTGATCGAAGACGGTAATTAACTCGAAAATAATTGAACGGGAGCTTGAATATCTGGGCTGCAACGAGAGTCATGATTAAGATCATGAGATAGAAGAAACCTGAAATTAATGTCAAGCCTGGAACTATAAACAGAAAATTTAATTACAAAACCCAAAGAAAAAGAAAAATGACATTTAATGAAACTATGTCAATGACACTAGCGAAGTGAGAACGGAGTAAATAAAAGAGAAATACGACATCAAAACAGCATCAGCAAAGACGGGGTTCGTCAAGAGAGTAACGGTCTGCACACCAAAAGGTTTAATTAAAAATGAAAACGTCCGCAATGAGTAAATGCACACACAGTTAATGAGGAAAAAGCTGAATACAGAGATAAGGTGAAACAAATGCGAATAAAATGAGAGATGAAAGATAGCTGAAGGAAATCCTGAACTAGGATCCGAAAGAATGGAGAGACATAAGTGACCAAGAAGACAATGGACACAGCTCTGTGAAAACGGAACAGACAGATGGCTAATGTCTATATGCAAGACGACAACTACTGACTTTTTTAGTATGAGAAAGTTAAGTGGCCACCTTTATATCTATTTTAACTTTCAAATCATGCCTGTAAGAGAAGATACGTAAGAAATTTTTAACATAGAAAGAAGTCCTACCATTTAACTCAGCTTGTGAGTAAGCGACTTTTGCTTTACACCAACAAAACGGATGGGGGTGGGGGAAGGGGGGGGAGAAAGGGGGGGGGTGAGAAAATACCCAACAGCATCCTCGATCACAGTGACCGGATGCATTTCGTAACAACTACTTTTCACCTTAATTAAAACTCATTATCTACACCACACATGTCGTGAACTATCAATATTGAATCCACACATTTTAAGATTGGTTATAGTCGCTCCAGTTATGTCGTTGTTGAGGTTAAGAAAACGCGTAGCTGTGCCACGTAAAGCATGGATTCATGATATGAGCCTATATTTAACTTAGTCGCCGGTAACATCAATGCAGTTTCTTGTAGACGACTCATTAAAACAAACACACACACACACACACACACACACACACACACACACACATGCACACTCGCATGGATACGCACACGCTGGCACACTTTATATGTCAACAAAGTGGCTCATACAAAATCATTTAGATTATTTTAAACAGTTACAAGAGTGCATTAATTCACGTTAACCTCACTGTGAAAACAAAAGTGATATCCATGTATTACTGTTATGAAAATCTGTTACTTGGAGTGGAACTGTCTATCGCATATACATAACAGTACAGTGAGGCACACATTTCATTACGGAACGCCCATTAAGCGATTCCGAGCTGACATGTTTATGCGTTTACTGAAAAAAAAATCATGAGAGTGCCACGGCTGAGGAAATTATGTTATCCAAACGCAATACATCTTAGTACACAACATTAGTACATGGTCCTCCCCTGTCTTCTGTAATTACTCATGCTATTTGCGTGCAGTCAAGTTCTTGGCTCTGCAGTGCGGTACCTAATTATTACTTTATTTCTGAAAATCGCTGGAAATATTACATATCACTGCGAGTATATTTCTTGGAATCTCAAAATAACTAAATAGATAATTGTTGTTTTAGTATCGAAATTAGAGTATCATCACTATCACTGCACCGCGAAACTGAATGGGAAGAAATAGCAAAAGGAGTAATGTATCTATAACTCTCTGTGGTTCAAACCGTAATATTACCCTCCGGTTGACTTTTTCAGGGAAAGTACAGGATTCAGACGTGTAAATGAAGCTGTGAGATCTCATGCGTGCACCGACGTGAGTCTGTTCAGAATTAAGTCATTCAGTGAAAGCGCGAAGCATTGCCAAACAAATCTTGTCCTAGCCACTCACTACCTAAAACGGTCCTATCCAGAATGAAGCTGCACAATAATGAAAATGATTAGAGTAGTGGATATTAATGTTAAAAAGTGTTCATTTTCACAGGAACTACAAGTAATTTATATTGGTATGCATGAAGTGGTTTGGGGACATCTTCCAATTATAAGTATATTTTGTATGTTCATATGCAATAAGCACGACTGCATTCTTTGGGCTGCGTCATAAATATTTTTCATTAAGAGACGGTGGCACTTTCTGAAAAAGGATCTTCGTCGGGCGATCTGAATATTGCACGAATTTTGTTTAAGAATAAAAACATACGTTAAAGAACTTTTCACCTCTTGATTTTTATCCGAAATGAAATGGTATTTACAGTTGAGTTACATTACTGCTGTCCAGTAGACAATAACTACCTCTATTTTTTTTTTAAAAAAATCGAGGTCTAAAATGTTTTTTAAATCTTTAATGAATATTTTGTACAAAACTGTGTAAATGTTCAGAACCGATACTGAAGATTCTATTTGAATGAAGAGTGTCACATTTCTCGGTTAAAAACATGTATTTGCTGCAAAAAGTTGTCGCTGCAAACGAACTTGCCAAATATATCTGTGAGGATAGTGGTTTGCTGTCTGTTAGTTAAACTTAGGATTGGGAATGCTTGGGCCTAAAAACTTATCACAGCACTCCCAACTAAGTGTTTTTGGAACTTATCCTAATAATCCAGCGCAACAAGCATCTATATTACTGGAGAGGTAACGTGAACGCTAACGAGCTGCTAGATTGCAGCTAGAATGTTCACAGGTATGTTTACGCCACAGGAAAGCGTCACTGAAATACTGAATGACGTGAACTGGCGGACGCTTCAAGATAGACGTCAAGTAAGCTTGCTCACACAGTTTGAAGAACCAGTATTAAATGGGGGAATCTAAGAGCACACCACAGCACCCGACGTATAACCGCGAAGACAAGGCGTCCAATTACAGCTCACGCACGGCTTCCCGCACTCTACACGTGAATGGAATGGCAGGCAATCCCAATACGTGATAAGTGTGCCACGTACTTCACACAGTTTTACAGAGTATGTATCTAGATGTAAATTCCAAACAGGAGTGACAGTCGAGTTAGTAATGTCACACAAATGCCTACGAGCAACAGTGAGTAGAGATGTGAAGTGGAATTATCACGTAAAAGTCAGCACTAGCGAACGACAGTCTTTGGGTTACACTACAATTTTTCTTGCAGTTGCAGTTGTTTACAAAATTCTTGCACGATTCGTGTCGGAGTACCGCTTAAATGCTCGAGATCCAACTCAGGTCGGATTTTAAGTGACGTGAAGAATGTACAAAGCTAAAGGAATGGTAAAGGGCTTGATTGATTGCTGGGAAGGAGCATCAGGAATGATAAAAGATCTCAACAGGCAGACGCTCCAACAAAGACGCACTGTTTCTCGCGAGAGCTTGTCCAGGAATTTCCGAAAATTAGCTATCTGAACGGAAACTACGAATTTTCTTCATTTTCCTACTTCTCGATCCCGTGGAGATCTTGAAGATGAAATTAAACAAATAACAGACTTGTCCGAAACGTACAGGAAGTCATTCGTTCGACGCTCCATACGTTGTCGCAGCCCGAAGAAATCTTCAGACATTTGGCACAATAAAATGTGCTATATACCACATACTCCAGAGTGATTGGCATAGAATACGTGTAGAAGCTTACTGCAGATATTTGAGCCCTCGTCTAGGGAATGTTGCACTCACATTTCATTATTCAACCATAATATTATTTATAAGGAAATAATAGTTTATTTCTTACACTAATCGTGTAATCCTCAATTTTTTAAATTACCGATTGTGTGTATGACGGTTTGAGAACTGGAGTGATCTACGGTTAGAGTAATGCTAGTGGCAAGCAAAGCGACTGATAAGCTATTTCTATAAAATAGCAGTGACGCAGGAGCGGGAGCAAGTATTAGGAACGTTAACCACAAGTCAATGTTGTAGTCAGTCATACTGGAAACATAAAAGAAATATCCGTATCTGCACTGTGCACCATTAGGCCACAATGTAAGGAAGTGATACTGTTGTAAGAGAACGGCACGAGATTTTAGCACGGCGCCAGTGGGGCACGTGACAGCTTACCTCTGCGGGCGCTGGTGCGGCATGCCGTGTGGGCGCGCGGCCGGCGACTGAGCAGCGGTGGGGCCGCGCCCGCTGCCTCGCGGCGTGCTGCTGCGTGGCTGCCGTGGGGCGGCTATCTTTAGCGCCGCCGCCGCCGCCGCCGCCCCTCGCCCCCGCACCATTCAGCGCGCTGCTATACAACTGCGCGCCCTTATCTACCGCCGTCCACTGTGCCGCGACCTTTTTGTACTACCTGCCAATAACCACCACCTCCACCTCCACCCCGACATCGCGCTTCGGTGTTGGGCTGGCTTCGTGCTGCACGCCCGCTTACAACTAGCAACACTGCTTGCAACACAATTACTTCGCTGTGCTTTAGTTTTCCGTTCCCATATACAGATAACGAATTAATTCCCCATTTAAAACTGCATACAACTTTTTTTCACATTCATATATAGTATATCCATTTTATCTATTAAGCTGAGGGGCTGTGGCGGTGAACAACACTACATTGACGAAAATGCAAAATTTCCATTGTTAAACGTCAGTCTGATATTTATCGGAATTTGTGGAGATGTCAATCACATAACAGTTCTCAAATGATTATACACTACTGGCCATTAAAATTGCTACACCACGAAGATGACGTGCTACAGACGCGAAATTTAACCGACAGGAAGAAGATGCTGTGATATGCAAATGATTAGCTTTTCAGAGCATTCACACAACGTTGGCGCCGGTGGCGACACCTACAACGTGCTGACATGAGGAAAGTTTCCAACCGATTTCTCATACACAAATAGCAGTTGACCGGCGTTGTCTGGTGAAACGTTGTTGTGATGCCCCGTGTAAGGAGGAGAAATGCGTACCATCACGTTTCCGACTTTGATAAAGGTCGGATTGTAGCCCATTGCGATTGCAGTTTATCGATATCACGACATTGCTGCTCGCGTTGGTCGAAATCCAGTGACTGTTAGCAGAATATGGAATCCATGGGTTCAGGAGGGTAATACGGAACGCCGTGCTGGATCCCAACAGCCTTGGATCACTCGCAGGCAAGATGGCAGGCATCTTATCCGCATGGCTGTAACGGATCGTGCAGCCACGTACCGATCACTGAGTCAACAGATGGGGACGTTTGCAAGACAACAACCATCTGCATCAACAGTTCGACGACGTTTGCAGCAGCATGGACTATCAGCTCGGAGACCATGGCTGCGGTTATTCTTGACGCTGCATCACAGACAGGAGCGCCTGCGATGGTGTACTCATCGACGAACCTGGGTGCACGAATGGCAAAATGTCATTTTTTTCGGATGAATGCAGGTTCTGTTTACAGCATCATGATGGTCGCATCTGTGTTTGGCGACATCGCGGAGAACGCACATTAGAAGCGTGTATTCGTCATTGCCATACTGGCGTATCACCCGGCGGGATGGTAGGGGTGCCATTGGTTACACGTCTCGGTCACCTCTTGTCCGCATTGACGGCACTTTGAACAGTGGACGTTACATTTCAGATGTGTTACTACCTGTGGCTCTACCCTTCATTCGATCCCTGCGAAACCCTACATTTCAGCAGGATAATGCACGACCGCATGTTGCAGGTCCTGTACGGGCCTTTCTGGATACAGAAAATGTTCGACTGATGCCCTGGCCAGCACATTCTCCAGAACCGTCACCAATTGAAAACGTCTGGTCAATGGTGGCCGAACAACTGGCTCGTCACAATACGCCAGTCACTACTATTGATGAACTGTGGTATCGTGTTGAAGCTGCGTGGGCAGCTGTACCTGTACACGCCATCCAAGCTCTGTTTGACTCAATGCCTAGGCGTATCAAGGCCGTTATTACGGCGAGGTGGTTGTTCTGTGTACTGATTTCTCGGGATCTATGCACCAAAATTGAGTGAAAATGTAGTCACATGTGAGTTCTAGTATAATATATTTGTCCAATTAATACCCGTTTATCATCTTCATTTCTTCTTGGTGTAGCAATCTTAATGGCCAGTAGTGTACATTCATTTTATTCGGAACTTATATCCATAATTACGAGTTGCGGCCCCGATGAGCACGAATACACTCTTGCGTTCATTGTACCATGGGAGCCAACATCTTCCGAATGTCATCCGAAGGATTTTATACCTCAACATATGCTGTATTACTCTGAGCCCGCCGGAGTGGCCGAGCGGTTCTAGGCGCTACAGTCTGGAACCGCGCGACCGCTACGGTCGCAGGTTCGAATCCTGCCTCGGGCATGGATGTGTGTGATGTCCTTAGGTTAGTTAGGTTTAAGTAGATCTAAGTTTTAGGGGACTGATGACCTCAGAAGTTAAGTCCCATAGTGTTCAGAGCCATTTGAACCATTTTTTATTACTCTGAAGTGACAAGTCATGAGATAGCGATATGCACATATGCAGATGGCGATAGTATCGCGTACGCAAGGCACAAAAGGGCAGCGCATTGTCGGAGCTGTCATTAGTACTCAGGTGATTCACGTGAAAAGGTTTCCGACGTGATTATGGCCGCACAAGGGGAATTAACATGAACAAGGAATGGCAGTTGGAACTAGACGCATGGGATGTCTCACTTCCGAAATCGTTAGGGAATTCAATATTCCAAGACCCACAGTGTCAAGAGTGTGTCGGGAATACCAAATTTCAGGCATTACACGTCGCCTCTGACTACACAGTGACCGACGGCATTCACTTAACGACCGAGAGCTGCGGGGTTTGCGTATGGTTGTCACTGCTGACAGACAAGCCACACTGAGTGAAATAACCGCAGAAATCAATGTGGGACTACGACGAAGAAGTCGTTAGGAGAGTGCGGCGAAATTTGGCATTAATGGGCTATGGGAGTAAACGACCGACGTGAGTGCCTTTGCTAACAGAACGACATCGCCTGCAACGCCTCTCCTGGGCTTGTGACCATATCGGTTGGACCCTAGCCGACTGGAAAACCGTGACCTGGTTGGATGAGTCTTGATTTAAGCTGGTAAGAGCTCAAAAATGGTTCAAATGGCTCTGAGCACTATGGGACTTAACTTCTGAGGTCATCAGTCCCCTAGAACTTAGAACTGCTTGAACCTAACTAACCTAAAAACATCATACACATCCACGCCCGAGGCAGCATTCGAACCTGCTACCGTAGCGGTCGCGCTGTTCCAGACTGTAGCGCCTAAAACCGCTCGGCCACTCCGGTAAGAGCTGATCGTACGTTCGAGTGTGGCGCAGACCCCACGAAGCCATGGACTCAAGTTGTCAACAAGGCACAGTGCAAGCTGGCGGTGGCTCCATAATATGTGTTTACATGGAACGGAATTGGACCTCTGGTCCAGCTGAACCGATTGTTGACTGGAAATAGTTATGTTCGGCTATCTGGAGACCATTTGCAGCCATTCGTACACTTTATGTTAGCAAACAACGGTGGAATTTTTGTGGATATCAATGCGCCATGTCACTGGGCCACAATTGTTCCTGATCGGTTTGAAGAACATTTTGGACGATGGGCAAAAGGAGGGCCGACACGATATTAGGAGGTATCCCATGACTTTTGTCAACTTAGTGTACTTCATTAAGATTGCTCTCTGGAGATTGGTACGAAAGTATATAACATCTGACTATCTCGGCAGATATTACTGGACATTAATATGAAGTATGACAACCCTTCGCCTGCATGACAGCTTCAAATGTGTTGGGGACACTTACAGTGAGGTGTCTGAGTATCTATCGAGGAATGCCAGTCCATTCTTCCTCAAGACCAGAAAGCAGAGGAAGGTAGTGATGTCGGACGCTGGGATCTTGAGCTAAGTCGACGTTCTAACTCATTATAAAGTGCATTTGGGTTCATGTCGTGACTCTGGGCAGGTCAGTCCATTTCCAGAACGTTATTGTACAAAAACTGTTACCCCACACGTGTTGCTTTATAACAGGATGAATTGTCGTGCTGATATAAACAGACATCGTCTCTGAACTATTTCTTTTCTGTACACAGTTAACCTTGCTAGAAGGTGTGTTCATATGCTTCAAATGGTTGAAATGGCTCTGAGCACTATGGGACTTAGCCGGCCGGTGTGGCCGTGCGGTTCTAGGCTCCTCAGTCTGGAACCACGTGACCGCTACGGTCGCAGGTTCGAATCCTGCCTCGGGAATGGATGTGTATGAAGTCCTTAGGTTAGTTAGGTTTAAGTAGTTCTAAGTTCTAGGGAATGTCAGATCCCTTAATCGGGCAGGTAGGTTAGAAAATTTAAAAAGGGAAATGGATAGGTTGAAGTTAGATATAGTGGGAATCGGTGAAGTTCGATGGCAGGAGGAACAAGACTTTTGGTCAGGTGAATACAGAGTTATAAATACAAAATCAAATAGGGGTAATGCAGGAGTAGGTTTAATAATGAATAAAAAAAATAGGAGTGCGGGTAAGCTACTACCAACAGCATAGTGAACGCATTATTGTGGCCAAGATAGACACAAAGCCCATGCCTACTACAGTAGTACAAGTTTATATGCCAACCAGCTCTGCAGATGATGAAGAAATTGATGAAATGTATGATGAGATAAAAGAAATTATTCAGGTAGTGAAGGGAGACAAAAATTTATTAGTCATGGGTGACTGGAATTCGAGAGTAGGAAAAGGGAGAGAAGGAAACATAGTGGGTGAATATGGATTTGGGGAGAGAAATGAAATGGGAAGCCATCTGGTAGAATTTTGCACAGAGCATAACTTACATCATAGCTAACACTTGGTTCAAGAATCATAAAAGAAGGTTGTGTACATGGAAGAATCCTGGAGATACTAGATGGTATCAGGTAGATTATATAATGGTAAGACAGAGATTTAGCAACCACGTTTTAAATTGTAAGACATTTCCAGGGACAGATGTGGACTCTGACCACAATCTATTGGTTATGAACTGTATATTAAAACTGAAGAAACTGCAAAAAGGTGGGAATTTAAGGAGATGGGACCTGGATAAACTGACTAAACCAGATCTTGTACAGAGTTTCAGGGAGAGCATAAGGGAACAATTGACAGGAATGGGGGAAAGAAATACAGTAGAAGAAGAATGGGTAGCTCTGAGGGATGAAGTAGTGAAGGCAGCAGACGATCAAGTAGGTAAAAAGACGAGGGCTAGTAGAAAACCTTGGGTAACAGAAGAAATACTGAATTTAATTGATGAAAGGAGAAAATATAAAAATGCAGTAAATGAAGCAGGCAAAAAGGAATACAAACGTCTCAAAAATGAGATCGACAGGAAGTGCAAAATGGGTAAGCAGGGATGGCTGGAGGACAAATGTAAGGATGTAGAGGCTTATCTCACTAGGGGTAAGATAGATACTGCCTACAGGAAAATTAAAGAGACCTTCGGAGAAAAGAGAACCACTTGCATGAATATCAAGAGCTCAGATGGAAACCCAGTTCTAAGCAAAGAAGGGAAAGCAGAAAGGTGGAAGGAGTATATAGAGGGTCTATACAAGGGCGATGTACTTGAGGACAATATTATGGAAATGGAAGAGGATGTACATGAAGATGAAATGGGAGATATGATACCGCGTGAAGAGTTTGACAGAGCACTGAAAGATCTAAGTCGAAACAAGGCCCCGGGAGTAGACAACAAGCCATTAGATCTACTTACGGCCTTGGGAGAGCCAGTCCTGACAAAACTCTACCATCTGGTGAGCTAGATGTATGAGACAGGCGAAATACCCTCACACTTCAAGAAGAATATAATAATTCCAATCCCAAAGAAAGCATGTGTTGCCAGATGTGAAAATTACAGAACTATCAGTTTAATAAGTCACTGCTGCAAAATACTAACTCGAATTCTTTACAGACGAATGGAAAAACTGGTAGAAGCCGACCTCGGCGAAGATCAGTTTGGATTCCGCAGAAATGTTGGAACACGTGAGGCAATACTGACGCTACGACTTATCTTAGAAAATAGATTAAGGAAAGGCAAACCTACATTTCTAGCATTTGTAGACTTAGAGAAAGCTTTTGACAATGTTGACTGGAATACTCTCTTTCAAATTCTAAAGGTGGCAGGGGTAAAATACAGGGAGCGAAAGGCTCTTTACAATTTGTACAGAAACCAGATGGCAGTTATAATAGTCGAGGGGCATGAAAGGGAAGCAGGGGTTGGGAAGGGAGTGAGACAGGGTTGTAGCCTGTCCCCGATGTTATTCAATCTGTATATTGAGCAAGCAATAAAGGAAACAAAGGAAAAATTCGGAGTAGGTATTAAAATCCACGGAGAAGTAATAAAAACGTTGAGGTTCGCCGATGACATTGTAACTCTGTCAGAGACAGCAAAGGACTTGGAAGAGTTGTTGAACAGAATGGACAGTGTGTTGAAAGGAGGATATAAGATGAACATCAACAAAAGCAAAACGAGGATAATGGAATGAAGTCGAATTAAGTCGGGTGATGCTGAGGGAATTAGATTAGGAAATGAGACACTTAAAGTAGTAAAGGAGTTTCGCTATTTGGGGAGCAAAATAACTGATGATGGTCGAAGTAGAGAGGATATAAAATGTAGACTGGCAATGGCAAGGAAAGCGTTTCTGAAGAAGAGAAATTTGTTAACATCGAGTATAGAGCTAAGTGTCAGGAAGTCGTTTCTGGAAGTATTTGTATGGAGTGTAGCCATGTATGGAAGAGAAACATGGACGATAAATAGTTAGGACAAGAAGAGAATAGAAGCTTTCGAAATGTGGTGCTACAGAAGAATGCTGAAGATTAGATGGGTAGATAACATAACTAATGAGGAGGTATTGAATAGAATTGGGGAGAAGAGGAGTTTGTGGCACAACTTGATAAGAAGAAGGGACCGGTTGGTAGGACATGTTCTGAGGCATCAGGGGACCACAAATTTAGCATTGGAGGGCAGTGTGGAGGGTAAAAATTGAAGAGGGAGACCAAGAGATGAATACACTAAGCAGATTCAGAAGGATGTAGGTTGCAGTAAGTACTGGGAGATGAAGAATCTTGCACAGGATCGAGTAGCATGGAGAGCTGCATCAAACCAGCCTGAGGACTGAAGACAACAACAACAACAACAAAGTTCTAGGGGACTGATGACCACAGATGTTAAGTCCCATAGTGCTCAGAGCCATTTGAACCATTTGAACCACTATGGGACTTAACATCTGAGGTTATCAGTCCCCTAGAACGTAGAACTACTAGAACCTAACTAACCTAAGGACAATGACACACATCCATGCCCCAGGCAGGATACGAACCTGCGTCCGTAGCGGTCACGCGGTTCCAGCCTGAAGCGCCTAGAACCGCTCGGCGACACCGGCCGGCCATTTGCTTCAGCATTAACGCTTTGTTAAGAGCAATAAGGGGATCAACAACGTAACCACGAGAAACGCTCCCATACCGTACCACCACTTTTTCTGTACTTGACTGTTGGCACTACCCATGATGGCAGGAGGTAACGTTCTTCAGGAATTCGTTAAATTCATGCACAGGGTATAGCGTCATTCATGACTCCAGTTCACACTTTCCAGTCGTCCAATGTCCAGTTGCGTCGCTATTTACGATACCTCAAGCATCGCCTAACATTGATTACAGAAATGTGTGCTTTATGAATTGTTGCTAGAATATTGTAACCCATTCTTTTCAACCTCCTACGCAACCCCATTGTGTTAGCTGGACTTCTGGTAGTACTTTCGAACTCATGAGTGATTCCTTCCGCTGATTTCATGCGGTTTTTACACGCTCGACTTTCCCTGCCCATCAGTACGTGGGGTCTGCCTGGGCTTGGTTTAGCTGTGGTTGTCCTTGCGTGTTTCCACTTCACAACCACATCACCAATAGTCGACTGGGGTACCTTAAGAAGGGTTGAAACGTCCCTGATTGATTTCTTATTAAAGTCACGTCCAATACCTAGTCCTTGTTACTTCTTCTCTACTGACAACACAATACTCGCAGCCTCCTTTTACACCTAGGGGCCGGACTCTCAAGAGGCTTCGTAGTCAATTTCGCATTACATAGGGGTGTCTGCATGCTTTTCACGAGAGAGTGCCCGTCTTCCCATCGCGTCCCAGACATCATCATCAGGTGACGTATAGGGTGCCCGGGTAGGCCAGTCAAAGATCGATATTTTCCAAAAGGCGTATATGGTGTCAAGTGCTGTATGGGTTCATCCATTATCATGCTGAAATATGCAATTTGGTACCCTGTTCGTAAAGGGCATGACAACAAGGTTTACTATCCGTGCCACATACTGGCATGCATTCGGTCTCCTTTCAACACTACCAAATCAGACCTTTGTCGTATCCAACTGCTCCCCACGAAATGATTCCAGGAGTCCCAGAGGTCTGAGAATCGCTGATTTCTGCGAGTTTTTACCAGGTCATCTACGGACACTGTGATGTTGATCTGACTGCTACAAACTAAAGAAATACTCGGAGCTGAACACCACAAAATGACTATCAGTGTCCTGTTGACTATCTCTACAACGTACAATTCTGTTTTATATGTGGAAAGATGCCTCTGATAAACGATGCATAGCAACTCAACATGTCAATCCAGTTTCCAACTATGTGTCTCCGACGGTTATTGATTTTACTCAGCCTGTAACCTCCTTCCGCATTTTGGTTGTTATCATCTGTCTATTCCTCAGAGCCAGTCCAGCAATCCTACCCTCTTCCCGTGGTGTAGCCGATCTTGAAGGACCCGTAACCACTCTTCTTGCTACTCTGTTGTCCTGAGTCCATCTCGTCAGTACACATTTTGCTGTCGATGCACTATAGTGAACAAACAATTGCTGCCTGTCGATATGATGCTGACATGCCTCTCATGCCAATGATGGGATCTTTCTCGAAGTCCAAATGATGGTGATAAGCTACAAGTGCATATCATGTTGACATCTTGTGTGTGATCTCCACCTGAAGTAACCAGTAACATTATACACTCCCAATAACCATCGTGTACTCACGCCATTCTTCAACTGTGTGAATAGCTTTTTTTCTGTACTGAAAATGTGTGTGTGTGTGTGTGTGTGTGTGTGTGTGTGTGTGTGTGTGTGTCTGTGGATTTAGGTCGCTCAACAACAAGGTTATTAGAACACTTTTGAAAATAGTACGCAGGTGAAATTTTAATCAACATATCGCACAGGCATGGACATTCTTGAGCATCAGTTCGGTAGTATTCTTTTAAGGTGTTGGTAGTGTAACAATTTCGATTTCCGTCAATGCTGGAGCTATCTTCAAAGACAAAACTGGCTACTAAATCGGAAGCTGTATGTGCATGATTTTATCGGTACAGAGAGTACTACTACTATCACGTGATGCCGAATGTTTACAGGCTGCAACAGAACGACGCTTTAGAAGTTTGGCAGACTGAAGAGAATGAAATTCGTAAATGTGGAATGAGATTTCTGCAGCCACCATGGGGCTGTTAAAATTCCACTCACAAATTAATCAAGAAGTTACCAGGTGAGATGCTCAGTGAACATTTGGGCTGAGTTTTTTGGATATTAGCTTATTGGACCACACATCTTACCGTATCGTTTGAATGTTTCACGTTATTTCAACTTTCTGGAGAATGCCTTGCATGAACGTCTGGAGGACGTTCTCTTGCAACTGTGTGTTATTTTGTATTTTAATAACGGTGGTCCTCCAGTGCACTTTGATTGTCCAGCCGGGGTGTATCTCACAGAAAACTTCCGGCAGAGAGTAATTGTAAGGGGATGCCCACTCCCCTGGGCTGCACACTCCCCTGATCTCACTCCTCTTGACTATTTCCTCTGGAGTTATGTAAAATCCCTAGTGTACTAACACCAGCTCGAACAGTACCTCTACTTAATGATCACATCTTTACAGTATTTGATATAATCAGAGGGAAGCGTGGAAACTGACAGAGAATTAAACAAAACATGTTTCATCGTCGCACATTACGTAATGAAATTAGTGGTTGCCACATTAAACATTTACTCAAAAGTAGCGAAGCTATTACGCGTCCGTTTTTCCCAAACTGTCTTGTAACATATGTAAAACCACAATTAAAAAGACAAATCAAAACGCAATAATTACCCCCACTGGGAAATGAAATAGATATCAGTACCAGAGATTGCTTATACCTAACTAAGATAGATTACATTTTCATATTGAATTGGATGTTTACTAAATAAGAAGGCTCTATGGAAACAAGTTGTCCTTAGATCCGAGCGAGTGAGCGCACTGTAGTTCATAAAAGCCGGCAAGGAAAGTAGCCCACGGTCGACTTTGCAGAAAGCTCACGGACAAGGTCCTCCCAAGATGGTCAGACTGGCCAGCACTCTGAAGAGCCTGTCTGGATACCGGATGCTAAAAGTCACTGTGCAGGAAGCATCTCCCATGGAGACAGGAAACCAGAGTCTGTAATAAAGAGGGCTGTGTGGTAGGGGGGAACTCGCCGTTTTAGCAGAGACCTTATAACATTTGGTTGTATGTCACTCTTCCCTTAAAACCGAGCCTTTACTCCTGTCACGGGAAAAGCCAAATATAACACTAACGTATACCACTCTAACGTGAAACACTCTATTGTCACCCTCTGAGATGATTTCGGAGATCGATCGCGCATGTGTCTAATGGACAAAGGTATCAGATTATAATTTTGGATTTGGTGAAGTTAACAGAAAAACCAAACAGACTTTAACCTTGTGAGTTAATGAAAGTGGTAAAATCATAAATGAATGAAACAAATGAACGGTCGCCAGCCCAATCAGGGACATTAATTTGGAAATATATGTTTGAGAAAATTGAATATTTGTTATTGAAGTTTCTGTCGTTGAGATTTCCCTTTGAATGGCAAACAGGACACAAACTGACACAGTGCACTCTGAACTTTGTGTAGCAATAGTTACCAACAACGCACACACCAGTAAATTTTAGGAAGTAATTTTGCACCAAGCTCATACTAATGACATCTACACTCAAGAGCATTACTTAATCAAATACTGAAATGTTACTGCATGTAGTGCAGAACTAAATTGGGACATGAGAGGCTTTTATCTTGACTGATATGAAAAAAAACACAAATAAAGATTAATAATATCATAAATACACTGTTTAAACTTCTCTACATATATCACTGTTCCTTAGAAACAGTAATAGTTCAATTTTTTCTTAATAGGTGGAGAATATGATGGGGACCAATAAACTAGTATAGTTTTACCATTCAACGCTCTTTGATTATTATAGTAGAAAAGACTAATTCAAAAAGCTAAGACTCACTTCACTTCGAGTAGTTCATAATTTACTTTGAAAGATAATAAAATACCACACTGGGCTTAATTAAGTTCAAAAAAAGGAACCATTAATAGTAGAAATCAAAACCACATCATTTTTGAAAATGAGCATAACTTATTTGCCTTTTTATCACCTGTGAAGCAGGTATTCTAGACAATAACATTTACACAATCTTGTACAGTAATCGTACAAAACTATATTTTGTAATAAACTAAATATAGTTTAGCAAAAACCTATCCAACTTCACTTTTGTGGTTTTAGCTTTAACTTTTACCACTCCTTTTGCATTAGACAAAAACCTACTTTTAAACACTTGAATGCAGGAATTATTCATTTAAAACAGGGTACTCGGTGTTAGGAGCACTTAGGTGAGGATCCTGCATAGGTTCGTGATCAGAATAGAAAATATGGTTCCGGACACGAATTTATGTTTTTGTGATTATTATTAAAACAACACACAAATTAACTGGTCCATGCCGACATACAATACTGAATGTATGAAGTTAGTGAAGCAGTGGCGAGGATTGGTGTCAAGCGACATGGCGGCTAACTGTACTCAACGGCTCTTGATGTTCGAATGCTCTACAAAATCTCTTCTTGGCGTCGAATTTTCCACATATTAGAGCCATTCCTTTATGCCGAGAATACCAAATAATAGCCAGATCCACATCCGAGGCAAATGCTTTGTGAAGCAGCTTCCTATTGCCTCTCTTAGCACCGTCGAAGTCTACTGTGCTACGGCTAGCCACATACTGCGTGCCATTCACACAAAGGGACCGCTCAGTTCGACCGCCAAAACCACCGTTTACATCCGGCCATTCCACTTCCGTTGCGGGGGGAATTCCCTATAGCTTTTACATGTTACAAATACAAGTGCCCTAAGTATGAACCAGCTTTCAATAAATATTTTCTTTTTTTTAACAGACACATATTATAACAATTTATCATTTTAACATATCCTTTTGCTTTTGTCATATATACATTAAAAAACTCTAATTCTTGCCACAGATCAAGGAGTTTAAATAACACAGAATACACACTTCATAATTGCTGATACACAGTTTCATAACATAAACCTACTTCAAATCGATATAAGTGTTACAACTTGGAAGAATGCTTTTGTAAATAGTGTGCTAGAAACCAGGATTTCTTCGAACTACACTGACCACAATAGATAACATCTGAGAGTTAAGTGAGGAGAAGGGAAGTTAGGACGCCTTTGAAGTCATGAGACGCCACCACCGAGCTTAGACACTACAAAAATAATGTTTAACAGAACGTAAAATCCGCTAGGATAGGGCAATACAAATAATTTAGTAGTAGAAGAGAGACCCACTGCTATGTTCCAGAGGACCATTGTCACTGGCCATAAACAGAGAAAGACAGAGACAAGACACAGTTAGTCACCTTGTCACTGGTTAATCTCTCGAGACCAATTTTCACTGGTCGGCGACCAGAATATCTATCCTTCACCCACTGAAGGTGGTGTAAGGACAGAAAAACGCAGAGATACCAGTCGACCGTAGCAGTCGCGCGGTTCCAAACTGAAGAACCAATGGTTCAATGGCTCTGAGCACTATGGGACTTAACTTCTGAGGTCATCAGTCCCCTAGAACTTAGAACTACTTAAACCTAACTAACATAAGGACATCACACACATCCATGCCTGAGGCAGGATTCGAACCTGCGACCGTAGCGGTCGCGCGGTTCCAGACTGTAGCGCCAAGAACCGCTCTGCCACTCCAGCCGGCACTGAAGAACCACTCGGCCACGGCGGCCAGCAGTATTTTAAGCTTATAAGCCAAAGCATCAAAGATACGGCCATATATTTCACATAGTTCGATGTGCGAAAGCTTATAGCTGGACTATCTATATCCTAATGAAGTTTGTGCGGAATCCTTTTTAGTGCGAGTCCAACACTCACTTGTGAGGCTTTTTTAATGTAGACATTCATTGTTCACCGCTCTTGTTGAAGTTTAGCTGTATTTTTGTGACTGGATTTGCATAGGTGGCTGTCCCAAGGGCACGCTGGCTGCAACGCTGTCCACAATCAGTTTTGGAAATGCAGGACAACTGACAGAGAGACACTGGAGAGTGTGGTACTCGTTTTGTTATGGTGCATGCGGATTTCCCAGATACCCTGTATATCTATACTCCTCAAGTCACAAGTCGGTGGTGGACGGTACATCAGAACGTACTATAATTCCCCATTTCTCTGTTTATTCACGAAAGATGCCCGGGAATAACTGTCGATAATTCTCCGTATGAGCTTTAATTTCACTAATATTTCTGCAATAATTACTTCACGAGATGAATGTGGGACGAGGTAATATGCTGTGTGAGCATTCTTCAAGTTTGTCTCTAATCCTTCCCGTAACACACAACATCCCTGTTACAGCGCCACCGTGACGTTTTGGGGCTAATTTAACAAATGCTCAAGAACTGCACGAATGACGGCTTTGTAAGTCACTTCTTTCGTGGATGAATTGCATTTCCACAGCATTCTTCCATTGATTCTCAGTTTGGCATCTGCTTCCACATATCTAGGTTCAAGTCGTTGTTCCACATTAGGTCAGTCTGGAAAGTACCTCTGTGTGGCGAAACAAGCGCTGTAACATTTGAGAGATACAGAGGCGAGCGAGTTCGCCTAGCGCCTGTGCATAGCATACAAAGTATTGCGCCATAATCTAAGAATGAAATTAAAAATTAAGGTAGCTTTTCCAAACTTCGTCAACATATGCTTCCGTAAATTAATGTTAAAATTCTTAAATCTCAAGGTCATTTGATGAGTATGTTTCACTAAATACATTGTTTTAAGTAAAAAAACAATTGACGCTAAATAATAAAGCTAGAAAGCAAAAATTTGTTCAAAATGTAAAACTGTATGTCACAACCAACTATTGCAAGTCTCAACTTGATCGGAGAAATATTTTGGTCAAAATCGGTAGTTTTACGAAAAATCAAAGGCGCTAAATATTAGACTCAGACAAATGAAAATTGGTTTGAAGCTTCAATTTGATATAAAAACATTAACTATGTGATTCCATTAAGCTACCTCTAATAGTTTTCAAGTAATTTTAAAAAAATCTAAATTTGGAACAAAAACGTCCTTATTTGTAGTAGATTAAGTATCACTTACATCAGTGATAGAAAGTTCTGATTACAGCACTTGATTACATCCATTAAATAATAAAGCTACAACAAGTGTAAAGATTTTAGTGTAAAAAACAATCAACACAAGGTCTCTTAAAGAAATAGTTCAGAGGTCATGTTCTGCTGTCGGTTCCGTTCTAAAAATTCTAGCCTGCTAAGTTTAAATGCAGTCGAGCTAAAACTATTCATAAAAATTACGAAGATTGTAAATTGATACACAACAGTGCTATAAAATGTGTCCGATGGTTCAAATGGCTCTGAGCACTGTGGGACTTATTTTCTGAGGTCATCAGTCCCCTAGAACTTATAACTACTTAAACCTAACTAACCTAAGGACATCACACACATCCATGCCCGAGGCAGGATTCGAACCTGCGACCGTAGCGGTCCCGTGGTTCCAGACTGTAGCGCCTAGAACCGCTCGGCCACAATGTGCCCGAGAAAGCGGCCAAGCTACCTGGTCATAGAGAGGATGATGGCAGAGGTTCCGTTCTGCCGTCCGCTGTGCCCATGCGCTGCGTCAAATGCCTGAGAGGCAGTGACAGACACACTTCGCACCGAGCTATCACTTTGTCCGCGTCAATCAAACGCCGGCTTACACGCTGCCTCGGATGACGTGACAGCCAGTCTGCTGCTAAGCGCATGTTTTCAGTACAAATAGGAAGTGAACTTGCGAGGACTGTACACTGTCCTGGAGCGCTTGTATGTCACGGAAGCAATTGTTTGTGTGCCGCACGTAATGTTGACAAAACCGTGTGGCAAGTGGTGAGAGTATTTTCCACTTCTGTGGCGAGCAATTAGCTTTGATGGTAAGAAGTCAGGGCGAAAGACAATTTAATTGGAACTTACCATGGTCAGTATATTCTCCGTCGCGTTCTGGCTGACCCCAAAAGTAGTTTTCAGTCTCTTGTAAAAAGACGGCGAATCTTTTATATCCTCATCTTACTTTACCCGCCGCCCCACATTCTCATATGTTACGGTTATTACTGAATTACTGATACTACGGTAATGGAACAGTAACAGGTCGTTTTACTTATTTACATTTACATTTACATACGGTGAGAATTAACTGCCAGTCCGTACAACAAGGGTCGATTTTTTGACATTACGATTTGCTCATACACAAGAGAATCATCAGCGAACACACTCATGAAGATTCTAATATTATCTACTAGATCATTTACCTCTATCCTCAGCAGTAACGCCTCTACGTATCTCCTTAAGAACATTGTATTGAATTCTATCTGCCAGGAATTATCAATGGACATACGGAAGTAAAGGAACATTATACCAACCTGGGATCTCATGGACGAATAGGGCGATAGAGTTTCGCCGGATCCCTGTTTTCGGAATCCTTGTTGATACTTATGGAGGAGATTTTCGTTCATCAAAACGGTCACGATATAAATAAACAAACGCAACGCTACCAGTCACAAAACTTTAATTTTTAATTACAACTCGTTTCAGAGGCTTCAATAATCATGTGAAGTTTTGGTGTTTAGCTCATCATTATTGGTTCTGCGGAGTCGCAGACGAAATATCTAAAATAGTATGCAGGTCCAGCCACATTAATGTGACCACTTGTCGCCGGCCGTTGTGGTCGAGCGGTTCTAGGCGCTTCAGTCTGGAACCGCGCTGCTGCTACGGTCGCAGGTTCGAATCCTGCCTCGGGCACGGATGTGTGTGATGTCTTTAGGTTAGTTAGGTTTAAGTAGTTCTAAGTCTAGGGGACTGATGACCACAGATGTTAAGTCCCATAGTGCTTAGAGCAGTTTGAACCATTTCACAACTTGTCAAAAAGCCTAACTAACGACCTTTTGCAGCGCTGACGTGCAAGAAGGGAGTCAGTGAGGTTCTGGATGGTATCGAGAAGAATGTGGAGCCGTGTCGACTCCAGTGCCGTCGCTGGGTTACTAGGTTGAGGATCCAAGGCGTAAACAGCTCGATCGACGTGATCCCACATATTCTCGATTGGGTGTCAATCCCGGGAGTTTCGTTGGCAGGGGAGTACTGTAAACTCATCACGTATAGTGAGAGCTGCGTGACACGTTGCATTGTGCTGCTGGTAGATGCATTGTGCCGAGGAAAAGCAAACTGCGTGTAGGGGTCGGTCGAGGCCGCTGAGGATATATGTATACGTATGTTGCCCATTGTGCCTCTAGAATCACAAGGTCACTCACGGAATGCCACGGAAACATTTTCCAGGTCATAAGGCTCCCGCCTCCCACCTGGACCCTTCCAACAATTGCTACAGGGTCGTACACGCAAACGGCAATCCGATGGAGCATAAAATGTGATTCATCCTAAAAGGCCACTTGTCGTCACTTAGTGAACGTCCAGTAGGGGTATTAATGTTTAAATTCCCGCCTTCGTCGCCGATTGACAGCAGACAGAGTGGGTACTTCATCTGCGTTGTCAGTTGCTTAACAGTTCCCCGTCTATTCGCCAGCAGCGGTATACCGTAGGTCTCTAGAAGACCGTAGCGTTCCAAAGGATTGGAAAAGGGCACAGGTCATCCCCGTTTTCAAGAAGGGACGTCGAACAGATGTGCAGAACTATAGACCTATATCTCTAACGTTGATCAGTTGTAGAATTTTGGAACACGTATTATGTTCGAGTATAATGACTTTTCTGGAGACTAGAAATCTACTCTGTAGGAATCAGCATGGGTTTCGAAAAAGACGATCGTGTGAAACCCAGCTCGCGCTATTCGTCCGCCCGCATCTCGTGGTCGTGCGGTAGCGTTCTCGCTTCCCACGCCCGGGTTCCCGGGTTCGATTCCCGGTGGGGTCAGGGATTTTCTCTGCCTCGTGATGGCTAGGTGTTGTGTGCTGTCCTTAGGTTAGTTAGGTTTAAGTAGTTCTAAGTTCTAGGGGACTGATGACCATAGATGTTAAGTCCCATAGTGCTCAGAGCCATTTGAGATATTCGTCCACGAGACTCAGAGAGCCATAGACACGGGTTCCCAAGTAGATGCCGTGTTTCTTGACTTCCGCCAGGCGTTCGATACAGTTCCCCACAGTCTTTTAATTAACAAAGTAAGAGCATATGGACTATCACACCAATTGTGTGATTGGATTGCCGTGCGGTTCTAAGCGCTTCAGTCTGGAACTGCGTGACCGCTACGGTCGCAGGTTCGAATCCTGCCTCGGTCATGGATGTGTGTGATGTCCTTAGGTTAGTTAGGTTTAAGTGGTTCTAAGTTCTAGGGCACTGATGACCACAGATGTTAAGTCCCATAGTGCACAGAGACATTTGAACATTTTTTTTTGTGATTGGATTGAAGAGTTCCTAGGTAACAGAACGCAGCATGTCATTCTCAATGGAGAGAAGTTTTCCGAAGTAAGAGTGATTTCAGGTGTGCCATAGGGGAGTGTCGTAGGACCGTTGCTATTCACAATATACATAAATGATCTTGTGGATGACATCGGAAGTTCACTGAGGCTTTTTGCGGATGATGCTGTGGTATATAGAGAGGTTTTAACAACGGAAAATTGTACTGAAATGCAGGAGGATCTGCAGCGAATTGACGCATGGTGCAGGGAATGGCAATTGAATCTCAATGTAGACAAGTGTAATGTGCTGCGAATACATAGAAAGAAAGATCCCTTATCATTTAGCTTCAATATAGCAGGTCATCAACTGGAAGCAGTTAATTCCATAAATTATCTGGGGGTACGCATTAGGAGTGATTTAAAATGGAATAATCATATAAAGTTGATCTTTGGTAAAGCAGATTCCAGACTGAGATTCATTGGAAGAATCCTAAGAAATGCAATCCGAAAACAAAGGAAGTAGGGTACAGTACGCTTGTTCGCCCACTGCTTGAATACTGCTCAGCAGTGTGGGATCCGTACCAGATAGGACTGATAGAAGAGATAGAGAAGATCCAACGGAGAGCAGCGCGCTTCGTTACAGGATCATTTAGTAATCGCGAAAGCGTTACGTAGATGATAGATAAACTCCAGTGGAAGACTCTACAGGAGAGACGCTCAGTAGCTCGGTACGGGCTTTTATTGAAGTTTCGAGAACATGCCTTCACCCAGGAGTCAAGCAGCATATTGCTCCCTCCTACGTATATCTCGTGAAGAGACCATGAGGAGGGATTAGAGCCCACACAGAGGCATACCGACAATCCTTCTTTCTACGAACAATACGAGACTGGAATAGAAGGGAGAACCGATAGAGGTACTCAAGGTACCCTCCGCCACACACCGTCAAGTGGCTTGCGGAGTATGGCTGTAGATGTAGATGTAGATGTAGCAGACATCTCCGCTGCCGTCGTTCACCCTTGTCATCTATGGCTCGAGCTGCACCATGGTTGCCTAGGCACTGGTTTTGGATGGCTCCATCACAAACTTAGCCGTTTCCGAAATGCTTCCATCCCTGGGCCGGAAGCAATGATCATGCCCTTTTGCACATCGGATAAATCGCTCCGTTTACACATTACGACAGCAAATTCACTGTACTGGGTGTCTGCCGGGCAGGCTTTAAATGCCCTCCACTGCTAGTGCTGCCATCTGTCGTCTGTGAGTGATTATTGCACTTTGATGTCGGATCTAGGTCGTGGTCACGTTACTGTGACTGGACTGTGTATATTTATACCTTTGATTGTAACTTATTTCTGTGTGTTCATGAAAAGAAAAACAGATGTTTCCGTAACATTCACGCCGTCTCATGAAACTATATCTTCTACTCGAAATCAATTTTAAATCCGTATGTGACTACAAACATTTTATTTTCAAATTTAACAACTTGTTTTACAAGAGTACATATTTTACATGCATACAAATGCAAAGTTGGGTTATGTTTTACGAATACATTTAGGATCAAAGCTGTCATCTTCTTTTCACAAATGTACAATGTTCCCTTCACTGAGTCCACGGCAAACATCAGAAGACAGAAGAGATTCTGTATTCCCACATTAAACTGTTGTAAAGGAGTGTGTCTATAATATTGTTAAATGTTAATTTGACACTACAATAGTGAAGCCACAGTCACAGTACATAAAATTTTTCTTTAAAGAAAAAGGGTAGTTCGTTGAAACCGCTAATGTAATCCGGTGTTTTTTTTTCTTTTTTTTTCTTTTTTTTTTTTTTAGAGTAAAACATCAGAAGAGAGTCAGACTGGTCCCTTATTTTTGCGAGCATGTCTGCAGTTAACAGCATTCACTGCTCTTACTACATGGCGTCGCAGTATACCCAAAGATGTTGGAAGGATATACACATAAGCAGGGTCTTTCACGGAACCCCACAAAAAGTGACATACAGTGAAATCAGGTGTCCTGAAAGACTAATGGTGTAATGCCATATGCGTCTTTCACTATCGATTCATCATTGAAGCGGTGTAGTGGTACCTCAGCCTGTTGAGAAATGAAATTTCGGCATGTTCACGAAATTGCGGAAAAAGCCATAATGATATACTCTAATGAAATCGGAAGAATCGTTTTAAAATAACCTTTAGTTGTAGAACTGACGTTGCAACTCGGTGGTCCTGTGCACCTGCTTTACTTGCTTTTCTCGAGATCCTTGCATTTGACGTTGATGTGCTTGCTGTTTACGAACAGTTCCAAACATGTTTCAGGTATTCAGCGCCTTCTGACTTCCATAAATGCTGTAGTTCCTTTTCTACGTCTTATAGTGTATTATTGGGAATTGGTTTCTTAGCAAGTTGCCACCTTACTGCTGCTTTGGCAACAATAAATGAGTTTTATCCGCACTCAGTATCAATTATTTGCTGCCTAACCAGCAGAGTGTAAGTCACACAAAAACAGTCCGGTCATGCACTGCTGTGTTAAGCACTTATAGAAACGTCGATCACTTATGTAGTACAGTGATTAGCATAGAAATTAGTACAATAATTACATAATTAATAAACGAATTGTGGTCATTAAGGAAATACGTTAATAAATAATCTTGCAGTATAGTAAAAATAATTTATAACTACACTGACGGAAAAGAACTGCAACACCAAGAAGGAGTTGCGCGACATAAACGAAACTTAGTAGGCGTGTTTCTAAGTCTGAAAGATTTCGTGCCGGTCCTATGATTGTGGCGCTAATTGTGCCAGTATGAGGATTCAAATCAGGTTTGCTTTAAATGGACGCTGTTACGAACCTGAGCGTTAGTAAACTTTGAGGTTGGACGTTGTGAGTTGATGTTAGTCAAGACTGCCTTTTAGGCTACAAAGACAACATCTACATACATACTCCGCAATCCACCATACGGTGCGTGGCGGAGGGTACCTCGTACCACAACTAGCATCTTCTCTCCCTGTTCCACTCCCAAACAGAACGAGAGAAAAATGACTGCATATATGCCTCTGTAAGAGCCCTAATCTCTCTTATCTTATCTTTGTGGTCTTTCCGCGAAATGTAAGTTCGCAGCAATAAAATTGTACTGCAGTCAGCCTCAACTGCTGGTTCTCTAAATTTCCTCAGTAGCGATTCACGAAAAGAACGCCTCCTTTCCTCTAGAGACTCCCACCCGAGTTCCTGAAGCATTTCCGTAACACTCGCGTGATGATCAAACCTACCAGTAACAAATCTAGCAGCCCGCCTCTGAATTGCTTCTATGTCCTCCCTCAATCCGACCTGATAGGGATCCCAAACGCTCGAGCAGTACTCAAGAATAGGTCGTATTAGTGTTTTATAAGCGGTCTCCTTTACTGATGAACCACATCTTCCCAAAATTCTACCAATGAACCGATGACGACTATCCACCTTCCCCACAACTACCATTAGATGCTTGTCCCACTTCAAAAATGGTTCAAATTGCTCTGAGCACTATGGGAGTCAACATCTTAGGTCATAAGTCCCCTAGAACTTAGAACTACTTAAACCTAACTAACCTAAGGACATCACACACACCCATGCCCGAGGCAGGATTCGAACCTGCGACCGTAGCAGTCCCGCGGTTCCGGACTGCAGCGTCAGAACCGCACGGCCACCGCGGCCGGCCTGTCCCACTTCATATCGCTCTGCAATGTTACGCCCTAATATTTAATCGTCGTGACTGTGCCAAGTGCTACTAATGGAGTAATCAAACATCACAGGATTCTTTTTCCTATTCATCTGCATTAATTTACATTTATCTGTATTTAGAGTTAGCTGCCATTCTTTACACCAATCACAAATTCTGTCCAAGGCATCTTGTATCCTCCTACAGTTACACAACGACGACGCCCACCCGTACACCGGAGCATCACCAGCAAACAGCCGCACATTGATATCCACCCTATCCAAAAGATCATTTATGTAGACAGAGAACAACAGCGGACCTACCACACTTCCCTGGGGCATTCCAGATGATACCCTCACCTCCGATGAACACTCACCATGGAGGACAACGTACTGGGTTCTATTACTTAAGAAGTCCTCGACCCACTCACATACCTGGGAACCAATCCCATAAGCTCGTACCTTAGTTAGGAGTCTGCAGTGGAGCACGGAGTCAAACGCATTCCGGAAGTCAAGGAATATGGCAACCGTCTGATACCCTTCATCCATGGTTCGCAAGATATCATGTGAAAAAAGGGCGAGTTGCTTTTCGCAGGAGCGATGTTCTCGAAAGTCGTGCTGATGTATGAACAGCAACTTCTCTGTCTCAAGAAAATTCATTATATTCGAACTGAGAATATGTTCGAGAATCCTCCAACAAACCGATGTTAAGGATATAATCAACACCTCACTCAGTTTTAACGAGGTAGTGTAATAGGAATACGAGAAGCTGCATGTTCCTTCTGCGACATTTCAGGAAGACTTGGCAGAAATATAGGCAGCAGTGGTCCCGAGAATGTACGGTTTCAAAAAGACTGGGCTTCGGATGGCCGTGTGGCACTACCGGCTACCGAGAGGGAAGACCATTGAGTTCGGCGTGTGGCACTGTCGCATCGTACTGCAGCTGCAGCAGCAATCTGAGCAGCAGTTGGTAACACAGCGACACAACGAACTGTTACAAATCGGTTACTTCCAAGAGTGAGTCCCTATACTGTGCATTCCACTGACCCCAAACCACAGCCATTTCTATTTCAGTGGTGTCAAGCAAGAGCTTATTGGAGGACATGGTGGAGGTCTGTTGTATTTTCTGATGATAGCTGGTTCTCCCTCGGTGCCATTGATGGCCGTGTGTTGGTAAGAAAGAAGCCAGTTGAGGGCCCGCAACCAACTTGTCTGCGTGTTAGACACACTGACCTACACCTGGCGTAATGGTCAGCATTACATTTCGTATGACAGCAGGAGAACTCTCCTAGCTATCCCACGCACCATGACTGCAAAATTGTACGTCAATCTGGTGATTCGACCTGTTGTGCTGCCATTCCTGAACAGCATTCCAGGGAGTGTTTTCCAACACGTTAATGCTCTCCCACATACCGCTCTTGTAACCCAACATGTTCTACAGAGAAACGACATGTTGCCTCGGCCTGCTCGATCACCAAATCTGTCTTCAGTCGAGAACATGCGGGGCATCATTGGAAGACAACTCCAGTGTCATCCACAAACGGTATTAACTGTCCCTGTATTGACCTAACAAGAGCAACAGGCATGGGACTCCATCCACATACTGACATCTGGCACCTGTAGAGCACAATACATACACGTTTGCCTGCTTGCATTCAACATTATGGCGATTATACTGGTTATGTATTGTCGCGAAATAGTAAAGAGTTGGAAACGTGGAATATTGTCAAAGTTTCGTTGCCTATGCCGAGAGCCAGAGGCAATAGGTTAGCCAAGAGGTAAGAGGATTGCACACGTGTCGTCACGCAGGGGAAATGGCTGGGTTATACACAACAGGCGAGAGAGAATTGCTTAGCACGAGGGTTCGTGTTAGACAGAGACTTTCGTAGAGTGTAAGACAGAGGTATAGCGTCAGCTGTACTGCATTTCACAACTTTGCGTAAGTGTGCCATAACAACACGTAACTCTGTCACAAGAATACCTAAGGGGCGAGTACGACAGATAAATCAGCACTATAAGTGGAACGAATGCGTTCATTACAAACGAGCATGACATCAGGACGTCGCTCGTGCTTCCTTTAAATACGCCAGCTTTGATAGCAACAAGGGACTCGCAGTTAGACTTGCAGTTAGATGTATACTGGGTCGCTGCGTAGCTCTCAGCTCAGCTCGGTGATTGACATGTTAATCTTTATTAAGGAGATGTTGCAGTAAGGGCGGCCCATCCAGCAGCAGACGTGAGGGGACGGTACCAGCCCTGGTCCTCTCTGCTGCCGCTGTCAATCACCAACCCAGGATTAGCAGACATCGCGGCAGACTCGCTCGCCGCCATTGCTGTCCACATCAGTGAGCTGTCATCGAGATCGTGCGGGGCCTAGGCCCTGCGCATCTGCCGTCACAACCGGGTGAGCCGACAACGCTGGGGGATTGCAGCCCATTTCGCCCGTCCACCGTGGACCAGCCACCAGGAGGAGCAGGGAAGAAGACGGAGTGGGACAGAGTACACTCCACACTACGAGAACGCTTCTCGTGCTGACAGCGCCGGGACTCCAATCCTGAGACTCCTACGTGCAGCGGCCTGCTGTATGCTGCCGAGCCGGCCGCCCAGCCGGCCGCCACTAGCTACGCGCAGCCGAAGTAATGGCATTCCACCGCTATGTCACTGCCCGCGGCGCTGCGCTAGCAAGACTGGTGCGGCCCGGTGCGGGTGTCATCGCTCTGAGTCAGCGAGGACTCGGGGAAGGTCGTTGATATCATCAAGCTCAGCCAGCCTGTGTTACGCGGGCCACATTGTACTCGGCAGAAATAAAGGTGTCACGAATTAATAATGTTTCTTTGGAGTTTCTGACGCGTCCACAGTCATTTCTTAGCATCCTGACAACTGAAGAGGTCACCGCTCGGCTTCCAGTCCACCGTAGGCGACCGGGACCACCGGGGTGCCTACAGATTTGGTGTCAGAAGTCCTCGCGCCCACCGCCTATGGATTTGATATCAGAAGTGTTCGAACAGCCCACTACAGCACTGGCCTGCAGATCTGGTATCTGGAGTCGTCGACACCGCCACTGCAGGACTGACACCACAGAGTTGCGGTCAGGACTATCGACTCTACACAGCCTTGAGGTAAGTGCACGAGGCGATTTTTGTTAATAAATATGGATGCACGTTCTTTGTTGGGAGTGCACTTTGTGAGACCTACGGAAACAGCAGATTTATCTGAGTTTAAGGGAAACAGTTGGGAAATGTACTTGGTCCAGTCAGATGTACTGTGTGTAATTTTACGGGGCATGGGGAGCCATGCACGAAGTTTGTACCAGTAGAATGTTCAATTTGTAGACGGTTTGGTGACGCAGCGCACAATTGTAGAGAGTGTTGCTGGGCAATAACAAGGCGGAAGTATTAATTTTGTTTAGTTGTGCATTGTGAGTCTTGTTTGTCTTCTTGTGTGTAGTGTTCAACTGTGACATAGGAGATGAGTAGCTAGTGTAGTTATTGTTCAAATGGTTCAAATGGCTCTGAGCACTATGGAACTTAACATCTGAGGCCATCAGTCCCCTAGAACTTAGAACTACTTAAACCTAACCAACCTAAGGACATCACACACATCCATGCCCGAGGCAGGATTCGAACCTGCGACCGTAGCGGTCGCGTGGTTCCAGACTGTAGCGCCTAGAACCGCTCGGCCACACCGGCCAGCTGGTTATTGTTCTGAGGAGTAAATTCAGTATGGGGTAAGTTGTTGGTAATTTGCACAAATAATGCCGGAAACATGATCTATTAGTACTGAAGTGTGTATAGTTGCTCTGACGGAGCAAGTCTCAATATTGTTAGAAGAGAATCCGCAGCATAAGTTATGCCATGTAGAATTAATGACACAAATGGAGATCTTGCGTTCGGCGCAGTGAGTGCAAGTCAGTAGCAATGTCCAACCTTGCAATATACCCTTCAGTAGCTAACCTGATCACGCCTCTCTTGGGTAAAACAACAGAGGATGTCACAGCGTTCATTAATGATGTTTTGGCCACAGCTGCAGTGAGCAATTGGTCGGACATAACCACATTGCATTTGGCAAATTTGCGACTTGCAGAGGAAGCCAAGACGTTTGTGACGTACAGTCATGCTCAAAAGAATCCCAACGACCTGAATTGCATTTCGCCTGATTCGCATGCAACCCACATAACGCAGCTGTCTAGCAGGTCCTCTAATCGCTCCTTGGTACAGTCGTTTGACTATTGAAAATGGTCCCAACAAGTCACCACTAGAAAACTCTGCTCTGTATCGCAATCACTCAAGATGTAAAATAATACCATGATTCTACAAATATCAGGAACACCTTATCACAGATAAGACTGTCGTTAAGGCTTGTAAGCTCACATTTATTGCAATAAATGATATACAAGAAATGTTACCACTCACATTATTACGTCAGATAGGCAATGCACGTAGTAAGTTCGTCGTATTCATGATTTCCTCATCAAAGTAACATACTGTACTTGTTATTTAACAAAAAATGACATTACAAATTTACATTATTCAATAGCAGCTATGTATGAACTTCAATTGACACGACGCACCGTCTCGTTCTGCATATGGATTCAAACCCAGGTCATACAGATTAAGATTTCCTGACTAGGCATACAGAGAGTGATATACCTCGATTTTAGACAGTATCAGTTAGCAAATATCAACTTTAAATTACATGATGTAAACATTTGTAACGGACGCGAATTCCTACCCAGCATCTATTGTCCCTGATAACGAAGTACGAGAGATGTTAACTACTGCTTCTTCACAAGTAACTTACTTCAAATGCCGTGAGGCAAAGCTTTGTGTTGGACAGGGATTCGAACCCAGAACCTAATCGCATTGTTATCGAGCACAATCAACTGTGACACACTGGATTTTCTCGGCAGTAGCTAGATGTTTTAACTGAAATTACGAGACGAATCATTAATTTTTTCCTTCCCAGGACACCAACCCGGCACCTATCGCTGTTATATTCTAGAGATAACGTACGTTAATTATGGGTTTGTTACACCAAAAGCGACATGTGAGCATGTATGAACTAGAAATAATATTACGAAGAGTTCAGTGCTGACTGGTTCAAAATGGCTCTCAGCACTGTGGGACTTAACATCTGTGGTCATCAGTCCCCTAGAACTCAGAACTACTTAAACCTAACTAACCTAAGGACATCACACACATCCATGCCTGAGGCAGGATTCGAACCTGCGACCGTAGCGGTCACCCGGTTAAAAACTGAAGCACCTAGAACCGAACGGCCACACCGGCCGCCGCTGACAGGGAATCGAACCCCACACATATCGTTGTTGACTGCACACAAAGAGACATCAGCTACCGAATTTATCTCCATCAGCAGCTCGGAATAACATCCTTGAACTTACAGTGATCTCTCAAATAGTTTTGTGTCTCACTGGGAGTCAAAAACGTCAGATATTGTTAGTGCTGACCACGAATGAAAAATGCATTAAAAATCAAAATTATTATCCGCCAGCAGATAGGTGTTCTCATGCTACAGCTTGAAAATACATAATGAAACTTTTAGCGCCGGTCCAGGATTCCAACCAGTCCACGCGCAATCTGTGGAGATGTTGAGGAATCTGCGGGTTTGAACAAACAACAGATAGTAGTCGAGCTGTATTGTCACGAAGGGATCAAATTACGCGTTAAGGGCGGTCTGAGTTGCATTCCAAGTTCAGAACCAGTTTTATCGACATACAGAAGCTCAAATAAAAGGTGGAATAAGTGTCCTGTGACCCTACATAGCGTTTGTTTCGTCACTACAAATACATAACTGGTATAATAAAGATTACAGGTGATAGAGTTCCCACATTTCGCCACTCCTGACTTTACTGTGGTTCAACCTAACGTCTACTTGCTAGAGAAGGAATAGCATGTTTAATGTAAATTTCAGACCACAATGCCATTATATCTCTTCACTTGGCGTAGCCAGAAGAGAATAGAATCTGTCTCTCCCTATTAAAAAAGCATCAGCAGAAGTTGGAATCGAACACATACCACTAGCACACGAACCTATCACCAATCCAACAGACCACCAACACTCTTCCCTGAGGTTCATTTTTCTATAATAATACCACTGCGGCACACTCGATGAGAATTCTGACACACTGACACTCTGTAGTGGGTTTCAGCATGTTCAGTACATTTATTTACTTGGTTGACCGAATTGCCATGAACTAGCTGCCTCGGCTACCCAGTGCATACATTCGACTCTATTTTGTAATCACCGAAATAAAATCAAGTAACTGCCACCTACACAGAAATGCCAACAGTGTAGGATGCAAAATTTAAATAGGAAGTGTTCCATTCCATTTGAGCTACTCTATTGCGCTTTCTGTTTGTTGAAAACGTTGTGCAGTGCAAAGCAAAAGCTGTAACTGTCTGTCTCACAGAAGTCTAGATCCGACCATATGCTTTATCTCACAGCACTGTGGACTGCGGAAGCCCTGGAAGAACTGCTGTTGACTTCTGGAGCTACTGTAGCTATATGACAGCTAGTAGCGTAACGGTAAGTGTCGCGCACCGTAGATAAGACGTCGCGATACCTCTTACACTCACTGCTACATTTTTTAAAACGCTATTCTGCTGTCTGCTGAAGTTATCAAATTAATGGAACTTTGAACATAATTCCCTTCACTTCTCAACCCAAAATAGCCGCATGTGGAAAAAGGGCTAACCTCTGCGACATTTTGTTCTTTTCAGGTTTCATAGATGGCCAGGCAGCAGATGCGTCTCGAAGCTTTTGTATTACGTATGGGGAGAGCGCAACGTGCCAAAATAGTCAGAAAAGTATTTTCTACATTAGCAGTCCTCTGGTAGTGGCATTTTATTCTTCTTCAAACCTTGGTTGATAGCTTTAACTCAGAAAAAGTTTTCTACATGCATGTAATCAATAAACTGCATGTGCATTGTCAGATTGTTATAGATAACATCAGAGAAGTCGCATATATCGTTGATGATTAATTTCTCTCTCAGGTATTATATTGTTTTAACAACACTATAAGAAACCTTACGAAAATTGTGCACTGAATTATAAGAATTGAAATAAAACTACCCACGATAACCTTACGACGAAAGTCTGTTTTGCCAGGATGGTTCCTCTGAAAGGGCACGGCCGACTTCCTTCCCAGTTCTTCCCTAATCCGATGAGACCGATGACCACGCTGTCTGGTCTCCTTCCCCAAACCAACCAACCAACCAACCAAAGTCTGTTTTAATAAAACTGAGTATCTGTACACAAGCGTGCCTCTATCAGCACGAATTAGTAAAATACTACTCACTTCAATTTCGCTTGGGTTTGTGTTTACTTGGTATACTGTGTCATACTCTACAGGTATGCAAATGTGGCATTTCATAAATAAAGTTATGTATTCCTAGAAACCCAACATTTGCTTGTCAGCAGCGAAAGAGGTGTTACCTGTTGTGCAGAATTGTAAGTTTTCCACCATTGCGCTATGAGCTGAAAGTATTTTCTTGCGATTTCCTTATCGATGTTTGATCTGACTGGTTGTAGCTCTTTCACAGAAGGGATAAAAAAGTTGCAGTCTGCGAGACTGGAACCACGAGCCATAACAGAATCTTTTTCATAAACCAGCACGTCCACACAGTGCTAGCGAAGAGGTACAGGCTGTGCTTTGCTCTTATGAGGCCAATAGTGGCTAGAACTCGTAAACCGCTTTTTAAAGGACGAGATTAGTTGCGATTTCCACGTGCAACGACTTTCCTGCACTGAAAACCGTAAATTTTCAATCATTTGTTACACCTCAAGCGATAATAACGCAGATTATTCAATGAAAGTGACAGGAAAAGTCAAGTGAAATTTGAGGCTTAATTCCGTGCACACCAGGAAGTAATTCGTCGATCACAGAGTTGCCAAACATACCTTGCCTTGTTGCCAAATCTCAGTTACAGGTTACTGTACAAGCAGGAAGAAGACGAACCAATGTGATCCTACAGCGGGCTGGGAAGTGACCATAGCTGGCGTCTCAAAGACGCGGGTGCTACGGCCTGGAATACGTAATGCATCTGATTCGCATTTCTGTAACTAGGTTTAGGGACTGGAGCGTAGTTACTAATAATACTCAGAACTGACTGCAAACTAAGCATCATAAACCAGTAACTCTCATAGTTGTTTTTATATTTCTTTCGTAACTGTACTCAAAACTAAGAAACACATTCACGGACGTTTTCGTGCCTCGCCGATTTTCGAAAAAAACAAACAAATAAAAAAAACAATGTGTGGGCGCGCGCGCGCGTGTGTGTGTGTGTGTGTGTGTGTGTGTGTGTGTGTGAGTGTGAGAGAGAGAGGAGAGGGAGAGATGGAGATGATAATAAAAAAGAAAGAGAGAGAGGATGAACGATTGTTGTAAAGAAGTTGTATACTGGAATGTAAGGAAATCTTTCATTAAATTGACACGTTCCACATCATTACGAAATGTTGTATTCATGATCTATGGAACAATTAGCAGTCCAATCTAATCCAATCGTATTATATTGCTGACTAGCCGTGAAGAGTCATGAATTACCGAAATTTACGCCAATATCAGTAAAAAAACTTGAAAACAAAAGACGACAGTTTTTGTAATAAACCGGGACTCCTATCAAGACCCTTTCATCCCTGTTAACTAACCACGAAAGATGTCTGATATACCTCCATTCAGAAGCAACAAAGTGTGCCTGCATTTAAATATGAAGTGCAGGATGTGAGGTTCTGTGACGGAGACACGAACCCAACACGTAATCGGATTGTTAATTAAGTAAAAGCAAACGTTACGTATCGGTTTTTGTTACCAGCTGCTAGATGTTTGAATGTAAAATAAGGATACAAATTTTTGTGCCTGAGCAACAATCGAACCACACTCCTATCGTTCTTCTTTATCGTCCACGAATATAGCTTAAGTATCAATTGCTTACTCACCAACAATAAGATGTGTGCGTGTTTGACCTGAAATTGTTGGCAACACGTGAACAGACATTAAAAATGCCCGTTAATTTTGACTAGCAGGCCGGTGTGCACGTGATAGGGCTTGAAATGAAATTATGAATATTTTTTTACTGGATCAGGATTCGGACTTTTGGAGGGGACCTAGAGAAGATTGAAGTCTTGGAAAAACGAACGAAATGATGGAACTATACTGTACCGAGAGATTCAGATCCTCGAAAGAGGAGATACGAATTCTAATCACAGCCCAGCATCAAATTGTTCAACGTCTCTAGTTCAATCAAGTTCAAGTAAAATAAGAGCCCTGTTCCTTTAAATGGGTATCAGTTCATCAAATAAAATAAAATTTTCTAATGTAAGTAAGTTTACTGGCGACAGTATTTCTGTTTCAATAACCTCCACCTATATCATTTCCCAACGTAAACCGGCTCTGCCCAGTTGGGAATGAAGAAACGTGATGTTTAATGCGGAATCTGGATTATAACATCTTTATCTTGAGGTTACCAGAGGTAACGTAAATCTGTTTGTGCCTCTTAAAAGTAAAACCCTGAACACACGCATTGCACTTGTGATAGTTTGTTCCACCAGACTATTGTGGCCACATTTCCCAGCCCCAGTGGTGTGCTGTAGCGTATGATGCGCTTAGCTTACAAAATTAGTCACGGTGGAAAAAATGCGAGTGTGTTAAATGGTTAAGTAGAAGCAAGCTTCTGTCATGGAGATTATGCTATTCTTATGTCAGCAGGGTGTAAAGGCTTTCACTAATTAAGTAAATATCTTAGTTCTATAAAATCCACTGTAAAATCTGACATTACCGGATTATTCGACTATTACTGTCATTATTACTATCATTTTATTCATACCGCTGCTGGAACACACGTGCTTGAAGATCATTTAAGGCCTCTTGGTCATTACAGATGTTGTTGCCCAAGAGCAGGTTCTTTCCCTGTCTACGGAATCCTTTTCATGTTAATATCAAACATCAGCTCGTAGATTACATTAAAACTAAAGTAATATATGAAGACGTTACTTTATAACAAAAACGCACTGCCTTTCTTCATTTACTTCCGCCTAGATATGGCTGTCGAATACTAGCAAACCTAAAGCCAATGTATCTTACTGCCTTCTGGTGTACGTTGCTGTCAGTTCTTCCATATGATTTGGTCGACGTGACCTGTTTCAAGTTGCGTATGACAGAGAATGATATAGAAAATCAATTGTTTTCCTTTGTAATAAACAGAAAGAATTTTATTCTAAGCTACCTAAGTTCAAAATGTTCGTAATATTAGTTCAAATGTAATATTTGCTTCTATAATGTAGGAAAGTATTTCACAGTTGCAAAATCCGCATCCGAATCATTGTCCTTACACTTAGTCGCTGACCATGAATTCTAGCTCAGGGTGACACCAATTTAAGTAACCTAATGTAGCGAAGACTGTTTTCCAGTGCTCTTTCTCACCGGAAAATATGCAATTCACTCATTGGGCTCCAATAGTACACTGTAACAGTAATATCTGTGTGTATGCAATGCATACGGATTGTAGAATTTAGTGGTGCACTCTCTTCCACTTCTGTATACAATATGCCTGACCTAAACGGGCCCTTTATCATTACAGGCCCTGCGCGGTGCAACATCATACTGACAACAGTAATGTGCTTATACTGACAGCCTCACTGTTCGTTTTACCTGATTTTGTAATCATGTAAATAAAACAACACGACCTTTCAGAGGGAAACATTTCGTCCCCATTTTCCTTCCGTGAAATTTGTCAGTAAGGTTTTTGCCTTGCAGCCACCAAAATGCGGCAGAGTACGGCCGGTAAACGATTCACAAACCACTATTTAGTGCCGTTAAGACGATTTGTTTAAACATTGGCGTAGCTGAAGGAATTTAGTTTCTTCTTACATCGTTTTATACAGCAACGTTCACAGATATCTCAAATAGGAAAAGCTCTTTATCCAGGTACCAAGGTTGTAAAACAGACTTCCCACAGTTTGTGTCAGGTTGATCTTTTAGTCTGATAGCACTGCGTAAGTATTTTGTCTACGAGGTATTACAAGTAGTGTTCCTGTAGCTGTGGGAGTAATTGGTTGAAAACGAGTTTAGCACCAGTGGGTGCAGCGCTGCTAAATATTCAAAATGACTATCAACCTAAGTCTGAGTTCGTCCACAAACTGAGGTGTATTTATAATATTGAGGCTAGACTGTGTATCCTTGTGTTCCTTGAGTGGACATCTGAAATCGTTTACACACACATATACGAGTGTAATCCCAAAGTGAGGTCACCTAAGGGACACGCAAGTTGCCAACGCAGGCACAAACGAGAGATCCTTAATTTTAATGTCAAGCAGAAATCACCGTATTAGCTGATTTGTGGCAAAGTGATAAAGAGCAAGACTACTGATTTGAAGGTGTCAGATTCTGTCCCTCGTCAGGCCTACAATTTTTATGTGCCATTTTACACTTATTTCACCTCAGGTAGTGTTTATTGATGTGAAAAGTGGCGAGTTCCACTGTGGTTCGAAAGCCACGTTAAACAGTACGTTCCCCTATTAACTGGCTAGTAAAGTCAACTCATAGGTCGGAGGAGAGGAACGGCATACCTCTCCAACAAGACCGTGCCTACTAAAGCACTGTGGTGTTCAAACCACTCTTTCGACTGATGACTGCTCTACTTTCTATGGGTTCCAATGTTAATGACCTTCGGGTTATATTAATCTTTTTGTGCTTTCATGCTGTAGCTTTGATACCAGTTAACGTAAGTAAACGGCCGACCACTGTAACCGTTCGAGTTGTCAAGGTGGTAAACCACGATGCTGTCGACCCCAGTTACAGTCTTGGTCATGGCTATGTTTCAGTCGAATACCTCTATGTGACTTTCTGCGTATTTCAAGATATACTTTTATACACTTGGTACGCATCCAAATTGATATCTGATAGAGCTGTATTTAGCAATATGAATCAGTATGTTTTCCGTGCAATATATCGGACAACACGTAAGTGCAGCGAGATTTCGTTTGTGTGTTGCGCATGGTGCAAGAAATATTTGTGTTTTGCTTGCTTCTGTGATAGGTTTCACAGAAGCTGAATGCGGGCAAGCTCATGAATAGACTCTCAATAACTGGATATTACGCAATAATACACTTAAAAGTTGTATTTTTGCATTATGTATCCCAATGAAAATAACTGTCATCATCATCATCATCATCATCACCATTTAAGACTGATTATGCCTTTCAGCGTTCAGTCTGGAGCGTAGCCCCCCTTATACAGTTCCTCCATGATCCCCTATTCAGTGCTAACATTGGTGCCTCTTCTGATGTTAAACCTATTACTTCAAAATCATTCTTAACCGAATCCAGGTACCTTCTCCTCGGTCTGCCCCGACTCCTCCTACCCTCTACTGCTTAATCCATGAGTCTCTTGGGTAACCTTGCTTCTCCCATGCGTGTAACATGACCCCACCATCTAAGCCGGTTCGCCCTGACTGCTACATCTATAGAGTTCATTCCCAGTTTTTCTTTGATTTCCTCATTGTGGACACCCTCCTGCCATTGGTCCCATCTACTAGTACCTGCTATCATCCTAGCTACTTTCATATCCGTAACCTCAACCTTGTTGATAAGGTAACCTGAATCCACCCATCTTTCGCTCCCATACAACAAAGTTGGTCGAAAGATTGAACGGTGCACAGATAACTTAGTCTTGGTACTGACTTCCTGCTTGCAGAAGAGAGTAGATCGTAGCTGAGCGCTCACTGCATTAGCTTTGCTACACCTCGCTTCCAGTTCTTTCACTATGTTGCCATCCTGTGAGAATATGCATCCTAAGTACTTGAAACCGTCCACATGTTCTAACTTTGTTCCTCCTATTTGGCACTCAATCCGTTTATATTTCTTTCCCACTGACATTACTTTCGTTTTGGAGATGCTAATCTTCATACCATAGTCCTTACATTTCTGATCTAGCTCTGAAATATTACTTTGCAAACTTTCAATCGAATCTGCCATCACAACTAAGTCATCCGCATATGCAAGACTGCTTATTTTGTGTTCACATATCTTAATCTCACCCATCCAGTCTATTGTTTTCAACATATGATCCATAAATAATATGAACAACAGTGGAGACAGGTTGCAGCCTTGTCTTACCCCTGAAACTACTCTGAACCATGAACTCAATTTACCATCAACTCTAACTGCTGCCTGACTATCCATGTAAAGACCTTTAATTGCTTGCAAAAGTTTGCCTCCTATTCCATAATCTTGTAGAACAGACAATAACTTCCTTCTAGGAACCCGGTCATATGCCTTTTCTAGATCTATAAATCATATATACAATTCCCTGTTCCACTCATAACACTTCTCCATTACTTGCTGTAAGCTAAAGATCTGGTCCTGACAACCTCTAAGAGGCCTAAACCCACACTGATTTTCATCCAATTGGTCCTCAACTAATACTCGCACTTTCCTTTCAACAATACCTGAGAAGATTTTACCCACAACGCTGATTAAAGAGATACCTCTGTAGTTGTTACAATCTTTTCTGTTTCCATGTTTAAAGACTGGTGTTATTACTGCTTTTGTCCAGTCTGATGGAACCTGTCCCGACTCCCAGGCCATTTCAGTTATCCTGTGTAGCCATTTAAGACCTGACATTCCACTGTATTTGATGAGTTCCGACTTAATTTCATCCACCCCAGCCGCTTTATTGCACTGCAATCTATTGACCATTTTTTCCACTTCCTCAAATGTGATCCTATGTCCATCATCATTCCTATCCCATTCTAACTCGAAATTTGAAACATTACTGATCGCATTTTCACCAACATTGAGCAACTCTTCAAAATATTCCCTCCATCTGCCCAAGGCATCCACAGGATCCACCAGCAGTTTTCCTGACCTGTCCAAGATACTTGTCATTTCCTTCTTACCTCCCTTTCGAAGACTGCTAATTACACTCCCGAATGGTTTTCCAGCAGCTTGACCCATAGTCTCCAACCTGTTTCCAAAGTCTTCCCATGATTTCTTCTTGGATGCTGCAATTATCTGTTTGGCTTCTTTTTCTTTCTTCAACATAACTTTCTCTGTCTACCTGGGTTCTGGTATGTAGCCATTTTTGATACGCCTTCTTTTTCCTTTTACAGGCTGCCTTGACTGTATCATTCCACCATGCTGTTCACTTCATCCTACTTTTACAGACTACTGTTCCAAGACATTCTTTAGCCACTTCTAGTACTGTGTCCCTGTACCTTGTCCATTCCTTTTCCAATGACTGTAATTGACTACATTCAACTAACTGGTACCTTTCTGAGATCGCTGTTATGTACTTGTGCCTGATTTCCTTATCCTGAAGTTTCTCCACTCTTATCCTCCTACATATGGACCTGACCTCCTGCACTTTCGGCCTCACAATCCCAATTTCACTGCAGATTAAATAATGATTAGTGTCATCAAAGAATCCCCTGAATACACGTGTGTCCCTCACAGCCTTCCTGAATTCCTGATCTGTTATTATATAGTCAATGACAGATCTGGTTCCCCTGCCTTCCCAAGTATACCGGTGAATGTTCTTATGTTTAAAAAAGGAGTTTGTGATTACTAAGCCCATACTGGCACAGAAATCCAAGAGTTGTTTCCCATTCCTGTTGGCCTCCATATCCTCTCCAAATTTACCCATAACCTTTTCATACCCTTCTGTTCAATTTCCAATCCTGGCGTTAAAATCACCCATGAGCAGAACACTGTCTTTGTCCTTTACTCTAACAACTACATCACTGAGTGCCTCATAAAAACTATCCATCTTATCTTGATCTGTCCCTTCACAATGCGAATATACTGACATAATCCTAATTTTCTTGCTAGACACTGTCAAATCTATCCACATCAGTCGTTCGTTTACATACCTTCTTGCAACTACGCTGGGTTCCATTTCTTTCCTGATGTAAAGCCCTACACCCCATTGTGCTATTCCTGCTTTGACTCCTGACAGGTAGACCTTGTATTCTCCCACTTCCTCTTCTTTCTCACCCCTTACCCGAATGTCACTAACAGCTAAAACGTCCAGCCCCATCTTACTTGCAGCCTCTGCCAGCTCTACCATCTTCCCAGAGTAGCCCCCATTGATATTAATAGCTCCCCATCTCATTACCATTTGTTTGCCAAGTCGTATCTTAGGAGTCCCTGATTTGTCAGTTAGAGGTGGGACTCCGTCACCTCCAAAGGTCCGAGGCATTTTGCTCTGCTTGTTGCCAGCATCATATTTAAAGTACCAGGGAAGCAGGTTGCTAGCCTTACTTGCCCCGAGTCCCGTTGGGTTTTACCCCTAACGGCTGAGGGACTAGCCGGTGGATTTGGTAGTCTTTGCCGTATGAGCACAAAGGTGACCACGACTCAGAATATGTCCGAGATGCCCAGCCTTATTCCAAAGTAACTGGTATCCCGACTGTCGGGACCACTTACTTGGCCACTCATACGTTGCCCGTGGTTCATGAACTAGGACATGACTACAGGAACCCACACCATGAACCACTAATAACTGTAAACAGGTTAAATGCCTACTTGCTTATTAATCGCTCTTCTCGATGCTTTCCTCAAAAAATAAAAAGAAATAGAAAGAGAGAGAGAGAGAGAGAGATACAGAGAGAGAAAACAGAAATGTATTTCAAATATCAGCTCGGTGACGCCATGTTCGTCTCATGATGTAAAGCAAATATAGTTGGTAGGTAATATCTCGTTGTACTAGCGACATGTGTGGCTAGAGGTTTCTTTCTTTTTTCTCTGCAAACAACCAGAACAGAATTCAGTAACAAAGTGGTAAGAACACCTATGCAGTGGGCCAATTAAACAGCCTTTCTTGGGTATTTTGTTAATCGTCTCAAATGCAGTAAACATCCTTGTTTACTGATTTTTTATTATTACCATTTTTATTGTTATTCGTCACCTCACAACAGCTTTCCTATCACTCATTGCTGCCGTTGCACGTAACGAATGGATCAGTATGAATGGAATGTGAGATGTTTCGTCGCGGAGAATATACACATTTATCTCGGCGTCTTGTGTTCAGGGTAATATCAAAATCTCAATAAGTGCAGACGACAACAGGATGCTGGTGATGCAGGCAATAACACCCAACTATTTCTGTCGACTTAACACCATGACGACAGATAAATTGGCGTCTCATTGTATTTTTATTATAATTCGTTAGCCTTCTTGCGACCTCGCTTTAATACCTCGTGGGAGCAGGCTTAATATTTTGCTTTTTGAACACTGAACTGAACAATAACACACAAAAACAGTAGATGGAAGGATACAAAGAAACAGTCACACTCATGGGTGTGGATCCAATTAATCACTAGAAGACTAAACAAGAGGGAAACATTACGAAAGCAATGAATACGCTGGTTAGTATACATTATTTGTATAGATCTGAAGATGAAAAAGCGCAGATCTGCACAGTGCCCGCATCTGCACTTGAGTTTCTGTCTGAATGGGCATAATTTTTAGTTTCTTCTGAATTTTTAAATGAATTGATTATTACGTGCAATTCATGAAATTCTACTTGAATGATCACTAGACTGCACATAGATGCAATCGATTTCGAGGGGCAAAGTCTTTGTTATCTTACTTTTCGTGACATTATATTTGAAGAATCTCCTGTGAAAGGAAAAAGAACAGGATGTGCCTCAGCCCCCGCTGGTAGGCAGCAAACGCGTTCCAAAGAAGTGAGACGGATGCGGTGTTCAGAGGCAGGTAGTCGACCAAGATATCTCTCGCTACAATATTGTTGAATCAAATTGTTGTTACCAATGTGAAAGAAAGCAAAATAACTATAGATTCGCTTGAATTATACTCATAGCTTCAGCACCGAGAGGAAAGGGGCAATAAAAATTTTGTCGACGTGTGTTTTTAGTTACCAGACATAGTATTAGTTTTACCTCAAGACTACGGTCGTAACTAAGAGTCATGTACTCAGACTACAGTCAAGAGTTCTTCCGGGAAGTGTAGCAGTCTACAACTTTGCCAGAACGAGCATATTGCCGAATATAGAATTCAGAGGGGAGAACAACTGTATTGTCCACCTTACGTGAACGAATCGGCCGTCAGTGTTTTTCTCTAAGACTGTATCTACAACACATATTGCACGCTTAAGTACCAGAAGTATTAAAAAAACAAATTAGGTTATAAGAGCAACGTTAACTATAGCGTTCGAAGAATTCATTTTATTGTATACGTGTGTGCCTTCCAATGACCACTCAAGGAAGACAATGATACACAGTCTAGCTTTAATATTATAAATATGCCTCAGTTTATGGATGAACTCAGACTTAGGTTGATAATCATTTTGAATATTTAGCAGTGCTGTACCCGCTGGTGCTAACATCGTTTTCAACCAATTACTCCCACTGCTACAGGAACACAACTTGTCATACCTCGTAGACAAAATACTTACGCAGTGCTATCAGACTAAAAGATCAACCTGACACAAACTGTGGGAAGTCTGTTTTACAACCTTCGTACCTGGATAAAGAGCTTTTCCTATTTGAGAATCTGTGAACGTTGCTGCATAAAACGATGTAAGAAGAAACTAAATTCCTTCAGATACGCCAATGTTTAAACAAACCGTCTTAACGGCACTAGTTAGTGGTTTGTGAATCGTTTACCGGCCGTACTCTGCCGCATTTCGGTGGTTGCAAGGCAAAAAGCTTACTGACAAATTTCACAGAAGGAAAACGGGGACGAAATGTCTCCCTCTGAAAGCTCGTGTTGTTTTGTTTAAATGATTACAAAATCAGGTAAAACAAACAGTGAGGTTGTCGGTATAAGCACATTACTGTTGTCAGTATGATGTTGCACCGCGCAGGGCCTGTAATGATAAAGCGCCCGTTTAGGTCAGGTATATTGTATACAGATATGGAAGAGAGTGCACCACAAAATACTACAATCCGTATGAATTGCATACACACAGAAATTATTGTTATAGTGTACTTATGGAGCCCAATGAGTGAATTGCATATTTTCCGGTGAGAAAGAGCACTGGAAAACAGTCTTCGCTACATTAGGTTACTTAAACTGGTGTCACCCTGAGCTAGAATTTATGATCAGCGACTAAGTGTAAGGACAATGATTCGGATGCGGATTTTGCAACTGTGAAATACTTTCCTACATTATACGTAGAAGCAAATATTAAATTTGAACTAATACTACGAAAATTTTGAACTTAGGTAGCTTAGAATAAAAATCTTTCTGTTTATTGCAAAGGAAAACAATTGATTTTCTAAAACATTCTCTGTCATACGCAACTTGAAACAGGTCACGTCGACAAAATCGTATGGAAGAACTGACAGCAACGTACACCTGAAGGCAGTAAGATACCTTGGCTTTTCGTTTGGTAGTATTCGACAGCCTTTTCTAGGCGGAAGTAAATGAAGAAAGGCAGTGCGCTTTTGTTATCAAGTAACGTCTTCATATATTACTTTAGTTTTGATGTAATCTACGAGCTGATGTTTGATATTAACATGAAAAGGATTCCGTAGACAAGGAAAGAACCTGCTCTTGGGCAACAACATCTGTAATGACCAAGAGGCCTTAAATGATCTTCAAGCACGTGTGTTCCAGCAGCGGTATGAATAAAATGATAGTAATAATGACAGTAATAATCGAATTATCCGGTAACTTCACATTTCACAGTGGATTTTCCCGAACTAAGAAATTTCCTTAATTAGTGAAAATTTCAAAATGGCTTCATCGATGCAATGATGTCTAGAAAAGTCTTTACACCCTCCTGACATGAGAATAGCATAATCTCCATGACAGAAGCTTGCTTCTACTTAACCATTTAACACACTCGCATTTTTTCCACCGTGACTAATTTTGTAAGCTAAGCACATGATACGCTACAGCACGCTACTAGGGCTGGGAAATGTGGCCACAATAGTCTGGTGGAACAAACTATCACAAGTGCAATGCGTGTGTTCAGGGATTTACTTTTAAGAGGCACAAACAGATTTACGTTACCTCTGGTAACCTCAAGATAAAGATGTTATAATTCAGATTCCGCATTAAACATCACGTTTCTTCATTCCCAACTGGGCAGAGCCGGTTTACGTTGGGAAATGATATAGGTGGAGGTCATGGTAAACAGAAATACTGTCGCCAGTAAACTTACTTACATTTAAAAATTTTGTTTTATTTGACGAACTGATATCCACTTAAAAGAACAGATCTCTTATTTTACATGAACTTGATTTAACTAGAGGCGCTGAAAAATTTGAAGCAGGACTGTGATTAGAATTCGTATCCCCTCTTCCTAGGATCTGAATCTCTCGGTACAGTATAGTTCCATCATTTCGTTCTTTTTTCCAAGACTTCAATCTTCTCTAGGTCTCCTCCAAAAGTAAGTATGTGGGTCCGAATCATGATCCAGTACAAAAATATTCATAATTTCATTTCAAGCCCTATCACGTGCACACCGGCCTGCTAGTCAAAATTAACATGCATTTTTGATGTCTGTTCACGTGTTGCCAACAATTTCAGGTCCAACACGCACACATCATATTGTTGGTGAGTAAGCAATTGATACTTAAGTTATATTCGTGGATGATAAAGAAGAACGATAGGAGTATGGTTCGATTGTCGCTCAGGCACAAAAATTTGTATCCTTATTTTAGATTCAAACACGTAGCAGCTGGTAACAAAAACCGATACGTAACGTTTGATTTTACTTAATTAACAATCCGATTACGTGTTGGGTTCGTATCTGCGTCACAGAACATCACATCATGCACTTCATCTTTAAATGCAGGCACACTTTGTTGCTTCTGAATGGAGGTATATCAGACATCTTTCGTGGTTAGTTAACAAGGATGAAAGGGTCTTGATAGGAGTCCCGGTTTATTACAAAAACTGTCGTCTTTTGTTTTCAAGTTTTTTTACTGATATTGGCGAAAATTTCGGTAATTCATGACTCTTCACGGCTAGTCAGCAATATAATACGATTGGATTAGATTAGACTGATACTTGTTCCATAGATCATGAATACAACATTTCATAATGATGTGGAATGTGTCAATTTAATGAAAGATTTCCTTACATTCCAGTATACAACTTCTTTACAACAATCGTTCATCCTCTCTCTCATTCTTTTTTATCATCATCTCCCTCTCTCCCTCTCCGCTCTCTCTCTCTCTCTCTCTCTCTCTCTCTCTCTCTCTCTCTCTCACACACACACACACACACACACACACACACACTCACACACGCATACATTCTTTTTTTTTATTTGTTTGGTGTTTTCGAAAATCGGCGAGGCACGAAAACGTCCGTGAATGAGTTTCTTAGTTTTGAGTACAGTTACGAAAGAAATATAAAAACAACTATGAGAGTTACTGGTTTATGATGCTTAGTTTGCAGTCAGTTCTGAGTATTATTAGTAACTACGCTCCAGTCCCTAAGCCTAGTTACAGAAATGCGAATCAGATGCATTACGTATTCCTAGCCGTAGCACCCGCGTCTTTGAGACGCCAGCTATGGTCACTTCCCAGCCCACTGTAGGATCACATCGGTTCGTCTTCTTCCTGCTTGTACTGTAACCTGTAACTGAGATTTGGCAACAAGGCAAGGTATGTTTGGTAACTCTGTGATCGACGAATTACTTCCTGGTGTGCACGGAATTAAGCCTCAAATTTCACTTGACTTTTCCTGTCACTTCCATTGAATAATCTGCGTTATTATCGCTTGAGGTGTAACAAATGATTGAAAATTTACGGTTTTCAGTCCAGGAAAGTCGTTGCACGTGGAAATCGCAACTAATGTCGTCCTTTAAAAAGCGGTTTATGAGTTCTAGCCACTATTGGACTCATAAGAGCAAAGCACGTCACAAACCTCCTCGGTGGCTTTGTGTGGACGTGCTGGTTTGTGAAAAGCTTCTGTTATGGCTCACGGTTCCAGTCTCGCAGACTGCAACATTTTTATCCCTTCTGTGAAAGAGCTACAAGCAGTCAGATCAAACTTCGATAAGGAAAACGCAAGAAAATACTTTCAGCTCATAGCGCAATGGTGAAAAACTTACAATGCTGCACAACAGGTAACACCTCTTTCGCTACTGACAAGCAAATGTTGGGTTTCTAGGAATACATAACTTTGTTTATGAAATGCCACATTTGCATACTTGTTGAGTATGACACAGTATACCAATTAAACACAAACCCAAGCGAAATGTAACTGAGTAGTATTTTACTAATTCGTACCGATAGATGCACGCTTGCGTACAAAAAAAATGGTTTTAATGGCTCTGAGCACTAGGGGACTCAACATCTTAGGTCGTAAGTCCCCTAGAACTTAGAACTACTTAAACCTAACTAACCTAAGGACATCACACACACCCATGCCCGAGGCAGGATTCGAACCTGCGACCGTAGCAGTCTCGCGGTTCCGGACTGCAGCGCCAGAACCGCTAGACCACCGCGGCCGGCGCTTGCGTACAGATACCCAGTTTTATTAAAACAGACTTTCGTCGTAAGGTTATCGTGGGTAGTTTTATTTCATTTCTTATAATACAGTGCACAATTTTCGTAAGGTTTCTTTTCATGTTGTTAAAACAATACAAAACCTGAGAGAGAAATTAATCATCAACGATATATGCGACTTCTCTGATGTTATCTATAACAGTCTGACAACGCACATGCAGTTTATTGATTACATGCATGTAGAAAACTTGTTCTGAGTTAAAGCTGTCTAACAAGGTTTGAAGCAGAATAAAATCCCACTACCAGACGACTGCTAATGTAGAAAATACTTATCTGACTATTTTGGCAATTGGCGCTCTCCCTATACATAATACAAAAGCTTCGAGACGCGTCTGCTGCCTGGCCATCTATGAATCCTGAACAGAACAAAATGTCGCAGAAGTTAGCCTTTTTTCCACATGCGGCTATTTTGGGTTGAGAAGTGAAGGGAATTATGTTCAAAGTTCCATTAATTTGATAACTTCAGCAGACAGCAGAATTGGGTTTTAAAAAATTTTGCAGTGAGTGTAACAGATATCGCGACAGCTTATCTACGGTGCACGACGCTTACCGTTACGCTACTAGCTGTCATATAGCTACAGTAGCTCCAGAAGTCAACAGCAGTTCTTCCAGAACTTCCGCAGTCCACAGTGCTGTGAGATAAAGCATATGGCCGGATCTAGACTTCTGTGAGACAGACAGTTACAGCTTTTGCTTTGCACTGCACGACGTTTTCAACAAACAGAAAGCGCAATAGAGTAGCTCAAATGGAGAGGAACACTTCCTATTTAAGTTTTGCATCCTACACTGTTGGCAGTTCTGTGTAGGTGGCAGTTACGTGATTTTATTTCGGTGATTACAAAATAGAGTCGAATGTATGCACTGGGTAGCCGAGGGAACTAGTTCATGGCAATTCGGTCAACCAAGTAAATGAATGTACTGAACATGTTGAAACCCACTACAGAGTGTCAGTGTGTCTGAATTCTCATCGAGTGCGCCGCAACGGTATTATGATAGAAAAATGAGCCTCGGGGAAGAGTATTTGGTGGTCTGTTGGATTGGTGATAGGTTCTTGTGCTGGTGGTATGTTTTCGATTCCAACTTCTGCCGATGATTTTTTTAATAGGGCGAGACAGATTCTATTCTCTTCTGGCTACGCCAAGTGAAGAGGTATAATGGCATTGTGGTCTGAAATTTACATTAAACATGCTATTCCTTCTCTACCAAGTAGACGTTAGGTTGAACCACAGGAAAGTCAGGAGTGGCGAAATGTGGGAACTCTATCACCTGTAATCTTTCTTATACTAGTTATTTATTTCTAGTGACGAAGCAAACGCTATGTAAGGTCCCAGGACACTTATTCCACCTTTTATTTGTGCTTCTGTATGTCGATAAAACTGGTTCTGAACTTGGAATGCAACTCAGACCGCCCTTAACGCGTAATTTGATCCCTTCGTGACAATACTGCTCGACTACTATCTGTTGTTTGTTCAAAACTGCAGATTCCTCAACATCTCCACAGATTGCGCGTGAACTGGTTCGAATCCTGGGCCGGCACTAAAAATTTCATTATGTATTTTCAAGCTGTAGCATGAGAACACCTATCTGCTGGCGGATAATAATTTTGATTTTTAATGCATTTTTCATTCGTGGTCAGCACTAACAATATCTGACGTTTTTGACTCCCAGTGAGACACAAAACTATTTGAGAGATCACTGTAAGTTCAAGGATGTTATTCCGAGCTGCTGGTGGAGAAGAATTCTGTAACTGACGTCTCTTTGTGTGTAGTCAATAACGATATGTGTGGGGTTCGATTCCCAGTCAGCACTGAACTCTTCGTCATATTTTTTCTAGTTCAAACATGCTCACGTGTCGCTGCTGGTGTAACAAACCCATATTTAACGTTCGATTTCTCTAGAATATAACAGCGATAGGTGCCAGGTTGGTGTCCTGGGAAGGAAGAAATTAATGTTTCGTCTCGTCATTTCAGTTAACACATCTAGCTACTGCCGAGAAAATCCGACACAAAGCTTTGCTTCACGGCATTTCAAGTAAGTTACTTGGGAAGAAGCAATATCTATCATCTCTCGTAGTTCGTTAACAGGGACAATAGATGCTCGGTAGGAATTCGCGCCCGTTAAAAATGTTTACGTTACGTAATTTAAAGTTGATATTTGCTAACTGATACTGTCTAAAATCGAGGTATATCACTCTCGCTATGCCTAGTCAGGAATGGCTGTTAGTTTTCGTCAGTCACGAAATCTTAGTCTGCATTACCTGGGTTTGAATCCATATGCAGAACGAGCCGGTTCGTCGTGTCATTTGAAGTTCATACATATTCTCAACTAGCTGCAAGAGAATAACGTAAATTTGTAATGTCATTTTGTGTTAAATAACAAGTACGATATGATACTTTGAAGAGGAAATCAAGAATACGACCAACTTACTACGTGCATTACCTATCTGACGTAACAATGAGAGTGGTAACATTTCACGTATTTCATTTATTGCAATAAATGTGAGCTTACAAGTCTTAAGGACAGTCTTATCTGTGATAAGGTGTTCCCTGATATTTGTAGAATCGTGGTATTACTTTATATTTTGAGTTATTGCGATACAGAGCAGAATTTTCTTGTGGTGACTTGTTGGGACCATTTTCAATAGTCAAACGACTGTACCAAGGAGCGATTAGAGGACCTGCTAGACAGCTGCGTTATGTGGGTTGCAAGCGAATCAGGCGAAATGCAATTCAGGTCGTTCGGATACTTTTGAGCATGACTGTACCATGAGACGTTTAGTAAGGCGAGCACGTTTGATGAATTGGCAGATAGGTTACGACAAAGATATCGTAAGCAGTATAGTGCAAGATTTTTTAGGGAGAAGTTAGCTAATTTGACACAGAAGGTCAGTGAGACAGTGGAGTCTTTTTCAGATAGGATACGGAAAATTAATTCGCAGACCTATAAATTATCGGGTATTCCTGATGCGGATCGTGTATTACTACGAGAGGCAGAAAATAGAGCCCTCGATGTATTCTTCAGGGGAATTCCTGCAGAATTTTCTCGTAGGGTTAGGATGTAGAATCCAGGGGATTTAGCTGCAGCACTGCGTATTGCAACGCATCTGCAGGCGATAGACATTGCAACAAGGGTTCGCAATGATAAACGCATCTTTGCGTCAGTGAGGAATTGTTACCCTTGTGAGAGGAAAGGTCACGTGAAGGCTCAATGCAGAGAGCCGCAGTGCTATGCTTGTAAAGGTTATGGTCACAAGGCGAATGAGTGTCGTAGCAAGCAGAATGGTAACGGGAATAAACAGGGAAAAGCGTTAAACGGGATCGGGAGTGTTTCGTCCGTCGGAAGACATTCCCGGTAAGCAGAAGTACTGTGAAAACTAGTACAGAGACGGATTGTTGCTTGATAGGTGTTGTAAGGAATAACAGATGTAAGTTTTTGATTGATACAGGGGCACATGTATCTGTTGCTGGTCGAGACCTCGTGGGTAGGAGAAGATTAGGTACTCCTAGGTATAGATTACGTGGAGTAGGGAATAATGAGTTGCAATCATTGGGTACAACACAGCTCGTTTTTAAGATTGGAACTGTAGAGTTCGGAGAGCAAATGAAAGTGTTGCCAACTGTGGGACAAGGGTACTCTGTGATTCTCGGACTGGACTTCCTCGATAAACACTATGCCAAAATTAATCTTTCACAGCGTACAGTTGAACTTAGTGGAAACTTCTTTTCAATGGGTACAAAAGCTGTAAATGTTTCTACATCGCGAGGTGCATCCGTTGCTAAGGTGTCACCAATTGAACCGCGTACAAGGGCATTAAAGATGATTACGCATGTCAAAGTGCCTTCGGGTACAGGGAAGTTAGTTTGGTTGTCAGTTACCGATGTACCACAGTAGAGACTATGTGTGGTGGAGCCACTGCAGAGCAGTGAAGCATTGGATGAAATGTATTGTTTTATTAGGAGGAGCGTTGTGCGCGTAACGGATATAAATGGGGAACTGATGATTCCGGTCAGTGCAGATAATTTTGGGGCAGATGAAGTGGATCTCCCAAAGGGTTTAGTGGTAGCAAGTTTGGAAATACTCGACGATGAGGATATAGGTGAATCCCAAGGTGATTATAACGTCAAGCGAACCGTCAAGGCATCTGTACTACGTGATAAGATTCGTCATTTGGAGAATGGTGATCGGAAAGCTATGGAAGCTTTGTTATTAGAGTATTTAGATTTGTTTAATTCAGAAGGTCCATTACCAGCAACTCCTATTACACAGCATCGTACACCGACTGGCGATAGTCCGCCGGTCTATAGAAAACCATACAGGATAGCGAAACACCTACAACCACTAGTGGAAGAATTTATTAATCAACTGCTAAGGGACTGTATTATAGAGAACAATGAAAGCTCGTGGTCTGCCAACATAGTGGTGGTTCCTAAGAAGTCATTGGACGGTACTAAAAAGTATAGAATATGTTGTGACTATCGTTTTTTGAACTGTAACAGATGCGTATCCAATACCGAACATCATGGAAACATTGGACAACCTAGGTCGGTGTAAATATTTTTCGACACTAGATCTAAAGAGTGGGTACCATCAGATAGAAGTAAGTCCCAAGGATAGACCGAAGACGGCCTTTACAACAAGCCTTGGTCACTTTCAGTATCACAGAATGCCAATTGGGTTGAAAAACGCTCCTGCTACTTTCCAGCGTCTGTTAGATGGTGTGCTTCGGGGACTGAAACCGAAGATTGCTATGATATACCTCGATGATATTGTTACTTTTTCGCGTAATATAGAAGAGCATGTGGAACGACTGAACGAAGTATTTAGTAGGCTAAGAGAGGCAAATCTTACGCTTAATGTCGAGAAATGTCAGTTTGCTCAGACGCAAGTGACTTATCTTGGGCATATTATCAGTCAGGATGGGGTAACAACGGATCTTCGTCTAACGTCGGCTGTGCGTGGTTTTCCAGTTTCCACAGACCACTAAACAAGTTCAGTAATATGTCGGTTTATGTAATTACTACAGACTATATGTAACGGGGGTTCGCGGAAATTGCACATCCATTAACGAGATTGTTAAAGAAAGGTGTTAAATTTGAATGGACAGCACAGTGTCAGGGGGCATTCGAGAAGCTCAAACAGATATTAACATCAGACCCAGTGTTGATACTTCCTGATTTCGAACAAGAGTTCATACTATCTTGTGATGCTAGTAATATTGCTGTACGTTGTATTCCTTCTCAGAGGGTTAATGGACAGGAACATCCAGTGGCTTATGCTTCCAGGCAACTGAATAAGACAAAGAAGACTTATTCAACTACAGAGAAAGAAATGTTAGCAGTGATTTACGGTATCTCGTATTTTCGCTGTTATTTATATGGGCGTAAGTTCAAGGTAATTACAGATCACGCAGCATTGAAGTGGTTGTTGGGGTTGAAAGATCCTACGAGTCGTTTAACGAGATGGGCACTGTAACTAAGTGAACTTGACTACGAGGTAATTCACAAACCAGGGGTAAAACATACGAATGCAGATGCGCTTAGTAGAAAAATAGCAGCTGTACAAGTTGTGGGCATACGTGAGAAGGAGTGGATATAGGCGCAAGTCACTGACAGAGTGTCAATTGTTCCGAACGCAACCGCAGTTTGAAATGCAGGATGGGTTGCTTTGCAGGAAGACGAAGTGCGGACTACGCGTCGTAGTACCGGAGTCGCTGAGGGAAGAAGTGTTGAAACAAGCGCACGACCATGTATTGTCGGGTCATGGTCGTAAAAGAACAACTGATAGACGGGTAGCTGAAAGGTTTTCGTGGAAGACACGTCGCAATGATGTAGAGCAATATGTGCAAAATTGTATACCGTGTCCGCAGAGAGCAGATTTAAGTTATTAGAAAATTCAGTTACAGAGACTACCTGAAGCGGATCGTCCGTTCGCATTCATCGGATTAGACGTAATCGGAGCATTTAACAAGACCCAAGTGGGTAATCGATACGTATTAACAATATTAGATCATTTTTCCCGATACCTGGTAATGGTAGCTATTCCAGATCAGAAGGCAAGCACTGTTGCGCAAGCCTTAGTAAATAACTGGTTGCTGAAGCATGGTGTGCCTGATACCATAATTACAGATCAGGGTAGTAACTCTATGTCGGAGCTGATGAAGCAGTTATACCGTTTATTGAAAGTTAAGAAATTGCGGACAAGCCCCTTTCATCCTCAGTCGAATGGACGAACAGAACGGGTTTATAGGACGTTAGTTAAGATGATTAGTCATTACGTAAATCCAGAACACACGGATTGGGATGTGTATTTAAATCTGTTGACAAGCGTATACAACGCGAAAGTTCATGTAGGAACGCTCCGTATGAGATAATTTATGGTCGGAAAATGCCATCACCATTTGATGTGCTCAAACCTCAAGTAGGTTCACAGGATGAGTCAGTGAAGAATTTCGCCAAGAAATTGAGAGAGATTTGGCCAAGGGTACGGCGTGCTAATACTAAATTGAAGATACAAGAGAGTATTGGGCAAAGAACAGGTAAACTGCCGCAATGCAGCATTGGTCAATGGGTATTGTTGGCTAATCCTTATGTTCCGAAGGATAAAACGAACAAGTTTTTGACGAAATATTCTGGACCGTATCAGATAAATGAAATAGTGTCTTCAGTGAACGTAAAGTTGCAGTTACCAACCAAGTCGTCAGTAGTTCATGTGAGTAGGATTAAGCCGTTTAAGGGCGCAGTGGATGCATTATCGCAGATTCCTCCAGCAGTAACAAAGGGTGTGAGGGTACCGAAGCTAAAAGAACAGCAGAGGAACGTTCTTACGCACTTAGGTCTAGGGATAAGTAGATTAAATGTCCTCGGGGAGGAACATGTCGTATTTATTATTATTAGGTAATAGGGTATGTGTAGTTATTACTTGTCATTTGTGTGTTTTAGACGTGGTAAGGAAGGGAGCGATTGACATGGCTTCCTTTTCCTTCTGCTGCCGTGCCAGGATGTGGCCCGGGAAACTTTTCGTCAGTCTGGTACTGCTACACTGTTGCAGAGGAGACGTGGTGCAGGTGCAACCACTAGATAAGGGAATTTTGTTTGCAAGACAATTAGGTGTGGTATTGTCAAGCCGCAGGTGGACAATTGTCTTCACGTATAATATATGGGGAGTGAGGAATGATGTACAGACACTACAGGATAGGTTTACGGTGCTACAGGTGGCCATGGAGAAGGAGGGGTTGTTTTAAGACATACGGAACAAGTATCAGGAACTGAAGCTCTCATACGAAAAGCTGAGAAGGCAGCTGCAACAAGTAACGGAAGTGGTCCCGCAAACGCTCGTTCGCAGGAAACGAGGGTGGTTGGATGCAGGGGGAAAATTGCTGAAAACAGTGTTTGGAACCGCGAACGAGGAAGATATAAGGAGCTTAAATAGTACAGTGGGGGAGGTGCAGGAGCTGGCGGAGGAGACAAAGTCGAAAGTGGATTGGCACATGACACGTATAGGTAACATGGAGCAGGGGATATTGAATGTCACTAGAACAGTGCGGGAGTTGACGCCAGACCTGGAACGGTATGCATCAAATACCAGGAAAGTGTTGAATGGGGATATAGAGGCTATACAGGCGAGATTGAGCCGAATAGACGCGAAAATACAAGTAGCAGCTTTATTGAGGGCATTAGCGGACAGGGTTGATGATGCACGTGTCGAATTGGAAGCTTTATAAGAAGCTATGTATCACGCAGTGCATGGTCAACTGAGTGCCACACTTTGTTAGGTCCAGATCAGATGCTGAAGGCGTTGGTGAAAGCGCAGAAAGAATTCTCGGAAGGAGTGTGTCATGTCGTGCCTCCGGCGAAGCGGAATTTACCGTTATTCTATCGCATGTCTAAAGTGAGAGTAATTACGGATCAGGCGAGTATACACGTAGAAGTGAAAATACCAGTGATGGGTATCAATTCGCGGTACCAGTGTTATACAGTGCACCCGTATCCAATTAGATGGGGTTCACTTGGGAGGTGGGTGCAAGTGAAAACTCGGGAAGTGTTGTTAGTGTCAAGACGGAGGAGTGCTCATGTGGTAATGTCTACGGAAGATCTGACAGACTGTTTCAGAGAAAGTGTTTTTATTTGTCCAGCAAAGGAGGTGGCAACCCACAATCATTCGTGTGAGATGCAGTTGTTCTTGGGGAATATGGGAACCTTAGAATGCGAAAAGAAGGTGTTACTTCCGAGACCGAAATTTCAGAAAGTTGGGCAACATTGGATTTACTCGAACTAGAGACCGTAGTGGCCACTTGTTACAGAAATAGTAGATTGACAGATATATCAAAGCTTGAATTGCAGGGCAGTGGATTATTGATTAATGCCACTGGATGTGAAATAGTGGGGAAGCATTTTCACCTACCAGCTACTTTCACAGGTACAACAATGATTATCGTGACACAGCCTATCTTGTATTATCCAGAGGAACCACCACACATATTGCCTCGCCAGAACCTAACGTTTACTAACGAGTTCTTGGATCCCACATTGCTACAATCTTTAGATAGCCTGATTATCTCAGAAAAGGAGCAGATATCAGTTAATCAACTACTGCAGCACGTGCAGCAATATCGGAAGAAACGTAAGCAAAACACAATCATATTTGGTGTGCCAACGACTAGCATAATCTTAGTTCTAGTGTTTATTTGTGCAACTTACTTTTGTACACGGAAAAAGATGTCTCGTTCTGAAATAACAACCTTACATCAAATACCTATGGGATGGATCGGAAATAGTGGAACGTAATGTAAATAGATAACCAATGATAACATTGGAATCAGTGTAAATAGATTATTAGTGGGTAAGAAAAGTTTGACAGTGTTGAAGGAGTAGTTGTAAGATACCTGTCGAGTATAAGGAAGTATGGCGTGCACAACCAGTAAGTCCAGAATTGTAAAATTTGGGACGAATTTTCTTATAAAGGAGGAGGATGTGTAGTGTCGCGGAACAGTAAAGAGTGGGAAACGCGGAATATTGTCAAGGTTTCGTTGCCTATGCCGAGAGCCAGAGCCAACACGTTAGCCAAGAGGTAAGACGACTGCACACGTATCGGAATGTGTCGTCACACAGGGGCAATGGCCGGGTTACACACAACAGGCGAGAGACAGACGGAGACTTTCGTAGAGTGTAAGACAGAGGTATAGCGTCAGCTGCACTGCATTTCACAACTTTGCGTAAGTGTGCCATAACAACACGTAACTCTGTCACAAGAACACCTAAGGGGCGAGTACGACAGATAAATCAGCAGTATAAGTGGAACGAATGCGTTCATTACAAACGAGCATGACATCAGGACGCCGCTCGCGCTTCCTTTAAATACGCCAGCTTTGATAACAACAAGGGACTCGCAGTTAGACTTGTAGTTAGATGTGTACTGGATCGCTGCATAGCGCTCAGCTCGGTGATCGACATGTTAATCTTTATTAAGGAGATGTTGCAGTAAGGGCGGCCCATCCAGCAGCAGACGTGAGGGGACGGTACCAGCCCTGGTCCTCTCTGCTGCCGCTGTCCATCATCAACCCAGGATTAGCAGACATCGCGGCAGACTCGCTCGCCGCCATTGCTGACCTTATCAGTGAGCTGTCATCGAGATCGTGCGGGGCCTAGGCCCTGCGCATCTGCCGTCACAACCCGGTGAGCCGACAACGCTGAGGGATTGCAGCCCATTTCGCCCGTCCACCGTGGACCAGCCACCAGGAGGAGCAGGGAAGAAGACGGAGTGGGACAGAGTACACTCCACACTACGAGAACGCTTCTCGTGCCAACAGCGTCGGGACTCCAACCCGGAGCCTCCTATGTGCAGCGGCCTGCTGTCCGCCGCTGAGCCGGCCTGGCGCCGCCAGCAATGTGTGGCCGAAGTAAGGCGATTCCACCGCTACGTCACTGCACACAGCGCTGCGCTAGCAAGAATGGTGCGGCCCGGTGCTGGTGTCATCACTCCGAGTCAGCGAGGACTCGGGGAAGGTCGTTGATATCACCAAGCTCAGCCAGCCTGTGTTACGCGGGCAACATTGTACTCGGCAGGAATAAAGGTATCACGAATTAATAATGTTTCTTTGGCGTTTCTGACGTGGTCACAGTCATTTCCTAGCATCCTGACAACTGGAGAGGTAACCACTCAGCTTCCAGTCCACCGTAGGCGACCGGGACCCCCGGGGTGCCTACAGTTATTATGTACCAACATTCCACACTTGCAATGGCTTGTGTTGCGCTCACATTAAGCTGTGGTCTTGCAATGTTAATCACTCAAATATGTCACCTAGACAAATGTATTCCCAAATTTTCATTACCATACATTATATTTTGATGCTGAGACTTGTTTCCGTGCCGGCCACGGTGGTCTAGCGGTTCTAGGCGCTCAGTCCGGAACCGCGCGACTGCTACGGTCGCAGGATCGAATCCTGCCTCGGGCATGGATGTGTGTGATGTCCTTAGGTTAGTTAGGTTTAAGTAGTTCTAAGTTATAGGGGACTGATGACCACAGATGTTAAGTCCCATAATGCTCAGAGCCATTTGAACCATTTTTTTGAACTTGTTTCCGTTATTTGTTAAACAATAATAGAAAGTAGTTCATTTCATCAGGAACTTCATATCACCATGCAATCAGAAGCCTAACCTCGCTTGCCACCATGGAAGTGTGCCTTAAGCCCCAAATGAATCTAATCTGGAGTGTACAAGTACACTGTCGTTCGTGTACTAGATCATTCTCTTCTCAGTATCACAGCCTACACCACGAGACTGTGACACCTAGAGCGACATCCCAGAATACGGTATGGGGTTCGCCCCTTGACCACGAGACAGGGCAGCCTGCCCTTGGTCACGTGGGAGCAGCCCGCTCACCGGAGGGAGTTTACGGCCCTAGTCAGCTGTGCCGCCGCCTTGTCATCACGGACTGCTACGGTCGCAGGTTCGAATCCTGCTGTAATCGCCCCACGGAAAATTACCCTCTACCACGCAATAATTAATAATGGTCAATCAAATCATCCACATTTATTTACGTTTGAAAAGTATCTGAGCAGATTTTCTAGTAATATATGCGCCGACAGCTCGTCGACGCCAAGGTATCTTTCTAGTACGTTTATTCTTTGGAACAACAGAGGTACAGAGATGTATGCTCCATGGTCATTATAGATAGAGAGAGAGAGAAAGGAACAGCTTCGGAAAATATCGGTTGGAAGATTTTCGGATTGCTAAAGGAGATTTTATTTACTCTTCTTCGCGCTAAAGCGAGACAGGAAAGTTTGTGCCGCTAGCGTGGTAGATAAAGAGAAAGAAGGACTTGTAAAAGTAAATTGCATGAGACTTAAAATACACGGAAACGGAACATGTACGGAAATGGATTCAATATACAATTTTCCTCAGAAATAAGGTTTGTGACCATTTTATTCTAGAGTGAATGACGAATGCGTTCTCTGTCTGAATCATTGATGATTGTCTGGGCCCTGTACTTAATTGGGAAGTTTCAGCTGTGACGAAGAGAGCCTGCAATCTCTGAGTTTTATTGAAATCGTCCAAAAAGGCTTCGTCCACATCTGAAATTTTAGATCTGTCGTAAACTGAACGAAGTGTTCAAACGATCGATTTTCCCAACTGAATGCAGCGCTTAATAATAATAACGTATGTAAAGATCTTTTCTACCAAGCCAGCCGCTGAATATTAAGAAGAAGGGCTCCACCAGAGATTCTACTAGGCTGATTTCATGTAACTTATATTTGAACTGTACACAGATAAAGGACAGAGAGAGAGAGAGAGAGCGAATGGAATTCTAGAAGTTACTCAGAATCCTCCCATTAGTATAATGTTTTGTCTGTCTTTGCACGGATAAGCCTGATAAGAAAACCTAAGCCCTTGACTTTATTGTACAGAATTGTGTGTGAGGGTGAGAGAGCGATAAAGGCGACAGATACACTTCTGTACAGACAAAACATTACACCAAGTTAGCGGCTAGCTGCATTAACACACACACATAGACTTTCATCAAAACCAAAGCAGTAAGAGAATTCATTAGAATGGCCAATCCGTGACAGGACACGTTTTTGGACGTTGTTAAAATAATTTTGTTCTTTGTTTCATGTGAACTACGACGAGACAACTTAACGTGGAAAAGCGAAGAAATACTCGCAGTTGTATTATTTGATCTACAAATAAAAGGAGCACGCTGGACGCAGAAAAAAGGCCAGATCTATGCTTTTTTATTACAGCTTGCTAGTATTGTGGAAGTAGACGTAGATTTGAACATTTACTAATTGTGTTCATAACAGAAGTAGTTTGACTGACCTGCACTAGTTGCATTTACCTGTATAAGTACTATAACAAAGTAGCCACAGAAGTATTCTTGTGAAGGGAGATATATATACATCTTGACTGTAGAACATTTATATGGTTTTAACTAGGGCAATGTTTAAGATGAGTCAAGCAGATGATAATGATGTAGTAAGAAGTGTTGTAGAACCGATCGCTATAGATAGCGCAATAGAACGCCCCGTAGACACGGCTGGAGATGTATCAGCCAGTACGCAACATGGGTTAGACCCATTGGTCATTATCATGAGGCAGATGCAGATGTTAACGGAGACCGTGAATAATATGAATACAAAATTAGCCTCAGTTACTGAGGGGCAAAACCAGTTGAATACAAAATTAGCCTCAGTTACTGAAGGGCAGGAAAATATGAAAACCGACATTAACGCGAAATTAGCCTCAGTTACTGAAGGGCAAAACCATTTGAATACAAAATTAGCCTCAGTTACTGAAGGGCAAGAAAATTTGAAAACCGACATTAACGCGAAGTTCGCCGCAGTGAATGAAGGGCAAAATGATTTGAATGCGAAGTTAGCCTCAGTTACTGAAGGGCAGGAAAAGCTGAAAGCTGAGATTAAGCAGCAGTTACATGACAGTTTTTCCGAATTAGAACAACGGATAGAGGCGAAGACAAAGGAACTTAAAGATCAGGCCGAAGAGACGGAACGAAAATTAACTGCACAAATCGAATTGGTTAAAGCTCAATGTGAGGAATCTACTCAACGTGTACGTGTAGAAATGAAGGAGTACGTGGCTATTAAGATAGATACCGTACGCGAACAGATGGAAATGGTTCCGCAATTAGTACAAAAGCAAGATGCCATGTCATGTGCAATTGCGCAACTTCCTGAATTGGCACGTACGCAGACGAACCTAAAGGAAAGTGTGGAACATCTGACAGAACGTCAAGACGTTATAGACCACCAGATTAATGTATTAACGGGTAAATTATCCGAAATCACATTAGAAAACAAAAGGCTAATGTGTGAAAACGTTGAGCAAAATGGTAAAGAAGCATTCCAGAGTCTGTGCGGCAAACAGGAAGAGAATTTGTTTGCGAAAGGACTAGAGGAAGTGCGACAGCAGTTAGGTGCTGATCTCGAGCATTGGAAACAAACGATAGCAGAGTCGATACGCGTTTCACAACAAGGCTCAGAACAAATGAATACAGGCCAGCAGCAGAAGTTGCCAGCGACTATAGAGCCAGTTACTGCACATTCGCACACAATACCGACTTGTGTGAGTAACTCAAATATTAAATTGCCACGAGCTAGTTGTTCGCGTGAAGTTTTATCTGACGGAGATTACGAAAGCCTTTGCCATGCCGAAGAAAAAATGATACAGCATCGGCAATTTCAGAATTTTAACACTGACAAAAGGGGTGTCCATCCGATTGTTTTTATTTGAAGTTTTAGAGGAGTTCTACCCAGAAATTGGTCGGAGTGGCAGAAGATCGGTTTCGTTACTGGGTATATACAAGGTTCGGGGGCGATCTGGGCCTCGGACATGACTTCTGTTTGCTCGACCTATGACGATTTTGAGAAAGCGTTTTTAGCAAAGTTCTGGTCAGAAGGAGTACAGGAACGCCTAAGGCAGGAGGTGCTCTACCCAGAGCCTTTCTCTTTTTCGAAAGGAAGCCATAGGAAGTATTTTGAAAAATATATAAATAAAACTAGATATTGGGACAGACCTATGCCTTTGCCAGACATAATAAACATACTTAAGGCAAGATTACCAACTAGCATCCGGAATCAATTAATTTACGGCAACGATAAAGACCTGGAGTCGTTCCTCACGACGTTAGATCATATAGACATTATAGAAGAGAACAACCAGAAAGCCCGTAACAACAGATTCCAATATAGGGAGATAGAACCTCCGCCAAATGGTAGGCAAGGGAACGCACAGAGATCGATAAATAGTGGAGAAACCCCTCAAAATCTCAATAATTATAGCGGCAATAGTCTTGCGAGGGGCTATCCAAGGAACAACAGGAATGGGAAACGATATAATCCCGTATGGGGGAACGAAAGGAATTTCAGACCACAAGCTTGGAACAATAACAGTAATAGAAAGTGGAACCAACCGGGGGGAACAAACTCTAATAACCAACATCAGTGGGGACGGACATCCGAGAATCAACCGGTAATTACCGAAGTGACGGATGAGGTCAACCACCAGGTGAATCAAAATCCAACAAACTTGTAAGGACCCACTCGTGCCCCGGAGGAGCGGTCAACAATAGGTTGAGGGGCAACAGGATATGTGTACCCATGCTAACGTATAATGATGGACGATTACTGGCAGATGAATTGACCGAGGACTTAGAACCCCAAGATGAGAATAAGGAACAGGTGGCAGTAGCCGAAGTGCAAGTCATTTTGGAAACTGTACCTATAGTGGCGGTTTTAGACACAGCTGCATCCACAAATGTTATTTCGGAGGCTCTATTCAACAAGATCAGAAATATAAGACGAGTACCAATTTTTCCAGTTCAAAATTGCAAAATAATAGGCGCCGTTGGGGCTCGATCGGCGAATGTAAAAGTGCAGTCACTACTTAGTGTAGAAGTAGGAAAGGTAGCAATATTAAGCACATTCCTTGTTGTGAAAAATTTGGTGGTAGACTGCATTATCGGAGTCGACAGCCTACGTCAATACGGATGCAGAATAGATTTTAAAACAGGAAAAATTTGGTTAAATGTAAATAAACAAGAAATTGAGTTGGACTTGTTGAAGAAAGAAAGCCTTACCAGTAAATATAATAGTGGGATCAGTGTGCAAGTAATCAGGACTACACAAAATTCTAAACAGCACGTTAATAATGAGTTCAAAGTCAAAGGAGATTTCGGTCAATTAGTGTATGAGAAGTTAAATGAATCCGACTGCATCACTGAAGATCAGAAGAAGCAGCTCAAAGAATTATTATCAGCGTATGAAAACGTGTTTGATGAAAGGCCAGGAGTGATTAAAGGATACATATGCCATCTCTACGTTAAGCCGCACGAAACGTATTGTAGAACTTTCTATCCTGTTCCCTGGAGGTTAAAGGCTCAAGTTCAAAAGGAAATAGATCGCATGTTGAAATGGGGTTTGATCGAACCCTCTACAAGCCCATACTGCTCCCCATTGTTGGTTGTGCCAAAAGCAAATGGAACTGTGAGACTGGTATTCGACGCCAGGGAAATAAATAAAATTATAATTCCAGTGAGGACACATCCGGAAAACATAGAAGAACTGATACAACGGTTCCAGGATGTCCAATATTTGACGAGCATCGATTTGCGGAGTTCTTATTGGCAAGTCAAGCTGGATGAGGTATCAAGGAGATATACAGCTTCCATTTATGCAGGAAGAAGTTACCAATTTACTGTAGTTCCTTTCGGACTCAACATTAGTGCTGGAATTTTTATAGCAGCGCTAGATTACGCATTAGGCCCAGAACTAAGAAGCAGGATAACAGTATTTGTTGATGATATGCTTATTGCATCGAAGACCTGGGAAGAGCATATTACTTTACTGAGTCGGGTGTTGGACGTTTTCAAAACCGTGGGAATAACTGCTAACCTACAGAAATCACATTTTGCACTAAATAGAATCAAGTTCCTGGGGCATATAATTGACGCAAAGGGAATTTTACCGACCAAGGAGAAGCTAATGGCGATTAGTAAGTTTCCAACACCAAGAAATAGGAGGCAATTAAAAGGGTTATTTCCTCATAACGACTTAAAAAGATATAATGAAGATTAGAAGATAGGGAGGAATGGTGTTCCGAGTGACAGAGATGAACGCTCGTAAAAAATATATATATAACAATAAACTGTGTGTGTGTAGTGTTAAAAGCCTTTAGATTGAAATAGTTAGTCAGTGACATAGAGTATAGAAATAGTGACTAATTAGTACTATTGAGTGTTGTAAAAAAGATAGTGGAGATAGGCTTCACCTGTGGTTTGGGTAAACATAGAACTTTAGCATTGCTAATGTTATCAAGATATATAAAGGATCTGACTGACCTTCAAGAAGAATGAAATGTTTCCCCGCAAATGACGCTGAATAATCTAAAGAGGTTCGAGTGAAGATTCATATATAATCTCATGTGAACGCTTAAATGTGTAAATATGTGAAGGGATGTGTTGTGGTAGTGAATCGTGAGTGACGGTTAACGCCGCAAAGATTATTTCCCGCGCAAAACAGTTGACGTCGGCGCGAGAATTAAAATCGATATAGACGATACAGATATCCTTTGTAAGAGACTCGCACCAAACGCAAGGATAAACTCATTCCTGTTGAACTTTAAAAGGAATAGGTGGTATAATTCGAAGTTAAGAGTTTTAATTTATTAATGAATGATTAAAGAAAGTAGTATTCATAGATTCAGTAGTAATTTAAGGGTTCGTGTTCGTTTGGGAATTTTGTGTGAAAAATCCATTTCCATATATAAGCATGGATGAACGCCGTATGAATCAGAGAGTAAATGAAAGAAGTGAATCCGCATTCCTCAATGCTAATAACTTCTACATTTCAGCACTCAAGCGTAGAAATATATGTATTTAGAATAAAAAGTTTTTTTTTGAGTATAGCTAAATTATATGACTTATCAAGGAAATATGGATGATGTCTTGGAATAAAATGAACTACACTTTCCATTATTCGATGATTTGAATCCAAAATCTATAGTCAGTTACATGAATCCTTTAAATTACGAAGAACAAATCAGTCATAGAAAATCTGTTAAAACTTTTGGACTTATAAGCACAAGTGGGGAGGCAAAGTCAAACGGAGTATTCAAATGAGAGTAAATCGGATGATGCTTTTGGCAACATCATTAATTAAGAGTTGAATTCCTTGAAGTACGTCGTAACAAAAAGGATCCATGAAGCCACAAGGATTTTGCTTTCAAAAAGGAGAATCTTGGACGATGCAACCTAATCAGTTCTCTTACAGGAAGAGTTTCCCTTTTGGTCATTGCTAATTCTTTTGGAATGAATGTTGCATGTGTATTCGAGTATCCCTGTCCCTTCTACTCTTCCCATTGTGGGCCGCGTAGAAGATCAACGACAGAGGGGGCCGCATAGAAGACCGACTACAAATGTGGACGTCGGGGACATGCAAGACCCGGGGGAGTTTAGCACCGCAAGATATTGTCCTAGGAGCAAGACTGTAAAACGCAAATTCACGTTATTTATTGTAAAACTTTTTTTTTTTTTTTGCTAGAGGCACAAACTACTCTTCTCCAAATCGTGATACAAATTAAGCCCTATCTTTCCTTTAGAGATAAATTTCAAAATTATTTTTTGTTCTTCTATAGGCTTTCCTATCTTCTATGTACCGTAGGCTGGGGGTCTAAGCTTAAGAGGTTTTCCAAGGTTTCCCTGCTTAAGAAAGTTCCCGAATGGGTAGACCCTGACATAAGTTCATGAAAGATCATCTTCCTTGGTTGTGCACAGCAAACATAACACCTAGATGAACGTAAAAGTAATACAGCCGTGGTACCGGTCTCTTCATTTCTTCTGTCTTCAACATTTCTTTTCTTCGTCTAGTTCAAACATAATATTCTTTTTCAGTCGGAGGACTGACAATCATCACTTCCGGGTTATCCACGCTAATAGATAGCTCGCGAAGTGTGTTCGGTGAATAAAAATTGACCTCACAAACTTCGCTCGCTGCGAGGGGCATTGTAATCGCCCCACGGAAAATTACCCTCTACCACGCAATAATTAATAATGGTCAATCAAATCATCCACATTTATTTACGTTTGAAAAGTATCTGAGCAGATTTTCTAGTAATATATGCGCCGACAGCTCGTCGACGCCAAGGTATCTTTCTAGTACGTTTATTCTTTGGAACAACAGAGGTACAGAGATGTATGCTCCATGGTCATTATAGATAGAGAGAGATAGAAAGGAACAGCTTCGGAAAGTATCGGTTGGAAGATTTTCGGATTGCTAAAGGAGATTTTATTTACTCTTCTTCGCGCTAAAGCGAGACAGGAAAGTTTGTGCCGCTAGCGTGGTAGATAAAGAGAAAGAAGGACTTGTAAAAGTAAATTGCATGAGACTTAAAATACACGGAAACGGAACATGTACGGAAATGGATTCAATATACAATTTTCCTCAGAAATAAGGTTTGTGACCATTTTATTCTAGAGTGAATGACGAATGCGTTCTCTGTCTGAATCATTGATGATTGTCTGGGCCCTGTCTTAATTGGGAAGTTTCAGCTGTGACGAAGAGAGCCTGCAATCTCTGAGTTTTATTGAAATCGTCCAAAAAGGCTTCGTCCACATCTGAAATTTTAGATCTGTCGTAAACTGAACGAAGTGTTCAAACGATCGATTTTCCCAACTGAATGCAGCGCTTAATAATAACAACGTATGTAAAGATCTTTTCTACCAAGCCAGCCGCTGAATATTAAGAAGAAGGGCTCCACCAGAGATTCTACTAGGCTGATTTCATGTAACTTATATTTGAACTGTACACAGATAAAGGACAGAGAGAGAGAGAGAGAGCGAATGGAATTCTAGAAGTTACTCAGAATCCTCCCATTAGTATAATGTTTTGTCTGTCTTTGCACGGATAAGCCTGATAAGAAAACCTAAGCCCTTGACTTTATTGTACAGAATTGTGTGTGAGGGTGAGAGAGCGATAAAGGCGACAGATACACTTCTGTACAGACAAAACATTACACCAAGTTAGCGGCTAGCTGCATTAACACACACACATAGACTTTCATCAAAACCAAAGCAGTAAGAGAATTCATTAGACTGCCTCGGGCATGGATGTGTGTGATGTCCCTATGTTAGTTAGGTTTAAGTAGTTCTAAGTTATAGGGGACTGATGACCACAGATGTCTAAGCTTAAGAGGTTTTCCAAGGTTTCCCTGCTTAAGAAAGTTCCCGAATGGGTAGACCCTGACATAAGTTCATGAAAGATCATCTTCCTTGGTTGTGCACAGCAAACATAACACCTAGATGCACGTAAAAGTAATACAGCCGCGGTACCGGTCTCTTCATTTCTTCTGTCTTCAACATTTCTTTTCTTCGTCTAGTCCCATAGTGCTCAGAGCCATTTGAACCTTGTCATCACAGTCGCAGCTGGAGACGGTGCTGACAGCAACATTCAAGTGACACCACGCTTGGTCACACTTTTTACGCTGTCAGCAATGCTAGACCTATGAGAGGCAACTGGACACTTCCACCAAGCTGTTCCTGATGTACTATGGCCAAGGGCTGGAATAAAGAAATTAACTGAACAATTCTACTGTCGTCCTGATGCCTCATTTCACTCTTCACGGATGACAATCCAAGGGTCATTTAACACTGGTGCCAAAACACTTACATTACCTTCTTGGAGCAATGTCTGAACCTACAGTTTGTGGTGTGGTGAGTAAAAAAGAAAATGTTGCATTTTGGTCATGGAGAAGAAGTTTGATGGTCATGAATTTTGTGAAGTAGATTTTATTGCAATTAGAGAACCAGTGGATTTGGCTAATTTTAAAGATAATGTAAGTCACGTCTGGTTAGTGCCTGTTAGATGTGCACAGCGTAAGCTTGAGGGTCTCTGAGTGCCATATATGAAATCAGTTCCAGTAAAATGTTATACGTGTTCGGTGCATATGGCTAGCCAATTCTGGAGTCGATGTGGCTTATGAACAGACGTAAGAATTTATTTAATGTATTTTGTTTCGTTGTCTCGTGAATGTTAGTTCTCAAAATATGTGTTGTCAAGGACAAAGCTTCGACAGAACCAGAGACGCAAGATGTGTGAGAGGTGGAAGCAGAATGCATACTGTTAGAAAAGGTAGCACAATTAAAACTAGATAGCACAGAACTGCCTGTGTTGGTAGGATCATGTTCATCACAACGAGGTGTAGAGTTGTCAGTGGTAAGTTTAATGGCTCCATTTTCTGGTACGGCAATCGAGGATGTGCAGGCCTTGGAAATCTGGCTGAGACGAAAGGTTTGTCTGATAAGCAGTCATTGAGTGTTACAAAACTAACAGGGGAAGCAAAAATTGTGTAGGGTATACGGAAGCTTCTAGGGGAGCCACAGCAGCCGAAAAATTTAAAGAAGGGTTAATTCAGGGATATACGAAACGAAATAGTACCAGACACAATAGGAAACAATTACAGGTAATAACTAAGAAAAATATGAAAACTGTGGAACAGTTTGCAGATAGGATAAGGGAAGTTAATGGATGGACCAATGAGTTAGAACACGGTTCTGTAGTTAATGAAATTATTTTGCAAGAAGCTGAACAGAGAGCACTCGATGTGTTTTTAAGAGGGTTGCATGGGGAAATGTAAAGACGTATGCAGACAGGGTTCCCGATGGATGAGTGCACGGTAGTGCAGCTAGCTATAGGGTGTGAGGAGATCGATTTGTCGACTGGAATGCAGTGTAAACGGACAGTGTTTGCTGCTAATAGACTTGGCCACTGTTTCTATGTTTCGATACAGTGTATCGATACGTGAAACTGTTTCAGTGTTTCGGAACGGCTACGGTTCACTGTTTCGAAACAGTGGTGTTTCATTCCACCCCTGCCTCGGATAACTGGACCAGATTCGGTCTCGAGCCAGACACAGAAACTGTATCGTTGTTTCAAAATAAGGCTGTTTCAGTTCACCCGTGCTTGGAACGGACTAATTGTATCGAAACAGTGATGTTTCATTCCCCTCTGTGTCGGACGATATTCGGGCTCGGCACAGGTACTGAAACACATTTAACATACCACTTCATGAAACACTTTCAAGAGTGTCAAAATCTTTTTGACAAGCAATAGCATGAAGCTTAAGATATCCGAAAATAAAACTTCGTTTCTAGCTGACTGTCATATTCCGAAATGGCGTAACATCTGCTTTATAAACACTAACCAAGCAATAAAACAATGTATACTATTCACATTCAAAATAATAAATATGTGAAAATCATTCAGTTAAATTACACTTTTTGATAACATACGCTTCTCTGTTCATGTAAGAAACGGAAGTAAGCCTACAACATTTTGAATAAAAAAAGGCGTAGAGTGACAGTTATTAGACATATACATAAATCTGATGCAGGTATAATTGCAAGCAATCTGTTTGACATATCACTGATAGTCTAATGGTGAACGAAAAGGACTAGGAAGCATGGTGAATTTATAGTAATGGTTCGAAACACCTTGAAAGACTAAATTTTTTTCTGTTATATTTTGTTATTTATTCGAATTATTTGGCGTTATTTGTGAGTCTATAGTCACTGTGCCTATTATCCTCAATGATTCCCTTTGTGTGCATGGCAATTAGCAGGATGGGTATATTGTCCATACTAACGGAATGTGGGAATTCCAGTAGCGTATCCGTTGTTTCTGCAGTTTGCTCCCACCTCCAGTTCCGTTCGTGGTGGCCTTTCTGTCTTCAGCTATGGCTGTCCTCAGCCAATTGAAAAGTATGAAGCCACACGACACGAAAGCAGCGCATTTTCTGCAGAAATACGAAACTGCCAAGACGCCTAAGTGATAATTTCATACTTTCTGCGATATGATTAGCGCTCTCGCAACTCATTTGTGTTTATGTGGACATACTCATACAGTAGACATTAAAGATGATAAAATGTGTAGGTTTATTAGATTACAAAACACAAACTGTTTCACTGTTTCGAAACAGCGTATCGAAACATTACATTGTACTGTTTCATTTGTTTCGAAACAGTTACGTGTTTCAGTTTGCCCATCTCTAGCTGCTAACATAAAAGGTTTCAGGCATGGAGGAATGGGGCATGTAAGGAGGCAGTGTCGCCAAACCCTGGGTGATGTGAGTAAAGTAAGAGGAAGTAATAGTTTTAGAAGAAGAGGACAGGGGAGCAATAAGATGTTAAACACCAACGGGAACTCCAAGTCCACCTACAGTAATTCCCAGTGAGACTGGATGCTATGGAATCGTATGCAGAGAAGGATTGTGTGATAAGAGAAACAGTAAGGTAAAAAGTTTCCAGGATATTTCTGGACACAGGGGCCCATGTGTTGGTGACAAGTAGTGATATGGTGAAATGTAAGCCGTGGGACACATCATGGTACAAATTGCGTAGAGCGGGGGATAAAGATGTACACCATTAGGACCGGTGGATATAGACTTTTGCCTGCATACTGTTCAGTTTAAACGATGTGTAGAGATTTTGCCACAATTTAGTGAGGGCTATGACATGATCCTGAAATTAGATTTCTTATATCAGCATTCTACTATAATCGATCTTTGGAAACACAGTGTTGAATTTGGCGGGAAAGGGGGCTGTTGCGAAAGACGAGCCGATTAAACCGCGAACGACCACACTAATGCTTGAGTCGCACGATTGTGTACCTAAGAGTTCTGGGAAACCACTTTCGGTCAGTGTTGAGTCTGTCTTGCCGGAAGCAATTTTGTGTGTAGTAGAACCAATATAAGAGAATGAAATATTACATCAGGTGGGCTGTTTAGTTAAAAGAGGTATTGTACGCATACAAGAAATGAAGGGTAAAAAGAAGGTACCTGTTTCTATAGATAGTTTTAGTGTAGAGGACGTAGGACTGACAAAGGGTTTTTTAGTTGCTAATATGGATATCCTGAAGGAAGAACAATGGGACGTGAGAGATGTCAGCCACGAATAATCGCCGAATGCCATTGGAGCTATATTATGAGGAAAAGTGAAGCACCTAGAGGCAAGCAATAGGGAATGGATGGAAAAATTACTTCTGGAATATAAGGATTTATTTTATCGGAAAGGGCCATTACCAGCTATGCATATGACACAGCACCACATTCCAATGGGAAAAGAATCACTAGTTTAAAACAAACCATACAGAATACCTAGGTACTTGCAGCCAATTTTAAATTAGTTTATCGATCAACAACTAAAAGATGGAGTACTTCAAGAAAGTAATAATCGATGGAGGCCAGGAATGGTTGTACTAAAAGAAATCAATGGATGGAACACGAAAATATAGGTTTTGTTGTGACTGCAGACATAACAATGAGTAACCCTAACTGACATGCACCATTTATCAAACATCACAGAAACCTAGGATCATTTCGAGCAAAGGAAATATTTTTCAACAATGGATTTAAAGAGTGGTTATCACCAGATAGAGGTTCCACTGCAAGAGTGACAGAAAACACCGTTTTCGGCACCATGGGGGCACTACCAATTCAGAAGAATGCCAATTCGGATTAAAAAATGAACTGCAACGTTTCAGAGATGACTGGACAGAGTACTCACAGGATTAAAACCATGGCAATGCTTAATGTATCTCGATGACAACATCGTCTATGAAAGAGATATGGAAAAGCAGATGCACAATTAAGGGAAGTATTCCAAAGATTAAAAGCAGCTAAGTTAACACTGAGTACGAAAAAGTTTAATTTTGTGATGAAAGTGGTAGTATACTTAGGTCATATGATGGGTAAAGATTAAGGTTAAGATAGAACTAAGATTAATTAATGAGTACATGAATTTTCTGTTCCAAAATCTGTAAAGGAGCTGCAATCATTCTTGGGATTCGCGAACTACTATCAGTGGTTTGTAAAAGAATTTAAGGATGTTGTCAGACCATTGACACAACTGTTGAAGAAGGATGCCAGTATGCTTTTGAGGAGCTACAGGAAGCTTTAACATTGAATCCGATATCGGTTTTTCCGAATTTTAATAGAGACCATGATTTATCATACAATGCATCAAATCATGAACTTGGCTGTGTGTTATCACAAGACAACTAAATTCTGCAAAAAGAAATTACTCCACAATGGAGAATGAGATGTTAAGCTTTGTTTAAGGATTCGGGAGGGGGAGGTGGAGATGAGTGTTTAACGTCCCATTGACAATGAGGTCATTAGAGATGGAGCACAAGCTCGGGTGAGGGAAGGATGGGGAAGGAAATCGGCCGTGCCCTTTCAAAGGAACCATCCTGCAATTTGTCTGAAGCGATTTAGGGAAATCACAGAAAACCTAAATCAGGATGGCCGGAGACGGGATTGAACCATCGTCCTCCCGAATGCGAGTCCAGTGTGCTGACTACTGCGCCACCTCGCTCGGTTTTAATTATTCACAAATTTCAAATGTTATCTGTACGGTAAAAAGTTAATAATAATAACAGATCATGCCACATTAAAATGGTTGCTGGGGTTAAAGGATCCTTGTAACTGGTTGACACTATGGGGAGTAAAACTAAGTGAATTTGATTTTGAAGTTATGTAAGTAGCATAATTTTTAGGTTCTGGCACAGTAATGCAATGTTAATAAAAATCTTGAATTTTATAAGAAAAACATCTGATTTTTAAAAATTAATTTAAAAATTCAGTACATTTAATTAAATCAAGCGATTTTTACAATGTTAACTAAAATACCGATTTTTACAATAACTAAATACTTTCTGACTTCATTATTTAATTTCATATGTGTTGTACCAAAATAAAATGTATTAGTTAAAAAAGTAAATTATTTTTAAAAAAATCAATTGTGAAGGTAAGTAAATTAATTAAAATGCCTTAGTTACCAAAAGTACATTATTTTAAAAAATCACATTCTGAAAGTAAGTAAATAAATTAAAATGTATTAGTTAAAAAAGTACATTATTTTTTTAAAAATCAATTGTGAAGGTAAGTAAATTAATTAAAATGCATTAGTTACCAAAAGTAGATTATTTTAAAAATTCACATTGTGAAAGTAAGTAAATAAATTAAAATGTATTAGTTAAAAAAGTACATTATTTTTAAAAATCACACTTTGAAGCTAAGTAAGTATACAAAATTAATTAGTAAATAAAAGTAAATTATATAAAAATTGTTAGCTTTTACTTTTTCTATCTTTCTTAAAATATTTCAGAAATGTATATAAGCAAGAAATTAACACTTTTATAAACTTTTTAAGTTTTTCATTTATTTATATAGAAGCAAATATTAATAATTAATACATTTCAGTAAGTAATATATGTTGTGAATCATATGTAAGATTGTTTTTACCATATATAATTACATAAGCAAGTGTATCATTTGGAATTTTATCTTTAAAAATTTGCACAAAGCTCCATATTTGTTTTTTGTGTAGTTATAACATTTTTTCTACGTGTCATATTGATTACATAAATTGGATAATTAGATATAAAACTTAATGGATTAATATCAATATCTGATTTTAGTATAGTAGTTCTTTTAAAACAAGAAATTCATCATATGCTTTTAGAAAATTATTTGTTGGATTAATATTCCACATTTCTTGAGGAAAAACTTTTTTATTATTTCTTAAATATATATTATGTAGTTTAACATGGTCAAATAATGATTAATCAATTAATAGATTATTTTTACGATTCGTCTTAAATACAACAAAAACAAAATATGGCACATCAAATTCTGTAGAGTTATAGAAATTTGTTATATTTAGTTTAAAACTATTTTTACTAGATAAGCTAGTAATTTATTCTGTCTGAAGATCATAATAAGAATAAGGAATTTTAAAATATTTTCAGATTGTTCAAGTTCATAATTTGGTTCATATTTAACAACTGGTACACGAATTTTCATAGAATCTATAATAATTTTTCCTTTATGAAGTGTAACTTCTATTTCAACACCAGCATCATTTATATAAAACCAACGTAAAATTGCATCTCCAGAAGAAGAACTTTTTGTAAAAACTACAGTTAAGTATCCTTCAAACACGATTTCTTTATTATCTTTAAAAAAATCCACCAAGCATTGACAAAGGATAAAGTACTTCATCTCTTTTACAATCTATTTTTTCTTTATTAAGCATCTATCCTTCTAAACTCATTTTGTCAGTAACAGATGAAGTTAAATGTTGTAAAACTGTAGATGAAATAAGAGGATGTTCAATTCTTGATAATATATTATTTCCTTTTTTATTATTATAATGTCAAACAGTTTAGTTACATAATTATCAATTAATTTTTTGTTTGATTTTCCATCATAAGTCGGATAATCTGTACCATCATCTCCAATAATACTAAAATTCAGAATAATTGGGCATGATTAGGATGTAGCCAACCATCACCTATATTCATTTCAATTTCTGTATCTTTGTTAGGAAAATTTAAATTATTTTTAGTTTTTTCATTAACAGGAAATGAACAAAACAGATAACTTTCAATTTTATTCATGATTTATTAAGGTAAAATTTGTTATGATGTTTTTAAAATAACTGTTACAGTAGCACCATTAAAGTCAATTAAATTATAATTTTCATCGGTTATAGTAACTTCAAACACTTGAATTGTATTAACAATAGGAATATTTACAGTATAATTTGGCTCATAAATTATTGGTCCACCAAATTCTGCATTATGTTGAAATGAAGCAATAATATAAGTTTCTTTATGAACATGATCATTATGTTTTTCATACATTCCGTCAGCAAGGTTAAACCTTATATTTATTAATTCAAAAGGAATTATTTTAGGAACATCTTTAGCTATAGCTTTTTCATTAGCTTGAAAAACTTGATTTTTAAGCCCAAGTAAACTTCCAATACTATCTGCTATATCCATATACAATTTTACATCATTTTCAATATTTATTATGTTTAAAATTTCATTTGCTTTTATGTGTATATTGGGTTTTTTCAAATGTATAATTTCTATTGTTTCTCCATCATAACGAAGTTTATTATTTCTTGTTGAATAATTTGGTGCTAGAGAAGATGAATAAAAGTCAACTAATGAAACATTAGTATAATTATCGCATATTGGAACAGTTAATCCTTTTCTAAGTATAGAAGATTTATAACTAAGTTGAAATAATCGATTCGTTAACTACTGAAAAATTATTAATAAATATAAAATTATTAATAAACGAAAAAGTATAAATAAATGAAAAAATTATTAATAAATCAACAAAATAGATTGGGAACAAAAGCAAGAATTCCAGAAAATAATTTTAAAATGTACATATTACATTTTTACCAAATTCTATATGATGTGCAATAATTGCACCAAGTGATTGTGGAGAAAAAACACTAATGATTGATAATTACATTTTACTTCAAGAATGGTTAAATTGGAATAAAATTAAACATTTGTATGTTTATTCAAAAAAATTAGAAAAACCAAAGTATCAAGAATTTATAAAAAATTTAAAAATATTCAAATTAAATTCATGAAAAATTGTTAATTTTATTGAAAATACTGAAGAAATTATTCCTATAGATGAATGTGAAAATAATTCAGTTGTTGTATTTGATGATTTTTTCTAGAAAATCAAGATATTGTAAAAAAAAATTTACTAGAGGTAGAAATAAAGATATAGATTGCTTTTATTTAGCACAACCTTATTCAAAAATACCTAATCATGTAGTTTGAGACTATTTTAATTTACTAAATATTTTTACACAGGGTGGTACAAATTTAAATCCCATTTATCATAATTTGTTGGGCGAGATTTAAAGTTTAGTAAGTTTAAAGAAATGTGTAGTAAATGTTGGAAGATGAATTTGTTTTTTTAACAATAGATATGACATGAAAATCAAGCAAAGGTAAGTTAAGGAATAAAATTAAACATTTGGTAACAACATAAACATTAAATATAAACTTTCACTTTAACATTGCAGCCAGCCACGGGACTGCTACGGTCGCAGGTTCGAGTCCTGCCTCGTGCATGGCTGTGTGAGATGTCCTTAGGTTAGTTAGGTTTAAGTAATTGTAGGTTCTAGGGGACTGATGACCTAAGATGTTAAGTCCCATAGTGCTCAGAATCATTTGAACCATTTTTTTACATTACACCTAAACATAAATATAAACATAAACATAAATCCCCCCCATGAACCATGCACCTTGCCGTTGGTAGGGAGGCTTGGTTGCCTCAGCGATACAGGTAGCCATGCATTAGGTGCAACCACAACGGGGGGATATCTCTTGAGAGGACAGACAAACGTGTGGTTCCTGAAGAAGAGCAGCAGCTTTTCAGTAGTTGCAGGGGCAACCGTCTGGATGATTGAATGATCTGGCCTTGTAACACTAACCAAAATGGTCTTGCTGTGCTGGTACTGCGAACGGCTTAAAGCTAGGGCAAACTACGGCTGCAGTTTCTCTCGAGGGCATGCAACTTTACTGTATGGTAAAATGATGATTGCGTCCTCTTGAGTAAAATATTCCGGAGTTAAAATAGTCCCCCATTCGTATCTCCAGGCAGAGACTACTCAAAAGGATGTCATTATCAGGCGAAGGAAAACTGGCGTTCTATGGATCGGAGTGTGGAATGTCAGATCCCATAATCGTGCAGGTAGGTTAGAAATTTTAAAAAGGGAAATGGATAGGTTAAAGTTAGATATAGCGGGAATTAGTTCGGTGGCAGGAGGAACAAGACTTCTGGTCAGGTGACTACAGGGTTATAAACACAAAATCAAATAGGGGTAATCCACTAATAGGTTTAATAATGAATAGGAAAACAGGAATGTGGATAACCTACTACAAACAGCATACTGAATGCATTATTGTGGGCAAGATAGGTATGAAGCCCACGCCTACTACAGTAGTACAACATTATATGCCAACTCGCTCTGCAGATGACGGAGAAATTGAAGAACCTTATGATGAAATAAAAGAAATTATTCAGATAGTGTAGGGAGACGAAAATTTAATAGTCACGGGTGACTGGAATTCGGCAGTAGGAAAAGGGAGAGAAGGAAACATAGTAGGTGAATATGGATTGGGGGGGTAAGAAATGAAAGAGGTAGCTGCCTGGTAGAATTTTGCACAGAGCACAAATTAATCATAGCTAATACTTGGTTCAGAGGTTCTTCTGAGTTTCAGGGAGAGCATAAGGGAAATTGACTGGAATGGGGAAAATAAATACAGTAGAAGAAGAATGGGTAGCTTTGAGGAATGAAATAGTGAAGGCAGCAGAGGATCAAGTAGGTAAAAAGACGAGGGCGAGTAGAAAACTTTGGGTAACAGACCATATATTGAATTTAATTGATGAAAGGAGAAAACATAAAAATCATGTAAGTGAAGCAGGCAAAAAGGAATACAAGCGTCTCAAAAATGAGACCGACAGGAAGTGCCAAATAGCTAAGCAGGCATGGCTAGAGGACAAATGTAAGGGTGTAGAGGCTTATCTCACTAGGGATAAGATACATATTGCCTACAACAACATTAAAGAGACCTTTGGAGAAAAGAGAACCAATTGAATGAATATGAACAGCTCAGATGGAAACCCAGTTCTAAGCAAAGAAGGGAAAGCAGGAAGGTGGAAGGAGTATATAGAGGGTCTATACAAGGGCGATGTACTTGAGGACAATATTATCGAAATCAAAGAGGATGTAGATGAAGATGAAATGGGAGATATAATACTGCGTGAAGAGTTTGACAGAGCACTGAAAGATCTAAGTCAAAACAAGGCCCTGGGAGTAGACAACATTCCATTAGAAGTACTGACAGCCTTGGGAGAGCCAGTCCTGACAAAACTCTACCATCTGGTGAGCAAGATATGAGACAGGCGAAATACCCTCCGACTTCCAGAAGAATATAATAATTCCAATCCCAAAGAAAGCAGGTGTTGACAGTTGTAAAAATTACCGAACTATCAGTTTGATAAATCACGGCTGCAAAATACTAACGCGAATTCTTTACAGACAAATGGAAAGACTAGTAGAAGCTGACCTCGAGGAAGATCAGTTTGGATTCCATAGAAATATCGGAACACCTGAGGCAATACTGACCCTACAACTTTTCTTAGAAGCTAGATTAAGAAAAGGCAAACGTACATTTCTAGCATTTGTAGACTTAGAGAAAGCTTTTGACAATGTTGACTGCAATACTCTCTTTCAAATTCTAAAGGTGGCAGGGGTAAAATACAAGGAGCGAAAGGCTATTTACAATTTGTACAGAAACCAGATGGCAGTTATAAGACTCGAGGGGTATGAATGGGAAGCAGTGAAGGAAAGAAAATAAAAATTCGGATTAGATATTAAAATCCATGGAGAAGAAATAAAAACTTTGAGGCTGGCCGACGACATTGTCAGAGACAGCAAAGGACTTGGAAGAGCAGTTGAAAGGAATGGACAGTGTCTTGAAATGAGGATATAAGAGGAACATCAAAAAAGCAAAACGAGGATAATGGAATGTAGTCGAATTAAGTCGGGTGATGCTGAGGGAATTAGATTAGGAAATGAGACACTTAAAGTAGTAAAGGAGTTTTGCTATATGGGGAGCAAAATAACTGATGATGGTCGAAGTAGACAGGCAATGACAAGGAAAGCGTTTCTGAAGAAGAGAAATTTGTTAACATTGAGTATAGATTTAAGTGTCAGGATGTCATTTCTGAAAGTATTTGTATGGAGTGTAGCTATGTATGGATGAGAAACATGGACGATAAATTGTTTGGACAAGAAGAGAATAGAAGCTTTCGAAATGTGGTGCTACAGAGGAATGCTGAAGATTAGATGGGTAGATCACATAACTAACGAGGAGGTACTGAATAGGATTGGGGAACAGAGAAGTTTGTGGCACAACTTGACTAGAAGAAGAGATCGGTTGGCAGGACATGTGTTGAGGCATCAAGGGATCATCAATTTAGTATTGGAGGGCAGCGTAGAGGGTAAAAATAAAGAGCTGCATCAGACCAGTCACAGGACTGAAGACCACAACAACAACAAACATAAATATTAACATTAACATTAACATAAACATAATTAATGTTTTAATTCATTAATGAATGTTTGCAAAGTATGATGAAAAAGTAGTTAAACAACATAAACAAAATACAAAGAAAGCTGAAGAACTAAAAGAAAAATTTAAACTTTGGAAAAAGCAACCAAGAACACAATATGAGAAATATAAAAAGAAGAAGATCCTGTTATTAATGCTATTGAAAAAGTAAAAAACGTCTTCAAGGTTTAGGTGACAATGTTTGAAAAGAAATTGAAGAAAATAGAGTAGTTTAAAAACAAATGATTATATATATTTATCATATAGCTGATTTTGAAGACTGATCACAAAATAACAAATGTATAGATTTGACAATGTTTTAAAAGAAACTGAAGAAAATAGGGTAGTTGAAAAACAAATGATTTCATATATTTATCATATAACTGATTTTGAAGACTGATCACCAAATAACAAATTTATAGATTTGTCTGATGATATTCCTGGAAAATGTAATTATACACTAAGTGAAACCGAAATTAATGATATATTTAATACATATGAAGAAGAAAATAAAAGTAAAAATATAAATGAAAATAGAAGTACGAATATAAATTAAACTAGAAAGATAAATGTTAGAGAAAGAATGTTAAAGTATATTAATCATAGTGAAGATAAAGTATTTGTTTTAAAACCAGTTGGTATGTTTAAATACGTTGGCATTTTACCTATAGAATTTAATGGTGATAAATTAAAAGTTAATGAAAAAACATATAAAGCTACAGATGGATTAATGAGACTTTTAACTGAAAAATAAATTACTGCATATGATTTAAATGTAACGTTTAATGTTGAAGATTTATAAAATTATTCAGATATATTATTAATGTGTATATTGGGTTTATTTTGATACTAATCCAAATAAAACAAGATCAAGTAAAGGTAATACGTATTTATATTTAATAAAACCAATTGTTGATAAATATTTTCCAAACAAAAGAAGTAAATCAACTATAGATTCTTCAGATGTTAGTTCTCCTGAGAAACATAAAATAGGAGAAGGTTTGTTAAAAATATACAGATAAAGAATTGAATATATTTGGTTAAATAATGTTAGACAATTAATTGATAGATTAGCAGCTATTCATGCAGTACTAGCTGGAAAAAATTATCGTAATGAAAAAGTTAGTATTGCACAAATGTTAACAAATAAATTTAGTGATTTTATAAATGATAATCCAAAAGGAATTCCATATTTAATTAGGTTTTTTAAATAATCTTCCACATAAATTTTCGAATAGTTATAAATATGGATAAATTATCAAATTACCAATTGAAATGCATCTTCCAGTCTATAATTATCGTGGTCTATGTACATAATTAGAATAAAGATTAGCCAATGGGGATAAATGTATAAATCCATTAGATAAAATTTGTAAAAAACATGATATTGCTTATAGAGTTTACAAAGTATAAGAAAAAAGACATAAGACAAGAACTTCAATTAACTGCAAAAGAAACAATGTATGTAAACGATGCTTCATTTGCGGAAAAACCTGCAGCAACAACAGTTAGAGGAATAATCTACAGAAAAAGAAAATTAGGTATGCGAATTAACGTTAATATTTATTAAAATGGTTGGGGATTATAAAAAATCTTTATAAATTTTTAAACAATACAAAAAAATCTTTATAAATTTTTAATCTATATATAGATCTTTATTAAATTTGTAACTATATAAAAATCTTTAATAAATTTTTAGCTATATTAATGTATAATTTTACAATTGATCATAATTTGCTACCAAGTGTTTAAACCAAACCAGAATCAATTAAATTAAAATTAAATAATGAACAATTAAATGCAATTGAACCATTTTAAACAGATGTAAAAATAAGGCAAAAAGAAAAGAAAGTCGCTCGAAATAAACGAGTTACATTAGCTATTCCTGTTGTCAAAAATTTCTTTCAATATTTTGCAAAAAAGAAAGATGGTAAAGGATTAACACAACACAAAGGTGGATTTTTACCATTTCTATTAGTTGCATTACCATATTTAGCAACAATTGGTCCATTAGCTGGTGGATCTGCAATAATTTCAAAAGAAATTTAAACAAAAAGATAAATGATGAATTAGAAAACAAAAAACACGTAACTTAGAAATGGAACAGGAGCTGGTCATGGAATAAAGAAAACAAAAGATTTTCAAAAAATAAGTCATAAATACACTAATGCATTAAGTAATTTTGATATAGAAAGACTTTCTAAACATTCCAAATTTAAACACTTTCGTGGTGTATACGTGACTGATAAATTAGTAAATAAACCATTAAAAATTCAATATAGTACATTAAATTTAGATACATCTCATGATTCTGGTACTCATTGCATTTGCTATTATAAAAATAATGACAAAAAACTTGTTTTTGATTCATTTGGTGATAATGTCCAAAAAATTAGTTATCAACTTAGGAAAAAATGAGCTGCATTACAATACAGAAAGAATAGAAAATTTTGACGAAACAATTTATCTGTATTTCTTTTCCAATTCCTATATGAGGATAATAATTTTAATGATATATTAGATTTAATAAATGGACAATTTTGGAAATAAGATACATCTGAAAAAACAAAATGAACAAGTACTTAATAAACCTCCATTCAGTTTAGAAAAAATTGAAAGCATTTAAAACACAAGTAAACAACCTCAATCATAAAGTGATCCAAAGATAACTAATGCAATTAAACAATTTTAAAAAGAATTTATTTCTATTTTAAAAGTAATTAAAAGTTATATTGGTTGTAAAACTAGGAGACATATTACTGTAAATAATCCAATTGATGAAAAAGATGTAGCTACTAAACTATACTTAGAAAAAGAATATGCTACAAAACCAGAATACACAACGAATTTAACACAATTAAATAATTATTTTACCGAAAAAGAAGTAAATAAGCTTCTCCAGATTATTTCTCAAAAGCAGATTTAACTCCATACCTAAATAAGTTGAGTAATAATACAAAGTCCCTGACAAACAAATAATTCAATTTACTTTTATAACAGGTTGTGAACAAAAATGTACAGTTTCTGATATGATTTCATACTAAAAAAGAATTATTTTTGTTGGTAAAAATATAAACAGATATTTAAGCTTTGATGATTTTGATGTTACAGTAAGTGTGTCTGAGAACCTATATAAAATAAACAAAAATTATCAATCAATAATGGTACACATGTCAAATTTTGTTACTGTAAAATTGAAAGATACTGTTAAACTGTTCCTGTAGATAAAAATATAATAGTATTTCGTGAAATAACTTAAAATACGATAAATTTTTTATCGAAATAAATGAATAATCAAAATACACATTTAGTAATTAAAGACCATCATAGAGTTACAACTAAAAAGAGTAAATTTAGTAAAAAAGTTTTTTAAATGGTTATAGTTTATATAATGTTCATGAAAATAGTATTAATGAATTACATAAACCAATTAGACAAAATTTTTAAAGAAGAAATGTTGTTTCTTTAAATATAGATGATTTATGGCAAGGTGATCTAGATGAAATGGATTCATCTAATTTAAAAGAAAATTCAAAAATAAATAAAATTTATAAATATTTATTAAAAATAACTGATGTTTTTTCAAAATTTGCATTTGCTGTTCCTTCTTCTTCTTTCGTTTCCCCCTCTGTGGGGCACGCTGGATCAATAGCTTCTTTGTGTGTTGCTCTTTTCTTTAATGAAAAAATGTAACATTAACCACTATTAAACTTTTTCGGAATTAAAAGTATCTGTTGTTGAACATTTGAACAGAACACTTAAACAAAAATGTGGAAGAAATTTGCTTTACAGGGAAATTATAAATTATTATACTTAGTTAAATTCTGAATGATGAATACAATAACACAAAACCTACTACAATAAAATTGAAACCAATATTAGTAAATGAAAAAAAATTATAAATAAGTACTATTGTATGTAATGAACAACCTAATTTAAACAGCTGATTATGTTAGAATTAGTAAAAAAATCTTTTTGAAAATACAGCTAACTGGTAAACAGATATTTTTGAAATTCAAGCTGTTATTTATTCCGATCCAATTACATATAAATTAGAAGATATTAAAGGAAATTTTTATGTTCAAGAACTACAGAAAACAAATAATACATATGTATTTTTAGCTGAAAATTTTTTAAGAAAGGAAAATAATCACGTATGAGGTATATAGTTAGGTTGATAAGACTCATAACAGTTTGATAAATGAAGATGCAGTAATTTTCCAAAGAAATGGTTTACTACTTAGTTTAACAATCAATCAGTTTTTAAACAAATAGTTTTTTAAAAGAATTCGTTTACTATTTAGTTTAAGAATCCATTACTTTTTAATTAAGTATCAACTGTTTCCATCAAATTTTTAATCCAAACATTTTGTACTTAAATATTTCGTCTTTTACTTTAATACTTTTATCTTTCATTTTACTTTTTCCACTTTTATTTTAATTCTTCCATTAATTATTTTAATTCCATCATCTTTTATTTTAATTATTTCATTCTTTTTTATCAGTATTTTTACTTTTTTATTCAATCTTTATAGTTATTGTATACAATAAGCTTTGCGTTTTATATGATCTTTGTAAAATGCTACTTGGTCTTTGTAAAAAGTTTCCATTTATATCGAAAAATTGTGTATGTAAAATTTTTTAATATAAAAATAGTGATTAGTTTTATATAGAAATTATTTTAGTAATTAGATAACTTATAAAGAGCATCTGATTATGTATCTGTTCTATTTTCCAATACATATCTTTTATTATCATGTGGACTTAGTGCTTTCTTGTTTACTTGAAATGCTCATGTTTCATGTTTTTCTCCTTTAATTACATTAACTTTCCTGAACTGATCTATGTTGTTAAACAAACAATCTTCATAATCTTAAAAACTGACTTTGTTTTTAACAACACATTTCTTAATTCCTTTAGATTTTTTTCTATATTGTAACCAAATCCATAAGCATACATTTTTGCACTAAAACTGCAAAATTCTTCAATAATTTATCCATTATCTCCATCTTTCATTTCTCCAACAACATTTATACCTTTTTGAGAAATATTATATATTTTATCTGTTGGATAATCACTTGTATCAAAGTAATCAATCACTGATTTCATAGAAATCTTCAGTTTTAATATTATAAATATAACTCTATGTATCTTGAAAACATAATTCAATAATTTCTCCATTTTTAGGTTTCATAACTCTATAGTTAAAATTATATATAAATTCTTTACATAAATCAACTATACTTAACCTGACATAACTATGTTTATCAAATTTTATTTTAGTTTTAGTCATATGAATAGCAGTAAGATTTTGATTAAATGTAGTTCTACATTTTAACTTTGGTTTAGCTACAAGTTTATCCCATATTTTACGATTTGAAACGAATTTCATATCTTGTGTATTTCTTATAGTCTCCTTTGTTTTACGAAATACAGATATCGCCTTAAAATTATTTGTAGCTTTTGATCTTAACTGAGTGTTTAAATCTACATACTCTTTTAACCAATTAGTCTGTTTAAATTTTAAAACTTTATGTATTTCAGCAGGTTGCTTTCCTACAGATTAATATTGTTTACGTTTTCTGTAATGTACTGCATAATTATGTTATTTATCTAAAGTAGTTATTAATTTACATTCATTTGTACCTGGAACAAGTTATGATTCAGGAACTAATGGTAACTGTTTGTGTAAATAATTTAATTCTTTTGTATATTGAAATCTACTACAAATATATAACCACTTTCACAATTGTTTGCGATTTCATTTATTTTTGTACAATTAAAATTTTTTGGTACATCGCATTAAAATCGACCCTATGTTAAATATTGGTTCATAACCACACAATATAAATAATTTGATATTTCTTTATTATTAAAATTTTTTAAGTTATTATTATTTGTTTTTACATATCTTTTACATCATAGGGATATTCCTCCTCTTAATCAATTTTCAACCATGATAAGCATGTTGTCATTGTTGTGGTCTTCAGTCCTGAGACTGGTTTGATGCTGCTCGCCATGCTACTCTATCCTGTGCAAGCTTCTTCATCTCCCAGAACCTACTGCAACCTACATCCTTCTGAATCTGCTTAGTGTATTCATCTCTTGGTATCTCACTACAATTTTTACCTACTCCTACATCGAGCATCATCAGTTATTTTGCCCACCAAATATTAAAACTCCTTTACTACTTTAAGTGTCTCATTCCCTAAGCTAATTCCCTCAGCATCACCAAGTTAACTCGACTACATTCCATTATAATTGGTTTGCTTTTGTTGATGTTCATCTTATATCCTCCTTTCAAGACACTGTCCATTCCATTCACCTTGTCTTCCAAGTCCTTTGCTGTCTCTGACAGAATTACAATGTCATTGGCAAACCTTAATGTTTTTATTTCTTCTCCATGGATTTTAATACCTACTGCGAATTTTTCTTTTGTTTCCTTTACTGCTTGCTCAATATATAGATTGAATAACAACGGAGATAGGCTACAACCCTGTCTCACTCCCTTGCCAACCACTACTTCCCTTTCATACCCCTCGAGTCTTATAACTGCCATCTGGTTTCTGTATAAATTGTAAATAGCCTTTCGCTCCTTGTATTTTACCCCTGCCACCTTTAGAATTTGAAAGAGAGTATTCCAGTCAACATTGTCAAAAGCTTTCTCTAAGTCTGCAAACGCTAGAAATGTAGGTTTGCCTTTTCTTAATCTAGCCTCTAAGAAAAGTCGTAGGGTCAGTATTGCCTCACGTGTTCCAATATTTCTACGGAATCCAAACTGATCTTCCCCGAGGTCAGCTTTTACCAGTTTTTCCATTCGTCTCTAAAGAATTCGCGTTAGTATTTTACATCCGTGATTTATTAAACTGATAGTTCGGTAATATCACAACTGTCAATACCAGCTTTCTTTGGGATTGGAATTATTATATTCATCTTGAAGTCTGAGGGTATTTCGCCTCACTCATACATTTTGCTCATCAGATGGTAGAGTTTTGTCAGGACTGGTCTTCCCAAGGCTGTCAGTAGTTCTAATGGAATGTTGTCTACTCCCAGGGCCTTGTTTTGACTTACGTGTTTCAGTGCTCTGTCAAACTCCTCACGCAGTATTATATCTCCCATTTCATCTTCATCTACAGCCTCTTCCATTTCCATAAAATTGTTCTCAAGTACCTCGCCCTTGTATAGACCCTCTATATACTTCTTCCACCTTTCTGCTCTCCCTTCTTTGCTTAGAACTGGGTTTCCATCTGAGCTCTTGATATTCATACAAGTGGTTCTCTTTTCTGCGAAGGTCTCCTTAAAGTTCTTGTAGGCAGTATGTAATTTACCCCTAGTGAGATAAGCGTCTACATCCTTTCATTTGTCCTCCAGCCATCCCTGCTTAGCTGTTTTGCACTTCCTGTCGATCTCATTTCTGAGACGCTTGTATTCCTTTTTGCCTGCTTCATTTACATTATTTTTATATTTTTTCCTTTCATCAATTAAATTAAATATTTCTTCTGTCACCCAAGAATTTGTACTATCCCTAGTCTTTTTACCTACTTGATACTCTGCCGCCTTCAGTACTTCATGCCTCAAAGCTACACATACTCTTTCTATTGTATTTCTTTCCCCCAGTTTTGTCAATTGTTCCCTTATGCTCACCCTGAAACCTTTGGTTTAGACAGTTTATCAAGGTCCCACCTCCTTAAATTCCCACCTTTTTGCAGTTAACATGATCATATCATAACATGTTTTTGTACAGTAAATTTTAACATTGCATCCCAAGTTAAACTGGGTGGTGTATAATACTTAGAAGGATCCAGATTATATGTTTGTATATATGTTTTTCCAAATTTTCAAATACCTCACTTAATGATAGTACATCAAATTTAGGACACAAATAATGATATTCAACAAGATTTCTTATATTTAATTTTTCCCTAACTACTTTTGCATTTTCGTAATTTTCATCAGTTATGTTACAATCATTTAAGTTATTGTAAAATTTTTCTTTTGTTGTTAATTGTATTACTTCAAACTTTTTTCAAGAAACCATTTATTCATATGTATAAACACCATTTCTAATCACATAATTAAATAATTCTGGAGAACAATATTTTTTAATATTTTAATTGATTTTTCGTTAAATATGTTGAAAGTTTATCAAGTAAAGAACCATTAATTTAAATGTATCAACAAATCTCATTTTCAAATTTTTTGAATAATTTCCAAAACTAATGTATTTGTTTTATTGTTTGTTATTAGTTCTAATTCTCTATTATCATACCAAGTTCAAAAAGATGGTACTAAAACAGGTTGTTTTAGTTTTAAATTACAATTATTGCATAATCGAGCAATATATTTTCCAGACAGATGATCATGAAGACGAACTTTTTTTATAATTACATTTACACAATGTACAAACTTCGGAATTATAATGTATTTTGTTTCCTTCAAATGTAAATAGTTTCATTTCTTCAATTTCAGAATAAACTTTTCCAATTTCTTCAACTTCTTGTTTTATACATTAAATAAACGTTTTATGGCAATTTGGTCTCCTATTATCAACTGGATTTTTATAACTTCTGTATATGCATTTAATATAATGCCAAAATCCCCTTGGTTCATGTTTTTTATATTTCATTGTATATGGTTTTTCAAGATTTTGTTCACAATTATCCATATTTATAAGTGAACTTTCAAAGTCAGCACAAATAACAAATGGAACTAATTGTGTATATTGATAATTTAAAAAAAAACACATTCTTCTGTATTTGGCTTTTCAACTATAAATGGTTTTTTAGTTAAACAGTTTGCTGTATGATTATCTAATTTTTTTACTATTAATATGTAGTAAAGTCAAATCACAAATAAATTTTACTGTTTCACGTTTGGTGATTTGACGTGATACTAGGCTACACAATTTTTTTATATAGCAATTAAGTGAATTATTATCTTTCTGGAAGCAAAGTAAATTTACGTCTTTTTCCATTCTAGATTATGTAATTTTTAATAGATACACTTGATATTTCACATAATCATCATCAAATGAATTAACAGTAATAGATACATCAATTATACTTTCTGTTGTTGGAATATGATCAACTAATACAGGAAATTCAATATTTTCAAGTATTTTCTAAAGATCAAGACCAACATTTTTATATTTTGTTATTCTTGTAGCATCTTTGTCTACAGGAAAGAAAGCTGATTTTATGGCCCATAGAAAACCTTCTTCATCATTATTTTTTTACATTAACAAAAGTTTTTTGTTACATATTATTTTAAGTAAATCAATATAAGAAGATCCTTTTAGTGGAATATATTTTTTAACTGCTAGGATGTAAACAAATAATTCTAGTTAATGACCATCCTGATCCTCATGCTTGAAAATTAGATATTTTTCTAAAATATCTCTTTGCTTTGTTGAAATTTTTAACTACTATCTTTTCTGTCAAAATAGTATTGTTTCTTTTTTGTTGTCCAAATTCGTGGACTTCGTCATTTATGTCATTTGTTAGTAGTTTATATTCACAATAGATATTAAAATTTGTCTTTAAACCATGATGTACTTTCAAATACTCCTAAACAATTTTAATAATTTTGGTTTTACTGCAATTAAGAAATAATTAGGCTCAAGTATATCTATACTATTTTCAAAATTATAGTTTGTAATCTGTTTTCAAATGCTTTATCAGCTAGATAATCTTTAATTGTATTTCTATCTCTTGGTTCCAGTTTTACAAATATATTAGTAAAAAATGGAAATATTCTTCTTAACAGTTTTCTTCTTTAGTTAGAAAAACTTATAAATATCATAATATGTAACTTTTTCCTAAAATTATCACTTACTACAGACATATAACTTTTAGCAATATTTTATGATTTTCACATACTGCAAGACATAAATTTTAACAAAATTTGAATACTTCATTTACTTAATTTTCGTGATTTTCACTTACTTCAACGACAAATGTAGCAGTCTTAGAACTGGATTCTCATGTATAATTTTTAACAATACTTGTATTACTTTCATTTACTTCAGATGTATAATTTCTAACAATATTTGTATTATTTCCACTTACTTCAGATATATAATTTCTAAAATTATTTGGAAGATTTCTAACAGCTTTACGTAAAATTGAATATTGTTGTAAATTATTTATTTTACAAAATTCACGAGGTAAAATGCTCTAGTTGTTGACCATCAATGTGACTTTCTATTTTGTTTTTAATTTTTTACAAAAAATAATTAGATTTGAAAAAAATATTTTTTGATAAAACGATAGTTATTTAATATATGGATAATGATTATTATTTAATAGATAATTAATATAAAATAATTAGTTTATTATTTAGTTCAATAATTAGTTTTTAAACACTGGTTATAATCATAATTAAAAATAAAAAGAATTAGTTTACTATTAAATTTAACAATCATTTAGTTTAATAATCAATTAGTTTATTATTTAGTTTTACAATCAATTACTTTTAATTTATTTCTTTGACTACCCATAAGGAATTATTATTTAATAAATAATAAATCATACAGTTAAAGCTTTCTTACTCTTAATATATTCTAATGTATATTGCTTACCTGTATTATTATGTTTATCTTTATGTGAAGGATTTATGTAAAAACAATTTAAATCTTTAATATCTTGACAAACTTTAACATTTCTTTGTAGATATAGATGTTTCTTCAGTTAGAACGTCTTTTTTATTCATTGTAGATGTAGATATTACTTCATTATCTATTGTTAATAATATTTTTGTATCTTCATCACTTGGATTTTGTCGTAAATGTTCACTGAAATAATATTTAGCAACACTTTGCCACATACACAAGGAATTCGATTTTTATTGTTAATTTGTATATGATATTTATTTAGATATGGTCTACATATAGTTCTATAACCATTTTTGAATTTTTTTAAGTAAATTATTAATTGATTTCTCTGTATTACAATATTTACAAAATTTTGTTTTCACGGAAGATACTTGTTGAACTTACACCATTCATATATAAAAAAATTTATTACATTTGTGAATAAGAAAATATTTTAAAATTTTCCCAATTTAGATGTTTACTAAATTAGAATCAAAATAATATCAGGGTCACTAAAAACTAATTATTTCTATTTTTTGTTGTGCTTATTTTTTAATAATAGTTTTATAAAGTGGACAATTTCCTTTTTCTGTAACCATTTATCAATACATTCTTTATGAAAATTTGATTCCGACTTGTTTTAACAAATTGATGACTATTTTCATCACTTAAACAAATAGGACAATCAACTTTTTTTTCACATACCTCCATTAGTTCTTAAGTTCCTTTTAATTTAGTTTGCATTTCGTTTAGGTTCTCCATTTATAAGAAATAATATTTTTTTCAAAAAAATGAAAAATAATAATTTTCAGTTTATCATTTAGCTATCAGTTCAGAAATGCCATTTTTCTAAAATATGTTTAATGCAAACTATAAATTTATTTATGTAAATATTTTTATAATTTTCGGTTTTGTTAGACATTAATGAATCTATCATAAGAAACATATGAAACCAGCACAAATAACAGAAGGAACTTTTTAAATATACTCATACTGGTTGAATTTTATATATTAACCTTTCTCTGGTAATTCTGCTTTTGCTGGCTTACTAACTGAACTATTACTTATGTGATTTTTTAAGTTCTCTTTATTATTAAAATATTTAAACCCATATGACAAATAAATTTCGATTCTTTATGGTTTGGGATTTGATGAAAAACAAGTCTAAATAAATCTTTTATCGAACAATAATGTGAAATATTTCCTTCTGCAACAAATAATAAAGTAATATGTCTTCTATGTTCTTTTTTAAACTGTCTTGTATATAATGCCTAATGCCTATTATACTGGTCAAACAGAACATGCCTTTTCAATTCGCTGGAAAGAACAATTTTTGGTGCAAAACGGTATGTGTGCCCCTAATGCTTCTTTTTCAGATCACCTGTTATCACAGGGCACTCTCCTAAAGGGGTTGAGAAGTTGGAAATTTGAAAAAAAGGGCGTAATCTTGATATTTTGGAGAAGCTGGAAATTTTGAAGCATTTACTTTCGATTGACGGACTTTTCCTCAAGGAGCAGGTGCAGTTGCGTGGAAGAAGTTATTTCAATGGTATAAAGCCGCTGCTTGACAAGATCTGACACTTTGACGTACCAACTACTTCTTGTAGATACCTTTTCTCTCTACTTTTTACCGCTCATATACATAAATTAAAAAAAACTTTTTTGGTTCTTATAACATATCTATTACAGAAGGCGGTAATGTCATTTAATGGATTATTTCGTATATGTCTTCTTTATGGATTTTTTCTGGAAATTTTGTACTACAGCCAGTCATTCATTGTATTTTATATCATGCAGTATCCTGTTATTGTAATTACTTCATGTGAACCATTCAGGTATTTGTTTATTTCCCCTCTCTGCGGTTACAAGAGATGATTACAAAATAGCTTGTTTTATCAATCGCCAAAAGATGGCGGTATTGGCTTGGAGTTGCCGTGGCGCAGAAGTCTCATGATGTTTCAGTTTTGTATTGACTGTAGCAAAGGGCACATGGCAGCTCCTAGTGGCTTGAACCTCTGTTGCATTTCATTTTCATTCTGACTATCTGACGCTGTCAGGTACGACCGCAGCTGTTGTATTTGTTGGTATGTTATGCTGTAACATTTAGTACAATTTTGATTCAAGAAGTTGTCCCTTGTGACACTGAAACCTAGGTTACAAATTAATTATGTTCATCACTGAGGGCTGTGCTTTTCAAAATTTTGGTGGTAAAAAATTAACAGTTAGTGGTGAAGCATATGAAAGAAGACATGTACGAGTATTAATGCACCTTTTAACTAAAAACAGATTACTAAAGATGATATGAATAAAAAACTTGGTGCTGTGAATTATCAGATTATGGGGATTCTTATACCATTCAAGTGAATTATATCCTCATACTAACCAAAATAAAAAATTACCAATACATTTAGATCAACATCAAGTTTAGCTGAAGAAATGGGTAAAAGATTAAAAAATAAAGAAATATTAATCTAATGCTTCTGTAGGAATGCTAATCAACATTAATCGACACATTACCAGCACTTCATGGCACCAAATTATTTGGAAACAAAAATTATTATAATGGATAAATTGGAATAACTACAATTTTAACAGGTAAATTTAAAGATTTTTTTTATTAATAATACGTTAGCTCTCTTACTTTAAGTAAATTTTTCATCAATTTTTGGCACACATTTTGAAAGTCAGAAAAATGGAGTAGGATAGTTCAATACTTTAACTTTGTAATAAAGATTTCGGGTTATAATTATTACGGTCCAGGAATAAAATTAGAAAAAATGGTTTAGTTATAGGTGACAAATAAATAAACACGTTAGATGTAGCTACATAAGCAATGGAAAAGAAGGGTACAAGATTTAAAAAACACAACAAATATATAAAAACCTATATTAAATTTGATTTAGAGAATCTTGTTAGGGAATTAAAACTAACACATTTTAGAGTTGATTTATGGTTTGATGAATTAGCTAATAAACAAAAATATGTGAATGCTGTATAGTCAATTTAGTTACTTCTGATAATATTGGTATCCACTGAATTTGTTTTACTAGACAGATAATCCAAAAATTGTTTTCGATCATTCGGTGGAAATATACCAAAAGAATTAATTAATTATGTGGAAAAATTATTTATTTGGTTAGAAAACTTTAAGGAACTCAACTATGATCATTTGTGTTTATATTACAAATATTGTCAGTTGTTTACAAATTTCATGATTATTTAAATTCGAGAAATGGACATTTTTGGAATAAACTAAAAACGAAATATTTAGAATTATAATAATCTTAGATTAAAAAATTGATACAAAAAGTAATAAACATCAGGAGAAATAGTGTAAAAAATTAGTACATAAATTAGACTCGAAATATAATTCAAAATAAATTAACATGAATTGAGAAGGATAGAATGAAAAATTAATACTGAAGTAAGATGAAACATTTACAGACAAGAGTTAGAAAAAATAAAAAAATGAAATAGATAAAAAAATTAAAAATTTAATTAAATGAAAATTAAAAATACAGTTAATAAAACCTTTAGAATAAATTAGAAATACAATCAAATTTAATACAAATAATAATAAACATAAATCAGAAAAAGTAAAAAATAAAAGCCAAAAATACAAAATGATACTAAGAAAACACAGAATCAATTACATAAAATTTTTCAAATAAGTAAGAATTTTATTTCTTTTCAAAATAATGAGTGAACCACTTCGTGGTAACGATGTTGTAACGCAACAAAAGTTAGAAAAGGAATTACAAAACCTTCTAACTGAATATATAAGTATTCTTACACAATGTAATAGCTAGGTTACTAACTAACTTATGGAAAAGAATTAAAAATGGTATAACAGGTTTTAATCAAAAATATACAGCTAATCGTAAAAATATAAAATCTGGAAAATTTTAAGGCAAAGATCACCAAGAAATTGTGAAGTATTCTATAACAAGGAATTTTTAGAATTCGTTAAAAATTATATTATTAACAACTAATCAGCTTTTACTGGATTGAAAACATCCATTGTTGAAAGGTTTAATAGCACATTGAAAGAAAACATTGAGAGAATTTAACTTAAATAGAAATTAACATGGGATTGATTTAGTTTCTTAATTAATGAGAATAAAACAATACAAAACATTCAGTGATAAAAATGAAGCCAAAAGTTGTAAGCAAAGAAAATGTTAAAATTATATTGCAAACTGTTTATAAAAAAATTGTGATGTTACTAAGCCTAAACACAAGTAGATGATTAAGTAAGAATAAGTAAAATTGGGAGGAATGAAATTTTCTCAATAAATGTGGCACTGAGATCGATCAAATAATTTTTTGAATCCCTATGATTCATTTCGGGAATTTAAACGAGTAACACAATTAAAAAAAGTTTTTGATATACACATCATTTCATTACGAATTATTCTATTTAAGTTATAAATGTGATGAACAAAAAAATGATATAACAAAACAAAAATACATATGAAATTATATGCTAGGTTACATAATTTTTTATGAATAATAGAGTTTGACTTACGGTATTCACAACTCGATATTAACTGAAATTTTTTATTTTTATATCTTTCAATAAGAATCCATTTCTTCATGTTCAGAAAATGATAAAAATTTCCATTCTGTATGCATTGTCTTGAAATCATTTTTGAAAATTTTTGAATAAATCTTGATAAATATATATATTCCCTCAGTTTACATTATCTATAAATTCTCGTACAAGATTTTTTTATATTTTTTATATTTAGAAATACAAGATCAGACTTTTTACTTTTAAATTATTTAATAAAATTTTCTGATAAATCTTGACCCAAAGGAGTACAAAACTGATTTATGTTATATTTAAATTTCTAAATAAAATCTAATGACAATTATTTTCTGATAGATAAATACAATTTACATTAGCTTTAAACTCTCTTATAAACATTTCAAATAATTTACAGGGAAAACAAATAACAGCCCATTCAAAAGTTTTTTAATAGAATCACCAACAGAAATTCTATATCTTCCTTTTCTAAATATAATTTATATAACTCTATAAATTCTAATTATATATATTCGTATATATATTCGTATATAAGATAGTTGTCAAAAATTATTTTAAAATCATTAGTGAGTTAAGAATATTCTTTGATTGTTAACATTTGTGCTCCAGAGTTTCATTCACTAATTTGTTGTTTTTTTTAACTATCCAAAAAATTTCATTAAAAACATGCACAAATTTAATCTCATAAAAATTAATTATTTTTAAAATATAGGTCCCTTTCCTTCAGTTAAAAACTGATGATTAACTGATTCTCATTCATTTTCATATTCAGTTATAATTTATGATTTTTTACTCATTTTTATATTAGCCAAAAATAGATTTTTTTCTTTTTATTTATTTTTGTTTTCGATATTCATTTTTTATGTTATTTTGATTGAAAATAATTATGTGCTTAAAACTTACGTGGAATTCAGTTGATCATAGGTAGAACATGGGGCTGCACACAAAATATGTGCTTGTAGCCCCATTTCCTGTACACTGTGGATATCAACAGATATGGTGAGGAGAAGAAAGGGTGAGAGAGAGAGAGAGAGAGAGAGACAGAGAGACAGAAAGACAGGCAGATAGAGACTGGTACTCAAATTCACATAAACCCAGATTTATCTGGCCAAAATCTGGAATGCCAAGTTGCCACACTATCTCACTAAATCCTCAAGAGCAATGATTACCGTTGATCAACAGGGATTACAGTATACTCCCATCTGCAACAGAAGAAGAAAAAGCAGAATTACTCATCACACACACACCCACCCACCCACCCACCACACACACACACACACACACACACACACACACACACACACACACACACACACACACACACACAATAACATGGATAGAAATTGTCCTCAAATGCCTATATAAACATCGTCAGAGGCCAATCTTAGCACGTTATTAGCGATAATGTCGTCATCAGAAGCTGCAGTAATTTGACTCTGTAGGTATGAAAAAAGAAAGAAAAGATGTGGGCAATATGAACAGGAATGCAGGCAATGCTGTGATGATTACTGCTGAGAAGCAATGGATAATTCCTCCGGCCAGTCTACTCATTACAAGATGAAAGCAGTGCTAGAATGGTTACTATTAAGAAGTACCAAAATGTCGCTTAAGCTAGTCTACCCAATAAGTGGTGGGGCAGATACAGAGATGCACGGGAGAGTTGCTTTCATGAGTCTGCTCACTGATGAGAATGAGGGAAGTGACTCCTGTTGGTGATCAGACCACCGTCCTCACTGAAATGTCCCTTTCTATAGGAGAGAGCACATATTCCAGCTGATGAAAACGATAATTCTCATCACTACCTAGACATTTTCATTCATGCACCTTCTGCAGCAACCTCTGATCGTAAGAATAGTGCTGCAGTCACCACTGCCCCTGGCACCATCTAATGGACTCACAACTGGATATACACATCATGCTGAGATGCCCACCTGCCATGGAAGATGGTGGCTGGAGTGCATAGGAAGCTGTTAGAGATGACCTACTGTGGGTGGCCACACAATGGCACTAAGTACAAGGAATTAGTTATAGTGCAGAGTTGTTTCGCTTTCATCGCCTACAACCAGTGACCTCTGCCAGCAGTTACATGAGGTGCCGTCGGCAAGCACAGCCTCATCATCCTGGTTAAACCGGAAAATGTAACAGAATTCTATTACAAAAATCACCGGTATTTATATTCACTAGCACTAGTTGCATGCTTGTTGTGCATCTGCAACACTTCTAGTTACCTAAACTAAACTACTATTGCAACTGTCAGTGTGGAAATGAACCTCGCCCCTTGCTACACTATTTGGTGCAGTGCAGTTTGTTCACTGTTTTCAGCAAGTCTACCTGTCTTGTAACTTTGTGCTGACCTTCTTGAATTATTACAGTGACAACAATCTGTTCTTGCATGTCATTAGTTCTGCTGCAACATACTACACAGGCATACATCAACTGCCCACATATGGTCATTACACTACAGTACGATTCACTATGAAGAAGACATAGCCACTGGGGTCAACCTTAAAACCAGTTTCATATCAAACTAAACATATGTACCGAATTCTGAGAAATTTTATAACTAAACAATTGTGACTTGTCAGCATAGGTTATATTAGGCATCCAATCTTATATATTATGTTGCTTATTGTTCCTTTATTTATGAATCTAATTTTCACTTTTGCTTTTCACTTCTGGTAATTCAACCTTCTCTGCTTGTGGTGTTGCTTCCTGCTCTCTTAGCACTAAACACACATCAGTTCTGCATTCACATTAGAAAGTTTCATTTCACACACACTCTCTCTCTCTCTCTCTCTCTCTCTCTTACACTCAAAAGGCCCAGTCTATTGGAATCTGGACTGTTGGTGGATAACTCTGACCATTGTCTATCTGCCTCAAAATAACAAAAGCTATGCACAAGAGAGCTAGATGCATTATGGCACATGGTATTACGGTACTCAACATCACTGCAATGCATCGTTGTCCTATTAATTGGTCTGCATACTGCATTAATTGCTCAACTGAACAGCATCATTCCTGTCCCTAAATGAGACTATTCAAGGAATGGATTTGGTAAAGTTCTAGAGTTTGATTTAATATGTTTTATTTCGTGCTGGCAATAATTTGAGAGGTACACATGGCCAACACAACTGTGATTGTGGGATCTTCACTTTCTTCATTCCCATAATCATGGCTGGAAGACGTATTGTTGGCCCCATTATGTCGCATGTAGTCCCAATGATCAAAACCCACTGCCCTTCAGTTCACTCTGCCAGCCCTCTGTGAGCTTACCTTGCTCATAACAATTTGCCACAATTACCAAGTAATCATAAGTGGAACAACTCCAATCAACAGCTGCTTGCTGGAAATGCAGTCTGGATTCTATGATATTCATGAGATAATCTAGCCTCTTCTGCCTAGCTAAGAACAACTGTGGTGTGCAAGTGTTCTGGCTGGTTTGTATTACAATGTTTGGACACTGTGACCTTCCCCTTTCGTCCTCCATGATTACTGCGTGTCTACTACCATCTCCCAAAATAAATAGTACCACACAGATGCCAACCTCCGTGAGTTTTCCAAGAACTTCCCACTTTACTTGCTACATGTGAAAGTTGCAACACTTAAATTGTGCATTACTTGTTACTGAAAATCGAATAACAGTAAACAATCATGCGCGGTCAGTTTTCACTTCTGCTTATGCTATGTGGTAATAAAAAGGTAGGTTTTGTCAACTGAGTTCCATAATTAGGCTTAACTTTGGCGTTAGCTTGCACATTACTTTCTGTAACCCAAGACATACTGTTCATGGGACAGAACATAAAATCTGGGTTATTAGGTCGCGTCATATCCCCTCTAAAATAATCGACGTTTCAACCCCTCTGCTAGGGTCTCATTCAGGATCTTCCAGTGTCCAATACTGCTAGGACACTGTCATAGAGCACTGTCGCTTTGTCTTATAAAGGTAAGTATTCCCATTGTGCTGGAGAAGTGGGAGTATTGGCTAAAATTCTTGTGGCTACCATTAATGGGCCATCGTCATGGGCCATAGTCATAGGCTAATATTCCGGCGCTGATGCAGAAGAAGGGACGTTATTGGGTAAACTCTTGTGAATACTACTGGAGGCCTATCGTCATCGGATAGAAAGGCACTATTCCACAATTACGCTGGAGAAGGGTTGTTGGTTGAAATTCCTCCTACTGCTATTGGTTGGCAGTCATCATTGGCTAGATGTGATATGGACAGAGCAAGAGAGAGGGAATGCTTATCGAAAATATTATTGCCCGCCGAGGTGACTTGAAGCGGGTTGTTTATGTTACTTGCACACCGCAGGCGCATATTCACTTCCCTGATGGCAGGAAGTCACGTTGCAGGAAGCCAATAGCTGTCCTCTCTATTGAAATGTTATGAATTCTTGGAAATTTCAACCGCTTCCCGGACCTTTCTTCTTTGAGTGTTGCTTCCGTAGACAGCACATGTATATGATTAAAATTGATGTCTGAGTCACAGTTTTCATGATGTTCTCCTACTGCCAATTTTACGTTTTTTTCTAGCTGCATGTGACACTCATCTTCCTTCATGCGTTCAGTATCCAGAACAGCAGACTCTGGCCGTAATAACGGCACTGATACGTCTGGGCATTGAGTCAAACAGAGCTTGGATGGCGTGTACAGAGACAATTGCCATGCAGCTTCAACAAGATACCACAGTTCATCAAGAGGAGTGACTGGCGTTTTGTGACAAACCAGTTCAAAAAATGGCTCTGAGCACTATGGGACTAAATATCTGTGGCCATCAGTCCCATAGAACATAGAACTACTTCAACCTAACTAACCTAAGGACATCACACACATCCATGCCCGAGGCAGGATTCGAACCTGCGACCGTAGCAGTCACGCGATTCTGGACTGAGCGCCTAGAACCGCTAGACCACCGCGGCCGGCGACAAGCCAGTTGCTCAGCAACCATTGACCAGACGTTTTCAATTGGTGAGAGATCTGGAGAATGTGCTGGCCGCAGTCAAACATTTTCTGTATCCAAAAAGTCCAATACAGGACCTGCAACATGTGGTTCTGCATTACCCTGCTGAAATGTAGGGTTTCGCAGGGATCGAATGAAGGGTGGAGCCATGGGTCGTAACACATCTGAAATGTAACGTCCACTGTTCAAAGTGCCGTCAGTGCGAACAAGAGGTGACCGAGACGTGTAACCAATGGCACCCCATAACATCACGCCAGGTGATACGCCAGTATGGCGATGACAAATACATCCTTCCAATGTGAGTTCACCGTGACGTGACCGAACACGGATGCGACCATCCCCAGAACCTGGATTCATCCGAAAAATGACGTTTTGCCATTCGTGGACCCAGGTTCGTTGCTGAGTACACCATCACAGGCACTCCTGTCTGTGATGCAGCGTCAAGGGTAACTGCAGCCATGGTCTCCGACCTGACAGTCCATGCTGCCGCAAACGTCGTCGAACTGTTCGTGCAGATGGTTGTGGTCTTGCAAACGTCCCCATCTATTGACTCAGGGATCGAGACGTGGCTGCACGATCCGTTACAGCCATGCATCTGTCATCTCGACTGCTAGTGACACGAGGCCGTTGGGATCCAGCATGGCGTTCCGTATTACCCTCCTGAACCCACTGATTCCACATTCTGCTAACAGTCACTGGATCTCGGCCAACGCGAGCAGCAATGTCGCGATACGATAAATCACAATCGCGATAGGCTACAATCCGACCTTTATCAAAGTCGGAAACGTGATGGTACGCATTTCTCCTTCTTACTCGAGGCATCACAATAACGTTTCACTGGGCAACGCCGGTGAATTGCCGTTTGTGTATGAGAAATCGGTTCGAAACTTTCCTCATGTCAGCACGTTGTAGGTGTCGCCACCGGCGCCATCCTTGTGTGAATGCTCTGAAAAGCTAATCATTTGCATATCACAGCATCTTCTTCCAGTTGGTTATATTTCACGTCTGTAGCACGTCATTTTCGCGGTGCAGCAATTTTAATGGCCAGTAGTGTAGTAACCTAGTCATTACATTGTGTAAGAATACTCAAATATTCAGTTCCAGTAAGAAGGTTTTAAAATTCTTCTTCTAACGAATTTTTGGTAACAGCATCACTACCACTAAATGGTTCACTCACTTCTACTAATCTCGTATCTTCAAAAGAAATAAAATTGTTACTTATTTCAAAAATTGCACCTAATTAATTCAGAGATTCATTAGTTACATTTTCTATTTTTAACTCTTTTTCATTTTTCACCTTTTGTAATTAATATTTATTAATCTTTGTATTAGTTTTGATTGTATTTCAAAATTCATTCTAAACATTTTGTTATTGTACTTTTAATTCATATTTATTTAAATTTTCTATTTTTCGATCTATTTCATTTTATATTTTGCTAACTCTTGTCTGTAAATTCTTCATGGTACTTCGGTATTAATCCCTCTTAATTCATGTTCATTTATTTCGAATTATATTTTGAGTCTAATTTATGTATTAATTTTTGATACTATTCCTCCTAATTCATATTTATTAATTTTTGTATAATTTTTTTTTCTAACATTATTATAATTATTAATATGTCATTTTTAGTTTATTCCAAAATTGTCCATTTCTCGAAATTAAATGACCATGAAATTTGTAATCAACTGACAATATTTGTAATTAAATACAAATGATCACAGTTGAGTTCCTTAAAGTTTTCTATTCAAATAAATAATTTTTCCACATAATTAATTAATTCTTTTGGTATATTTCCACCGAATGATCGAAAACAATTTTTGAATTATCTGTCTAATAAAACAAATTCAGTGGGTACCAACATTATCAGACGTAACTAAATTGGCTATACAGCATTCACATATTTTTGTTTATTAGCTAATTCATCAAACCATAAATCAACTATAAAATGTGTTAGTTTTAATTCCTTAACAAGATTCTCTAAATCAAATTTGATAAAGGATTTTTATTTATTTGTTGTGTTTTTTTACTCTTGTACCCTTCTTTTCCATTGCTTATTAAGCTACATCTAACTAATCCCTTTTTTCTAATTTTATTCCTGGACCATAATATTTATAACCAGGAAGCTGTATTACAAAGTTAATTATAGTATTAAACTATCCTGAGAACGAAGTTTTTCGCGGCGGCACTTATGTATAAAATATTCTCGGTATTCTTGCCGCGTCAGTTCTAGATAAAATCTTGAGCTTTCGACGATTACCTCCATCGTCATCGTCAGGAGCTGACTGTCTCCACTGCTGCTATGGTAGCCTCTATATAGCCCGAAGACGGCTTCTGATTGGTCGGCTTCTGATTGGTCGGCGATTACGTGCTGCTGTCTCAGACGGTGTCACTGTGTGCGCCGGTGGCGCCACCGCTTCCGTTTAAACGTAAACCTTGGAAGGAACGTCTCTGCTGCTTCTCTGCATCAAGCGCTCGTTTCCACGCACAGCTCAGATGGTATCCGCTATCGCGGTTAAAGTTCTTTTGGCTCATTCTTATTTCAACAGCCTCCTTAATAACAGAATCCCAATATGTGGAGGCATGGGACAGAATTTTAGTTTCATCGAACAATATTTTGTGTTTGTTCGTGAGGCTGTGCTCCGCAATTGCCGATTTCTCAAGCTCTCTATTTTTAATATGGCGTTGGTGTTCTGCACAGCGGTCGGAAACGGTACGAATAGTCTGACCTATATAATTGCTTCCACACTCACAGGGTATATTATAAACTCCGGGGACCTTGAGGTCGAGATTGTCCTTAACAGGGCGCATCATCTCCTTAATTTTCTTAGGAGGACGAAAAATCGGTCTAATACCACGTCTACGCAGGACCCTTCCTATTTTGCTGGAAATTGCGCCACAAAAAGGAAGAACCGCAATCGGTGTTTCATCCTGTGAGGTTGCAGCATTATCACGTTTCCTTCTTTTGGAGAACGCTGCCTTTATATCGCGTGCACCATAGCCGTTCTTTCGGAACACGTTCTTAAGGTGATTAATCTCGAACCTTAAGTGGTCCTCGTCAGAAACAGTTTTGGCTCTATATACCAACGTGTTCAAAACGGCTCTCTTCTGAGCAGGGTGATGGAAACTCTGTGCGTTCAGGTATAAATCGGTATGCGTCGGCTTACGGTATACAGAGTGGCCAAGACGCCCGTCCGTCTGTCGTTGTACTAAAACGTCTAAGAAAGGCAGTCTCCCTTCCTTCTCCATCTCGACAGTGAATTGGATGTTCAAATGGATGCTGTTCATGTGTTCAATGAATTCTTTAAGAGCTTCTTCGCCGTGTGGACAGATCATAAATGTATCGTCAACGTAACGATAAAATAAGGATGGACGGAGGGGAGCCGAATTTAGTGCACGTTCTTCAAAATTCTCCATAAAAAAGTTAGCCAGTGATGGAGACAACGGAGAGCCCATTGCCATACCGTCTGTCATTTCATAAAATTTATTACCATACAAGAAGTAGGTGGTCGTCATCACGTGCCGGAACAACTTTATAGTTTCAGGAGGAAAAAGATCCGCCAGCATTTTCAAAGTGTCCTCCACAGGAACTTTTGTGAACAGCGACACCACATCCAGGCTGACTAAAATGTCATTTGGACCAACTCTAATATCTTTGATTTTCTCAATGAACATCTGGGAGTTTTTGATGTGATGTTCACACCAGCCAACTATAGGAGTCATCAACTTTGTTAAGTATTTGGCCAGCTTATAAGTAGGAGAACAAACACAAAATATTGTTCGATGAAACTAAAATTCTGTCCCATGCCTCCACGTACTGGGATCCTGTTATTAAGGAGGCTGTTGAAATAAGAATGAGCCAAAAGAACTTTAACCGCGATAACGGATACCATCTGAGCTGTGCGTGGAAACGAGCGCTTGATGCAGAGAAGCAGCAGAGACGTTCCTTCCAAGGTTTACGTTTAAACGGAAGCGGTGGCGCCACCGGCGCACACAGTGACACCGTCTGAGACAGCAGCACGTAATCGCCGACCAATCAGAAGCCGACCAATCAGAAGCCGTCTTCGGGCTATATAGAGGCTACCATAGCAGCAGTGGAGACAGTCAGCTCCTGACGATGACGATGGAGGTAATCGTCGAAAGCTCAAGATTTTATCTAGAACTGACGCGGCAAGAATACCGAGAATATTTTATACATTAAACTATCCTTTTCCATTTTTCTGACTTTCAAAATGTGTGACGAAAATTGTTGAAAAATCTACCTAAAATACGAGAGATATCGTATTATTAATAATAAAATCTTTAAATTTACCTGTTAAAATTTTAGTTATTCCATTGTTTTCATTATAATAATTTGCAGATGACTTTGATCCTATTGAGCCTTCCTGACTAATGTCTATTGTACTGCAACGTCCAAATTTACGATCCCAAATTCCTTTCATTTTCAAATATTTTTCACAAATATTCCACATCAACACACCACTAAATCTTGCTATTTTGAGTTTCTTGACGAATTTAAGCAGATCAGTATTCGTAACAGTCTGTCGGGTTGTGTAGTTAGGGGACTCTTTTAATAAAAACCCCAAGACCTTTCATAAATGGTTTTAAATCTATATCTTTACTGATAATGATGGTCGCTATCATCCTGTTATGCCTTTTAGATTCCAGTGCTTCCTCCTGAGTATTTTGCGCATTATTCACTGTTCGGACTATGGCAGCAACTCCTTCCACCAACGAGGCCAAAAGTCCTACCAAAACTGTAATTAGAAACGAGATAATTCCACCAGAAGTCTTAGATACTGGCAGAACCCTCTGCACTTTTTGACATGGTCCCTTCTTACTCACTTCTTCTTCAAGACGAAGACGCTTTTTGCCACTACCACTGCTGATTGACCTGTAGGTTTCTTCTTCTTTAGTTGAAATTTATTCCAATTTAAATTTGGTACTCAATTCTTTATTAACTGCGAGTGTTGCAATACGTTGTCCTATGCCTCTGTCCGTTCTTAGATGTATTTGCGTCACTTTATCGGACAAAATTCAATATGCAGCATGCCATTTTGCCACACCTTGATTTGCAGAGTACGTTAAATCATGCTCCTTGCATTTTTTGCCAAGTATTTCTCTGCCTCGTGATGACTGGGTGTTGTGTGATGTCCTTAGGTTAGTCAGATTTAAGTAGTTCTAAGTTCTAGGGGACTGATGACCATACATGTTAAGTCCCATAGTGCTCAAAGCCATTTAAACCTTTTTTTTTGTCATGTAGATTAACTCCCTTATCTCCACGAGCCAGATGCTTTTTCGGTTTTGTGCCAGATCCATAAACTGTATCCAGGGATATGAATTTCAACTGGCATATTATCCAGAATATCACCGCCACCTCTGCTGCTACGCTTCCTAGCACTCACGGTAAGCTACTGCACTGTCTGAGATTTGCGCGTGCCATTATATTGCAAACTGCGATCGTTCATCCAATTGTTTCGTGATGCAGGAAATCCAGGCTATTTCATTAAAGCCTTATTCCCGTGATGCCTTACCACGTGTTCTACGAGAAACACATTTGATTCAGAACTGTTTTGTAATTATTCTGTGTAAATTCTGCCTGTAATTTCTGCATGATTCCTTTCCTTTAAGATGTAGGTTCTCGGGTTTGTCCCCTGTAATTTTGACACCGTAATTGTATCTGTTGGGCAGTTTGCAACGGCAAACTTCTCAAACAGTTTTTTTTTTATTCGAAATACACACCAAGTCACGTACATTGAACTTAGAAGCTTGAATGGACCCACCATCTTAATACGATTGTATGCTTCATTTAGAAGTCTATTGCCATGTACTTCGATAGGTCTCATCTTAATCGTGTGATGATCAGTGCGAAAATACTCCACATTAATTTGTGGGAGAAGGACCAGTCATGTGTATGAACCACGAAGATTAAGTTTCATCCACATACGGTTTTTATGGTTCTGTTCAGACACTCCACAGCACTATCTTTCATGTGGTAGAATGATGAGCATTGGTTTATTCCGTATTACTCCATTACCAACTTGAAAACTTGTTGTAAAATTTATTTCTGTGGTCGGCCTGCAGGGTGTCACGATACCGATTTTTACCAATCTGCACCAGTTCTTTGAACACTTGTGTAATTCCCCTCCAAATCGCAGCCCTCACAGGAAGGGACGAGACGAGTTCAGAATATGTATCGATGATCATTCGAATTTATTTGAACGCTGGATTCGATCTTGAGTATTCTCTCATGTTCACGAGGTTAGCCTACTATTTATTACCCAGACCACGCCTTATGACTCGTCTGCAGTGTAACGTTTATCCAGCAGACCTATGGAGTTCACAGACCACCGTCTCCATTATGCAATAATGATCCTTTCCCGAATCCCTGAGATGATCTGTATTATTTCAATCACGTGAACTGCAATCTCTATGGTGGTTGATGCTGTCAGTAGCCAAAGTCGGTCTATCATTTCCTTGGTGTCATCATAATATACATACTACAGATACAATGTCTTCATTTTTTATGCTTAATGTCAACGCCTTGCCCTTTGCCATATTCAGCGCTTAACACTGGTCTCGTACATTAACGTATTTCTAACTGTTTGTGCTTCTATATTGTTCATTTGCACCGTTGTCTTTCTATATGCATTAGTCATGTGTAGTATTTCAGCATATGATATCTTCTCTTTCAGTATATACATTCGGGTGTTTAACGTTTTTAGGAATATTAGCTCCACTTCACCAAACTCCCTGTCTCCAAAGTGGATGGTGTCCTTCGTTAAGCATATAAGTAGCTTCCTGAGGAAATATGGCTGATACCGATTGACCTTTGATAAACCCATCCACTTTCTTTTATTGTCATATCTACTTTGCTAGCAATGTGACAGTTGATGAAATTGATGATACACAATCGTTCCTCGACTTCTCCTCCTCCTCCTCCTCCTCTTTCTTCTTCTCTTCGGCCACTATCTTACGCCACCACCATGCGCGAGACCTGTTTCATACTTTCTGTGTAGGTTTAGAAGTTTCGGAGAGAGACTATTCGCAATCCAATTGTCCGGGTTTTAAGAGTCGCAGTTTGTAAGGAATCGCTTTCCACATCTCAATGATCCCTTGCGTTTTGCCGATGATCTGTCGCATATTGATCGCACTTCGAGATGGTACACATCTTTGGGATGTGTGTGTGTGGGGGGGGGAGGGGGGGAGGGGGGGAAGCTAGTTGTGGTGATGGGTTGTTCACCTTCTTAACTCTTCTGTCTCAGATTCATGTCGATGGGCTCTCTCATTTTTTCTCTCCATCAGGGACATGTAAAACTAAATTTTCATAGCTAATACTTTGATAAACCCATCCAGTTTCTTTAATTGTACATTGACACTCTCGTAGACTGTTTCAGGTTTTCTAATTGCATGTGAGCACACTGCATTTATGTGAATTTGTCCAGAGCATACAATATACTGACAGGATTATTTTCTGGTACACTACCTTTAATGCAGAATCTCATTGAAGTTTCGTCTAAATTGACTCTCATTCAGTTTTCTAGTTTTATCAGTGACCAGAAAGCCATACTGAGAGTTATTCCAGCAAATCCCACACATGGTGACGAATTTCTATATGCTATAAATTCAGATGTTCCTGTTTGAAACCGATAATAAGGATTGCTTTATTCTGGACAAACTGCTTCAGGACCCTTGAGTATGTCTGCCTCAAATAAAATGTGTCAACTTGCATATGGCAGCCAAAGCAAAAATATTTCCGGATCTCGTTCTGATTTTCCACTGTGATGTCAATCAACATGAATACATTGTTTAGCTTCATTTTTTCAGGTGGTGGAGTACTGCTGCTTTCACTGAATGTCTGGTACATTAATCCCTCAAAACCATGCAAGATCTTCTGCAATAGCTGACATTTTGACTGAAACAGAGGTTTTGAAAAAATATACATATTTACGGAATGTACCCGCTCAGGATGTGATAACAGTATTAGAAATAGCTTAGTCTTCCCACAGTCTGAATGTCCTATAGTTAAAGCACATAAGTTATCGGGAAGTAATGAGCCAATCTTCTTTCTCCTCCAGCTTCCAGTATCATCACTGCAGGGCCACTTGGTTCCTACGACATGCTTGTGAATGGGATGTTTCATCCACTCTATCACGATGAAGACTTTGTGCTCACAGTGACGTACAGGGCATTTTGCAGAGAACTCACACGCATGTATCTCCTAAAGAGTGAGTGAGCGAGGATTATCTTGTTGGAACAACACTTCACATTCCCGTTGCAAGAACGATAAAGTAAAGGGCCTACTAACATTCTGCTGGTACCGAGTGCTGCTTAGCGTCCCCTCTAAAAACACCACAAGTGAACGGAAGCTGTAGCTTATCCCACCCCAGACCAACAGGTTGGGGCGTTGCCAGCGTGCCTTGGGTGAATGTTCTCTAAGAGACAGCCCTCAGCAGATCTACATCGTATGTGGAAACAACCATCACTTTCCCGCATGCAGATTCTGCATTTACTGCTGAAGACCACAGTGCGCCGTTCCATCTCCCAAGTGATCCTCTCATGGCACTATTCGAGCTGTGTATGTCGCTGCTGTGGCGTGAGTGGAATATGGGCTACAGATGTGCATGTCCATAGTCTCACTTCTAGTAAAAAGGTCGCAGCAGTACGTGTTGACATGTCTGGGCTCATAAGACCTCTTACCTGTGCTGTGGTAGCTGTACAATCTGTCACTGCTGCTCTTACAATACGACGATCCTGGTGGGCGTCTGTGCTGAGTTGTCCAGAACCTCATCTGCAGGTGTGAAAATGTTCACTGACCAGCATTGTTACACAATAGTCGCAGCACGACCAGCTAGCGTGGCAGTGCTCCAAATGGACTATTCTGCCACTTGGTAGACCACAATTTCATCCCTTTCAAACTCGCTCAGTTGGGTGTAGAGTGCGTCTTCGTGCGTGGTTGACTGCTTGCTTCACGCGTTTGCACCACACTGAGCATTCTGGCATTGAGCATTCCCTATTATGGTTTACGCACAGATGGCACTCTGGTAGCAATACCACTATGCTATCTGTTCACGGACGACGTTAAAACCATTATCAGTAGATTTACTACACACCAGGTGGCATATGCCGTCACCGGATCAAAATCGATGTCGTCTTTCCATGTGCACAAATTTTTTTCCAGCAGGGTACATTATTTTCAGCAGTGTATGCAACTTTTAACAAAGAACAAAAATCAGAGTATAGAAGACGAATATACTGGCCTCTATTGCCAGTTTATCATCAGAATGAACAAGGTGTTGATGCTTTCTGGAACAACTGTGCTCGACGTTAACTTAAGTGAGGGCAATGTGTGTGTTCTGTGGGTGAGTTTCGCTGATATGTCGACCATTACCTCGCTATTTAGGGAGGACGGCGGCTGCAGACTTAACTCAGACGTTAGGTATGTTCCTGAATATATTATCACGATTCAGATGGAAGATCATGGCTTTCAAGATGATGACGATTGAGTTACTACTGCCTATTTCATGTTCGAATGGCTGAAATCACGAAATATTTGTGAAATGTTTTTGGACATTCATAGGAAATTTACTGAAAAACTTAACAATTTGAATAAAGTAGACTACTATTCGTTTCCTATACAACTTATATCTGTGCTATGTGCTATTTCACACAGATGTAAATTACTGCCTCAACTGTTTAAAAATGATGTGTTCCTTTCCATGTATGAGCCTTGCGATAAACATTATGATGTGAATAAATGATGCCAAATTGATGGCCGTGTTCCCAATAAAACTGCACTGTATTTGTTGTAAAATGTAAAATGGTAGTGAATCTTTTTTCTATTAAATTTATTTAAAAAATGATATTTGTGAAGACACTGAGGTTTAGCAAGTATGTAAGACACTATCAAATATGCCGCAACTTTAATTCGATGAGACACAGTTGAGTATTGCTCTAACTGGACCGTTTATGAACAGTGTGAAGCACCCCATGAGTAAGCGCCAATAAGCTGCAGGCTTTCGGCTCTCTCAACACAATTTTCTTATGAAACAGTTACTCACATATGTTGGACTTGGCGGTAAAGGCAGCAGTGAATGGCAGCAAGCGGTGGCGCAGGCGGTGGAGGGAGTGGCGCTGGGTGTGTTAGGCGGTGGCAGACAGTGACGGGTGGCACCAGCAAGCAATGATGCTGGAGACAGCTGCAGCGTCATAGCTCGAGGAGGTGCTTGAGCGATCTGATTAGTGGTAAGAAGTTGTATATTCTTTTAATAAGTAGTCACATAGGACATAGGTGGGTCAGGGTCTGTGAGTGAAAGAGTTCTGTAGGAAACACACCGTGCTTGATTAGGTACTCCTCAAAAAAATTTGAAAAAAAGTTGTCCTGTGTAGTCCTTAAATTCGGCCTGTGTAGCGTTCAGGACAATGGGTGGCACCACCAGATAGGAATTCCCGCTGTGAAATCGCCCTCTGCAGTCTTTACAGGTTACAAAGTCACACACTTTGGCACAGGGGGTATACAGGAATTTATACACTGCTTCACTTGCTTCATTGTGACGTATTCTGCGCAAATAGCCCTTAGATATGGGTGCCAATGGCAGAGTCTCTCTGTAGCTGTCAATGTTGTGTAGTACGCATCATCTAATTTCACAACACACAAATGTTTTAAGTATACATTTGGGTCCTGTGAAGTTAATCCTAAGTGGCTTTGCTCTACATGTCGACTGTGGTGACTTTGTATCCAAAAATTTTAACATCAGTCAGTGTATGGGATGGATCAAACTCATCCATCACCTTACTCTTTGTGTAACACATAATACTGCACACACATTCCCACTATTACGATGAATATTGAACTTTGGAATTAACACACTGCACCTTTTCATTATCCAGACCCACATGTACTCAATTCGATCTATATGCAGCAATGTTATATGTGTTGGCAAACAGCAGTACTTTTTATGTGTGACTTGACTGTGGTTCTGTAAGCTGTGGCAGCTACAATGTTGTCAGTCACTGCTGCTGCTGTGGCGGTGAATGGCAGCGGCTGCCGTGGCTGTAAAGTGTACTTGAATGACACCAGGTCTGATAAATCAGAAAACCCATCAGCGGACTGCTGCTGTGGCTGTGATCAATAATACGCGCATGTCCTCGTCGAGCAGTTCTGCTACTACAGATTCAGAGGTGCATTGTGCTGCTGGAACAACAACAAACTATAAGTATATATTCAAATACGGGGTGTTCAAAAAGTCTCTCGGCAGTGCCGTATGATTGATAGCCGCGCGTGCCGTATGCCGCAGTGAATATACCGAAAAGAAACTCAGTGAAATACAAGTTATTAATTTATTGAATATTCGATTTTACTGACGCTGACTGAGATAAACGAAACATTGGAATGTTGGGAGCGTCCACTTGAAGGGAAGTAACCTAGGCAGGCGAACAATCATACGGCACTGCGGAGAGACTTTTTGAACATCCAGTATACTTTTGTTAAAAGCAATCAAAATTATAATATCATTAGATACTTACTTTCAAATCTTGCAGTATTATTCCGCTTTTGCCATGGGGCGCTGGCTAATCCCTGCTACTGCTGCTACTGAAGCTTCATCATTCTGTCACTATTTGATCCAACCACGAATGAGGGAAGGTCAGGTAGCCTTATTCATATTATAATAACTGGAGAGGTGGGTAGATCTTTCTTGTTGGTCCAGCCTTTCTACAGATGCAGACTGGTGTATGAGGAGGGGAGGGGAGGGGGAAGGGGTTCCCCTAGGTGACACTAACCAATTTCCAGTGGTTCCCCAGGGGTACAGTAGTGTGAGATGACGATTATAATTCGGCCAAGTGTGTAACCTGACGCCAGATGTGTAACCTGATACCCCCTTATCTTATCAATGACCTTCAGATAAGATCATTAATTTGGAAAGAACTCACAGTGCTGTACTACTGCCTCCTGTACACTTTTATTTGACTGACAGTCAAATATTGCTCTCGTTGGTGAAGAAGTAAGGTCAGCTGCTAGCATGAGTTTCTTAGAAGGAGATACCTTAAGGTTTGCGATGCAACTCAAATCGCTTGATACGGGCAAGTCTTCAGGTCCAGATTGTATACCGATTAGGTTCCTTTCAGATTACGCTGATACAATAGCTCCCTACTTAGCAATCATATACAACCGCTCGCCCACCGATAGATCTGTACCTACAGATTGGAAAATTGCGCAGGTCGCACCAGTGTTTAAGAAGGGTAGTAGGAGTAATCCATCGAACTACAGACCTGTACCATTGACGTCGGTTTGCAGTAGGGTTTTGGAGCATATACTGTATTCAAACATTATGAATCACCTCGAAGGGAACGATCTATTGATACGTAATCAGCATGGTTTCAGAAAACATCGTTCTTGTGCAACGCAGCTAGCTCTTTATTCGCACGAAGTAATGGCCGCTATCGACAGGGAATCTCAAGTTGATTCCGTATTTCTAGATTTCCGGAAAGCTTTTGACACCGTTCCTCACAAGCGACTTCTAATCAAGCTGCGGGCCTATGGGGTATCGTCTCAGTTGTGCGACTGGATTCGTGATTTCCTGTCGGGAAGGTCGCAGTTCGTAGTAATAGACGGCAAATCATCGAGTAAAACTGAAGTGATATCAGGTGTTCCCCAGGGAAGCGTCCTGGGACCTCTGCTGTTCCTGATCTATATAAATGACCTGGGTGACAATCTGATCAGTTCTCTTAGGTTGTTCGCAGATGATGCTGTAATTTATCGTCTAGTAAGGTCATCTGAAGACCAGTATCAGTTGCAAAGCGATTTAGAAAAGATTGCTGTATGGTGTGGCAGGTGGCAGTTGACGCTAAATAACGAAAAGTGTGAGGTGATCCACATGAGTTCCAATAGAAATCCGTTGGAATTCGATTACTCGATAATTAACACAATTCTCAAGCCTGTCAATTCAACTAAGTACCTGGGTGTTAAAATTACGAACAACTTCAGTTGGAAAGACCACATAGACAATATTGTGGGGAAGGCGAGCCAAAGGTTGCGTTTCATTGGCAGGACACTTAGAAGATGCAACAAGTCCACTAAAGAGACAGCTTACACTACACTCGTTCGTCCTCTGTTAGAATATTACTGCACGGTGTGGGATCCTTGCCAGGTGGGATTGACGGAGGACATCGAAAGGGTGCAAAAAAGTGCAGCTCGTTTTGTATTATCACGTAATAGTGGAGAGAGTGTGGCAGATATGATACGCGAGTTGGGATGGAAGTCATTAAAGCACAGACGTTTTTCGTCGCGGCGAGATATATTTACGAAATTTCAGTCAGCAACTTTCTCTTCTGAATGCGAAAATATTTTGTTGAGCCCAGCCTACATAGGTAGGAATGATCATCAAAATAAAATAAGAGAAATCAGAGCTCGAACAGAAAGGTTTACGTGTTCGTTTTTCCCGCAAGCTCTTCGGGAGTGGAATAGTAGAGAGATAGTATGATTGCGGTTCGATGAACCCTCTGCCAAGCACTTAAATGTGAATGGCAGAGTAATCATGTAGATGTAGATAGGTATTGATCGAATTTCCATTCCAGGTGTTCATTTACCAATCTTCTTGAAGGGAGGGGGCTAACGCTGTTGTTTGTTCATAATGGGCACCTGGATTCGAAATTGTTTGTTTGCAGATAGTTCCCTACAGTCTGGGTCGACACATCGCGCCCACTCGTCTCCAAAAAGGCAGTATCCAGTTCTTTTTCATTGTTGTCGGATTACCCAGGAACCGCAAATTGTACACAACGATCGTTAGGAGGTAGTATCGACCCCGAAAGTACACACATTCAATGTTTTGTGCTTCATTACATCGGCTGAATGTTCGAATGACTTCACTGTGGTGTAAGTCGATTCGCTTGGTAACTCAATCGTCGTCTGAGCTTCAAATGATCGTTCTATCATTGGAGTCACAGCTGCACTGAGAAAGCGTTTTACGTGTATCTTTATCACAAAAGTGGCTGGCCGCGGAGGTTTCTTAAGATCTAGAGTATTGAGATAGAGGTTTCAAGTAGGTAAAAAGCAGACTGGGCAAGCTACGGGAGTGACGCAGTTTTCTTCCCGTGTACAGGGTATGCCACGATCTTCTACCAGTTCCGATCCGACAATGGTGCTGTTCCTAATCATCCTGTGGAAGAACATCTGCTCGTAGTGTTCCGGAACCGTTGATGGATCTCGAGTGATAGAGTTTCATACGTGTGCAGACAGCTGAATGGTAAATGCGACTGCTCGCCAAGACCAGGAAATCCTGATTCGAATCACGGTATGGCACAAATTTCACATTCTCTGTATTTATCTTACCATAAAGTACCGATATCATTATGCAAACAGCTATTCACCGTTAATGTCGTGTACGTTACCTTTTCGGTATGTAGTCCATTCGGAAATTAAGAATTCACTGCAATTTATTTGCATTTCTGATTTCAATAACCTCTCTGTTCCAAGAATAACTTGAACACTACTTACATCAACAAGTGAGAGTAATTCTGGGATATCACCTTGCAATTCACTAACATTAATGCTTAAATCAGTTTTTTTCTGTTCTCCAATGGTTTGGATTCCTACTACCACAAATATAAGGGGCAGTCGAATGAAAACTAGACAGATGGAAACAAAAGTAAGTAAGCTGTTTATTATTTCAAAAATAATCGCTATAACTGTTATTATATTTATCCCACTGTGAGACAAGATGTTCATCTCTCAAAATGGTTCAAATGGCTCTGAGCACTATGGGACTTAACTTCTGAGGTCATCAGTCCCCTAGAACTTAGAACTACTTAAACCTAACTAACCTAAGGACATCACACACATCCATGCCCGAGGCAGGATTCTAACCTGCGACCGTAGTGGTCGCGCGGTGCCAGACTGAAGCGCCTAGAACCACTCGGCCACTCCGGCCGGCTGTTCATCTCTCCAGGGAAAAATGTTTGTCTACAGAATCATGACTCTACCCAGGTGTGCATCTTTTCTTAGGAAACAAATCGACGGCTACCCATGATTTTCTTCAGGGTCCCAGAAATGTGGAAATTGCATGGAGAGAGATCGAGGCTGTATGGAGGCTGTCCAAGAGCTTCACAGCGAAACTTCTGCAGCCATATATATATATATAGTGAACATTAATAAAACTGCAGGGACCGATTCCTGACTGGAAATGCAGGAAGAAAGGTCCTATGAGCATGTGTCCGGAAATGGACGGTGCACGTGCAACGACAACAAATCGTCCAGGAACGCAGTACAGTGTTGCAGCACATCCACGTCACAACAAATGTTCAAAGTGGATTTCATGGGATGCAATGCAATCGGTTGTCATGCAGGATCCACATAATCGTACTTTGGCTTACACCTTGTTGGCGGACCACTTGCCTGGAGATTGTAGTGGGGTTTGTCTCAATATCCCGTAGAACCTCGTTCTCCAAATCTGCTATAAGCACAGTCCGCCACCTGCCTGCACTTCGTCTGTCGGAAAGGACCCATGGTCACACAAACGCCCAAAAATCCCTTGAAATGTGTGATGTGGTTGGTATCTGTAATGGTGATTGTTCTGGTATAGCCGTGCGGATTCTCGACCGTTACCATCTGCCTGGCCGTACACAAGCACCATCTCGGCTTGGTTCAAATGGCTCTGAGCACTATGGGACTTAACTTCTGTGGTCATCAGCCCCCTATAACTTAGAACTACTTAAACCTAACTAACGTAAGGACATGACACACATCCATGCACGAGGCAGGTTTCGAACCTGCGACAGTAGCGGTCGCGTGGTTCCAGACTGTAGCGCCTGGAACCGCTCGGCCACCCCGGCCGGCATCTCGGCTTGTTCCCCGCATGAATACCGGACCATTGTCCTGCTAACAGTACGCTGCGTCTATCACAAAGCCTGCAACACACATGGAAGACACAGCACGTGGTCAGAGGAATTTCATTCGTCAGCGCCATCTACCGTGGTAATGATGCATTTTCGCACACATGTTCATTGTACCTTTTCTCCCTATTTCCAGTCTGGAAGCTGTCCCTGCAGTTTGTCGGTTTTATTAATGTTCATTAATATTGTGTCTTTAATACGGTCTTAGTCTTTTGCTAGGTGGTGATCTCAGGCATCGGGTATTTTACTAACAACGTGAAAACACTTTTTCACAATATCGTAGCACATGTTTTACTTCACATTTCAACTCCTGACAACAGTAAAAATGCAATATTCAGCTTTTAACACTAAAGAGAGCTTTTCACTCGCGCCTTTATGAGATAAAAGACTTACTGTAGGCGCGCTGAAACCAAGACTAATGCATGGTTGTATTCATGTCGCATCTCCAGCCGGAACATATCGTCATCTGGACACAATTTTCGGCGGTCCACCTAGCCGTCATCTTCAGGTGAGTAGGGCGTCGCACTAACTCCCCGGAATTGAAATCAAACACTTCGCGGCGGCTCTATACACCGAACGTGGTTTTTATTCAGCGTTTGAAGTCTTGGTGTCTCAATCCCACGCATTTGCTTGTTAATTTTGATGTTGTGTCTCTGTTTACCAGAGTACCTCTTGTAGATTCTTTGCAGATAATTAGTTAAAAATTGGACGTGCGTTGACGTCGACGTATATTTTGTTTAATGACAAATACTTTGAACAAACTGACGGAGTGGCTATGGGAAGACCATTATCCCCCATAGTCACCAATTCGTTTATGGAAGATTCTGAAAATTTGTAAATTTGTGGTATGGTCTTACGGGACCAAACTGCTGAGTTCATCGGTCCCTAATCCTATACACTACTTAATCCAACTTACACTAACTTACGCTATGGGCAACACACACACCCATGCCCGAGGGAGGTCTAGAAACTCCGACGGGGGGAGCTTCACGGACCGTGACAAGGCGCCTCAGCTTGAAGATTTTGAGGCCATGGCACTGAACACGACGTTCTGAAAACCAACTTGTTTCTGGAGATGCGTCTACGATACGTTTAGGGTACGGATTCATAGGAGGGATGCTCTGGTTCGTTTCCTAGATCATTTTAATTATCTGCATCTCAATATTAAGTTCACAATGGAAATTGAAAAACTTCCGTTGTTAGATGTCTTGACCTACAGGAGGGATGATGGGACATTAGGACATACTGTTTATCGTAAGCCGACGCATACGGACCGATGTCTTCATGCATAAAGTTGTCATTCAGCGTACCAACGCAATGGGACCCTACGAACATTGGTAAAAAGAGATTACGCCATCTCAGATGCAGGTAGTTTGACACAAGAACCAAATCATCTAAAAGCTGTATTCAAGTAGAATGGTTATACTGACAATTAGATCCGTAGTGCTTTACAGATTCGGCCTTCGCGGGAACAAAGAGAAGATACAAGCAAATCGGTGACATTCCTACCTTTTGCGGGAAGCATATCTTCAAAAATATTTTAAAGAAATTTTATATGAAAAGTGTACGCCAGCTAAGATCAGGGCTCTGCTGGGCTCAGTGTAGGATGATTTGGGTTTGATAAAACCCGTGGTCTACAAGATTCCCTGCTTATGGGAAAGCCTATATTGGACAGACGATTCGTACAGTCCAGGATCTTTGCGTCAAGCATCATCGCCACATGCGATTATTTCAGCCAGAAAAATCAGCAATGGAGGAAAATTGTCTTACTGAAGGACATATAATGTTGTATGAGGAGACACAAGTGGTTGCCCTGCGTCGCGGTATTGGGATTGTGTAGTGAAAGAAGCCACTGAAATCCGGCTCTCTGACAGTATTATAAGCAGAGATAAGGGGTCCCCTTTAAGTAAGAGCTGGAACCCTGTTCTGTCTGACATCAAGAAACAACGGTCTTTGTTTTGGTCATCAAAAGCCGTCAGTAGTGTTTGACATCAATTTATCGTTTCCGCGTTCTTTCAGCCCTGCAGCCAGGCGGACGCGCGAGTACGAACCTCTCACTAAGTTAAGCGATTAATATTGAAATAAGAGCTAATTTAGTTAATATTACATTTTAGACTAGTGCATTTACTTCTTATGTAATCTATCTATTGGAGGTTTCGCTTTTCTGAACGTAATTACATCGAAAAGGAAGTATTTCGTAAAGGCCGGCAGTCGCGAGTTTGTTTACATACTTAGGCGTAAATTTCGGACGAGCGTAGATATTTGTTTTTGATTAGACTTAGCGCTTCAAAGTTAAATTAATTCGTGTGTCTCATCCAGAATTTGTGTGGTTAATTAAAAGTTTCTGAAGCAAGTTTATAAGCTTGTTTACATTAGTGTTTAATTACATATTAGTACAGGTTACGAAACTATTGCGTTGTTGAAGCTATTTTCTGCTTTTGTGTTACGTTTTACTATCAAACCATGTGTGACAAGTGTGGTGGTTGCCGTAAAAATTTGAAAGAGAGGGTTTTCTGTACAGACTGTAGGTCGTGGTTTCATTGGGCTAGTGCAGCGGAGAGGAAACAGGGGTAGATAATGAGGCTCTTCCATGGCAGTGTAGGTTATGTAGAAAGGACAGAAAAATCGCGGAACAGGTGGCAAAGATTTGTGCACTTAAGGCTGAATTATAAATCGCGAATTTGGAACTATGTAAGCTAAGGGAGGAAAAAGGCTCTGGGCGCTGGGAAAAGGTATCAAGCAAAGGGCGAAAAAGGGAAACAATTGATAAAACGTCTGAAATTCAGTTAGCAAATAAGTTGGGCTTGCTACCTGAAGTAGTGGAGGAAGGACCTCATTCAGATGTAGTTGAATGTAGGTTGAAGCAGAATACTAGCTTAAGGAAAAAAGACAGGACGGGATCAAACCAGAATAGGAAAAGAAGAATTCTGCTTATAGGTAGTAGTCATGGGAAGGGTGTGGGCCAACAGCTTCAGGAGATATTAGGGACAGAGTACCAGGTCACAAGTTTTGTGAAACCAAGTGCTAGACTTCACCAGGTGACAGAAAACTTAGGTCACCTATGCAAGGACTTTAAGAAGGAAGATCAAGTAATTATAGTTGGGGGAGCAGGAAACAGCCTGGGTATGAATACAAAATATAGTATTAGGAGTGACCTGGGTAAAACAGGAGCAGAAACTGCCCACACGAATGTGGGGTTTGTGGAGGTCTTTCCGAGCCATGATCAGCCCTGGGTAAACACCGCTGTAAGGCTTGTTAACAGTGAGCTGAACTGGATGCCCCAGACACCGGCAAAGTCGCACATGAGTGTTGTTCCAGTTGATGCTATTGGTAGGTGGGGCTACACTACACATTGTCTGCACCTAAATAGGAACGTGAAAGATATGTTAGCTTCTCTATTAGCAGATACTCTAAGTGGGGCCACAGTCAGTTATTGGAACCAGGCAGAAAGGTTTTTTAGGTTAAAGCCAAATTCCAGACAGACAACAACCAAGGAAAATAGAAGAAAAGAAACTTCATACACAGCAAATAGGGATAAAGCTAAGGGTGGTATCAACTTTGTGGGGCGGTGGGTGGAATAATAGAATAAATGTTTTGTATTTATGCTGTTTGCCGTTCTCAACACTGGCTCTGTAACTACAATATTGGCAACCAGAAAGTGATTAGCAAAACGTGAAGCCTGTAATTAGCATTCCTAGTGCCCACTTCATCTGAGAAATACATTTATAGCTACAGCTTATAGCTCTGATGAATTAGGAGGTTGTCTGGGATTCATAATCAAAAACCATTCTCTCTAAAATGTCCACTATATTCTGAAAGTCACAGACCAAAATGAATCCAAACAATCCAACTACCAGAGCAGTTCAGAGTCTAATGCGCTGATGCAATTATAACTGTTCAAATTAAATGTTTAAGTGAATGCTCGCCATAATTTGATGTTAATGTTCATCAAACGCCACACTAATAATGGTAGAATGTCTGTCCTGCGGCGGCACGTGAAAATACGACATACGCAAACTAAAGATAGATCATTAACGTCATCCCAAAATTAACACTTCAGTCGAAAACGATTTCATGGTTACGCGTATCCCGAGTAACTTATTACTGCATCTGAGGCTGTTTATATCAACGATACCGACGCGACGCGACTCCCGGCACAGGTGGTGCGCTAATCAGCATCTGGAGAGAACTGGAGCCTACTTTCTCTCACGCAGCGTTCTTACATATAAAGCCGCGGTGCGGACGGCTAGGGGAATGCCTGATCAAAGCTGCTCTCCCGACTAGCCGCTGGGCTAGTAATGCACCACTTTAAGTTATCGAATAAATCATTGCTTCCTTTCCTGATGGCCGATGAAGCTTTCAATTTAATTGTGCAATCAGCACACAAGTAAGTAATTATAATAAAAGTCTGACGTGGCTAAGTCAAATATTTTGGGCGAGAGAATTAATTTAATTACACTACACGCAGTAGACGAGCTCTGATCTTGCGCTTTGGAGATACGCTATAGCTATAGTTTTATAGTTATTCTGTTGAAACTTCTCACATTTTTATGATTATAGTGGATCTCCCTTCTACTTAAATTTAAACAACCTAGCTTTATTTATTCGCCTACTTAATCCATCTTGCTTCCTTAATTTCTAAGACAAAAACCAGAAAAGTCATGAATTTCAACTAAAATTTTAATTTGTGAGATCCAGAATACTGTTTCTACTAAATTATTATGCAAAAGGAATCTAAATATAAATTTTTAAGTTTCTAGCTCTTTTCTGTTGCGCCAATGATTTTTACAGAAACACATCCAAATTTCGAAAATGGTTAAAGTTAGAGAAGTGATATCCAACACATATTGATTTTGTATTACTCCTGACATTCTAGAAACGTTTCAGGTTATTTACTTCATTTTAAAGTATTGCGCAATATTTATGACGTCAGAGCTAGTTACAGTGGACTAGGCTGGCACACAATGGAAAGACTGATGTGAATTTTATAAGGCGTGAGTATGCTGCTTCCCTACAACTTACTTCGCCAAAATATCAGGAGAATAAAATATAAAGTAGCCGAGCAGATAATGTGTTTAGATGATCTCAAAAATAAGAATGAGATTCATATACTTTGTCTGTCTGACCACCATCTAACTGTCGGGATGGAAAATGTCAGTATAAATGGGTATAATTTAGTTTCTTACACTTGTAGATCTAGTATGGATAAAGGAGGAGTTGCCATTTTGATAAAACAAGGGTTTAAATACAGAACTGTTGAAGTACGCAAATTTTGTGTTGATCAGCACTTTGAGGTTTGTGCATGTGAACTTCAGCTAGATAATGTTGTGTTGATATTAACAACAGTGTACAGGTCTCCACTAGGAGATTGGGAGCAATTCATAAAAAACTTTGACTCCCTATTATGCTGTCTCTCGGACAAAAAGAAGAAGTTATTAATCTGTGGTGATTTCAACTTTCTAAGCAATTCGGATAGGGCAAGTGAACCAGAAGTGTTGTTAACAACATATAACTTAGAATCAATGATAAATTTCCCTACATGTATAGCTCAGGAGAGTAGTACTCTAATAGATAATGTATTTGTACAGCAAGATGATGTAGAACAAACACATGCTTTTCCTGTGGTAAATGGATTATCTGGCCATGATGCATAACTGATTAACTTACAAAACCTAACAGGGTGTACACTTCAGAAACCATTAAGCAAAAGTGTGAGGGTACTCAACCCGGTATCTATAAATCACTTCAGAGAAAGTTTAGAAAATGTGAACTGGGAAGACATATATAATGAGCCAAATGCTAATGATAAATGCAGGCTATTTCTTGATAAATTTATATTCCTTTTTGACCATTGTTTTCCAAACAAAATTACTAAATGTAACACCACAAACTGTTCAAAGAAACCTTGAATTAATACAGGTATTAAAGTGTCTTCAGAAAGAAAGAGAAAGCTATATGAGACAGCAAGAACTAGTAAAAATCCAGAAGTGGTCTTACACTATAAAAATTATTGTAACATACTGAGAAAAGTTGTAAGGAAATCAGAAATATGTATGTTAGAGAAGAAATTAACAACTCCAGCAATAAAATAAAATCAATATGGAAAGATGTTAGAAGGGAGACATGAAAAGTAACCACTGGAGTAGGTAGTATTACTGTTAAAGAGAATTAGACCATCTTAAGCAACAGTACACAGGTAGCCAATGTATTTAACAATCATGTCTTAAGTGAAGAGCAAAAATTGGTGACAATAGTTCAAAAGAAAAAACCAGGCAGTACATGGAACAGTCAGTTTTGAAAAATTTTAGTCAGATTGAGTTTCATCTAACAACCTCTTGTGAAATAAGAAAAATCATTAAATCTTTGAAACACAAATGTTCTTTTGGAGTAGATGACATCTCTAACAAGTTATTAAAACAATGTGGAGCAATTACAGCTGATGTTTTGAATCACATATGTAATGCATCACTGACTCAGGGTATTTTTCCAGACAGGTTAAAATATGCCATTGTCAGGCCTCTCTGCAAAAAGAGGGAAACCACAGATGTCAACAATTACCGGCCAGTATCCTTGCTTACAGCATTTTCAAAAATCTTTGAGAAAGTAGTGTACTCAAGAGCGGTTAGCCATATCAACAGTAATGGGATACTTAGTAAAGCACAGTTCGGATTTCAGAAATGCTGTTCCACTGAGACAGCAATATACAATTTCATGATCCACATAATAGAGTCTGTAAATAGTAAAATGTGGCTTATCCAAAGCATTTGATTGTGTAAACCATGACATTATGTTAGAGAAATTACAATTCTATGGTATAGATGGAACAGCATATGAGTGGTTTAAGTCATATCTACAGAACAGGAAGAAAAAGTCTCTTTATATGCTTTAAGTGATTCAAAGGAGTTTGCCACTTCGTCTAACTGGGGTGAAATTACATTAGGTGTTCCACAAGGTTCTGATCTTGATATATGTGAATGACCTCCATTCTTATGTGAAACAAGATGCTAAACTGAAACTGTCTGCTGATGATACAAGCATAATTATTAATCCAGTTAAAGAAAGACCGATAGAAAACGATACAAATAAGGTCTTTGGAAAAGTTATTAATTGGTTTTCTGCGAATGGGCTTGCTCTTAACTTTGAAAAAACACAGTACATCCAATTGTCTGCTGCAAAAAAATGTAATTCCTTCAATAAACATAACACATCAAAAGAAGTCAGTAGCCAAGGTAGAGCATACTAAGTTTTTGGGTGTACATATAGATGAGAATCTTAATTGGAAAATTCACATTTTGGATCTCCTAAAGCGATTAGGTTCAGCAACTTTTTCAATCAGAATAATTTCCAATTTTGAGGATGTAGAAATTAGTAAGCTAAGATACTTTGCATACTTCCACTCTCTGATGACATACGGAATAATATTCTCGGGCAACTCAACACTTAGGCAAAAGGTATTCACTGCTCAAAAGAAAGTAGTTAGAATAATGTGTGGGGTTCATAGTCTCACATCTTGTAGGCATCTGTTTAAAAGGTTAGGAATTCTTACAACTGCTTCAGAGTACATTTACTCAGTAATGACATTTTTTCTCAACAACGTGGACCAGTTTAAAATCAGCAGCGACATTCATGATTACAATAGCAGAAAAAAGAAAGACCTACCCTATCCTTTACCTAACCTATCTTTGGCACAGAAAGGGGTAAAATATGCTGCTATAAAACTTTTTGATAATTACCAGATGAAATAAAATGTCTGATAGATAGCAGTAATAGTTTCAAAAACAAATTGAAATCATACCTCCTTGACAACTCCTTCTATACCATAGATGAATTCTTGAATATGAGTAAATAAATCTGGAGACATCATATATGCATTTTGTGCCATTTAAGGGAATAGGATAGTTAATAGAAATATTTAGGTAAAATGCTAAAATGTAAACAAAAAAAGAAAAAAACTTGTTTCCTGTGCGCATTTCTTGTGCATTTGACACGCTCCACATCATAACGGTTTTGCGTGATATTGATCAATGGAATACGTAACTAACTCACTAACTAACCACTGGTGCACTGTTGTGCCTTGGGCTGGAGGGAACCTTTGCTCGCGCACGTGCAATGGACCCACGGTCGGTGTATAAAGGAGCCGCCGCGGCCTATTTGATTTCAGTTCCGGCGAGTTAGTGCAACGCCCTACTCCCCTGAAGATAGTGGCCAGATGCACCACCGAAATATTGTGTCCAAATGGCGATATGTTCCGTCTGGAGACCCCACATGAAAACAACCAGTTATTACGCCGGGGACGTTTACCGAGCCACAAAGACTAATTGCACATTGCACATACTGACTGCCAACCACCTACTTATAATTTCGCGGGTATTCAATCCTATATATTAAAACACTAACTTGTAACATGTTCTAGAAGCTGAATTGTTGAAATTAATGCCTATAATGACATCCGTTTTAGGCATTATCAATAATTTTATATAAACTTTCCCTTTCTTACTCTTGCAAAAATCAGAAAATAAAATTATGGCAAAAGTTATTTTATGAAGTTGAAAAATTGAAATTTTGGGACTCTAAAACACGGGAAGGTGCTGAAAACTAATGCCTCCGAATTTCTTATTCCGTTAATCGCAGTTGAAGCATTACATGCCACGCATATTACTGGGTCGACTTTCCCTCTTCGCTTACGCAAACTGCAACACTCTGCCGTTAGAGGGCAGCGTATTGTAGCGTGGAACATGGCGATGTCTGACGTAACTATGTCGATGAGTGGGAAACAGCGTTCTGTAATCGAGTTTCGAAATGGAAGAGTTCGTCCACACATGAAGCACCCTCTTCTTCAACATGACAGTGCCAGTCAAATACGAGCTCTGCGACATCTGCAACAGTCCAACGCCCTGGGCTCGCTATCATCGATCATCCTCCATGCAGTCCCGACTTGACCCCATACGATTTTCATCTCCTTCGAAAATTTAAAGAATCCCTGCGAGGACTTCACTTTGATAGTGATGAAGCAGCGCAAGTAGAGGTGAGGTTGCGGTTCCGTCAACAAAGTTAAACATTCTACAGGACTCTCGCTGGGAGAAATGCGTTCGTCGCCAGGGTGACTATGTTGAGGAATAGATATGTAGACATGAAGAATGAAGATGTAGAAAGTTATTAACGGTTTTTTATTTCTAACGGTTAAAGAGTTTTCACATAGAAAATTCGGAGGCATTACTATTGAGCACGCCCTCGTATATATGAGACATCAATCTCATAATCATGGTTTATTGCAAGGGCTAAATGGCGTTAACTTTGCTATGACTTTTACATGTTACTGGCGTTGTGTTCTTCAGTGCTAAGACTAGTCTGACGAAGTTCTCCACGCTAGTCCATCTTGTACTAATCTCTTAATCGCTGCATAACTACTGCAATCCGTGTCAGTTTTAAAGTTATTATGCATTCGGCCCTTAGCCTTAACGTTTTACCCATTATTGTTCCTTCCATTACAAAACTGGTGATTAATTGATGCCTCAATCAGTGTACTATCGCCGGATCCCTTCTTTTAGTCAGGTTGTACCACAGATTACTTGTTACCTCAATTCCGTTTACCGCCTCTTCGTTAGTTACTCGTTTTACTCATCTAACTTTCACCAGCTCTGTAAAAGCACATTTCAAAAGCTTATATTCTTTTCTTATAGACCTCTTTATCGACCAGATTTCTCTTTCCCATTAGGCTAAATTTAAGACAGCTTCAGAAAAGACTTCCTAACGTTTTATTTTATTTTCGAAGTTAACAGTTTCTCTTTTTCTGAAATGCGTTCCTTGCTATTGCCATTCTGCATTTTATATCCTCTCTACTTCATCCATCATCTGTTATTTTGTAATCCAAGTAGCAAAAATCTATTACCACTTTCAGTGACTCATTTCTTAATCTAAATCCAACTGCATTTCCCGATTTAATTCGACTATATTACCTTATCTTGTTTACGTTTGTTGTTGTCCATGTTGTAACCTCTTCTCAAGACAGTATCCATTCCGCTGGACTGCTTTTCCATTCCTTTTACCGTTTTTCACTGAATCACAGCATCATCGGGTAATCACAAAGTTTTATTTCTTCTCCTTGAACTTCAATTCCCTCTCCAAATTTCTCCTTGGTTTCCTTTAGTGTTTGTTCACTATACAGATTGAAATCATCGGGCATAGGCTAAAGCCCTGTCTCACTCCCTTCTGAAGTAGTGCTTTCCTTTCATGTCCGCTGGCTCTAAGAACTCCATTACAACTGCAATCTGCTTCCTGTGCGAGTTTTGGATATCTTTTCACTTTTTGTATTTTATCCCTGATACCTTCATAACATGTGTAAAAAAACTTTCTGTGCATCTAAAAATGCTATGAACGGAGGTTTGCCTTTAACCTACCTTCTGAGGTAAATCGTCGGGATAGTAGTGCCTCGCGTGTCCCTACATTTCTCCCAAACTCAAACTGATCCTCATCAAGGTAATCTCTATCTTTTTTGCCATTCTTCTGTAATTAATCTATGTCATGACTCTTTAACCTGATAGTTTGGTAATATTCACACTTTTTTTTTTAATTGGAATTATTACATTCGTCCTGAAGTCGAAGAGTTTTCGTCTGTCTCACATATCTTACACACTGAGAGGAATAGTTCTGTCACGGCTGACTGTCAAAAGGATCTGAATAATTCTAACGGGAATGTCGTCTATTCCAAAGATCTCATTTCGAGCACAAGAGTCCGAGCTCATTGTCTCCACTGTGTACCTACTGTGATGCGGGAGATTTGATGATTTTTGCCGGCCGGTGTGACCATGCGGTTAAAGGCGCTTCAGTCTGGAACCGCGCGACCGCTACGGTCGCAGGTTCGAATCCTGCCTCGGGCATGGATGTGTGTGATGTCCTTACGTTAGTTAGGTTTAAGTAGTTCTAAGTTCTAGGGGACTGATGACCACAGATGTTAAGTCCCATAGTGCTCAGAGCCATTTTTTTGCTGATTTTTACATATTCTTCTTTCATGAGTTAAATTCAGTGCGGCTACTACTCTTTTCCTTCCCTGTTCCACTTGCGAATGAAGTACGTGAGAAACGGCAGTCTTTTTGCCTCCGTGTGAGCCCAACTTTCATATATCTTGTCTTCGCGGTCCTCATATGAAATGTACCGGGTGATCAAAAACACAGTATAATTTGAAAACTGTAAAAATCACGGAATAATGTAGATAGAGAGGTAAAAATTGACACACATGCTTGGAATGACATGGGGTTTTATTAGAACAAAAAAAACTAAGTTCACAAAATATCCGACAGATGGCACTGGACAACAAAACGTCAGTGACTGCGCATGGCAATCGTGTATAAAAGGAGCTGTAATGAGGGAGAGAATCATCAGAGGGTTGGATCCCCTCATTCGAAGGCGTCAGATTGCAACGCCTGGGCTACTCTCAGGTTGGAATCTCCGTCTTCGAAGATTGTGTCCGTCTGTCCGTCTGTCTGTCTGCCCGCCGCTTACTGCTGTAGCTGTTCGTTCGTTCGTCCGTCCGTCCGGCCGTCCGCCTGCCTGCTCGCTGTCCGCCACCGCCGCTACCGCTGCTGCCTCCTGTCCGTCCGTCCGTCCGTCCGTCTGTTCGCCGCCGCCGCCGCCGCCGCCGCCGCCGCCTGGTCGCCGCCAGCTGGTGCTCTCCGCCGTCGCCGCCGCCGTCGCCGCCGCCGTCGCCGTCGCCGCCGCCGCCGCCGCCTGGTCGCCGCCGCCGCCGCCGCCGCCGCCGCCGTCGCCGCCGCCGTCCTGACCCTGGTCTACGGCCGTCTTCGTCTTCGTCTTCATCTTCATCCGTCTTCGTCTTTGTCTGTCCCCAGTTTGTGTCCTTTCCTTTTCGTTCTGTTCGTTATTGTTTCTCCGTATCGTCATGTCCGCCCCCACCACCACCGCCACCGCTACCACCACCGCCTCAGTCTCCTCAATCTCCTCTCCGGCTGTACGTGGGGTCTGGACCCCTCCACCATCCTCCACACCTATAAATCCCTCATCCGCCCTATCCTTTGTTATGCACATCCGGCTTGGATCTCCGCCCCCCCTACCTTTTACAAATCCCTCCAAATCCTTGAACGCCATGCTCTCTGCCTCGCCTATCGCATCCGTCTTCCCTCCCCCACGCGGATCCTCTATGATCTCATCCCCTTCCCCCACCTTCTCCTTTTCCTTGAAAGGATACGGATCCTGTACACCTCCCGTAAACTCGATCCTCCTCACCCGCTCATCTCCCCGATCCTCTCCCACCCCCGCCCGCTGCCACACCTGTATTCCCACGTCCCACCCGGTCTCCATCTCTCCACCCTCCTTACCCTCTCCCGAGGTGGCTTCCGCCAGCTCCCCCTCCCTGATGATGTCCTCCTCCCTTCCATTTACCCCTCCTATCAACTTCGATCCTCCCCCCCATTCCCTGTTTCCTTTCCTTTAGGCACCCTCCCTCCCTTCTCTTTCCTTTTTCCCCCGTCCCCCGTCCTCCGCCCCTCTTCCCCCCGGGCTTCCCCTCCCCCTCCCCCCTCCCCCACTCTCCCCTGCCCATGGCATCTCTGCTCTCCCCTCTCCCTCTCCCTCTCCCCTTCCTCCTCCTCCTCTCTTGGCAGGTCCCCGGACTCGCACACGCTCTGTGAACATTCGCGTGCCGGAGATCATCGCCATCAGTGTCTCGTGTGTGTGCCTTCGTCTGTGTTTACTGTTCTTTCGTCGTCACGCCTCCACTGTTCACGTGTTCCGTCGCAGTCGTCCGTGTTTTGTGCGCCGTGTCAACTAGTGTCAGTGATGTTTTTTCGTCAGGCGTGAACGGCTCCGTGTTTTTTTGTTTTTTGGTGTCTACATTGTTATGCCCACCATTTTTGATTGTGTTCTCTGTGTCCCCTCTATTTATTACTTATTGTAAATCTCAAGGCTGAAGAGCGGCGTACTCAGCTGCTGCCAGCCCGCCTTGTGTAAGGTGATAAAAATTACAATAAAGAAAAAAAAAAAAAAGGGAGAGAATCATATGCGCCAGCAGTCGCAGCATGTTGACGTTACCTGAAAAGGCGCTTTTAGTGAAACTGTATTATCAGAATGGCCGGCCAGAGTGGCCGAGCGGTTCTAGGTGCTTCAGTCTGGAACCGCGCGACCGCTACGGTCGCAGGTTCGAATCCTGCCTCGGGCATGGATGTGTGTGATGTCCTTACGTTAGTTAGGTTTAAGTAGTTCTACGTTCTAGGGGACTGATGACCACAGATGTTAAGTCCCATAGTGCTCAGAGCCATTTTTTGCTGACTTTTAGATATTCTTCTTTCATCAGTTAAATTCAGTGCGGCTACTACTCTTTTCCTTCCCTGTTCCACTTGCGAATGAAGTGCGTGAGAAACGGCTGTCTTTTTGCCTCCGTGTGAGCCCAACTTTCATATATCTTGTCTTCGCGGTCCTCATATGAAATGTACCGGGCGATCAAAAACTCAGTATAATTTGAAAACTGTAAAAATCACGGAATAATGTAGATAGAGAGGTAAAAATTGACAGACATGCTTGGAACGACATGGGGTTTTATTAGAACAAAAAAAACTAAGTTCACAAAATGTCCGACAGATGGCGCTGGACAACAAAACGTCAGTGACTGCGTATGGCAATCGTGTATAAAAGGAGCTGTAATGAGGGAGAGAATCAGATGCGCCAGCAGTCGCAGCATGTTGACGTTACCTGAAAAGGCGCTTTTAGTGAAACTGTATTATAAGAATGGGGAATGTGCTAGTTCAGCGTTACGATCCTATCGCCATAGGAAGGGGATTAGAACGGATAAAGGTCCGTTGACAAATTCAGCTGTGGCGAGAATGGTTTCGAAGTTCGAAGCCACGGGTTGTTTAGACGATAGACCCCGTAGTGTCCGACCGAGCACAAGGCGTAATGCTGCTGAGACAGTTCAGGAAGAAATGGAGACTGTAGCTGGTTCGTCTATGCACGGGGAAGTCAGCGCTCGTGCAGTCGCACGTCGCACCGGCATTCCTTACAATACTGTTTGGTTGGCACTGAGGCGTATCTTCCGATGCTATCCATACGAAATCCATCGGCATCATGAACTGTTACCTGGCGATTTAGTGAAGCGGAGGGCATTTGCGGTGTGGGCATTTCAAAAGATGGCGGAAGATGACGATTGATTGAGTAACGTGTTGTGGACCGACGAAGCTCATTTCACGCTCCGAGGGTCTGTCAATGCCCACAACTGCAGAATTTGGGCTACCGAAAACCCTTGAAATGTCGTGCAAACTCCATTGCACGACGAGAAAGTCACGGTATGGGTTGGATTTACTACATCTACCGTTATCGGGCCTTTTTTCTTCGAGGAAATGCGTGATTCTGGTTTTGTAACTGCTACCGTGACGGGTGAGAGGTACGCCGATATGTTACAGAATCGCATCATCCACAGCCTGGCTGATAAACACCTCCTGGGACGTACGATGATTATGCAGGATGGCGCTCCACCCCATATTGCTAGACGCGTGAAAGATCTCTTGCGCGCGTCGTTTGGTGATGATCGTGTGCTCAGCCGCCACTTTCTTCATGCTTGGCCTCCTGGGTCCCCAGATCTCAGTCCGTGCGATTATTGGCTTTGGGGTTACCTGAAATCGCAAGTGTATCGTGATTGATCGACATCTCTAGGGATGCTGAAAGACAACATCCGACGCCAATGCCTCACCATAACGCCGAACATGTTTTACAGTGCTGTTCACAACATTATTCCTCGACTACAGCTATTATTGAGGAATGATGGTGGACATATTAAGCATTTCCTGTAAAGAACATCATCTTTGCTTTGTCTTACTTTGTTATGCTAATTATTGCTATTCTGATCAGATGAAGCCCCATGTCATTCGAAGTGTGTGTGTCAATTTGTACCTCTCTATGTACATTTTTCCGTGATTTATTCAGTTTTCAAATTTATACTGATTTTTTATCACCCGGTATATTGGCGGCAGTAGAATCGTTTTGCTGTCAGCTGCAAATGGCGGCCCTCCAAAATTTCTCAATAGCGTCGTCGTCTTCCCTGCATGGATTCCCACTGGAGTTCTTGAAGCATCTCCGTAATACTCGCATGTTGATCCAACCTACCAGTATGAAGTCTAGCAGCATGCCTCTGAATTGCTTCGATGTCTTTCTTTAATCCGACCTCGTGGGTATCCCAAACACTTGAACAGTACGCAAGAACTGGTGGCACTAGTGTTTATACGCAGTCTCTTTTATAGAGGAGCTACACTTTCCTAAACTTCTCCCAATAAACCAAAGTCGACCACTCGTCTTCCCCACTATCGTCCTTATGTGCTCGTTCTGTTTCATATCGCTATGCAGTGTTAAACTCAGAAATTTAATCGATGTGGCTGAGTCAAGCAGCGCATCAATAACACTGTATTCGAATATTAGAGGATATTTTTTCCTGCTCGTTTGCATTAACTTACTTTTTTTTTCATTTCGAGCAAGCAGCTATTCATCAAATCATATATAAACGCTGTCTAATTCGTCCTATACCCTTCTGAAGTCACACAGTGATGCTATTTTCCTTATAACACAACGTCATCAGTGAACAGTCGCTGTTTGATGGTCACCTTATCCGTCAGACCATAGAGAATTAGAGCAGTCGTATTACACTTCCCCGGGCACTCCTGACGGTACCCTTGTCTCTGATGGTCACTCACTGTCAAGGACAACGTACCGGGTTCTATAACTTAAAATATCATCGAACCACTCAAAATCCTGTGAACACATTCTACAGGGTGTTACAAAAAGGTACGGCCAAACTTTCAGGAAAAATTCCTCACACACAAATAAAGAATAGATGTTATGTGGAAATGTGTCCGGAAACGTTTAATTTCCATGTTAGAGCTCATTTCAGTTTAGTCAGTATGTACTGTACTTCCTCGATTCCCCACCAGTTGGCCCAATTGAAGGAAGGTAATGTTGACTTCGATGCTTGTGTTGGCATGCGACTCATTGCTCTACAGTACTAGCATCAAGCACATCAGTAGGTAGCATCAACAGGTTAGATTCATCACGAACGTGGTTTTGCAGTCAGTGCAATGTTTACAAATGCGGAGTTGGCAGATGCCCATTTGATGTATGGATTAGCACGGGGCAATGGCCGTGGCGCGGTACGGTTGTATCGAGACAGATTTCCAGAACGAAGGTGTCCCGACAGGAAGACGTTCGAAGCAACTGATCGGCGTCTTAGGGAGCACGGAACATTCCAGCCTATGACTCGCGACTGGGGAAGACCTAGAACGCCGAGGACACCTACAATGGACGAGGCAATTCTTCGTGCAGTTGACGATAACCCTAATGTCAGCGTCAGAGAAGTTGCTGCTGTACAAGTTAACGTTGACCACGTCACTGTATGGAGAGTGCCACGGGAGAACCAGTTGTTTCCGTACCATGTAAAGCGTGTGCAGGCACTATCAGCAGCTGATTGGCCTCCACGGGTACACTTCTGCGAATGGTTCATCCAACAATGTGTCAATCCTCATTTCAGTGCAAATGTTCTCTTCACGGATGAGGCTTCATTCCAACGTGATCAAATTGTAAATTTTCACCGTCACCATGTGTGGGCTGACGAGAATCCGCACGCATTTGTGCAATCACGTCATCAACCCAGATTTTCTGTGAACATTTGGGCAGGCATTGTTGGTGACGTCTTGATTGGGCTCCATGTTCTTCCACCTTCGCTCAATGGAGCACGTTATCATGATTTCATACGGGATACTCTACCTGTGCTGCTAGAACATGTAGCTTTACAAGTACGACACATGTGGTTCATGCACGATGGAGCTCCTGCACATTTCAGTCTAAGTGTTCGTACGCTTCTCAACAACAGATTCGGTGACCGATGGATTGGTAGAGGCGGACCAATTCCATGGCCTCCACGCTCTCCTGACCACAACCCTCTTGACTTTCATTTATGGGGGCATTGGAAAGTTCTCGTCTACGCAACCCCGGTACCAAATGTAGAGACTCTTCGTGCTCGTATTGTGGACGGCTGTGATACAATACACCATTCTCCAGGGCTGCATCAGCGCATCAGGGATTCCATGCGACGGAGGGTGGATACATGTATCCTCGCTAACGGAGGACATTTTGAAGATTTCCTGTAACAAAGTGTTTGAAGTCACGCTGGTACGTTCTGTTGCTGTGTGTTTCCATTCCATGATTAATGTGATTTGAAGAGAAGTAATAAAATGAGCTCTAACATGGAAAGTAAACGTTTCCGGACACATGTCCACATAACATATTTCCTTTCTTTGTGTGTGAGGAATGTTTCCTGAAAGTTTGACCGTACCTTTTTGTAACACCCTGTATAAGCTGAGACTTTCATTGACAACCTGCTGTGGGGCACCGTGTCAAAAGCTTTCCGGAGATCTAGGAATACGGAATGTGTCTCTTATCCTTCCAGGCTTTGCAGGATAAAATATGAGAAAAGGGCAAGCTGAGTTTCGCATGAGCTGTGCTTCCTGAATCCGTGCTGATTCGTGGACGGAAGCTCTTCTGTTTCAATTAAATTTATTTTTTCCCAATTTTGAATATGCTCAAAAATTCTCCAACAAGCCGATGTTACGGATATTGTTCTGTAATTTTGAGAGTGCGTTCTTTTACCCTTCTGATATACGGGAGTCACCTGCACTTATTTGCACTCTCTTGGGATTTCATGCTGGGCGACAGAACCGCTATAAATGCAAGTTACGTAATGACCGACGCTGTGGATTAGTCTCTGTATTACCAAATTGGGATTCCATCAGGACCTGGTGACTTACTTGTTTCCAACTCCTGTGGTTGCTTCTCCACCCCAGGAGCTGTCCATTACTATGTCCTTCAAACGAGAGTCTGTGCGATGGTGCGTCAGTGATGACCCTCAGTTTTCCTTTTGTTCTCTTCTGTTGCTACACCACACCGGTCGACGAGAGATTTCGTTCCATTTATTGATTTTACGTAGTACCAGAATTTTCTCGGTTCCTCGGCAGTGTCTTTCGCTGCAATATTACAGTGGTAATTGTTGTATGCTTCGCACATAAAACTTTTTATAGACGCAGAACTATCTACTAACTTTGCCTGTCGAGATTTCCAAGTTCTTTTTTGAACCGAGAATGTAACGGCCTATGCATCCTCGGAATTTTCCGAATTTTCCTATAAAACCACGCTGGGTCTTCTCTGTCCTTTAACCATTTACTTCTCCAGCGCGATTTACAGTCAGTTTAAACTCTGCCCATAATTCTTCTACGTCCTTCCATTCATTGTCTAAGTACTGTTCATCTGCTTCTTCCACCATAAATACTCTGCTAGCCTTCTTGATAGCTTTACTGATTTCTGTAACCATCGTCGCTATGATGACATCATTATCACTATTCACTGTCTCTGTTCTGACACTGTCGATAAAATCAGTTCTGTTTATGGCTACTTTTCTCTGTTTCAGTCAAATGCTGACCAATGATGTCTTTGAACCTCACAACAACTGCTGCTGCTTTCAATTTGTGTAGGTCTCATCTCCTTGAGCACTTCCGAAGTAGTTTCCTTTTAGTCAATAATGGGGTAAGCTAATTTGGTTTATATCCGTTACCAGAATGCAACACACGTTGCAGAGAGTTCGAAGACATTATGATTGAAATGGTAGCACAGCGCTGATGTAGAGCTGTTGCAGCGTATGCTAGGTTGCCTCTGTGCTGGCGGCAGGCGTCGTCCTACTGACCTTTGCTGTGTAAATCGAGAACTGACAAGTTATCGATTCCAGCGTGTTCTGAAGTACTGACGTTGAGTATTTAGTATCCGATAATATGACCTTTCGTTTCACGGCACGTGTCGGCAGTGCTAGAGACCAAGTCTAAATCTGTAGATGATTCTTCTCATAAACATGACCAGTTCTCTGAAGTTATCGAGCAGCTAGAGGCAGGCCTAAGAACCAAAACCTTAACGAGTACAGTCGTTGCGTGGCTGAAGCGTAGGTGTCCCTAGCAGCTATGCTGTGTTTGTCAAATTTCGCTGATTTTTATTCGATTGCTCTTGGTTCTCATAATCACTTTTCTCTATTCTCGAAAATTTCGTTTGTTGCCGTCAGTAACTTGTACAGTCCACATCCACTGACGCGGAAGCCACCGTCACTCGTGTCGTGGGAGTTAAAGAATGACGCAAATCATGTTTCTCCCTGCCAATTACATTCATTCGAAATGGTACACAGAAAGAAATTTTTTTAGCACCCATCTGTTTAAAGAGGTATTCCTCAGTTTTACTATGATTGTAATTGCCAGATATGTATGTTGGAGTAAATAATGATTCTTGACTCCTACAGGAACGTGAGAACAATAACTTTTGAGAGCATGTACAAAGCTGTTCTTGCAGAGTCACCTACTTGAGTTCGTGCCGAATGAGAAAACTTGTGGTAAACAGAGCACTTCTCATTTGATTGAATTCTCTCTGCCGCTATTATTAATCGAAATTGGTATGGGTGTCACACCGTTAAAATTACTCAAGAACTGTTCGAACTGGATGCGTGCTTTACACTTCCTTAGGTTGCTTTTTCACTAGAACTGAGTCGCGAAGTCAGTAAACAAGCAGTTCCTATGATGCTTGACACACTGACGATTTAGCCACGCAGTCAGCTGCGCACCCATTGTCAGTTGCGGCTATGCAACCGCAAACACAACGGCCGCCGCTACGTCAAGCTGTTCTGCGTTAGTTCGTGTTGTAAGTTTCATTGTTGAATATGTGCGTTTCCAACGTCATTTTGTAAGGCTCGTTCTTTTGTGGGACAATATCATTCTGGAATTAGATGGTTCAAATGGCTCTGAGCACTATGGGACTCAACTGCTGAGGTCATTAGTCCCCTAGAACTTACAACTAGTTAAACCTAACTAATCTAAGGACATCACAAACATCCATGCCCGAGGCAGGATTCGAACCTGCGACCGTAGCGGCCTTGCGGTTCCAGACTGCAGCGCCTTTAACCGCACGGCCACTTCGGCCGGCCTGGAATTAGAACTTTCCTTTACTGAAACAGAGCGTCGTCCTTCATTTATATACTTTAAAGTAGTTATTAGCCTTTTTTTAAATTCTATATAGTGAAAAAAATTCGTTACAATATCGTCAGTGTTGTGCAGTAAGTCAGTATGCCTAGTCTGTGTTAGTTGTGAGTTCCTACACTTGCGCTAGTCTGGTCCTCAGTTTGTGTATTTTTCCGTCTTAGATATGAGCTCAGTGAGGCACATAATTTATCATAACACATCACAGAGTTCAAAAGCAATTACCAAGGTTTGCTGTATTTTACTTTCATTCCTTAGAAATTGAAAAAAGAAACCCGTATTTTCACGTATTTATAGCACTGGATAAATACTGTTCTTGTGAGGCTGTTAGAAGACGACGCAGTTACGTACTGGGAGAATATATGGATATAAACTTGTTAATAAATGCGGGCAGACTATCAGACGATCAGCATTTGGTGCAAAGCCAGGCTGATGACATTCAGATTACCCCCAGAATGTTATAGTGTGTGTACTGTATTCCACACTTAATTTTCTTTTAAAAACTGCTAATAGACGGCAACAATTTATGATTTGGAATTCCAAGTGATCTCTGGGCAGATATAAGTTTGTTTTAAGCAGTTGTGGTTTTCACTATCACCATTTTTGGGACACCACGTAACCTTGTATAATGTTAATTTAAATATTCATTTCCAAATTTCCGTTCACTGAAATTTTTGCAGCGGTATAAAACTATGCTACTATTCCAATAATAACCATTACAAATGTTACAAGTCCGAAAGATGAGTAACAGATCTTTTTCATTATATCCGGATGAAGAGATTATCAGGATACTTTACTGTGAAGATGAAAGTGATACTGGAGAAGGAGACAAATATAGGCCCAAGAAATAGACCTGGATGAGTGCAGTGATTATGATCATGCTGAAGAGGATGTGGTACTCGGTAATGAAGTGATATTTTGGAAGCAGAACCTCAAGTTACAATCCTACAGACCACCCCAAAAGATAATACTGCTATAGCAGGACGCTGTTGTGTTTTTCCAGGTAGAGCCACTGAAAGACCACGGTTAAGCACGCAGAATATAACATATTTATTTGCTGGACATATAAACTGCATTTATGACTTGAGTGTAGGTAGTTTACAGTATGAAAACTGATTTCACTACTCACTGGATTGTAAACAATAATTTCATTGTAGCAATACACAAATTGCCATCATTGGAATAGTGAATTTAAGTAATTTGGTAGTCGAAATATACAATTCCCCAGTGTAGCGTTTGTAGGAAGTGGCATGGGTGCTGTACTACAGGTGTAAATAATTTTGACGTTAAAGGCGTAGATAGACGAGAGGAGCCGAAGCTGTGCGATTACATTGGAAAAAAGACAAACCACAAGGTGCCTGCGAGTACCGGTCTGACATACATTTAGTTGTGTAGAAGCCAGAGCTTTCTCTGAAAAATGCTAAGGATACTGTCACACAGATGGCTGGTTTGTGTATTTTCCTTTAAGTAAATGCACAATTCCTTATCAGAATACGTTTTCAAACTGGGTCGTGAAAGTACACAGCGCATATCAAAAAGATTCAACCGTGCAGTATATTCGTGTGTTGAGCTGTAAAAGTGACTGCTAAATTTTGTAGTGTGTGTATTCGTATTGTCGAGACGTAAACGCGTTCCGAAGTATTCGTTACTCGTTACCGGAACGATCTGAAGTGGAATGATCATATAAAATTAAGTGTTGGTAAGGCGGGTACCAGGTTGAGATTCATTGGGAGAGTCCTTAGCAAATGTAGTCCAACAACAAAGGAGGTGTCTTACAAAACACTCGTTCGACCTAATGCATCGTTTCTGTTCTATTTATTGAAATAACCTGTTTGTGCTTCAAGTAAACCAGTACCCAACAAATATAGAGATGAAATTGTGTAATTGGCATCCAGGTAATGTAGTAGTTCAGAAGAACCTGACCCTTCTACAATAGAAAAAGTTTGGAGAGCTTTAACAATCAGTTTTAAGACAAAGTCATTTTTAACTACATTCATAGGTACTCTTACAATGCATTAGAGATTTGTCTGTCTCGACTATGCAGTATCACATTTCTCAGTACTTTTACACTGAATCAATGACGAGGTAAATGCTTGTGTACAAACCTATGTCAGACGTTGCAGCTCTGATGGTAATAAACCATCATAGGTAGATATATGTTTCTTAGTAATTTTCTTCCAGATTTGTTGTGTACCCTCCTCTGAATGAGTTTGACTATCAGCATAAATCGCACTTTGGTCTGTTCCCTTGTTGTTTGAAAAGAAAGCCCACAGTTTACATCTTTTCTTCTCCATAGCAATTGCATCCCACATAGACAGATATGTACTAAATTAATATTAAAGTGAATTCATACGAGCAGTGTGACGAGTAGTTATAAAATGGAACTAATATCGTCATTCACCTGAAATCATAATTTAGTTTTGTAATAGAACTGAACATTCTGTAAACATCATAGGTACAACGAAGTGATGTTGGAGACACGCTGCTCCTGCACAACTTACTCGTGCCATCTACTGTACGCATGAAACATATCTCGTAAGTTAAGAACTGAAGTGTTACGAATACTGCTGCCTCTGTCTGAGTCGAATACGAACTGCACGCGGAAAACAAACTTGGCGACTGATAATGTATTTGGTAGTCCGTATAAGTAACGAGTACCTCCACTGAGACTAAGAAATTGGAGGAATTCGAAACTACCGATCACACAGGAAGTGTCTGAGGAAAACGACAGATAAGTAATTAAACGCATATGACGTCTAGTCTTATCTTATACCTGTGTCTTTTATATTAGAGTTCTTTAATTTCCGTGTCACCAGCTAGTCTTTGCCCCAAATCATGATCGTCTGCAAGTATTCCTTCATTTATTATATCGATATAGCCACCCGGGATATATGTGTATAGCCTGCTTACAGCCCCAGGAACAGCCTAACGACTGCTATGGAGTTTACATATGTCTTGTCACATATCTTTTAGCTACAGAGGAAACAACTATGCTTCTGATGACGTCTTTCCTCGAAGACTGACATGTTGTATTCTGTTCGTTCTGGTGTCTTCAGTCCAGATACATATCTGTCTCAATAGTTCTTAGACACATATCGTCCAGAGGACAGTTTCAGTCTCAAAGAAGGTGTGCGAATGTAAAAGCTACATTATACAAGATTTCTACACCTACACCTACAGTATACACTGTGAATCAGTATGAAAGGTATGGCAGAGGGAGTAATGGGATAAAGAGCGTTCCAGTGCATTCTGCACTGTTGTTAGACATCTGTCAAGGTCAAGTTAACTCCTTCGCGCCGGCCGCGGTGGTCTCGCGGTTCTAGGCGCTCAGTCCGGAACCGCGCGACTGCTGCGGTTGCAGGTTCGAATCCTGCCTCGGGCATGGATGTGTGTGATGTCCTTAGGTTAGTTAGGTTTAAGTAGTTCTAAGTTCTAGGGGACTGATGACCACAGATGTTGAGTCCCATAGTGCTCAGAGCCATTTGAACCATTTGAACCAACTCCTTCGCCTCCCCCATTCTCTGGGCCAATTTGATGAGTTGGAACTAAGGCAATATCAAAGGGGCATTATCATATTGGGTGGGGACATGATTGCCAGTTACCAATTTAACAGCCAAGGTGGTTAGACTGTGCCCAAGTTAAAGGTCAAGAATCGCAATAAAAGTGAAAAAAGTGTATGTGTAAAAGCCTCCGCACGAACCCTAATTTTTCACTTCCTACCTTCATCGTCCTGACGCAAAATGTACGTTAGTGGCTGTAGAATCTTTCTGCAGTCGGTCTCAAATTTTGGTTCTCTAAATTTCTGCAGTAGTGTCTTGTGAAAAGAGCATCATCTTCCCTCCAGGGATTTCCATTTCAGTCCACGAAGCATTTCTGTAATATTTGCATGCGTATCAAACATAACCAGTAACATATCTACCAGCAAGCGTCTGAATTGTTTCGATTTCTTCCTTTAATCTGACCTGGTGGGGATCCGAAACACTCAAACAGTACTCAAGAACATGTTGCACTAGAGTTCTATATACTGTCTCCTTTATGGATGAGCTGCACTTTCCCAAAATTCTCCCAAAAAAATAAAGTCGAACATTTGCCTTCCCTGCTACCAACCTGATGTGCTCATTCCATTTCATATCGCTTTGCAGCATTATGCCTTGATATCCAATCAATGTGGCCATGTCCAGCGGCACCCTACTGATGTTATGCACGAACTTTCCAAAATTGTTTTATCTATTTATCCACATTAGCTTACGTTTTTCAGCCTTTAGATCAAGCTGCTGTTCATCACACCAACTGGAATATTTGGCTAAGTCATCTTGTATACTCCCACAGTCACTCAACGACGACAACACCTTATCACACACCACAGCGTCGTCAGCAAACAGTCGTAAATTGCTGCTCACCTGAGGCGTTGACGTGGGAAAGGGAGTAAGTTACGAAAAGCAAATTTGACAGGAGAAGCAAAAAACCGTCTTCACACTACGAAATACGAAGTTGTATTTACAGAATGGTTACAGAAGCTCCAAATTATCTTTATGAATATACCTACAGCAAGCTTTCACATTTTTATAAGATATATAATTATAAAGTACAAAGACTGCGGTAAGATGCATTATATTTGTATCCATGTACTCAAACATCACCAAGTAGGTTTTTTTTTTTCTAAGCATCACTAATGAGAGTTCTTCGTTCAGCTGATACTAGAGAACGAACTTCAGAGATCTTCTTGGTTCTTGACAGATTTAATCCTTTTCAAAATATAGTGCTCCCTCCACTGTTCTATTTCATTGAGTGAACATTTTATTTCTATGATGGGCAGAATCAGAACTGATCTTAATTGTTGTTGTATGCAGTAATGTATCGCATACCGAGGAGAAATCATAGAGATCTTCCTCTTTCATCCTTACAACAGTGCAGGGTTCTACATTATTTGCTTCTGTAATCATATTACCTACTTCGTCAGGAGTCATTGGTGTTGAAACCCTGCTTGCTCTACTCTATTATGGCGAAATCACGTTCACAAGGCAAAAAATGGTTCAAATGGCTCTGAGCACTATGGGACTTAACTTCTGAAGTCATCAGTCCCCTGGAACTTAGAACTACTTAAACCTAACTAATCTAAGGACATCACACACACCCATGCCCGAGACAGGATTCGAACCTGCGACCGTAGCTGTTGCGCGGTTCCGTACTGTAGCGCCTAGAACCGCTCGGCCACATCGGCCGGCTCACAAGGCATGTACGAATGCCTTGACACTAGAAATTTCAAATTGCCATTATTAACCATAGTGTTTATCACAGCGTAGATTAAATCCATTAAAACCATCCAATTTTTATTTCAGCTGGCGCAACTGTTACACCGCAAAGTCAGAGTCAGTGACAGATATTTGCCTTCTGCTCAAAGGAGGATCGTCGATATTACGCAGCCGTCTTTATTTTATCTACACTATGTTGATTAAATCAAAAAGAAAATTACCTTGCGTTACCGAATCTTGGCTCCAGCTTCTGTACGCCATTCTCTTCAAAACTATGGCAGCTGTATTTGCATTTACAAGTGCACAAAGGAAGTATACAAACCAGTTAGTCATAATAAAGCACAAAACTACGTGGTACCATTGACTGTTATCAAGTAAGTTTCGTTGAAGTGGGAAAATGTGACTAACGTGTTTTTATGTAACAGGTTTCGGAGCCATTTTGTGGTACTAATAACTCCTATCAACGTTGCTACTGAATTAATAACCCAGTAATGAATGGTTGGTCATAGAGTAAAAGCTAGTAACTCGGTGGCTTATTGACTTACTTCCATAGCCATGCCAGCTCACGTGACGTTACCACAAGTGCTATCTTGCGTCATTTGCAAGAAAGCAACCGCTCATAACTTGGAAATTCTGCTATTTCAATGCCACAGGCGACACGTTTTACTACCTTTTCACTAGAGAATTTGAAAAATTATTTGTTTTGACTTACTGCCTTTCCCATGTCAATGCCTCAATTTTTATAGACAATAAATGCGATCCTATCACAACTTACACAGTGGTTCACTTTAGCAATTACAGTGTGGGAATGTGGTCAGGAAGGAAGAGTGCAATTACAAAAGTTTTCATTATGCTGCGAAGTTCAAGATTACGATTTATTTGACAGGATGTTTTACAAGCACAATTACACGTAGCTCACTCTGGCAACTACGCCGTGCAGGTCAGTTCACTGTTTAAAGAACGGTTTTTGGGACAATTTCAGGTCTTTATTACATGGTACACATTTACACTGTGGCTCACATTAACAGTTACACTGTGGTGGAGGAAGTGTGTACATATTCCCTAGCCGACATCCAGCGAGTGGAAGGCAGCAGGCACAGCACCGCATCCACAGCATGCACGCATCTCGACTGCCAACAGCTTGAGCTGAATGTACTGCAGAAAGGATGCTATCTCGCCTTCTACAAGCTGCAGCCTCCACTCTACAAAAAAAAAATTGGTCCACAGCTTGCACCCCTCATGCAGGAACCACCCTCCTACACCACCCTCTCTGATGTCCGCCATGTTCACACAAATTTATGTCTTGGGAATGTCTTGCTGACAGTAAAATTTACAGAAATTTATTATCCAGAGACTGTGTGCCATGTCACCATAACTGATCAACCAGCTATTACTAGACAAAATTTTCAACTTCTAATATATCGCTCTGAGTTACATGTTTTCACTTTAATGATTTTCCAAGAATTTTTTCTGTATCCATTGCCAACATGATCTACCTCCCCACACCTAAAGTCAAAGGGATTATGTGCAGGTATGCGCCGTCTTACGACATAGCTAAATTAAACAGGGGTGGGGTGTTTGAGGTTCATTCTTGGTATGCACGAAAAATACAGTGGAATTGTGTGATTCATTTTAACCATTACTTCGCTGTATTACTTCACTGTATTCAAACTAGTTACACCGAAGTAAGGCTCGGAGCGCTGCATCCATTTATTCAAACAACTAACAGAAGCTAAACGATACCAAAGTTAGCGTAAGGAGGGCTATGCGTGAAACGTTCAGTGAGTTCGAAAGTAAAATTCTATGTACCGACTTGACAGAAAATCTTATGAAGCTCTGGTCTTACGTTAAATCAGTAAGTGGCTCGAAACAGCAAATCCAGACACTCCGGGATGATGATGGCATTGAAACAGAGAATGACACGCATAAAGCTGAAATACTAAACACCTTTTTCCAAAGCTGTTTCGCAGAGGAAGACCGCACAGCAGTTCCTTCTCTAAATCCTCGCAGAAACGAAAAAACGGCTGACATCAAAATAAGTGTCCAAGGAATAGAAAAGCAACTGAAATCACTCAACAGACGAAAGTCCACTTAACCTGACAGGATACCAATTCGATTCTACATAGAGTAAGCGAAAGAACATGCCCCCCTTCTAACAGCCGTGTACCGCAAGTCTCTAGAGGAACGGAAGGTTCCAAATGATTGTAAAAGAGCACAGGTAGTCCCAGTCTTCAAGAAGGGTCGTCGAGCAGATGCGCAAAACTATAGACCTGTATCTCTGACGTCGACCTGTTGTAGAATTTTAGAACATGTGTTTTGCTCACGTATCATATCGTTTCTGGAAATCCAGAATCTACTCTATAGGAATCAACATGGATTCCGGAAACAGCGATCGTGTAAGACCCAACTCGCTTTATTTGTTCATGAGACCCAGAAAATATTAGATACAGGCTCCAAGGTAGATGGTATTTTCCTTGACTTCCGGAAGGCGTTCGATACAGTTTCGCACTGTCGCCTGATAAACAAAGTAAGAGCCTACGGAATATCAGACCAGCTGTGTGGCTGGATTGAAGAGTTTTTAGCAAACAGAACACAGCATGTTGTTCTCAATGGAGAGACGTCAACAGACGTTAAAATAACCTCTGGCGTGCCACAGGGGAGTGTTCTGGGACCATTGCTTTTCACAATATATATAAATGACCTAGTAGATAGTGTCGGAAGTTCCATGCGGCTTTTCGCGGATGATGCTGTAGTATACAGAGAAGTTGCAGCATTAGAAAATTGCAGCGAAATGCAGGAAGATCTGCAGCGGATAGGCACTTGGTGCAGGGAGTGGCAACTGACCCTTAACATAAACAAATGTGATATATTGCGAATACATAGAAAGAAGGATCCTTTATTGTATGATTATATGATAGCAGAATAAACACTGGTATCAGTTACTTCTGTAAAATATCTGGGAGTATGCGTGCGGAACGATTTGAAGTGGAATGATCATATGAAATAAATTGTTGGTAAGGCGGGTACCAGGTTGAGATTCATTAGGAGAGTCCTTAGAAAATGTAGTCCATCAACAAAGGAGGTGGCTTACAAAACACTCGTTCGACCTATACTTGAGTATTGCTCATGAGTGTGGGATCCGTACCAGGTCGGGTTGACGGAGGAGATAGAGAAGATCCATAGAAGAGCGGCGCGTTTCGTCACAGGGTTATTTGGTAAGCGTGATAGCGTTACGGAGATGTTTAGCAAACTCAAGTGGCACACTCTGTAAGAAAAGCGCTATGCATCGCGGTGTAGCTTGCTGTCCAGGTTTCGAGAGGGTGCGTTACTGGATGAGGTATCGAATATACTGCTTCCCCCTACTTATACCTCCCGAGGAGATCACGAATGTAAAATTATAGAGATTCGAGTGGGCACGGAGGCTTTCCGGCAGTCGTTCTTCCCCCGAACCATACGCGACTGGAACAGGAAACGGAGGTAATGATAGTGGCACGTAAAGTGCCCTCGGCCACACACCGTTGAGTGGCTTGCGGAGTATAAATGTAGAGGTAGATGTAGATGGAAGGTGCTTTATTTAACTTTCGACCAATTACACGCTTCAAAACACTGCTGCCTAGTCTCACATGATCATTCTTATAGGACAGCTGATGGAACACTGCCAGCCCCGCTAAGGTCGGCCACGTGCCCCCTGGAGCTGCGACACGAGACAAATGCCACAGAACAATGCAGGTGGACATTCATGACATTGAAGTGCACATATGTAATGTCATCTCCCTCGTTAAAAATTATGATTTTCCGCCGTATGCTCGTTTGGTCCTGGATAATAGAGACGGAGAAAGATTGTAGAAGCCGACCACTCAGGCTAAAGCTTGCAATACGAAAGAAATGCAACTGTGCTCTCCACACTAGGACCCTCCAGCAAATGCCACCTGGCGCGCCTTCCACGCTTGCTATTGGTTAACTCGGTGGCAGTTTCAGTAGAAACATCGAAAAAGTGGCGTGATTTGGGATTCTGGTTCATACACTGCATCGAACTTCCTGTCTCCTGAAAGGCAGGATGGGAGGGTGCGCAGGATTTCCTGAAGTTATACTGATTACTTGAAAGACTCGATGGAAACGAAGGTTGAAATAAAATTTTGCAAAAATTTCTAAATATCTCCAGAGCGTACGGCGCAGTGTACAACCTTCCCCCTTCTGTAAGAAGTGATGACTTACATTGTTAACAAGAGGCATCAAACAGCTGCACGAAGGACGGGTTTGCCACGGTAGGTGACATACGGAGTATGGGAGAAATCAGTTATGATAAATTATCTTTAGTCTAAATGGGAGGGGACTTCATGTAATTATGTGTTACAAATTTGCCAAATAAAAATACACTAAATATTCAATATGTGCACCAAATACAATATCTTTCAATAACTAAATTTTTCAAGTTTCAGAGTAATCCATCTTTACATGGCACTCGTACTTACTGAACTTCTAAACAAAATTTGAGGAACAATCTAAAGGAATTGTTCCTTGCAATTATAATGATGTTACATCATACTTTTAGTTTACTTTCGAATGTGTAGAAATCCATGGCTTGCTTGTACTACATGAACCTTGATAATGAAATGCAGACAGAAACGCAAAAGTCTGCATTGGCCACTGCAAGAATGCTCATAGGCTCTACACACTATTAAAACATTTGAAAAAAATATTAACTGAAATAATGCACTTCTTATGTAAACTTCAAAATTTTTTTGACCATATATAGTTCTCTCGCTGCTTATGGAAAATTGTATAAAACCCTTGAATCCCATTTATAAATACAATTAACCTGGGACTGTGTTACTATAGGCGCTAAGACAGTGCATACTCATATACACAAGAAATCCATGTAAGGGGTAGAACTAACAATAAATATATAATCTCCTATTATCATGAAATCTTGACGAGGTATAGCCTCAACTGGAAAAATGGCAATATGAACTAGTCAGATCGACTTGGGTAAGTTGACGCGGGGAGCCAAAACTCATATGGGAAAAACAGTAGGTTATTAATACTTACAACTAGAAAATTCATACAAGAAATGAAGAATCGTGCACCATCAAAGTAAATTCAAAAACATTATCCTCTGAAAAGAGGACAATATCTAAGTAGTACCATGTCGCTTGCCAAACCTTACCTCAATATGATTCTCAAAAAATCGGTGACCATGTCTAACAGTCCTTTTTCAACACACGTGCATGAAAGTTTTCTAGAAAACAGCTTTCCATATAGTACCTTATACTGAGATACTTGATTCAATCCTACTTACTAAAGACAAAGTTTATAGATGGAAACTTCCTAATACATAAAGGAAACAGTTACAAGAAATTAATAACACATTCCTAATCCCCGTATTAAGGCACGAGGCTTGAGAAATGAGGCATGCGGTGCACCCAGCTGGAGCATACAGGGTGATTCTTATTAGCGTTTAAAAACTCTCGAAGCGACGTAGCTAACGATGAGACAAGTAAACTACTGGCCATTAAAATTGCTACACCAAGAACAAATGCAGATGATAAACTAGTATTCATTAGACAAATATATTATTCTAGAACTGACATGTGATTACATTTTCACGGAATTTGGGTGCATAGATCCTGAGAAATCAGTACCCAGAACAGCCACCTCTGGCTGTAATAACGGCCTTGATAAGCTTGGGCCTTGAGTCAAACAGAGCTTGGATGGCGTGTACAAGTACAGCTGCCCATGCGTACAGCTGCCCATGCAGCTTCAACACGATACCACAATTCATCAAGAGTAGTGACTGGCGTATTGTGACGAGCCAGTTGCTCGACCACCATTGACCAGACGTTTTCAATTGGTGAGAGATCTGGAGAATGTGCTGGCCAGGGCATCAGTCGAACATTTCCTTTATCCAGAAAGGCCCGAACAGGACCTCCAACAAGCGGTCGTGCATTATCCTGCTGAAATGTAGGGTTTCGCAGGGATCGAATGAAGGTTAGAGCCACGGGTCGTAACACATCTGAAATGTAACGTCCACTGTTCAAAGTGCCGTCAATGCGAACAAGAGGTTGTAACCAACGGCACCCCATACCATCACGATGGGTGATACGCCAGTATGGCGATGACGAATACACGCTTCCAATGTGCGTTCACCGCGATGTCGCCAAAGACGGATGCGACCATCACGATGCTGTAAATAGACCCTGGATTCATCCGAAAAATGACGTTTTGCCATTCGTGCACCCAGGTTCGTCGTTGAGTACACCATCGCAGGCGCTCCTGTCTGTGCAGTGTCGAGGGTAACCACAGCCATGGTCTCCGAGCTGATAGTCCATGCTGCTGCAAACGTCGTCGAATTGTTCGTGCAGATGGTTGTTGTCTTGCAAACGTCCCCATCTACTGACTCAGGGATCGAGACGTGGCTGCACGATCCGTTACAGCCATGTGGATAAGATGCCTGTAATCACGACTGCTAGTGATACGAGGCCGTTGGGATCCAGCACGGCGTTACGTATTACCCTCCTGAGCCCACCGATTCCATATTCTGCTAACAGTCATTGGATCTCGACCAACGCGAGCATCAATGTCGCGCTACGATAAACCGCAATCGCAATAGGATACAATCCGACCTTTATCAAAGTCGGAAACGTGATGGTACGCATTTCTCCTCCTTACACGAGGCATCACAACAACGTTTCACCAGGCAACGCCGGTTAGCTGCTGTTTGTGTAAGAGAAATAGGTTGGAAACTTTCCTCATATCAGCACGTTGTAGGTGTCGCCACCGGCGCCAATCTTGTGTCAATGCTCTGAAAAGCTAATCATTTGCATATCACAGCATCTTCTTCCTGACGCTTAAATTTCACATCTGTAGCACATCTTCGTGGTGTAGCAATTTTAATGGCGTGTAGTGTAGTTTAAAATAAAGCACATGGTGCCACAATTGTCGGGAAATACCCCAGAAGTGGATGACAAATATTGAGCATCTGACCTCACCAGATGATTGGCTTGTTGAGCCTCCCCTCGCCGGAAGGGAGCAGTTCTGAACGTCGCCCCGCTGGGCTGTTCTTTTTTCCAACACCACTTGCAAATGTGATGTGTTGTATAGATCGAAGTTACAAATTTATTGTCCTCGCTGCAACCAAGCAGATGTTGTTCTTATTTTGTGTTTCTTTCCTTTTGCCCCTTCTTTTTTTCGTTTATGGACGCTACACATTTATTTTACTGCACTTTACAATAAACCAATGTAGACCACAATACCAGTATACAAAAGAATAATACTTACCTTAGTGTAAACACACAGCTCTGAAATGCAGTGCTAAACAGTACTGCATGCCACACGCAAGACTCGAATTCTGAGCCCCACGCTCTGAAGTCATGCATGTAGGCCTGGAATCACACCGACCTGAGTAGATGAATTGGGTTGCGATGATTAGGTGCGACAGACCAATGGGCTCAACCGCCGCACGTGCGGCGAGATACATCATCCGGTGACGTCACATGTTCAACATTTGCGGCCTGATGTGTCTCGCATTATCTTACTTATCTCAGCGTCATGAACTCTGAAGCGCCAAAGAATCTGGCATAGGCATGCGTACTCAAATACATAGATACGTAAACACGCAGAATACGGCGCTGCGTTAGGCTACGCCTATATAAGACAACAAGCGCCTGGCGAAATTATTAGATCGGTTACTGCTGCTACAATGGCACTTTATAAAGATTTAAGTGAGTCTGAAGGCGGTGTTATTGTCGGCTAGTCGGCGCACGAGCGATGGGACTCAGAATCGCCGAGGTAGCGATGAAGTGGGGATTTTCCCGTACGACCATTTCACGAGTGTACCGTCAAGATCAGGAATTCGGTTAAACATTAATCTTTGCCATCGCTGCGGCCGGAAAAAGATCCTGCAAGAACGGGACCAATGACGACTGAAGACGTGACAGAAGTGCAGTCCTTCCTCAAATTGGTGCAAATTTCAGTGCTGTGCCATCAAGAAGTGTGGGCGTGCGAACCATTCAATGAACAATCATCGATATGGTCTTTCGGAGCCGAAGGCCCACTCGTGTACCCTTAATGACAAAGCCTTACGCCCCCACCTGGGCCCCTCAACACCGACATTGGATTGTTGATGACTGGAAATATGTCGGACGAGTCTTATTTCAAATTGTATCAAATGGATGAATTTGAACGGGTATGGAGACAACCTCATGAATCCATGGAACCTATATTTCTGCAAGTGACTGTTAAAGCTGGTGGAGGCTCTGTAATGGTGTTTGGCGTGTGCAGTTGGATTGATACTGGACCCCTGATACGTCTAGATACGACTCTGACAGGTGACACGTACGTAAGCATCCTGTCTGATCACCTGCATCCATCATATCCTCTGTGCATTCCGACGAACTTACGCAATTCCAGCAGTTACTGCGACATCCTACACGTCTAGAATTACTACAGAGTGACTCCAGGAACACCCTTCTGAGTTTAAACACTTCCGCTGGCCACCAAACTCCACAGACATGAACATTATTGAACATATCTGGGATGCCTTGCAATGTGGTGTTCAGAAGAGATCTCCAACGGATTTATGGACAGCCCTACAGGATTCATGGTGTCAATTCCGTCCAGCACTAATTCAGACATTAGTCGAGTCCATGCGACGTCGTGTTGCGACACTTCTGCGTGCTCGCGGGGGCCCTACACGATATTAGGCAGCTGTGCCAGTTTCTTTGCCTCTTCAGTGTATATCGTTTCGGGGTTTCTAAACGTTGGTAAGAATCACCCTGTATATCCCACGGATATACAAACTTGACAGTACCAACCCACGTGTAGAAGGTAGAGTTTATCGTCGACTGAAAAAATAATAAGAGTCGTAAAGTCATCAAATAAATTCCGGCTGAAAGAGTAGTTGACTTACAAAAGCGCACAAAGTATAAAAGAGCTATGTTACATTAAAATATGACAGCGGACTGACCAATCGTGCGCGTTCAGGAACTGTCACACGGCATTTAAAAGCACATGTCAATATGGGGCCCCATGTGAGGTAAGTTGTAGCGGGCTGTGACGGTATGACCTTCCTTGATAACTGCCAAGAAGTTGAGAGCCGAGAGGACAGGTTATTTCTCGTGGAGACACAGTTTCTGAGTTTCTGCTGGAGGGGAAGAGGCAGGTGTGGTAGGTGCTGAAGGTGGGGAGGGAAAGGGAAAGGGGGAATGTTTGGAGCAGCAGTCCTGGCTCGTCGCAAGGTGGCGACTATGAGCCATCCTAGACGTTCTACAGTCACTCATGTGTTATATTATCAAGTCGCTACATAAGGTAGTCTGAACTTCCTGCCATAATAGGAAAGGATTTGTTCACCCACAATAACTTCAATATCAGTGCAGTAAAATATCACATTAATAATCTCCACATTATTTCACTGTCAGCATTCAATTTCAACTTCAATTATCCTTACATCGTTAATCAGTATACCACATAAATATCTTCATAGCTACATCACCCTTAAAAAAAAGACACACCACGAAAGAATTAACCGAATGGGAGGGAAATCAGTAGACGTGATGCACATGTACATTACACTTTCAGAAAATTTGGATTATTTATTAAAGAGAAAAATCTTCACAAATTGAGCAAGTCAGTATTGTGGCGGTCCACCTCTGGCCTTTATTCAAGCAATTATTCGTCTTATCATTGATTCATAGAGTTGCTGGATGTTCTCTTGAGGGGTTACGTGCCAAATTCTGTCCAACTCGCTCGTTAGATCGTCAAAATCCCGAGCTAGAAGGAGGGTCCTACCCATAATGCTCAAAGCTTTCTCATTTGGGGAGAGATACGGCGACCTTTCTGGTCAAGACAGAGTTTGGAAAGAATGAAGATAAACAGCAGAAACTCTTGCCGTGTGACTGAGGGAATTACCTTGCTGAAACGAAAGGTCAGGATGACTTTCTATGAAGGGCAATAAACGGGACATAAAATATCGCCACTGTGCTGTGAGGGTACCGCTGATGACAACCAAAGAGAACCTCCTATGAAATGAAGTGGCACCCCAGACCATGACTTCTAGCTGTTTGGCTGTATGGCGGGAAACAATCAGGTTGGCATTCCACTGCTATCCCAGGCGTCTGCAGACACGTCTTCGCTGGTCCCCAGGGCTCACTTCGTAGCGGGACTTATCACTAAAGACAATTCTACTTCATTCAATATAATTCCAGGTCAAATGTGCTCGACACCCCCGCAAACGAGGTTGTTAGCGTACAGAGATCAATGGTAGCAGGCGCAAACGGCGCCATGATCGCTGTCTCGTTTCAGCGAGCCGCCTATTAATGGTGGTAACTGATGCACCAGTTGCACGTCGGATCGGTGATAGTCGTGAATCAGGAGCTCTAGTGCCTCCCTGACGACTGCTGAGTCCTCACATTCAGTCATCTCTCTAGTTCGACCACTTGCTAATTGACACTGCGTTTGGCAATGGTTCGTCCATTCCTCCCAACATCCTCTAATAGTGCCATCGCTCCTCGTCAAATGTCGTGCGATTCGCCGATTACTCCATTTGGTTTCTTTCAGCCCAACTACGCGTCCTCTTTCAAATGCTGATATCTGTGTACACCGTTCTCGCAAAAATTTACAATTTTGGATTTTCCGTCGATATCTGTATGAACATCAATTTGTGACCAATTTGAATAACTCCTTCGTGGTGCGTCGATATCTTTTTTTCGTACAGTGTATATTTATCAGGTACATCATCCTGTCAACATCACTTCGTGCCATAATGTCCAGTGGAAACACATTTACTCATATGTGCTAAGTTCCAGTTATAAGATTCCCCATACAAGAAAAGGAAAGCACCAAGAAGGGGAATAAAAGGGAAAAGGGCAAAAAGCATACCCTTTCATTCCGCAATATCACGAAGTATCCTAGCATGCATGTGTCAACAGTGAGTCAAGACCTCTTGGGTAAAAAACAGTTGAACACTCCACGTTATAGGATAAGTGGGATAGTGTGCTTTGACGTCGAATCACAAAGTTTAGGATAACTGAACTTCCAGGTTGGGACAGAACGCTTCCGGAAGAATTTGTAAATTGTACCCCATGTACAGTAAGGGTACTGAGAAGTCCTAGTGTTGGATTTTGTGTTTAATCATCATGCTAAAACTGATCTTTGGCGACGCACAGCTGACCTCGGGAGAATACTTTTCCAACTGCGGAAACTTTCACCAGTCATGTACAGTCGCAGAGTTAGTCCGTCGTTAAGGATAAACCAATTTAACTGCGCCGGCCGTTGTCGCCGAGCGGTTCTAGGCACTTTAGTCTGGAACCGCGCGACCGCTACGGTCGCAGGTTAGAATCCTGCCTCGGGCATGGATGTGTGTGATGTCCTTAGGTTAGTTAGGTTTACGTAGTTCTAAGCTCTAGGGGACTGATGACCTCAGATGTAAAGTCCCATAGTGCTCAGAGCCATTTGAACCAATTTAACTGCAGACAAAGTCAGTAAAGCTTGATTCACATGATAAAGTGCCACAGGGTTGCGGGAAATTACTTTGGCTGCATGTGGGAATGGGACTACCTGTTGACATATAGCGTGCAGGGGAACCACTACAGGAGGATGATTTATTGGATGCATCACAATATTCCATATGTAAAGGTGTCGTATACATAAAGGATATAAGTGGTGAGCGTCTGTTTCCCGACAGTGTGCATAATTTCGACATCGATAAAGTACGTTTGGTTAAGGTGTTGTTAGTTGCCAATTTAGAAGTCCCAGACAAAGTTGATCTAGACAGGTCAAGCATGGACCATAGCTAAAAGCAAGCCACAGCTGCATTACGTGCAAAGGTGGAGCATTTGAAGAGAGCCATAAGAGTAGCTTGGATAAGATGTTGTTGGAATTCAAGGACCCGTTTAATATTCATGGCTCGTTTCTGGTGACACCCGTCACACACTGCAGAATACCGAATGCAGATAAACCAGCTGCATATCTAAAACTGAATTGAGTCCCCTGTCACAACCGGTTATGGACAATTTGTCACCCAGCAATTGAACGATGGCATAATGTAGGAAAGTACTGGTCTCTGCGAGCGGCACTAGTCATTGTTACAAATAAGTAGTCGGGAGGAACAAAGAAGTATAGATTTTGTTGTGACCATCGCTAATTAAATTATAGAGCATATGCCCTATCTAACATTACAGAAGTTCTGGATGATTTAGGATGATGTAGATGCTTTTCCACAACAGACCTAAGGAGTGGTTACCATCAACATGAAGCAGTGCCAGAGAACCTAATTACGGTGTATGTTTCAGCTGGTAGACATATTCTTATTAATGACCACCAGTAGGTGTCCTGATACTTCATGGTCAGATAGTGTATGTACAGGGTGTTTCAAAAATGACCGGTATATTTGAAACGGCAATAAAAACTAAACGAGCAGCGATAGAAATACACCGTTTGTTGCAATATGCTTGGGACAACAGTACATTTTCAGGCAGACCAACTTTCGAAATTACAGTAGTTACAATTTTCAACAACAGATGGCGCTGCGGTCTGGGAAACTCTATAGTACGATATTTTCCACATATCCACCATGCGTAGCAATAATATGGCGTAGTCTCTGAATGAAATTACCCGAAACCTTTGACAACGTGTCTGGCGGAATGGCTTCACATGCAGATGAGATGTACTGCTTCAGCTGTTCAATTGTTTCTGGATTCTGGCAGTACACCTGGTCTTTCAAGTGTCCCCACAGAAAGAAGTCACAGGGGTTCATGTCTGGCGAATAGGGAGGCCAATCCACGCCGCCTCCTGTATGTTTCGGATAGCCCAAAGCAATCACACGATCATCGAAATATTCATTCAGGAAATTAAAGACGTCGGCCGTGCGATGTGACCAGGCACCATATTGCATAAACCACGAGGTGTTCGCAGTGTCGTCTAAGGCAGTTTGTACCGCCACAAATTCACGAAGAATGTCCAGATAGCGTGATGCAGTAATCGTTTCGGATCTGAAAAATGGGCCAATGACTCCTTTGGAAGAAATGGCGGCCCAGACCAGTACTTTTTGAGGACGCAGGGACGATGGGACTGCAACATGGGGCTTTTCGGTTCCCCATATGCGCCAGTTCTGTTTATTGACGAAGCCGTCCAGGTAAAAATAAGCTTCGTCAGTAAACCAAATGCTGCCCACATGCATATCGCCGTCATCAATCCTGTGCACTATATCGTTAGCGAATGTCTCTCGTGCAGCAATGGTAGCGGCGCTGAGGGGTTGCCGCGTTTGAATTTTGTATGGATAGAGGTGTAAACTCTGGCGCATGAGACGATACGTGGACGTTGGCGTCATTTGGACCGCAGCTGCAACACGGCAAACGGAAACCCGAGGCCGCTGTTGGATCACCTGCTGCACTAGCTGCGCGTTGCCCTCTGTGGTTGCCGTACGCGGTCACCCTACCTTTCCAGCACGTTCATCCGTCACATTCCCAGTCCGTTGAAATTTTTCAAACAGATCCTTTATTGTATCGCTTTTCGGTCCTTTGGTTACATTAAACCTCCGTTGAAAACTTCGTCTTGTTGCAACAACACTGTGTTCTAGGCGGTGGAATTCCAACACCAGAAAAATCCTTTGTTCTAAGGAATAAACCATGTTGTCTACACCACACTTGCACGTTGTGAACAGCACACGCTTACAGCAGAAAGACGACGTACAGAATGGCGCACCCACAGACTGCGTTGTCTTCTATATCTTTCACATCACTTGCAGCGCCATCTGTTGTTGAAAATAGTAACTACTGTAATTTCGAAAGTTTGTCTGCCTGAAAATGTACTGTTGTCCCAAGCATATTGCAACAAACGTTGTATTTCTATCGCTGCTCGTTTAGTTTTTATTGCCGTTTCAAATATACCGGTCATTTTTGAAACACCCTGTATAATGCAAATAGCACAGAACGCACTTCAAGCAGCTAGGAGGGAAGCAAGTTCATCGCTGCTAGATTAGTGGTTATTCTCTATATGTTTCAATGTTTCTGTTAATACATACCGGTTAAAAGAATATCGCATAGACTAATTTGGGACCACTCTACCGAATGGGCAAGAAAAACTCCGCTTTAAAAATCAATTTGTTCGTAATGGGAAACAAACCGAAGCTTTTCGTCAACATTGGACATCACGCGAAACACATGATCAGCAATATTTGTTTAAGTTACCCCTGCTACACATTGCCACAAAGAAAATACAAATAGAGGAAAGGTGCCTAATATCAGACACACTTTTGCAAACCCGTTTGAAAGACCTAAAAGTAAGTGCATTTGTATTTTTTATGGTGGTAATAATATCTTGCATTATTTAATTTTATCGTACAATTATCGTATTTGCAATAATAAACAATCTTTCAGAGTAGTTATTAAATCTTCACAAACAAGGCATTTCGGAGAAATGAGATCAAGGTTTCCTAATATGAGACAGTAATAATATTTTGCTTTAATTATTTTATTACACAAAAATGACATATGAATATACAAGTTTTACATGTTCACTCATTTCTGTTATCCTTCACTGATTTCACACTACTTAGGTTTATATTTACGACATCCAGGGCAAACAAAATTGTCTTCTGTGACACCGCAGTCTTCATTAGACCAGAGATAACATTTCGTGCACTGTGCCTATTTCTTCCCGTGTTTGTCGTCAGAAAAGCGGCCAGTACAGAACAGACACACTGCCTCATCGCTGCTGTTTGAATCCCCACTGTCATCAAGATGGACATCGGATGCCGAGTCACTAGACGATTCTTCTGATTTAGGTGTACGATTTGAAGATTTTCCACTCTTCTTCCCAAATAACTTTCTGGCTGCTTTCTTAGCTTCAGCCTCTGATTTCTTCTGTTTAGATTCTTGCAATTGCTTCACATAAGGAGTTGAACGCAGCAGAGCACGAACGCGATGTTTGACCTATTTGATTATCTCTAGGTGGTTTTGCGATGTGTGGGAGAGATCTGATGTCTGCCGGGCTGACTGCTTGACCATCTCCATCAGTAGTTTCATTTTCGTTTTTGACATCTCTTTCTTGAAGAGCGTCAGCATGGCGATGAAATGAAAATTCGTTCCCTATAGATGTATCTGTTGCATGGGATGAGACCTGTTTTTCTGAAGGCATTCACAAATGCTTCCATTGTCGCTGCTCGGTTGTAAGCTGCCCAAAATAACCTGGTTAATAATAATGGGGTGATAACACGACCTGGGTTGCTTGCCAACCACGTTTCTATCTCTTGGGCATAGTAGGTTTTCAAAGGCCCCATAAACCCGGAGTCAAGTGGCTGGATTTTATGCGTTGAGTGACATGGCAAACATAGAATATTAACATTGTTTTCACGTGCTTTATCTAACACATCGAGATTCTTTGTGAGGGAATAATGTCCATCAAGAATCAAAATTACAGTGTCATTTGAAGATGGCTTTACATGACTCACAAAAGGATCAAACCACTGAGTAAAAAAGTGAGTTAGTATCCAGCCACTTGGATGACAAGCTGATATTGATCCTGCAGGTGCACCGTCCATCAATTCCGGCTTCATATTCTTCCTTGGGACGACGATCAGTGGTGGAACACAAGTGCAAGCTGCGCTCATACACGTTACAACTGTGATGAGATTTCCCCTTTCCGCTGAAGTCAAGGCAGCTCTTCCCTTTCATAGCAATAACCTTGCTGTGTTTGTGCTGCACGGACGTCATCCCAGCTTCGTCAACATTGAAGGCTCGATGCGGGTTATGGTTGACTTTAGATAGCACAGATTCGTAAATATCAAAAAATCTCCCCACATTTTCTGCAGTGAAAGCTTTCAGTCTTGCTGCTGCAAGACCCTGAGGAGTTCTCATTGATAAAATGGGATGTCTCTTAAGGAAAGCTCCGAGCCATTTCTTTCCTGCTGAAGCCTTTTCTGAATTGAAGGGATTCTTCAGCCTATTCCTGACAGCTAACTGGAAGGCCATGCTTCGTATGTCCTTACATTTAAGAGCATACAATCGCTCTTCCATTGCAAGGCAGTATTTCACTAGTTCATCTTCCAGTTGAGATGAGAGAACAGGCCTTCTGCCAAGATTAACACCAGCCAGATTCTCGGGTGTTCGAGTTTTATCCTTCACATACCTTTCCAAACTACGTTTTGGTACAGCAAAAACTTTTGAGGCTCTTATGTACCCCATCTCGCCATTTCTCACACATGTAATGGCACGAACCTTGGCATCTTTATCCCACGTTTTCCTTTTAGGTGCCAATGCCATCTACAAAGAATAAATACAATAATCAGACATACATCTTAAAGGATTTCAACTTCTATGATTTTATTTGTTAGATTATTTTTATAAGTGCTGTGAACGGAGTATTTTAAATTTGGAGTAATATTGATCAACCTCTGAGCAAAATACTGCTTTGAAAGAAAGTTCCAGAAAACATTCCTATTTCTGATAATATGACTAGTCAAAGTAATCCCTGTTTATGATAATTAAATCGAATTAAAATAAACGCAGTTGCCAAAATTTTACTACAAAAAATGATAAAATATTGTTATCTCATGATAGTATTGCGTAAATTACATGTAACAAATCGTGATAGAACGAGTTCCCGCAATATGCGATAGGTATCGTAATACGCGACACTGTCGCGTATTTGGATCCCCATACTATCGCATATTAGGAATTTCGCAATGTTACACAAAGAATCACGCACTTGTTAACAACGTTCATTGGAAAATGAACCTAATTGTCAATAATTATAGGTAATACCGTCACAAATAACAACAATAAAAGAGTGCAGTAATATCCATTCACCTTTAAGCTGAAATATTGTCTTAACACCGATGTCGCAAAAACTCCAAACACAAGAAATTTTGTATCAACCTCTACGTACGGTGTCCGGCTCAACTATGGCGTCCTACTCGATATGTCGTCGTCTGGCACGCAATAGACGTGTTTAAGAAACTCTCCACCAGAGTGCAACCCCTAACATGAGCACAGTTGGGGTGTCTCATATTAGGGAACTATCGCATAATAGGCACCTTTCCTTTATCTGCAGATACAATAGAGAAAATAAACATGAAGAATCTTAGGAAGGACGACCTGTATCTCTGATTGCTACGATTGTGGTAGCACTATGGAACTTAAACGAGGGAAGTCTAGCACCCCCAGAAAGCGTACTATGGAACGTCCTTTCCGTACAATAATGTATGTGAGCTATTACCCACTTTATTATTTACAGAGTATTGTCACCCCGACACTGGAAAGATCGGAAAACTGTATCTTTAGAAGACAAGCTGATGTAATAATACTGGACGACACTTGATCGTACTGCTGGTCCAGCGGCCGCTGAAGTGCCTTCTTCTACGCAGGCAGAAAAAATGGCGGCCTGGTGCGGGGCGGGGTGGGGTATTGGTCGGGAGGTAAGACGGATCCGTCTACAGAGATCGGAATTGGTTGACATACCGCAGTCGCCGCTCGCCGGTTACATCTCGTGAGGTGCTCGTGAATACCTGGGGTGAAAGGAATGGAAAGGAAACGGGATGGGAAAGAGATAGGACGGAAATAATGGCTTCCAGCAATATAGGGCATTGCGGCGTTGCAACGGCAAGAGCTGACAAGTTGTGCCGGGTCAGGACTCGAAATCGGATGGTCCACTTTTCTAGAACGGTTGCCATAACTGTCTTTTTTTTATTGTGGGTTTGATGTCCCAACAGTATACTTTTTCTTTTTCTCTATTTTTTTTAATTTTGAAGTACTTTTGAAAAGGAAGCAACCCAAATTGTACAAAATCCACATTTTTCTTGAATTAAATTTTCACTCTACAGCCGAGTGTGCGCTGATATGAAACTTCCTGGCAGATTAAAACTGTGTGCCGGACCGAGACTCGAACTCGGGACCTTTGCCTTTCGCGGGCAAGTGCTCTACCGAGTGAGCTACCCAAGCACGACTCACGCCCCGTCCTCACAGCTTTAATTCCTCCAGTACCTCGTCTCCTACTTTCGAAACTTCACAGAAGCTCTCCTGCGAACCTTCCAGAACTAGCACTCCTGAAAGAAAGCATATTGCAGAGACATGGCTTAGCCACAGCCTTGGGGATGTTTCTAGAATGAAATTTTCATTTGCCCGCCAAAGGCAAAGGTCCCGAGTTCGAGTCTCGGTCCGGCACACACTTTTAATCTGCTAGGAAGTTTCACATTTTTCTTGTGTTTACAACTCAAAAGTAGGAGAGTAATCAAAACACTATTGCAAAGGAAACAAATCTTAAACAATCCATCTGTTTTATATACAAGGTGAAGAAAATTCAAGCACTCGGACTTCGCAGCGCGATCCCTCACATACAGCAATACAAAAATGTCTCTCAAAACATTTTATCCTGCGCATAGTAAATGAACGTTAGGGATTGACAGTTTGGCAACACTGTAACCACTTTTACGGGAACTACTTCTGTTAGCAGATCTGAGTAGTGCTGTGCAGTTGGTACTGTGGATAGCGTTTTGGGTTAGCATATAGGAGGTCGAGGGTCCGATTCTGAGTCGAAGCGGATTCGTTTTTACACTCCTGGAAATGGAAAAAAGAACACATTGACACCGGTGTGTCAGACCCACCATACTTGCTCCGGACACTGCGAGAGGGCTGTACAAGCAATGATCACACGCACGGCACAGCGGACACACCAGGAACCGCGGTGTTGGCCGTCGAATGGCGCTAGCTGCGCAGCATTTGTGCACCGCCGCCGTCAGTATCAGCCAGTTTGCCGTGGCATACGGAGCTCCATCGCAGTCTTTAACACTGGTAGCATGCCGCGACAGCGTGGACGTGAACCGTATGTGCAGTTGACGGACTTTGAGCGAGGGCGTATAGTGGGCATGTGGGAGGCCGGGTGGACGTACCGCCGAATTGCTCAACACGTGGGGCGTGAGGTCTCCACAGTACATCGATGTTGTCGCCAGTGGTCGGCGGAAGGTGCACGTGCCCGTCGACCTGGGACCTGACCGCAGCGACGCACGGATGCACTCCAAGACCGTAGGATCCTACGCAGTGCCGTAGGGGACCGCACCACCACTTCCCAGCAAATTAGGGACACTGTTGCTCCTGGGGTATCGGCGAGGACCATTCGCAACCGTCTCCATGAAGCTGGGCTACGGTCCCGCACACCGTTAGGCCGTCTTCCGCTCACGCCCCAACATCGTGCAGCCCGCCTCCAGTGGTGTCGCGACAGGCGTGAATGGAGGGACGAATGGAGACGTGTCGTCTTCAGCGATGAGAGTCGCTTCTGCCTTGGTGCCAATGATGGTCGTATGCGTGTTTGGCGCCGTGCAGGTGAGCGCCACAATCAGGACTGCATACGACCGAGGCACACAGGGCCAACACCCGGCATCATGGTGTGGGGAGCGATCTCCTACACTGGCCGTACACCACTGGTGATCGTCGAGGGGACACTGAATAGTGCACGGTACATCCAAACCGTCATCGAACCCATCGTTCTACCATTCCTAGACCGGCAAGGGAACTTGCTGTTCCAACAGGACAATGCACGTCCGCATGTATCCCGTGCCACCCAATGTGCTCTAGAAGGTGTAAGTCAACTACCCTGGCCAGCAAGATCTCCGGATCTGTCCCCCATTGAGCATGTTTGGGACTGGATGAAGCGTCGTCTCACGCGGTCTGCACGTCCAGCACGAACGCTGGTCCAACTGAGGCGCCAGGTGGAAATGGCATGGCAAGCCGTTCCACAGGACTACATCCAGCATCTCTACGATCGCCTCCATGGCAGAATAGCAGCCTGCATTGCTGCGAAAGGTGGATATACACTGTATTAGTGCCGACAATGTGCATGCTCTGTTGCCTGTGTCTATGTGCCTGTGGTTCTGTCAGTGTGATCATATGATGTATCTGACCCCAGAAATGTGTCAATAAAGTTTCCCCTTCCTGGGACAATGAATTCACGGTGTTCTTATTTCAGTTTCCAGGAGTGTATTTGCCAGTTTCATTCTGCCACACAATACTGTAGTTTACATCATTTTTTAAGCCATACGTATCCGACACTTACACAGTACAGTGTTTTGTAACGATGAACAAATAACTAAAACATTGTCAGACAAGTCGGAAATAGATGCTGAAGCAAATGAGCTGTCATAGGACAGAATAACTACAGAAACAATATCAATTTCGAGATGCTGAAGATTATTGCACAGTTAAATAACTCAAGAATTGCTAGTCATTTATACTGCATGCAGTACGTCCGGCCAAGTGTAACACATTGGGAACCAGTAACAACAGTAATTTCCATATTATTGTCCTCGGAGCAGCTGCTCAGAGTGAGCCCGTGCATGTCTAAACATTATGCGATCCGCTGGATCTTACAACTTTGGATTCTTCGGAACATGACATCATACACAGATACAAGAGCAGCATGAACATGCATCATCAGTTCGTCCATATTTGGTGGTGGAGTAGAATACACATCCTTCTTCAAGTGTCCCCACAGGGCCGGCCGCCCTGGTCTAGCGGTTCTAGGCGCTCAGTCCGGAACCGCGCGACTGCTACGGTCGCAGGTTCGAATCCTGCCTCGGGCATGGATGTGTGTGCTGTCCTTAGGTTAGTTAAGTTTAAGTAGTTCTAAGTTCTAGGGGACTGATGACCACAGATGTTAAGTCCCATAGTGCTCAGAGCCATTTGAACCATTTGTCCCCACAGGAAGAAATTTAGGGGACTTAGGTCAGGTGAACCTGGAGGCCACACAACTGTACCTCCCCGTCGGAGCCATTTCCTGGAAAATGTGTGCCTAAATACCGTCGCAAATTATCTCTAAAGTGTGGATGTACCCCTTCTTGTTGGAACCATAATCACTGCTGAACATGAAGTGGAACATCCTCCAGTGCATCAGACAAGTAGTTTCAGAGGAATGCATGATACCTTCATGCACTCAACCGATCAGGCAACTAGTAGAGACCCAAACTCCTGTCTCCCAGTATACCGACCAGACGTAGATTCCCAAAGCAAACTTGATATCCACTATCGCGGGTGACGCGCGGGTTAACGTCACACCAACGGTGGACATTGTGCATATTGAAGACACCCTCACGAGTGAACGTTGCTTCATCCGACTATATTACAGTGTTTATGAAGTCGTTGTTGGTTACCTGTTGTTGTTGGAACCATTCACAGGATTGCATCCGAAGAAGACCGTCTGCAGGATGCAAGTGCGTTAAGGAATAATGGCAGGGTTTGCAGACCATGCACGAGCAGCACATCAACGACAGTGCGTTGCGAGACACTCCGCAACGTTGCTACGCTACTTGTATTTCTCTGGGATTCTTGGTGTATGATCCCCAGAATAGCTTCCCTAGTAGCCGGAGTACGGAGAGTCCGTGGACGACCTCTGTCACGCGATGATGGAAGGAGAGAACCTATCTCCTGAAGGCGAAGCTCCAGACTGCGCCGGCACGTTTCCATTCGTCCATTACCTGCACGTATCTGTGAACTCGTTGCAGCAGATCGCCGGTAGGGAAACCGAGCGGAAACGTACCGTACTGCAACACGCACCAGGCTTCATACAACGTAACTATTTTAAGGATCGGGAAAAGATCTTAATTTTGAATGAAAGATGGAAATACTGACAAAACATCAGTATATTCTGAATCTTGATAATGTACATGTTCGCTGCCAAGCCCATGCTAATCTTAACGCAGTCATGTACGGACAGTTTCATTCACGTTAGCAAGTTTATGGTAACGTATTTCCGGAAATCTGAACAGCTACTAAGCACGGATTGTTCCTAAATGAAAATGCTCGCCATACTATTGAGTTGAAAAAACGAAATGAAATGATCGTAAGGTATTGCTGGCCGGGAATACTATTAAAACACACCGGAATAAATATGCCTCCACTTTGAAACAGTTTTAAAACATGTACAAAACTAAAGCCGGCAAATTATAAATTCATTCGGACATCATACTACACACGGCACTACCGTTTAAAGGCTGGGCTCCGACTACTTAGACTGCTGTACACATTCTGTATCTCCAAGATAAAAGACGCGCGAAGAATACTCCGTTCTGATTGGTCACTTTTCTTTAAGGCCAACAGAAAAAACATTATTCTCCCGCGTTAGTCTGCGCTTTTCATGAATAACCAATCAACAAATAACACACTTTCGAACTGCACTTTTTCTCGAAATAAATATTTAACATTTTGATATTTTATTTTTTCATTTACACTCAACTTAGCTTTCCACTTACCATAAATTTACTTAACATATTATGATACAAAATTCCTTGTCGTCTGCATTCACACTGTCTTAAACATTTCTCACGCTAGTTGGTACAGCGTTTATCAGTATAACAATGATATACATATTTACTTTAGACCACATTCACGCATCCTTCACACTACTAATAGCATATACAAAACTGCACAAACATAAATAAACAAAAAAGGAGTAGCTAAATAAAGCGGGTTCTGGCTCGATAACTAAATTACTGGCGCAACCTTGGTTTTCACCAAAAATTGAGCTATTTACCCAGAACCCGCCTAATTTAGTTAGTATAATATACATTCTCAGCTTAAATTCACTATGTTTTTTAAAAGGTGAATGTAAGAAAATAAATTCAATATCGACTTTTTAAAAGGAGAACGGTAGAAAATAAACAGGCGAACATTTCGTACACATTAAAAAAATCGCAAATTATTCCATTTAAAGGATATATAAAAATAAAAAATCATTGTCAAGACATACAAAACCTTTGGCACATTTGAAGGAAAACCCAGAGGTTGTTTTTTTTTCTTCTAGTTAGTACTCCCTTTATTTCATTTTCACCCTGTGGTTTTTTTTTTCCTGAATGTCACTGTTGTTCTGTGACTTTAGTTGCTTATTCGTCCACCCACCACCTTCATTTTCTTCTTGCTGCATCTTGTCATCTATCTCTGGAATAGATGGAAGAGCTGCTGATGAGTGATGTTGACATATTCTTCTTCTTGATGGGCTCGAGCTGTAAACGAGAACAGGAAATAACAATAGTATTGGTTGGCCGAACCAATTCTATAGCAAGTCAGCTTTTTGCCCTACAGAGCAAAGCAATTCTACTTACAAATCGTATATATAGTTGGTATTCGAGTGATAAAGTGCTTTCTAAAAGCAAAAAGCGAATTATTTTATCAAAATATACTTTTATTTGAAGAGTGGAATTGTAAATATAATGTAATAATAGTTAAAATGCTCAAATTATCATTTGAAAAAAAGTTATTCGAATTTAAAGTCAAAAATGCTCCTATATAAATTTAAATGAAACAAACAGTGTTACCATCTGTTAACAGAATTTTGCTCTAATTTTAACTTATACTAAATATTGTGAGTCGCTGTACTAAGATAGCATAATCTCTAAAGTGATTGTGTGCTTCTAAAAGCATTTTCTCATGCTCTCTAATTGCCTAGTCGCCAGCAAGCAACATCTGGAATTTGTTCTTGAGATAACACTTTTCGTTGGGTGAGCTAGGTCAGTTATATTTATCTGAGGTCAGAGGCCATGTGCAATCAGACACTCGATGCATACACATTCTCTATTTGTTGGTCTTTTCAGAGCCATTGAGAGAGAGAGACCTACACTATTTTTAATGCATCCAGAAGATTATAAGTTAATTTTTCACCCAAATAGTAACTGATTTAAAAAATTCAAAGTGCTAACATAATGTACATCAAAAGAATTATCTGGAAAGTACATAATTAAAAATTTTCAGATAATATTATAAAATATATATCGTAAGCGAATTTATCGATTTTTAAAAATTCTAAGTGCTAACACAAAGAGCTATTCAAAATTTTCAGTAAGTATTCTGTGATGTGAATCATATGTAAGGTTTTGCTTCCCATACATTACTACATAGCCTAAAGTGCCTGCAGTAATTTTAACATTTAAAGTTGCACAAAGTTTCATAGTAGTTTTCTGTGGCAATACAATATTTTTTTGAATCATCTTAATCACATAAATTGGATAATTAGTTATGAAATTAAATGGACTCACAACTACATCTCATTTTAGTAGAGTAACTTGTTTAAAATCAAAAAATGCATTGTATGCTTTGAGAATATTATCTGGAGAATTAATATTCCACACCTCCTGTTGGAAAATTTCCTTTCTTCCATTTTTCATATATATATATATATATATATATATATATATATATATATATATATATATATATATATATATATATAGTTTAACATGATTGAATAATAATGAATCAATTACCTGAGTACTCTTACAATTTATCTGAAATGTAACAAATACAAAATATGACATATCAAATTCCACTGAGTTATAGTAGTTCATGATATCTAGTTGGAAACTTATCTTGCTACTTAATCCAGCAACTTCTGCAGTTTGTTATTAGTAAAAGGATAGCAGAATTTTTGGATTTTTCAGAATATTTTCTCGTCATTCTAAATCATAATTTGGTTCATATTTAACAATTGGTACACGAATTTCCATCGATTCAACGACAATTTTTTCTTCCTTAGGAAGTATATCTTTAATTTCAACTCCAGCATCATTACGATCAGCCCATTGAACAATAGAATGTCCAGAACTTGATGACCTTCGAAAAATTACTATTAAATCTCCTTCCCATATAATTTTCTCATAATCCCTAAAACATCCACCAAACATTGCTAATGGATAAAAGCACTTATTTTTTATTACTTTTTATTTTTCCATTATTAAGAATATGCCCTTCTAAGCTTATTTTATCAGTAATAGTTGCAATCAAATGCAGTAAAACTGATGAGGAAATAAAGGAATGTTGGATTGTAGACAAAATATTATTTCCTTTCTTTATGGTTTTAAAATCAAACAGTTTTACCACATATTTATCGATTAATTTTTTTTGGAATTTCCATCATATGTTGGATAATCTGTTAAATCAGTTCCAATAATATTGAAATTCATATTAAGTTGTACATTATTTGGAAGAAGCCATCCATCACAAATATTTATTTCAATTTCTGTATCCTTATATGGCGCATTTTATTTATTTTTAGTTTTCTCATTTACAAAGAATTAGTAGAGTTGGTAACTCTCGATTTTATTAATGATTTGTTAAGGAAAAAAATCATTAAGATAAAACATTTCTAAAGAAGTGTTACTGTTGCTGTATTAAAGTCAATTAAATTATCATTTTCACCAATTACAGTTATTTTTCACTCTTGAATAGGACCAATAATTGGAATATTTATGGGATAATGTGCCTTATGAATTATTGGTCCACCAAGTTCTGCATTAGGCATGTAGGAGGCAATAATGAAAATGATCAGTATGCTTTACAAACATCCCATCACCCAACTAAAATTTATATTTATTAATTCTAATGGAATAATGTTAGGAAAATCTTTAGCAGCAGATTTTTGATTGTGCTCAACGAAATCTGATTATTAAATCCTAAAATTTGGTCAACACGATCTTCCTCATCCATACATAATTTAACATCGCTCTCGGTATTAACTCTGTTTAAAATTTCACCTGCTTTAATGTGAATGTTTGGTTTTATACATTTTTCAAAATTTTTAAAATTATACTGACCAACACCAGTTTATATCGTTTTCCTTCACTATATAATCTATTATCTTTTGATGTTATATTTGGAGTTAAAAAAGCTGTTGAAAACTAAAAAGTAAATATTAGTATAACTATCTCATATAGGTACAGTCAATCTTTATTCGAGAACATTTGAATTACCACCCAACTGAAATAATTGAAAAATTTATTAATTTCCTTTTTCTACCAATGTGCTTGCAAAACAAAACAGTAGAAATAAAAATGAAGTATTATTTCCTTTTTCTACAAATTTACTTGAGAAATCATGAGACTGAAGAAAAATTAGAGATTATCTAGATGATACCGCATTTGAAAACAGATTAAAAACAATAAATTTTGAGAATAACATAAACTCAGTTGAACCTAATCGCTTCTTGACTGCAGTAAAACTGAAAATTGTGAAAGACAATTTAAAACTACATTGTGGACTGAAAATAACTTTAAACGTTTTTCGTGAGTAACAAATGCAGACCAACAGAAATGTTATGGAATTTCAGTTTCAGACACACACCTATAGGATCACACATGAGAGAGAGAGAGAGATTTAAAAAAGGTAAACGAAATATTTCGTCAAAAATGGGTGGTTTTCAAGTTCATGGATCAGGATGGGCATTAAACAGAATTATTGGATTGCAAATAGGAATTAATAGATATAATCCATTGAAGATCAACTTACATTGAATTACCAGATAAAATGTAAAGTAAAAAAGCATGTATTAATGTTAAAAAATAAAGACCAAAAATTTTGTTTTGGTCTATAAAATCTGCATTATATCCTGAAGAAGAAAATTTAGAAGCAGTAACAAAATATAAAAATGTTGATCTTGATCTTAATCAGAAACTAGAAAATTTTGAATTTCCTATAGTGATTGATCATATTCCAGAATTTGAGAGTGGAATTAATGTGTCTATTAATGTTTAATCGTTTGTCGAAAAACATTAAGTATATCCATGAAAAATAGCTAAATGTAAAAGGTAGAAATATGTAAATCAACTTTATTTCAAAAATGTAAATAATTCACACTACTGTTGTAAAACAATTCATCCCGACTTGATTTGATTCAAATTACTACAGACAAAGAAACAGAATTTATTTGTCATTTATGTTTACTTCATTTCAATAGTAAAGAAAAATTAAATGAACATACAAATGATTGTTTAATTAACAAACCATTAAAAGTAGAGCTCCAGAATAAGGTTCATATGTTCGTTTTTAAAGTTACCAATCTACACAGTGAGGTCCATTTGTTATTCACGCTGATTTGGAAAGTTTCCTATTGAAGATAGGTATCTATCAACAGAATCCAGAAAATTCATATACTAAGAAATATCAAAAGCATGAATCGAGTGGTTTTTAGTATTACAGCAATTATACAGGGTGTTACAAAAAGGTACGGACAAACTTTCAGGAAGCCGGCCGCTGTGGTCTCGCGGTTCTAGGCGCGCAGTCCGGAACCGCGCGACTGCTACGGTCGCAGGTACGAATCCTGCCTTGGGCATGGATGTGTGTGATGTCCTTAGGTTAGTTAGGTTTAAGTAGTTCTAAGTTCTAGGGGACTGATGACCACAGCTGTTAAGTCCCATAGTGCTCCGAGCCATTTGAACCATTTTTGAAACTTTCAGGAAACATTCCACACACACAATGAAAGAAAATATGTTATGTGGACATGTGTCCGGAAACGCTTAATTTCCATGTTAGAGCTCTTTTTAGTTTCGTCAGTGTGTACTGTACTTCCTCGATTCACCGCCAGTTGGCCCAATTGAAGGAAGGTAATGTTGACTTCGGTGCTCGTGTTGACATCCGACTCATTGCCCTACAGTTTGGGCAGGCATTGTTGGTGATATCTTGATTGGGCCCCATGTTCTTCCACCTATGCTCAATGGAGCACATTATCATAATTTCATACGGGATACTCTACCTGTGCTGCTAGAACATGTGCCTTTACAAGTATGACACAACATGTGGTTCATGCACGATGGAGCTTCTGCACATTTCAGTTGAAGTTTTCGTACACTTCTCAACAACAGATTCAGTGACCGATGGATTGGTAGAGGCGGACCAATTCCATGTCCTCCACGCTCTCCTGACCTCAACTCTCTTGACTTTCATTTATGGGGGCATTTAAAAGCTCTTGTCTACGCAACCCCGCTACCAAATGTAGAGACTCTTCGTGCTCGTATTGTGGACGGCTGTGATACAATACGCCATTCTCCAGGGCTGCATCAGCGCATCAGGGATTGTATGCGACAGAGGGTGGATGCACGTATCCTCGCTAATGGAGGACATTTTGAACATTTTCTGTAACAAAGTGTTTGAAGTCACACTGGTACGTTCTGTTGCTGTGTGTTTCCATTCAATGATTAATGTGATTTGAAGAGAAGTAATAAAATGAGCTCTAACATGGAAAGTAAGCATTTCTGGACACATGTCCACATAACATATTTTCTTTCTTTGTGTGTGAGGAATGTTTCCTGAAAGTTTGGCCATACCTTTTTGTAACACCCTGTATAAATTGACATAATATCTTTGTAATGTTGTATAGAGAGAACCAAATTGCCATAAAAATGCTTATAAAAAGAATTGGAAGAAATTGGGAGAATTTATTATCAAATTGAAGAAATGAGACCTTCTGAAGAACAATCAAGTCATACCAGATCTACAGTTTGTACACTGTGTGGATGTAATTATACAAGAAATAATAAAAAGATTCGTCACCATGATCATTTGACTAGAAAATATATTAATCCGTTGTGTAATAATTGTAATTTACAGTTACAATATACTAATTTTGTACCAATTTATTTACATAATTTATCGGGATATGATTCTCATTCATTTGTGAAAGAGCTTGGTTATGATAATAAAGACATACATTTAATATCAAACAATGAAAATAGATATATTAGTTTTGGAAATAAGACAATAATTGAAGATGAGATTTGATTGACACATTTAAACTTATGGCTCCTTTGGATGACAAACTTTTGTCAATTCTGACAAAGGATCAAATGAGAGCATTAGAAAGTTTTACTCAGAACAGTTATTCAGTCTATTGATTGGAAAAGGTGTTTATCCATTGATTACTTGGATTCTTGGGAAAAATTTGAAGAAACACTATTACCAGCAAAAGAAGATTTTTCAATTAATTGAATGACTGTGAAATAAGTAAGGAAGATTATAAACATGAAAAAAGAGTTTGGGAAAAATTTAATATGAAAAATCTTGGTGAATATTATGAGTTATATCTTGCAACATGTACTGTTGTTGTCTGATGTGTCTGAAAATTTTAGAAAAACTCTTATCAGCTTATGATTTAGATCTTTCTTGATATTTTACTGCACCAGGTTTATCTTCTGATGCAACGCTGAAAATGACTAAACAACCACCTGATTACATGCTTATGATGTGCTTCTTATGCTTGGAAAAGGAATAAGAGGAGGAACTTCTCAGTGTTGTAAAAGATGTGTAAAAGCAAATAATAATTACTTGAAAGATTTCCATGATAAGAAAATTTAGATGCCAACCATTTATATTGTTATTCTGTGAGTCAATATTTTCCACATTCTGGATTTGAATGGGATGAACCAAATAATATTGATTGGTGTGAAGACTTGATTGTGAAGTGCGATTGTTCAAAAATAAGTTACAAGATTAACATAAAAATTTACCATTATTTTATGATAATAAAATTGTGCCAAAAACTAAAGAAAGCAAGTTGTTGACTACTCAGAATGACAAACATAAATATGTAGTTCATCACAGACATGTGAAAGAGTATTTCTCTCTAGGAATGAAATTAAGAAGAAAACACAGACTTTTAAAATGTAGTCAGTCAGATTGGTTGAAGAAATATATTGATTTGAATACTGAAATGAGGTCCAAGGCTACAGGTGACTTTGAGAAAAATTTCTATAATTTGATGAATAATTCTGTGTTTTGCAAGAGAAAGAGAAATAGTAGAAATAGAGTTGATATAAAATTAGTATCAGATGCAGAAAAATGTGATAAATTAAAAGCAAATCAAAAATATAAAGGAAGAACTGTATTTAATGAAAACCTTGTTGCCATCCATATGAATAAAACAAAAATCACATTTAATAAACTCATCTATGTTGGAATAGGTATACTTGATTTATCTAAAGAACTGATGTATGGTTTCCACTATAGAATAATGAAACTGAAACATGGAGAAAATATTGAGTTATGTTATGAAGATACAGACAGTTACATTTACAATATCGAAACTGAAGATTTTTATGGGAACATGAAATCAATGCTTAATTACTTTTGGACAAGTGATTATGCAACAAATAATATTTTCGGAATTCCACAAGTAAACAAGAAAGTTTTAGGTAAAATGAAAGATGAATGTAATGGAAAAATAATGGTAAGAATTCTGTGGTTTAAGAGATAAAATGTATGCTTATAAAGTTTGTGATAAAATAGAGAAAAAGTTCAAACCGGTTAAGAAACGTGTTGTTAACAATAGAATAAGTTTAGAAGACTATAAAAATTGTTTGTTTAATAATAATAGAGAACAGTACAGAAGGATTAATACGATTGTAAGAGAAAAGCACAAGATATACACAGTTGAAATACACAAAAATGCACTGAGCCATCATGATGATAAAAGATATGTTTTGAAAAATAAAATATATACATTACCTTATGGACATTACTCATTATTGTCTTCTTCACAATAATCAGGATAGTCTTCATATCATAAACGTCTTCTTCTTTAAAAAAAAGAAGGAAATTAATTCAGGTGTACTATATATCATTTCTGCTATCTCTCAACACTATAAACACTTGTAGAATTATAGATGTTCTTTTCTGACTCCATTTATAATGTATGAAATTTAATAGTAAAAATAAAAATAATTATTTCCCTAATAATTTTTTTCTAAATAAAAAGAGATTCTACTCAAGTGGCTCAATAATCGAAATGTCTTGAAACAGATTAAGAAATAAGTGAGTCAGAGAAAAATGTTTTATCTAATGTTACTGGATGTGAATATCTAAATATTAGATATGGAGAAAAATTTTGTGTTTAGTTTAATAATGAGTTTAAGATTATTTTACCAGACAGATCTTCTAAATTAACTACTAGTTGGGATTTTGAATTGATTGAAAATGTACAGATGAAATTGAGATATAAGGAAAGAAGAAATTTAAAAATAAAAATAATGAATTTCATGATATAGAGTTCTTCATGCTGTGAATTAATTTATAATCTTTAAATGTCAATACTATGCACTAAAGCAAAGAAGTCAATGTACGGATGAAAAAAATATTACTGAATTTCATAAAGATATATATCGAATAGATGGATGTAGCAATATATATATATATATAGGGTGAGTCACCTAACGTTACTGCTGGATATATTTCGTAAACCAAATCAAATACTGACGAATGGATTCCACAGACCGAACGTGAGGAGAGGAGCTAGTGTAATTCTTTAATACAAACCATACAAAAATGCACGGAAGTATGTTTTTTAACACAAACCTACGTTTTTTTAAATGGAACCCCATTAGTTTTGTTAGCACATCTGAACATATAAACAAATACGTAATCAGCGCTGTTTGTTGAATTGTAAAATGTTAATTATATCAGGAGATATTGTAACCTAAAGTTCACGCTTGAAACCTCCGACAGTCAGTTGCGTGTTGTAACAAACACGGGCCACGGTCGGCGAGCAGCATTTGCAGGGACATGTTTACGATGACGACCGTGTTTACGAGTGTGGCTGTAGTGCACTTTCGTGGTTTAGTCTAGCTGTCGCAGTGTCCGCATGTAGCGCTTGGTGCTATTGTTATTCTACATTCGTCTCCGCACACAGACCAACTGTAGTACACCGTGTTACCAGATGTCTGTGATAGTGTGGTGTTGTAGGAACTGTGACCATGGTGTATTCGAACTCTGAAAAGGCGGAGATGATACTCATCTATGGCGAGTGTCGACGAAATGCAGCTGAAGCCTGCAGGGTGTATGCAGAACGGTACCCGGACAGAGAGCATCCAATGTGCCGCACATTGCAAAACATCTACCGCCAACTGTATGCAACAGGTATGGTCGTAGCACGCAAACGGGTCCATAACAGGCCCGTCACAGGAGAAGCGGGGGCAGTTGGTGTGTTAGCTGCTGTTGCCATGAACTCACACATGAGTACATGGGACATTGCGAGAGCCGGTGGACTGAGTCAAAGTAGTGTCATGGGCATACTGCATCGTCACCGCTTTCACCTGTTTCATGTGTCGCTACATCAGCAATTACATGGTGATGACTTTAATCATCGAGTGCAATTCTGTCAATGGGCATTAACAGAGAATGCGTTGCAGTTCTATCTGTTTACCGATGTAGCGGGTTTCACAAACCACGGGGCACTGAATCTACGGAACATGCATTACTGGTCCGTGTACAATCCTCGCTGGCTCAGACAGGTAGAGCGACAGCGACCGTGGACTGTAAATGTATGGTGCGGAATCATTGGCGACCACCTCATTGGTCCTCACTTCATTGCAGGGGCCCAAACAGCTGCAACATACATCACGTTTCTACAGAATTATCTGCCAACGTTGCTCGAAAATGTCCCACTGGAAACGCGTCAACGTATGTGGTATCAGCATGATGGTGCACCTGCACATTCCGCAATTAACACTAGGCTGCCCCTTGACAGGATGTTCGACGGGCGTTTCATAGGACGTGGAGGACGCATAAATTGGCCAGCCTGTTCTCCTGATCTTACACCTCTGGACTTCTTTCTGTGGGGTACGTTAAAGGAGAATGTGTACCATGATGTGCCTACAACCCCAGAGGATATGAAGCAACGTATTGTGGCAGCCTGCGCCGACATTACACCAGATGTACTGCGGCATGTACGACATTCATTACGCCAGAGATTGCAATTGTGTGCAGCAAATGATGGCCACCACATTGAACACCAATTGGCCTGACATGTCGGGACACACTCTATTACACTCCATAATTGAAAATGGAAACCACGTGTGTATGTGTACCTCACCCCTCATGGTAATGTACATGTGCGTCATTGAAAAAGACCAATAAAAAGGTGTTAGCATGTGGACGTAATGTGCTGTTCCAGTCTCTTCTGTACCTAAGGTCCATCACTGTTTCCTTTGGATCCCTACGTAATTCGGTGCTCTCCGATACACGTGATCGAACAGCGGAGGAGTGGTACTCAAGCGTCAACTTTAGGTTACAATATCTCCGGATGTAATTAACATTTTACAATGCAGCAAATGGCACTGATTACGTATTTGTTTATATGTTCAGATGTGCTAACAAAACTAACGGGGTTCCATTTTAAAAAACGTAGGTTTGTGTTAAAAAACATACTTCCGTGCATTTTTAATGGTTTATATTAACCAATTACACTAGCCCCTCTCCTCACGTTCGATCTGTGGAATCGGTTCGTCAGTATTTGATGCGGTTTATGAAATATATCCAGCGGTAATGTTAGGTGACTCACCCTGTATATATATATATATATATATATATGTGTGTGTGTGTGTGTGTGTGTGTGTGTGTGTGTATATATATAGAATGTGTAACCTATTACCCTATTACCAAACAATTAAAGTTCCATGTGAATGTGGTACAACTGTTAACAGATCTTATTTAAAAAGACATTTACAAACTCCTCTTCATAAAAATCTCATGACTGCTAGTGAATAATTTTCATTAACCAATTCGTTTTATTTATTTTCTTACATTCACCTTTTACAAAAAATTATATTACGTTTATTTTTTTTCACCTTTCATAAAAAAATATATTAAATTTAATTTCATACATTCACCTTTCAAAAAATATAGCAAACTTGAACTGAAAATATATATTATTGCATCTAAATAAAATGGGTTTTTGGTAAATAGCTCAATTAATAGTGATACCGAAGGTTGAGCCAGAAATTGAGCCATTGAGCCAGAACCAGCTTTATTTAGCTACTAAAAGGTTTCAAGAAATAAATAGAACAATTCACGAAAACATTCTCTTGACCTGTTTCTTGAATGTCTCTGTGCAGTACTGGACTCTGGTGGATGAAAATTAGAACATCATACTCGACTGAACCCGCTTCAGGCCATTTGTTACTGTGCACGCATGAGTCATTCTCTCAGAACACAGGCTCTAGACAGGAGCGATATAAGGCACCATGCCTCAAGACATCGAAACACATTTATATCTGGATGATGCCGACCAGGATATCTAGCAGCATACTCACGAGCAGCAACACCAGCCCGGTTAGCAGCAGCACCAAGGACCAGAAGCATTTCCACACTGTCATCGTTTGATACACTGTTTTAGAATAACACAAGAAGAAAATAGTATATGCGTACTATTGTACATGAAGTTTGTCATGGGCACGTTACTCTGCTAGCAACTAGGTCCTGTTGCCGGCCGTAGTGGCCGAGCGGTTCTAGGCGCTACAGTCTGGAACCGCGCGACCGCTACAGTCGCATGTTCGAATCCTGCCTCGGGCATGGATGTGTGTAATGTCCTTAGGTTAGTTAGGTTTAAGTAGTTCTAAGTTCTAGGGGACTGATGACCTCAGAAGTTAGGACCCATAGTGCTCAGACCCATTTTTAGGTCCTGTCTGGTGACCAGCGGACACAGTATGAACACGCAGCCGGCCATTCCACCTAATGCACATCACATCTCTTAGAGCAGGGGCGGGCAGGAATCCTGCACGTGTGCGGTGCACTTGCACGCGTGCAGTTAACAGGTGTTCTGCGTGCACACAGGGGCAAGCTGGCCACCCGCGTGTCTCCCCTCCCCACCATACCTTCTGTCCGCTCCTTCCTCTGCAATGCGTTTTGTTTTTCTAGCTTGCTTTATTGAATGATGGAATAAGGTTAGCAGGAGTGCTTGAAATAAATCATGGTTTGAAAGAGTACCTATTAACTACGATACGTTTTATTTAATTATCACAGGTAGAGTTTACAATACGTTTAATACCTGGAACAAAATTTCTGTGTACAGACAAACGCAAACAGTTAAGTAAATTTTCATCACTTATGTTTGCTCTTAACCGAGGCTTATTAATTCAGCAAATGGTTTTCCAGCTCTCGCTATATTAAGCGCAATTTTATCGCTTGCACGCTGGGCTATTATTGTTGTCGTCCTGAAAAATTGAAAACAGTGCTCCATAAAATGTTAAATCAGTTAGATGAGAGACATGATGAGAGGAAGTCGCAGATCTCTCGTGACAACGGCAACGAGGACAGATGCATCTAATATCGTCAGGTCGCTCTTCTTAAGCTCAGTCAATTTCCCCATCCGCTCAGAATCCGACAATAAATTGTACTCGTCTTTGTGAAATTTATTATAATGGCCTGCAATTTTAAACTTCCGCTGACCAGCGAGAATACTGCCACATATTAAACATTTCGAATTTTCACGTCTTCGCACAAAGAAAAAATGATTCTCCCATTACTTTTTAAAAGATAGCAAATCTCCACGTCTCCGTTTCCTTGATTCACTCTGCATTTTCCGGTTCTTGAAATACAACGTTCACTGCGTAGTGGTCGCTTCGCATCAACGTCCGCGGCTTAGCCTTGTACCATACTGCCGCAACCTGCCGGCTGTCGCCACTGCCCCATTCGGCGATTGCACGCGAGCAGCACACGTGCAGCGCTGTGCGCTCACGAGCCGCGTGCAACGTTTGCCCGCCCCTGTCTTACAGCTTTCGTTCTGCACGATTCATCTCGACATTGTTAACTGTTAAATGTTCGTTTTCTAATTACACTGTTACGCTAACAACAATTGGCGTGATGTTTCCTCATTTCCATCAGTAATAATAATAATAATTATTATTATTATTATTATTATTATGGTAACGCCTGGAGATACTCGCTAAACAGCACGCCCGTATCAGACTTAATGTTGAAAGTCATAATTAGTGGTTCCATGGTGATAATACATACAAATGGCAATAGAGTACCGAAATTATTTTCAAAGCATATTACTAGCCCTACTTGTGATGCAAGACCATAACGAAATGTAATGGATCTGAACGTGGCAAGAATAATAGTTGATACTAATCGATGAGACCATTGGGGGAGGGTTCACAGAAAACAGATTTGGGATCTAGAAGATGCAGTGATGTGAAACAATTCGAGTCCACGGCGTTTAAAAGGCTTCTTTGAAAGCTGACCTTCAAAAACGATTGTACTTCTGTTTCTCCGTTCGTAGTACATAAATGCAAATGTTTTATAGAAGACCCACTGTAATCGCCGTAGGTCGGTTAAGACCACAGATACCGTATCATGTAGGCTATATTTAGCATATAAAAGCAAATCCGCCTCGACCCAGAACTGGACCATCGACCTCCTACATGCTAACCCAAAATGCTATTCACTGCACCAATAGCACAACGGTGCTCAGCTCTGCTGACAGAGTTAGTTGGCGTTCATGTGATTACAGTGTTGCCAGATTCCCAATCTTCAACGTCCATTTACTCCCAGAAATACGTGGAGGACGAAATTTTGTGACAAACATTTTTGTATTGCTAGTATGTGTGGAATCGATCTACTAAGCCCTAGTGCGTGAATTTTTCTTCACCTTGTATATACTGACGGGTAAAAAATCACATCACCAAGGAGTTGTGTGACAGAAACGAACGTTGGTAGGTGCGTTTCTGCATCTGAAAGATGATGGCTATTCAAATCTCGCCCCAGTTGCATAAATGTGGATACAGACCAGGTTTGCTATAAATAAAAGCTGTAACAGTCGTGAACGTTAGTAACCCTTGAGACTCATCGTGGTGCATTGATGTTAGCCAAAAATGTCTTTAATATGACGAATACACTATTATCGAAACCTAACTGAGTTTGAATGAGGTCGTGTAATACGGCTACGAGAAGCTGGATATTCCTTCGAGCAGTACTGCAGAAGGACTTGGCAGGACTGTAACCATGTACATGATTGCGGCAGGTGGCACTGTACAGTCACAAGAAGGCCGGACTCCAGACGTTCTAGTGGAACTAGAACTACAGACAGGGAAGACCATCATGTTTGGGTTATGGCACTGGCGCACTGTACTGCATCTGCATCGGCATTTTTAGCGCACATGTCACCACAGTGGCACAACGAACTGTTAAAAATGTGTTACTTCGAGCACAATTCCGAGACAGACGCCCTGTAGCATCCATTCCACAGACCCCAAACCACCGCTGTTTGCCACTTCAGTTGTGTCAAGTGAGAACTGATTGGACGGCACGGTGGAGGTCTGTTGTATTTTCTGATGAAAGCAGGTTCTGCCTCGGTGTCAGCGATCGCCATGTGTTGATTAGAATGAGGCCAGCTGAGGACCTGCGACCACCCTGTCTGTGTATTAGACACACAGGACCTCCACCTGTAATTATGATGTAGAGTACCATTTCATATGATAGTAGCGTTCTTACGGGTAATCACTTAAATACGTTAGCTATACAAATGTATTCCTGTAATTTCATTACTTTACATTAATCATGTTTTTGTGTTGCGACCCCTTTCAGCACAAATATCTCTGGAATAACATTATATATTGAAAAACGACTTTCACGGATATGAGTTTAGAGCAAGGGCTCGTGAAAGCTGAGACATTTTAAAACGTAAACAACAGGGTTTCACGCTCACCTCCCGGATTCAAGCAGCTACTTCGCTTTGGAGTTTCTCGGGCGGGAGGGGGAGGGGGGAGGGGGGGGGAGTAACTAGTGTATTGCGATGCAACCAAGGCAATTCCCTTTGCGATTTTTCATATTATTGATTTCATAACAAAGAATACGGGGTGTCCAATAAAAAACAAGCCATAACTCAATGTTGAAACTAATATTTGCTTATGTTTCAGAATGTCTCATAGCGTTTACTTTCATGAGCCCCTGCCTTAAATTTATACTCGTGAAAGTAGGTTTCAGTATCTATTGTTGTTCCAGAGATATTTGCGCTGTAAGGTTTGAGTGGGCCACCCTATACATATATAGGGTGAATCACTTAATAGTTACACCGGAAATATTGCCGAAATGGAAAGTGTTACTGGTGTGCGGTTTTTATAGAATGGATTGGTAGTCTGGGGCTCGTATTGTTAGCCAATCAACATATTATAATATTACTTTGATAGTGTATTTTGGTGCAAACATACATTTCCTTAAATAGAACATAACCAACTGACACAAACAAACTGAAATTATGGGAAATTATAATGTCAGTGGTGTTTGTTGCAGGATTCTTGTAGGAGTCATTTATGAGGTATCGTATTTTGAAATGGTCCCACACCGTCACTTGTACAATACCTGTGGCAGCACACACTGAAGAACAGCACAAGTGCAGACACTAGTTATGTGGATTCTGACTAGTAACGAGAAACTGACCATCACAGGTTGTGTTCAAGATAACCATCTGCAGCTGCAATACACTTTTCCAGGCTGGTATGGAACGACTGCTGCACACATGCCAGCACCTCAGCAGAGATGTCGGAGCAGGCTACAATAATGCGTAAAATACGGGGAACAGTACGACCAAGGTACAGGGCCTCTGCATCCAGTGCAATGATGTGGGAACGAATCGTGAAGACATGCTGTAGTACTTCGTGCTCTATGGGCTCGACAGCCATCATATTGATACCACAGGTCCCTCCTAGTCTGCAGAGGAACGTCTTCTAGCATCTGTGGAAGATGGTTTATTGGGAGGCTGCGATACTTGTGCACATTCAGTGTTCCATCCGTGAAAAATGGGCCTATAAGCTGATGGTTCACTATCCCACACCAAACGTATACAGTATATGGATGCTGGCTTTCTACCTGACGAAACCAATGGGATTGTCAACAGACCAATAATGCATGTTTCGGTGGTTTACCTGGCCATCAATGGTAAATGTGGATTCATCACTAAACAAAATACGTCTGGAATATCCTGTCTTAATGCCCATGTACAGAAGTTATGAAGTTAACACGATTCTCATAATCATTTCCATGCAGCTCTTGATGAAGAGAGATGTGATATGGATGGAAACTATGTCGATGTATGAATACGTGTAGGACACTTGCCTGACTCACCCTACTTTCTCGTGCGATTGCGTGGGAGCTAAAGTGGGGATCAACTGCAGCAGTTGTAAGAACATTAATTTCTCCTTCTTCTGTCGTCTCTTACTTCTGTTAGATTGTCTAGGTGTTACACTACCATTGTCACGTAACTGGTTGAAGACGTTGATAAATAATTTCCGAGATAGTTAATGTCTGTTGGGATAGCTTGTTGCATACACCGTCAAGAACAACTGCATTGTTCCTAAACTCTCCAAACACCATTAGAATGTCGGTTGTTTCTTCGTTCCTAAATCCTTTTCTTTTGTTAATGTCAAAAGGAATTGTTCCATTTAAAAAAAGTGTATGTTTGCACAAAAGTACACTTTCTAAATATTGTTACGATCTGTTTATTGACTAACAGTACGAGCCCCTGACCACCAGTCCATTCTGTAAAAACTGGACATCAACAGCACTTTCAATCTCCAAATATTTTGGGTGCAAGTTTCAGGCGAATCACTCTATATACACATACCATCCACTGGTCGCTCTTCACTATCCATATCGTCAAACAACTAAGGAAAAGAGAAGAAAAACGGTAAATCTCCTCTGGTGGGTGAGTATAATAGCAGTCCTCTCCGGCGCTTCTGCCTCCAGGCACGTCATGTCTTAGAATTGGAAGAGACAACCGTTTCGTCGCGGTCACTCTATGCTTCTTCATCACGTTCAAGATCAGCTTCTCATACCCGAGAAGTTCCAGCTGGGTGGAGGCTCTCGTAATGCACTGCCCAGGAAAGTAGAAAAATATTGTTGATGTTTCGGGATATGCTGTATATCGTTCAGGCAGGTGGTTCCAAAAGTCCAGCACATTCTTCGGGCCATCATTAAACAGAGAATGCACTGTATGGACTCGTAGCCATGTCACTGCGTTCTTCGTGGTTCGTGGGTAGTACGTTCTGTCTGGAAACAGAACAGTGTTAGAGTTAACAACTTGTTTTCCTCTGCAGAGAAGGAATGCAATCATATTCGTCACTAAATGGCATTATTCCCCAGAGGAACCGTGCATAAGTCGGTAGGCGTCGTCGTATCTAACCTGACACATGGCGTAATGGGAAGTTCAGCATGTTGATGATGTGGAGGTACGATCCAGTGACTTGTTTACCGTTAACTAGCAGGTACTACATTTTTCGTGTTTCTGCGTCAAGCGTGGTGTAGTGAATTGTCCGCCATATCGCCGACTAATGGACTGTGGAGTGCTACAGTCTGGAACTGCGCGACCGCAACGGTCGCAGGCTCGAATCCTGCCTCGGGCATGGATGTGTGTGATGTCCTTAGGTTAGTTAGGTTTAAGTAGTTCTAAGTGACTGATGACCTTAGAAGTTAAGTCCCATAGTGCTCAGAGCCATTTGAACTATTTTTTTTCTAGAGACCAGTACTCTTTTTAATTATTTCCTTGAACCCATTTAAATTTTTACAGCCTTTGGTTACATCATTCGCACACCTAACGGCGTCAACCTCTTAATGTCCTGATAGAAATGAATTTTGTTCTTATGCCTACCAGGTTAGTGGTAACAATTCCACAAATTTCTGTCAACAATTCTGGATACACATTTTCGTACAGATCGAGATAATTAAATTTTCTACAGTGAATGAATGCCGCTTCCGCTAAGGTAGGCGAATGATGTAATAAACGACCGGACAACTTTAAAATCTACAAGTCTGGTCTGAGCAGTTTGTCACCAAACCATGATTATTCGCCAGCTGCTATGTTTGAAACGATTTGTGTGCTGTTAGTTCAGCATCCAGCATGTGATCCATCTCGATTACGGGAAACTTATAAGTAGTACGCTGATCGAGCATTATCTTATCACTGGTACTAGTTAATTATTTGACCACTGTCTCCTGTTCTTCATACTTTAGCCCCTTTACACAAAGAATGTGCGATATACAGTTTCGTTAGCTTCAAACCTTTTATAGATCTGTCCTTCAGATTTCTTCCCACGTCCTACGCAATTTTTGTGCACCTCGATATGCCTGAATCCGACACAACCTTTTTCAAATTTTCCTCCACCTGCTGCTCTAATTGTAGTCTGCATTGGGCAAACTATTCATCAGTGTCGTGCTTTACTTCCTATTTTAACATCATCATTTCGGTTGACATATGAGCATTGACCGTGTCTATCTCTGATTTTACATTAAACTACACGTAATCCTTATCCTTACTTATGTCAGTGGCTTGTTCCGTCTTGCGATTACTTTAATTTGCAATTAATGACGATAGTAAAACATTTTCCCATCTGTACTGACTTCTGGATACAACTGCTCTGCTATTGAATCCTTCATTGCCCGAGTGTCATCAATACTTGCAAGCTCTGATTCACCCCGCTTAACTTCCGTTGGTTCTACGTTAGCTAGTTCAACATACCCAGTACTTCTACACTGCTTAGCTCCCTCTTATTTCTGTGCATGTCAATTATATACCCTCTATTTCTCCTGGTGAAGTGGAATCTACTGGGCCTTTATCGCTACAGGCCATTCTGTTGTGTAGTGTTACAATTGTGCCCAACAGCTGATAAAAACTTACAGCTTACCTTTTGAAGAATTAGGCACCGTGTTGTCTGCCGTCTCTCCTGCTGCCTCTGCTGCTGAGGTGAAAGATCGCCCCTCTGTTCAGGTCTGCACGTCTGTGGCTCTGCCTCGTCCTTCTGCTGCCAGCTTGGACTACCCATTACCGCATGTTTCCAAACGCTCGGTCATGTTATCAGCATAGGTTTAAGTCGTCAACCCATTGGTACACTCTCACTTACTGCCGCAGGTAGGATGCTTTTTTACTTCTAGGGGCTAATGCTCACTGATGTGTTCAAAATCTCAAAACATACTCTTGGAGGACAGTAAACAGCCGGCCGTTGTGGACGAGCGGTTCTAGGCGATTCAGTCCGGAACCGCGCTGGTGCTACGGTCGCACATTCGAATCCTACCTCGGGTATGAATGTGTGTGATGTCCTTAGGTTAGTTAGGTTTGAGTAGTTCTAAGTCTACGGGACTGAAGACCTCAGATATTAAGTCCCATAGTGCTCAAAGCCATTTGAACCATTTTGGAACAGTCAACAAACAAACCACATTGGTTGACATTGAGAGAAAATGACTTGTATCCAAACACTAACAACATACCCTGAACCTCCTGCTTGTATCAGGAAGTGGAATCCTAACAAGGGTGCGTGACTCAAATGAATTACAAACCTACCTGTTGGTCTTGCACCTCCGAAGTCTCCGAGGTCCATCCATACATCATCAAACTGTTAAAGTTACCAGATGACAACCGCAGTGCTCAAAATGGTTCAAATGGCTCTAACCACTGTAGGACTTAACATCTGAGGTCATCAGTCCCCTAAAATTTAGAACTACTTAAACCTAACTAACCTAAGGACATCACACACATTCATGTCCAAGGCAGGATACGAACCTGCGACCATAACAGCAGTGCGGTTCCCGACTGAAGCGCCTAGAATCGCTCTTGTGAAGGTACATATAAAAATGCAAGTCAGCTTGACGGAAATTCAGAGTACGGCATCTGGAAGTTTGATGGCTGGTGTAATAAGTAACGGTGACCAAAATAAAAATACGTCACAGTTTCCAGCTACTTACACTTTACAGTTACAATCTGGTGGAACAGTCCAGTGGTTTGTAGAAAAGAAAGGGATATATAATTCAACATAAAATTATGAATTATCGTAATTAGAAGTTATGAGAAATTAAGTTATGTACCACTTGGCAAATGTCTCCAATGGAGCCACTGGTACAAGGCGACAGTTATTGAACTACACTCCTGGAAATGGAAAAAAGAACACATTGACACCGGTGTGTCAGACCCACCATACTTGCTCCGGACACTGCGAGAGGGCTGTACAAGCAATGATCACACGCACGGCACAGCAGACACACCAGGAACCGCGGTGTTGGCCGTCGAATGGCGCTAGCTGCGCAGCATTTGTGCACCGCCGCCGTCAGTGTCAGCCAGTTTGCCGTGGCATACGGAGCTCCATCGCAGTCTTTAACACTGGTAGCATGCCGCGACAGCGTGGACGTGAACCGTATGTGCAGTTGACGGACTTTGAGCGAGGGCGTATAGTGGGCATGCGGGAGGCCGGGTGGACGTACCGCCGAATTGCTCAACACGTGGGGCGTGAGGTCTCCACAGTACATCGATGTTGTCGCCAGTGGTCGGCGGAAGGTGCACGTGCCCGTCGACCTGGGACCGGACCGCATCGACGCACGGATGCACGCCAAGACCGTAGGATCCTACACAGTGCCGTAGGAGACCGCACCGCCACTTCCCAGCAAATTAGGGACACTGTTGCTCCTGGGGTATCGGCGAGGACCATTCGCAACCGTCTCCATGAAGCTGGGCTACGGTCCCGCACACCGTTAGGCCGTCTTCCGCTCACGCCCCAACATCGTGCAGCCCGCCTCCAGTGGTGTCGCGACAGGCGTGAATGGAGGGACGAATGGAGACGTGTCGTCTTCAGCGATGAGAGTCGCTTCTGCCTTGGTGCCAATGATGGTCGTATGCGTGTTTGGCGCCATGCAGGTGAGCGCCACAATCAGGACTGCATACGACCGAGGCACACAGGGCCAACACCCGGCATCATGGTGTGGGGAGCGATCTCCTACACTGGCCGTACACCACTGGTGATCGTCGAGGGGACACTGAATAGTGCACGGTACATCCAAACCGTCATCGAACCCATCGTTCTACCATTCCTAGCCCGGCAAGGGAACTTGCTGTTCCAACAGGACAATGCACGTCCGCATGTATCCCGTGCCACCCAACGTGCTCTAGAAGGTGTAAGTCAACTACCCTGGCCAGCAAGATCTCCGGATCTGTCCCCCATTGAGCATGTTTGGGACTGGATGAAGCGTCGTCTCACGCGGTCTGCACGTCCAGCACGAACGCTGGTCCAACTGAGGCGCCAGGTGGAAATGGCATGGCAAGCCGTTCCACAGGACTACATCCAGCATCTCTACGATCGTCTCCATGGGAGAATAGCAGCCTGCATTGCTGCGAAAGGTGGATATACACTGTACTAGTGCCGACATTGTGCATGCTCTGTTGCCTGTGTCTATGTGCCTGTGGTTCTGTCAGTGTGATCATGTGATGTATCTGACCCTAGGAATGTGTCAATAAAGTTTCCCCTTCCTGGGACAACGAATTCACGGTGTTCTTATTTCAGTTCCCAGGAGTGTATATGAAATAAACGTAAATTAATTACAAACTACGGCCTGCAGACACTTTATTCAACACGTATAGGTCACTACAGATATTCGGATTTAGGTCATGACATGTTCGATATGCCTGCCATTACTGGCGATGATGTGACGCAGACGAACAGCGAAATTCAACATGACCCGCTGAAGTGTTGTAACATCGGTGCCGTCGACGGCGTCCTGGATGGCTGTTTTCAGTTTAGCAGTGGTTTTGGGGTTATTGCTGTACATCTTGCCTTTAATATAGCAGCACAAAAAGGAGTCGCATGTGTTCAGATCCGGAGAATATGACGGTCCATCGATGCCCATTTGAGTGACCTCTGGGTACCCCAGATCCAGAATGCGGTCCCCAAAGTGCTCCATCAGGACATCAAACACTCTCCTGCTTCGATGGGGTCGAGCTCCATCTTGCATGAACCATATCTCGTCGAAATCAGGGTAACATTGGATAATGAGAATGAAATCATCTTCTAACATCTTCACATACCATTCAGTAGTCACCATGACATCAAGGAATATTCCCCCAGTTATTCTGTGACTGGACATTGCACACTATATAGTCACCCGTTTTTGGGGTGGAAGCGGATTCTCAGTTCCAGAAATGCGCCAATTTTACGTAGTGACGAAAACATCCAAATGTAAGTAGGCTTCGCGCAAAACCAAACCATTTTCACATCAAAATTCACATCGTGCCCTGCTGCCAACCATGCTGTTTGAACGTCCTAACGCAAACGGTTCAGACGTTATGCCAATTTCATTTCATATAGCTCAATAACTGTCATCCTGTATAAGTTATTATAATATTTAGAGCATTAAATATTCCTAATTTGATGGTCTGAGATCACTGCAGCCCTGGATGAGTAGCAGTGGTGACGATGTGCCAATGTTAGCGAGAATACATTTGGTGTTGGGGGAGGTCGGACATGTGGAAAGCGTCAGCTGCACTTCCGTTGCATAATATGTGTTGTTTTTGCTCATAATGAGTTAGCAATCAAGTAACGTTAAGTAGGTAGTCAATTTTATTGGTGCTGACTAAGTAATATTTTGATATGTGGCAGTCTACATCTACATCTACATCTACATCCATACTCCGCAAGCCACCTGACGGTGTGTGGCGGAGGGTACCTTGAGTACCTCTATCGGTTCTCCCTTCTATTCCAGTCTCGTATTGTTCGTGGAAAGAAGGATTGTCGGTATGCCTCTGTGTGGGCTCTAATCTCTCTGATTTTATCCTCATGGTCTCTTCGCGAGATATACGTAGGAGGGAGCAATATACTGCTTGACTCTTCGGTGAAGGTATGTTCTCGAAACTTTGACAAAAGCCCGTACCGAGCTACTGAGCGTCTCTCCTGCAGTCTTCCACTGGAGTTTATCTATCATCTCCGTAACGCTTTCGCGATTACTAAATGATCCTGTAACGAAGCGCGCTGCTCTCCGTTGGATCTTCTCTATATCTTCTATCAACCCTATCTGGTACGGATCCCACACTGCTGAGCAGTATTCAAGCAGTGGGCGAACAAGCGTACTGTAACCTACTTCCTTTGTTTTCGGATTGCCTTTCCTCAGGATTCTTCCAATGAATCTCAGTCTGGCATCTGCTTTACCGCCGGCCGAAGTGGCCGTGCGGTTAAAGGCGCTGCAGTCTGGAACCGCAAGACCGCTACGGTCGCAGGTTCGAATCCTGCCTCGGGCATGGATGTTTGTGATGTCCTTAGGTTAGTTAGGTTTAACTAGTTCTAAGTTCTAGGGGACTAATGACCGCAGCAGTTGAGTCCCATAGTGCTCAGAGCCATTTGAACCATTTTTTCTGCTTTACCGACGATCAACATTATATGATCATTCCATTTTAAATCACTCCTAATGCGTACTCCCAGATAATTTATGGTATTAACTGCTTCCAGTTGCTGACCTGCTATTTTGTAGCTAAATGATAAAGGATCTATCTTTCTGTGTATTCGCAGCACATTACACTTGTCTACATTGAGATTCAATTGCCATTCCCTGCACCATGCGTCAATTCGCTGCAGATCCTCCTGCATTTCAGTACAATTTTCCATTGTTACAACCTCTCGATACACCACAGCATCATCTGCAAAAAGCCTCAGTGAACTTCCGATGTCATCCACCAGGTCATTTATGTATATTGTGAATAGCAACGGTCCTATGACACTCCCCTGCGGCACACCTGAAATCACTCTTACTTCGGAGGACCTCTCTCCATTGAGAATGACATGCTGCGACCTGTTATCTAGGAACTCCTCAATCCAATCACACAATTGGTCTGATAGTCCATATGCTCTTACGTTGTTCATTAAACGACTGTGGGGAACTGTATCGAACGCCTTGCGGAAGTCAAGAAACACGGCATCTACCTGTGAACCCGTGTCTATGGCCCTCTGAGTCTCGTGGACGAATAGCGCGAACTGGGTTTCACATGACCGTCTTTTTTGAAACCCATGCTGATTCCTACAGAGTAGATTTCTAGTCTCCAGAAAAGTCATTATACTCGAACACAATACGTGTTCCAAAATTCTACAACTGATCGACGTTAGAGATATAGGTCTATAGTTCTGCACATCTGTTCGACGTCCCATCTTGAAAACGGGGATGACCTGTGCCCTTTTTCAATCCTTTGGAACGCTACGCTCTTCTAGAGACCTACGGTACACCGCTGCAAGAAGGGGGGCAAGTTCCTTCGCGTACTCTGTGTAAAATTGAACTGGTATCCCATCAGGTCCAGAGGCCTTTCCTCTTTTGAGCGATTTTAATTGTTTCTCTATCCCTCTGTCGTCTATTTCGATATCTACCATTTTGTCATCTGTGCGACAATCTAGAGAAGGAACTACAGTGCAATCTTCCTCTGTGAAACAACTTTGGAAAAAGACATTTAGTATTTCGGCCTTTAGTCTGTCATCCTCTGTTTCAGTACCATTTTGGTCACAGAGGGTCTGGACATTTTGTTTTGATCCACCTACCGCTTTGACATAAGACCAAAATTTCTTAGGATTTTCTGCCAATTCAGTACATAGAACTTCACTTTCGAATTCATTGAACGCCTCTCCCATAGCCCTCCTCACACTACATTTCGCTTCGCGTAATTTTTGTTTGTCTGCAAGGCTTTGGCTATGTTTATGTTTGCTGTGAAGTTGCCTTTGCTTCCGCAGCAGTTTTCTAACTCGGTTGTTGTACCACGGTGGCTCTTTTCCATCTCTTACGATCTTGCTTGGCACGTACTCATCTAACGCATTATGTACGACGGTTTTGAACTTTGTCCACTGATCCTCAACACTATCTGTACTTGAGACAAAACTTTTGTGTTGAGCCAACAGGTACTCTGAAATCTGCTTTTTGTCACTTTTTCTAAACAGAGAAATCTTCCTACCCTTTTTAATATTCCTATTTATGGCTGAAATCATCGATGCCGTAACCGCTTTATGATCGCTGATTCCCTGTTCTGTGTTAACTTTTTCAAATAGTTCGCGTCTGTTTGTCACCAGAAGATCTATTATGTTATCGCCACGAGTCGGTTCTCTGTTTAACTGCTTAAGGTAGTTTTCAGATAAAGCACTTAAAAAAATTTCACTGGATTCTTTGTCCCTGCCACCCGTTATGAACGTCTGAGTCTCCCAGTCTATATCCGGCAAATTAAAATCTCCACCCAGAACTATAACATGATGGGGAAATCTACTCGAAATATTTTCCAAATTATCCTTCAGGTGCTCAGCCACAACAGCTGCTGAGCCAGGGGGTCCATAGAGACATCCAATTACCATGTCTGAGCCTGCTTTAACCGTGACCTTCACCCAAATCATTTCACATTTCGGATCTCCGTCAATTTCCTTCTATACTATTGCACTTCTTATCGCTATAAACACGCCTCCCCCTTCACTGTCCAGCCCGTCTCTGCGGTATACATTCCAATCTGAGTTTAGAATTTGATTACTGTTTACGTCTGGTTTCAGCCAACTTTCTGTCCGTAGTACTATATGGGCGTTGTGACCGTTTATTAATGAGAGCAGTTCTGGGACCTTTCTGTAGACGCTCCTGCAGTTTACTATTAGCACATTAATATTGTTATTCCCTGTTGCATTTTGCCTACTCCTACCTTGCCGCGTCTCAGGAGGCGTCTTGTCGGGCCTAGGGAGGGGATTCTCTAACCTAAAAAAAACCCATGTGCACTCCACACGTACTCCGCTACCCTTGTAGCCGCTTCCGGCGTGTAGTGCACGCCTGACCTATTCAGGGGGACCCTACATTTCTCCACCCGATAGCGGAGGTCGAGAAATTTGCACCTCAGATCTCCGCAGAATCGTCTGAGCCTCTGGTTTAAGCCTTCCACTCGGCTCCAAACCAGAGGACCGCGATCGGTTCTGGGAACAATACTACAAATAGTTAGCTCTGATTTCACCCTGCGAGCGAGGCTTTCCGCCTTCACCAATTTCGTCAACCGCCTGTACGAACTGAGGATGACCTCTGAACCCAGACGGCAGGAGTCACTGGTGCCGACATGAGCAACAATTTGCAGTCGGGTGCACCCAGTGCTCTCTATCGCCGCCGGTAGGGCCTCCTCCACATCTCGGATGAGACCCCCCGGCAAGCAGACAGAGTGAACACTGGCCTTCTTCCCCGACCTTCCCGCTATTTCCCTAAGGGGCTCCATCACCCGCCTAACGTTGGAGCTACCAATAACTAATAAACCCCTCTCCCCATGTGCCTGCTCGGACCTTGCTGAAGGAGCAGCCACATGTCCACTCACAGGCAGAGCGGGCGATGCCACACGGCCAGCCTCCACATTGACCCTCCGCCTCGTGCGCCGCGAACGCCGCTGAACCCGCCACTCCCCTTGGGGAGAGGGTGGCCCAACCGCGCCCAGTACCCGCGAAGATGTCTCGACAGCAGGGACAGTGGGTGAAGCATGTAACACCTGGGGTGTGCCTTGCGACGCACCAGACTCCCCTCTGCCGCTACAATCCGAGGCAGCAGCCTGAAGACGGCTGACCGCAGCCATCAACACGCTCAGCTGTTCGCGAATAGTGGCCAGCTCCTCCTGCGTCCGTACACAGCAGTCACACACCCTATCCATCCTAAGGAATCAATTTACTGAAGAGAGTTAATCAACCTTTAACTAGACTGCTAATTCACTAAAGGCGGCTGTTTATTCACTAAACTGTGGTTGCTAGCCACTTCTTGTAGAAAACAATGAAAATAGCGCTACCTGTCTCTGGACTGTATTGAAAACAAACACTAGCACTACTGGCACTATGGTTGACTAAAGGGACTCTCTCTGACTGTATTAAAAACAAACACGAAATCTATGGAACTATTAATAGCACTCGACAATTAAAGCTTCCTAAAAGCAAAAACACACGGAAGAAGAAGTGACAAGTAAGAAAAATACAGTTAATACTTAAATTATGGTAGCTCGCTGCACAGCAGACGGCAATTACGACGACACTGACTCTATTGGCACTATGGCTGACTAAAGGGACTCTCTCTGACTGTATTCAAAACAAACACGAAATCTATGGAACACTATTAATAGCACCCGAAAATTAAAACTTCCTAAAAGCAAATACACACGGAAGAAGAAGTGACAAGTAAGAAAAATACAGTTAATACTTAAATTAAGGTAGCTCGCTGAACAGCAGACGTGAAGCAGACGGCAATTACGACGACACTGACTCTACTGGCACTATGGCTGACTAAAGGGACTCTCTCTGACTGTATTCAAAACAAACACGAAATCTATGGAACACTATTAATAGCACCCGAAAATTAAAACTTCCTAAAAGCAAATACACACGGAAGAAGAAGTGACAAGTAAGAAAAATACAGTTAATACTTAAATTAAGGTAGCTCGCTGAACAGCAGACGTGAAGCAGACGGCAATTACGACGACACTGACTCTACTGGCACTATGGCTGACTAAAGGGACTCTCTCTGACTGTATTCAAAACAAACACGAAATCTATGGAACACTATTAATAGCACCCGACAATTAAAGCTTCCTAAAAGCAAATACACACGGAAGAAGAAGTGAAAAGTAAGAAAAATACAGTTAATACTTAAATTAAGGTAGCTCGCTGCACAGCAGACGTGAAGCAGACGGCCGTTACGACAGTCTACACAGACTTAGACAATAGCAGATAATGAACAAACCTTATGCAGTGCAATATGCCATCACCCCAACTCATGTTGGAATGTAGTATGTGTGCACTATCTCAGTGTTGTGATTTTATCGTTCCAGATGACCACTTGGTCACGAGGGTAAATTTAGAGAATTTTTGTGTTTCAGAGAATAACGGATTATTACCTCCCATAAAAACCTGAACTATCTTGTGGTTTGAAGCCCTGCGTGGCAGATGGTATAAATAATGTCTACATCTTGTATACATACTCCGCTAGCCACCGTACGGTGCATAGCAGAGGCTACCCTGTACCACTTATAGCCATTTCTTTTCCTGTTCCACTCGCAACAGAGCGAGAGGAAAAACAACTCACTGTATGTCTCCACACGAGCCCTAATTTCTCTTATCGTATCTGCACAGTCCTCACGCGAAATGTATATGGTCGGCAGCAGAATTGTTTGCATTCAGCTTCAAATACTGTTCCTCGAGAAGAAAGTCGCCTTCCCTCGAGGGATCCGCGTTTGTTACCAAAGCATCTCCATAATACTTACATGTCGATCGAACCTAACGGTAACAAATCTAGCAGCCTGCCTCTGAATTTTTTCGATGTCTTTCTTTAATCCGACCTGTTGGGGATCCCTAACACTCGAACAGTACTAAACTATGGTTGCACCAGTTTTCTATACGAGGTCTCGTATGCAGATTAAACACACTTTCCTAAAATTCTTCTAATAAATCGAAGCCGACCATTCTCCTTCCCTAATACAATCCTTATATGCTCGTTCCATTTGATATCGCTTTGGAGCGTTACGCCTAGATATTTAATCGACGCGACTGTGTCGGTCAACATACTACTAATGCTCTATTTCACATCACATGATTGTTTTCCTCACTCATCTGCAGGGTCATACTTTTTCTACATTTAGAGATAGGTGCCATTCACCACACAACTAGAAATTCTGTCTGAGTCATCTTGTATCCTCCAGCAGTCACTCAGCGTCGACATCTTCCTGTACACCACAGCAGCATCAGCAAACAGCCGCCAAATGCTGCTCACCATGTCTGCCAGATAATGTAAGTATATAGAAAATAACAGCGGTCCTATCACACTTCCATGGGGCACTCCTCACGGTACCCTTGTCTCTGATGAGCACTCGCTATCGAGGACAACATGCTGTATTCTGTTCCTTAATAAGTCTTTGAACCACTGCTCTATCTGGGAACCTATTCCTTATGCTCATACCTATGTTAACAGTCTGCAGTGGAGTACCGTGTCAACTGCTTTTAGGAGAGCTAGGGTTATGGAATCTGCCTGTTGCGTTTCACCCATAATTCACAGGATATCGTGTGAGAAAAGGGCAATCTGAGTTTCTCATCATTGATACTTTCTTAAACCACGCTGATTCGTGGACAGAAGCTTTTTCCTCTGAAGGACATTTATTATGTTTGAACTGAAAATATGTTTAAGAATACTGCAGTAATCCGATGTGCGCACAAATCCACAGCATAGCAGTGCTGCAGTGGCTTAGAGTTCTACGAGGCCATTCTGAAAACTAATGCCTCTAAAGATTTTATGTGAAAGTGCTCAAGGCTTTTTAAATAAAACAAATCTTGTGAAAATTCTAGCTGATTGTTTTCATGTCTACTGTTTATTTTGCAACATAGTCATCCTGGCAGCCAACAAGTTTCTCCCAACAAGAGACACGTTTGTTGATACCATCACTGAAGAATATATGATTTCATTGAAAGAGTAAGTACTTCACCTCTTCTTGCACAGGTTCATCATTATTAAAGTGAAGACCTGGAAGGCGTTCTTTAAGTTTTTGGAAACAGATAAGCCGGCCGGAGTGGCCGAGCGGTTAAAGGCGCTGCAGTCTCGAACCTCATGACCGCTACGGTCGCAGGTTCGAATCCTGTCTCGGGCATGGATGTGTGTGATGTCCTTAGGTTAGTTAGGTTTAAGCAGTTCTAAGTTCTAGGGGACTTACGACCACAGCAGTTGAGTCCCATAGTGCTCAGAGCCATTTGAACCATTTGAAACAGATAATGAGATGTGGTCAAGGTGGGGCTGTGTGAAAGATGATCAACAACAGTGTACACAAGACGTTGGAATGTTGCAGATGTTGCAGCGCTCGTATGCAGTCTGGTATTGTCATGCTGAAGGACCAGATGCTCCATGTGTTGAGGACCTCTTCAAATTCGAAACTAGAATACAGCATGCAATTTTATATTTGGCATTGCGCTGATTGTTTCTGCAGCATGTTTTGTAACGTAATATTGCTTTGTACATGACAGAAGCATTCCTAAATGGAGAAACCATACTATCTTACTCAGTTTACATTAATTTTTAAATGTGATACCATACAATCCTTTATAAATCCGATACCTTGGCAACCATTTCTTGGGTCATAAATCATATTAATTGAGTAATAAATTTTAATAATAATGGTCATTATTCATAGTAACTGGGTAATAAATAATTGCAATAAAGGTACTGGAAATCCTGCAATCATGCAGACTGAACTCACATGCCTCGAACAATAGGACCATGCCCCATTCCCCATATTTTAATTTTCCACCATTACATGAGACCCAACGGGGCTAGAAGACAGCGGGATTGTGGAGGGGTTGTTATTGACGCTGATTTTAGCGCAGATCTGGCAAGAATGCATGCTGGGCTCAGCAGCATATAGCTCAACTACTAACCTAAATATAAAAAGGGCTATTCATAGAGAAATATGACACAAAAGTTTTAACTATACTGAAATATACGTATCTAAAGATCGAATATTATTACCGTATATTCAAATGTGAGTTTAAAAACCATATACACTCCTGGAAATGGAAATGGAAAAAAGAACACATTGACACCGGTGTGTCAGACCCACCATACTTGCTCCGGACACTGCGAGAGGGCTGTACAAGCAATGATCACACACACGGCACAGCGGACACACCAGGAACCGCGGTGTTGGCCGTCGAATGGCGCTAGCTGCGCAGCATTTGTGCACCGCCGCCGTCAGTGTCAGCCAGTTTGCCGTGGCATACGGAGCTCCATCGCAGTCTTTAACACTGGTAGCATGCCGCGACAGCGTGGACGTGAACCGTATGTGCAGTTGACGGACTTTGAGCGAGGGCATATAGTGGGCATGCGGGAGGCCGGGTGGACGTACCGCCGAATTGCTCAACACGTGGGGCGTGAGGTCTCCACAGTACATCGATGTTGTCGCCAGTGGTCGGCGGAAGGTGCACGTGCCCGTCGACCTGGGACCGGACCGCAGCGACGCACGGATGCACGCCAAGACCGTAGGATCCTACGCAGTGCCGTAGGGGACCGCACCGCCACTTCCCAGCAAATTAGGGACACTGTTGCTCCTGGGGTATCGGCGAGGACCATTCGCAACCGTCTCCATGAAGCTGGGCTACGGTCCCGCACACCATTAGGCCGTCTTCCGCTCACGCCCCAATATCGTGCAGCCCGCCTCCAGTGGTGTCGCGACAGGCGTGAATGGAGGGACGAATGGAGACGTGTCGTTTTCAGCGATGAGAGTCGCTTCTGCCTTGGTGCCAATGATGGTCGTATGCGTGTTTGGCGCCATACAGGTGAGCGCCACAATCAGGACTGCATACGACCGAGGCACACAGGGCCAACACCCGGCATCATGGTGTGGGGAGCGATCTCCTACACTGGCCGTACACCACTGGTGATCGTCGAGGGGACACTGAATAGTGCACGGTACATCCAAACCGCCATCGAACCCATCGTTCTACCATTCCTAGCCCGGCAAGGGAACTTGCTGTTCCAACAGGCCAATGCACGTCCGCATGTATCCCGTGCCAGCCAACGTGCTCTAGAAGGTGTAAGTCAACTACCCTGGCCAGCAAGATCTCCGGATCTGTCCCCCATTGAGCATGTTTGGGACTGGATGAAGCGTCGTCTCACGCGGTCTGCACGTCCAGCACGAACGCTGGTCCAACTGAGGCGCCAGGTGGAAATGGCATGGCAAGCCGTTCCACAGGACTACATCCAGCATCTCTACGATCGTCTCCATGGGAGAATAGCAGCCTGCATTGCTGCGAAAGGTGGATATACACTGTACTAGTGCCGCCATTGTGCATGCTCTGTTGCCTGTGCCTATGTGCCTGTGGTTCTGTCATTGTGATCATGTGATGTATCTGACCCCAGGAATGTGTCAATAAAGTTTCCTCTTCCTGGGACAATGAATTCACGGTGTTCTTATTTCAATTTCCAGGAGTGTATATCGCGAATGACTGAATGTTTTCGGTCACCAATCAAAATTATGGATTTGTGGTTAAAACAGAAATTTCATTTTGAATATTGTGTCATATCCCTGTTCTGAGAATAAAACAAATGTAAACATGTAAAGAAAAACCGTCTGTTTTGTGTATCTAACTGGCTGTTCACAAAGAGTGGCACTGATGACCATCCACAACAAGATTGATGTACCTATATCCAAGACGGATCCATTCACATAGGCCTCATTCTTCAGCTGTCTGTGTATCAATCAGTTCATCTTAGTATATGATACAATGTGTGCATTTAGCTCTGTGTCTGTATATCTGATCAGGATCATACCAAAGTAACCCCAAATGGAACAGAAGAAGGTTATTAGAATTGAACAACTTGCTGTAATTGCAGTTCTCCATCAGAAAGGCTATTCTAGCATAACAATAGCAACAAAAGTTGGCGCAGCCCAATCTACACTGATTCATAAATGGCAATGGATCAAGCAAACTGATGCCAATGCAAGTGTTTTGCAATCTGGAAGGCCTCAAGTTACATCACACATGGAAGATCAGTTCATATGTGCACAAAGAGAACTTCAGAAGACCCATACTGCACCTGACATTCGCAAGAAAGTAAATAATATGCGAGCAGCTCCAATCTCTATCTGGACAGTGCAATGCGATCTGAGAACAGCGTTTAACCCTTTCACGTATATGGGACACATTTGTCCCTCATATAAATCACCTTACTAATTAGACTGTAATCAGAGTTGATGTGCTGCAGATGCTCTACTTCAAGCAGAGATATTTGTTTTCTTTAATATCATACATCTTTGGTGGCAACAATTACTATAACTACCATTAGTAGTCGGCTATTGTTGGTGGTTCTCACTTCGAGCAGACACACAAATTTATTCACTTATTGCGTGTGTATTGTGTTCTCTGCCTTACTGTCACAGCTTGAAAGTATATTCAAGTAAGTTTCTCTTTTAATTTAGACCATTCATTTAGAAAATAACTGTATTTCATCACTGGAAATCTTTATTATCATTCTTTGGGACATACTTGTCCCAATGTACCACAATGGTAATTTGTGTACTTGTTTTTGAATGTCATGAAATCGTTACTATTACGTAAAAGAAACGAGCAGAACGTTATTTAAAATTTGGTTGAAAATATATTATCTTTCATTTTATTAAATAAGCGGAAAAAATTTGTACTGGTATAATTTCAAATTTGCTTTTAGGTTATGTGCTCCAGAAAAAGAGACTTTTCATCACTGATGAAAGTGTTATGCTGATTTTGGAGGCTTGCAGTAGTGATGACGAAGATAATCTGTTACTGAATGAAGAAGATAAAAATTTTCTTGGAGGAGATATGGAAGGTGAAAGAGAACATGTTATTATAGAAGATCCTGAAAAAGAAATACGTAGCCCACCTGGCAAAAGAAAGCATACAGACTAAATATCAGAACCAAATTCTGAGGTACCTGATTCCCTTCCAGGTTTACCAGAATTTAAATGGTCCAGAACTTACCAACCAAGACAGTTCAGTGATAACATGAATCATTAATTTTGGAAAGTGCTTTTCTTTAGTGTCAGTGAAAATTGTGAAATGCTACAGCCATTTGTAATTTTTTTCTTCCACTATTGGCCTAAAAGATTTGGTGCATGATATATTAATTCCTGAAAGTATCGGTATGCAGAACAATCAGGCAACGTATTCAGCACAAATGAAGATGAAATCAAGGCATTTCTTGGTATGAACCTGGTAATGGGGTACCATGTTTTTCCAACAATGCAGGAAGACCGCACATACAAAGTGAGACCCGTAATTATCCATTTGAACAAAACCTTCCAGGAATCTCTTAGTGCAACTAGGGCTCAAACTGTAGATGAGCATATGATAATATTATGCTACAGTATGTCAAAAATAACCCAGTCAAATGGGGTTTCAAAATGTGTTGCAGATGTGATTCGGAAACTGGCTACCTATTTGAATGTGATTTATACATTGGCAAAAAAAAAAAAAACTCAGGTCCTGAAGTAGGGCTTGGTGAGTCAGCAGTTCTGCAACTGACAAAATCACTATCCTGAATGGGATGTGAAATTTACATAGATAACTTTTTTAACTCTCCAGCTTTGCAGTAGTAATTTGGTTTAGAAAATATCAGATCATGTGGAACAGTGTGCACCAATCGTAAAAACATCCCATAGACATTCCCTCCAGACAAGGAAAAGAAAAGAGGTGATTCATACAGTCTCAGTAGCAATGGTCTGACAATCCTCAAATGGATGGATAACAAGCCAGTTTTTCTACTGACTAATTTTATTTCCCCAACACCATGTACGACAATGAAGAGGCGTCAGTCTGGTTCTTCTGAAAAGATCAGTGTTCAGTGTCCTCTTATGATAAGAAGGTACAACAAGTGGATGGGAGGGGTGGAACTTATGGACCAGAAGAAAGTGACTTATGAGATCGACAGGAAGTCAAAGATTAAGTATTACCTGAGAATTTTCTTTGATCTTCTTGACATTGGTGTAAACAATGCGTATGTAATATATTCAAAATTGGCAGAAGAATCAGGATTCAAATCAACACTATCATCCCTAGAGTTCAGCCAATGCATTGCGAGAAATCTAATTGGAAATTATTCAAGTCAACAAAGGAATTTATCAACAGTAGTGAGAACAACAAGAAGGTTGCAGACCAGTTGCAATCCAAAGAGTCCAGAGCACCGAATGATAAAATCAGACGTAAGGAAGAGATGTGTTCATTGTGCTCCAAAGTGTGTTGAAAATCGCACTTACAATATTTGTGAATAGTGTGATGTTAATTTATGCTTTACTTCAAGCAGAAAGTGTTTTGCAGAATTTCACATCAAATAGACAACATATACACAGCCTCTGTAATTTTTCGATGCATTGAGTGTAACGTGTTCTGTAACTGTCCTTTAAGGACCACAGGGACAAATACGTCCCAGCTTTTTTTTTTAGCAGTACAAATAAAAAAGGTGGAAATAATAACATATTTTGTTTATAAAACCTCCAGTTACCAAAGAGATACAAAAATTTCAATCACTAGCACTTTAGTTTTCTTATGTACCTGAAAGGGTTAAAGGACTGCATAGTGGTCAAAAATCCTTAACTGCACAGACAAAATAAGGTGTGAAGATTGCAGTGGGCACAACAACATAAAAACTGGAGAGTCCAGTAATGGTCCAAGGTGTCCAAGAAGAGGCCAAAAAATTAATGAGAATTTTACCAACAGATGGCGCTGTAAACGTCTGAATATGCACACCAACAGAGGTGCGGCACACGACTGTCCCTCAGTTTGCGTCTGAGACACACAACGTGACTGTTTCCATGAAGGATGGCGCATTGCTGGTAAAGCTCTTTTACCAGAATGGTAACTGTGCACCAGTAGCCCTGAAGAAGTTCCCGACACTTAAGGGTATGAAAGAGGCATTGGTCAGATGTCTGCTAAGAGTCTGGAGAAAATGATTACAAAATTCGAAAAGGCAAGTTCTTTTTTGAAGTGCAGTGTGGCAGAGGCAGGAAAGCAGTTGATCCGACTTCTGTCGACGAAGTGGCCACAGCATTGTAAGAGGGGTGGAGCGGTGGTGTGCAAACATGCGATGCGCAAGAGAAGGCCTGGACGTTGGACATTCCTGCGACAACTGTGCGTAAAATCCCACAAAACATCCTGCTTTGCTATCCATGTAAAAGTATCCACGTTCAGGAGCTGCTTCTTGTTGGCCAGCCAGCATGACAAACGTTCACTCTGGAATTTCTGACTGACGTGGAAATAGACAATGAATGGCTATGGAACATTCTGTGGGCCAATGTAGCTCATTTCCATCTACATGTCAATACGCAGAATTGTAGAATATGGTAACGGAAAATCGCCATGCAAATTAACCGGTACCACTTCGTTCTGCAAAGGTGACTGTGTAGAGCAGGTTGATGGCACCGTTTATCAGAAAGCCGTATTTTTTCGAGGAGATGAGTCCTATGTGTCCTGTTAAACACTATGAGAGGCTTTTGCGCATGGAAAATGGCTCTCCTCCACACATTGCACAGCCAGCGAAGCGGGTGCGGTAGATGCATTTCGGAAAGCCTAGAATTGTCGGCTGTCAATTCCCTACAGTCTGGCCATCCAGGTAACCTGATCTTTATCTGTGTGACTTTTGGCTGGAGGATTATGTGAAAGATTCTGTGTTCAGTACTCCTATAACGGACGTAGCTGACATGAAGGCACACGCTGCGTAACGCATTCTGAACGTGACCCCTGAGACTCTCCGACCTGTTTTGAAACATGCTGGTTCTCTATTTCAACTTGTGTCAGAAACAGTGTACAGCATACTGAACATTCTTGCACCTGTCTGACGACAAATAGAAATAGATGTTTTTTGCATTTTATGTGGTTTTTGGCCTTAGGATAATGAAAACCGCTTTTTCCCATCCAATGTGGTACATCCTTGCCGTGCTGGATAGGCTTATCTAACTAACAGTGCCATAACTGCTAACTGCCGAATTTGTGCAGTCATGCACAGTGAACAGTACAGCTGGCTTAATGTGCAACTCAAACAAGAGCTGTCGTATTGCGATTCATCTGTCATTTGTATGAAAATTACAGCGCCATCTATTGGGAACATTTTCCATTTTTTTTTCCTTTTCTTGTTCCATGACGTTTCTCCCTGTGTCAGTAATATCCTGCTCAAATTTGATATCATTCTGAGCAGTGGTTCCCTTCTACCGCTCTTTGAAACTAAAACTTTACTTATGGTAATATATATAAAATGCGGCACATTTTTCTCAATGCATTTTGGTTGTTCAGGAAACGTTCCACTTCAAAAATCACCTTGCGGTCATTCTGGAAATACTGGCCACGCAACGTTTTCTTAATCCGAGGAAAGAAGATGTCACCGTGTGTCATGTCAGGAGAATACGAATGATGATGGATAAAAGGAAAAGCACATGTGACTCTATCCCGTCCAATTTTTACTTTTCCAATATCGCCTCGAATGAGATACACTGCTATTCGAGCACCCAGGCCTCTAGTTCTCTTGGACTCCTGGTTCTTCGCACAGAGTTGGGCTGCCGCTTTGTTGTTCATTCATACTTGTTTGACAACACTGGAAGCTCTGTGGCACATGACCACCATGTCATATAATCATGTATTGCTACTGTACGCTTCCACTAACTATACACAGAGTATTGCAGTGCTGGTATCCTTCAAATGAAAAAAACCATTTACCACATGATACTCCACTTTATGAAGTGAATACACCATTGGTTCTGGCTGTTTTTGCAGTGTGCTGTAGTATTGTGATGGGCCAATTTTAATATGTAAAGGAGTTTTAGTTATATACCCGCAAATAAATAAAAACTTAATTATGTAGTTTTTATTCTGCGTGTTACTTCTTTGATGCAATGATATGATCAGTGATGACTGCAGTGGGCACAGCATCATTGAGTTTTTACAGTGGATTGATAGATATGTATCGTCTATCAGGTGAATTGCGTGTCTTGTTGCACCAGGATAACGGATGGATCCTTACACGCCATCATCTAGGCAAATGGCTACACAAACCATGAGCTGCACCACAGATGTGGGCCTCATAGGGCACATTTATGCTACGGGATATACTGAGTTTGGCTACCATTGGATGCGTAGTGGTAATCCAAGGCATCGTGGCAGCAGTGAACTCCGTGAACACTATTGCAGACGGCCTGCATTGCTTAATGCTTGAAGTCTTCCTCTACAGTGATGACATCTTCCAGCAGGATAACTGTCTGTGTTGCAAGGTCAGAATAATCGTACAGTGACTTGAGGTACGTTACAGTCAACTCACATTGATGTCTTGGCCATCAAGTTTGCCTGATCTGTACCCACTGCAACACACATCTGGCACCACCTCCGTGCTCATAAACCGCCACCCTGTAATTTTTGGGATTTACTTCACCTGTGCATAGACATCTGGTGCCACATACTTCTGGAATCCTGTCAAGGACTTTTAGAATCCATGCCAGCAGAAGCTCCATTGTACTGCGTTTCAAAAGTGGAATAAACTGCAGTTAAACAGGTGGTCATAATGTTTTGGCTCATCAGTGTACACATGACTAGCTAGAACAAACTCCATTTTTCGACGATACTTTTTCTCATCTCATTTTTTTTTCCAAATATTTTGGAATCCGCATTTAGTTCCGCCGTTAACAGCTCTTGGGTGACAATGTATAAAAGCTAGTAACCACCAGTGCATTATGGCTGGACTATTGGAAATCCCGATTACATCAAAATCTGATTAAATGTGAACTCACTTGCTCCCTTAGATATCTGTGCTGTTAAAAAGATGTGTCCTCGTCTTCTGGAGTATACTGGTGTAAGTGCATTGAGACTCTTACATCAATGACCAGTTTAAACAATAACTCTCTCACAAAGAAGAGATGTTATTTCACATCTGCAATAATAGATAATATTACCATGAACAAGAGGTTCAGAAAAAATATGAATGAGAGATCATATATTAACTCAGCTGTTCTACATACATATAAGCCTTGCACTATACAAATCAAGCCTTTTAATAAAATGTAATATATCAATAAGTTACCAACGTCCAGTAGCATGAATCTACCTCACACTACTGACTTCCACAATTAAATGTTATTCTGGAGCTATCACAAGTTACAACACCCCACGATTTTACATGTGAATGTGTTACTGTTGATGACCAACCACAAAACTGAGATAATAAGTTTATCATATAGGTGACATTGAAAAGTACTGTATGGTATTTCTGTTATGATCTTATAGATAAGAACATTAAGCAAAGATGTAAATCTCAACAGAAACCTGCACTGGTAAGTCCCCACAGTTAAAAGATATGTTGATTCCATGCAGACATTGTAGGCACGTATGAAAACTTTCAAATGAAATATAAGTGAATTTTCAATGCAAGTAATTTATATGTATGAACATCCCAAATATTACTGCACTCAGGAATTTTAGATTCATACAGCCGAATGACGGCATGAACCTAGTACAGAACATGCAACTCAAGACACGCCTAGAGCACAAACTATAACACTTCATGTTCAATTAGATGAAATGATGTAGTTTACTTGCTTATTTTATATCGCTTCATTTTCCACACTTGTTGGACACTCCTTTGGCTCACCACTTATCTGTTTCCTAATATATAGTTTCATGGTAGCTCAGTGTTGTCTGTAATATCATAAAATGGAGAGATGATATTCTTATATATTTAATACCTTGTGGTCTAGTGTAGGACTAAGTGTAACATTACGATTTTCACTGATGCCTCTGATTGTGGACAATGTGCAACACGTTTCAAGTATTGTGCTTTCCGTCTGCTCCTTTGTTGTAATTTGCTAGGTACAAGACAGCACTTATTATGAAGATCTGACTTCTCTAAGCATTTTGCATTTATGTGTTTATAGCATAATAATGCCAGGTAGAAAACGTGTAAGTGATTATGATATTGCCAGGTGGTGTCCCAGAAATATTGAGGATGAAGGGTAATTTAGTGTTGAAATGACTGGGATGAAACTTGTGCAGTGATATATGTTCTGACAGAGTGAACAGGTGTGAAAGGACGCAACCTGTAGCACATACATGGGAAAAATATTGTGAAGATGATGGTTAGCACATTAAGTTTCCTTTATCAGCCATGCAAGAAGGTTTCACCACTCCTCATGGTGTTCGACCAATATCTGGACTTCAATATTGCCAACTCTCCTTCACTGATGATCCCATTTGTGAAACTGCAAATGCTATAGAAAAGATGCAGAAAGTCACTCCACTTATAATATACTCTATGTGGCACTAGAGGAGGGATGTTTCATTAGAACTGATGCTTTTATTAGTGCAATATTGAACATGGCCTACAATATGTAGGTAGAATTATTTTACACTTATGAGCCAAAATGCCCAATTTGGAATTGAATGTCTCCTGGTGATGTTGGTGGCATCTGACACAGAAAGGAAAAATATAAGTCAAAGAAAGACTAATGGGCAGTCATTATAGTGAAGATACAGGTGCAAATTTGTAAATCCACAGATATAAGTGGTTTTGACAAAGGGCACGCTGTTGTGGCGCTGCGGCTAAAAACAATTATCTCTGAAATGGTGACGCTAGTCACCTGTTGGCATACTACTGTCATCAGCTCGTATGGACAGTGGTTGAAGAATGGTGAAATAATGAGTGGGCTGTTTGGTCTTGCATAACCACGTCTCATCACAAAATGTTGATGTCAGCCATTCTCCCCCCTGTGTGATCCAGGATAGGTAGTGATCTGTGGCCGTTCTAATGACAGAGTACAATGCTGGTGCAAGTATAAGTGTTTTAGAGCACACCGTTCAAAGACCAATGTTGAACATGAAGCTACACATCACATAAATCCGTACATATCCCTGTGATCCCCCAACATCATCATCAGTGGGCACAGGATATTGAGTTTTCACCGTGGATTGATAGAAATGTGTCGCCTGTCAAGTGAATTGCATTTCTTATTACACCAGGTCAATGGTTGTGTCCATACATGCTGTCATCCAGGAAAATGGCTGCAGAAAACACACACTATGTCACAGAGACATGCCAGAGACGACACAATTATACAGGGTTATTACAAATGATTGAAGCGATTTCACAGCTCTACAATAACTTTATTATTTGAGATATTTTCACAATGCTTTGCACACACATACAAAAACTCAAAAAGTTTTTTTAGGCATTCACAAATGTTCAATATGTGCCCCTTTAATGATTCGGCAGACATCAAGCCGATAATCAAGTTCCTCCCACACTCGGCGCAGCATGTCCCCATCAATGAGTTCGAAAGCATCGTTCATGCGAGCTCGCAGTTCTGGCACGTTTCTTGGTAGAGGATGTTTAAACACTGAATCTTTCACATAACCCCACAGAAAGAAATCGCATGGGGTTAAGTCGGGAGAGCGTGGAGGCCATGACATGAATTGCTGATCAGGAGCTCCACCACGGCCGATCCATCGGTTTTCCAATCTCCTGTTTAAGAAATGCCGAACATCATGATGGAAGTGCGGTGGAGCACCATCCTGTTGAAAGATGAAATCGGCGCTGTCGGTCTCCAGTTGTGGCTTGAGCCAATTTTCCAGCATGTCCAGATACACGTGTCCTGTAACGTTTTTTTCACAGAAGAAAAAGGCGCCGTAAACTTTAAACCGTGAGACTGCACAAAACACGTTAACTTTTGGTGAATTGCGAATTTGCTGCACGAATGCGTGAGGATTCTCTACCGCCCAGATTCGCACATTGTGTCTGTTCACTTCACCATTAAGAAAAAATGTTGCTTCATCACTGAAAACAAGTTTCGCACTGAACGCATCCTCTTCCATGAGCTGTTGCAACCGCGCCGAAAATTCAAAGCGTTTGACTTTGTCATCGGGTGTCAGGGCTTGTAGCAATTGTAAACGGTAAGGCTTCTGCTTTAGCCTTTTCCGTAAGATTTTCCAAACTGTCGGCTGTGGTACGTTTAGCTCCCTGCTTGCTTTATTCGTCGACTTCCGCGGGCTACGCGTGAAACTTGTCCGCACGCGTTCGACCGTTTCTTCGCTCACTGCAGGCCGACCCGTTGATTTCCCCTTACAGAGGCATCCAGAAGCTTTAAACTGCGCATACCATCGCCGAATGGAGTTAGCAGTTGGTGGATCTTTGTTGAACTTCGTCCTGAAGTGTCGTTGCACTGTTATGACTGACTGATGTGAGTGCATTTCAAGCACGACATACGCTTTCTCGGCTCCTGTCGCCATTTTGTCTCACTGCGCTCTCGAGCGCTCTGGCGGCAGAAACCTGAAGTGCGGCTTCAGCCGAACAAAACGTTATGACTTTTTCTACATATCTGTAGTGTGTCGTGACCATATGTCAATGAATGGAGCTACAGTGAATTTATGAAATCGCTTCAATCATTTGTAATAGCCCTGTATTATGGGGTACGGTGAGCTGGGCTTCCGTGAGACCTGTGGTGGTAATCGAAAGCATCATAACAGTATTGAACTGCGTGAACATTATCGAAGACGATTTCTGTCACGTCATGCTTGAAATCTCCCCCTATGGTGATGACATCTTCCAGCAGGATACTGTCTGTGTTGCAATGTCAGAATCATCCTACAGTGGTTTGAGGGCCATTATGGTGAACTCACATTGATGTCTTGGCCAGCAAATCTGCCTGATCTGTACCTTCTGGAACATGAAGCTGATGCCAGCTACGTGCACATAAACCACCACTCTGTAATATTATGGAATTACTTGATCTGTGCATAGATGTCTGGTTTAACATACTTCTGGAGTCATGTCAAGGACTTTTAGAACCCATACCAAGCAAAATCTCTGTTGAACTGTGTTTCAAAAGTGGGACAACCTGTTGTTAAACAGGTGGTCATAATGTTTTAGCTCACCAGTGCACACAAGACAAGCTAGGACAAACTCCATGTTTCATGGATATTTTGTCTCATCTCAGTTTTTGCAAACCTTCCTTACGACAGTACATAGTCATATTCTTGGCACATGTCGGAACACAAACACATACTTTATAAGCCTGATGCTCAAGGTGAACCTATCATACATCCCCTACTACTACTGAGTATAACACTTCGTCAATAACTCATTGCCTACGATACAAAATAACACTGAGAGAAAATCAATGATGGGTGGACATGTCTAATGAGTTTTTCTTGTGAATGGTACCACTGTGTCTTAGAAAGATAGCCGTAATCATCCTACAAACCGCCATATGATAAAAAACTTGATCTCAACAACTACTGTGTGTTACTGTCACAAGCAGTCTTGGTTCTACAGGTTCACACAAGTATCCATGTTAAAAGCTATACTTGCTTTATAAATTGAGGTAGACATTCCCTATGAATCACGTGGTTTTTCCAAACAAATATCGAGACGGTGATTGTAGGAGTGTATATTATCAAAATGGCTCTGAGCACTATGGGACTTAACTTCTGTGGTCATCAGTCCCCTAGAACTTAGAACTACTTAAACCTAACTAACCTAAGGACATCACACACATCCATGCCCGAGGCAGGATTCGAACCTGCAACCGTAGCAGTCCCGCGGTTCCGGACTACGCGCCTAGAACCACTAGACCACCGCGGCCGGCCGTATATTATCAGACCGGCAGTCTGCTTACACGTAACCCACAATGCAACCTCATCATAAAATCACTCAATTTTGAAAGTGATTCAGCTAAGGAACATGGTATAATACTGGTATTTGCAAATCCCTCACGCTACCACAGCTAGATATTTCTACAGTAGTTGTAACGCATTCTGTATCGACACCATGCCAGAGGTTTGGTGATATATCCACTGGGCTATAGGCGATGACTGATTGAGAACCATCACAAACAGTAGATGGTGTGCTGATTGGGGTCATAAGAAATGTAGACTACTCTTCAGATCTCTAATGCTACGCTATCTGCTAGAAATGCTGTCTGGGATTTGGAATCAAGTCTCTCCATTCAACCACATACCTGAGTTTGATTCTATTGAGAAGTCATTTAATGTCTACAGCCACAGGTGAATCATATTTCTGGCACTCTCATATCTCGAAACGAGTCACCTTTCTTGAATCTGTCTGCTACAGTAAAATTCCAACGTGGTTTTAGTCAGTCCCTACGCATCCTGTGTCTGCTGCCATTTTCACAGCTTTGCGCATGTGATAGTTCCAATTTCAGTCGGAATTGGGTAGAAATCAGAGAAAGCCATAACCACCATGTCATGCAACCCGTGTAGAAACAGAGGCGACCTGAGTTATTGTAACAGGACCATGTTTTGACCATTTGGTGGAAATGGGCACGTTGTGGTGCATCCCCAAACTAGATACAGATACTACAGATCCAAGTCCATTCACATCTATCTCTCTCTACCTTCGTTATTCTGCACCATCCATCAGAGAAAAATTATGAACAATAAAAGATCAACTAACTTCATCCGATAGACAATTAGATATGATTTTTAAAGATCTCTCTACTCCCATATATCAAATCCAAATAATGCATGCATGCAGGCAATGAACACATGTGACAATCCTATTAAATATACAGGCATTGATCTACTGCACAGACCAGTTTAAAGTTCCATCACATGTACTCTAGGATGATCGTATCCTGTGGACTGTACTGTGAGTCGCACCCCTGTGACCCTGTCCCATTGTTTGAAACATTATTTTCTGACACTACCAAACATTTTACTTTTATGCCATGACTTTGAGGTCTGTGTCTGGCTCTAAACTGACATTAAGATATTCTGATCCACAGCCTCTCGCAGGCAACAAGGACATTAAGCATTTTCAGCATTTTCAGTCAATCATTATGTGGTAACTAACAGCCTGTCAGTGGATGGATAGGATGGAAAAGGCACCGCTGATGTAATCTAATAATAAGCATCACAGTTGATAGTGTGAACAATTTTAGCAATTTTACAGTAATTTCAACACCGGCCAATGATGTGACAGCATATTTCCCCAGTTTCAGTATCATAGCAAAACTGCCCCTTCTCTACTTTGTGAGTATTATTGTGAATGTAGATAGATGACTGTACAGTACATCCATTAATTGTTAATTCTGGAACACACAAATCATCAAAGTATACTAGACAGTGCTCTACATATTCCTAACACCTTGAGCATAGTACATAATTTACGATCTATCTTTATGTGGATGGGGGTCATAGAGCATTCTCGCAGTCTTAGGATAGCCCGCTCTGCAGCACCGTTACCGATTTAATATGCAGCTGACTAGAAATACACCGCTACATTCCATGTCTCATGAATGAATGGAGCTTGCTGAGTCCTCACCCATCCAAGTGCACAAGATTTCCCCAGATGCACCCATGCTGAGGAGGTTAGCACCCCTTATCGGTGTACAGTAACAAATTTGATAGTGTTGTGATGAAATAGCACAGGGTTAAGCAGAACAAGAAACGGGTGATTTTTATGCATGATGGAGCTCCAGATAGATGGAGTTCGAAGCATTTTACGTAAAGCAACTACGTTATCAACTCTAAAGTATGGTTTCAGAGTCTAGGATCAGTACCTGGAAGTTATTGGTAAGAGAGAACATAAACACATGCACTTCTAAGGCTACAATGCTCTGCACTTAAAACGGGCTATAATGTAAGATTGCTTGAGTTTTTGACCTATCAGTCATGTGGAATGCAGTGCTGTTAATATTCCAATGTAAGAAATATATTTCCAGCGCATGACATGCATCCTTCTTGCAGGTTTCTCTACGATAAACTATGGTAAAAAACTGTAAAGCACTGGCTCTGTGAGATACATGAACAATATAACTTTCCAGAGATGTATACCATTCACTCTCAACATCCTATCGAGGTTCAGAAATTATACTATGCCCACATCAGTCCTGTATAAAATGATCGTTAATAACTGAGAATACCTCCAACAAGGAAACAGATAACTGCATAGCAGCAGTGTCCGAGATGTGAAATTACAAGTCTTGCCGCCACTAACTCTGTAAACAGCACATCCGTCAAGCAGATGTATATACAGGGATTGCTGTGTCTCACAAACCCCTATAGCTAACTTAGTTTTGAAAATGAAGTATCGATTTCAAAATTAACATGCGACAGGGGAATGGAGTACATCACATAAATCTTTGATTGTTTACAGGAATATGTTACGGTTCATCACATGTGGGATGGAAATCCTCTGATGACCGAGAGGTTTACTGTTAACAATCTCTAAGACCCACAATGCTCTACACAGAACAAGTGGTTGATACGAGTAAAACGCCATCTATGTCATGTGACTGATCCTGACAGATCAGTGGAAAAAATGGTCAAATGACCTGTGCCGACATATCCTTCCCTCCATAGAATGCATCATCAGTCTGTCAATAAATCATGCCTCATTACATCTCCATCTCAATTGATCACCCCGTCCATTCGATGTTATCCCTTAATGCAGTCTACATGCATTAAAGTCATCAATTGTACACCACAGTGGATTAGAGTTTTTACACAAATGCATCCCGAAACAACTTCTACAAAGTGAAATCTGAGTATTTGATATTTTATCCATTTTTTTGTGTTTAAATCTTATGGCACAGTATCACAATTTATACAGGTCTTATTTTCCAACACACCACAGCAAATCAATAGTGAGTACATCTGACTGATATTGATCTAACAGTAAGACTTCTTGAGAAAACATATACAATGAAAACATATACAATATTCAGATGCTAATGGTGTATCTTTCTTTCCATGACAAATGGTTACTGACAATACTGAATACAGTTTTTCATCATCAGAGTCAATTCATCACAGCCTAAAGTAACAAACAGCCTGTGCAGTTCCTGAAAACCACTGTTGTTTTGGAACACATGGAGTTTATCCTTGGAGTGAAGAGGGCTGATTGTTACTGTGGTTTCTACGCTTTACAAGAAAGCCCTACAAGTGGTGCAAAAATTATTTCCTCGGCTCACTGAAGTTGCTATAATGGACAATTATATTCTGTACTCAACAGACAAAATTGTATGTTGAGAATAACTGCAGCCTCACATTTCCTTCACAAAAAATCTGTACATATGGCTTTCTGATCAGGCGAGAAATACAGATTCTAAGAAAAGAGGAGGACCACCATCATCTGACACTTGGCAGATACTAAAAGGGAGGATACATTTCATTCCTCATCATGAAATAAAAATTAACAAATTTCTGCATCAATTGCAGCACCCACAAAGAGAAAGGAAGACAAAGGGAAACAATTTTTGCTTCTTAAGACGCAAGAAGAAGCCTCGACTTCAACCATGATCGTATTTTAAGAAGTGCAATACAGAACATACAAAAAGTAATCATAACTAAGTTTCAAAATCAGAGTAACAGATAACAAAGCTGTCAAAGCGACCTCACACTGCATTTCATTTGTTAAAACAGGAGCTTATTAACTGGTATCAAAACACCTTACCCTCATCACTTAAATAAGAATTGGAGAGAATGCAGAGATTAGAAATTTGTAACGGATAATATTAAAACACCTGTTACCGACAAAACAGTCTACATTCCTACTATACAAAGCCGTGATGAAATCTATGAAATATCCCCATCTCATTCACATTATGTGTGAAATATGTAACGCATGTACTATTCTAGCCACTCAAATACAGCACTTCAGAATTATTGGGAATACTTGAAAATTTCTTCATATTTGGTTGAAGGTGTAGTTAATTAACTATTTTCATTCCTGCTTTATGAACGGTGCTACACTTCAACTCCTGAAGTGTATAACACACAACACAAAGCATCAACCATTTTATGCAAAACTAAGAATAATAAATCACTTATCTCAGTATGATCCTAATGTACTATTTTAATCCCACTTTAGTCCAAGAAGACTGCTTTTCATGAGCAGTGTGCAAGACAGTAATTTGGACCATTGGGAATTTTACTGGGTTAATATTGACGTGTACAAATAATCTTCATGTTATAAATTACAAGTCATTTCACATGTTACACTATCTGTTAATATCACATGATTCACACAATATACCTACCCCAAAACATTACTTCTGTGCAGAAAATAACTCTTCACAATGCATATCTTATGCACTTAGTACCACAACTTTTTGACGATGTATTGGGACTGATCTCTTACCTGTATACAGATATTAACATGTTATTAGCAAACATATAACACTGTGAAGGTTGATAAACATGACAACCAACAACCAGCTGTCATAACTAACACTCCTATTAACATTGTTTGTCGCTATCAGGCCATAAAGGAATTACTGTTGTGCAACTACTGAGTCTCGCTTTTTGTCGCCTCTTAAAATGCCTCTCAAATCACATTTAACATTTAATGTGACTTCTATCCAAAAAGATAATGTCTCCAAAGACTATATAATAATAACAAGCTAATGTAACTCTAAAACATTTGTTTTTTTTATACATAGACCTCAAATTATAGCTATGTATCATACTTCAGCACAATTTTTCAAATTCAGTAATATAACACAGGATGTTGAAAATCCAAGACACTGTGTGTATATAGATGACTCCTCAATTTGCACATCTCTCAATCAATTATTCTAAAATGAAGAGCCAATATGTTTTAGAGTCCTCAAAAGTAACCGTTGAATTTCACAGTTCTCTATACTATGATGAACTTGTTCACTGTGGAAATTTTTAATCTATGCCTTACTGAAGGTGATACTGCTGCAGATTTTATAGCTTGGTGTTCAACTGACATCACAAGGAAACCTTGTAATAATAAAGCAACAATTGGTCTCTGTAATTACACATGTAGGTTTCCTGATAAAGTACTTGAGAATTACACAATGTCTAAACCAACGTTTATAGGTGTGACTCTTACCTTGCCTTTCCTCTGTATAAGCAGAACATCCGCATCATGTAGACAACTGACTTTGGACAAGTAAAACCATCAAATAGAGAATCACATTCCTTGTAGTTGTCAATTTCAGTCTCACAAAAGTCAAAAACAACCCCAAAAATAATTACTCTCACTGACCTAAGATTCAACTACTTATTATTTGCATGGTATGTCATGTGTAGCTCCTAACATAGTCAACATAAGACTACCAGACTTGATTTCAAAGCCAAGCTGTAAGCTGCAAACTCAAACGATAAACTCCAGTCTACATGCTTTAATGCCATCAATTGTACACCACAGTGCATTACAGTTTTTACACAAATGCATCCTGATACAAGTTCTACAAAGTGAAATCTGAGTATTTGATGTTTCATTCATGTTTTTGTGTTTGAAACGTTATTGCACAGTATCTCAATCTATAGAGGTCTTATTTTCTGCCACACCACAACAATTCAATCCTAGTACATGTGACTGATATGTATCTAAATGTGTGTAAGACCTCTCGCAACATATAAAGAACACTGCAAACGTTTCATAATTGCTCACATCCATACAGTATTTGCAAAATACAGAATAGTAGTAGTTAAGAAATTATATCCACAAACAACTATGCATTATGGTTGGACTGTTGGGAATGCTGAGGACAACATCAAAATATGTTTTAATGTGCGCACAGAAGCCCCCTTTAATATGTGCGCTGGCATGAATGTATGTCCATATCTTCTGCAGTACACCGGTGTCAGCGCAGTTAAACACATACATCATTGGCCTATTTAAACAATAATTATTTTAGAAACAAGACCAAGAAAACCTGCTCTTGCACATCTGCAATAGTACATAATGTTACCATCAACAAGAGGTCTGACAATGAATAAACATAAGATTCTATGTATTAACACAGCACACCTACCCTGATATAAGCCTTGCACTACACATTTCATGTCTTTTAAGAAATTGTATCCTATCATTGTCCAGTAGCACAAGCCTACCTCATACCACCAACTTCCAATTTAAAATGTTATTCTGTCTTATCACAAGTTACAACTCCTCACTACTTTACTAGTCATTGTTTTAGGCCTTATCATAAAGCATAAAACCAGAATTGTGTGTTTACTATAAGAACGACAATACAAACAACTTATGATAACTGTGAGGCTTATGCTGCTATAGACAGAAATATTAACTAGACTCCATGCAGACTCTACACTAATGCACAACAGCTTTCAGCTCGTATGAAAGTGAATTTCACTCCCAGTGCCTGCAAATCAAATGTATTACCATTCAAAATATTTCAGTACCCAGGTGTTTTGTGTTCATACAGTCAAATGGAATAATGAAACTACTGAATTAGTAAGACTCTGCATCTCAAGATATACCTATACCACAAACTGTAAATCTAAATAAAACTATACATTTTACCATCTGGTTTCATATCACATCATTTTTTAAATTTGTGCCATACTACCTTTGATCACTATTTAGTTGTTCCATCAAATGCACTTATACAGCAGCTCAGAGTCCCCCACAACTTCATGAAGAGGGAAGATGCTATCCTGATACCTTGGATCCATTCTGATCCACTATCGAACTATGTCTGACATTACAATTTTCCACTATGGCTCTGATGTCAGAAAATATCTGACATTTTTCCAATCCAATGCTTCCAATCCCCACCACTAATGGAATTTGTGTGGTGCATGGCAGCACTTAGTATGAAAATATTGTGCTCATATGCTTATAGCACAGTATCGACCGGTGGAAAACAGATGCGTGATGAACATTTTGTACAGCCTCATCACTGGTTTTCAAAAGCCCTTGTTGCCAGTGATGTGGATACCGAGTAGCCACTGTTGGTTTGGAAGTCCAAGTTCATGGGTTCGTGAAACAGCTTCTGGTACAGTACATGGCTAAGACAATTTTTCTCTGCCACTACTGAACAGCTATGTCCCAGGGTAAGGTAACAGGATACAGTACATAAGGCTCTACAATACTCCAACAAATTAGGAACAAAGTCACACAAATGTGTTAAAGTGTTATTTATCCTTGTGACTAGTTGAATACTGAAGCCCGCCACACCATTTGTAATATAAATCAAAAAATTCACCAGACACAAGTTACAGCAACTGTCTGTTCACTTCTAACAGTTGACTAAATAACTTTCCCCAACTAAGTCAGCCCTGGACAATAATCTTTAACCAAGTGTAAGATCTGCTCTTCTATCTTTCGAGTGGCCTTCTGTCCATTATCGTCCATTAACTGGTGGGCTGTACTCAGCCAGCAATGCGCTGAGGCGCAGTTGATACCTTCATCCTCTGCACTGCTGGTTGCACTGTAAAAACCTCTGCATGTAGTGAGTCTATGTCAGTGGCACCAGCTTGCATCCTTGTGCCTGTGGTGCTTTTGCCCTGTCTGTCTCTTGTTCAGACAAAACATCAGTAGATTTGGTCAGGTGGCTTCACAAAGGCATTGAGGATGAAGGAAACTTTAGTGATGAAAGTGACTGATAAGAAACATGTCCTATGTGCACTGATTTAACTTCCAGTGGATCAGAATCTAGTGGTGGAGTGGACAGAAATGAAAAGACATACACTCTGGCAAATACCTGTAAAGTTTCTCATGATGGCCATTGTAATCAGTAGAAGATTCGTTTTTCTGTCCTAGAAAAGGTTTCATCAGGCTGTTCTACCAGAAGCCAATCTTGTATATTTCCAACTTTTCTTCGCAGACGTCTTGTTTGACAAATTGTGAACACAACACATATGTATAGGGAAGAAAAAGATACAGAAAGGCACAACACTCGCAAAACACAACTTATTTCACATGTTACACTATCTGTTAATATAACTTGATTCATACAATATACCTACCTCAAAACATTACTTCTGTGCAGAAAATAACTCTTCACAATGTATATCTTATGCACTTAGTACCACAACTTTTTGACGATGTATTGGGAATAATGTCTTACCTGTAAACAGATATTAATGTGTTATTAGCAAGCATATAACACTGTGAAGGTTTATAAACATGACATCCAACAACCAGCTATCATAACTAACAAACCTTATTAACATTGTTTGTTGCTATCAGGCCAGAAAAGTATTATTGTCATGAAACTACTGAGTCTCGATTTTTGTTGCCACTTAAAATGCATCCCAAATTACATTTAACATTTAATGTGACTTCTATCCAGAAACATAATGTCTCCAAAGACTATATAATAATAACAAGCAAATGTAACTCTTATACCTTTATTTTTTGATACATAGACCTCAAATTATAGCTATATATCATACTTTAGTGCAACAATACTAAATCACAAATCTTTCAAATTCTCTATTACCCAATAATATAACACAAGATGTTGAAAATCCAAGGCACTGTATGTATATAGATGGCTCCTCCCATTGCACAACTCTCAATCAATTATTCTAAAATGAAGAGCCAATATGTTTTAGTGTACTACTTACAACATCAAAGAAGAAGAATTATTACAAACCAGATAGATGTTGAAAAATTTCAAGCACAAGCTATAGGAAAACAAAACTGGTTTCCAATCAGTCTCTTGCCTCACAGAAACAATTCAGTAGAAAACACAAGGAAATGCTTATGGACAGCTCCTCCATGCTGTCCTTTATGTGATGATAAACTAAATCAGTAGTCAGAAATACTCCACAGGGAACATCATATTTTCCTTACTGTATTTTAACAAGTGACACAACACTTTTCCGCTACAAAACTATTAAAGAATTTTGGTGCCTTCATTCCAGCACCAAGAAGTACATTAAAAAGCATTCCTGAGCTATACAAAGGGCAAAAACATTAGAAATATCGAATAGTTACATCACAACATTATTTATGCCATGGTAAAAAGTATCTACTCAGTTATTTGCATTCTTTTACTGGACTTGCTTAGCTATTTGATTCTATTCTTTAATTAGTGACATAACCAATCTCCGATTACTTCACTTTCACCTCTTTGAAGATGTGACACTCCAGCTTAAGTATTACATCTCAAGCCATCATACTTGGAATAGTGAATAAGCTTTTCCCATTACACCCCAATTAATTTATTCAGAATTATGCACTAATTTATTAGTGCCTCGTCCTGTTGTGCTCTTTACTTTTCTCTGCAAACTACATACAAAACATAGCATATTTTAAGAGTAAACTGCTCTCAATATTGATGAAATTTTATCTGTACAAAAATAATGATATTTTACTGACTGGAGGCTGATATCAAGCACTAAATACTTCATCTACTCATAACTCATAACAACAACATATTATACGACCGAAAGTACAGGTTGGATTATCTACAACATCATGAAAAAGATGAATTGCTACTCACCATAAAGATGACATGCTGACTTCCTCACTACCACAACAAAAAGACTTGTACATATTTGTTGTCCAGCATCTACAGAAAGACATACTTTGTCACTGCACATAGTTCATAAACCATCTGCAAACAGTATACACAGATTTCATTTTAGAAAAACGTGAACGATACTTTTTATCATTCACATGAACCTAGAATACAAGGGATACTATTATGATTCCTGGAGGCAATTCATGTTTTGCATCACATATTTTTGATAAGAATGAGCCACTATTTCTTACAACAATCACAATGCATTTTCTGTTCCTCATATATGGTTTTATCAATTCATATACACATCCATAATTACCAGGTTCCAAAGCTCTTCATGTACACCAGTGATGGTGACAGTAAGACACACTTACTTAACATCAACTCCACTAACATACCCCACATTTTCTATTCCACTTACTATACTGACAATTAACTGTGCTGCAGCTACCAAAGTTTTGTAGCTCCTCAACTGACATGATGAAGCTGAATCAAAAATAAGCAGAAGAAGACTAAGATAAGTTGTTTAAACACATTTGCAGCAATAACTTTTCCACATATTTTTCTATTACAGCATAAAAACAACCATTACAAAATTATACACATATGAGCTAAATGATATACATAGTTCTATAGTGGAACATATTCTGTCTTAGAATGACTGCACCATTGATATATCTCTGCCTGATGTAAAGGGAATAGTTTTTATTAGAGGTTGGTTAATGGAGAACATTAGGCAAACAATGGCACCTGCATCAAAGAATGTCATTATGCACTCATACGAAAAGAAACGGAGTTTATGACGTACAAAAATGCTATTCTTCAGTCAGTATTAACACTGATGCAAGCAGTACACTAAAAATTTGTTCCTGATCTACTCAAAGGGCAGAAACATTAGAAATAGTTAATAGCTAAATCACAACATTATTTGTGCCATTGTAACATAATATGTATTTAGTTTTTTTGCATTCTTATACTGGAATTGCATAGCTATTTGATTCCATACTTTAATTAGTGACATAACCAATCTCCAATTGCACCACTTTCACCTCTTTGAAGACGTGAAACTCCAGCTTAAGTATTACATCTCAAGCCATCATACTTGGAATAGTACATAAGATTTTCTAGTTACATCCCAATTAATATATTCAGAATTATGCACTAATTTATTAGAGCCTCGTCCTGTTGTGCTTTTTACTTTTCTCTGCAGACTACATACAAAACATAGCATATTTTAAGAGTAAACTGCTCTAAATATTGATGAAATTTTAACAGTACAAAAATGATGTTATTTTACTGACTGGTGGCTGATATCAAGCTCTAAATACTTCATCTACTCATAACTCATAGCAACAACATATTATATGACCGAAAGTACAGGTTGGAATATCTACAACATCATGAAAATGATGAATTGCTACTCACCATAAAGATGACATGCTGACTTCCTCACTGCCACAACAAAAAGACTTGTACATATTTGTTGTCCAGCATCTCAAGAAAGACAAGCTTTGTCACTGCACCCAGTTCATAAACCATCTGCAAACAGTATACACAGATTTCATTTTAGAAAAACGTGAACGGTACTTTTTATCATTCACATGAACCTAGAAGACAAGGGATCCTATTTTGATTCCTGGAGGCAATTCATGTTTTGTGTCACATATTTTTAATCAGAATGAGCCACTATTTCTTACAACAATCACAATGCGTTTTCGGTTCCTCATATATGGTTTTATAAATTCATATACACATCCATAATTACCAGGTTCCAAAGCTCTTCATGTACACCAGTGGTGGCGACAGAAAGTAACATTTACTTATTATCAAAGGACACTCCACTAACATACCCCACATTTTCCATTCCAGTTACTATTCTGACCATTAACTGTGCTGCAGCTACCAAAGTTACGTAGCTCCTCAACTGACATGATGAAGCTGAAACCAATGTAAGCAGAAGAAGACTAAGATAAGTTGTTTAAACACATTTGCAGCAATATTTTTTCCACATATTTTTCTATTACAGCATAAAAACAACTATTACAAAAATATACACATACACTCCTGGAAATGGAAAAAAGAACACATTAACACCGGTGTGTCAGACCCACCATACATGCTCCGGACACTGCGAGAGGGCTGTACAAGCAATGATCACACGCACGGCACAGCGGACACACCAGGAACCGCGGTGTTGGCCGTCGAATGGCGCCTGCTGCGCAGCATTTGTGCACCGCCGCCGTCAGTGTCAGCCAGTTTGCCGTGGCATACGGAGCTCCATCGCATTCTTTAACGCTGGTAGCATGCCGCGACAGCGTGGACGTGAACCGTATGTGCAGTTGACGGACTTTGAGCAAGGGCTTATAGTGGGCATGAGGGAGGCCGGGCGGACGTACCGCCAAATTGCTCAACACGTGGGGCGTGAGGTCTCCACAGTACATCGATGTTGATGCCAGTGGTCGGCGGAAGGTGCACGTGCCCGTCGACCTGGGACCGGACTGCAGCGACGCACGGATGCACCCCAAGACCGTAGGATCCTACACAGTGCCGTAGGGGACCGCACCGCCACTTCCCAGCAAATTAGGAACACTGTTGCTCCTGGGGTATCGGCGAGGACCATTCGCAACCGTGTCCATGATGCTGGGCTACAGTCCCGCACACCGTTAGGCCGTCTTCCGCTCACGCCCCAACATCGTGCAGCCCGCCTCCAGTGGTGTCGCGACAGGCGTGAATGGAGGGACGAATGGAGACATGTCGTCTTCAGCGATGAGAGTCGCTTCTGCCTTGGTGCCAATGATGGTCGTATGTGTGTTTGGCGCCGTGCAGGTGAGTGCCACAATCAGGACTGCATACGACCGAGGCACACAGGGCCAACACCCGGCATCATGGTGTGGGGTGCGATCTCCTACACTGGCCGTACACCACTGGTGATCGTCGAGGGGACACTGAATAGTGCACGGTACATCCAAACCGTCATCGAACCCATCGTTCTACCATTCCTAGACCGGCAAGGGAACTTGCTGTTCCAACAGGACAATGCACGTCCGCATGTATCCCGTGCCACCCAACGTGCTCTAGAAGGTGTAAGTCAACTACCCTGGCCAGCAAGATCTCCGGATTTGTCCCCCATTGAGCATGTTTGGGCTGGATGAAGCATCGTCTCACGTGGTCTGCACGTCCAGCACGAACGCCGGTCCAACTGAGGTGCCAGGTGGAAATGGCATTGCAAGCCATTCCACAGGACTACATCCAGCATCTCTACGATCGTCTCCATGGGAGAATAGCAGCATGCATTGCTGCGAAAGTTGGATATACACTGTACTAGTGCCGACATTGTGCATGCTCTGTTGCCTGTGTCTATGTGCCTGTGGTTTTGTCAGTGTGATCATGTGATGTATCTGACCCCAGGAATGTGTCAATAAAGTTTCCCCTTCCTGGGACAATGAATTCACGGTGTTCTTATTTCAATTTCCAGGTGTGTATGAGCTAAATGTTATACATAGTTCTATAGTGGAACATATTCTGTCTTAGAATGACTGCACCATTGATATATCTCTGCCTGATGTAAAGGGAATAGTTTTTATGAGAGGTTGGTTAATGGAGAACATTAGGCAAACAATGGCACCTGCATCAAAGAAAGTCATTATGCACTCATATGAAATGTAACGGCGTTTATGACATACAAAAATGCTATTCTTTAATCAGTATTAACACTGATGTTACTGCTGTTCTATTCACAAATAACTGCAGAAAGAGGCCATTCATGCTATTATATAATTCGCACACCAACTAGAATTACTGAGATGTTGACAAGTGTAACACTAGAAAGGGCTGTGCTCAGGTCACTCATTGATGCTTAACATTGTCACAGAGGTACTTTTCTTCATCAAGTTTGCTACACTCTGTACTTACAACACCAAAGACTACTGATGCCACCCACAGTTGGTTCCACAGTCAACAGTTCCTTGTCTGTCTACGTAACTGTTGTTGCTTCAGATGTGATGGTGTGCCACCAGGCAAGTAGAAACCAGAACTGTTGAAACTCATTAAGATATACTGTTACATCAGTTCTTGTCTCTACCTGCTCAATGACAATCTTCAACAGAAAATACAGGTATCTGTTTCATCATCCTTCCCAGTGACCTGAAACACCACTCTTTATGCAAACATATAGAACCATTATTTTATTCTCATCCAATGGAAAATATTAGATTAAATTATCTGTGGGAAAGAGAGTTGAAGCTTGGATCACTTTTCACACTTGCACCTCATGCTATCCCTATAAAAGAGGTTTATTATATTCTCCTTTTCATTTCATAATACTAGCAAACACCTTGCATGTGCATCACTCTTTTTCTCATATCACAAGAAACCTCCATATATGTAAGATTGTTTTAAAAGTGAAAAACTGTTTTCAAGTACAACATCGTCATGTACCTATAAACAAATTTTATAATGACACTGAGATGTGTTTCACTTGGTAAAATCTTACTATAGTGCATGTAATAATTTCTGTGTTTAATTACCACTCTACTACATAGCAATAACAAGGAACTTCACCAAATTAAGATGAAGTATTATTACAAACCAGATAGATTTTGAAAAATTTCAAACACAGGCAATACGAAACCAAGACTGATTTCCAACTTGGAGTGGAGAATTTTGTAAGGACACTATAGAAACTCAATTAACTGACAAATATCAACTATTCCAGGCTAAATACAAGCTCTAAATACTTCAACTACTCATAACTCATAACAACAACATATTATACGACCGAAAGTACAGGTTGGAATATCTACAACATCATGAAAAAGATGAATTGCTACTCACAATAAAGATGACATGCTGACTTCCTCACTGCCACAACAAAAAGACTTGTACACATTTGTTGTCCAGCATCTCCAGAAAGACAAGCTTTGTCACTGCACCCAGTTCATAAAACATCTGCAAACAGTATACACAGATTGCATTTTAGAAAAATGTCAACGGTACTTTTTATCATTCACATGAACCTAGAGGACAAGGGATCCTGTTTTGATTCCTGGAGGCAATGCATGTTTTGCGTCACATATTTTTGATCAGAATGAGACACTATTTTACAACAACCACAATGCGTTCTCTGTTCCTCATATATGGTTTTATCAATTCATATACACATCCATAATTACCAGGTTCCAAAGCTCTTCATGTACACCAGTGATGGCGACAGAAAGACACACCTACTTAACATCAAAAGACACTCCACTAACATACCCCACATTTGCTATTCCTCTTACTATACTGACAATTAACTGTGCTGCAGCTACCAAAGTTACATAGCTCCTCAACTGACATGATGAAGCTGAAACCAAAGTAAGCACAAGAAGACTAAGATAAGTTGTTTAAACACATTTGCAGCAATATTTTTTCCACATATTTTTCTATTACAGCATAAAAACAACTATTACCAAAATATACACATATGAGCTAAATGTTATACATAGTTCTATAGTGGAACATATTCTGTCTTAGAATGACTGCACCATTGATATATCTCTGCCTGATGTAAAGGGAATAGTTTTTATGAGAGGTTGGTTAATAGAGAACATTAGGCAAACAATGGCACCTGCATCAAAGAATGTCATTATGCACTCATATGAAAAGTAATGGCGTTTATGATGTACAAAAATGCTATTTTTCAATCAGTATTAACACTGATGATACTGCTGTTCTATTAACAAAGAACTGCAGAAAGAGGCCATTCATGCTATTATATAATTCGCACACCAACTAGAATTACTGAGATGTTGACAAGTGTAACACTAGAAAGGGCTGTGCTCAGGTCACTCATTGATGCTTAACATTGTCACAGAGGTACTTTTCTTCATCAAGTTTGCTACACTCTGTACTTACAACAACAAAGACTAATGATGCCACCCACAGTTGGTTACACAGTCAACAGTTCCTTGTCTGTCTATGTAACTGTTGTTGCTTCAGATGTGATGGTGTGCCACCAGGCAAGTAGAAACCAGAACTGTTGAAACTCATTAAGATATACTGTTACATCAGCTCTGGTCTCTAGCTGCTCAATGACAATCTTCAACAGAAAATACAGGCATCTGTTTCATCATCCTTCCCAGTGACCTGAAACACCACTCTTTATGCAAACATATAGAACCATTATTTTCTTTTCATCCAATGGAAAATATTAGATTAAATTATCTGTGGGAAAGAGAGTTGAAGCTTGTCTCAATTTTCACACTTGCACTTCATGCTATCCCTATAAAAGAGGTTTATTATATTCTCCTATTCATTTCATAATACTAGCAAACACCTTGCATGTGCATCACTCTTTTTCTCATATCACAAAATTCCTCCATATATGTAAGATTGTTTTAAAAGTGAAAAACTGTTTTCAAGTACAACATCGTCATGTACCTATAAACAAATTTTCTAATGACACTGAGATGTGTTTCAATTGGTAAAATCTTACTATACTGCATGTAATAATTTATGTGTTTAATTACCACTCTACTACATAGCAATAACAAGGAACTTCACCAAATTAAGATGAAGTATTATTACAAACCAGATAGATTTTGAAAAATTTCAAACACAGACAATAGGAAACCAAGACTGATTTCCAACTTGGAGTGGAGAATTTTGTACGGACACTATAGAAACTCAATTAACTGACAAATATCAACTATTCCAGGCTAAATGGACCTGCTGCTCCATAGGACAAGGTGATCTGCAAAACAAAGTGTGAGTTAACTACACACATGTTACGCAGGGTGTTTTAAAAAATACAGACTTTTTCTCATCACAATATGCTTTCACTGAACGATAGCAATATATCCAAAACTACTTTAATATACTAACAACTCATAACATTTACAAATGCTCCACAATTCAATCTCTTGCCTCACAAAAACAATTCAGTAGAAAACTCAAGGAACTGATTATGAACACCTCCTCCATGCTGACCTTCATGTGATGATAAACTGAATCACTAGACTGAAATACTGGTCATGGAACATCTTATATTCCTTACTGTATTTTAACATGTGACATAACATTTCTCTTCTACAAAACTATTAAAACATTTTGGTGCCTTTCATTCCAGCAGCAAGGAGTACACTAAAAATTCGTTCCTGATCTACTCAAAGGGCAGAAACATTAGAAATAGTTAATAGCTATATCACAACATTATTTGTGCCATTGTAACATAATGTGTATTTAGTTTTTTTGCATTCTTATACTGGAATTGCACAGCTATTTGATTCTATACTTTAATTAGTGACATAACCAATCTCCAATTGCACCACTTTCACCTCTTTGAAGATGTGAAACTCCAGCTTAAGTATTACATCTCAAGCCATCATATTTGGAATAGTGCATAAGCTTTTCTCATTACACCCCAATTAACATATTCAGAATTATGCACTAATTTATAAGAGCCTCGTCCTGTTGTGCTCTTTACTTTTCTCTGCAGACTACATACAAAACATAGCATATTTTAAGAGTAAACTGCTCTCAATATTGATGAAATGTTATCTGTACAAAAATGATGAAATTTTACTGACTGGTGGCTGATATCAAGCTTTAAATACTTCATCTACTCATAACTCATTACAGCAACATATTATAAGTACAGGTTGCAATATCTACATCATCATGAAAAAGGTGAATTGCTACTCACCATAAAGATGACATGCTGACTTCCTCACTGCCACAACAAAAAGACTTGTACATATTTGTTGTCCAGCATCTCCAGAAAGAGAAGCTTTGTCACTGCATCCAGTTCATAAATCATCTGCAAACAGTATACACAGATTTCATTTTAGAAAAACGTGAATGGTACTTTTTATCATTCACATGAACCTAGAGGACAAGGGATCCTATTTTGTTTCCTGGAGGCAATGCATGTTTTGCGTCACATATTTTTGATCAGAATGAGCCACTATTTTACAACAAACACAATGCGTTTTCTGTTCCTCATATATGGTTTTACCAATTCATATACACATCCATAATTACCAGGTTCCAAAGCTCTTCATGTACACCAGTGATGGCGACAGAAAGACACACCTACTTAACATCAAAGGACACTCCACTAACATACCCCACATTTGCTATTCCACTTACTATACTGACAATTAACTGTGCTGCAGCTACCAAAGTTACATAGCTCCTCAACTGACATGATGAAGCTGAAACCAAAGTAAGCACAAGAAGACTAAGATAAGTTGTTTAAACACATTTGCAGCAATATTTTTTCCACATACTTTTCTATTAGAGCATAAAAACAACTATTACAAAAATATACACATACACTCCTGGAAATGGAAGAAAGAACACATTGACACCGGTGTGTCAGACCCACCATACTTGCTCCGGACACTGCGAGAGGGCTGTACAAGCAATGATCACACGCACGGCACAGCGGACACACCAGGAACCGCGGTGTTGGCCGTCTAATGGCGCCAGCTGTGCAGCATTTGTGCACCGCCGCCATCAGTGTCAGCCAGTTTGCCGTGGCATACGGATCTCCATCGCAGTCTTTAACACTGGTAGCATGCCGCGACAGCGTGGACGTGAACCGCATGTGCAGTTGACGGACTTTGAGCGAAGGCGTATAGTGGGCATGAGGGAGGCCGGGTGGACGTACCGCCAAATTGCTCAACACGTGGGGCGTGAGGTCTCCACAGTACATCGATGTTGATGCCAGTGGTCGGCGGAAGGTGCACGTGCCCGTCGACCTGGGACCGGACTGCAGCGACGCACGGATGCACGCCAAGACCGTAGGGTCCTACGCAGTGCCGTAGGGGACCGCACCACCACTTCCCTGCAAATTAGGGACACTGTTGCTCCTGGGGTATCGGCGAGGACCATTCGCAACCGTCTGCATGAAGCTGGGCTACGGTCCCGCACACCGTTAGGCCGTCTTCCGCTCACGCCCCAACATCGTGCAGCCCGCCTCCAGTGGTGTCGCGACAGGCGTGAATGGAGGGACGAATGGAGACGTGTCGTCTTCAGCGATGAGAGTCGCTTCTGCCTTGGTGCCAATGATGGCCGTATGCATGTTTGGCGCCGTGCAGGTGAGTGCCACAATCAGGACTGCATACGACCGAGGCACACAGGGCCAACACCCGGCATCATGGTGTGGGGAGCGATCTCCTACACTGGCCGTACACCACTGGTGATCGTCGAGGGGACACTGAATAGTGCACGGTACATCCAAACCGTCATCGAACCCATCGTTCTACCATTCCTAGACCGGCAAGGGAACTTGCTGTTCCAACAGGACAATGCACGTCCGCATGTATCCCGTGCCACCCAACGTGCTCTAGAAGGTGTAAGTCAACTACCCTGGCCAGCAAGATCTCCGGATCTGTCCCCCATTGAGCATGTTTGGGACTGGATGAAGCGTCGTCTCACGCGGTCTGCACGTCCAGCACGAACGCTGGTCCAACTGAGGCGCCAGGTGGAAATGGCATGGCAAGCCGTTCCACAGGACTACATCCAGCATCTCTACGATCGTCTCCATGGGAGAATAGCAGCATGCATTGCTGCGAAAGGTGGATATACACTGTACTAGTGCCGACATTTTGCATGCTCTGTTGCCTGTGTCTATATGCCTGTGGTTCTGTCAGTGTGATCATGTGATGTATCTGACCCCAGGAATGTGTCAATAAAGTTTCCCCTTCCTGGGACAATGAATTCACGGTGTTCTTATTTCAATTTCCAGGTGTGTATGAGCTAAATGTTATACATAGTTCTACAGTGGAACATATTCTGCCTTAGAATGACTGCACCATTGATATATCTCTGCCTGATGTAAAGGGAATAGTTTTTATGAGAGGTTGGTTAATGGAGAACATTAGGCAAACAATGGCACCTGCATCAAAGAATGTCATTATGCACTCATATGAAAAGTAATGGCGTTTATGACGTACAAAAATGTTATTCTTCAATCAGTATTAACACTGATGATACTGCTGTTCTGTTCACAAATAACTGCAGAAAGAGGCCATTCATGCTATTATATAATTCGCACACCAACTAGAATTACTGAGATGTTGACAAGTGTAACACTAGAAAGGGCTGTGCTCATGTCACTCATTGATGCTTAACATTGTCACAGAGGTACTTTTCTTCATCAAGTTTGCTACACTCTGTACTTACAACACCAAAGACTACTGATGCCACCCACAGTTGGTTACACAGTCAACAGTTCCTTGTCTGTCTATGTAACTGTTGTTGCTTCAGATGTGATGGTGTGCCACCAGGCAAGTAGAAACCAGAACTGTTGAAACTCATTAAGATATACTGTTACATCAGTTCTCGTCTCTAGCTGCTCAATGACAATCTTCAACAGAAAATACAGGTATCTGTTTCATCATCCTTCCCAGTGACCTGAAACACCACTCTTTATGCAAACATATAGAACCATTATTTTATTCTCATCCAATGGAAAATATTAGATTAAATTATCTGTGGGAAAGAGAGTTGAAGCTTGGATCACTTTTCACACTTGCACCTCATGCTATCCCTATAAAAGAGTTAATTATATTCTCCTTTTCATTTCATAATACTAGCAAACACCATGCATGTGCATCACTCTTTTTCTCATATCAAAAAAATGCTCCGTATATGTAAGATTGTTTTAAAAGTGAAAAACTGTTTTCAAGTACAACATCATCATGTACCTATAAAGAAATTTTCTAATGACACTGAGATGTGTTTCAATTGGTAAAATCTTACTATACTGCATGTAATAATATCTGTGTTTAATTACCACTCTACTACATAGCAATAACAACGAACGTCACCAAATTAAGATGAAGTATTATAACGAACCAGATAGATTTTGAAAAATTTCAAACACAGGCAATAGGAAACCAAGACTGATTTCCAACTTGGAGTGGAGAATTTTGTAAGGACACTATAGAAACTCAATTAACTGACAAATATCAACTATTCCAGGCTAAATGGACCTGCTGCTCCATAGGACAAGGTGATCTTCAAAACAAAGTGTGAGTTAACTATGCACATGTTATGCAGGTTGTTTTAAAAAATACAGACTTTTTCTCATCACAATATGCTTTCACTGAACGATACCAATATATTCGAAACTGCTTTAATATACTAACAACTCATAAGATTTACAAATGCTCCACAATTCAATCTCTTGCCTCACAAAAACAATTCAGTAGAAAACACAAGGAACTGCTTATGAACAGCTCCTCCATGCTGTCCTTCATGAGATGATAAACTGAATCACTAGACTGTAATACTGGTCATGGAATATCTTATATTCTTTACTGTATTTTAACATGTGACATAACATGTCTCTCCTACAAAACTATTAAGACATTTTGGTGCCTTTCATTCCAGCAGCAAGGAGTACACTAAAAATTTGTTCGTGATCTATTCGAAGGGCAGAAACATTAGAAATAGTTAATAGCTATATCACAACATTATTTGTGCCATTGTAACATAGTATGTATTTAGTTTTTTTGCATTCTTATACTGGAATTGCTCAGCTATTTGATTCTATTCTTTAATTAGTGACATAACCAATCTCCGATTGTACCACTTTCACCCCTTTGAAGTCGTGAAACTCCAGCTTAAGTATTACATCTCAAGCCATCATACTTGGAATAGTGCATTAGCTTTTCCCATTACACCCCAATTAATATATTCAGAATTATGCACTAATTTAATATTGCCTCATCCTGTTGTGCTCTTTACTTTTCTCTGCAGACTACATACAAAACATAGCATATTTTAAGAGTAAACTCCTCTCAATATTGATGAAATGTTATCTGTACAAAAATGATGAAATTTTACTGACTGGTGGCTGATATCAAGCTTTAAATACTGCATCTACTCATAACTCACAACAAAACATATTATACGACCGAAAGTACAGGTTGGAATATCTACAACATCATGAAAAAGATGAATTGCTACTCACCATAAAGATGACATGCTGACTTCCTCACTGCCACAACAAAAAGACTTGTACATATTTGTTGTCCAGCATCTCCAGAAAGACAAGCTGTGTCACAGCATACAGTTCACAAACCATTTGCAAACAGTATACACAGATTTCATTTTAGAAAAATGTCAACGGTACTCTTTATCATTCGTATGAACCTAGAAGACAAGGGATCCTATTATGATTCCTGGAGGCAATTCATGTTTTGCGTCTCATATTTTTGATCAGAATGAGCCACTATTTCTTACAACAATCACAATGCATTTTCTGTTCCTCATATATGGTTTTATCAATTCATATACACATCCATAATTACCAGGTTCCAAAGCTCTTCATGTACACCAGTGATGGCGACAGAAAGACACACTTACTCAAGATCAAAGGACACTCCACTAACATACCCCACATTTTCCATTCCACCTACTATTCTGACCATTAACTGAGCTGCAGCTACCAAAGTTACGTAGCCCCTCAACTGACATGATGAAGCTGAACCAAAAGTAAGCACAAGAAGACTAAGATAAGTTGTTTAAACACATTTCCAGCAATATTTTTTCCACATATTTATATATTACAGCATAAAAACAACTATTACAAAAATATGCACATATGAGCTAAATTTTATACAAAGTTCTATAGTGGAGTATTGCCTGTCTTAGAATGACTGCACCATTGATATATCTCTGCCTGATATAAAGGGAATAGTTTTTATTAGAGGTTGGTTCATGGAGAACATTAGGCAAACTATGGCACCTGCGTCAAAGAATATCATTACGCACTCATATGAAAAGTAACGGTGTTTATGACGCACAAAAATTCTATTCATCAATCAGTATTAACACTGATGATACTGCTGTTCTATTCACAAATAACTGCAGAAAGAGGCCATTCATGCTATTATATAATTCGCACACCAACTAGAATTACTGAGATGTTGACAAGTGTAACACTAGAAAGGGCTGTCCTCAGGTCACTCATTGATGCTTAACATTGTCACAGAGGTACTTTTCTTCATCAAGTTATCTACACTCTGTACTTACAACACCAAAGACTACTGATGCCACCCACAGTTGGTTCCACAGTCAACAGTTCCTTGTCTGTCTATGTAACTGTAGTTGCTTCAGATGTGATGGTGTGCCACCAGGCAAGTAGAAACCAGAACTGTTGAAACTCATTAAGATATACTGTTACATCAGCTCTGGTCTCTAGCTGCTCAATGACAATCTTCAACAGAAAATACAGGTATCTGTTTCATCATCCTTCCCAGTGACCTGAAACACCACTCTTTATCCAACCATATAGAACCATTATTTTCTTTTCATCCAATGGAAAATATTAGATTAAATTATCTGTGGGAAAGAGAGTTGAAGCTTGTATCACTTTTCACACGTGCACCTCATGCCATCCCTATAAACAAGGTTTATTATATTCTCCTTTTCCATTTCATAAAACTACCATACACTTTGCATGTGCATCTCTCTTTTTCTCATATCACAAAATTCCTCCACATATGTAAGATTTTTCCAAATATGAAAAACTGTTTTCGAGTACGACATGGTCATGTACCTATAAACAAATTTTCTTATGACACTGAGATGTGTTTCAATTGGTAAAATCCTACTATACTCCATGTAATAATTTCTGTGTTTCATTATCACTCTACTACATAGGAATAACAAGGAACTTCACCAAATTTTGAAATATTTTAACCCCAAGCGATAGGAAATTAAGACTGATTTCCAATTTGGAGTGGAGAAATTTGTAAGGACACTAACTAAACTCAATTGACTGACAAATATCAACTATTCCAGGCTAAATTGACATGCTGCTCCTTACGACAAGCTGATCTGGAACTTGTGCACTATGCACATGTTACGCAGGTTGTTTTAAAAAATACAGGGTTTTTCTCACCACATTACTCCTTCACTGAACGATAGCAATATATTCAAAATTGCTTTAATATACTAAAAGATTATAAAAGTGTACACCTCATAACATTTACAAATGCTCCACAAATCAATCTCTTGCCTCACAAGAACAATTCAGTAGAAAACACAAGGAATTGCCTATGGACAGCTTCTCCATGCTGTTCTCCATATGATGATAAACTGAATCACTAGGCTGAAGTACCGGTCATGGAACATCATATATTCCTTACTGTACTTTAACATGTGACGCTGCAAAACTTTTAAATAATTTTGGTGCCTTTCATTCCAGCACCAAGGAGTAAACTAAAAATTCATTCCTGAGCTATTCAAAGGGCAGAAACATTAGAAATAGCTTATAGCTATATCACAACATTATTTATGCCATTGTAACATAGTATGTATTCAGGTTTTGCATTCTTATACTGGACTCGCTCAGCTATTTGATTCTATACTTTAATTAGTGACATAACCAATCTCCAATTGCACCACTTTCACCTCTTTGAAGACGTGAGACTCCAGCTTAAGTATTACATCTCAAGCCATCATACTTGGAATAGTGCATAAGCTTTTCCCATTACATCCAAATTAATATATTCAGAATTATGCAGAAATTTATTAGTGCCTTGTCCTGTTGTGCTCTGTACTTTTCTCTGCAGACTACATACAAAACCTAGCATATTTTAAGAGTAATCTATTCTCAATATTGGTGAAATTTTATCTGAAAAATCTGTACAAAAATGATGATATTTTACTGACTGGTGGCTGAAATCATGCTTAGAAGACAACTTAGAAGACAAGGGATCCTATTACAATTCCTGGAGGCAATTCATGTTTTGCAAACATATTTTTTTGATCAGTATGAGACACTATTTCTTAGAACAAACACAATGCATTTCCTGTTCCTCATATATTGCTTTATCAATTCGTATACACATCCTTAATTACCAGGTTCCAAAGCTTCTCATGTAAACCAGTGATGGCGACAGAAAGACACACTTACTCAAGTTCAAAGGACACTCCACTAACATACTCAACATTTTATATTCCATGTACTATACAGACAATTAACTGTGCTGCAGCTACTAAAGTTGGGTATCTCCTCAACTGGCATGATGAAACTGAAACAAAAGGAAGCAGAAGAAGGCTAAGCTAAGTTGTTTAAACTCATTTGCAGCAATATTTTTTCCACATATTTATCTCATCATCATGATCATTTAAGACTGATCATGCCTTTCAGCGTTCAGCCTGGAGATAGTCCCCCTTATACAGTTCCTCCATGATCCCCTATTCGGTGCTAACATTGGTGCCTCTTCTGATGTTAAACCTATTACTTCAAAATCATTCTTAACTGAATCCAGGTACCTTCTCCTCGGTCTGCCCCGACTCCTCCTACCCTCTGCTGCTGAATGAATGAGTCTCTTGGGTAACCTTGCTTCTCCCATGCCTGTAACATGACCCCATCATCTAAGCCTTTTCGCCCTGACTGCTACATCTATAGAGTTCATTACCAGTTTTTCTTTGATTTCCTCATTGAGGACAACCTCCTGCCATTGTTCCTATCTACTAGTACCTGCAATCATCCTAGCTACTTTCATATTCGTAACCTCAACCTTGTTGATAAGGTAACATGAATCCACCCAGCTTTCACTCCCATACAACAAAGTTGGTCGAAAGATTGACAGATGCACAGATAACTTAGTCTTGGTACTGACTTCCTTCTTGCAGAAGAGAGTAGATCGTAGCTGAGCGCTCACTGCATTAGCTTTGCTACACCTCGCTTCCAGTTCTTTCACTATGTTGCCTTCCTGTGAGCATATGCATCCTAAGTACTTGAACCCATCCACCTCTTCTAACTTTGTTCCTCCTATTTGGCACTCAATCCATTTATATTTCTTTCCCACTGACATTACTTTCGCTTTGTAGATGCTAATCTTCATACCATAGTCCTTACATTTCTGATCTAGCTCTGAAATATTACTTTGCATCCTTTCAATCGAATCTGCCATCACAACTAAGTCATCCGCATATGCAAGACTGCTTATTTTGTGTTCACATATAGAGACATATTAATCTATTACAGCATAAAAAGAACTCTTACAAAAATATGCACAAATGAGCTAAATGTTATACTTTGTTCTATAATGGAGTTTTCCCTGTCTTAGAACGACTGCAGCATTGATATATATCTGCCTGATATAAAGGGAATAGTTTTTATGATTGGTTGGATAATGAAGAACTTTAGGCAAACTATGGCACCAGCGTCAAAGAATATCATTACGCACTCATTTGTAAAGTAATGGTGTTTACGATGCACAAAATAGCTATTCTTCAATCAGTATTAACACTGATGTTACTGCTGTTCTATTAATAAATAACTACAGAATGAGGCCATTCATGGTATTATATAATTCGCAGACCAACTAGAATTACTGAGATGTTGACAAGTGTAACACTAGAAAGGGCTGTGCTCAGGTCACTTATTGATGCTTAACATTGTCATAGTGGTACTTTTCTTCATCAAGTTTGCTACAGTCTGTACTTACAACACCAAAGACTAATGATGCCACCCACAGTTGGTTCCACAGTCAACTGTTCCTTGTATGTATATGTAACTGTTGTTGCTTCAGATGTGATGGTGTGCCACCAGGCAAGTAGAAACCAGAACTGTTATAACTCATTAACATATACTGTTACATCAGTTCTGGTCTCTAGCTGCTCAATGACAATCTTCAACAGAAAATACAGGCATCTGTTTCATCATCCTTCCCAGTGACCTGAAACACCACTCTTTATGCAAAGATAAAGAACCATTATTTTCTTTTCATGCAATGGAGAATATTTGATTAAATTGTCTCTGGGAAAGAGAGTTGAAGCTTGGATCACTTTTCACACTTGCACCTCATGCCATCCCTATAAAAGAGGTTTATTATGGTCTTCTTTTCCATTTCATAATACTAGCATACTCCTTGCATGTGCATCACCCTTTTTCTCGTATCACAAAATTCCTCCACATACGTAAGATTTTTCCAAATGTGAAAAACTGTTTTCAAGTACAACATCGTCATGTACCTATAAACAAATTTTCTAATGACACTCAGATGTGTTTCAATTGGTAAAACCTTACTATACTGCATGTAATAATTTCTGTGTTTCATTACCACTCTACTACATAGCAATAACTAGGAACTTCACCAAATTAAGTTGAAGTATTATTACAAACCAGATAGATTTGGAAAAATTTCAAACACAGGCAATAGGAAACCAAGACTGATTTCCAATTTGGAGAGGAGAATTTTGTAAGCACTCTAGAAACTCAATTAACTGACAAATATCAACTATTCCAGGCTAAATGGACCTGCGGCTCCATAGGACAAGGTGATCTGCAAAACAAAGTGTGAGTAAACTATGCACATGTTACACAGGTTGTTTTAAAAAATACAGACTTTTTCTCACCACAATATGCTTTCACTGAACGATAGCAATATATTCAAACCTGCTTTAATATACTAACAACTCGTAACATTTACAAATGCTCCACAATTCAATCTCTTGCCTCACAAAAACAATTCAGTAGAAAACACAAGGAACTGCTTATGAACAGCTCCTCCATGCTGTCCTTCATGTGATGATAAACTGAATCACTAGAATGAAATACTGGTCATGGAACGTCTTATATTCCTTACTGTATTTTAACATGTGACATAACATTTCTCTCCTACAAAACTATTAAAACATTTTGGTGCCTTTCATTCCAGCAGCAAGGAGTACACTAAAATTTCGTTCCTGATCTATTCCAAGGGCAGAAACATTAGAAATAGTTAATAGCTATATCACAACATTATTTGTGCCATTGTAACATAGTATGTATTTAGTTTTTCTGCATTCTTATAGTGGAATTGCTCAGCATTTGATTCTATTCTTTAATTAGAGACATAACCAATCTCCGATTGCACCACTTTCACCCCTTTGAAGTCAAGAAACTCCAGCTTAAGTATTACATCTCAAGCCATCATACTTGGAATAGTGCATTAGCTTTTCCCATTACACCCCAATTAATATATTCAGAATTATGCACTAATTTAATAGTGCCTCATCCTGTTGTGCTCTTTACTTTTCTCTGCAGACTACATACAGAACATAGCATATTTTAAGAGTAAACTCTTCTCAATATTGATGAAATTTTATCTGTACAAAAATGATGAAATTTTACTGACTGGTGGCTGATATCAAGCTTTAAATACTTCATCTACTCATAACTCATAATAACAACATATTATACAACCGAAAGTACAGGTTGGAATATCTACAACATCATGGAAAAGATGAATTGCTACTCACCATAAAGATGAGTTGCTGACTTCCTCTCACTGCCACAACAAAAAGACTTGTACATATTTGTTGTCCAGAATCACTAGAAAGACAAGCTTTGTCACTGCACACAGTTCACAAACCATCTGCAAACAGTATACACAGACTTCATTTTAGAAATATGTCAATGGTACTTTTTATCATTCACATGAACCTAGAAGAAAAGGGATCCTGTTATGATTCCTGGAGGCAATTCATGTTTTGCATCACATATTTTTGATCAGTATGAGCCACTATTTCTTACAACAAACACAATGCATTTTCTGTTCCTCATATATGGTTTTATCAATTCATATACACATCCATAATTACCAGGTTCCAAAGCTCTTCATGTACACCAGTGATGGCGACAGAAAGACACACTTACTCAAGATCAAAGGACACTCCACTAACATACCCCACATTTTCTATTCCACTTACTAAACTGACAATTAACTGTGCTGCAGCTACCAACGTTAGGTAGCGTCTCAACTGACTTGATGCAGCTGAAACAAAAGTAAGCAGAAGAAGACTAAGCTAAGTTGTTCAAACACATCTGCAGCAATATTTTTTCCACATATTTATCTATTACTGCATAAAAATAACTATTACAAAAATATGCACATATGAGCTAAATGTTATACATAGTTCAGTGTAGCATTCCCTGTCTTAGAATGACTGCACCATTGATATATCTCTGCCTGATATAAAGGGAATAGTTTTTATGAGAGGTTGGTTCATGGAGAACATTAGGCAAACTATGGCACCTGCGCCAAAGAATATCATTATGCACTCATATGAAAAGTAACGGTGTTTATGACGCACAAAAATGCTATTCTTCAATCAGTATTAACACTGATGTTACTGCTGTTCTATTAATAAATAACTACAGAATGAGGCCATTCATGGTATTATATAATTCGCAGACCAACTAGAATTACTGAGATGTTGACAAGTGTAACACTAGAAAGGGCTGTGCTCAGGTCACTTATTGATGCTTAACATTGTCATAGTGGTACTTTTCTTCATCAAGTTTGCTACAGTCTGTACTTACAACACCAAAGACTAATGATGCCACCCACAGTTGGTTCCACAGTCAACTGTTCCTTGTATGTCTATGTAACTGTTGTTGCTTCAGATGTGATGGTGTGCCACCAGGCAAGTAGAAACCAGAACTGTTATAACTCATTAACATATACTGTTACATCAGTTCTGGTCTCTAGCTGCTCAATGACAATCTTCAACAGAAAATACAGGCATCTGTTTCATCATCCTTCCCAGTGACCTGAAACACCACTCTTTATGCAAAGATAAAGAACCATTATTTTCTTTTCATGCAATGGAGAATATTTGATTAAATTGTCTCTGGGAAAGAGAGTTGAAGCTTGGATCACTTTTCACACTTGCACCTCATGCCATCCCTATAAAAGAGGTTTATTATGGTCTTCTTTTCCATTTCATAATACTAGCATACTCCTTGCATGTGCATCACCCTTTTTCTCGTATCACAAAATTCCTCCACATACGTAAGATTTTTCCAAATGTGAAAAACTGTTTTCAAGTACAACATCGTCATGTACCTATAAACAAATTTTCTAATGACACTCAGATGTGTTTCAATTGGTAAAACCTTACTATACTGCATGTAATAATTTCTGTGTTTCATTACCACTCTACTACATAGCAATAACTAGGAACTTCGCCAAATTAAGTTGAAGTATTATTACAAACCAGATAGATTTGGAAAAATTTCAAACACAGGCAATAGGAAACCAAGACTGATTTCCAATTTGGAGAGGAGAATTTTGTAAGCACTCTAGAAACTCAATTAACTGACAAATATCAACTATTCCAGGCTAAATGGACCTGCGGCTCCATAGGACAAGGTGATCTGCAAAACAAAGTGTGAGTAAACTATGCACATGTTACACAGGTTGTTTTAAAAAATACAGACTTTTTCTCACCACAATATGCTTTCACTGAACGATAGCAATATATTCAAACCTGCTTTAATATACTAACAACTCGTAACATTTACAAATGCTCCACAATTCAATCTCTTGCCTCACAAAAACAATTCAGTAGAAAACACAAGGAACTGCTTATGAACAGCTCCTCCATGCTGTCCTTCATGTGATGATAAACTGAATCACTAGAATGAAATACTGGTCATGGAACGTATTATATTCCTTACTGTATTTTAACATGTGACATAACATTTCTCTCCTACAAAACTATTAAAACATTTTGGTGCCTTTCATTCCAGCAGCAAGGAGTACACTAAAATTTCGTTCCTGATCTATTCAAAGGGCAGAAACATTAGAAATAGTTAATAGCTATATCACAACATTATTTGTGCCATTGGAACATAGTATGTATTTATTTTTTTGCATTCTTATACTGGAATTGCTCAGCTATTTGATTCTATTCTTTAATTAGTGACATAACCAATCTCCGATTGCACCACTTTCACCCCTTTGAAGTCGTGAAACTCCAGCTTAAGTATTACATCTCAAGCCATCATACTTGGAATAGTGCATTAGCTTTTCCCATTACACCCCAATTAATATATTCAGAATTATGCACTAATTTAATAGTGCCTCATCCTGTTGTGCTCTTTACTTTTCTCTGCAGACTACATACAAAACATAGCATATTTTAAGAGTAAACTCCTCTCAATATTGATGAAATTTTATCTGCACAAAAATGATGATATTTTACTGACTGGTGGCTGATATCAAGCTCTAAATACTTCATCTACTCATAACTCATACTAACAACATATTATACAACCGAAAGTACAGGTTGGAATATCTACAACATCATGGAAAAGATGAATTGCTACTCACCATAAAGATGAGTTGCTGACTTCCTCTCACTGCCACAACAAAAAGACTTGTACATATTTGTTGTCAGGAATCACTAGAAAGACAAGCTTTGTCACTGCACACAGTTCACAAACCATCTGCAAACAGTATACACAGACTTCATTTTAGAAAAATGTCAATGGTACTTTTTATCATTCACATGAACCTAGAAGACAAGGGATCCTGTTATGATTCCTGGAGGCAATTCATGTTTTGCATCACATATTTTTGATCAGAATGAGCCACTATTTCTTACAACAAACACAATGCATTTTCTGTTCCTCATATATGGTTTTATCAATTCATATACACATCCATAATTACCAGGTTCCAAAGCTCTTCATGTACACCAGTGATGGTGACAGAAAGACACACTAACTCAAGATCAAAGGACACTCCACTACCATATCCCACATTTTCTATTCCACTTACTAAACTGACAATTAACTGTGCTGCAGCTACCAACGTTAGGTAGTGTCTCAACTGACTTGATGCAGCCAAAACAGAAGTAAGCAGAAGAAGACTAAGCTAAGTTGTTCAAACACATCTGCAGCAATATTTTTTCCACATATTTATCTATTACTGCATAAAAATAACTATTACAAAAATATGCACATATGAGCTAAATGTTATACATAGTTCAGTGTAGCATTCCCTGTCTTAGAATGACTGCACCATTGATATATCTCTGCCTGATATAAAGGGAATAGTTTTTATGAGAGGTTGGTTCATGGAGAACATTAGGCAAACTATGGCACCTGCGTCAAAGAATATCATTATGCACTCATATGAAAAGTAACGGTGTTTATGACGCACAAAAATGCTATTCTTCAATCAGTATTAACTCTGATGTTACTGCTGTTCTATTAATAAATAACTACAGAATGAGGCCATTCATGGTATTATATAATTCGCAGACCAACTAGAATTACTGAGATGTTGACAAGTGTAACACTAGAAAGGGCTGTGCTCAGGTCACTTATTGATGCTTAACATTGTCATAGAGGTACTTTTCTTCATCAAGTTTGCTACAGTCTGTACTTACAACACCAAAGACTAATGATGCCACCCACAGTTGGTTCCACAGTCAACTGTTCCTTGTATGTCTATGTAACTGTTGTTGCTTCAGATGTGATGGTGTGCCACCAGGCAAGTAGAAACCAGAACTGTTATAACTCATTAACATATACTGTTACATCAGTTCTGGTCTCTAGCTGCTCAATGACAATCTTCAACAGAAAATACAGGCATCTGTTTCATCATCCTTCCCAGTGACCTGAAACACCACTCTTTATGCAAAGATAAAGAACCATTATTTTCTTTTCGTGCAATGGAGAATATTTGATTAAATTGTCTCTGGGAAAGAGAGTTGAAGCTTGGATCACTTTTCACACTTGCACCTCATGCCATCCCTATAAAAGAGGTTTATTATGGTCTTCTTTTCCATTTCATAATACTAGCATACTCCTTGCATGTGCATCACCCTTTTTCTCGTATCACAAAATTCCTCCACATACGTAAGATTTTTCCAAATGTGAAAAACTGTTTTCAAGTACAACATCGTCATGTACCTATAAACAAATTTTCTAATGACACTCAGATGTGTTTCAATTGGTAAAACCTTACTATACTGCATGTAATAATTTCTGTGTTTCATTACCACTCTACTACATAGCAATAACTAGGAACTTCACCAAATTAAGTTGAAGTATTATTACAAACCAGATAGATTTGGAAAAATTTCAAACACAGGCAATAGGAAACCAAGACTGATTTCCAATTTGGAGAGGAGAATTTTGTAAGCACTCTAGAAACTCAATTAACTGACAAATATTAACTATTCCAGGCTAAATGGACCTGCGGCTCCATAGGACAAGGTGATCTGCAAAACAAAGTGTGAGTAAACTATGCACATGTTACACAGGTTGTTTTAAAAAATACAGACTTTTTCTCACCACAATATGCTTTCACTGAACGATAGCAATATATTCAAACCTGCTTTAATATACTAACAACTCGTAACATTTACAAATGCTCCACAATTCAATCTCTTGCCTCACAAAAACAATTCAGTAGAAAACACAAGGAACTGCTTATGAACAGCTCCTCCATGCTGTCCTTCATGTGATGATAAACTGAATCACTAGAATGAAATACTGGTCATGGAACGTCTTATATTACTTACTGTATTTTAACATGTGACATAACATTTCTCTCCTACAAAACTATTAAAACATTTTCGTGCCTTTCATTCCAGCAGCAAGGAGTACACTAAAATTTCGTTCCTGATCTATTCAAAGGGCAGAAACATTAGAAATAGTTAATAGCTATATCACAACATTATTTGTGCCATTGTAACATAGTATGTATTTAGTTTTTCTGCATTCTTATACTGGAATTGCTCAGCTATTTGATTCTATTCTTTAATTAGTGACATAACCAATCTCCGATTGTACCACTTTCACCCCTTTGAAGTCGTGAAACTCCAGCTTAAGTATTACATCTCAAGCCATCATACTTGGAATAGTGCATTAGCTTTTCCCATTACACCCCAATTAATATATTCAGAATTATGCACTAATTTAATAGTGCCTCATCCTGTTGTGCTCTTTACTTTTCTCTGCAGACTACATACAAAACATAGCATATTTTAAGAGTAAACTCCTCTCAATATTGATGAAATTTTATCTGTACAAAAATGATGAAATTTTACTGACTGGTGGCTGATATCAAGCTTTAAATACTTCATCTACTCATAACTCATAATAACAACATATTATACAACCGAAAGTACAGGTTAGAATATCTACAACATCATGGAAAAGATGAATTGCTACTCACCATAAAGATGAGTTGCTGACTTCCTCTCACTGCCACAACAAAAAGACTTGTACATATTTGTTGTCCAGAATCACTAGAAAGACAAGCTTTGTCACTGCACACAGTTCACAAACCATCTGCAAACAGTATACACAGACTTCATTTTAGAAAAATGTCAATGGTACTTTTTATCATTCACATGAACCTAGAAGACAAGGGATCCTGTTATGATTCCTGGAGGCAATTCATGTTTTGCATCACATATTTTTGATCAGAATGAGCCACTATTTCTTACAACAAACACAATGCATTTTCTGTTCCTCATATATGGTTTTATCAATTCATATACACATCCATAATTACCAGGTTCCAAAGCTCTTCATGTACACCAGTGATGGCGACAGAAAGACACACTTACTCAAGATCAAAGGACACTCCACTAACATACCCCACATTTTCTATTCCACTTACTAAACTGACAATTAACTGTGCTGCAGCTACCAACGTTAGGTAGTGTCTCAACTGACTTGATGCAGCCGAAACAGAAGTAAGCAGAAGAAGACTAAGCTAAGTTGTTCAAACACATCTGCAGCAATATTTTTTCCACATATTTATCTATTACTGCATAAAAATAACTATTACAAAAATATGCACATATGAGCTAAATGTTATACATAGTTCAGTGTAGCATTCCCTGTCTTAGAATGACTGCACCATTGATATATCTCTGCCTGATATAAAAGGAATAGTTTTTATGAGAGGTTGGTTCATGGAGAACATTAGGCAAACTATGGCACCTGCGTCAAAGAATATCATTATGCACTCATATGAAAAGTAACGGTGTTTATGACGCACAAAAATGCTATTCTTCAATCAGTATTAACACTGATGTTACTGCTGTTCTATTAATAAATAACTACAGAATGAGGCCATTCATGGTATTATATAATTCGCAGACCAACTAGAATTACTGAGATGTTGACAAGTGTAACACTAGAAAGGGCTGTGCTCAGGTCACTTATTGATGCTTAACATTGTCATAGTGGTACTTTTCTTCATCAAGTTTGCTACAGTCTGTACTTACAACACCAAAGACTAATGATGCCACCCACAGTTGGTTCCACAGTCAACTGTTCCTTGTATGTCTATGTAACTGTTGTTGCTTCAGATGCGATGGTGTGCCACCAGGCAAGTAGAAACCAGAACTGTTATAACTCATTAACATATACTGTTACATCAGTTCTGGTCTCTAGCTGCTCAATGACAATCTTCAACAGAAAATACAGGCATCTGTTTCATCATCCTTCCCAGTGACCTGAAACACCACTCTTTAGGCAAAGATAAAGAACCATTATTTTCATTTCATGCAATGGAGAATATTTGATTAAATTGTCTCTGGGAAAGAGAGTTGAGCTTGGATCACTTTTCACACTTGCACCTCATGCCATCCCTATAAAAGAGGTTTATTATGGTCTTCTTTTCCATTTCATAATACTAGCATACTCCTTGCATGTGCATCACCCTTTTTCTCGTATCACAAAATTCCTCCACATACGTAAGATTTTTCCAAATGTGAAAAACTGTTTTCAAGTACAACATCGTCATGTACCTATAAACAAATTTTCTAATGACACTCAGATGTGTTTCAATTGGTAAAACCTTACTATACTGCATGTAATAATTTCTGTGTTTCATTACCACTCTACTACATAGCAATAACTAGGAACTTCACCAAATTATGTTGAAGTATTATTACAAACCAGATAGATTTGGAAAAATTTCAAACACAGGCAATAGGAAACCAAGACTGATTTCCAATTTGGAGAGGAGAATTTTGTAAGCACTCTAGAAACTCAATTAACTGACAAATATCAACTATTCCAGGCTAAATGGACCTGCGGCTCCATAGGACAAGGTGATCTGCAAAACAAAGTGTGAGTAAACTATGCACATGTTACACAGGTTGTTTTAAAAAATACAGACTTTTTCTCACCACAATATGCTTTCACTGAACGATAGCAATATATTCAAACCTGCTTTAATATACTAACAACTCGTAACATTTACAAATGCTCCACAATTCAATCTCTTGCCTCACAAAAACAATTCAGTAGAAAACACAAGGAACTGCTTATGAACAGCTCCTCCATGCTGTCCTTCATGTGATGATAAACTGAATCACTAGAATGAAATACTGGTCATGGAACGTCTTATATTCCTTACTGTATTTTAACATGTGACATAACATTTCTCTCCTACAAAACTATTAAAACATTTTCGTGCCTTTCATTCCAGCAGCAAGGAGTACACTAAAATTTCGTTCCTGATCTATTCAAAGGGCAGAAACATTAGAAATAGTTAATAGCTATATCACAACATTATTTGTGCCATTGTAACATAGTATGTATTTAGTTTTTTTGCATTCTTATACTGGAATTGCTCAGCTATTTGATTCTATTCTTTAATTAGTGACATAACCAATCCCCGATTGTACCACTTTCACCCCTTTGAAGTCGTGAAACTCCAGCTTAAGTATTACATCTCAAGCCATCATACTTGGAATAGTGCATTAGCTTTTCCCATTACACCCCAATTAATATATTCAGAATTATGCACTAATTTAATAGTGCCTCATCCTGTTGTGCTCTTTACTTTTCTCTGCAGACTACATACAAAACATAGCATATTTTAAGAGTAAACTACTCTCAATATTGATGAAATTTTATCTGTACAAAAATGATGAAATTTTACTGACTGGTGGCTGATATCAAGCTTTAAATACTTCATCTACTCATAACTCATAATAACTACATATTATACAACCGAAAGTACAGGTTGGAATATCTACAACATCATGGAAAAGATGAATTGCTACTCACCATAAAGATGAGTTGCTGACTTCCTCTCACTGCCACAACAAAAAGACTTGTACATATTTGTTGTCCAGAATCACTAGAAAGACAAGCTTTGTCACTGCACACAGTTCACAAACCATCTGCAAACAGTATACACAGACTTCATTTTAGAAAAATGTCAATGGTACTTTTTATCATTCACATGAACCTAGAAGACAAGGGATCCTGTTATGATTCCTGGAGGCAATTCATGTTTTGCATCACATATTTTTGATCAGAATGAGCCACTATTTCTTACAACAAACACAATGCATTTTCTGTTCCTCATATATGGTTTTATCAATTCATATACACATCCATAATTACCAGGTTCCAAAGCTCTTCATGTACACCAGTGATGGCGACAGAAAGACACACTTACTCAAGATCAAAGGACACTCCACTAACATACCCCACATTTTTTTTCCACTTACTAAACTGACAATTAACTGTGCTGCAGCTACCAACGTTAGGTAGTGTCTCAACTGACTTGATGCAGCCGAAACAAAAGTAAGCAGAAGAAGACTAAGCTAAGTTGTTCAAACACATCTGCAGCAATATTTTTTCCACATATTTATCTATTACTGCATAAAAATAACTATTACAAAAATATGCACATATGAGCTAAATGTTATACATAGTTCAGTGTAGCATTCCCTGTCTTAGAATGACTGCACCATTGATATATCTCTGCCTGATATAAAGGGAATAGTTTTTATGAGAGGTTGGTTCATGGAGAACATTAGGCAAACTATGGCACCTGCGTCAAAGGAATATCATTATGCACTCATATGAAAAGTAACGGTGTTTATGACGCACAAAAATGCTATTCTTCAATCAGTATTAACACTGATGTTACTGCTGTTCTATTAATAAATAACTACAGAATGAGGCCATTCATGGTATTATATAATTCGCAGACCAACTAGAATTACTGAGATGTTGACAAGTGTAACGCTAGAAAGGGCTGTGCTCAGGTCACGTATTGATGCTTAACATTGTAATAGAGGTACTTTTCTTCATCAAGTTTGCTACAGTCCGTACTTACAACACCAAAGACTAATGATTGCACCCACAGTTGGTTCCACAGTCAACTGTTCCTTGTATGTCTATGTAACTGTTGTTGCTTCAGATGTGATGGTGTGCCACCAGGCAAGTAGAAACCAGAACTGTTATAACTCATTAACATATACTGTTACATCAGTTCTGGTCTCTAGCTGCTCAATGACAATCTTCAACAGAAAATACAGGCATCTGTTTCATCATCCTTCCCAGTGACCTGAAACACCACTCTTTATGCAAAGATATAGAACCATTATTTTCTTTTCATGCAATGGAGAATATTTGATTAAATTGTCTCTGGGAAAGAGAGTTGAAGCTTGGATCACTTTTCGCACTTTCACCTCATGCCATCCCTATAAAAGAGGTTTATTATGGTCTTCTTTTCCATTTCATAATACTAGCATACTCCTTGCATGTGCATCACCCGTTTTCTCGTATCACAAAATTCCTCCACATACGTAAGATTTTTCCAAATGTGAAAAATGTTTTCAAGTACAACATCGTCATGTACCTATAAACAAATTTTCTAATGACACTCAGATGTGTTTCAATTGGTAAAACCTTACTATACTGCATGTAATAATTTCTGTGTTTCATTACCACTCTACTACATAGCAATAACTAGGAACTTCACCAAATTAAGTTGAAGTATTATTACAAACCAGATAGATTTGGAAAAATTTCAAACACAGGCAATAGGAAACCAAGACTGATTTCCAATTTGGAGAGGAGAATTTTGTAAGCACTCTAGAAACTCAATTAACTGACAAATATCAACTATTCCAGGCTAAATGGACCTGCAGCTCCATAGGACAAGGTGATCTGCAAAACAAAGTGTGAGTAAACTATGCAGATGTTACACAGGTTGTTTTAAAAAATACAGACTTTTTCTCACCACAATATGCTTTCACTGAACAATAGCAATATATTCAAACCTGCTTTAATATACTAACAACTCGTAACATTTACAAATGCTCCACAATTCAATCTCTTGCCTCACAAAAACAATTCAGTAGAAAACACAAGGAACTGCTTATGAACAGCTCCTCCATGCTGTCCTTCATGTGATGATAAACTGAATCACTAGAATGAAATACTGGTCATGGAACGTCTTATATTCCTTACTGTATTTTAACATGTGACATAACATTTCTCTCCTACAAAACTATTAAAACATTTTCGTGCCTTTCATTCCAGCAGCAAGGAGTACACTAAAATTTCGTTCCTGATCTATTCAAAGGGCAGAAACATTAGAAATAGTTAATAGCTATATCACAACATTATTTGTGCCATTGTAACATAGTATGTATATAGTTTTTCTGCATTCTTATACTGGAATTGCTCAGCTATTTGATTCTATTCTTTAATTAGTGACATAACCAATCTCCGATTGTACCACTTTCACCCCTTTGAAGTCGTGAAACTCCAGCTTAAGTATTACATCTCAAGCCATCATACTTGGAATAGTGCATTAGCTTTTCCCATTACACCCCAATTAATATATTCAGAATTATGCACTAATTTAATAGTGCCTCATCCTGTTGTGCTCTTTACTTTTCTCTGCAGACTACATACAAAACATAGCATATTTTAAGAGTAAACTCCTCTCAATATTGATGAAATTTTATCTGTACAAAAATGATGAAATTTTACTGACTGGTGGCTGATATCAAGCTTTAAATACTTCATCTACTCATAACTCATAATAACAACATATTATACAACCGAAAGTACAGGTTGGAATATCTACAACATCATGGAAAAGATGAATTGCTACTCACCATAAAGATGAGTTGCTGACTTCCTCTCACTGCCACAACAAAAAGACTTGTACATATTTGTTGTCCAGAATCACTAGAAAGACAAGCTTTGTCACTGCACACAGTTCACAAACCATCTGCAAACAGTATACACAGACTTCATTTTAGAAAAATCTCAATGGTACTTTTTACCATTCACATGAACCTAGAAGACAAGGGATCCTGTTATGATTCCTGGAGGCAATTCATGTTTTGCATCACATATTTTTGATCAGAATGAGCCACTATTTCTTACAACAAACACAATGCATTTTCTGTTCCTCATATATGGTTTTATCAATTCATATACACATCCATAATTACCAGGTTCCAAAGCTCTTCATGTACACCAGTGATGGCGACAGAAAGACACACTTACTCAAGATCAAAGGACACTCCACTAACATACCCCACATTTTCTATTCCACTTAGTAAACTGACAATTAACTGTGCTGCAGCTACCAACGTTAGGTAGCGTCTCAACTGACTTGATGCAGCCGAAACAAAAGTAAGCAGAAGAAGACTAAGCTAAGTTGTTCAAACACATCTGCAGCAATATTTTTTCCACATATTTATCTATTACTGCATAAAAATAACTATTACAAAAATATGCACATATGAGCTAAATGTTATACATAGTTCAGTGTAGCATTCCCTGTCTTAGAATGACTGCACCATTGATATATCTCTGCCTGATATAAAGGGAATAGTTTTTATGAGAGGTTGGTTCATGGAGAACATTAGGCAAACTATGGCACCTGCGTCAAAGGAATATCATTATGCACTCATATGAAAAGTAACGGTGTTTATGACGCACAAAAATGCTATTCTTCAATCAGTATTAACACTGATGTTACTGCTGTTCTATTAATAAATAACTACAGAATGAGGCCATTCATGGTATTATATAATTCGCAGACCAACTAGAATTACTGAGATGTTGACAAGTGTAACACTAGAAAGGGCTGTGCTCAGGTCACGTATTGATGCTTAACATTGTCATAGAGGTACTTTTCTTCATCAAGTTTGCTACAGACTGTACTTACAACACCAAAGACTAATGATGCCACCCACAGTTGGTTCCACAGTCAACTGTTCCTTGTATGTCTATGTAACTGTTGTTGCTTCAGATGTGATGGTGTGCCACCAGGCAAGTAGAAACCAGAACTGTTATAACTCATTAACATATACTGTTACATCAGTTCTGGTCTCTAGCTGCTCAATGACAATCTTCAACAGAAAATACAGGCATCTGTTTCATCATCCTTCCCAGTGACCTGAAACACCACTCTTTATGCAAAGATATAGAACCATTATTTTCTTTTCATGCAATGGAGAATATTTGATTAAATTGTCTCTGGGAAAGAGAGTTGAAGCTTGGATCACTTTTCGCACTTTCACCTCATGCCATCCCTATAAAAGAGGTTTATTATGGTCTTCTTTTCCATTTCATAATACTAGCATACTCCTTGCATGTGCATCACCCTTTTTCTCGTATCACAAAATTCCTCCACATACGTAAGATTTTTCCAAATGTGAAAAACTGTTTTCAAGTACAACATCGTCATGTACCTATAAACAAATTTTCTAATGACACTCAGATGTGTTTCAATTGGTAAAACCTTACTATACTGCATGTAATAATTTCTGTGTTTCATTACCACTCTACTACATAGCAATAACTAGGAACTTCACCAAATTATGTTGAAGTATTATTACAAACCAGATAGATTTGGAAAAATTTCAAACACAGGCAATAGGACACCAAGACTGATTTCCAATTTGGAGAGGAGAATTTTGTAAGCACTCTAGAAACTCAATTAACTGACAAATATCAACTATTCCAGGCTATATGGACCTGCGGCTCCATAGGACAAGGTGATCTGCAAAACAAAGTGTGAGTAAACTATGCACATGTTACACAGGTTGTTTTAAAAAATACAGACTTTTTCTCACCACAATATGCTTTCACTGAACGATAGCAATATATTCAAACCTGCTTTAATATACTAACAACTCGTAACATTTACAAATGCTCCACAATTCAATCTCTTGCCTCACAAAAACAATTCAGTAGAAAACACAAGGAACTGCTTATGAACAGCTCCTCCATGCTGTCCTTCATGTGATGATAAACTGAATCACTAGAATGAAATACTGGTCATGGAACGTCTTATATTCCTTACTGTATTTTAACATGTGACATAACATTTCTCTCCTACAAAACTATTAAAACATTTTCGTGCCTTTCATTCCAGCAGCAAGGAGTACACTAAAATTTCGTTCCTGATCTATTCAAAGGGCAGAAACATTAGAAATAGTTAATAGCTATATCACAACATTATTTGTGCCATTGTAACATAGTATGTATTTAGTTTTTTTGCATTCTTATACTGGAGTTGCTCAGCTATTTGATTCTATTCTTTAATTAGTGACATAACCAATCTCCGATTGTACCACTTTCACCCCTTTGAAGTCGTGAAACTCCAGCTTAAGTATTACATCTCAAGCCATCATACTTGGAATAGTGCATTAGCTTTTCCCATTACACCCCAATTAATATATTCAGAATTATGCACTAATTTAATAGTGCCTCATCCTGTTGTGCTCTTTACTTTTCTCTGCAGACTACATACAAAACATAGCATATTTTAAGAGTAAACTCCTCTCAATATTGATGAAATTTTATCTGTACAAAAATGATGAAATTTTACTGACTGGTGGCTGATATCAAGCTTTAAATACTTCATCTACTCATAACTCATAATAACAACATATTATACAACCGAAAGTACAGGTTGGAATATCTACAACATCATGGAAAAGATGAATTGCTACTCACCATAAAGATGAGTTGCTGACTTCCTCTCACTGCCACAACAAAAAGACTTGTACATATTTGTTGTCCAGAATCACTAGAAAGACAAGCTTTGTCACTGCACACAGTTCACAAACCATCTGCAAACAGTATACACAGACTTCATTTTAGAAAAATCTCAATGGTACTTTTTATCATTCACATGAACCTAGAAGACAAGGGATCCTGTTATGATTCCTGGAGGCAATTCATGTTTTGCATCACATATTTTTGATCAGAATGAGCCACTATTTCTTACAACAAACACAATGCATTTTCTGTTCCTCATATATGGTTTTATCAATTCATATACACATCCATAATTACCAGGTTCCAAAGCTCTTCATGTACACCAGTGATGGCGACAGAAAGACACACGTACTCAAGATCAAAGGACACTCCACTAACATACCCCACATTTTCTATTCCACTTACTAAACTGACAATTAACTGTGCTGCAGCTACCAACGTTAGGTAGCGTCTCAACTGACTTGATGCAGCCGAAACAAAAGTAAGCAGAAGAAGACTAAGCTAAGTTGTTCAAACACATCTGCAGCAATATTTTTTCCACATATTTATCTATTACTGCATAAAAATAACTATTACAAAAATATGCACAATTGAGCTAAATGTTATACATAGTTCAGTGTAGCATTCCCTGTCTTAGAATGACTGCACCATTGATATATCTCTGCCTGATATAAAGGGAATAGTTTTTATGAGAGGTTGGTTCATGGAGAACATTAGGCAAACTATGGCACCTGCGTCAAAGGAATATCATTATGCACTCATATGAAAAGTAACGGTGTTTATGACGCACAAAAATGCTATTCTTCAATCAGTATTAACACTGATGTTACTGCTGTTCTATTAATAAATAACTACAGAATGAGGCCATTCATGGTATTATATAATTCGCAGACCAACTAGAATTACTGAGATGTTGACAAGTGTAACACTAGAAAGGGCTGTGCTCAGGTCACGTATTGATGCTTAACATTGTCATAGAGGTACTTTTCTTCATCAAGTTTGCTACAGACTGTACTTACAACACCAAAGACTAATGATGCCACCCACAGTTGGTTCCACAGTCAAGTGTTCCTTGTATGTCTATGTAACTGTTGTTGCTTCAGATGTGATGGTGTGCCACCAGGCAAGTAGAAACCAGAACTGTTATAACTCATTAACATATACTGTTACATCAGTTCTGGTCTCTAGCTGCTCAATGACAATCTTCAACAGAAAATACAGGCATCTGTTTCATCATCCTTCCCAGTGACCTGAAACACCACTCTTTATGCAAAGATATAGAACCATTATTTTCTTTTCATGCAATGGAGAATATTTGATTAAATTGTCTCTGGGAAAGAGAGTTGAAGCTTGGATCACTTTTCGCACTTTCACCTCATGCCATCCCTATAAAAGAGGTTTATTATGGTCTTCTTTTCCATTTCATAATACTAGCATACTCCTTGCATGTGCATCACCCTTTTTCTCGTATCACAAAATTCCTCCACATACGTAAGATTTTTCCAAATGTGAAAAACTGTTTTCAAGTACAACATCGTCATGTACCTATAAACAAATTTTCTAATGACACTCAGATGTGTTTCAATTGGTAAAACCTTACTATACTGCATGTAATAATTTCTGTGTTTCATTACCACTCTACTACATAGCAATAACTAGGAACTTCACCAAATTATGTTGAAGTATTATTACAAACCAGATAGATTTGGAAAAATTTCAAACACAGGCAATAGGACACCAAGACTGATTTCCAATTTGGAGAGGAGAATTTTGTAAGCACTCTAGAAACTCAATTAACTGACAAATATCAACTATTCCAGGCTATATGGACCTGCGGCTCCATAGGACAAGGTGATCTGCAAAACAAAGTGTGAGTAAACTATGCACATGTTACACAGGTTGTTTTAAAAAATACAGACTTTTTCTCACCACAATATGCTTTCACTGAACGATAGCAATATATTCAAACCTGCTTTAATATACTAACAACTCGTAACATTTACAAATGCTCCACAATTCAATCTCTTGCCTCACAAAAACAATTCAGTAGAAAACACAAGGAACTGCTTATGAACAGCTCCTCCATGCTGTCCTTCATGTGATGATAAACTGAATCACTAGAATGAAATACTGGTCATGGAACGTCTTATATTCCATACTGTATTTTAACATGTGACATAACATTTCTCTCCTACAAAACTATTAAAACATTTTCGTGCCTTTCATTCCAGCAGCAAGGAGTACACTAAAATTTCGTTCCTGATCTATTCAAAGGGCAGAAACATTAGAAATAGTTAATAGCTATATCACAACATTATTTGTGCCATTGTAACATAGTATGTATTTAGTTTTTTTGCATTCTTATACTGGAGTTGCTCAGCTATTTGATTCTATTCTTTAATTAGTGACATAACCAATCTCCGATTGTACCACTTTCACCCCTTTGAAGTCGTGAAACTCCAGCTTAAGTATTACATCTCAAGCCATCATACTTGGAATAGTGCATTAGCTTTTCCCATTACACCCCAATTAATATATTCAGAATTATGCACTAATTTAATAGTGCCTCATCCTGTTGTGCTCTTTACTTTTCTCTGCAGACTACATGCAAAACATAGCATATTTTAAGAGTAAACTCCTCTCAATATTGATGAAATTTATTCTGTACAAGTATGATGAAATTTTACTGACTGGTGGCTGATATCAAGCTTTAAATCCTTCATCTACTCATAACTCATAATAACAACATATTATACAACCGAAAGTACAGTTTGGAATATCTACAACATCATGGAAAAGATGAATTGCTACTCACCATAAAGATGAGTTGCTGACTTCCTCTCACTGCCACAACAAAAAGACTTGTACTTATTTGTTGTCCAGAATCACTAGAAAGACAAGCTTTGTCACTGCACACAGTTCACAAACCATCTGCAAACAGTATACACAGACTTCATTTTAGAAAAATCTCAATGGTACTTTTTATCATTCACATGAACCTAGAAGACAAGGGATCCTGTTATGATTCCTGGAGGCAATTCATGTTTTGCATCACATATTTTTGATCAGAATGAGCCACTATTTCTTACAACAAACACAATGCATTTTCTGTTCCTCATATATGGTTTTATCAATTCATATACACATCCATAATTACCAGGTTCCAAAGCTCTTCATGTACACCAGTGATGGCGACAGAAAGACACACTTACTCAAGATCAAAGGACACTCCACTAACATACCCCACATTTTCTATTCCACTTACTAAACTGACAATTAACTGTGCTGCAGCTACCAACGTTAGGTAGCGTCTCAACTGACTTGATGCAGCCGAAACAAAAGTAAGCAGAAGAAGACTAAGCTAAGTTGTTCAAACACATCTGCAGCAATATTTTTTCCACATATTTATCTATTACTGCATAAAAATAACTATTACAAAAATATGCACATATGAGCTAAATGTTATACATAGTTCAGTGTAGCATTCCCTGTCTTAGAATGACTGCACCATTGATATATCTCTGCCTGATATAAAGGGAATAGTTTTTATGAGAGGTTGGTTCATGGAGAACATTAGGCAAACTATGGCACCTGCGTCAAAGAATATCATTATGCACTCATATGAAAAGTAACGGTGTTTATGACGCACAAAAATGCTATTCTTCAATCAGTATTAACACTGATGTTACTGCTGTTCTATTAATAAATAACTACAGAATGAGGCCATTCATGGTATTATATAATTCACAGACCAACTAGAATTACTGAGATGTTGACAAGTGTAACACTAGAAAGGGCTGTGCTCAGGTCACTTATTGATGCTTAACATTGTCATAGTGGTACTTTTCTTCATCAAGTTTGCTACAGTCTGTACTTACAACACCAAAGACTAATGATGCCACCCACAGTTGGTTCCACAGTCAACTGTTCCTTGTATGTATATGTAACTGTTGTTGCTTCAGATGTGATGGTGTGCCACCAGGCAAGTAGAAACCAGAACTGTTCTAACTCATTAACATATACTGTTACATCAGTTCTGGTCTCTAGCTGCTCAATGACAATCTTCAACAGAAAATACAGGCATCTGTTTCATCATCCTTCCCAGTGACCTGAAACACCACTCTTTATGCAAAGATAAAGAACCATTATTTTCTTTTCATGCAATGGAGAATATTTGATTAAATTGTCTCTGGGAAAGAGAGTTGAAGCTTGGATCACTTTTCACACTTGCACCTCATGCCATCCCTATAAAAGAGGTTTATTATGGTCTTCTTTTCCATTTCATAATACTAGCATACTCCTTGCATGTGCATCACCCTTTTTCTCGTATCACAAAATTCCTCCACATACGTAAGATTTTTCCAAATGTGAAAAACTGTTTTCAAGTACAACATCGTCATGTACCTATAAACAAATTTTCTAATGACACTCAGATGTGTTTCAATTGGTAAAACCTTACTATACTGCATGTAATAATTTCTGTGTTTCATTACCACTCTACTACATAGCAATAACTAGGAACTTCACCAAATTATGTTGAAGTATTATTACAAACCAGATAGATTTGGAAAAATTTCAAACACAGGCAATAGGAAACCAAGACTGATTTCCAATTTGGAGAGGAGAATTTTGTAAGCACTCTAGAAACTCAATTAACTGACAAATATCAACTATTCCAGGCTAAATGGACCTGCGGCTCCATAGGACAAGGTGATCTGCAAAACAAAGTGTGAGTAAACTATGCACATGTTACACAGGTTGTTTTAAAAAATACAGACTTTTTCTCACCACAATATGCTTTCACTGAACGATAGCAATATATTCAAGCCTGCTTTAATATACTAACAACTCGTAACATTTACAAATGCTCCACAATTCAATCTCTTGCCTCACAAAAACAATTCAGTAGAAAACACAAGGAACTGCTTATGAACAGCTCCTCCATGCTGTCCTTCATGTGATGATAAACTGAATCACTAGAATGAAATACTGGTCATGGAACGTCTTATATTCCTTACTGTATTTTAACATGTGACATAACATTTCTCTCCTACAAAACTATTAAAACATTTTGGTGCCTTTCATTCCAGCAGCAAGGAGTACACTAAAATTTCGTTCCTGATCTATTCAAAGGGCAGAAACATTAGAAATAGTTAATAGCTATATCACAACATTATTTGTGCCATTGTAACATAGTATGTATTTATATAATAGAGGGAAACATTCCACGTGGGAAAAATATATAAATATATAAATATATAAATATATAAATATATAAATATATAAAATATATAAATATATAAATATATAAATATATAAATATAGTATTTAGTTTTTTTGCATTCTTATACTGGAATTGCTCAGCTATTTGATTCTATTCTTTAATTAGTGACATAACCAATCTCCGATTGTACCACTTTCACCCCTTTGAAGTCGTGAAACTCCAGCTTAAGTATTACATCTCAAGCCATCATACTTGGAATAGTGCATTAGCTTTTCCCATTACACCCCAATTAATATATTCAGAATTATGCACTAATTTAATAGTGCCTCATCCTGTCGTGCTCTTTACTTTTCTCTGCAGACTACATACAAAACATAGCATATTTTAAGAGTAAACTCCTCTCAATATTGATGAAATTTTATCTGTACAAAAATGATGAAATTTTACTGACTGGTGGCTGATATCAAGCTTTAAATACTTCATCTACTCATAACTCATAATAACAACATATTATACAACCGAAAGTACAGGTTGGAATATCTACAACATCATGGAAAAGATGAATTGCTACTCACCATAAAGATGAGTTGCTGACTTCCTCTCACTGCCACAACAAAAAGACTTGTACATATTTGTTGTCCAGAATCACTAGAAAGACAAGCTTTGTCACTGCACACAGTTCACAAACCATCTGCAAACAGTATACACAGACTTCATTTTAGAAAAATGTCAATGGTACTTTTTATTATTCACATGAACCTAGAAGACAAGGGATCCTGTTATGATTCCTGGAGGCAATTCATGTTTTGCATCACATATTTTTGATCAGAATGAGCCACTATTTCTTACAACAAACACAATGCATTTTCTGTTCCTCATATATGGTTTTATCAATTCATATACACATCCATAATTACCAGGTTCCAAAGCTCTTCATGTACACCAGTGATGGCGACAGAAAGACACACTTACTCAAGATCAAAGGACACTCCACTAACATACCCCACATTTTCTATTCCACTTACTAAACTGACAATTAACTGTGCTGCAGCTACCAACGTTAGGTAGCGTCTCAACTGACTTGATGCAGCCGAAACAAAAGTAAGCAGAAGAAGACTAAGCTAAGTTGTTCAAACACATCTGCAGCAATATTTTTTCCACATATTTATCTATTACTGCATAAAAATAACTATTACAAAAATATGCACATATGAGCTAAATGTTATACATAGTTCAGTGTAGCATTCCCTGTCTTAGAATGACTGCACCATTGATATATCTCTGCCTGATATAAAGAGAATAGTTTTTATGAGAGGTTGGTTCATGGAGAACATTAGGCAAACTATGGCACCTGCGTCAAAGAATATCATTATACACTCATATGAAAAGTAACGGTGTTTATGACGCACAAAAATGCTATTCTTCAATCAGTATTAACACTGATGTTACTGCTGTTCTATTAATAAATAACTACAGAATGAGGCCATTCATGGTATTATATAATTCGCAGACCAACTAGAATTACTGAGATGTTGACAAGTGTAACACTAGAAAGGGCTGTGCTCAGGTCACTTATTGATGCTTAACATTGTCATAGTGGTACTTTTCTTCATCAAGTTTGCTACAGTCTGTACTTACAACACCAAAGACTAATGATGCCACCCACAGTTGGTTCCACAGTCAACTGTTCCTTGTATGTCTATGTAACTGTTGTTGCTTCAGATGTGATGGTGCGCCACCAGGCAAGTAGAAACCAGAACTGTTATAACTCATTAACATATACTGTTACATCAGTTCTGGTCTCTAGCTGCTCAATGACAATCTTCAACAGAAAATACAGGCATCTGTTTCATCATCCTTCCCAGTGACCTGAAACACCACTCTTTATGCAAAGATAAAGAACCATTATTTTCTTTTCATGCAATGGAGAATATTTGATTAAATTGTCTCTGGGAAAGAGAGTTGAAGCTTGGATCACTTTTCACACTTTCACCTCATGCCATCCCTATAAAAGAGGTTTATTATGGTCTTCTTTTCCATTTCATAATACTAGCATACTCCTTGCATGTGCATCACCCTTTTTCTCGTATCACAAAATTCCTCCACATACGTAAGATTTTTCCAAATGTGAAAAACTGTTTTCAAGTACAACATCGTCATGTACCTATAAACAAATTTTCTAATGACACTCAGATGTGTTTCAATTGGTAAAACCTTACTATACTGCATGTAATAATTTCTGTGTTTCATTACCACTCTACTACATAGCAATAACTAGGAACTTCACCAAATTAAGTTGAAGTATTATTACAAACCAGATAGATTTGGAAAAATTTCAAACACAGGCAATAGGAAACCAAGACTGATTTCCAATTTGGAGAGGAGAATTTTGTAAGCACTCTAGAAACTCAATTAACTGACAAATATCAACTATTCCAGGCTAAATGGACCTGCGGCTCCATAGGACAAGGTGATCTGCAAAACAAAGTGTGAGTAAACTATGCACATGTTACACAGGTTGTTTTAAAAAATACAGACTTTTTCTCACCACAATATGCTTTCACTGAACGATAGCAATATATTCAAACCTGCTTTAATATACTAACAACTCGTAACATTTACAAATGCTCCACAATTCAGTCTCTTGCCTCACAAAAACAATTCAGTAGAAAACACAAGGAACTGCTTATGAACAGCTCCTCCATGCTGTCCTTCATGTGATGATAAACTGAATCACTAGAATGAAATACTGGTCATGGAACGTCTTATATTCCTTACTGTATTTTAACATGTGACATAACATTTCTCTCCTACAAAACTATTAAAACATTTTCGTGCCTTTCATTCCAGCAGCAAGGAGTACACTAAAATTTCGTTCCTGATCTATTCAAAGGGCAGAAACATTAGAAATAGTTAATAGCTATATCACAACATTATTTGTGCCATTGTAACATAGTATGTATTTAGTTTTTTTGCATTCTTATACTGGAATTGCTCAGCTATTTGATTCTATTCTTTAATTAGTGACATAACCAATCTCCGATTGTACCACTTTCACCCCTTTGAAGTCGTGAAACTCCAGCTTAAGTATTACATCTCAAGCCATCATACTTGGAATAGTGCATTAGCTTTTCCCATTACACCCCAATTAATATATTCAGAATTATGCACTAATTTAATAGTGCCTCATCCTGTTGTGCTCTTTACTTTTCTCTGCAGACTACATACAAAACATAGCATATTTTAAGAGTAAACTCCTCTCAATATTGATGAAATTTTATCTGTACAAAAATGATGAAATTTTACTGACTGGTGGCTGATATCAAGCTTTAAATACTTCATCTACTCATAACTCATAATAACAACATATTATACAACCGAAAGTACAGGTTGGAATATCTACAACATCATGGAAAAGATGAATTGCTACTCACCATAAAGATGAGTTGCTGACTTCCTCTCACTGCCACAACAAAAAGACTTGTACATATTTGTTGTCCAGAATCACTAGAAAGACAAGCTTTGTCACTGCACACAGTTCACAAACCATCTGCAAACAGTATACACAGACTTCATTTTAGAAAAAACTCAATGGTACTTTTTATCATTCACATGAACCTAGAAGACAAGGGATCCTGTTATGATTCCTGGAGGCAATTCATGTTTTGCATCACATATTTTTGATCAGAATGAGCCACTATTTCTTACAACAAACACAATGCATTTTCTGTTCCTCATATATGGTTTTATCAATTCATATACACATCCATAATTACCAGGTTCCAAAGCTCTTCATGTACACCAGTGATGGCGACAGAAAGACACACTTACTCAAGATCAAAGGACACTCCACTAACATACCCCACATTTTTTTTCCACTTACTAAACTGACAATTAACTGTGCTGCAGCTACCAACGTTAGGTAGCGTCTCAACTGACTTGATGCAGCCGAAACAAAAGTTAGCAGAAGAAGACTAAGCTAAGTTGTTCAAACACATCTGCAGCAATATTTTTTCCACATATTTATCTATTACTGCATAAAAATAACTATTACAAAAATATGCACATATGAGCTAAATGTTATACATAGTTCAGTGTAGCATTCCCTGTTTTAGAATGACTGCACCATTGATATATCTCTGCCTGATATAAAGAGAATAGTTTTTATGAGAGGTTGGTTCATGGAGAACATTAGGCAAACTATGGCACCTGCGTCAAAGAATATCATTATACACTCATATGAAAAGTAACGGTGTTTATGACGCACAAAAATGCTATTCTTCAATCAGTATTAACACTGATGTTACTGCTGTTCTATTAATAAATAACTACAGAATGAGGCCATTCATGGTATTATATAATTCGCAGACCAACTAGAATTACTGAGATGTTGACAAGTGTAACACTAGAAAGGGCTGTGCTCAGGTCACTTATTGATGCTTAACATTGTCATAGTGGTACTTTTCTTCATCAAGTTTGCTACAGTCTGTACTTACAACACCAAAGACTAATGATGCCACCCACAGTTGGTTCCACAGTCAACTGTTCCTTGTATGTCTATGTAACTGTTGTTGCTTCAGATGTGATGGTGTGCCACCAGGCAAGTAGAAACCAGAACTGTTATAACTCATTAACATATACTGTTACATCAGTTCTGGTCTCTAGCTGCTCAATGACAATCTTCAACAGAAAATACAGGCATCCGTTTCATCATCCTTCCCAGTGACCTGAAACACCACTCTTTATGCAAAGATATAGAACCATTATTTTCTTTTCATGCAATGGAGAATATTTGATTAAATTGTCTCTGGGAAAGAGAGTTGAAGCTTGGATCACTTTTCACACTTGCACCTCATGCCATCCCTATAAAAGAGGTTTATTATGGTCTTCTTTTCCATTTCATAATACTAGCATACTCCTTGCATGTGCATCACCCTTTTTCTCGTATCACAAAATTCCTCCACATACGTAAGATTTTTCCAAATGTGAAAAACTGTTTTCAAGTACAACATCGTCATGTACCTATAAACAAATTTTCTAATGACACTCAGATGTGTTTCAATTGGTAAAACCTTACTATACTGCATGTAATAATTTCTGTGTTTCATTACCACTCTACTACATAGCAATAACTAGGAACTTCACCAAATTAAGTTGAAGTATTATTACAAACCAGATAGATTTGGAAAAATTTCAAACACAGGCAATAGGAAACCAAGACTGATTTCCAATTTGGAGAGGAGAATTTTGTAAGCACTCTAGAAACTCAATTAACTGACAAATATCAACTATTCCAGGCTAAATGGACCTGCGGCTCCATAGGACAAGGTGATCTGCAAAACAAAGTGTGAGTAAACTATGCACATGTTACACAGGTTGTTTTAAAAAATACAGACTTTTTCTCACCACAATATGCTTTCACTGAACGATAGCAATATATTCAAACCTGCTTTAATATACTAACAACTCGTAACATTTACAAATGCTCCACAATTCAATCTCTTGCCTCACAAAAACAATTCAGTAGAAAACACAAGGAACTGCTTATGAACAGCTCCTCCATGCTGTCCTTCATGTGATGATAAACTGAATCACTAGAATGAAATACTGGTCATGGAACGTCTTATATTCCTTACTGTATTTTAACATGTGACATAACATTTCTCTCCTACAAAACTATTAAAACATTTTGGTGCCTTTCATTCCAGCAGCAAGGAGTACACTAAAATTTCGTTCCTGATCTATTCAAAGGGCAGAAACATTAGAAATAGTTAATAGCTATATCACAACATTATTTGTGCCATTGTAACATAGTATGTATTTAGTTTTTTTGCATTCTTATACTGGAGTTGCTCAGCTATTTGATTCTATTCTTTAATTAGTGACATAACCAATCTCCAATTGTACCACTTTCACCCCTTTGAAGTCATGAAACTCCAGCTTAAGTATTACATCTCAAGCCATCATACTTGGAATAGTGCATTAGCTTTTCCCATTACACCCCAATTAATATATTCAGAATTATGCACTAATTTAATAGTGCCTCATCCTGTTGTGCTCTTTACTTTTCTCTGCAGACTACATACAAAACATAGCATATTTTAAGAGTAAACTCCTCTCAATATTGATGAAATTTATTCTGTACAAAAATGATGAAATTTTACTGACTGGTGGCTGATATCAAGCTTTAAATCCTTCATCTACTCATAACTCATAATAACAACATATTATACAACCGAAAGTACAGTTTGGAATATCTACAACATCATGGAAAAGATGAATTGCTACTCACCATAAAGATGAGTTGCTGACTTCCTCTCACTGCCACAACAAAAAGACTTGTACATATTTGTTGTCCAGAATCACTAGAAAGACAAGCTTTGTCACTGCACACAGTTCACAAACCATCTGCAAACAGTATACACAGACTTCATTTTAGAAAAATCTCAATGGTACTTTTTATCATTCACATGAACCTAGAAGACAAGGGATCCTGTTATGATTCCTGGAGGCAATTCATGTTTTGCATCACATATTTTTGATCAGAATGAGCCACTATTTCTTACAACAAACACAATGCATTTTCTGTTCCTCATATATGGTTTTATCAATTCATATACACATCCATAATTACCAGGTTCCAAAGCTCTTCATGTACACCAGTGATGGCGACAGAAAGACACACTTACTCAAGATCAAAGGACACTCCACTAACATACCCCACATTTTCTATTCCACTTAGTAAACTGACAATTAACTGTGCTGCAGCTACCAACGTTAGGTAGCGTCTCAACTGACTTGATGCAGCCGAAACAAAAGTAAGCAGAAGAAGACTAAGCTAAGTTGTTCAAACACATCTGCAGCAATATTTTTTCCACATATTTATCTATTACTGCATAAAAATAACTATTACAAAAATATGCACAATTGAGCTAAATGTTATACATAGTTCAGTGTAGCATTCCCTGTCTTAGAATGACTGCACCATTGATATATCTCTGCCTGATATAAAGGGAATAGTTTTTATGAGAGGTTGGTTCATGGAGAACATTAGGCAAACTATGGCACCTGCGTCAAAGGAATATCATTATGCACTCATATGAAAAGTAACGGTGTTTATGACGCACAAAAATGCTATTCTTCAATCAGTATTAACACTGATGTTACTGCTGTTATATTAATAAATAACTACAGAATGAGGCCATTCATGGTATTATATAATTCGCAGACCAACTAGAATTACTGAGATGTTGACAAGTGTAACACTAGAAAGGGCTGTGCTCAGGTCACGTATTGATGCTTAACATTGTCATAGTGGTACTTTTCTTCATCAAGTTTGCTACAGTCTGTACTTACAACACCAAAGACTAATGATGCCACCCACAGTTGGTTCCACAGTCAACTGTTCCTTGTATGTCTATGTAACTGTTGTTGCTTCAGATGTGATGGTGTGCCACCAGGCAAATAGAAACCAGAACTGTTATAACTCATTAACATATACTGTTACATCAGTTCTGGTCTCTAGCTGCTCAATGACAATCTTCAACAGAAAATACAGGCATCTGTTTCATCATCCTTCCCAGTGACCTGAAACACCACTCTTTATGCAAAGATAAAGAACCATTATTTTCTTTTCATGCAATGGAGAATATTTGATTAAATTGTCTCTGGGAAAGAGAGTTGAAGCTTGGATCACTTTTCACACTTGCACCTCATGCCATCCCTATAAAAGAGGTTTATTATGGTCTTCTTTTCCATTTCATAATACTAGCATACTCCTTGCATGTGCATCACCCTTTTTCTCGTATCACAAAATTCCTCCACATACGTAAGATTTTTCCAAATGTGAAAAACTGTTTTCAAGTACAACATCGTCATGTACCTATAAACAAATTTTCTAATGACACTCAGATGTGTTTCAATTGGTAAAACCTTACTATACTGCATGTAATAATTTCTGTGTTTCATTACCACTCTACTACATAGCAATAACTAGGAACTTCACCAAATTAAGTTGAAGTATTATTACAAACCAGATAGATTTGGAAAAATTTCAAACACAGGCAATAGGAAACCAAGACTGATTTCCAATTTGGAGAGGAGAATTTTGTAAGCACTCTAGAAACTCAATTAACTGACAAATATCAACTATTCCAGGCTAAATGGACCTGCGGCTCCATAGGACAAGGTGATCTGCAAAACAAAGTGTGAGTAAACTATGCACATGTTACACAGGTTGTTTTAAAAAATACAGACTTTTTCTCACCACAATATGCTTTCACTGAACGATAGCAATATATTCAAACCTGCTTTAATATACTAACAACTCGTAACATTTACAAATGCTCCACAATTCAATCTCTTGCCTCACAAAAACAATTCAGTAGAAAACACAAGGAACTGCTTATGAACAGCTTCTCCATGCTGGCCTTCATGTGATGATAAACTGAATCACTAGAATGAAATACTGGTCATGGAACGTCTTATATTCCTTACTGTATTTTAACATGTGACATAACATTTCTCTCCTACAAAACTGTTAAAACATTTTGGTGCCTTTCATTCCAGCAGCAAGGAGTACACTAAAATTTCGTTCCTGATCTATTCAAAGGGCAGAAACATTAGAAATAGTTAATAGCTATATCATAACATTGTTTGTGCCATTGTAACATAGTATGTATTTAGTTTTTTTGCATTCTTATACTGGAATTGCTCAGCTATTTGATTCTATTCTTTAATTAGTGACATAACCAATCTCCGATTGTACCACTTTCACCCCTTTGAAGTCATGAAACTCCAGCTTAAGTATTACATCTCAAGCCATCATACTTGGAATAGTGCATTAGCTTTTCCCATTACACCCCAATTAATATATTCAGAATTATGCACTAATTTAATAGTGCCTCATCCTGTTGTGCTCTTTACTTTTCTCTGCAGACCACATACAAAACATAGCATATTTTAAGAGTAAACTCCTCTCAATATTGATGAAATTTTATCTGTACAAAAATGATGAAATTTTACTGACTGGTGGCTGATATCAAGCGTTAAATACTTCATCTACTCATAACTCATAATAACAACATATTATACAACCGAAAGTACAGGTTGGAATATCTACAACATCATGGAAAAGATGAATTGCTACTCACCATAAAGATGAGTTGCTGACTTCCTCTCACTGCCACAACAAAAAGACTTGTACATATTTGTTGTCCAGAATCACTAGAAAGACAAGCTTTGTCACTGCACACAGTTCACAAACCATCTGCAAACAGTATACACAGACTTCATTTTAGAAAAATCTCAATGGTACTTTTTACCATTCACATGAACCTAGAAGACAAGGGATCCTGTTATGATTCCTGGAGGCAATTCATGTTTTGCATCACATATTTTTGATCAGAATGAGCCACTATTTCTTACAACAAACACAATGCATTTTCTGTTCCTCATATATGGTTTTATCAATTCATATACACATCCATAATTACCAGGTTCCAAAGCTCTTCATGTACACCAGTGATGGCGACAGAAAGACACACTTACTCAAGATCAAAGGACACTCCACTAACATACCCCACATTTTCTATTCCACTTAGTAAACTGACAATTAACTGTGCTGCAGCTACCAACGTTAGGTAGCGTCTCAACTGACTTGATGCAGCCGAAACAAAAGTAAGCAGAAGAAGACTAAGCTAAGTTGTTCAAACACATCTGCAGCAATATTTTTTCCACATATTTATCTATTACTGCATAAAAATAACTATTACAAAAATATGCACATATGAGCTAAATGTTATACATAGTTCAGTGTAGCATTCCCTGTCTTAGAATGACTGCACCATTGATATATCTCTGCCTGATATAAAGGGAATAGTTTTTATGAGAGGTTGGTTCATGGAGAACATTAGGCAAACTATGGCACCTGCGTCAAAGGAATATCATTATGCACTCATATGAAAAGTAACGGTGTTTATGACGCACAAAAATGCTATTCTTCAATCAGTATTAACACTGATGTTACTGCTGTTCTATTAATAAATAACTACAGAATGAGGCCATTCATGGTATTATATAATTCGCAGACCAACTAGAATTACTGAGATGTTGACAAGTGTAACACTAGAAAGGGCTGTGCTCAGGTCACGTATTGATGCTTAACATTGTCATAGAGGTACTTTTCTTCATCAAGTTTGCTACAGTCTGTACTTACAACACCAAAGACTAATGATGCCACCCACAGTTGGTTCCACAGTCAACTGTTCCTTGTATGTCTATGTAACTGTTGTTGCTTCAGATGTGATGGTGTGCCACCAGGCAAGTAGAAACCAGAACTGTTATAACTCATTAACATATACTGTTACATCAGTTCTGGTCTCTAGCTGCTCAATGACAATCTTCAACAGAAAATACAGGCATCTGTTTCATCATCCTTCCCAGTGACCTGAAACACCACTCTTTATGCAAAGATATAGAACCATTATTTTCTTTTCATGCAATGGAGAATATTTGATTAAATTGTCTCTGGGAAAGAGAGTTGAAACTTGGATCACTTTTCACACTTGCACCTCATGCCATCCCTATAAAAGAGGTTTATTATGGTCTTCTTTTCCATTTCATAATACTAGCATACTCCTTGCATGTGCATCACCCTTTTTCTCGTATCACAAAATTCCTCCACATATGTAAGATTTTTCCAAATGTGAAAAACTGTTTTCAAGTACAACATCGTCATGTACCCATAAACAAATTTTCTAATTACACTCAGATGTGTTTCAATTGGTAAAACCTTACTATACTGCATGTAATAATTTCTGTGTTTCATTACCACTCTACTACATAGCAATAACTAGGAACTTCACCAAATTAAGTTGAAGTATTATTACAAACCAGATAGATTTGGAAAAATTTCAAACACAGGCAATAGGAAACCAAGACTGATTTCCAATTTGGGGAGGAGAATTTTGTAAGCACTCTAGAAACTCAATTAACTGACAAATATCAACTATTCCAGGCTAAATGGACCTGCAGCTCCATAGGACAAGGTGATCTGCAAAACAGAGTGTGAGTAAACTATGCACATGTTACACAGGTTGTTTTAAAAAATACAGACTTTTTCTCACCACAATATGCTTTCACTGAACGATAGCAATATATTCAAACCTGCTTTAATATACTAACAACTCGTAACATTTACAAATGCTCCACAATTCAATCTCTTGCCTCACAAAAACAATTCAGTAGAAAACACAAGGAACTGCTTATGAACAGCTCCTCCATGCTGTCCTTCATGTGATGCTAAACTGAATCACTAGAATGAAATACTGGTCATGGAACGTCTCATATTCCTTACTGTATTTTAACATGTGACATAACATTTCTCTCCTACAAAACTATTAAAACATTTTGGTGCCTTTCATTCCAGCAGCAAGGAGTACACTAAAATTTCGTTCCTGATCTATTCAAAGGGCAGAAACATTAGAAATAGTTAATAGCTATATCACAACATTATTTGTGCCATTGTAACATAGTATGTATTTAGTTTTTTTGCATTCTTATACTGGAATTGCTCAGCTATTTGATTCTATTCTTTAATTAGTGACATAACCAATCTCCGATTGTACCACTTTCACCCCTTTGAAGTCGTGAAACTCCAGCTTAAGTATTACATCTCAAGCCATCATACTTGGAATAGTGCATTAGCTTTTCCCATTACACCCCAATTAATATATTCAGAATTATGCACTAATTTAATAGTGCCTCATCCTGTTGTGCTCTTTACTTTTCTCTGCAGACTACATACAAAACATAGCATATTTTAAGAGTAAACTCCTCTCAATATTGATGAAATTTTATCTGTACAAAAATGATGAAATTTTACTGACTGGTGGCTGATATCAAGCTTTAAATACTTCATCTACTCATAACTCATAATAACAACATATTATACAACCGAAAGTACAGGTTGGAATATCTACAACATCATGGAAAAGATGAATTGCTACTCACCATAAAGATGAGTTGCTGACTTCCTCTCACTGCCACAACAAAAAGACTTGTACATATTTGTTGTCCAGAATCACTAGAAAGACAAGCTTTGTCACTGCACACAGTTCACAAACCATCTGCAAACAGTATACACAGACTTCATTTTAGAAAAATATCAATGGTACTTTTTATCATTCACATGAACCTAGAAGACAAGGGATCCTGTTGTGATTCCTGGAGGCAATTCATGTTTTGCATCACATATTTTTGATCAGAATGAGCCACTATTTCTTACAACAAACACAATGCATTTTCTGTTCCTCATATATGGTTTTATCAATTCATATACACATCCATAATTACCAGGTTCCAAAGCTCTTCATGTACACCAGTGATGGCGACAGAAAGACACACTTACTCAAGATCAAAGGACACTCCACTAACATACCCCACATTTTCTATTCCACTTACTAAACTGACAATTAACTGTGCTGCAGCTACCAACGTTAGGTAGCGTCTCAACTGACTTGATGCAGCCGAAACAAAAGTAAGCAGAAGAAGACTAAGCTAAGTTGTTCAAACACATCTGCAGCAATATTTTTTCCACATATTTATCTATTACTGCATAAAAATAACTATTACAAAAATATGCACATATGAGCTAAATGTTATACATAGTTCAGTGTAGCATTCCCTGTCTTAGAATGACTGCACCATTGATATATCTCTGCCTGATATAAAGGGAATAGTTTTTATGAGAGGTTGGTTCATGGAGAACATTAGGCAAACTATGGCACCTGCGTCAAAGGAATATCATTATGCACTCATATGAAAAGTAACGGTGTTTATGACGCACAAAAATGCTATTCTTCAATCAGTATTAACACTGATGTTACTGCTGTTCTATTAATAAATAACTACAGAATGAGGCCATTCATGGTATTATATAATTCGCAGACCAACTAGAATTACTGAGATGTTGACAAGTGTAACACTAGAAAGGGCTGTGCTCAGGTCACTTATTGATGCTTAACATTGTCATAGAGGTACTTTTCTTCATCAAGTTTGCTACAGTCTGTACTTACAACACCAAAGACTAATGATGCCACCCACAGTTGGTTCCACAGTCAACTGTTCCTTGTATGTCTATGTAACTGTTGTTGCTGCAGATGTGATGGTGTGCCACCAGGCAAGTAGAAACCAGAACTGTTCTAACTCATTAACATATACTGTTACATCAGTTCTGGTCTCTAGCTGCTCAATGACAATCTTCAACAGAAAATACAGGCATCTGTTTCATCATCCTTCCCAGTGACCTGAAACACCACTCTTTATGCAAAGATAAAGAACCATTATTTTCTTTTCATGCAATGGAGAATATTTGATTAAATTGTCTCTGGGAAAGAGAGTTGAAGCTTGGATCACTTTTCACACTTGCACCTCATGCCATCCCTATAAAAGAGGTTTATTATGGTCTTCTTTTCCATTTCATAATACTAGCATACTCCTTGCATGTGCGTCACCCTTTTTCTCGTATCACAAAATTCCTCCACATACGTAAGATTTTTCCAAATGTGAAAAACTGTTTTCAAGTACAACATCGTCATGTACCTATAAACAAATTTTCTAATGACACTCAGATGTGTTTCAATTGGTAAAACCTTACTATACTGCATGTAATAATTTCTGTGTTTCATTACCACTCTACTACATAGCAATAACTAGGAACTTCGCCAAATTAAGTTGAAGTATTATTACAAACCAGATAGATTTGGAAAAATTTCAAACACAGGCAATAGGAAACCAAGACTGATTTCCAATTTGGAGAGGAGAATTTTGTAAGCACTCTAGAAACTCAATTAACTGACAAATATCAACTATTCCAGGCTAAATGGACCTGCGGCTCCATAGGACAAGGTGATCTGCAAAACGAAGTGTGAGTAAACTATGCACATGTTACACAGGTTGTTTTAAAAAATACAGACTTTTTCTCACCACAATATGCTTTCACTGAACGATAGCAATATATTCAAACCTGCTTTAATATACTAACAACTCGTAACATTTACAAATGCTCCACAATTCAATCTCTTGCCTCACAAAAACAATTCAGTAGAAAACACAAGGAACTGCTTATGAACAGCTCCTCCATGCTGTCCTTCATGTGATGATAAACTGAATCACTAGAATGAAATACTGGTCATGGAACGTCTTATATTCCTTACTGTATTTTAACATGTGACATAACATTTCTCTCCTACAAAACTATTACAACATTTTGGTGCCTTTCATTCCAGCAGCAAGGAGTACACTAAAATTTCGTTCCTGATCTATTCAAAGGGCAGAAACATTAGAAATAGTTAATAGCTATATCACAACATTATTTGTGCCATTGTAACATAGTATGTATTTAGTTTTTTTGCATTCTTATACTGGAGTTGCTCAGCTATTTGATTCTATTCTTTAATTAGTGACATAACCAATCTCCGATTGTACCACTTTCACCCCTTTGAAGTCGTGAAACTCCAGCTTAAGTATTACATCTCAAGCCATCATACTTGGAATAGTGCATTAGCTTTTCCCATTACACCCCAATTAATATATTCAGAATTATGCACTAATTTAATAGTGCCTCATCCTGTTGTGCTCTTTACTTTTCTCTGCAGACTACATACAAAACATAGCATATTTTAAGAGTAAACTCCTCTCAATATTGATGAAATTTTATCTGTACAAAAATGATGAAATTTTACTGACTGGTGGCTGATATCAAGCTTTAAATACTTCATCTACTCATAACTCATAATAACAACATATTATACAACCGAAAGTACAGGTTGGAATATCTACAACATCATGGAAAAGATGAATTGCTACTCACCATAAAGATGAGTTGCTGACTTCCTCTCACTGCCACAACAAAAAGACTTGTACATATTTGTTGTCCAGAATCACTAGAAAGACAAGCTTTGTCACTGCACACAGTTCACAAACCATCTGCAAACAGTATACACAGACTTCATTTTAGAAAAATCTCAATGGTACTTTTTATCATTCACATGAACCTAGAAGACAAGGGATCCTGTTATGATTCCTGGAGGCAATTCATGTTTTGCATCACGTATTTTTGATCAGAATGAGCCACTATTTCTTACAACAAACACAATGCATTTTCTGTTCCTCATATATGGTTTTATCAATTCATATACACATCCATAATTACCAGGTTCCAAAGCTCTTCATGTACACCAGTGATGGCGACAGAAAGACACACTTACTCAAGATCAAAGGACACTCCACTAACATACCCCACATTTTCTATTCCACTTACTAAACTGACAATTAACTGTGCTGCAGCTACCAATGTTAGGTAGCGTCTCAACTGACTTGATGCAGCCGAAACAAAAGTAAGCAGAAGAAGACTAAGCTAAGTTGTTCAAACACATCTGCAGCAATATTTTTTCCACATATTTATCTATTACTGCATAAAAATAACTATTACAAAAATATGCACATATGAGCTAAATGTTATACATAGTTCAGTGTAGCATTCCCTGTCTTAGAATGACTGCACCATTGATATATCTCTGCCTGATATAAAGGGAATAGTTTTTATGAGAGGTTGGTTCATGGAGAACATTAGGCAAACTATGGCACCTGCGTCAAAGGAATATCATTATGCACTCATATGAAAAGTAACGGTGTTTATGATGCACAAAAATGCTATTCTTCAATCAGTATTAACACTGATGTTACTGCTGTTCTATTAATGAATAACTACAGAATGAGGCCATTCATGGTATTATATAATTCGCAGACCAACTAGAATTACTGAGATGTTGACAAGTGTAACACTAGAAAGGGCTGTGCTCAGGTCACGTATTGATGCTTAACATTGTCATAGTGCTACTTTTCTTCATCAAGTTTGCTACAGTCTGTACTTACAACACCAAAGACTAATGATGCCACCCACAGTTGGTTCCACAGTCAACTGTTCCTTGTATGTCTATGTAACTGTTGTTGCTTCAGATGTGATGGTGTGCCACCAGGCAATTAGAAACCAGAACTGTTCTAACTCATTATCATATACTGTTAGATCAGTTCTGGTCTCTAGCTGCTCAATGACAATCTTCAACAGAAAATACAGGCATCTGTTTCATCATCCTTCCCAGTGACCTGAAACACCACTCTTTATGCAAAGATATAGAACCATTATTTTCTTTTCATGCAATGGAGAATATTTGATTAAATTGTCTCTGGGAAAAAGAGTTGAAGCTTGGATCACTTTTCACACTTGCACCTCATGCCATCCCTATAAAAGAGGTTTATTATGGTCTTCTTTTCCATTTCATAATACTAGCATACTCCTTGCATGTGCATCACCCTTTTCCTCGTATCACAAAATTCCTCCACATACGTAAGATTTTTCCAAATGTGAAAAACTGTTTTCAAGTACAACATCGTCATGTACCTATAAACAAATTTTCTAATGACACTCAGATGTGTTTCAATTGGTAAAACCTTACTATACTGCATGTAATAATTTCTGTGTTTTATTACCACTCTACTACATAGCAATAACTAGGAACTTCACCAAATTAAGTTGAAGTATTATTACAAACCAGATAGATTTGGAAAAATTTCAAACACAGGCAATAGGAAACCAAGACTGAGTTCCAATTTGGGGAGGAGAATTTTGTAAGCACTCTAGAAACTCAATTAACTGACAAATATCAACTATTCCAGGCTAAATGGACCTGCGGCTCCATAGGACAAGGTGATCTGCAAAACAAAGTGTGAGTAAACTATGCACATGTTACACAGGTTGTTTTAAAAAATACAGACTTTTTCTCACCACAATATGCTTTCACTGAACGATAGCAATATATTCAAACCTGCTTTAATATACTAACAACTCGTAACATTTACAAATGCTCCACAATTCAATCTCTTGCCTCACAAAAACAATTCAGTAGAAAACACAAGGAACTGCTTATGAACAGCTCCTCCATGCTGTCCTTCATGTGATGATAAACTGAATCACTAGAATGAAATACTGGTCATGGAACGTCTTATATTCCTTACTGTATGTTAACATGTGACATAACATTTCTCTCCTACAAAACTATTAAAACATTTTGGTGCCTTTCATTCCAGCAGCAAGGAGTACACTAAAATTTCGTTCCTGATCTATTCCAAGGGCAGAAACATTAGAAATAGTTAATAGCTATATCACAACATTGTTTGTGCCATTGTAACATAGTATGTATTTAGTTTTTTTGCATTCTTATACTGGAATTGCTCAGCTATTTGATTCTATTCTTTAATTAGTGACATAACCAATCTCCGATTGTACCACTTTCACCCCTTTGAAGTCGTGAAACTCCAGCTTAAGTATTACATCTCAAGCCATCATACTTGGAATAGTGCATTAGCTTTTCCCATTACACCCCAATTAATATATTCAGAATTATGCACTAATTTAATAGTGCCTCATCCTGTTGTGCTCTTTACTTTTCTCTGCAGACTACATACAAAACATAGCATATTTTAAGAGTAAACTCCTCTCAATATTGATGAAATTTTATCTGTACAAAAATGATGAAATTTTACTGACTGGTGGCTGATATCAAGCTTTAAATACTTCATCTACTCATAACTCATAATAACAACATATTATACAACCGAAAGTACAGGTTGGCATATCTACAACATCATGGAAAAGATGAATTGCTACTCACCATAAAGATGAGTTGCTGACTTCCTCTCACTGCCACAACAAAAAGACTTGTACATATTTGTTGTCCAGAATCACTAGAAAGACAAGCTTTGTCACTGCACACAGTTCACAAACCATCTGCAAACAGTATACACAGACTTCATTTTAGAAAAATCTCAATGGTACTTTTTATCATTCACATGAACCTAGAAGACAAGGGATCCTGTTATGATTCCTGGAGGCAATTCATGTTTTGCATCACATATTTTTGATCAGAATGAGCCACTATTTCTTACAACAAACACAATGCATTTTCTGTTCCTCATATATGGTTTTATCAATTCATATACACATCCATAATTACCAGGTTCCAAAGCTCTTCATGTACACCAGTGATGGCGACAGAGAGACACACTTACTCAAGATCAAAGGACACTCCACTAACATACCCCACATTTTCTATTCCACTTACTAAACTGACAATTAACTGTGCTGCAGCTACCAACGTTAGGTAGCGTCTCAACTGACTTGATGCAGCCGAAACAAAAGTAAGCAGAAGAAGACTAAGCTAAGTTGTTCAAACACATCTGCAGCAATATTTTTTCCACATATTTATCTATTACTGCATAAAAATAACTATTACAAAAATATGCACATATGAGCTAAATGTTATACATAGTTCAGTGTAGCATTCCCTGTCTTAGAATGACCGCACCATTGATATATCTCTGCCTGATATAAAGGGAATAGTTTTTATGAGAGGTTGGTTCATGCAGAACATTAGACAAACTATGGCACCTGCGTCAAAGGAATATCATTATGCACTCATATGAAAAGTAACGGTGTTTATGACGCACAAAAATGCTATTCTTCAATCAGTATTAACACTGATGTTACTGCTGTTCTATTAATAAATAACTACAGAATGAGGCCATTCATGGTATTTTATAATTCGCAGACCAACTAGAATTACTGAGATGTTGACAAGTGTAACACTAGAAAGGGCTGTGCTCAGGTCACGTATTGATGCTTAACATTGTCATAGAGGTACTTTTCTTCATCAAGTTTGCTACAGTCTGTACTTACAACACCAAAGACTAATGATGCCACCCACAGTTGGTTCCACAGTCAACTGTTCCTTGTATGTCTATGTAACTGTTGTTGCTTCAGATGTGATGGTGTGCCACCAGGCAAGTAGAAACCAGAACTGTTCTAACTCATTAACATATACTGTTAGATCAGTTCTGGTCTCTAGCTGCTCAATGACAATCTTCAACAGAAAATACAGGCATCTGTTTCATCATCCTTCCCAGTGACCTGAAACACCACTCTTTATGCAAAGATAAAGAACCATTATTTTCTTTTCATGCAATGGAGAATATTTGATTAAATTGTCTCTGGGAAAGAGAGTTGAAGCTTGGATCACTTTTCACACTTGCACCTCATGCCATCCCTATAAAAGAGGTTTATTATGGTCTTCTTTTCCATTTCATAATACTAGCATACTCCTTGCATGTGCATCACCCTTTTTCTCATATCACAAAATTCCTCCACATACGTAAGATTTTTCCAAATGTGAAAAACTGTTTTCAAGTACAACATCGTCATGTACCTATAAACAAATTTTCTAATGACACTCAGATGTGTTTCAATTGGTAAAACCTTACTATACTGCATGTAATAATTTCTGTGTTTTATTACCACTCTACTACATAGCAATAACTAGGAACTTCACCAAATTAAGTTGAAGTATTATTACAAACCAGATAGATTTGGAAAAATTTCAAACACAGGCAATAGGAAACCAAGACTGAGTTCCAATTTGGGGAGGAGAATTTTGTAAGCACTCTAGAAACTCAATTAACTGACAAATATCAACTATTCCAGGCTAAATGGACCTGCGGCTCCATAGGACATGGTGATCTGCAAAACAAAGTGTGAGTAAACTATGCACATGTTACACAGGTTGTTTTAAAAAATACAGACTTTTTCTCACCACAATATGCTTTCACTGAACGATAGCAATATATTCAAACCTGCTTTAATATACTAACAACTTGTAACATTTACAAATGCTCCACAATTCAATCTCTTGCCTCACAAAAACAATTCAGTAGAAAACACAAGGAACTGCTTATGAACAGCTCCTCCATGCTGTCCTTCATGTGATGATAAACTGAATCACTAGAATGAAATACTGGTCATGGAACGTCTTATATTCCTTACTGTATTTTAACATGTGACATAACATTTCTCTCCTACAAAACTATTAAAACATTTTGGTGCCTTTCATTCCAGCAGCAAGGAGTACACTAAAATTTCGTTCCTGATCTATTCCAAGGGCAGAAACATTAGAAATAGTTAATAGCTATATCACAACATTGTTTGTGCCATTGTAACATAGTATGTATTTAGTTTTTTTGCATTCTTATACTGGAATTGCTCAGCTATTTGATTCTATTCTTTAATTAGTGACATAACCAATCTCCGATTGTACCACTTTCACCCCTTTGAAGTTGTGAAACTCCAGCTTAAGTATTACATCTCAAGCCATCATACTTGGAATAGTGCATTAGCTTTTCCCATTACACCCCAATTAATATATTCAGAATTATGCACTAATTTAATAGTGCCTCATCCTGTTGTGCTCTTTACTTTTCTCTGCAGACTACATGCAAAACATAGCATATTTTAAGAGTAAACTCTTCTCAATATTGATGAAATTTTATCTGTACAAAAATGATGAAATTTTACTGACTGGTGGCTGATATCAAGCTTTAAATACTTCATCTACTCATAACTCATAATAACAACATATTATACAACCGAAAGTACAGGTTGGCATATCTACAACATCATGGAAAAGATGAATTGCTACTCACCATAAAGATGAGTTGCTGACTTCCTCTCACTGCCACAACAAAAAGACTTGTACATATTTGTTGTCCAGAATCACTAGAAAGACAAGCTTTGTCACTGCACACAGTTCACAAACCATCTGCAAACAGTATACACAGACTTCATTTTAGAAAAATGTCAATGGTACTTTTTATCATTCACATGAACCTAGAAGACAAGGGATCCTGTTATGATTACTGGAGGCAATTCATGTTTTGCATCACATATTTTTGATCAGAATGAGCCACTATTTCTTACAACAAACACAATGCATTTTCTGTTCCTCATATATGGTTTTATCAATTCATATACACATCCATAATTACCAGGTTCCAAAGCTCTTCATGTACACCAGTGATGGCGACAGAAAGACACACTTACTCAAGATCAAAGGACACTGCACTAACATACCCCACATTTTCTATTCCACTTACTAAACTGACAATTAACTGTGCTGCAGCTACCAATGTTAGGTAGCGTCTCAACTGACTTGATGCAGCCGAAACAAAAGTAAGCAGAAGAAGACTAAGCTAAGTTGTTCAAACACATCTGCAGCAATATTTTTTCCACATATTTATCTATTACTGCATAAAAATAACTATTACAAAAATATGCACATATGAGCTAAATGTTATACATAGTTCAGTGTAGCATTCCCTGTCTTAGAATGACTGCACCATTGATATATCTCTGCCTGATATAAAGGGAATAGTTTTTATGAGAGGTTGGTTCATGGAGAACATTAGGCAAACTATGGCACCTGCGTCAAAGGAATATCATTATGCACTCATATGAAAAGTAACGGTGTTTATGACGCACAAAAATGCTATTCTTCAATCAGTATTAACACTGATGTTACTGCTGTTCTAGTAATAAATAACTACAGAATGAGGCCATTCATGGTATTATATAATTCGCAGACCAACTAGAATTACTGAGATGTTGACAAGTGTAACACTAGAAAGGGCTGTGCTCAGGTCACGTATTGATGCTTAACATTGTCATAGAGGTACTTTTCTTCATCAAGTTTGCTACAGTCTGTACTTACAACACCAAAGACTAATGATGCCACCCACAGTTGGTTCCACAGTCAACTGTTCCTTGTATGTCTATGTAACTGTTGTTGCTTCAGATGTGATGGTGTGCCACCAGGCAAGTAGAAACCAGAACTGTTCTAACTCATTAACATATACTGTTAGATCAGTTCTGGTCTCTAGCTGCTCAATGACAATCTTCAACAGAAAATACAGGCATCTGTTTCATCATCCTTCCCAGTGACCTGAAACACCACTCTTTATGCAAAGATAAAGAACCATTATTTTCTTTTCATGCAATGGAGAATATGTGATTAAATTGTCTCTGGGAAAGAGAGTTGAAGCTTGGATCACTCTTCACACTTGAAGCTCATGCCATCCCTATAAAAGAGGTTTATTATGGTCTTCTTTTCCATTTCATAATACTAGCATACTCCTTGCATGTGCATCACCCTTTTTCTCGTATCACAAAATTCCTCCACATACGTAAGATTTTTCCAAATGTGAAAAACTGTTTTCAAGTACAACATCGTCATGTACCTATAAACAAATTTTCTAATGACACTCAGATGTGTTTCAATTGGTAAAACCTTACTATACTGCATGTAATAATTTCTGTGTTTCATTACCACTCTACTACACAGCAATAACTAGGAACTTCACCAAATTAGGTTGAAGTATTATTACAAACCAGATAGATTTGGAAAAATTTCAAACACAGGCAATAGGAAACCAAGACTGATTTCCAATTTGGAGAGGAGAATTTTGTAAGGACACTCTAGAAACTCAATTAACTGACAAATATCAACTATTCCAGGCTAAATGGACCTGCGGCTCCATAGGACAAGGTGATCTGCAAAACAAAGTGTGAGTAAACTATGCACATGTTACACAGGTTGTTTTAAAAAATACAGACTTTTTCTCACCACAATATGCTTTCACTGAACGATAGCAATATATTCAAACCTGCTTTAATATACTAACAACTTGTAACATTTACAAATGCTCCACAATTCAATCTCTTGCCTCACAAAAACAATTCAGTAGAAAACACAAGGAACTGCTTATGAACAGCTCCTCCATGCTGTCCTTCATGTGATGATAAACTGAATCACTAGAATGAAATACTGGTCATGGAACGTCTTATATTCCTTACTGTATTTTAACATGTGACATAACGTTTCTCTCCTACAAAACTATTAAAACATTTTGGTGCCTTTCATTCCAGCAGCAAGGAGTACACTAAAATTTCGTTCCTGATCTATTCAAAGGGCAGAAACATTAGAAATAGTTAATAGCTATATCACAACATTATTTGTGCCATTGTAACATAGTATGTATTTAGTTTTTTTGCATTCTTATACTGGAATTGCTCAGCTATTTGATTCTATTCTTTAATTAGTGACATAACCAATCTCCGATTGTACCACTTTCACCCCTTTGAAGTTGTGAAACTCCAGCTTAAGTATTACATCTCAAGCCATCATACTTGGAATAGTGCATTAGCTTTTCCCATTACACCCCAATTAACCCTGCTGTTCTGTTCACTTTTACTTGACATATATACTGTTCGGGTCAATATGACCCGACATATCAAAATGCTTTAGAAACATAAATTTTGGTACAGTTTTAGCTATCGACATTGTTGTTCTATTCCAGTACCTTGTTAGTAATAATAATAATAATAATAATAATAATAATAATGGTAATAATAATAATAATAACAATGCATACAACTTTATTGAGGGATATTTTTCATTTAAATATGCACATAAATTTGAAACAACAGACAGTTTCCATTACAGGCATTCAACTTAGAAAGCACTACAGTTTTTCCATACTTCTATTCTTATTGTTGACAGTTTAGACGTAAGTATTGACATTTTCTAACAACAGACAGTTGTCATTACAGATATTCATCTTAGAGCACACTACAGTACAGAACACACTACAGTTTTTTTATTACATTCCAACATAGAAAGCACTACAACTTTAGAATCCTCTCTTCTTACTGATTGTAGTTTAGGCACAAGTATTCACATAAATTTGAAACAACAGAATTTTCAATACAATCATCTTATAAAATACTACAGTTCTTTTCTTACTGCTTGCACTGTGGACACAAGTAGGTTACATGTTTCTTGCAAATATGTTTACTACATTTTCCACACACCATGTTTGTTTTATTGTCATTACTTGATGGACAGAACTTACAGCGTGCACGTTTTGTAGATTTTCTTGTTGTTACCGATTCTGACACACCACCCACATCATTCGGGTTTTGGATGCTTGTGACCATTCTCAAAGAATCTTCTGTTCTTGGGAAATGCGTTCTTGATGCAATATGTTCTTTTATCAGTGACTTTCCAAGTTCCTCCAAGAATATTCTCCTTCTAGTCAATTTGCTTGCATTCCAATTAGGGTCAACCGAAATCCACAAAACGTATGCATTATAAGCAGAAACATCAAGAATATTGTAGAAAACTATCATTGGCCACCTATTACTTTTTCGTTTGCATGTATATGTACCTAATAACTGATCAAGCGTGTCTACAGCACCTTTGGTTGAATTATAGTCCAAAATCATTTTTGGCTTCTTATCAGCCCTGTCACTGATTTCCGCATCATGGTGGAGAGTGCTCATAAGTACAACATTCTTGTGTCTCTTAGGAATATAATTAACCACAGTAGTGTCATTTGTGAAGTAAAATGAAGAGCTGTGTACCTCCTTGTTGGTCATTTTGTGTGGAAGCTCCGGCTTATTTTTCCGTATAGTTCCCAACATAGTCAATTTCCTTTTCAGAAGCAGCTGCCCCAAATTGTACGACGTAAAAAAGTTGTCACACGTGATATTCTGACCACGTAACTCAGAAGTGAGATCAGATACCACCCTCATTCCCTGATTTCTTTCTGGTGCCGCTCCACTCACCTTTCCTGTATAAATTTGGGCTTTCAGTACGTATGAAGTTTTGCTGTCACACATGGTCCATATTTTGATCCCATATTTTGCCGGTTTACTTGGGATATACTGCTTGAATGGACAGCGACCTCTAAATGCTACTAACTGCTCGTCAACAGTAACATTTTCTCCTGGATTATACAGTTTAGGAAGGACCTCTACCCACTTCTCCCAAATACTACGAATTGCGGCAAGTTTGTCAGTACGTCGTCTTTCCTCTCTAGTAGATTTCTTGTCAAATCGCAGGACACGTGATATCTTACAGAATGTTTCATGAGACATGGTTGCTCGAAATATGTTTCGCCCAGTATCTTTATCCCACAAACTTTTTGTAGACTCCCCATGAGATCGATATACACCCGCTAGGAGTAAGAGTCCTAAGTATGCATGGAAAACAGAACCATCAATATCTGTCCACTGTTCACCATAAACTCGCTGCCCTTCAATATTTGTCATCTCTATTATTTCATTTTGAAGCGCTGTGTGAAATACTGCTTCAAATGAACATTTTACATCAGATATTCTGCTGACTGCATACCTGGTAACTCCTGGGGTACTCTTGATGATGTTCGAAGCTGGTAGGCGACCATGTTGTGCTGGTGGATGCAACTGCCATTCTATATTCCCATTTTTAGAAAGAAAAGTCTCTACACTATTTTGTATGGGCTGTGGACTGTCGTAACTGTCATCGGAACACTCGCTTTCAGATGCATTGCTGATGTGATCTTCAAACTCAGAAAGTGATCCTTCATCTGGTGAGGCATTTACTATTTCTTCCAACTCACGATCATTCAATGGTCTCATCGCCATGGTGTCACAAGTCAAACTGGGCAGAAACAAAGCATTCCAATTATTGAGAACTGCCAATTATTATTTCCTGGGGAAAGCAACAAACAAGCCCATTGTTGTGAACGCATGGAGCTTTAGGTGATTGTTGAGAGTAAGTTGGAATGATGCAGTCACTATTCCCACACAACACAACAAAAATAATTTTCGCCATTTCCAGATTTTAGAAATAAATACGAGTTACACTAAACATATTTGTGTCGGGTCATTATGACCCGAACATTACATATGCAACTATTACAGTTGAAGCCCAAACTTCTTAAACTTTTTTAAAACCTTTTAAAACACATGCTGCTCATCCATTTTCAGACAAAGTCACAAAGTTTCATAAATATATATTGGTATTTACATAATGTAAAATAACGTTCATATTCGTTTCGGGTCATATAGACCCGAACAGAACAGCAGGGTTAATATATTCAGAATTATGCACTAATTTAATAGTGCCTCATCCTGTTGTGCTCTTTACTTTTCTCTGCAGACTACATGCAAAACATAGCATATTTAAAGAGTAAACTCCTCTCAATATTGATGAAATTTTATCTGTACAAAAATGATGAAATTTTACTGACTGGTGGCTGATATCAAGCTTTAAATACTTCATCTACTCATAACTCATAATAACAACATATTATACAACCGAAAGTACAGGTTGGAATATCTACAACATCATGGTAAAGATGAATTGCTACTCACCATAAAGATGAGTTGCTGACTTCCTCTCACTGCCACATCAAAAAGACTTGTACATATTTGTTGTCCAGAATCACTAGAAAGACAAGCTTTGTCACTGCACACAGTTCACAAACCATCTGCAAACAGTATACACAGACTTCATTTTAGAAAAATGCCAATGGTACTTTTTATCATTCACATGAACCTAGAAGACAAGGGATCCTGTTATGATTCCTGGAGGCAATTCATGTTTTGCATCACATATTTTTGATCAGAATGAGCCACTATTTCTTACAACAAACACAATGCATTTTCTGTTCCTCATATATGGTTTTATTAATTCATATACACATCCATAATTACCAGGTTCCAAAGCTCTTCATGTACACCAGTGATGGTGACAGAAAGACACACTTACTCAAGATCAAAGGACACTCCACTAACATACCCCACATTTTCTATTCCACTTACTAAACTGATAATTAACTGTGCTGCAGCTACCAACGTTAGGTAGCGTCTATACTGACTTGATGCAGCCGAAACAAAAGTAAGCAGATGAAGACTAAGCTAAGTTGTTCAAACACATCTGCAGCAATATTTTTTCCACATATTTATCTATTACTGTATAAAAATAACTATTACAAAAATATGCACAATTGAGCTAAATGTTATACATAGTTCAGTGTAGCATTCCCTGTCTTAGAATGACTGCACCATTGATATATCTCTGCCTGATATAAAGGGAATAGTTTTTATGAGAGGTTGGTTCATGGAGAACATTAGGCAAACTATGGCACCTGCGTCAAAGGAATATCATTATGCACTCATATGAAAAGTAACGGTGTTTATGACGCACAAAAATGCTATTCTTCAATCAGTATTAACACTGATGTTACTGCTGTTCTAGTAATAAATAACTACAGAATGAGGCCATTCATGGTATTATATAATTCGCAGACCAACTAGAATTACTGAGATGTTGACAAGTGTAACACTAGAAAGGGCTGTGCTCAGGTCACGTATTGATGCTTAACATTGTCATAGAGGTACTTTTCTTCATCAAGTTTGCTACAGTCTGTACTTACAACACCAAAGACTAATGATGCCACCCACAGTTGGTTCCACAGTCAACTGTTCCTTGTATGTCTATGTAACTGTTGTTGCTTCAGATGTGATGGTGTGCCACCAGGCAAGTAGAAACCAGAACTGTTCTAACTCATTAACATATACTGTTAGATCAGTTCTGGTCTCTAGCTGCTCAATGACAATCTTCAACAGAAAATACAGGCATCTGTTTCATCATCCTTCCCAGTGACCTGAAACACCACTCTTTATGCAAAGATAAAGAACCATTATTTTCTTTTCATGCAATGGAGAATATGTGATTAAATTGTCTCTGGGAAAGAGAGTTGAAGCTTGGATCACTCTTCACACTTGCACCTCATGCCATCCCTATAAAAGAGGTTTATTATGGTCTTCTTTTCCATTTCATAATACTAGCATACTCCTTGCATGTGCATCACCCTTTTTCTCGTATCACAAAATTCCTCCACATACGTAAGATTTTTCCAAATGTGAAAAACTGTTTTCAAGTACAACATCGTCATGTACCTATAAACAAATTTTCTAATGACACTCAGATGTGTTTCAATTGGTAAAACCTTACTATACTGCATGTAATAATTTCTGTGTTTCATTACCACTCTACTACATAGCAATAACTAGGAACTTCACCAAATTAGGTTGAAGTATTATTACAAACCAGATAGATTTGGAAAAATTTCAAACACAGGCAATAGGAAACCAAGACTGATTTCCAATTTGGAGAGGAGAATTTTGTAAGGACACTCTAGAAACTCAATTAACTGACAAATATCAACTATTCCAGGCTAAATGGACCTGCGGCTCCATAGGACAAGGTGATCTGCAAAACAAAGTGTGAGTAAACTATGCACATGTTACACAGGTTGTTTAAAAAAATACAGACTTTTTCTCACCACAATATGCTTTCACTGAACGATAGCAATATATTCAAACCTGCTTTAATATACTAACAACTCATAACATTTACAAATGCTCCACAATTCAATCTCTTGCCTCACAAAAACAATTCAGTAGAAAACACAAGGAACTGCTTATGAACAGCTCCTCCATGCTGTCCTTCATGTGATGATAAACTGAATCACTAGAATGAAATACTGGTCATGGAACGTCTTATATTCCTTACTGTATTTTAACATGTGACATAACGTTTCTCTCCTACAAAACTATTAAAACATTTTGGTGCCTTTCATTCCAGCAGCAAGGAGTACACTAAAATTTCGTTCCTGATCTATTCAAAGGGCAGAAACATTAGAAATAGTTAATAGCTATATCACAACATTATTTGTGCCATTGTAACATAGTATGTATTTAGTTTTTCTGCATTCTTGTACTGGAATTGCTCAGCTATTTGATTCTATTCTTTAATTAGTGACATAACCAATCTCCGATTGTACCACTTTCACCCCTTTGAAGTTGTGAAACTCCAGCTTAAGTATTACATCTCAAGCCATCATACTTGGAATAGTGCATTAGCTTTTCCCATTACACCCCAATTAATATATTCAGAATTATGCACTAATTTAATAGTGCCTCATCCTGTTGTGCTCTTTACTTTTCTCTGCAGACTACATACAAAACATAGCATATTTTAAGAGTAAACTCCTCTCAATATTGATGAAATTTTATCTGTACAAAAATGATGAAATTTTACTGACTGGTGGCTGATAACAAGCTTTAAATACTTCATCTACTCATAACTCATAATAACAACATATTATACAACCGAAAGTACAGGTTGGAATATCTACAACATCATGGAAAAGATGAATTGCTACTCACCATAAAGATGAGTTGCTGACTTCCTCTCACTGCCACAACAAAAAGACTTGTACATATTTGTTGTCCAGAATCACTAGAAAGACAAGCTTTGTCACTGCACACAGTTCACAAACCATCTGCAAACAGTATACACAGACTTCATTTTAGAAAAATGTCAATGGTACTTTTTATCATTCACATGAACCTAGAAGACAAGTGATCCTGTTATGATTCCTGGAGGCAATTCAAGTTTTGCATCACATATTTTTGATCAGAATGAGCCACTATTTCTTACAACAAACACAATGCATTTTCTGTTCCTCATATATGGTTTTATCAATTCATATATACATCCATAATTACCAGGTTCCAAAGCTCTTCATGTACACCAGTGATGGCGACAGAAAGACACACTTACTCAAGATCAAAGGACACTCCACTAACATACATTTTCTATTCCACTTACTAAACTGACAATTAACTGTGCTGCAGCTACCAACGTTAGGTAGCGTCTCAACTGACTTGATGCAGCCGAAACAAAAGTAAGCAGAAGAAGACTAAGCTAAGTTGTTCAAACACATCTGCAGCAATATTTTTTCCACATATTTATCTATTACTGCATAAAAATAACTATTACAAAAATATGCACATATGAGCTAAATGTTATACATAGTTCAGTGTAGCATTCCCTGTCTTAGAATGACTGCACCATTGATATATCTCTGCCTGATATGAGAGGTTGGTTCATGGAGAACATTAGGCAAACTATGGCACCTGCATCAAAGGAATATCATTATGCACTCATATGAAAAGTAACAGTGTTTATGACGCACAAAAATGCTATTCTTCAATCAGTATTAACACTGATGTTACTGCTGTTCTATTAATAAATAACTACAGAATGAGGCCATTCATGGTATTATATAATTCGCAGACCAACTAGAATTACTGAGATGTTGACAAGTGTAACACTAGAAAGGGCTGTGCTCAGGTCACTTATTGATGCTTAACATTGTCATAGAGGTACTTTTCTTCATCAAGTTTGCTACAGTCTGTACTTACAACACCAAAGACTAATGATGCCACCCACAGTTGGTTCCTCAGTCAACTGTTCCTTGTATGTCTATGTAACTGTTGTTGCTTCAGATGTGATGGTGTGCCACCAGGCAAGTAGAAACCAGAACTGTTCTAACTCATTATCATATACTGTTACATCAGTTCTGGTCTCTAGCTGCTCAATGACAATCTTCAACAGAAAATACAGGCATCTGTTTCATCATCCTTCCCAGTGACCTGAAACATCACTCTTTATGCAAAGATAAAGAACCATTATTTTCTTTTCATGCAATGGAGAATATTTGATTAAATTGTCTCTGGGAAAGAGAGTTGAAGCTTGGATCACTTTTCACACTTGCACCTCATGCCATCCCTATAAAAGAGGTTTATTATGGTCTTCTTTTCCATTTCATAATACTAGCATACTCCTTGCATGTGCATCACCCTTTTTCTCGTATCACAAAATTCCTCCACATACGTAAGATTTTTCCAAATGTGAAAAACTGTTTTCAAGTACAACATCGTCATGTACCTATAAACAAATTTTCTAATGACACTCAGATGTGTTTCAATTGGTAAAACCTTACTATACTGCATGTAATAATTTCTGTGTTTCATTACCACTCTACTACATAGCAATAACTAGGAACTTCGCCAAATTAAGTTGAAGTATTATTACAAACCAGATAGATTTGGAAAAATTTCAAACACAGGCAATAGGAAACCAAGACTGATTTCCAATTTGGAGAGGAGAATTTTGTAAGGACACTCTAGAAACTCAATTAGCTGACAAATATCAACTATTCCAGGCTAAATGGAGCTGCGGCTCCGTAGGACAAGGTGATCTGCAAAACAAAGTGTGAGTAAACTATGCACATGTTACACAGGTTGTTTTAAAAAATACAGACTTTTTCTCACCACAATATGCTTTCACTGAACGATAGCAATATATTCAAACCTGCTTTAATATACTAACAACTCATAACATTTACAAATGCTCCACAATTCAATCTCTTGCCTTACAAAAACAATTCAGTTGAAAACACAAGGAACTGCTTATGAACAGCTCCTCCATGCTGTCCTTCATGTGATGATTAACTGAATCACTAGAATGAAATACTGGTCATGGAACGTCTTATATTCCTTACTGTATTTTAACATGTGACATAACATTTCCCTCCTACAAAACTATTAAAACATTTTGGTGCCTTTCATTCCAGCAGCAAGGAGTACACTAAAATTTCGTTCCTGATCTATTCAAAGGGCAGAAACATTAGAAATAGTTAATAGCTATATCACAACATTATTTGTGCCATTGTAACATAGTATGTATTTAGTTTTTTTTTGCATTCTTATACCGGAATTGCTCAGCTATTTGATTCTATTCTTTAATTAGTGACATAACCAATCTCCGATTGTACCACTTTCACCCCTTTGAAGTCGTGAAACTCCAGCTTAAGTATTACATCTCAAGCCATCATACTTGGAATAGTGCATTAGTTTTTCCCATTACACCCCAATTAATATATTCAGAATTATGCACTAATTTAATAGTGCCTCATCCTGTTGTGCTCTTTACTTTTCTCTGCAGACTACATACAAAACATAGCATATTTTAAGAGTAAACTCCTCTCAATATTGATGAAATTTTATCTGTACAAAAATGATGAAATTTTACTGACTGGTGGCTGATAACAAGCTTTAAATACTTCATCTACTCATAACTCATAATAACAACATATTATACAACCGAAAGTACAGGTTGGAATATCTACAACATCATGGAAAAGATGAATTGCTACTCACCATAAAGATGAGTTGCTGACTTCCTCTCACTGCCACAACAAAAAGACTTGTACATATTTGTTGTCCAGAATCACTAGAAAGACAAGCTTTGTCACTGCACACAGTTCACAAACCATCTGCAAACAGTATACACAGACTTCATTTTAGAAAAATGTCAATGGTACTTTTTATCATTCACATGAACCTAGAAGACAAGGGATCCTGTTATGATTCCTGGAGGCAATTCATGTTTTGCATCACATATTTTTGATCAGAATGAGCCACTATTTCTTACAACAAACACAATGCATTTTCTGTTCCTCATATATGGTTTTATCAATTCCACTTACTATACAGACAATTAACTGTGCTGCAGCTACCAAAGATCTCCTCAACTGGCATGATGAAGCTGAAACAAAAGTAAGCAGAACAAGAGCAAGAACAAAAACAAGTGGTTTAAACATATTTGCAGTAATATTTTTTCCTCATATTTATCTATTAGTGCATAAAAAGAACTCTTAAAAAATATGCACATATGAGCTAAATGTTATACATAGTTCTATAATGGAGTATTCCCTTATTTTGAATTCTTATCAAAACTATGTGACGCAGAACATGAAGAGCCACAACGATTCAGGTTAGAATCTGTTGTCTTTTAAGTTTATGTGAATGATGAAAAGTACCATTCACATAATCCTAAAATTAAATCTGTGTATACTGTGTGCAGTTGGTATGTAACTGTGTGCAGTCACAAAGGTGGTATGTCTGCAGATGCTGCACAACAAATGTGTACAAGACTTTTCGATGTGCCATCCTAATTTAGGTTTTCCGTATTTCCCTAAATTGCTCCAGGAAAATACCTGGATGGTTCCTTTCAAAGGACTTGGCTGACTTTCTTCCCCGTCCTTCCCTAATCCGATGAAATGGATGACCTCGCTGTCTGGTCTCCTTCCCAAACAACCTAATCTAACCTTTTCGATGTGGCAGTCGGCAAGTCAGCATGTCATCTTTATTGTGAGTAGAAATTCTATCTCTCTTTTTCTTTTCTTTCTTTTTTTTATTTTTTTTATTTATATTCCAACCTGTACTTTCCTTCATATAATATGTAGTTGTTACGAGTTATGAGTAGAAGAAGTATTTAAGGCTTGATATCAGCCACCAGACAATAGAATATCATCATTATATTATAGTTTTTTGTCATGAAATTTCATCGATATTGAATGGCAAAAGCTTATGCACTATTCCACATATGATGGCTTGAGATGTAATACTATATCACAGACCAATAGCAATATTTCAAAATAACTTTAATATACTAACTGATTGTAAATGTGTACAACTTGTAACGTTTACAAGTTCTCCACAAATCAATCTCTTGCCTCACCAAAACAATAGAGTAGAAAACACAAGAAAATGTTTCTGGGCCACTCCTCCATGCTGTCCTTCATGTGATGATAAACTGAATCACTAGACTGAAATACTGGACAGAGAACATCATATATTCCTTTCAGTATTTTAACATGTGACACAACACTTTTCCGCTACAAAACTATTAAAGAATTTTGGTACCTTTCATTCCAGCACGAAGAAGTACATCGCAAAATCATTCCTGAGCTATACAAAGGGCACAAATATTCGAAATAGCTAATAGCTATATAACAACTTTATTTACGCCAAAGTAACATAATAGTTACTCAGCTTGCAATCTCATACCAGACTCGCTTAGCTATTTGATTCTATACTTTCATTTAATGATGTAACCTATCTCCACTTGTTTTACTTTCACCTGTTTGAAGATGTGAAACTCCAGCTTAAGTATTACATCTCAAGCCATCATACTTGGAATAGTGCATAAGCTTCTCCCATTACACCCCAAGTAATATATTCAGGCTTAGGCACTAATTTTGGTCCTGTTGTGCTTTTTACTTTTCTCTGCAGACTACATACAAAACATAGCAAATTTAAGAGTAATCTCCTCCCAATATTGAGAAATTTCATCCCAAAAATCTGTACAATAATGATAATATTTTACTGACTGGTGGCTGATATCAAGCTTTAAATACTTCATCTACTCATAACTCATAACAAAAACATATTTAACGATATAAAGTACAAGTTGGAATATCAACAATATCATGAAAAGGATGATTTGCTACTCACCATAAAGATCACAAAAAGAGTTGTACACATTTGTTGTCCATCATCTCCTGACACCCAGTCTTTGTGAAAGCACACAGTTGTCATACCACCTACATACAATATATAAAGTATTCTTGTAAGAATTATGTGAATCTTACTTTGTATGATTTACATAAATTTACAAAATAAGGGATCCTAAGCAGGGTCCTTGAGGCATTTCATATTTTACATGAGCTATCTTTGATTTGAATGAGTCACCATTTGTTTTGAGCAACACAATGTATTTCCTGTTCATTTACAGTTCCCAAATTACCAGGTTCCACAGCTTTTCAAGACTAATGAACACTCCAGTAACATACTGCTTATTCTCTATACCAGTTACTATACTGTCTATTACCAAAGCTCCTCAAATGGTCTAATAAGGCTGACTGCACTGCATTACAGTCCTCCAAAAAGGAAAATCCTTAGCAGTACCAGGAATGGAATTCGAGTTTTACGCATAGCAGGCTGTTCAATTGACCACTGATCTTTTTCAGTAGACATATGACATAGTCTTTACACGATCTGTCTCTCCATTTTAAGAAACTTCATATTTGAAATCCTGTCTCTCAATGTAATGTTCTTGCTGACTGTTTGTTCTACACCCATCTTTAAACATTTCATCTATTCATGCATTGCAAAGACATACTATTGTACCATGTTGTTTCACACACATCCACGTAAAGGGTAAAACTGGACTGCAGTTTGTATTTACACGTGATGGGCCTGCAATGGGAGAATTTAAATGGTGTGTTTTTTAGTTTCTTAAGTGAAAAAGGATACGGTTCAGATTGCAGCTGCAGAAACACTAAATATGAAGCAACAATATTCCCACTTAGAAACCTTGAATATATACATGGAAATGTAGCAGATTTTTTTTAAAACAACTGGGGAAGGAAGTTGACAGTGGTACTATCTGTCAGCTTAGATTACCAGTGACACTCTATCATTCTTAGCATAAAAGTAACCGCCATATACAACACAAAGTTTGAAAGAGTTGTTTTTCTAAGAAATATAGATAGTTCACTTACACAAAGAAGATTAAGTATTGAATGAACAGACAATACAACAAGACCATCCTACAGTGAATATGCAAGAGGAGTTGGAGGAGACAAATGCTTCTGGTTCACACACTGCAACATTCATGTCCGGTGCTAATGTTTGTCCTGTGACACATAGAGTGAACTCAAATCACAATACAGTAAATACAAAGTGCATATTAAATCTTTTATAATACTCTAATTACTGCCTTACAAGGTCTCCAAACATCAGATAGTTGACACTGATACAAATGGAACAGTGTAACTAAAAAATACATTTAATGAGATTGTTACAAAATCTGTGATTTCTGCAGTACTAATATGTACTGATGTGAAAATTAAAGGAATGGCTGAATACAGTAACATTTTTGCTATAAAAATTAAACCATAATAACGTGTAGATACCAAATTAAGCCCTATCTGAAATTGGTATTGTATTGCTTTTACCAATAGTAACACATATAACCGAATATGATACCAAATTAAGTCCTATCTGAAATTGGTATTGTATTGGTTTAGCGTAATGTAGACACTAATTAAGACTTATACAATGACAGTGTGCAAAATGCTAAATTTCATTATAAATAAACCAATAGAATTACTGAGATATGTTTCGTTACATGTATAACATCAGATAGCACTTTGTTCTTGTCTGTCAGCCATATACGTACATCATAGCCACATATGTTCATTTCACACACCTGTTTGCTATATCAGACACTAAGAATGTCAAAAGCACTTTTGTCACTGACTATTTAGAAGACATTTATCAAAGCTGATTTTTCAAGTGACAACTGCGTATATACCAGCATAATCATAGTTACTAAGGACGGGATGGGTTGACATTAGGAAGAGATGATCAGAGGGTCTCACCACATTAATGTACACAGTTATGACTCCTGATATGGGGATGGTTTGGATATTTTTTTTTATTTGTTTGTCCATACACATCTCTTTTTCAGTACATATATTGTACACAGGATATTGGACAGGAAACCTTTTTAGCTATTGGTTTTTCAAACATCAAACATACATTATTTAAATTTTTATGACAAATTGGAACTATACAGTTAATAATTACAAATTTTTGAAATACTGTATATTTATAACTTATTTCTACTATTAAAGATACAAATTACATTTTTTCTTGCCTAAGATATTGTGAGATTGAATAGTAGCGGTTTTTCAGAAAGTAGGCTGTCACAGACTTTTTAAAGCTTTGTAGTTCAGGAAGAGATTTTATATGTCTTGGTAATCTGTTGTAAAGTTTTTGATATTGGATTCAAACAGAATTACATTCAAACATATCAAAAACTTGGAGCACATTTTCAAGAAATGTACTTTGGCAAACAGCAATAGTACCTCCATTAAATTTTGAATAATATTCAATTCCAAATAGTTCCTAATCACACCTAATTTTTTCATTTTAAAGTTATCACTCAATAACAGCATTAAATTGTCAGTTTTACTCTAGAAAGTTGAAGCTATCAGGAGATCATCGATGTACAGAAGCATGGTTGTTCTATGGCTATTTTCTGTTGTACATATAAGCAATACTCAAAATCACTTTTCACAGTCCTAAGCCAGTTATTACTGTGTGAAATTCACTAATTTTTTAATGCTTGGTCCTGAAACACTCTCTTTTTTTATATGTAGAACATGTACAAACCACAGCAATTTCACAGTAACCAGCTTTAATATATTAACAGCATCTAAATATATAGAACTGATAATGTTTACAAATGGCCCTTAAATAACTCTTATCTTACAGCATTAAAAACAGTAGAAAATTAAATAAACTGGTTATGGACATCTCTATGATGCTGTCCATCAAGTTGTTATAATATGTATCACTAGACTGTAACATAATACAAAGGAGCATCACATGTTCCTGGGTATATTTTCTCCCCAGTGCAATACTCTTCCCCCACAAAACTATTAGAGAATCTTGGTACATTTTATTCAAACACTAAGAGAGTACAAGAGAATATATTTCCTGAACCAAACAAGGGGTAAAAGTATTATACATAGCTGTTAGCTGTATAGCATCAGTATATATGCTATTGTCAAATAGTATCTACATAGTTAATTGCATTCTTATATTGGACGCATGTAGCTGTTTGATTCTATACTTTAATGACATGCCATCTCTTCACTTGTTTTACATAGAACTGTTTGCAGATGTGAAACTCCAGCTAAAGTATTAAGTCTCACAACTGTCATACTTGGAATACTGCCAAAGTGTTTTTCATTCCACTCAAATTAATACATTAAGTTTATGTACAAATTTTTTAATGCTTGATCCTGTTGTGCTCTCCTCTTTTATATGTAGATAATGTCTAAGACACATGTTTCAGAGTAATCTAGTTTCAGTATTGATGAGATTTCACCTCAAAAAAGTATACAATTTTTTACTGACTGGCGGCTGAATCCATTTTTAAATACTTCTTTTGTTCATAATTCACAAGGACAACATATTAAACAATGGGAAGTACAGGTTCAAACATCAATAATTTTATGAAAAGGATAAATTTCTACTCACCATAAAGATTACTTGTTGTGTTGCTCACTGGCAGAACCAAAGGACTGTTACACATTTGTTTCCCAGCATCTCCAGTCTGTCAAGCTTTCTGTTTGCACACAGTTGACATGCCATCTGAATACAATTTGTTAACTATACTTTTTAGCGTTAAGGGAATAGTATATTGTATCATTTAAATAAATTTACAGAATAAATTATCCTAACATTTGACCTTGCCACATCATAATTTACATCAGTAATTTTGCCCCTCTCTCTACATCTCCAGTGACATCTATCAGCTGAGTATGACTCAGAGGCCAGCTGGTACCACTAGACCTTCCAAGGGCCAATAGGATGGAGTTTAATATATCTCCCATTAACAGCTAGTATTAACTATCTGTCTGGATGAGTGAAAGGAGAGAATGTTGTCTCAGCTGACCGAAGGAAATAAATACTAGACATGGTTGTTAGTTGTGTTGCCAGGTGATATGAGCAGTTGTGAAATAAATATCCTGAGTTATTTGTAGACTATTATTCAACTGGACTCATGTAGAATATTCTGGGATGTTAAGAATCATTTTCAGTACTAAGAAGAACAAGTCCTTGATGTGGAACATTGGCAAACATTTTCCAGTTTCACTCCTTTTAATACATTTAAACTTACACACAAACTTATTAATGCCTGGTCTATTAAACTATGTTGTATGTAGACAGAGTACAATATGCCTCTGTATTAATGTCTGATCTATTAACTATCTTTTACATAACCGGATAACAATATGGCACAGAGGATTTTACAAATTTTTTCTATCAATATTAATAACATTCCATCTCAGAAACCTAAATAATCATAACAGGTTTCTTCTGACACATGGTTGATATCCATGTTTAAACATTTCATCTACACACAAATGACAAAATACAAGCTATCACATCACATTGTTTTGCATATTTCAAGGTAAAGTGTGGTAGTACTAAACATGATGAATATGCAACAAGAGAATGGCATCAGTGTGTATTGGTAAATAGTACAGTGAGGAAGGTGGGGTTTGGGTACATGCTTTTGATATGTTTAATTTGAAGCACCAAACTACACACTTACAGATATGTAGTACACCAAGTCAAGACGAGTGTACAAACTCATGAGAGAAACATTTCTAGTAGAGGACCTGAGATGGAAATTCAACTTGCCCTACACAGAAAACTGAAAGAAACTGCAGCTATAGAGGGAGAAGAAAAAAAAGGAGCTATGGCCTGAGTTATACTCTTCAGAAGCCATAATGGACAGAGCATGGACCACCACAAACCACGAGCTGAGAAAATTCATAAATTCCATGGTGGTCTATGGCTACCATCACATAATCTGCAGGACAAAGACATACCACAATCAGGACTCGATATACATATGTGAACTCTGTGAAAAACATTGTGATCAATACCACATACTAACATGTAAAAACTGTGTGACATCATTCATAGACCTCTGTGTTAAATAATGTATCTTGATATGCACAACTTGTGGGCAATAAAGTTTATTATATAGATATGAAGGATACATCTAATAAATGAGCATTTTCTATTCAAACAACTAGGGAAGGAGAAGGATAATCTTAGTGTCTGTGAACTTAGAACCAGCACGAAAAAAGTTTCTCCTATAATAAAATAAAAAAATAGAGCAAGAAACATAACTGGTCTGTTTCTCCAAAAAATGGAAGTAACTGTCATACTTTACTGAAAGAATTGCCATTTCGAGAAGAGTGTCTTCCTGTGAAGACACAGAAACAAGCTGGAGACAAACGTAAGTGGTTTACACATATTTGCAGTAATATTTCTCCCAAATGCTTGTCTGTTGCCACATAAAGTAAATTCAAATAAAAAGTAGGCACATAATTTATTTTGACTCAGTGGATAACTGTTGATGAACTTATGTACAAGCAAGAGTGTTATAGCTTGGAACAATTTCCAGACTTTCACCTCTTGTCAGCCTGTAATAAAAGTTCAATATATTTTCTGATTCCATTTTCAAAGAATAGTATTCACATTGCGTGTGATACAGTCTTTTTCTGAAATTACAAAAATTTCTCCAGAAATAAAAGAGTTTCCCAAATGTGGAAAACTGTTCAAAGATACAAAATGGTTGTTTACATAGCAACAAATATTCTGTTCAGAAACAAAAGTGCTGAAATTGATAAAATCTCATTAATGCTGCATGTAATAATCTATGTGTTACATTATCACTCTACTACACACTGATAACAAGGAAGTTAATCGAAGAAAGAGGAAGTGTTATCAAAAACCAGATACAATTTTAAAAACTTTTAACAGTAGCTATTGGAAACCAAAGCAGATTTCCTTTTTTAAAATCGAGAATTTGTAAGGGCATTAAAGAAACACAATTCATTGGCAAATATCATGTGTTCCAAGCTAAAGAGACCATCAGTTTTAAGGGATAAGATGATGCATAACAGAAGTCTACTTTAACCATCCACATGTTTTGCAGTTGGTTTTAAAAAATACAGAACATTATGCACTATAAAACTCTTTAACTGAACAATAACCAGATAGCTTTAATACATTAACAGTGTTTCAATGTAAGGAACTCATAATATTTACAAATGCTCGACAATACAACCTCTTGCCTCAGAACAAGAAAAACAGTAGGAAATGCAAGAAACTGCTTTTCCACACTGTCCTTCATGTAATTATAAAATGGATCACTGGACTAAAACACAGAGAACCTCAAAAGTTCCTGGATATACTTTCCTCCAGATACTGTACTCTTTCCCAACAAAACTATTAGAGAATTTAGGTGCATCCCATTTCAACACCAAGAGATTTCAAGTGAAAACGTTTACTGAACTAAATAAAAGAGCACAAATATTAGACATAGCTGTTAGCTGTATTGCAATATGACGCGTGCCACTGTCAAACAGCATCTACTCAGTTATTTGCATTCTTCTACTGGACTCATGTAGCTGTTTGAGTCTGTAATTTTATATAATTACATACCCTCTCTCCACTTGTTTTCTTAGAACTGTCTGCAGAAGCAAAGCTTAATTATTAAGTCTCACAACCACTGTACTTGGAATAATGATAAAGTTTTTCCCACTTCACTCCAATTAGTATATTCAGCCTTATGCACTAATTTATTAGTGCTTGATCCTGTTATGATATCTTCTTGTATATGCAGATATGTATACAAATCAGCATATTTTAGAGTAATGAAGCCTGAACATTGATGATGTTTCATCCCAAAAATCTATATAATTATGATGAGCTTTCACTGACTGGTGGCTGATATTCATCTTTAAATGCTTCATCTATTCTTAACTCATGAGAACAGCATCCTAAACAATGGCAAGCAGAGGTTGGAATATCAACAATATTACGCAAAGGATAAATTGTTACTCCCCATAAAGATAACATGTTGAGTTCCTGATAGGCACACTGAAAAGACTGTTATGTGTTTGTTGACCAGCATCTCCAGTCTGTCAAGCTTAGTGTTTGCACACAGTTGACATACCATCTGTATACAATATACACAATATTTTTTTTTAGAGATACGTAAACAGTACTTTGTATCATTTACATAATTAAAGGAAATAAGAGATGCTAACATGGAACCTCAAGTCACTCACTGGTTTCCTTCAGTAATTTTTTATTTGAATGACCCACCATTTGTTTTGGGCAAAATAAATTTTCTGTTTTTCCTATATCATTTTATAAATTTATGCACAGTTTTTCCAATAACCAGGACCTACAGCTTGGCAGTAATACAATGAGACAAACAAAAGATTTTTCAAAATAAAGAAACACTCCAATAATATAGTGTTTATTCTCTATTGCAGTAACTATTTTGACTATTAACTGTGGTGTAGTTACTGTATTTAAGTAGCTCCACAGCTGGGATGAAGAGGATGACTGCACTCCATTACAGTCATCCCACGAAGGAAAAATAGTTAGCAGTAGTACAAGGAATGGAACTCGAGTCCTACGCATAGAAGTCAGTTCCACTGATCCCTCATCCATGGCAAATTAATCAAATATAAAATAGAAAGTGTTACCACCCTGTATTTCTAAAGAATGGGAATGGTCAGTGTATACAATGAAGGTTTAGTATTGCATGAAGAGTCAGTTCAATAAGTACATCATTCAGTGTGCATGCAACAGGATTTACAGGGAATGATGCATGTGGGTACACAAAATGTCAGTTATATCTGATCCTAACATTTGCCCACAGCCACTTAGAATGAACTTGCATCACAATAAAATACATTAAAAGTGCACATTAAATATTTTATAATACATTAATTACTGTCTTACATAGTCTGCAAATATGAGACAGTTGAGACTGAACAAATGGAACTGTGTAACGGAAAAGTAGATTATATGTGGCTAATACATAATCTGTGATTTCTTCATGTGAGAATACTACCATGTACTGATGTGAAAAATAAGAAAATATTTGAGATACAGAAATATTTTTGCTATACTAATCTCTTCACAATAAAGGCAATAGAATTACTGTGATATCTTTCCTTAGTTGTACAACAATAGAAAGCAATTACCATGGGTCTCTCAATGATATTCAACATAGACACACACATTCAATGCTTACACCTGTTTACTATATCAGATACTTAAAATATCACAAGCTGACTTGTTACTGGCCATTTAGAAGACACCAATCAAAGCTGGTTGTCAGGTAACAACTACTTATTTACCAGCAAAGTCAGAGCTACTAGAGACGAGGTGGGGTGACACTAGGCAAGAGATGGTTAGATGGTTTCAACACATTAATGTACACAGTTAAGAAGTGCTAATTTCAACCTGAACTTTGACAATGTTGGATGGCAAATCATTCTCACTACAGATACTCTGGACAACTTTTCGAGCATTTTATTCAGTGATCTGAAGCATCACTTAACTATGCAGACACATAAAAGCATTACTTATTTTTGACACAATAGACACTATTTTATTGACATGTATATGACATGAATATACTTTTATATCTCCCAGTCACAACACTCTTGCTGCAATGCTAACACTGGTTCCTATACTATCACCAGTTAAGTATGTTTCAGCTTGGTTAAAACTTGGATGGCTCACCGTCCGAGTCTGCTTACCACTGTTGGCAAGCAGTCTGCCTCAGCCCTTGTGAGGCCAAGTAAGGGGCTCCTTGACTGAGGAGTAGTAGCTTTGACCTAAAAACTGACTACGGCTAGGCGAATGGTGTAATGACCAAGTGCCCCTTCACATCCACATCCAGCAACACCTATCAGTTGATAATGGTACGGAGGACTGTTGGGACCCTTGTGGCTTCTGAGGTTTTTTTTTCCCACGTCAAGTTCTGTAGGACCAAATTGCAAATTGAGGAGCAAGATCATGGAACGTCACACTACATAAAATGTTTATGAACCCAAAAAAAGTCAATCCATAAGTTTAAGTAAACGCAATCTACAATACAACAAGAATAAGCTTAATTTTTCAAGGACTTCCTTGACAGAATAGGAGGAGTGACACATGAGGAAACACTTCAGTTTCAATTTGAAAGTGCATGGATTACTGCTATGATTTTCGAATTTGAGTGGTAGCTTATTGAAAATGGATGCAACAGCATACTGCACATCTTTCTGCACAAGAGTTAAGGGACTCCAGTCCAAATGCAGGTTTGATTTCTGCCAAGTATTAACTGAGTGAAAGCAGCTTATTCTTGGGAATAAGCTAATATTGTTAACAAGAAATGACAGTAAGGAATATATATATTGAGAGTCCAATGTCAAAATACCCAGACTCATGAACAGAGGTCAACAAGAGGTTCGTGAACTTATACCACCTATTGCCCTTACTTCCCGTTTCTGAGACAAAAATATACTTTCAGAATTGGCAGAATTATCCCAAAATATAATACCATATGACATAAGCAAATGAAAATGAGCCACGTAGACTAATTTTCATGTCGAACGATCACTCACTTCAGATACTGTTCGAATAGTAAAAATAGCAGTATTAAGTCTTTGAACAAGATCCTGAACATGGGCTTTCCATGACAGTTTACTATCTATCCAAACACCTACAAATTTGAACTGTTCAGTTTCACTAATCATACACCCAGTCTGTGAAATTAAAACATCAGGTTTTGTTGAATTGTGTGTTAGAAACTGTAAGAACTGAATCTTACTGTGATTCAGCAATAGTTTATTTTCTACATATGAACTTAGGTCATGAACTGCACTATTTGAAACAGAGCAAATGTTGCACACAACATCCTTTACTACCAAACTAGTGTCATCAGCAAACAGAAATATTTTAGAGTTACTCATAATACTAGAGGGCACAGAATTGATATAAATAAGGAACATTTTGGACTTTAGTACATTTCCCATTAATAGCTGACATTACCTATTTGTCTGAGTGAGTAAAAGGAAAGAATGCTGTCTCAGCTGACCAAAGGGAACAAATATTTGACCTGGATGTTAGTTGTGTTCATGACAACAGTTTTTCCACATTCACTCCACTTAACATGTTTAGACACACAGACTAATGTATTAATGTCTGATCTATTAAGCTATCTTTTACTGAAACCAATTGCAATATGATACAGTAGATTCAACAAAATCTTTATCACAGTATTAATAACATTTCATCACACAAATCTAAGTAATAGTGTTGAAGATTTTTTGTGGCACATGGTTGATATCCACGTTCAAATATTTCATCTATGCACAAATGACAAAAACAAGTTGTCAGACCACATTGCTTTGCATATTTCAAGGTAAAGTTTGGTGGTACTAACCATGATGATGCACCAAGAGAATGGTATCAATGTGTATTGTTAAACAGTACAGTGAGAAAGTGGGGTTTGGATACATGTTTTTGATGTGCTAAATATGAAGCATCACACTCCCTGCTTACAGATATGGAGTATACATTCAAAAAAGTAGCAACTTTTTTCAAGCTTCTAGGGAAGGAAGAGAATAATCATAGAGTCTGTGAACTTGTAACTAATGTTAAAAATAAGTGTCTCCTCTAATAAACGAAACCACAATATAAAGTAGCAAACATTACAGGTCTGTTTCTTTAAGAAATGAAAGTGACTGTAATACAAAATGTAAATCTGTTAGTGAAAGAACTGTATTTTCAAAAAGGATGTCCTCTATGAAGACACGAAAGTAAGCAGAAGGAGACTAAGGTAAGTAGTGTACAAATATTTGTAGAAACATTATCCCTAATGTTTACCTATTGCTACAAAAATTAAACTCATATTAAAACTAGGGACATATGAGATGCTTATAAAACATAATTTTATAATGCATTATTCACTGTCCAACAGTGTCTGCATCCTTGATATAGTTATGTCTGATATTAATTGAATATCTTTCCTGAAAAGTATGTTAATGGAGAATATTGGGCAATCCAGGGCTTCTGCATGAAGGAATATCATGTTGCACTGCAATGAAAGGAAGGACTTTATAATATACAGAACTGATTTTTTACACTAGTATAAACAATACAAACACATAACACAGGTTAGTGGTAACATACAAAGCTCATTTCTGCAAATCAGCATTGTCACTGATGCTACTGTTGTTCTATCCCTAACAAATCTTAGAATAAGAGCATGCAGTGTATCATATGTATTCATCACAAAACTACTAGAATTACTGAGACATTGTCCTTAGATGTCTAACACTAGAAAGCACTGAGCTCAGATCTCTCACTGATACTTAACATTGCCACAGATGTTCCTTTCATAGACCACTTTATTACAGTTGACACTTAAGACATGAAAATCTGTTTGATTACTGACCTTATAGAAGATGCCTACCACAACTGTTTCTACAATTAACAGTTTCATGGCTATCAGCACAGTCGGAGTTAATGCAGATGTTAGTGAGAAGAGAGTAACTCATTAATATACGATGTTACAACCTCCTGATCTCCATCTGCACAATGACAATGTTCGACAGGAAATCCAGGCATCTATTCACTTGTCTTACTCAGTGACCTGAAACATCACTCTTTATGCAAACACATACAAGCGTTATTTTCTTTTTACTCAACGGACAACTTTTGATTAACTTACCTATAGTGAAGAGTGTTGTAACTTACAAAACTTTCAGACTTCTGCTTCTTGTCAGTTCTGCAATAGAAGTTTGATATATTTTTTGCTCCTACTTTTAAATAATAGCATTCACTTTGTATGTGATGCAAACTTTTTCTGAAATTACAAAACTTGGTCCAGAAATGTAAGATTCCACCAAACCACCAAATGTGAAAAATTGTTCCAAGATACAAAATTGTCAGGAACAATTATTATGTTGAGATATTTAAGTGTTAAAATTGACAAAAAATCATTAACACCACATTTAATAATCTATTTGCTACATTTTCACTCTACTACATTTCAGTAACCAAGAAGTAAATCAAATTATGAAGAAGTATTACCAAAAACCAGTTACTCCTTAATAAATTTTCAACAGAAGCTATTGGAAATCAATATAAATTTGCTTTTTTGTAATTGGGAGATTTCTGAGGAAATTAATGGAACTCAATACATTGGCAAATGTAATGTGTTCCAAGCTAAAGGCACCTTCTATTTCAAGGGACAAGAAGATGCACAACACAAAGTCCAATTTAACCATTCACGTTTTGTAATAGGTTTTAAAGAGCACAGAATTTTTCTCATGATAAAACTTTTGAATTGAAGAATGACAATAAAAGCAAAATAGCTTTAATATATTAACACCAGTGAAATGTGTAGACCTCATAATACACTCCTGGAAATTGAAATAAGAACACCGTGAATTCATTGTCCCAGGAAGGGGAAACTTTATTGACACATTCCTGGGGTCAGATACATCACATGATCACACTGACAGAACCACAGGCACATAGACACAGGCAACAGAGCATGCACAATGTCGGCACTAGTACAGTGTATATCCACCTTTCGCAGCAATGCAGGCTGCTATTCTCCCATGGAGACGATCGTAGAGATGCTGGATGTAGTCCTGTGGAATGGCTTGCCATGCCATTTCCACCTGGCGCCTCAGTTGGACCAGCGTTCGTGCTGGACGTGCAGACCGCGTGAGACGACACTTCATCCAGTCCCAAACATGCTCAATGGGGGACAGATCCGGAGATCTTGCTGGCCAGGGTAGTTGACTTACACCTTCTAGAGCACGTTGGGTGGCACGGGATACATGCGGACGTGCATTGTCCTGTTGGAACAGCAAGTTCCCTTGCTGGTCTAGGAATGGTAGAACGATGGGTTCGATGATGGTTTGGATGTACCGTGCACTATTCAGTGTCCCCTCGACGATCACCAGTGGTGTACGGCTGGTGTAGGAGATCGCTCCCCACACCATGATGCCGGGTGTTGGCCCTGTGTGCCTCGGTCGTATGCAGTCCTGATTGTGGCGCTCACCTGCACAGCGCCAAACACGCATACGACCATCATTGGCACCAAGGCAGAAGCGACTCTCATCGCTGAAGACAACACGTCTCCATTCGTCCCTCCATTCACGCCTGTCGCGACACCACTGGAGGCGGGCTGCACGATGTTGGGGCGTGAGCGGAAGACGGCCTAACGTTGTGCGGGACCGTAGCCCACCTTCATGGAGACGGTTGCGAATGGTCCTCGCCGATACCCCAGGAGCAACAGTGTCCCTAATTTGCAGGGAAGTGGCGGTGCGGTCCCCTACGGCACTGCGTAGGATCCTACGGTCTTGGCGTGCATCCGTGCGTCGCTGCGGTCCGGTCCCAGGTCGACGGGCACGTGCACCTTCCGCCGACCACTGGCGACAACATCGATGTACTGTGGAGACCTCACGCCCCACGTGTTGAGCAATTCGGCGGTACGTCCACCCGGCCTCCCGCATGCCCACTATACGCCCTTGCTCAAAGTCCGTCAACTGCACATACGGTTCACGTCCACGCTGTCACGGCATGCTACCAGTGTTAAAGACTGCGATGGAGCTCCGTATGCCACGGCAAACTGGCTGACACTGACGGCGGCGGTGCACAAATGCTGCGCAGCTAGCGCCATTCAACGGCCAACACCGCGGTTCCTGGTGTGTCCGCTGTGCCGTGCGTGTGATCATTGCTTGTACAGCCCTCTCGCAGTGTCCGGAGCAAGTATGATGGGTCTGACACACCGGTGTCAATGTGTTCTTTTTTCCATTTCCAGGAGTGTATTTAGAAATGCTCCACAAAACAAAAACAGTAGAAACTGCAAGAAACTTCTTATGGACATGTCTACCATGTTCTTTTTCATGTAATTATAACATGAATCACTAGACTGAAACAACAAACAGGGAACAACACATGTTTCTGGATATACATTTCCCCAGATACAATACGCTTCCCCTAAAAACTAATAGAGAATCTTGGTACATCTCATTTCAACACCAATAAAGTTCAAAAAAAAAGTTTCCTTAACTAAATAAAGAGCACACATATTACACACAGTTGTTAGCTGCGTCGAACATAACGTGTGCCATTGTCAAATAGTATCTACTCAGTTATTTGCATTGTTCTGTAGAACCCATGCAGTTGTTTGATTCTGTACTTTCATTTAATGACATACTCTCTCTCCACTTGTATTCCTTACAACAGCTCGCAGATGTGAAACTCCAGCTTAAGCATCGAGTTTCACAACCATTATACTTGGAACAATGCCAAAACTTTTCCCATTTCACTCCAATTAATATATTCAGGCTTACACTCTGATGTATCAATGCCTAATCCTCTTCTTTTATGCAGATATGTATACAACTCAGCATATTTTAAAGTAATGTAACCTCAATAATCATGATGCTTCATCCTAAAAATGTATATAATTATGATGAGGTTTTATTGACTGGTCGCTGACATCCATCTTCAAATACTTCATCTATTCTTAACTCATGTGGACAACATATTAAGCAATGAAAAGTATGGGTTGGAATATCAAGAATATTATGAAAAGGATAAATTGCTACTCACCATAAAGAGGACATGTTGACTTGCTGACAGGAACAACAGAAGTCGGTTACACATTTGGTGCCTTGCATCTCCTGACTGTCAAGCTTTGTGTTTGCACACAGCTGACATACCGTCTGCAAGCAAGACACAAAATATTTTTTTAGAGTTACATGAACTGTAAATTATATCATTTATATAACTTAAGAAAATAAGAGGTTCCTAAAATGGATTTTTTTCAAATTCTTAGGGAAGGAAAAGTGTCTGTGAACTTAGGACTAGAATGAAAAATTAGACTCTCCTAAAATAAATTAAATCAAAATGTAACTCCAGAAACATTACAGATCTGTTTCTCCAAGAAGTGAAAAAGAATGTCCTACAAATTATTACTGAAAGAACTGGCTTTGCAAGAAGAGTGTTTTCCAGTGAAGATACAAAGGTAAGAAAAGGAGACTAAGGTAAGTTGTTTAGATATGTTTACTGATATATTACTTCCAAACATTTATCTATTTCTACATAAAGTGAAGTCAGATTAAAACTAGTCACATATGAGGTGAACATTAAACACACTTTTGTTATGCAGTATTCACTGCCTAACAATGACTGCATCCTCTACACAGCTAAGTCTGTCCTGAAAAGTATGTTAATGGAGAATATTAGGCCATCTATGGCTTCTGCATGAAGGAATATCATTACGTACAACAATGAAAGGTAGGGCTTTATGAGGCAGGACTTTATGAATACAGAAATGTTTTTGTTACACTACTGTAGCAATAGAGACACATAAGACTGAATACTGGCAACTTACTAAACTCATTTCTGTAATCAGTACAGTCACTGATGTTACAGTTGTTCTATCCCTAACAAACCTTAGAAAAAGAGTATGCAGACCACCATATATATTCACTGCAAAGCTTCTAGAATTACTGAGATCTTGTCCTTAGATGCGAAACACTAGAAAGCACTTAGCTCAGGTAGCTCATTCATACTGAACATTGCCATGGACATTCCTTTCATAGACCACTTTGTTAGAGTCAACACTTAAAATGATGAAAGATAATTCATTATTTACCTTTAAGACAATGACAACCACATTTGGTTCCTGGATCATGTAGACATGTATACAACTCAGCATATTTTAAAGTAATGTAGCCTGTATATTGATGATGTTTCATCCCCAAAATCTATATAATTATGAAGAGATCTTACTGATTGATGGCTGATGCCCATCTTTAAATACTTCATCTATTCATAACTCATGAGGACAACATATTAAACAATGGAAAGTACAGGTTGGAATATTAACAATATTTTGAAAAGGACAAATTGCTACTCACCATAAAGATAACATGTTGAGTTACTGACAGGCACAACAAAAAGACTGTTATGTATTTGTTGCCCAGCATGTCTAGACTGTCAAGCTTTGTGTTTGCACACAGTTGACATACCGTCTGTGTACAAGACCTACAATATTTTTATACAGTTACATGAACAGTATTTTGTATCATTTACAAAAATTATGAAAATAAGAGATCCTAACATTTAACCTTAAGGCACTCCCTGTTTTACATTAGCATTTTTTTATTTGAATGAGACACCATGTGTTTGGAGCAGAATAAATTGTTTCCTGTTGCTCATATATGATTTTATCAATTCATACACAGTTCCTCTAATAAATTGGTTCCACAGCTTGTGAACTAATATAGTGACAGTGTCACAACCAAAAACTTTTTCAAAATCAAGGGACACTCCAGTAACATACCACTTGTTCTCTGTTATTACAGTTACTATTTTGTCTATTAGCTGTGCTGCAGCTACTGAACATAAGTAGCTCCTTAGCTGGCATGATGACACTGATTTCACTCCATTACAGTCCTGCCATGGTGGAAAAATCCTTGGCATTGCCAGGAATGAAACTCAAATCTTATGCATAGCAGTCAGACTGACTACTTAGCTATGACAGTGGACATACAACATAGGAGGCTCTACATAATCTGTCAGTCCATTTCAATAAAACTTCGTATTAGAGATCATGCCTCTCAAGGGAGTGTTCTTCCTGACTGTTTACACCCATCTTCAAATATTTCATGTATTCATGAATGACAAAGACAAGCTATTGCACCATATTGCTTCACATTCATATGGCTGAAGTACAAAGGTCGTATGTGTTTTATATTTATCCATGGTGTGCATGTATTGAGAGAATGGGAATGGTGTGCATTTTTAATTTGTTCAGGGAAATAGGATATGATTTGCATTCAGGCAATAGATACATTAAGTATGAAGCAACTAGGTCCCCACTTATAGACCTATAATATACATATCTGAAAATGAAGCAGATGTTTTTTAAACAACCAGGGAAGAAAGTTGACAAGTGCTAGTGTCTGTGAACTTAGAATGAGTGATGACAGTATATCAATCTAAGTATAAAAGTAAGCTTATATAAAATAGGAAGTATTAACTCCTTGTGTTTTTAAGAAATGAAAATGATTAGTGAATGCAATAAAGATTAAGCATTGCATGAACAAACAATACAAAGAGACCGCCCTTCAATGAGCATGACACAGGAATTAGTGGAGACTAATGCATGTGGTTCACATACATCTACAGGTATGTCTGATCATAACATTTGTCCATGGCCACATAGAGGGAACATGAATCACAATAAAATACATTCAAAATACATATTAAATACAAGGAGGGATCAGTGAGTTACTGCAGCACAGCCACTTGTGTCTGGCACCGCATCCACTGATCGCTGTCACACCCTACTCTCTGAGACTAATCCGCCTATAGCTGGCTGTGTGTGCACTTCCCCTGAGTTAAGCATATATTTCATTGCCATTCGACTAACTAACCTTTATTTGCAGTAGGTGCTCAAACTGATGTCCTTCTGTGGCAAGGGCAGCCTGACATTTACTAAAGTCATTAGCAAACATTTGATAAATTCAGGCTGCTGAAATCTGTGAAATGACTAGTCAAATCCTGTCGTCCAATTTTTTGAGCTTGTGGGGACTGCTTGCATACAGCTTATCTTTTAACGTTTCCTAAAAATAAAAATCACTCCGATTTAGATTTGGAGAATGAGGAGGCCAGTCAACTATCCTATTATCAAACACACTTCGTACTGCTATCTAGATGCATTGCTGATGTGTGGTGTTGCATTGTCCTGTATGAAACAGATGTACACCTTTTCGTTAGGTGTTAATTCTTGAACAAAAGGGTGTAGTATATTGTTCTCATACTTGTCAGAACATATTGTGTACTGGAAAAAGATAGTTCCAATCATTCATCTTGCAGTAATTACACACCACACTCCTGTTTTCGTATCATGCAGAGGTTGTTGACGTAATTAATGAGGAGTTTCAGAGCTCCAGTAACTGCTGTTCTGAAAATTTACATAATCTATGCTTCTTCAGAAAAAAAAGGGATCTCAGGATCGACTTCACCACCATACACATACTGTAACAGCCAGTTGCAATAATCATATCAAGCAACAGTATCTGAGTTCCTCAGCCGATGTCCTACCGTTATCTTGTGTGTGTGGTTTTCTTTTTCTTTTTTTTTTTCTTTTTTTTCTTTTTTTTTTCCTCTATCTAGTCTAATTTATTTTCACTTAAAACACCATGTTCATTTGTTAAACACAGATCCAGTCTGAAATTTCTTTACTAATCTGCATAACACTGAGTCATTGGGAACATGCACACTGCAAAATTTTCATTGGAATTCAATCCAACATTTCACGTATGATTCTGTTTTTGCATAGTTCAACACAAGAAACACCTGTTGATCCTTTTCGATACCATACCAAATGGAAACTCAAAAGGGAACTCAAAACAAAATACCCGAACACTCAGTTGCACAATACAGACGACACATGCACCGAGTTTGCCTGAAGAAAGGGTAGGGCAACATTCAGGCAAGGAAAGCTCTGGACTCAGAGACATTGCTATATGAACATTATTATGTACTGATGTGAAAAATAAGGAAATGGTTTAGAAATAGTCATATTTTTGCTAGACTAATCTATCAAACATAAGATTTATAATACAACAGTGATGCATAATTAAGCTCTTTCTGAAATTGGTATTGTAGTGCTGTCACTAGGTAGGACCAGTAGAATGACAGTGTACAAAAAGCTGAAATTCTACATAAATAAACCAACAGAATTACTGAGATATTTTTCCTTAGACATATGACAAAGGAAAGCACTTACATCTACATCTACATACATACATACATCTACATACATACTCCGTAATCCACCATACAGTGGTCTCTTAGTGATATTCAACATGACTCATATGTTCCCTTCATACACCTGTTTACTACATCAGATCATTTAGAAGACTCCAATGAAATCTGATTTTTCAAGTAACAATTGCTTACCTACCAGCATAGCCATAGTTACTAGAGATGGGATTGTGTACCAATAGGCAAGAGACTATCAGAGCATCTCAGCATATTAATGTACACAGTTAAGAAATGCTGATATGAACCTCAAGTTTCACAATGTTAGAAAATAAATCTTTCTTATTGTTGCTATCTTGACAGCTTTTCAAGCATTTTATTCAGCTATCTGAAACTATACTAACAACACAAACACATAAAAGTGTAACTTATCTTCAGCACAATTGAAAACATTTGATTAACATATCTCTGCTTATGTATTAGGAAAGCTTCTCATATCTCCCTTTAACAGCTGATATTACATATCTGTCTAAGTGAGTGAAGGACAAGAATCTTGTGTAAACTGAATGGCTGTTAGTTGTGTTGCCAGGTGAGAAGAGTGATTGTGAAACAAATATTCACAGTTATTTGTAGGATATAGTTCAAGTGGACTCTTGTAGAATTTTTTCGGGATGTGGAGCTCCATTTCCAGTACTAAGAAGCACCAGTCACTCATGTGGATCACTGTCAAAGTTTTTCCAATTTCACTCCACTTAATACATTCAGACTTACACACTAATGTATTAATGTATAACCTGTTACAAATCATTCTTTTTATAAACACATTGCAGTATGAAACAACAGATTTTACAATATCTTTCTCTCAGTATTGATAACTCTTCATCTCAGATATCTAAATAATTAAGAGACACTTGGTTGATATCCGTGTTCAAATATTTCATCTATGCACAAATGACAATGACAAGCTACAATACAGCATTGCTTCCCATATTTCAAGATATAGTGTGAAAGTAGTAACCTTGATGAATATGCAACAAGAGAATGTTATCAAAGTGTGTTGTTAAATAGTACAATGAAACATTTGGAAATTTGTGGTATGGTCTTATGGGAGCAAACTGCTGAGGTCATCGGTCGCTAAGCTTACGCACTACTTAATCTAACTTAAACTAACTGACACTAAGGACAACACACACACCCACGCCCGAGGGAGGACTTGAACCTCTGATGGGGGAAGCCATGTGGATCATGAGAAGGCACCTTAGACTGTACAGCTACCCCACATGGCAGTACAGTAAGAAAGTGAGGCTTTTGATTCAAGCTTTTGATATGCTAAGTATCAAACAACCAACTATTCACTTACAGATACACTGTGTCATCAAAAGTATCCAGACACCTGGCTGAAAATAACTTACAAGTTTGTGGCACCCTCATGGTGCTGGAATCCTTATACCAAGCGAGGCGTTGAGTGGCATTTGCCGGTATGATGTGTGGCTTATGAGCAGCCACTCAACTGTGAAATTCAAGTTTCCTCACCTCCCATCAACTGTCATAGTATTTGCATTGGATCCTGATGCAGTTTGGAATTCATGTGTGATGGTCTGGATAGATGTCTGCCTATTACACATTACGACCCTCGTCAACTGTTGGTGGTCTTTGTCGGCCAACAGACGAGGTCGGCCTGTACACTTTTGTGCTGTACGTGTCCCTTCACCTTTCCATTTCACTATCACATCAGAAACAGTGGACCTAGGGATGTTTGGGAGTGTGGAAATCTTGCATACAGACACATGACACAAGTGACACACAATCACCTGACCCTGTTCGAGTCCGTGAGTCCCATGGAGCACCCTATTCTGCTCTCTCATGACGTCTGATGACTATTGAGGTTGCTGATATGAAGCATCTGGCAGTAGGTGGCAGCATAATGCACCTAATATAACAAATGTATGTTTTTGTGGTGTCTGGATACTTTTGATCACATATTGTATGGTGTATACATTAAAAAAGTAGTAACTTTTTTTCAAACTCCTAGTGAACGAAGAGGATAATGACAGTGTTTGTGAACTTTAGAATTTTTTTTTCGGTTTCATGTGATCAGCATAGTTTTAGTGCCTTCATATGTGATGGTGTGCCCCTAGGCAACAGGACAACTCATTAAGATACACTGTTACAACCTCCTGATCTGCAGCTGCACAATAACAGTGTTCGATAGGAATTCTAATTGTCTATTCAGTCACTTTATTCAGTGATCTGAAACCTCACTCTGGGTGCAAACATACCAAAGCTTTATCTTCTTTTGATTCAATGGATGACATTTGATAAACTTATCTACAGGCAAGAGCAATGTATTTAGGGACACTTTTCAGAATTCTGCCTCTTGTCAGCCCTGTAACAGAAATTTAATATATTTTCTCATGGAATTTTGAAGTAATTTCACTCACTCTACATGTGGTGCAGTCTTTTTCTGGAATTACAAAAACTGCCCATTTTTCCAAATGCAAAAAACTGTTCCAACGTACAACACAGTCATGTACCTACAAACAGAAATTTTATTAAGATTTAAAAGTGTTGAAATTGGAAAAATGTTATTAACACTACATGTAATAATAAGTGTGTTACATAATCACTCTACTCTGTACTAATAACAAGTACATCAGTTAGTATAAGAGGAAGAATTATCAACATCAGATACAAGTTAAAAATTTTTGAAAAACTGCTGCTTTGTATTATTTACATAAATTAAAAAAGTAACATGGAATCTTGAGGCACTCTGTGTATTACATCAGTAATTTTTGATTTGAATGACCCACCATTTGTTTCAAGCAACACAAATTGTTTCCTGTTGCTGACATATGCTTTTATCACTTCATACACAATTCCTGTAACAACCAGGTTTCACACCTTGTCGAGTAATGTGGTGATGGTGACACAACCAAAAATGTTCCCTAGATCAAGGAACTCTCCTGTAACATAATGTTTGTTCTCAACTGCAGTTACTATTTTGTCTATTAACTGTGCTGCAGCTACTGAAGTTAAGTAGCTCCCCCACTGTCATGACAAGGCTGACTGCACTCCATTACAGTATGCCACAAAGGTAAGGTCCTTGGAAGAACAGAAATGGAACTCAAATCCCCCACATAGCAGTCAGTTACACTGACCACTAAGTTACGGGAATTTGCATGCAACATAGCAGACTTTACATAATCTGTCTCTACATTTTCATAACATTTCCTCTTAGAAATCCTGCCTCTCAAGATAAGGTTTGTCATTACTGTTTGTTAATACCCTTCTTAAAATGTTTCATCTATTGAAAAATGGCAACACCAAGGTATACTGCTTCACATACATTCAGGTAAAGTATAAAACGGGAATGCATTTTATATTTATCCGTGGTCCACCTGCAATGATAGAATGGAAATAGTGTGCATTTTTTATGTGTACAAGGGAATAGGTTGTGGTTTGAATTCAGAACACAGATACACTAGGTATGAAGCAACGAGGACCCCAGTACTGAACTGGCATATATATCAGCAAATGCAGCAGATTTTTTTCAGATAACCAGGGAAGGAAGTTGACAGGGCTGATGTCTGTCAATCTAGAATTAAAATTACAGACTCATGCAAAAATAACCTAAAAGGAAATAGAAAGTATTAACACCTTCCATTTCTAAGAAATGGAAATATTTATTGAACAGAATCAAGGTTTAGTATTGCAAGAACAGACAAAATGACAAGAACATTGTGAGCACATGGAGCAATTAGAGGATACTAATGATTGAGTTTCACACATATTGACATTTATATGTGATCCCAATGTTTGTTCATGGCCATATAGAGTGAACTTGAGTCACAATAAAAGACATATAAAATGCATATTAACTGTTTCATAACACAGTAATTACTGTCTTACACAGTCTGTAAGCATGAGATAGTTGAGACGGATACAAATGGAACAATGTAACTGACATGTAGGTTAGATGAAACTATTACAAAATCTGCAATTTCTTCATGTCAGAATATTACTACATACTGATGTGAAAATTAATGGAATGGTTTTGATACAGTAATATTTTTTCTATACTCATCTACCAGTAATAATACATATAACTGAATAATGGTACGAAATTAAGCTCTTTCTGAAAGTGGAGGGTTGCTGTTACTATTATGCAGTCCCTAATTAAGACAATGACAGTGTGGAGAATACTAAATCTCTTCATAAATAAACCAATAGAATTACTGAGAAATTTTTCCTTCAATGTACAACAACATTAAGCACTTAGCTCAGGTATCTCAGTGACATTAAATGCAGCCGAACATGTTCACTTCTTACACCTGTTTACTATATCACATATTCAAAATATCAAAAGCTGACTCATCATAGACCACTTACAAGACCCCAATCAAAGATGATTTTACAAGTAACAACAGCTTATCTACTGGCCCAATAGTAGTAACTAGAGATGGGATGATGTGACACTAGGCAAGAGATGATCAGAGGCTTTCAACACATAAATGTACACAGTTAAGGACTTGTAATTGCATCCTGAGCTCTGACAATGTTAGACAGCAAATCTTTCTCACTACTGCTACTCTAGACAACTTTTAAAGCATTTTATGCTGTGATCTGAAACATCACTAACTATGCAAACCCTTAAAAGCATTACTTATCTTTGGCGCAGTTGACACCTTAACATATCCCTACTCATATACCAGAAAATTTTGTTATATCTCCCTTTGCCAGTGGCCTTGTCCACAGTGGTAACACTGGTTCCCATCGGGTCATCAATATTAAGCACTGTCGGGCTTGGTTAATACTTGGATGGGTCTCCGTCTGAGTGTGACAAGTGCTGTTGGGAAACGGGGCGCTCTCAGCCTTTGTGAGGCCAACTACTTGATTGAGCAGTAGCAGCTCCAGTCATGGAAACAGTCAACAGCCAGGAGAGCTGTGTCGTGACCACATGCCCCTCCAGATGCACATCCAGTGACGCCTATCAGCTGAGGATCACACAGCAGCTGATCATACCACTGGGCCTTGCAAGGCCTGTTCGGATGGAGTTTAGTATATCTCCCATTAACAGGTGATATTACTTATCTATCTGGGTAAATGAGGAGAGTAAATGTTGTCTCAGCTGACCAAAGGGAACAAATATTAAACATGATTATTAGTTCTGTTGCCAGGTTATATATGCAATTGCTAAATTAACTCCCAAGTTATTTGTAGGCTATTGTTCAAGTGAACTCATGTAAGTTCAAGTGGACTCATGTAGAACTTTTTCAGGGTGTGGTGCTTCATTTTAAGTACTAAGAAGCACAAGTCACTGATACGAAACACTAACCAAGTCTTTCCATTTATACTCTGCTTAACACATTCAGACTTACACACTAACATATCAATTTCTCATCTACTACACTGCCTTTTATATAAACAGATTGCAATTGACACAGTAGACCTTACAAAATCTTTCTCTCAGTACTGGATAACATTTCATCTCAGAAAGCCACCAAGCATGGTAGCGCAGTGGTTAGCACACTGGACTCGCATTCGGGAAGATGACAGTTCAATCCCATGTCCGGTCATCCTAATTTAGGTTTTCCGTGATTTCCCTAAATCGCTCCAGGCAAATGCCGGGATGGTTCCTTTGAAAGGGCATGGCTGACTTCCTTCCCCATCCTTACCTAATCCGATGAGATCGATGACCTCGCTGTTTGGTCTCTTCCCCCAAACAACCCCCATCAGAAAGCTAAATAATGATGATCAAGTTTTTTCTGACAGATCATTGATATTCATGTCTAAATATTTCATCTATGCATGAATGACATAGATAAACTATCATATCTCATTGCTTTGCATATTTCAAGGTAAATCATAAAAGTAGACAGCACTTGTATTCAACCACAATGAATATGCTACAAGAGAATGATAAACATGTATATTGTTACACAGTACAGTGAGAGAGGGGCTGGTTTAGACACATACTTTTGATATTCTGAGTTTGGAGTAACAAACTCTCCACTTACAGATATGGAGTATACATACAGAAGAGTAGGAAAGTTTTTTAAACATCAAGGGAAGGAAGAGGATAATATTAGGGTTTGTGAAGTAAGAACTAGCATCAAAAATAAATCTGTGATACGATAAACAAAATCACAATATAAAGTAGGAAACACTACTTGTCTGTTTCTCCAAGAAATGAAAGTTACTGTTGTTCAAAATAAAGATCTGTTACTGTAGGAATTGTCTTTCAAGAAGAGTCTCTCCCAGTGAAGACACAATGGTAAGCACAACCACGGATAAAATGTAGACCTGATTTACATTTGTCAAAACAAAATTAACACAAAACACGTAGAAGTGTTTTCGTCAAGGAAGAAAATTGTACAGTGAATATCCCAGTGTCATTAATACATTTACTAGGTGAAATTTATTTTAAAAGGCAGTTAAAATATTCCTGTGGTTCATGGTGTGGGTTCCTGCAGTCATGTCCTAGTTCATGAACCACGGGCAATGTATGAGTGGCCAAGTAAGTGGTCCCGACAGTCGGGATACCAGTTACTTTGGAATAAGGCTGGGCATCTCGGACATATTCTGTGTCGTGGTCACCTTTGTGCTCATACGGCAAAGACTACCAAATCCACCGGTTAGTCCCTCAGCCGTTAGGGGTAAAACCCAATGGGACTCGGGGCAAGTAAGGCTAGCAACCTGCTTCCCTGGTACTTTAAATATGATGCTGGCAACAATCAGAGCAAAATGCCTCGGACCTTTGGAGGTGACGGAGTCCCACCTCTAACTGACAAACCAAGGACTCCTAAGATACGACTTGGCAAACAAATTGTAATGAGATGGGGAGCTATTAATATCAATGGGGGCTACTCTGGGAAGAAGGTAGAGCTGGCAGAGGCTGCAAGTAAGATGGGGCTGGACGTTTTAGCTGTTAGTGACATTCGGGTAAGGGGTGAGAAAGAAGAGGAAGTGGGAGAATACAAGGTCTACCTGTCAGGAGTCAAAGCAGGAATAGCACAATGGGGTGTAGGGCTTTACATCAGGAAAGAAATGGAACCCAGCATAGTTGCAATAAGGTATGTAAACGAACGACTGATGTGGATAGATTTGACAGTGTCTAGCAAGAAAATTAGGATTGTGTCAGTATATTCGCATTGTGAAGGTACAGATCGAGATAAGATGGATAGTTTTTATGAGGCACTCAGTGATGTAGTTGTTAGAGTAAAGTACAAGGACAGTGTTCTGCTCATGGGTGATTTTAACACCAGGATTGGAAATCGAACAGAAGGGTATGAAAAGGTTATGGGTAAATTTGGAGAGTATATGGAGGCCAACAGGAACGGGAAACAACTCTTGGATTTTTGTGCCAGTATGGGCTTAGTAATCACAAACTCCTTTTTTAAACATAAGAACATTCACCGGTATACTTGGGAAGGCAGGGGAACCAGATCTGTCATTGACTATATAATAACAGATCAGGAATTCAGGAAGGCTGTGAGGGACACACGTGTATTCAGGGGATTCTTTGATGACACTGATCATTATTTAATCTGCAGTGAAATTGGGATTGTGAGGCCGAAAGTGCAGGAGGTCAGGTCCATATGTAGGAGGATAAGAGTGGAGAAACTTCAGGATAAGGAAATCAGGCACAAGTACATAACAGCGATCTCAGAAAGGTACCAGTTAGTTGAATGTAGTCAATTACAGTCATTGGGAAAGGAATGGACAAGGTACAGGGACACAGTACTAGAAGTGGCTAAAGAATGTCTTGGAACAGTAGTGTGTAAAAGTAGGATGAAGCAAACAGCTTGGTGGAATGATACAGTCAAGGCAGCCTGTAAAAGGAAAAAGAAGGCGTATCAAAAATGGCTACATACCAGAACCCAGGTAGACAGAGAAAGTTATGTTGAAGAAAGAAACAAAGCCAAATAGATAACTGCAGCATCGAAGAAGAAATCGTGGGAAGACTTTGGAAACAGGTTGGAGACTATGGGTCAAGCTGCCGGAAAACCATTCTGGAGTGTTATTAGCAGTCTTCGAAAGGGAGGTAAGATGGAAATGACAAGTATTTTGGACAGGTCAATAAAACTGCTGGTGAATCCTGTGGATGCCTTGGGCAGATGGAGGGAATATTTTGAAGAGTTGCTCAATGTAGGTGAAAATGCGATCAGTAATGTTTCAGATTTCGAGGTAGAATGGGATAGGAATGATGATGGAAATAGGATCACATTTGAGGAAGTGGAAAAAATGATCAATAAATTGCAGTGCAATAAAGCGGCTGGGGTGGATGAAATTAAGTCGGAACTCATCAAATACAGTGGAATGTCAGGTCTTAAATGGCCACACAGGATAATTGAAATGGCCTGGGAGTCGGGACAGGTTCCATCAGACTGGACAAAAGCAGTAATCACACCAATCTTTAAACATGGAAACAGAAAAGATTGTAACAACTACAGAGGTATCTCTTTAATCAGCGTTGTGGGTAAAATCTTCTCAGGTATTGTTGAAAGGAAAGTGCGAGTATTAGTTCAGGACCAATTGGGTGAAAATCAGTGTGGGTTTAGGCCTCTTAGAGGTTGTCAGGACCAGATCTTTAGCTTACGGCAAATAATGGAGAAGTGTTATGAGTGGAACAGGGCATTGTATCTATTCTTTATAGATCTAGAAAAGGCATATGACCGGGTTCCTAGGAGGAAGTTATTGTCTGTTCTACAAGATTATGGAATAGGAGGCAAACTTTTGCAAGCAATTAAAGGTCTTTACATGGATAGTCAGGCAGCAGTTAGAGTTGACGGTAAATTGAGTTCATGGTTCAGAGTAGTTTCAGGGGTAAGACAAGACTGCAACCTGTCTCCACTGTTGTTCATATTATTTATGGATCATATGTTGAAAACAATAGACTGGCTGGGTGAGATTAAGATATGTGAACACAAAATAAGCAGTCTTGCATATGCGGATGACTTAGTTGTGATGGCAGATTTGATTGAAAGTTTGCAAAGTAATATTTCAGAGCTAGATCAGAAATGTAAAGACTATGGTATGAAGATTAGCATCTCCAAAACGAAAGTAATGTCAGTGGGAAAGAAATATAAACGGATTGAGTGCCAAATAGAAGGAACAAAGTTAGAACAGGTGGACGGTTTCAAGTACTTAGGATGCATATTCTCACAGGATGGCAACATAGTGAAAGAACTGGAAGCGAGGTGTAGCAAAGCTAATGCAGTGAGTGCTCAGCTACGATCTACTCTCTTCTGCAAGAAGAAAGTCAGTACCGAGACTAAGTTATCTGTGCACCGTTCAATCTTTCGACCAACTTTGTTGTATGGGAGCGAAAGCTGGGTGGATTCAGGTTACCTTATCAACAAGGTTGAGGTTACGGATATGAAAGTAGCTAGGATGATTGCAGATACTAGTAGATGGGAACAATGGCAGGAGGGTGTCCACAATGAGGAAATCAAAGAAAAACTGGGAATGAACTCTATAGATGTAGCAGTCAGGGCGAACAGGCTTAGATGGTGGGGTCATATTACGCACATGGGAGAAGCAAGGTTACCCAAGAGACTCATGGATTCAGCAGTAGAGGGTAGGAGGAGTCGGGGCAGACCAAGGAGAAGGTACCTGGATTCGGTTAAGAATGATTTTGAAGTAATAGGTTTAACATCAGAAGAGGCACCAATGTTAGCACTGAATAGGGGATCATGGAGGAACTGTATAAGGGGGACTATGCTCCAGACTGAACGCTGAAAGGCATAATCAGTCTTAAATGATGATGATGATGATGATGAGTTAAAATATTCCTGATGCACAATACATTCTTGACAGTTAAGGCCTTTGTAGATATACCAGAGTAGGAGTTTCATCAAAAATCTAAGTCTAGGTAATAATAATAGTAGTAGTAATAGTAATAGTAGTAGTAGTAGTAGTAACAGTAACAGTAGAACTTACTTATCCTTTCACACGACACTTTTACTTGTTTCTCTATTATGGAAAACCCTCCCCATAAGATCTTTAATGGATAATATTAACATCTTATCTCTTTCTGAGTTCAAAACTACTTCGAGTAAGAATTCATGCTGATTCAGAATTTTTAGGCAAGCTAATTGGTAGCATTAGAAGCCCACAAAATAAAAACCAAATATCATCAATATGATGATGATGATGATGATGATGTCAACTGACAGTTATCTAGGGTTATATTTTGATGTAATGTGTCTGTTGTGTGTGCCCTGTTTCTAGTAATCAGTATTTAGAAATGAATGAATTGCGAAATGCCCAATTTTTACATTATTCGCAGCTTGTTTCTGAAACAGTATTGTTCATGATTTAGGGTTTTGGACATTTCTGTAAATGATTTGTGGGTGGTTTCTAATATTACATGGTAGCTCAATACCTGTCTCTCCCTTGTCAAGCTAGATCTATAAGTATATAAATGCCCGTATAAATGAATTTTTTGTTGTTACAGTGTATTTCCATGACATGTCCAATATCTTGATGAAAGTGATCCATAGATGAAAATAACCACTTCTATTACTCATACTGCTACTACCAATTCTACTAATATAAAATTGCCAATATTTAGGAAAGTTCATACACCTTACAATACTTTCTTTAACGCACTTATAAGTTATACTGGGTTCTATACCTTTCGAAGAGTCAAAACCTGTAGTACTACAATACTCACTTGTCACAAGGAGAAAGCACATGTCAAGGCTCTTCCAGTCAACATTTCTATACATGCTGCTAACTCGTCTGATAAACTGGAGTAAAGGCTTATAATATACACACACTGTACATGAAAGATACTACTCCTCCAGATGATTAACTTTTGGAAAACGTCCAGTCTCTTTTACATAAAATGAAACATGCATGTAACAGTAAGATATTTATGAAAAAGGCATTACAACATACAGGTAACATGTACACATTCCAGAAACATTGAGCAGTTCCACCAACAACACACAAGAAGGTACATGTGCTAAAACAATACTGGTATGTGGTTTCTGCTCTAACAGAACATAATTATTCAGTTAATTAAAATTATTTCCACCAATGGATGGCTGTTGAACAATCAGGAAAGGATTAATTGTTACACAACAATGCACAATTCTCACTGGACTGTGGTTATTGTGGAACACATTCCTTTCAGATAATGCTAACATACATTTCTAGGAAATTCATGCAGACAAAAATTCCTCTTCCATTCTTTTGGTTTGATAAAACAACTAACATTACAGTTTTTGTATTATTTTTTCTTGGTTTATGTGACAAACTCACTATGAAACTATTTGATTTCGTACATCAGAGTTTATTTTTTATGGGAACATCCTTTTCTGTTTCATTGTGGGCATCACACAGGAAACTTTCTGGTTTATGTTGAAGCATTCAGTGGATATATAAAAGGAAACGTATACCACATGTCCCTGACCATACTCACCAGTATCACTGCCAGTCAAGTTTGGATGGCGTATGCTGTTTAAAAAGTTAGATCAGTTTCCTATTGTAACTTTTTGTTTGTTTGTGATCAATGTGTTTCATTTAGATGAAGCAACTCCACAAAATCTTTCTAATGTGACAATTTTAAATATGAATTAAGCAATATCACCCTAGTTTTTTCTTTCCGTTTGTTAGCCATCGATAATTTGCAAAAGTTCTGTAAATATTGCTACACAATGATTCAGCTCATTTCAGCACCGTCTGAGCATTTTCTGATCATCCATGCACATGATATTTCAATCAGTAAATATGAAGTAAGAATACAAAATACCACATAGAAGAGCTTCTGAGCAACTGGGAGGCATGTAGAAAAGCATAACAACTTGCTGAGCCTTTCCAAAATATCCTCTGCTTACTTTTCCACTGTTTCCAAAGAAAAACAAATTGAGGCTTCTCTGCACTAATAGCCAGTGAACATAACAGGAAATTTACACATGAAGCAGTGACAATGACAATTATAGTAATAATCCAGTGAATTCCACATATGGGGTGGTTCTAATGAATGTCACAGAGTGATGCAAAATCACAGTATTGTAAGAGAGTACTGAAAGTTTAGGGGCAGTGTACCTGGGTATCAATGCAACCAAATAAAGTGAGAGTGTAGTTAAGTGATACATGACTTAAGGCTTTTGAGAAAGATTTTACAGAAGATGACTGTATAATCATAATAGTTGGGGTAGGAGGCAGTTGACACAGGGACGCAGCATATCACATAGATGGTGGCCTGGCCAGATACATTAATAGAGATGTGAGTTAGCTGATTTGAAAGATATTGCACTGGTATTTGCTGGGACTATCATTCCATAGTGTTTCACTAGGAGTTAGACACCTAAACAGGACTTGGAAGGGAACAGTGTTATAACTAATCGATGAAAGTATGTGGGGTGGGGTGGGGGTGGGGGGGGGTATGCATGTTTCAAATACCTGTTTTCATATGTAGGAGAAATAGGTCTTTTTTAGGACAAAACTAGACAACACATTCCCTGCTTAATGACTGTATCCATCAGGTACAAAACTACTGCTGCAAATACAAGTTGCAACACACCAAAAGGCATACTTACTAGATGTCATAAATAAAATCAATGTGACAAGCAATAATGGATATTTCACAGACTTAAGACTCGCTCATAAAACTATGCAGTCAATAAAAAATGAAATACAGCAATCTGAAGTTGGCCTCTATTCTATGGACGACTGTTGAAGAGACAGAAATTTGACATGTAATATTCTCTTTGAATGAAAGGACATATTTTTGCATTAGGAATAATAGTAATGTCTCATTTTCTTTTTTATCTCAAAATCCCATTCATTAAGAGGTATCCTAACCCATTCTTTCAGGAGGTAAATGACAAGCTCCATTACAATAAAATAAATCAAACATCATGTCAAGGTCCTGATGTCACCTGATAGTGTGACTGGTGTTGACAAATAAAGGACAGCAGTAAGCTAGATTCTTACATTATGAAACAGAATAAACCACATGACATTATAATTTTTATAGTGGACTGGCCTTGGATTCAGGAGAACAAAGGCTCTAATCCTTACTCAACTTTCCTGATTCTGATTTTTCATGGATTTTCCATATTACTTCAAACAGATTCATACATCTTTCCTACTACATCATTAACGACCACACTATGAAACTATACCTATATGTATGTAAGTGTCTGTCTATAGGCCTATGAATTACATGTATAGTAAATCTATTACCAGTTCCAATAGCTTTTTTCATATTCTGGGGAATGGCCAATAGGTTGTTGTTTGCATGAAGAGAGGTAAAAAAGATACAGAGGTACTGAAATGATACCTACTGCATTATCAATATGCACTGTGATGTAGAAAACGCCAAATAATGTTTCAATAATGAAGAAGTAAGACCCACTGAATTCCAAATCACAGATTGAATGTAGGTTTTGTACAGTAATGTCATGTTCATAAACGTACAAGATTAATGTAGAATATGGTTGGAGTGTGATAGTGCCACCTCCACAGAAATTTTGGTTGTGGTGACTAAATGTAAAAGTTGTGTGACTAAGGCCTCCCATTGGATAGACCATTTGCCGGCTGCAAGTCTTTCGATTTGATGCCACTTCGGTGACTTGTGCATCGATAGGGATGAAATGATGATTATTAGGACAACACAACACCCAGTCCCTGAGTGGAGAAAATCTCCAACCCAGCCAGGAACTGAACCCGGGCCCTTAGGATTGATGGTATGTCACGCTGACCACTCAGCTACCAGGCACGGAGTTGTGGTGACTGAGTTGTAGCATAGCCCAAGGTCTAGGTTGGGCTGGAGGTTGAGAATTTGGTTGTGAGATGGCGAAACCAACGAATGTGGATGTCATCAGGGTGCCTACATATGTGCCATATTTAATCCACTGTTTTGTATAACAACAAAAACCACAGTGTAATCATAAAACCCGTATTACTTTCTAGACAACCATCCAACGATTATTTTGGAGCACATTATGTACATACAGAACGAAAAATAATGTAGGGAGGCACTGCATAGCGTTTACCCAAGATAGAATCAAAGTCAACTATGATGAGGCTATACACACAGTTCTAACGTAACACTGTAAGTTTTAATGTTTCTGAATCTCCTCTCATACAGTGCCACCATTCACAAGTTCCACAAGTTTATAGAAGAATGAATAAGTCAAACGGGCCTATGGTGTCTTTAAGAACTTTAAGCATTGCAGCATGTCAGCAATCGTAAGTATCGAAATAATTATGAAAAATCCGCCTCGATTGCACAAACTACCTATGGTGTCTTTCTTCTGTCTCGAATTTGTCGTCTTACACTGCTTGTTCACAAATCAGCTATATCACTGGCTTTCTTACTAGGCTCCCAAATCACTGCACCAAACTTTCAGGACACAAATTTCAACCCGATAGTGTACCACAGCAAAATGAAACTGTCAAGTCACATCCGTCACGTATATTGCTCTACAGACTGACGACAGGATGCCATATAAAACAGAAACTTCTGCTTCCTTCATGTTGTTTAACAGTAACTTAAAGACTTTCCTCTTAGATCACTTTAGACCTGAAGCAGAAATTTAGATCACCTAAAATTAAAATTTCTTAAAACTTTCAGGACACAAATTTCAACCTGATAGTGTACCACAGCAAACTGAAACCGTCAAGTTACATCCGTCACATGTATTGCTCTACAGATTGACGACAGGATGTCATATAAAACAGAACCTGCTGCTTCCTTCTTGTTGTTTAACTGCAACTTAAAGCCTTTCCTCTTAGATCACTTGACCTGAAGTAGAAATTTAGATCACCTAAAATAAAAATTTCTTAAATGTTATAAAGGAAAAAAACAGCTCGTGTAACCAGAACAGATTCTCTTGTGTGGGAATTAAAAACCATTTGTTTTAGGCTATTATTGCAAATCATGTGCTGCCTTGTAAACCGGAAAGAGAGTGGGGCTAACATTTAGTTGTAGTCTAGCACAGCATGCACACAACTGACCACTAATTGAGCTCCTAAAACTCATTTCACGAAGATACAAACTAACGTGGAAACGAATGAATATTTTACGTCCCAGTAAAAAGTAATTCACTATGTATGCATCCGAAAAACGCTAACAATCGTGGAACCATACATGGTCTCTGTTTAACATTATGTTAGTTTGTATCACCTTCGAGTATTCCCTCCATTAGAAAGACACTACTTTTCCCTGAGATCACAATATCAATAGAAAAAAGGTCTCACATATTAGTACCGTAATCTCTAAATGATATCTGAGTCATTGTGACATAAACTCACCTTCGAATATAGATGTTTAAATGGCCAGAGCACAATGTGGGCGATAGCAAAATGTGTCTGTGAAGGATCATAATTTTTCACTTTTAAATAGAAGAAGAAATTATTCATACCCTGAGTTATCTTGTCCTCACAGGGAGGATCCTATTTGCTAGACGTGTGGATGTCCGTAGTGCGCTCACACATTTAAGGAGCGTTTAAGATTATCTTTCAATTTTGGCGCCAAATCCAGCATCCTCTTCCGGTGACGTTCAACGAACATGAGGTCGCCACCATTGCGCTCTGTGGTTGATCATGTGACGTTCCTCGGTCCCTGTGTGATGCGACCTTTACCTAGACCGCCAGATTGACGAAAGTATTGTTAGGAATTTGATCGCAGCTAAATATTTGTGACGAGCATGACTACAAATAAGAAAGAAGTTTTTTCGTTCGCAGCAATTTAGGCTGTGTTCTTAGGTTTCTGTCTAAGGGCACTCTAGAAAATCGCGACATTTTTTCGAATAAACAGCAAAGTATTGGTGATAACCTAACAAAATACTAAATTTACTGGAAAAGAAAACAATGATAGTGGTAGGAATTCCGAACAGATATGACCTTCCAAATTTGTCTTCTGTAAGCAAAAAGATAGAGAAAGCCAATAGACTGTACAATAAAATGTGCAAAGCCTTTCACAACACATTCTTTCTCTACACAGAAGATACGCACCGTGATTTCTTCACCAGACATCGTGTGTGTGGCGTCTTCTGTCATCCTCCAGCGCCGTGACACGCGCGAGTGTTTGAAAATGCAGTGCCGCGAAACTTCCCCGCTGAACGCCAGAGACGCTATACACAAGCGACATTTGTTCAGAGATTTACTCTTTGATTGTGGTTGTCTGTTCCACGTTCTACTCCTTGGCGAAAGCGTGAATCCAAGTGCGTTAGATACGGAATAAATTACCGTACTGAACTTTTCTCACGACTTCGCACGAGTTATCGATTGCAGTGTATTATTGTCTGGTCCGCCCGCAGGGCTTCGTTAATAAATTGTTACATCAAGCTGAGACAAGCCTACTTCCCATATTAAGCCTACAAGCACACGCAGATGTTAAACCGCCGATCGTGGTAACTCAAACCGGTGCCGAGAGTCTGCACCTTAATGGTAGAGGAAAAACTACCATCTATAATAAAGTCGTGGCAAATTCACCACATATATAGGTCAACTGACATTCCTCTATCTCATAAAATCACAACAGTTCCACAAAATGCTAACCAGAAAAAATAAATAGAGGTGGAGCCCCTCCACGCCCACACCGGCATGATGGCCAACACAAAAGGTCTACTGCCATCTCTGCATAAGGGTTAGTATTCACTAAAGTGAGGTGTCGCAGGATGTGGGTACTGCGATGTTTGCGTACGTCTGGTTAGGATTAACCATTAATACGCGCTCATCTGGAGATAGATTGGTCGAAATCTGACGAAGGGTAGCGGTTTGAAGGGCAGAGGAAAAAAAGTGCCAAAGCAAGAGCCAAGGGAAAAAAATCTCTGCGAAAGTTAGGTCGGGCGGCAAGAGCAGTAGCGGTTGTCTTGCTGCCTGCGATAGGTTGTGCAAGGATAGGCTTTGTTAGTAGTGGGTATCATGCATGTCGATACCTTGACGTTGTGCGTTTGTGCTGCTCGGCGGCTGGCGCTGGGTGCTGGTACAGAGTCCTCGTTCCGCGTCCTGCAACCTGCAACAGTTAGGTTTGTTATCGGTCTTGTGTCCGATAGGTCATATATCGGGGGCACAGTGTGAGGGAGTGTTGGCAGATTGTTCGTGCGTCTGTGGGCGAGCTCGTCGGTGTCCCTGCTGTGGCCTGTTGGTCGGCTCTAATAGCAGCTGGTAGTTGCCAGTCAGTGTTGCTGATATGCAGGGGCTTACCGACGTTTGTCGCTGTTTGCGTATGTCCGTTTACCATAGGTGGTTATGCCCTAGCTAGCAGTGTCTTTGGTCGCTTGTGTTTCCACCTGTGGTTGTGATCGTAGTTTCCCAGAGTGAGGATGAAAGGATTGTTCGAGTGTCTCGAGTTCCTGTATAGTCGTGTGGCGTGTTTCTTGAATACTTCCTTGAGGGTATCAAGGCGGTATTCATGGTGAAGATCCACGGTGCGTGTGTAGCGTGGAGCATTGCTAATGATTCGTAGCACTTTGTTCTGTATGATCTGCAGGCGGCGCAGTCGTGTGGGAGCTGCATATCCCCAGACGGGAGCTGCGTACGTCATCAGAGGTCTAATCAGTGTCATGTATAAGGACCTCGACACCCTCCTATTCAGTGTGCTTTCCCTGTTGAGCATTGGGTAGAGCTGTTTGAGCCTCGCGTGCGCTCGGTTGGCAACGTATTCGATGTGGTCCCCCCATGTAAGTTTCCGGTCCAGCCAGACACCAAGGTTCTGACTTTCTCTCGGAAACGTATTGGGCGTGTATGTAGTGTTATCGGTTTACAGTGTTGGTGTTTGCGCAGTAGTTTCGGTCTGCGTGTGAACAGAACTGCTTCCCACTTGTCGACGTTTACTTTAATACGCCATCGCTCCAGCCAAGGCTCAGCTGTTCTGAGTGCTGTCTGTATTCGTGAGTTGATGTTCGACGGTTTCCAGTCTTGCGCGAGGATGGCTGTGTCATCCGCGTAGACGGCTAACGTCGTGTTTCGTGTCGTTGGGAAGTCATTAATGTACAGGTTAAACAAGATGGGCCCTAGGATGCTTCCTTGGGGTACTCCAGCTTGGATACCGTGTTGTGTTGATTGTTTATCCTGCACGTTAGTGTTGAAACATCTGTTCGTGAGATATGAGTGTATGAGACGTACGAGTCCGTCCGGGAAACCAGCTTCGCTTAGTTTGCGTATGAGTCCGTTGTGCCAGAGACGATCGAAAGCCTTTTCGATGTCTAGGAACACGGCCCCTGTGGCTTTGTTCATGTTGTAGCCGTGTGTTATATGTTCAACTACACGGAGGAGTTGTTGTGTTGTCGAGTGGTGATTCCTAAAGCCGAATTGCTCCGGTCTTAGGGTGTCGTTGGCGAAGCAATGCCTAGTGATACGTCTTAGTATTACCTTCTCAACAATCTTGCTGAGCGAGCAAAGCAGACTGATGGGTCGGTAATTTTGTGGGAGGGAGTGGTCTTTCCCTGGCTTCCTGAACATCAGGACCTTGGCCGCCTTCCAAAAGTCAGGGAAGTGTTGGTGTGTCAGGATGGCATTCGTTAGGTGTGTGAGGTATTCTATGGCTTTATCCGTGAACACCTGGAGGACACGGTTTTGAATGCCATCAGGCCCAGGGGCTTTTCTAGCGTTGGTGTGCTTGATAGCCCATGTGACTTCATTTGTGCTAGTACGTCTTATTTCGTCGCGCGAGGGCTGGACTACAAGTCGTGTAACCTCCTGGTCCGTTTCAAGTGTGAATGCTGGGTCTGAAGGATCCAGATTCGGCATGAAAGACGCTGCAAGTGTTGTGGCCATAAGCTCTGCCTTCTCCGTCGCGGAGTAGGCTGGGCCGTCTGGTCCTTGTAACGTGGGAATGTAATGTTTCTCCCTGGTGAAGTGTCTGGCCAGCTGCCACACGCCAGGACGTGTGGTATCCAGCCCAGCGAGTTTCTGTCCCCATTGTTCGTTTATGATTGTTAAATTTTATTCCGTATTATGCCCTGGAGTCTGTTGACGTGCAGTTTATAGAACGGGCGCCTGGTACGCTGCCAGTATCTCCTGAGGCGGTTCCTCATTGAGATAAGGCCCAGGATTTCCTGGGGCAGGGCCGTCGAGTGTTGTCTTGGTGTTGTAAATGGAATGGCGTCAGTCATTGCGTCTTGGACGGCAGTTGTGAGAGCATCCACAGCCTCATCGGTTTGCTGTGTGTTGTTAATTTCGTGGATGTCAGGAATGCGACTATCAAGCGTTTCCTTGAACAGTGTCCAGTTCGCGCGCTTGTAGTTAAACATCCTGCGTGGTTCGATGTCCTGCAGTGTCTCTTCCATGTGCAGTAATACAGGCTTGTGGTCTGAGTCCAGATCGTTTTCAACCGTCAGGTTGAGTCTGCATTTGATGCCCTTTATGAGGGCTATGTCTAACACGTCTGGCCTATGTCGGGCCTGTGTAGGCACGAACGTGGGAACGTCCGGTCCGAGTATAATGTAGTTTCGGCCTAGTGCGTGTTCGTACAGTTTCTTGCCGTTGGAGGTTCGTATTCGTGAGTTCCAATCAGGGTGTTTTGCGTTGAGGTCTCCAGCGGCTATTACCCGCGGTGCTATGTTGAGTACTGTGCTGATATCGCGTGTTACTATGTGTTTAGGAGGATTGTATAGCGATACCAGTGTGGTGTTGGCTCCGTTGAACTTGACCCTGACGGCCGTAGCCTCTAGTCTTTTAAGTGCTGGGAGCTCGATGTTCGTGTGGTCTATGTCTCTGTGTATGATGATTGCCGTGCCACCTCCCCTCCTGCCATCCGCTCGGTCGGTACGATAGACGCAATAACCTGGGAAGTTTAGTTGTTTGCGAGGCGTAAGCAGTGTTTCGTTCACAAGAGCGATTCAGATACCCTTTCGCTCCATGAACGCGGCCATCTCGGCTTTTTTGCTTGCGATCCCGTTGGCATTCCAAAACAGGATCTGTGTGATTGTGTTTAAGTCTGCGTTTCTGGGCTGGTGTGGTGTATTATCCATGTAGTAGTGTAAAAAGCGGTGTGATAGTGGCTTGGAAGCTAGTCCAGTTGAGCGTACCCGACATGAACTGCATGAAGAGTTGTGAGACACACCCCATAATCTTCGTGACTATTTCGGTGGTCGTGCGTCCGGGGAATAATGTTTCCATTATTCTCTGGAATGTTGTTGTAATGTTGGTCATGTCGGCCTGCGAGTTATTGGTCGTGTTAGCGGCCGCTTGTTCCAGTGTTGGCGTTTGGTGAGGGCTGGCCTGCGAGTCGGTTGTTCGTGTGGCAGTTGTGGGCGCCTGTGTATTCTCTGTGGTGAGTGGGTGTGTTATGTGGGTTGTTGAGTTGGTGTCCGGGATGTATTCGTGGGTGTTGGTGTTCTGTTGCTTGTGTACTTGTTGTGGTGTGGTCGTGTTACTCGTGCTGCGGCTGTTTCTCCTTCTCCTCCTCCTCTGGCGCTGTGGTTGTCCCTGTGTAGGTGCGTTTTCTGTAGCCTGTGGTGGGCTGCAGTTCGCGATCTCAGGGGGTAGGGTGGTGTTGTTGCTTGTTTCGTGTGGTGTGCCTGGTGCGGGTGTGGTGTCAGTTGTTGTGCTTGTCTGTTGTGTGTCTGTTGCTGGGGGTGTTTGCTGAGCGTGTTCTGAGCTCTGGGGCTCCTCTGACCGTCCCGCGCTGCTGGGGCTGCCAGCGACCACTCCAGCGAAGGATATTCCACTTCTTACTGGGCGCGGGGGCGGTCTTGGAACTGTGATGGCGGTAGGTTTCGCATGTTTCGCGATTTTGCGCCTCAGAGCTGCTTTGTATGCAATGCACCCTCTGTAGTTTGCCGGATGGGCAGCACCACAGTTGGCGCACTTGCGAGGTGCTGTATGGGGGAGTTTGCAGCGTTGGGTTGTGTGACCGCCAGCGCAAATGCGGCAGCGGGGTGCGAGACCGCATCTGATACCCGCGTGCGCATAGCGCTGGCAGTTGTGGCATTGTTGGGGGGTGCGCGGCGGGTTGTACACCTCTACATTGACGACCATGTGAAGAAATAGCTTTAACTTCAGCAGGTCGCGGGATTTGGCCGTGTCGGCCAATTCCGCCATATAGTTATGTGACGGTCTCGCTGTGCCGAACTCTGACATTCGGTTTACCCGAATGCACTCCCACCCGAGAGCAGAGAGTTCATTGTGTACCGTGTCGGTCGGGGTTCGTGAGTCTATCCCCTTTATCACGTACTGTTGTGTTTTTGCCAAGACTGTCCTGTACGTGAAGTGTTCTACCTTCCTTTCTTTGAGAAAGTCCAGTAGATTCGTGTAGTCTGCCTTGTTCGCCACGTACAGTGCGGCGTGTTCCCCGGTGAGCTTAGAGTAGTATGTTGTGGGGCTGTGCTTATTGTTAAATTCCTTGTTTAGGAGACATAGGTCTCCATAGTTGTGAATGATGACCGGTGGGAGCCAGTCGCGGTGTTGTTTCATACAAAGTGTAGTGACGTGTCCCGAACCTCAGAAACAAAACCAAAAGATCACTCAGAGATTGACAGTACATATACACTGCACAACAGCAGATTCCACACAATGAATATGTTGCAAAAAGTTATGCTAGCACCCTGAAAACAGCAGCAGCAATTTCGGCCTGTCCTGTGGAAATAAGTGAGGAAGAAACAGCACCAGCTGTAGTGTTTAATGAAGTGAGTCGAAGGAAAAAAGCAACACCAATAACGGAAACTACATCAACAACAGCAGAACCAACAGGAGTCACCTGTTGCCTTAACAAGAGAAGAGTCTCACCAGCAGCCCATCTGAAGGATTTTTTATTAGTAATTGGTGTGAAGAAAACACTCACGTAAGAAATGTACGAAAATATGTACTTAGACAGATAAAGAAAATTGAAAAAGTTTATTTAATGCATTGGAATATAAATGGTCTGAAGGCAGGTAATATCAAAATTGAAGAACAGCAAATTATCCTCAATCAAAGCAAAAATATCAAAGTTGTCTGTTTAAATGAACATTGGTTAACTAGTGACTCCATAAAAATTTTAAATAAACTGGAACATTTCAACTAGCAAGCAGCTTCTGCAGAAAACAAATATCCCATGGGGGCTCGCGCATACTTCTAGATACCTGTATAACATGTGAAATAAAGACAGATTTTGATTATTTAAATGAAGAGTGCTCCTTTGAAAGTTGTTGTGTTGAACTGTAAGTCATGAACACAATAGTCATATCAATTTACAGAATTCCGGGAAGTGCAGTAACTAAAACTTTCTTGCCCAAAGTCTAGTGTCTCCTTGACAAACTCAAGAAAGAAAGGAGAAAAAATACAAGGTGTACAACTTTGCTTCCGCCGTTTTTCCCCAACATTTAAGGCTTTAATGGAACAAATTGGTTACACATGTATCATTCAACGTATTTTTCATCGCTGGCCACTACCTTCTCCCGTCTTTCGGGCAGTGTATGAATCCCGCATCGAAAAAATTGTTCATCTTTTGAACCGATCCACGAATCGATCCAATTTGTGACTTCTTCATGAGATTGGAAGTGTTGGTCAGCCAGGCCATGCGCCATTGATCTAAACAGGTGATAGTTAGAGGGAACAATGTCTGAAGAATACGGCGGGTAGGGTAGGACTTCCCATTTCAACGTTTCCAAGTATGTTTTGACCTCTTTTGCAACATGGGGTCGAGCGTTGCAAAATCATTTTATCGTGCCTCTCGCTGTACTGCGGCCGTTTGTCTTTTAATGCTCTGCTCAAACGCATGCGTTCGATAACGAGCACCTGTGATTGTTTCACTTGGTTTTAACACTTCATAGTACACGACGCCGAACTGGTCCCAGCAAATGCAGGGCATGATCTTGTAGCCATGAATATTCAGTTTGGCCATCGACGTGGAAGCATGGCCAGGATATCCCCATGGTTTTTTGCGTTTAGGGTTGTCGTAATGTACCCATTTTTCGTCCCTGGTCGCAATTCGACGCATAAATTCCTTCCGTTTTTGCCTCTGAAGCAACTGTTCACGAACACACAAACGCCGTTCACATCTATTGGTTTCAGCTCACACAAGACCCAAGTTCATTCTTTCAGAATCATGTCTACAGCCTTGAGACGTTTTGAAATGGCTTACTGTGTCACTCCCATTAATCATGCCAATTCTTCTAGAGTTTGACGCGAGTCTTCACTCAGCAATGTCTCCAATTCTGCATCATCGAAAACATTCTCTCTTCCACCACTATGCCTGTCTACGACGTTAAAATCACCGTTCCTGAAGCGTTGAAACCATTCACGACACATTATTTCACTATCAACGTCCTTACCATACGTACTTGAGAGCATTCGGTGAGACTCAGCCGCTGTTTTTTTATATTGAAACAAAACAGTAACACCTCCCGCAAATGACAAGAATTAGGCTCGTAAACCAAGCTAACTGCCTGACGTTTGCGATCTGTTTCTTTCGACCGCTACTTACCTTGTCGCCACCTATCGGCAGAAAGAAGGAGCAAAGTTGTACACCATGTATCATCATAGCAACTGATGTTGATGTAAATGTGATATGTCAAGACAGTGGCTGAAAACAGTTTGTTGACGTAAGTCAGAACTCTGGTTTTAAACTAAATTTTTGTGAATTCACTAGAGAAAATATCAATTCAGCTACTTCTTGTATACAACATCTCAACAAATTACGTATTTGACAGTGAAAACAAGTCTTGTTTAGACTTAGGAATTTCTGACCATTCAGCATTGTTTATTCAGCTGCCAGAAAAAAATAAACCAAATGTTTATGAAAAGAGACTTTAGTAAAAATAACTTGAACCTATTCCATGACAAGACAGATGCAATGAAATGAACCATAAATATTACTGTGTCAAGTACTGAGAATTTTGATAATTTTCTAAAAAGTTTTCCAGAGGTATTCAATGAATCATTCCCACCTAGGATCCAGGACCATAAACTTAAAAGTAAATTAAACTAGATTACTTCAGGCTTAAAAATATCTAGTGCTCGAAAACGAGAGCTACATGAAGAAATAAACCACAATAAAAAACCTTGAATTCGTTTGCTATGTGAGACATTATAAAGCTGTATTTAAAGTGCTGTTAAAGGTGCCACAACAAGTTCATTTTAGGACATAAGAGTAAGTCTAAAGCAGTGTGGTCTGTTATTAAATCAGAATTAGGTACAACAGTTAAACACTAGGAAATTTAAAAAATCAAACAAAACAACAATACTATTTCAAATCCCACTCAAATAGCTCAAGGTTTTAATAAGTTTCTCATAAATGTAACAAAATCTGATCTCAATGTGACTACTTATCAAAACAGCATGAATTCCTTTGGCCTGGATCGGAATAGTGACCCAGATGAAAAAATGTTATTTTATCCTTAAAAAGCAAAAACTCTTCAGGGTGGGATCAAATACCCACCAATGCAATTAAATTTGTGTATGATAAAATAGCACAGATTATGTCCTTAATAATCAGTCAGTCATTTGAGCAAGCCAACTTCCCTGATGTACTTAAGTACGCAGAAAACCACAACACTAAAATTGATCAAGAGAGGATATGGGAAATTATCACCCCATCTCTATCCTCCCAGTGCTATCCAAACTTTAAAATAAAATAGCTTCAGTCCAGATAACAAATTTTATTGTGAAACATCATGTTATTCTTAAAAACCAATATGGGTTCCAAAAAGGGAAAAGCACCATGAGTGCTATTAATGAAGTCATTGAAAAAACTCTGCTCATCGCAAGACAAAGCAACAAAGCAGCAGGTTACTTCTGCAACCTTACAAAGTCATTCGATTCTGTTGATCTCTGCCCAAACTCTTTGCCTTTACAAATGTCTGCTTGTGTCTGTGTACATGTATGTGTGGATGGATATGTGTGTGTGTGCGAGTGTATACCTGTCCTTTTTTCCCCCCTAAGGTAAGTCTTTCCGCTCCCGGGACTGGAATGACTTCTTACCCTCTCCCTTAAAACCCACATCCTTTCGTCTTTCCCTCTCCCTCCCTCTTACCTGGTGAAGCAACCGTTGGTTGCGAAAGCTTGAATTTTGTGTGTATGTTTGTGTTTGTTTGTGTGTCTATCAACCTGCCAGCGCTTTCGTTTGGTAAGTCACATCATCTTTGTGTCTTGTAGTTAGAATTCATTTTCCTTCACCTCACCAGCAGTGGTAGACAATGTACTTATTTAGTTTATCTCCACTTGTTCTTCTTCTACAATGGTCACACCTCAACATGGTGGCATCGCAAGTGTACTGGCAGCAGCAGCTAAGCCCTCATTGAAGCAGGGTCTGCAAAGCACATGTCGCCTGTCAGGACACCGTTAGTTGCCTCACGGGAAGCACACACCGCAGCAGCCACGGATCCTGCACCGGGACGTGACCCCACCCCAGGGTGCTCTCACTGGGGACTGGCCGGTAGCTGGAGCATCGCACCCCGGGGGCCGTCACCACAGCCCGTTTGCTCCAGCTGGCAATCACCACCTCCTCCTCAACCAGCTCACCCCTGCTGCCAGCACAAGGTTTGTGTCCCGACACGCATAGCCCTCCCTGCAGATGATGCGCCATTGTCAGCCCCATCGTCGACAGGCTGGACTTCTAGTTCTAGTAGTACAATTAGTAATAGTAATTATCCTGTGGCTAGTGGTAGTGCTCTCCCCCATGCTATCGATAATGATTTGGATCAGAATAATGGTGTAATGACCTCAGGGGTCAGCGGTTGCTGGGGCTTTTGAGGGGGGCATCTCGTTCACTAGAATGGAGAATCTGGGAGGGAGGTATTGCGACCCTGCCGAGATTTGAGAGGTGTGCCTCCCTGTCTTGGAGGCGGACTAGAAGATCCGAGATTAAACGCCATTAAATGCAGTGCAGTATTATTTTGCGAATTGAGTCACCCGCCTAAACATCAAGGTGACGCAGAGACAATGAGTCTGCACTATATATGAAATGATAAGGGCGTTATTTCTTGGAGCACACCAATTGCTGAATGGTATCAAGAATCCACCTTGAGCACTATTATGGCCCAATTATCCGAGATGGAAGTACGTGGGACCACTAAAGTGCTCAGCTGTATACCCCACCTCAACATTCATATACATGTCTATGACCCAATTAATGGAGGGTCCAGTTAAATTAAACTCCGTATAGATATTGAGAAGAAGTGGGCATGCATTAATGATCTAAATCAGTATGATAATGCTTGTTTTGCGTGGTCAGTCCTGGCTTGTCAGAGAAATTACAATTACAAAGATCATCCCGCACATCCTGGCAGTTAAAACATTAGTGATGTTAAGAGACAGTATAACTTTGATGGAATAGAGTTCACAGTAAAGAGGCAGGACATACATAAGTTTGAGGCTCAGAATACCAGAATATCGGTACATGTTTATGGCCTGGGAAGAAGAAGAAAGACAAGTCAGATGACCCAGACAAGCACACAGTAGTTGATCCCCTTCATTTCTCAAAATTTGCAGGTGAGCAAGAGTTGCATGTAAACATGCTGCTCTTCTCTGAAGGTGATCCACTACATCTGGATCAAACACATGTCCCGACTCCTTTCCCCCCAGTTAAGTAACAAGCAGCATAAACAGCATATTTGTTTAACGTGTTTGAATTATTTTTCATCTGAAGAGTTACTAGCAATACATATATTAGATTGTGCTTCCAAGGATGCGGTACGTGTGATTTTGCCTACTGAGAAAAATAACTTCATTAAATTTCAAAATGCTCACCATTAGCAGCGTTGTACTTTTGTAGTGTACGCCGACTTTGAATGCCTGCCGGCTCCTATTACTCGTTGTCAAGGGAATCCCCTAGCCTCACACACAAACTTCACACATCAACACGTACCTTATGTGGCAGCGTTCCAAGTTGTATGTGCATATGATTCTAAACTTAATAGCTATCAGTCTTATGTATGGAACAACCCCGTGGTTTGGCTTCTCACTGAGCTTGAAAAACTTTCATGGGAAGTTGACAGGCTCTACAGCACCAACATTCCCATGACCAAATCAAAGGAAGATGATGAAATGTATGAAAAGGTAGCTAATTGTCATATTTGTGGGCTGGCCTTAGATATAAAAGCAGAAACTGCTTGTAGAGACCACTGTCATCTTACGTGTAAGTTCCGTGGTGCAGCTCACAACACGTGTAACTTGAAGTATCAGTTTCCTAGACACATACTCGTCTTTTCTCATGATTTGAGCGGGTATGACGCTCATTTTCTCTTTGAGCACTTGGCTAATTTCGGTATGAAGAAAGATCAGGTCAGTGTCCTCCCTGAAAATGTTGAGAAGTACATTTCTTTTTCAAAACGAATGACGCCAAAAATTACGCTCCGCTTTCTTGACTCTTTACGCTTTATGCAGACTTCACTCCAGAAACTGGTTGAAACTTTACCTCGGAATAATATGCATATCACTCGATCTGCATTTCCTGATGAGGTAAAATTTCAGCTTGCGACTAGGAAAGAAGTTTTCCCATACGAATATGTTGATAGTATGGCGAAACTCAATGGAACCAGGTTTCCCCAAATATCTGCATTTACCAGTACTCTCACAGGCGATGCCATAACTACAGCATATTATGAGCATGCCGTGAACGTCTGGCGGGAATTCAACATCCCCAATTTGGGTGAATATACAAGGTTATACATGGACACCGACTTGCGTTTGCTGGCAGGTGTTTTCGAAAAGTTCTGGACTGTATGTATGACCATGTCCTCCGTGGACGCCGCATTTTATTACACTTCACCTCGGTTGTCCTGCGAAGCTATGCTCAAAAAAACGGGGCACAGCATTGAACTTTTGACTGATGCTGCAATGCTTCTATTTTTTGAGCGAGGGATCCGTGGGGAACTTTGTCAATGTGTTCACAGGCACGCCAAGACAAATAACCCAAGGTTGGGTGTCGAATTCAATGCATCCCTTAATTCTAGTTACATTTTGTACTTAGATGTCAACAGCTTATACGGGCACTCCATGAAGAAGCCACTGCCAGTTGGTGGGTTTCGATGGGTGTTCGAAAACAAATTCAATGGATTAGGAGGGCAGATAATGGGTCTTGCGGCTCATTCTGGTGTACGATATGTGCTTGAGGCAGACAATTCATATCCTAATAATTTGCATGGAGAGACAAGCGACTTGCTGTTATGTCCAGAGCAACAAATTCCACGAGGAAGCACCATCCCTAAACTGTTGGCTACTGTTCGAGATAAGCAGAGGTACATTAGTCATTATCGTTACCTTCAGCAGTGTCTCAGATTAGGGATGAAGCTTGTTAGAATCACCCAGGCAATCTCCTTCAAGCAATCTCCCTGGTTGAAGGAGTATATTGAACTAAATACCGAAAAGAGGGTGGTTGCGAGTAATGATTTTGAAAAAGACTTTTATAAATTAATGAATAATTCCATTTTCAGGAAAACTATGCAGCATGTGCGAAATAAACGTAATGTTGTGATTAGAACCGAATGGGAAGAGCGTTATGGCGTGAGAAAATGTATAGCCAGGCCAAATTTTTAGTATGCCACCATCTTCAATGAAAACTTTGTTGCTTTGGAGATGTCAAGACTGCAGTAGAGTTTATTAGGCTTATCTATTTGGGGAAGTGCATACTGGATATCTCCAAATTCTACATGTACCGATTTTACTATGAGTTTTCAAAACGTCATTTCGTAGAACCAAAGTTACTTTATATGGATAAAGACAGCTTTATCTACTGGATCAAGAACTGCAATCCATATGAAGTAATTAGGTGCAATGGTAAAGAATTCGACACGTTTTCTTATGGGGCCGATAATTCTTATGGTATTGTTCCACAGAACAGGAAGGTTATCGGTCTTGTGAAAGACGAGTCAAATGGTTTACCAATTATAGAGTTTGTGGGTTTGAGGTCCAAAATGTATGGATATCGTACAACACATGGGGGCAGTCAGAGGCGGGCAAAGGGTGTTAGGTGCATGGCATCTCGTGCTCTTACAGTCGAGGACTATTTGCCATTTGTGAGGATGGGGTGTAAACCCTCCCATACTCACACTATTTACTTGAAACGAAAGTAGGGGTGGGGTACTCTGGTTGATTGATAGAGAGGAAATGAGCGTGTGAATGTGATGATTGGAGGTTATGCATGGAAATAGCATGGCTCTTTTATCGTAGTGTAAATACTGGATGAGAGTGTTGTGTGGTGTGTATCAGTTTGCGCGCTTCCGCGTATGTCTGAATGTGTGAATGAGTGTGGGAGCCTGTGTTAAGTGTATGTCTGTGTAAATATATATTCATTATTTTGCCAAAGGAAATCATAGAAACGAAAAAAATTTAAAACTGGAAAAAATATTTAGAAAAAAAGTCTATGTATGTAAACATTTTTCAATGGTATTACTAGTTAATATATGAACAAAAGCTAAGTTTTCACACTTCACTTGTACCTGTATATCAAGAAAAAAGCAACTTTTTGCACTTCATATGTGCTTCCGTGTGAGTGGTTATAGATTAGATTTTAGTTTGTAAGTTTCACCTATTCCTAGACATCCAGTCAGAACTAGTTTTAAGTACGTGAGTTCCACCCAGTTAAATACTTTATATATATGTTCACTTGCTTGTTGTAGTGGAAAATGTTTAGAGTCATCAACATCAAAGAAATATATATGTTCTCTTGCTTGTTCTAGTGGAAAATGTTTAGATCCACTTACTTCAAAGAAATATATTCAATTGCTTGTGGTAGTGGAAAATGTTTAGAGCCACCCACTTCAAAGAAATACGTTTGCCCTTATTTTAAAGTCTTTTCTTTTTCAGGTGGAACTTCACTAGCTATAGTATTTACCATGTAAGATAGTGTAATTAGCTTGTAGCACCTCTGCATTAGTTGTAAACTTATATATATATATATATATATATATATATATATATATATATATATATATATATATGCAGAATGCTCATATTTCTGAATAACGTAAAATCTGAAAAACATATCTGCAAACAGCAGAACGTTGATATTTTTTGTCGAAAAATGTAAATCTCAATCATGTATCTGTAAATTCTTGTAATGTGAAAACTGAATCGTGTACCTGTAAACTCATATTTCGCAAACACTGTCAAAACATTCTGAATTCAATAATAAATTCACTTATTTTATTGTAAAAATGTCGAATGATATTATTTCAATCCTCAATCATCATTCTTTTTATTAAAAAACATGATAACTGTATTTGTGTACAAGGATGGTTACATCCACATGATTATTCTCGTCCACAATACGCAACTCCAAATAGTCCAGTGTCTGAGCTGTCACTGGAAGGTATATTGCATTGGCAGGGGATCTCAACAATCTTATACCCTGTTGCAACTGAGGGGAAGAATCAGTAAACAGTGTGAATGAGAGTATCGTTGAGACAGGAGTTCGTTGCAATGTTACACTTGGCACATATTGTGCTGATTGGGAGTATGTCCACTGTCTGATTCGCTGTCCTTTTTTGAACCCCAGCAGGTGTCCTATTGAACCTTTCTGGTTAAAGTCAATCGTTGCATTTACAGTTCTTATTTCAGATTTAAGTGTATTAATGTTTGCACGTAGTTCAATACCTTTTCCGGACTATTTTAAGACGTTGTTTAAATCGTCGATATTGTATGCACCAGGTTCTATCTCCAGAATATCTTTTTCACCACTAATATCGAAATACAGTTTATTGTTAGTCTTGGTGATATTCGGGATGCTGTTGTATGTCTCCAGTCCAATCAATGCATCCTCCATTGACCAGCGCTCAAATCAATTGGCAGGAAGTAATTTGCACGCAATACAGATGTTTGTCCTTTCAATATCAAAGTTTACGACATTGCATCTGGACCTCAACTGATGAATGGATGTTTAAACATCCTCCTTATATAGCGTGCTTCTTCTTATTCTTCTTTGTGAACGTCAAGAGAAACATTATGCATAGATGTCCGCAGAGGTGTGTATTAATGTCCTGATAGCGTCGATAATTGCAGAGTACATATCTTCTGTGAGTTAAGTATTGTTGTAATTCTTCTGGTGGCTGCAGGTCACCAAATGAGTCGAAATAGTAGACGGTATCCACGTGTCTCATAAAGTATGCCATCCAGTGGGTGCCGGGACCTTCAGCAAAATCTAAATTCACAATACCATATTCACCAGTTTTCCACATAGTCTTCGGTACTGTATCCCGCAATAACACACCACGGAATCTTGGTATCTTGAATTTATCTATAACAAACTTAAGAAGATCTGTATTTGTAAGTGGTCGATCTGGTAGGACCGCTAATGGGCTTTTTTTTTTTTTTATTTACGAATAGACGGAGACTCTTTCTGTACGGCTTCAAGTATAGTTCTTTACCGATGGCTGCAGCTTCCATCATGCAGTTATGTCTTCTCACCTCTTCTAACTGCACTTGGGAGTTTTGCGTGTTCTTGACCACTCGAGCAATTGCTGTGGCACCACCGGCGAGGGACCCTACCGCCACGAGCGCGGAGAGGACCGGGATGAGAAAAGGAATAAAACCGCCGGATGTTTTGGGTATTGGTAGAACATGAGGTGCTTTAACCGATCCTCTTCTTCTTGTTCAGTAATCCTTCTGCTTCATTGCGTTTTTAGCTGCATACATCGCTGTCAGGATAGAGTTCTTCAAATAATACTTGTTGTTGTTCTTCTTCTTGTTCAGTGCCCAACGTGCAGCATTCATAACTTGCTTGAAATTCATCACTCCTAAACCCAACTTGATTTTTCCATGCACGGTTTTATCAACCGCAAATGCTGCTATGCATTGACCTATACCAATACCCTTTCTTCTCCATGACGCCTTAGCCTCATTAGTTAAAATCCTATCTGTAATGTGACTACTTGATAGATCTTTATTTGCTGTGTATGCAATCTCATGTTCCAAACACACTTCGTCGAGCAGATTGACTCCCTTATCACCTCGCGCCAAGCGTTTCTGAAACTTTGTCCCAGGCTTACAGTATTTATACCCAGGGATGTGTAATGCCACAGGTAGTTTGTCTAGAACACCACCACCTCCTCTAATGTGTCTTCTAGCGCGCATGTTACGCTACTGTAGTGGTTGTGGACAATGCACGCTCATTATATAGCAAATCGGCAGCATCAATCCAACTGTTGTGCGCAGCAGAAAAACCAAGCCATTTGACTAGTGCATTATTTCCCCACTGTCTTATGACTCTCTCTGATTATGAGCTTTTCTGCATCTCCTCAGTGTAGAAGGATCCCGCAATTTCTTCACCTTTACTGTCCTTCAATACATAAGTTCTAGGATTCGTTCGCTGCACCTTTGAAACTGTAAATATCTCAGTTAACCAGTTCGCTAGGTATGATTTCTCAAATGCTCTCTTGTGTTTTGAGATATGCACCAAATCAGCTATATTAAATTTCTGTTTGCGCGAATCCAACATCTTAATGCGAAAGTATACGGTATCCATGAGTCGATTATCACGAACATCGATTGGCCGCATTTTTATTGTGCTATGTTTGGATCTATTATATTGAGCAATTATTTCTGGACGGATATCTGTCCATTTGTATGAGCCGCGAAGGTTCAAACGCATCCACGTTCGACCTTTTATTGTTCTGTTTCAGGCGCTCTACGATACTCGTCTACAGGTAAGTGAATGTCGCGTAGTGACGTATTCCATAGCGCTCCGTCACTGCCTTGAAATACCTATCGATTCATTCCTGTCTGTAGAAAATGTTCAGAAACATCAGCGACATTTGGACCGGATTTTTGTCTTGACAGGTAATGCCCAGGCCAACTTCGAGTATGTATCAATAACCATTAAAATTTAGTTGAACACATTATTCTAATGTGAATATTGGCGCGTATCTACAAGTTCAGCTTGCCACAAGTTATCCAGCCCTTTAATCATAACATGCCTGCGAGGGTATGTTTTGCGTGCTGGCTTGTGCAGTTATCGAGCTACCATCTCCATAATTATTCGATGATACCTCTCTCAAAGCTCAGAGATTATCGAAACAACTTCATTCGAATGAGCTGTATTACCTGCAGCAGCTGATGCCATGAGCAACCGTAGTCGATCAATTAGTTCGTTTGGGTTTTCATAATATATATATACGGCGGGATTCGATTGTTCACTACTTTAAGCCCAATGTCAATACCGTCACCACTGCTGCTACCATTGTTGATGTTTTCGTCTTCAAGTATTGGCTTTACAGTTGTTTTATATTTCCTGTTACTTAGACTTATCGTGAACTTGTGCACACCAATCATGTGCAGTATTTCACGATACGTGTCCCTATCACTAACTGAATAATTCGTGGGGTTTTTGGTGGGTCTTACGAAAATAAGATTCATTAAGTCGGGTGTTCTGTCAAACTGTCTATAATCGATCTCTATTTTGTCTTCATTTACAGTTGTGCACCCAACATGTAAGGTCTTCCCCTGTTAACGCCAAATGTTCTATCTATCTGACCTGGAGCGTGACTAATAATGAATTCATCAATGGCAACACCCTCGTTATCGCGTGTTTTTGTTTTTGCTGAGAGCTGTCAGAGAGATTCAATAACCGGCTTAAAGGTCTCTCTCTTATCTCTCTCTTAGTGTTTGCTGCTGATCCATATGACCTAACCTCAGCAGCAGTAATTTCTCACGAACTGCTTTACGTGCTTGAATCACTTTCTGCTTCGTTGATATCTTGGCGTATACTAATCAGACATCTCCGCTGCGTGAGGCTTTATCTATCCAGTCATTTTCTTCCTCCTCTTACTATGATCCTGATCACCCTTCTCAACAACAAGGAAGTCTACATCAATTTTCCCCTGAATAGCATCGACCTTTTCAGTTAAGTCTGTTACTTTCTTTACTGACTTGATTAACTAGCTCATTTAACGCATTCACCATTCTCAGAAGAGTCTGGTAATACGTCTCTAGTTCCCTGTGCATACCTGCAACTTCATGCGCCATAGCCTGAATTTTCGCATACAAGTACAAGCGAATATTCTGTCTGTGTACACCCATCCTCTCGGGTTGAGAGGTGGACATACACGCGAATTTGTCCATGGTGTACTAACCTCTCTTACTGTGCTATATATGCAAAAACTCTTGAAAGCTCCGCGTTTACCTACCGTCATTGAGTCTTCTTGATTTATCAGTAGTGAGGAACCCATACTGTAAATGGTTCCAGCAATCTGAACGTACCTTTACAAAATCATTGAACGACATGTCCATTCTGACATGTGCTTGGTAAATGTGCTTTAAATTCAGATTGTCTTGTTTCAAGGCTACAATGAGGTTTGCGTTATCCCTAACAAGCTGTTTGTGGATTCTGGAATATGTTTGACAAAGATAAAAATGTAAGCACCCATATGGGGACCGAAATAGAAATATTTTCGAATTTGGTCCTGGTTTTCCACGGCAACATCATCAAATATGAAGACTGTGTTTGGTTTTGCTATTTCAGATGGGGGGATATCACTGCTTTCACTGAATGTTGTGTTTGTAACACCATCTACACAGCACAATATCTCTTGCAACAGTTGATACTTGATTTGAAAGAGTGTTTTTCAGAACACACAGACATGCGTTAGCAGAGTCATGAGGACGTTAGTCTTCCCACAATTGGATGGGCCTACAATAATTGCTTGTATATTATCGAGAAGGAGAATTCTGTTCTTCTTGTTCTCCATCTTCAGCTCTTCACTTCAATGTTCACAAGACCAGTCACCGACAACAAACTCCTTGTGGCGAGGGTGCTTCACCCAGCGCACCATGATACTAAATGAGTCATGAACAGACAAGTCAAGTACTTGACATATTATATATATATATATATATATATATATATATATATATATAGAGAGAGAGAGAGAGAGAGAGAGAGAGAGAGAGAGAAATGCACCTGAAAGGATAATAATAATAGTATTTGTGTGTAGTTCCATCACTCAACCAATTGAGTTATATTGACTACACGAAGAAAACAAGTACAATTTTCACCCATGAAGAGTAACATGATCGTAATATCAGTAACTGGCATAGCATTGAAACAAATTATTGTAATATTTTGATTATAATGGGAGAATGCTATGAAATAAAAGAAGACATACACAGGTTGAGATTAGACATAAATTATTTATATAAAATTGTACATTGGATGTAGTATTTCTGGGATATCATTTTAATTTGTATGTATCTTCTTAGCACCTGTACAATATCTACCAAATAACGTTTTTTGGTTAGCAATAAATTCAGCACATATCTCACCTAAAACAATAGGTGACTCACAGTACTCTGGTTTTTGACACACACATTTCATATGTTTGTCTTTAGCTTTAGCGGTCATGTGCGAACGAAGGTGCTGCTCAAGATCGTCAATTAGTATACTATTCACACATAGGGCGTTTACAACATCACTGTGTGCAGTCTCTATTCTAGGCAACCAACGATTCAGTCTCTCCAGCACAAGCTGTATGGCAGAGCCTACATTGTATAACTTCATAACTGACAGATGTCTTAGATAGACGCATTTGTCGCCTGATTTCACACGTAAGGCACAGTCATCATATACCGTAGTAATAGAAAGTGTAGCATCAGTAAGACAAATGTACGGGGGAGAATGAGATGGATTATACTCGGTGGTCATTTGCTGGTTGATGTAGCGCTCTGCACCGTACATCTCATCCCAGTCGGAAATTAGCACTTTAACACATTTGGTAACATTTTCAATTTCCATTATAGCTTGGGTCTCCCCCACATGATGCACGCCTATAGTAACAATGTTCACATGTTTGGATCCACTGGGGGTTAAATTGTATGTGGAGGTGAAAAGCGTGGATGCACTCGACATATTCTTTTTATCTACAGTATGTAAACTCTGTGGATGCACTATCACAGGAATGTTTGACTGGGATGAATCATATGTTGGTGCCCAGTACTGACCTCCATTTAGATGCTGTTTAACACCGCCAGTAGAAGAATCTGATTTGCCATGTGCAGGTAGTGCATCCTCATCACACAAGTTGCTGAGTGGGACAGAGAGTAGCAAGTCCTTGTCCTGCTCCAACAAGTGGGCTATGTGGGCTACAGGATCCCATGCGGTCGCTACTGGGTCAGACGAGATGGGTGCCATTGCTGTAGGTCTCGACAAGATGGCGGTCTAGGCTGATGCAGGTACTGATGCGTCTGGAGAGCTAGGCTTGTTGGCGCTCCACTCTGTGGAACAAAGACAAGGAATCATTAGATATAGGCCAATATGTGAAAACTTTGGCCAGCCGGAGTGGCCGTGCGGTTCTAGGCGCTACAGTCTGGAACCGAGCGACCGCTATGGTCGCAGGTTCGAATTCTGCCTTGGGAATGGATGTGTGTGATGTCCTTAGGTTAGTTAGGTTTAATTAGTTCTAAGTTCTAGGCGACTGATGACCTCAGAAGTTAAGTCGCGTAGTGCTCAGAGCCATTTGAAGCATTTTTTTGAAAACTTTGAAAAATAATAAGGCTAATGAGTGAGATAGAATAATGTGAAGGATGATAATTACTTTTCCATTTAATCCTTCTCTGCATGACTGCTCTGGAGTTCGATTGTTGCTGGCACTTCATGATTCTTCTTCTTCTCCTGCTGTCTGACTGACCAAGACCGATGCCCCAGAGTTGCTGGGCTTAATCTATATCTCCTACAATGACGTCACTGGATACTTGAATCATATCGGCCGAAGTTGAACACGTGACTCGATTAAGGGCTCCACTTGGATCCCTCCATTTCTCCCATCCCAGAATGTCGTCCGCTGACATCACGATAGAGCCCTCTGGTGGCGACGATATGAATTAGACCAACACCACATGGTGAAGACACAGTGGGTGTAGCCATCATGAATAACGGCATATGCGTCATGATCTGATGTCACGGTGGTGTCCTCTGGTGGCAACGATATGAACTAAACCAGTTGGAGTGCAGACCCAGTGGCGAACACATGTGAGTGAAATTGGTTAAATAATAAAGACAACTCCTTTTTTCCTGCCATTTTCCTTGCTTAGTAGAAATAGCAGGGGTGTGATGCATTATCTTGTTGTAATTTGAACTTCCTGCCATGTTTCTGGGGAGGGGGTTAGATTAGCGGAGGTAGCTCAATCGACCTTCTTCCCGCCAAAATCCGCCATCTTGATTGACGTCACGGCCGCCATCTTCGATGACGTCATCGCCGACATCTTGGATAATGGTACTTCTAACTGAGATGGCCTTGTCCCAATACTACAATGGCTATCATTTCAATAGTTTGACTGTTTAATATTATAGCATAGTGTATAATATTGTATACATATATAAAGATAATATGTTGTTACATTATAAGAAAAAAGTAGTGGTAAAAAGTAGTGTTAGGGAATTATGTAATTATTAATATCATAAGACTAAAATTGATATGTCTCCTGTACAGCATGATCGGACAATCTTTAAATGTATGCTATGAGATGAATAAAGTACAAATACAAATAGAAACAAGCAATACTAGAAATATGATTGTTGCTCGTTTCATTCACAGAAATTTAAGCTGTGTTCTTAAATTCCTGTCAAATCAGACCCCCAGAAATCGCGACATATTCGGAAAAAAAGGTCAAATATTTGTGACAGGCAAGAATATAAATGTCATTACTGGTTTTCCCATTCACAGTAATTTCATCTTTCATTTTATAATCAGACTGATATCACGAAACTGAGGAAATTCATTACTGAGAGAGCAGGCTTTTATATTTAATAACATCGAATATTGCAGAATGTACTTACTTTACATGAACAAGAAAGTGCCAAAATGTGGTACAAACGTTAAGATGGGAAAAAGTATTAGAATGTGGCAACATGCGAATTTAATTCCTTGAACTCTATAACTGCATATTTCTAACCATATGGCTACAGTGATCGCATATAGTTTTGTGCATAATCATCATTCATCTTAGAATCTCCTGAGCGCTTTTGCTGCTGATGTGTCATTAACTGATACCGCTATTTCATTATACACTACTGGAAATGGAAAAAAGAACACATTGACACCGGTGTGTCAGACCCACCATACTTGCTCCGGACACTGCGAGAGGGCTGTACAAGCAATGATCACACGCACGGCACAGCGGACACACCAGGAACCGCGGTGTTGGCCGTCGAATGGCGCTAGCTGCGCAGCATTTGTGCACCGCCGCCGTCAGTGTCAACCAGTTTGCCGTGGCATACGGAGCTCCATCGCAGTCTTTAACACTGGTAGCATGCCGCGACAGCGTGGACGTGAACCGTATGTGCAGTTGACGGACTTTGAGCGAGGGCATATAGTGGGCATGCGGGAGGCCGGGTGGACGTACCGCCGAATTGCTCAACACGTGGGGCGTGAGGTCTCCACAGTACATCAATGTTGTCGCCAGTGGTCGGCGGAAGGTGCACATGCCCGTCGACCTGGGACTGGACCGCAGCGACGCACGGATGCACGCCAAGACCGTAGGATCCTACGCAGTGCCGTAGGGGACCGCACCGCCACTTCCCAGCAAATTAGGGACACTGTTGTTCCTGGGGTATCGGCGAGGACCATTCGCAACCGTCTCCATGAAGCTGGGCTACGGTCCCGCACACCGTTAGGCCGTCTTCCGCTCACGCCCCAACATCGTGCAGCCCGCCTCCAGTGGTGCGACAGGCGTGAATGGAGGGACGAATGGAGACGTGTCGTCTTCAGCCATGAGAGTCGCTTCTGCCTTGGTGCCAATGATGGTCGTATGCGTGTTTGGCGCCGTGCAGGTGAGCGCCACAATCAGGACTGCATACGACCGAGGCACACAGGGCCAACACCCGGCATCATGGTGTGGGGAGCGATCTCCTACACTGGCCTTACACCACTGGTGATCGTCGAGGGGACACTGAATAGTGCACGGTACATCCAAACCGTCATCGAACCCATCGTGCTACCATTCCTAGACCGGCAAGGGAACTTGCTGTTCCAACAGGACAGTGCACGTCCGCATGTATCCCGTGCCACCCAACGTGCTCTAGAAGGTGTAAGTCAACTACCCTGGCCAGCAAGATCTCCGGATCTGTCCCCCATTGAGCATGTTTGGGACTGGATGAAGCGTCGTCTCACGCGGTCTGCACGTCCAGCACGAACGCTGGTCCAACTGAGGCGCCAGGTGGAAATGTCATGGCAAGCCGTTCCACAGGACTACATCCAGCATCTCTACGATCGTCTCCATGGGAGAATAGCAGCCTGCATTGCTGCAAAAGGTGGATATACACTGTACTAGTGCCGACATTGTGCATGCTCTGTTGCCTGTGTCTATGTGCCTGTGGTTCTGTCAGTGTGACCATGTGATGTATCTGACCCCAGGAATGTGTCAATAAAGTTTCCCCTTCCTGGGACAATGAATTCACGGTGTTCTTATTTCAATTTCCAGGAGTGTACAAAATGCACCATTACCTTCACATGGTATATCGTCATAACATGCAAGTTGAAATACAGAGACCAGAAAATATGATAAACAAATATGGAGACCAGAAAATATGATAAACCCAATACTGTGGCTCAAAGGTAATGAGAGAGGGGCATCACATTGACTACTTCCTGATTTCATCTGAATGGCACTCACTCATCTTCGAGTGACTCTCCTTGAAACACATTCAATATAAAACAGCATTATACAGTCAACTGATCAAAATGGGTTTCTAAGGCTGTTTCTGATCACAAATAGAAAACAGTTAAACTATGAACTGAAAACATTTTGTTACTCGTACTCTGTTATACATGAACATGAATAGCTTCACATCTAATAGGTTGGTAGGCCTACACAAATGGAATGGGCAATCATATTAACTCAAGAATTCGAATTCCATAGCGAAAACTTAGTTAATACCTATCTACACCAACTTGAAAAACTTTAATAAATAAATATTTCTGTAAGTTAAAACGTGTTAAAATGTCCCAGTTCCTAAGGCATTATTAACACCAATATTAATGGTTTGTTACGGAGTAATACATTGCAGCACCAAAGAAACTGGTATAAGCATGAGTATTCAAATACGGAGATATGCAAACATGCAGAATATGGCACTGTGGTCAGCAACACCTATATGAGACAACAACTGTCTGGCATAGTTGTTAGACTGGTTACTGGTGCTACAATAGCACGTTATCAAGATTTAAGTGAGTTCGAACATGGTGCTATGGTCAGCGCACGAGCGATGAGGCACGGCATCTCCAAGGTAGCAATGGAGTTGGTATTTTCCCGTAGGATCATTTCATGAATGTACCATGAAAACCAGGAATCTGGTAAAACATCAAACCTCTGACATCGCTTCAGCTGGAAAAAGAACCTGCAAGAACAGGACCAACAACAACTGATGAGACTCATTGAACATGACAGAAGTACAACCATTCTGCAAATTTCTGCACATTCCAATCCTGGGAATCAACAAATGTCAGTGTATGAAGTATTCAATGAAAATCATCGATATTGGGCTACTATAACAGACTGTTAGAGCTCCTACCAATGTGATATATCTTCAATTGACCGTCCAGACATTAGACCATATAGAGCTGCATATTCTATACCAAGACAACAGTCTCGTTGAGTGTCATGGTGAGGAAATTATAGTATATCTGTATGTAAGGCGGGATGGGCATGAGATATAAAACCAGTGCACAGAATTGTCCATGCACCATTTGGTAGTGGAGGCAAAACATGATAACATGGAATAACTACCAGTTGCTTAAATCACTGGGTGTGAAACTTCACGGTGATGTCCCTCGATATAACAGCTCATGTAGAATATGAAGGCAGGTTTATGTATATGGAATTGATTTCACACAAGCATTTTGTGCCAGTAATGTTCAATAAAGATGAAATCAGAATTCTTATCCTGCTTCAGGACACTTTAACCATTCCATGCAATAGTTTCCTACAGCTGGGTAGGAAATTTTGGAAAAGTAATGGTAGTGCTATGGAGGCATCGAATTTTACACATAAAGCTTTAGCATTTCTGTGTCAGGAAATAATATATGAACTAAAAGGTGTTGAGACTGACCACATACGCAATCTAGGCATAGAATCAACCCTGAAAACAGCTGTTTTTACATTGGCCTCAGACTAGAACAATTTAGAAAATGCAGAATGGTTCACAGCCAGGCAAATAATAACAACTATTTAATACAAAATAATACAACAAAATCGCAAGCACAACAAACCATGCGAACATTCAACAAGCTAATCAAAGAGGATAATACTCTTCATTGCCAGAGATGACTGACCGCCCACTGTATCGACAACTCGCAAATCGAAGAGGATGTACCGTACGCCTGAGCCTGACTGCCCATTGTTTCCATATCTCGAAAGCTGTTCTGTTCTGCTTGGATTTTATATAATGTGAAGGCAAAGAGATAACATATTGATGCTTCTTTGACAGCAATTTTTGAAATTACCGGAAGTTGACTTCAAATCCAGCAAATATCGCGGACATTTGCCTTTTCAGCCCAGACGTTTTCATTTACCCTAAAATCGCGGACTGTCTGTGAAATCCGTGGTGTATGGCAAACCTATTCACAGGACAAACCAGTAGGCTGAAACGCAGCAGAGTACAGCCATTTTAGTACATGCATGCCTCTCAAGATTTTGATGGTACACTTCAAAGATATGAATGGAAAGCAGTCATGTATTTCAGTAAGAAGTGCAACACATAATAACACACACATTCAAAGGGGTGTCAGAGTGAATGAGATTATCACTGATAAAATAATATGAAAGATTCCCCACATCAATGTAGCAGACAAGGAACGTTTGAAACTTTTAAAAGGTTTGAAAAATTGGAAATTTGTGGTGAGATCCTATGGGACCAAACTGCTGAGGTCATCAGTCCCTAAGCTTACACACAACTTATTCTAACTTAAACTAACTTATGCTAAGGACAACACTCACATCCATGCCTGAGGGAGGACTCGAACCTCCGACGGGGAGAGCCACATGGGCCGTGACAAAGCGCCTCAGACTGTGTGGCTACAAAAGCTTTGAATGTTGGTATTTATCTACCATTAACTTTCCATTCATGGGAGTACTTTGAATATCCTCTGGTACTGACTACATCCATGCAGACATGGACTGTTAAAACATCTGTTGAATCATAAACACAAAGATTCATTATACTAGTGTTTCGAACTGAATTCAAATCATCAGAAAACTTCCCACCAAAGCACCACAGCATATGTTGTAATTCTGCAAGACAATGTGACTAACTGTTCGTCCCCTCACAGGAATTGTACAACGAGTTGTATAAATGAAAAAATTCTGAGTCATATCCAATGTATTTCACACTGGCACCTCAAAATGTGAACATTACTGTAGACACACAGGGCTTTTACGATGGGTGTAGATAGTTCGTATTTAAGGATGTTGTCATCATTGCATTTAGAAACAATGGAAGCGCAGTATAGTTGTTCTCAGCAAATGTAGCAGCACCAAAATCTCTCAGGGACATGATGTGTGCCAAAACATGGAGTGATGTGTGCCAAAACATGGAAGACAGCATTATGATTAACAAGCTTCCTCCACGGAATTCTCTGGAATAATCGTGGCATATCTTATGATGGTATGATGGCATCACTTCAAGATTTCAACCGAACAGACACTATGTCAAAGGCATTGAGGAGAGAGTTCACATGGATACACAGAATCTAGAAGTATGCAGCTATTTATGACCTGGAATCGTATGGATGTCCATCCCTTTGGCAGTTCAAGAAGAAGTATGGAAATAAATAAAATAGTGTTGTGTTGGTTTTAGAAAATGTAAACTTACTTTTAAGTTGAGTGACCAAGGAATGAATTTAAAGAAAATCACTGTATTGTTAAAGCTTTCACCCTGACTTTAATTTGTTTCTGCCACCCTTGACTAGGACAGGTGTGGTTATATGGTGAGAGACATTTTATTCAGTGTACAACTTCATCCAAATTCAATGGCTATGGTTTTCTTCGAGCACAGGTTATGTAATTTTAGACATGGGTTCTGTATGTCTTGAAAATGGAGGAGGAGGAGGATATTGGTGTTTATCGTCCCGTCGACAATGAGGTCATTAGAGACGGAGCGCAAGCTCAGGTGAGGGAAGGATGGGGAAGGAAATTGGCTGTGCCCTTTCAAAGCAACCATCCCGGCATTTGCCTGAAGCGATTTAGGGAAATCACGGAAAACCTAAATCAGGATGGCCGGAGACGGGATTGAACCGTTGTCCTCCCGAATGTGAGTCCAGTGTGCTAACCACTGCGCCACCTTCTTTGAAAATGGTACCAGCAATAGAGTGCTCCCTATTCCCAGAGAGACTCATATGCTGATTAGTGTGCAAAATCCCAAGTGATATGTCTTTGATTTGTGTTACTATCATCTTTAAACTGCACCTCCTAAAAAACACTCAAATTCAAATAAATGTTTAAGACATGTGACTCACACACGTTATATGCTCTTTTTCTCTTTTTTTTTTAAAAAAAAAGAGAGAGACAGAGAGAAAGAGAGGGAATGCTATTGCACAAAAAGCATTTAGCAATTGGATAAAACCGCTCGCTCACAGAAAGATCCGTACCTTAAGCCTGGAAAATTGCTCAAGTCACACCAATACCCAAAAAGAGAAGTAGGAGTAATCTGTTGAATTACAGGCCCATATCACTAACGTCGATTTGCAATAGGGTTTTGGAACATATACTGTATTCGAAATTTATGGAGTACCTCTAAGAAAACAATTTATTGACATGTAGACAGCAAGGATTCAGAAAACACCCTTCTTGCAAATCACAACTTGCTCTTTATACTCACGAAGTGATGAGTGCTATCGACAGAGGATGTAAAATTGATTCCACATTTTTAGATTTCCAGAAGGCTTTCGACACCATTCCTCACAAGCATATTCTAACCAAACTGCATACTTATGGAATATCGCCTCAGTTGTGTGACTGGATACATGATTTCCTGCCAGAAAGGTCACAGTTCATAGTAATAGTCAGAAAGTCATCGAGTAAACCAGAAGTACTATCCGGTGTTACCCAAGGAAGTGTTATAGGCCCTCTATTGTTCCTGATCTATATTAACGATATAGGAGACAATCTCAGTAGCCGTCTTAGGTTGTTTGCAGATGATGCTGTCATTTACAGTCTTGTAAAGTCATCAGATGACCCTGCAAAATGATTTAGATAAGATATCTGTATGTTGCAAAAAGTGGCAATTGACCATGAATAAAGAAAAGTGTGAAGTTATTCACATGAGTACTAAAAGAAATCTTCTAAATTTCAATTACACAATAAGTTACACAAATCTGAAGACTGTAAATACAACTAAATACTTAGGGATTACAATTACAAATACCCTAAATTGGAACAATCACATAGACAATGTTGTGGGTAGAGCCAACCAAATACACCAATTCATTGGCAGAACACTTAGAAGGTGCAACAGGTCTACTAAAGAGACTGCATACACCACGCTTGTCTGCCCTGTTCTGGGGTATTGCTGTGTGGTGTAGGATCTGCATCAGCTGGGACTGATGGTGACATCTAAAAAGTACAAAGAAGGGCAGCTTGTTTTGTATTATTGCGAAGTAGGGGAGATGGTGCCACAGATATGACATGTGAATTGGAGTGGCAATCATTAAAACAAAGGTGTTTTTCCTTGCAATGCGATCTTCCCATGAAATTTCAATCACCAGTTTTCTCCTCCGATTGCGAAAACATTCTGTTGGCACCCACCTACATAGGGAGAAATGACCATCACAATAAAATAAGAGAAATCAAGGCTTGCACAGAAAAATTTAAGAGCTCGTTTTTCCCGTGCACCGTTCGAGAGTGGAAAGGTAGAGAGATAGTTTCAAGGTGGTTTACTGAACCCTCTGCCAGACACTTTATTGTGAATAGCAGGATAATCACGTAGATCTGTAGATCTAGACATAGATGTATCTGAATGGGATATAAATCAGTAGATGTGATGCACCTGTACACATAAGCAGTTGATTAAAATTTCTGAAAAATTGGATGATTTGTTCAAGAGAAAGAGCTCCACAAATTAAGCAAATAATATCACACATTACTCCACCTATGGCCCTTATGAAAGCAGTTATTCCGGTTGGAATTGATTTATAGAATCGTTGAATGTCCACCCGAGGGGCATCATGCCAAATTCTGTGCAACTGGTGTGTTGGGTGTCAAAATCCTGAGCTGGTTGGAGGGCCCTGACAGTAATTCTCCAAACATTCTCATTTTGGGAGACATCCAACAAACTTGCTCCAAACGTAGGATATGGCAAGTACAAAGACAAGCAGTAGGGACTCTCTACATGTGCAAGCATTCTTTTTCTTGTCATGAAGGGCAACAAAAAGGGGTATAGAATATCATCAACATACTGCTGCACTGTAAGATTACTGATGATGACAACAAAAAGGGTCCTGGCCACCAAAGGAGTCCTACTATGAAATGAAATGTCACTCCAGAACATCTTTCCTCGTTGTTGGGCCATATGGTAGAAGACAGTCAGGTAGGTATCTGAATACCGTCTGAGGTGTCTCCAAACATGGCTTGCCTGTTCATTGGGGCTCATCACTGAAGACAATTCTATTTCGATCAATGAAATTCCAGACCAAAGACGTATCTGTAGGTGACCCAGACAGTGTTGGAATACCAACCAGATTGTTGCCTGCCGTATGGTCCAATGGCCAGGTGTGGTGGTCTCGAATGCCATTTCTTTGCTTGAAACATAGTATTCTATACCTGGCTTTTCCTGTAGCAACTGGCCTACCCCTCTTGCATGACTGCTTCCTAGCAGCAAGACTCTTTGCTTTCTATGTGGCTTTTCTACCTACCTAGCTTTAAAGTTATTCATACAAGTCTGTTGCAACCTACAAAGCACAAAAATAGAATCATGGGCTCCTTAAAATAATTTTCCTGTAATACTTTTGATTCATAAATAGATTTTTCTTACTCTGATAATAATGACTTGGAGCAAGAAGGCAAAATCTACAATATACAATTCAATAGATTTCCCATGAAAATTTTTACAACTGCTGCAATGGAAAAAAAATTACAGTGTCATTTCATATACAGCTGTTTCAGTAGAAAATTTGTACAGTAGCATTTGATACAATCTTTCAGTGTTGAAAAGGCAGATTTAGTATGAGAACTAGATTGCTCTAAAAACTATAGACTTTAATGACTAGCAGCTGGTGAAAAACTGATGTTGGACATATGCACAGCCTCACACTCATGAGCTAATTTTTACACACACATACATGTGTGCACAGTACACAGTTCCTTACTGTACACATAGTGTGCAATAAACTGAGACATGTACACACATATATAGACACAAATAATTACATGGTTATAAATGGATAATACTAATAATCTACAAACACACATGCTGTTTACAAAAATAAATGCATTCATTCTGTCTCTGTCACCCAAGTGAATGGTGGTAGTATGACCTGTATATCGTTATGAGGTGACAGGATGATTTTCAGCTGTGATACAGTGTGCATCCCATGGTTCCAAAATCGAATGCTAAGTTGCTGCACCAGATGCTGTGTGGAAGATGGACCACTGCCAGTGCCACTGTGCGGGTACTCCAAGTAGTCTTCAAGCCTGACAATCATTGATAGAGCATGAAACATATGCTTCACCTGCCTTTGACTGGCACCTGTCGCTGTATAGAATGCATCTATTTTCGATCTAAGACCTACAAACTATTCAGTTTGCAACCCATTCACCTCATGTTTGATAAGGTAAATACCCTTATTGTTGGCAAGTATAATGCCATAAGGATTATCAGCCACATATCCAGACGTGTCAAATTGATCAGAGTGGTATCTTCTTACTTCATATGGGTCACAACCCCTGTCCTGTCCATATCCACATAAAGGAACTCTGGGTGCTCGAAGTAAGTTTTTACTAACCTATAATGAAACTGATACGTGTAAAGATCCGATAGATCCAATATACACATACTGACATAATCAGGTTTTTTGAACTCTACCAGAACCTTTTTTCATCTCCAGAGTGACAAATTCCTTGTAGAAGGTAGTGGCCTGTATGAAATTTGGCCTGGCAGTGTAATCGGTTGCTCCATAATCCCCCTCCAGCAGAAAACTATATGTATTTCAAGACTAGTTTCTGAAATTCTCCACTGTCTTGCCAAAAATTATATTGTTTATCAGTTTAAAAAAGTCTTTTTCAAACTCACACATCAAGGAAGCTATGTGTTCCATGTTTAAATCACTATATTCCTTCAACCAGAGATGCAGGTCAAATTTAATGACACAAGTTCCATTCCCAAACTGAGATACAACTTGGGGAAAGAACTGTCTACAGAATTAGTCACTCTAGAAACAGTGGCAAATCACTGTGTGTGTGATGCAAATTATTAGCACATGCCTTATTCTTCCTCCATGACTTATCCTACACCAGAATCTGAGGTCACACCATCAGATTTACCTAATCCAACGATTTCTTCATTGGACAGCCACCAAAACCCTCCGATTCAAAGAGCTTCTTTCATGGCACGCCCATATAAATTGTTTACATACAGGTACAAGATGTAACTCAAATCATTAAATACATTGAGCTTCTCACCCATCTATGGGTCATATGCCTTGGTCTGTGTCATAAACGAGCATTATATATGAAGGATTGGCATCACATACCTACATGCCTCCAAGGTGTCACCTCCCAGGACTTCAGCCACTGGCAAGAGTCATATTGAAACTGGCAGATGATGGGGCAATCGCCACCAGAGGTCCGCCTAACTGGGGATCTATTTCACCTGCTTAGTCACATGGGTGGAAATAGATCCCCAGGTGTATCTCTGTGCATCAGCTATTATAGGGCCGCAGTCCCAGTCATTGGTATTTCTCTGCTGTCACTCTGAACCAACTCATATGCGAGCTCAACCTACCCCTTCAATTGGAGACTGGTAGGATCCTCTGCAGTGGGACTGTAGACCTCTTCAGCATCATCCTTGAGAAGTATCTTGGCCAGCTTATGCCATGTAAACTCTACTTCATTTCCATGGGATATTTTATTACGTTTATCTCTGTGTCCCACAATCTTTATTCAATATGTTGTTTTCCAGGAGCACACCTGGCAGAAGACTGAGAGGGTTTTGCATTAATTTCTGTGAGAAAAAGTTTTTGTTTTGTCAATGTCCTGTTGTTTTGGTAATAAACTTTTCTCTTGTTGATCTGGAATGTGTTCTGTCTTAGGCCTCTCACTACATGAGATATAAGCAGAAAGCCTATGTCACATTGGCAAAGTTCCCCATGGATCCTGCATTAAAGAAAGAGCAGCATGTCGACATCTGTCAATAGTTCTGTGCTGACACATGTCTTTTTCAACATGGTGTCTCAAAAAAGGCCTCATGTGGTGTAACAGAAGACAGGGCCCAGAGTGTGTGACCATGCAAACACTTTTAAATTTCTCGGAAATGTCTGCAAGGAAGTCTGAAATCATGTCCATCTGAGGTCTTGCATACTCCACTAAATTAGGGGTCTCGAATCCTTGGCAAATATTCGCTGCATATCCATGCTCTGCATCTGGTATGGAATTGCCTGTAATGCTACTGACAAATGTGGGTATGATGGGTAGTGTGGTTTTGTTGAGTCTCCCCATAGAATCCATACAATATGTTGGTTTGCAGCATCATGATAGGCATCTTGAGTGATGTGCATTACCTCTTCATGCATGACAAGTTTATGAAGTAGCACATGCATAAAATGTAATGAGTGTAGGTAGTTTTGCATTATTCTCAGTTAACTTCATTGGGAGAATGAGATGTATATTTCAACACTCCAAGGCAAGACACTAACCTGGTCATTGTCCACTCCAAAATCAGTTACCATTTCAAGTTTCATGGGTTATGAGCTGCACTGTGGAACATCCTCATTAGGTGACAATAATTCCTACATTTTCGTATCTAATGGTCGCTCACAAATATGACATTTAACTTGCTTCTTATAAAAACTGTCATTTTCCTGCAATTTGTTCAAGCTCAGAGAGCAACCATCATACAGGATTTTCCCCAACGTACCATGAATGAAAATGATTATGTTCCGAGGCATATGCACACACAACTTGATGAATTGCTGTATATGGCATGTGTCATTCAGTGAAGGTGGTATGGGGTTGCCCTCACAGTCTGTCGCTGGAACAAGGGGGCACTCGAAGTCAGCACACACTACAAAGGGGCAGTGCTCCTTATTCTGGGTGTTCTTAAACTTTAAGAATGTATTCTCATCTGTGGGCATATCCCCATATAGTGTCTCCTGTGTTGGCCAGATTCTTTGCTAAAAACTTGCTTGAAGTAAATGAGTTCAGCCATGTCAGGCAAAAATTTTATGTATCACAATATTCTTTCTACAACTGCGGTGAAAGAAATTGCACATGTTCTTGATCCATTAGTAGTGTTTATTTTCCTCCTTGGAGAATAGCAGCAAAACTACATGCTGCTTATGCTAACCAGCAAAATCAGAAAACATTGGTTTCAAAGACTTTGTTTGCAACTTTACCATCATCTTTACCAACTTTACCATCATCATCTGGAAGAGTGATGGCTCTCTGGGACATTCCGTTCACCGTAAGCCCACTCACACTGATATGTACTTGCACTCTTCAAGTTGCCATTACCCCTCCCTAAGGATGAGTGTGCTTAAAACCCTTGTACATAGGTCCCATACAGTGCTGGATGCAGACAGTTTACCTAAAGAGCTTGCACATTTAAGGACAGTGTTCAGAGACAATGGATATTCGACCCAGCAAATTAACAGGGCATTCTCAGCTACAACCAAAAACCGAGTAGTAGATGAAGAGGAGAATGCGCCAGCAAACTCCCTCGCTTCCCTTCCCTTTATTGGAAATATTTCCCCCAAAATAGCAAGAATCCTTAGTAATTTTCAGGTGAAAGTGATTTTCCGTCTTCCACCTGAGATTACAGAGCTGCTAGGACCAGTGAAGAATAACTTGTTATTGTAGAAGGTGGGAATTTACAAAATACTTTGCCAGTGTGGTATGGCCTATACAGGACAAACAACAACACTCCCCTTCTGCAACCCAGTAAGTCAGCGGTTGTGGAACATTGTATTTCCAACAGACATTCAGTGGAGTATGACAAAACATTAATTTTGGCCACAGCAAATTCTTTTTTGGACTCCACACAATCTGTTGAAATATGCATCATGGAAAATTTAATGAACTGTGGCAGTGGCTACCAGCTGGATAATGCGTGAAATCCTGTCATCTCTGAGATTTGCTACCACCAAAGACGCCAGAATACTCTGATAACTGCAGCAATTGGCAATGAAGAAGACAGCTGATCCTTACAGTTCCACCAGCAAGGGTACCGCCATTCGGCAGTGTAGTCCTTCTGTCACCGTGACTATTATGCATGTGCGGCAATACTATCAGCATGCTACATAAGGCAGAGAGCAGAACGTCTTCAATGGCTCTTCTGAAAATAACTGGCAGGTGTCCAGTTGAAATATTGTGGACTGAAGTTTACGGCAACCGGCTGCAATTCCAAAATCTCTTTGCACATTTAATTGGCCAGGAAAATTTTAAATTTCACTTAGCTCTCTTACAGTTTATGCAAAGTTGAAATATTCAAGTGTGACACATATGCAATAGTTTAATTGTAGAGATTAAAGGGGTGTAACTTCAAAAGTAGATTATGTAAGATTAACAGTAAATCAATGACTTCAGCATGCTGAAGTATTGTTATTTATGTATGAGAAGGCCACCTCAATAGCCAAATAGTTAGAATTGCAGCCTTTGGTGCAGAATGTCCTGGATTTGATTCCCAGTACCTCCTCAGACTTTTCTGAGGAAGGGAAGTGTGGAAGGGGTTCCTCTCAGCCTCAAGAGACTAAATGAGGAGCTGCTCAATAAAGCAGCAGCTGCATTTTGAGGATTCATCTACTGGATATTTACTGATGTGAAAAGAAAGGATATTTATGATATCCAGTAAAATTTTTGTTATACTAATCTAAAAATACAAACCCATATACCAGAATAGTTGTAACTAACTTTACTCTTCTCTGCAATCAGCATTGTTACTGCTATTACAATTGTGCTATCACAATCAAAGTATTTCAATATGGTCTTGCAGAATTGTAATGCTTTCCATCAAGAAACTGCTATAATTGTTGTGTTTTTGGAATTAGCTGTCTAACACTAAAAATGGCTTACTTAATGTCTCTCAATGATGTTTAACATTTCCTCAGATATTTCCTTCTTACAGTAGTTTAGAACTTAAAATGTCAAATACTGATTCGTAATTGGAAAACTTTTGTTTAACTTATCTGTTCTCACCTGTCTTGTAACATCTTCCTTTAACAGCTGGAGTTACAAATTTACCTGGATGAACAAAATGGATGTTGATTCTGTTACCAGGTGAAATGTGCCATTGTGAATTATTATGTCCTCAATTATCTGTATAGTTCAGTTGAACTCATGCAGTTGCTTCAGACTATATATTACTTTACTGCCCCAAATAAACTGCTTCAGTTAATTTAGTGTTGTGAATCTTATATCACATCCCTTATGGGCTGATTAGAACAGTGTAGTATATAATACCAGAGTGATGAAAGAGACTATTATGAATTCCATGAGTTACAGTGTATGGATATGAATAAGAAGGAACTTTATAATATACAGTAATACCTCTACGAGAGAAGGAAAGTCGCTACTCACCATACAGCGAAGATGATGAGTCACAATAGGCACAATAATTGTGCCTATCGTGACTCATCATCTCCGCTATATGGTGAGTAGCAACTTTCCTTCTCTCGTATTATTGCATTCCATGCTGGATTTTCCATTGTTTGACAGTAATACCTCTGTTATACTAATCTAGGAATGCAAACACACATGACAGAATAGTGGTAACTCACTATGCTTATTTCTGTAATCTGTATTGTCACTGACGTTATTATTGTTCTATCTCTAACCAGGACTTACAACAGCAGCATGCAGAGTACTACACAGTCCAGTCTCATTAATGTGACCACCACCTATGTTGAACATCAGCATGGAATAATGACTCACAGACGGCCAGTGGCAGCATTAGCAGTGAATAATATATAAAGTGTATTGGCACCTGTGGAAAACAGTGCAGTCGTTGTCATAACGTGCCTACACAGTGATTTATCTGACATTCAAAAGGGCATAATCATTGGCTTTCAGTCCAAGGATGGAACCATTTACAAAACAGCTTTTTTTGTCAACTGTCCGTGTCACACTTTGGTTAAAATATACCATGAATGGCAAAATGGTGCTATAGAAAACCAGCACTCTAGCAACTTTGGTGCACTACAGGCCATAGGCGACAGGTATGAGCAATGCCTTTGGAGATGTGCAACTGCTGAGCAACTCACCATGTAGAACAACCAATGGGCTACCAACAAAATCTCCTCATCAACTGTTCAGCTAACATTGCTGTGTATGGGCCTCTGCAGCAGCATAAATCCATGTTGAGTGCTGTTCATTACCAACAAAATCGGGAATTTGCATGTCAGCTTCACAGCTGAATACCCACTGAGTGGTGACAGGTGGCCTTTTCTGGTGAATCACTTTTTATGCCCCATCAGACAGATGACCACTGGCATGTAAAGCATGAAACATCTGAAAGCAAACGACCTGCAATAATCAGTAAAAGGGTCCAGGCTGGAGGGCATTCCCTGGTTGATCTTGTAATCCTGTAAGGCACAATGGATGAACACAAGTATGTATCTATCCTTGGGGCTCATGTCCACACCTTCATTCAGTTTGTTTTACCTTGGCACAATGGCATCTTTCAGCAGGACAATGCAATGAGTCACACACCTTGAAGTGTAGGTGTGTGGTTCAGAGTGCACCAGGACGACTTTACTGTACTCCCATGGCCAACAAACTCCCCAGGTTTAAACCACCTGTTGGACCATCTTGGTCGCAATGGATCACATAGCACAGCTGGCCAAAGCATTGAAATTGGCATGGATTTCCACATCCCTGTTGATACCTTCCTGGACCTCACACACTCTCTTTCAGTACATCCATGCAGCATAATGTAGTTATTCAGGCTTTTGACATGTGGTCACATTGATGTGAGTGGACAGTGTATTACTTTTCATTAAGGAAGTAGTAGAGTTGTTGAATTTTGTCCTTAACATGTAACAATAGAAAGAATTTAGCTCTTGTCTCTCAATGATATTTAACGTTGCCATAGAAGACATTAGACACTTAAACTGTGAAAGTTTGTGGCAGCATACAATCGGTCGACTGACCTATCTTTGGACTGCCATCTTTGAGTTTTGCGAGAAATAGCCCATGGACCTTCCATCCATTGTGAACTTAAGAATTGGAGTGACTGTGTGTTTATGTATAGTGATATCAAGCTGAACATTAAAGTGCTTTTCTATACATGTGGAATCTTAGCGTATTCATTTAAGCCATCGTACCTACTTCCACATTGGTGACCCCGACGGCAAGTGCTCTGAACTGTTTTTGTGTTTCTTGTATCATCTTTTGTTGCTATGCCATGTGGTCTTTCAATGGCCACCAGCAGTTACCTTCTCCTGCCACAACTCAAGCACCTTAATTATCAGTGAACCAGATGCCATTGCAGCTTCCAACAATGCAAACAGAACTTCCAAACACGATCTTTTATCATTTTTCTACTGTGCCTATAAGTGCTATGATTAATAGGGCCCACGCGGCATTGCCTCAGACTGTGCCTTTGTATATCTATGGGCATTTTGATCAAAGGAGTGAGGTATCACGAACTGTGCCTCATGCATTTTGTACAACATCGGTTTGCCAGGCCATGCTGTCCTGCCTCAGTCAAGGTTGAATCTGCTGTGCCGCACACGCCAGTCGCGTTTCCGACCAAACTACAACTCTCTCCCATGCCTACTGCAAAATTCCAAGCAGTGCATTATTGATATGGGAGATGCTACTATCTCATCACAACATTTCCCGAGGCCCCGGCTGCAACAGGTACCTCACCTTCCCGGTCAAGTTTCTGGGACCCCATGTCCCCCTCCCCCCAGAGTTACCACTACCAAACAAACAGTTACGGGCAATCAACCCCCAAGTAACACTGTGTTATCGGACGTCCTACATGACAAATTTCCGAAATTGCCTACATCTGTAAAGGACCAGCGGTGTATCTGGTTTGCACTGGCGGACTCTCTTTTTCATGCTACTGGTGTCCACTCTGAGAAATCTGATTATCTGTGAACATTGTCACTATTATCTTACGAGATCATTCACCAAATTATTCACAAGGAACATTTAGTCAACCTTACTCCCTCCACACTGTGGCGTCATCTATGTGCCCTTGCTACACGTGACTTTCTGCCAGATGCAGCACTGTGGTCGATCTGGTTAAGGAAACTCCCAAAAACATTAAAACTGCAACTCCTGCCCCTCACATCAAGCTTGCTGGATGAGAAATTGTTAGTGGCAGACTGCACTTTCACGATAATTCACCGGCGCGAACTTTCATTTCATATTTCAACTTTCTCTACTCAGTCAAGTGACATTAGCACAGTACTGCCCCCTCCACCGCCCGCTATCTGACGCGCTCGTCCAGGCAGCCAGCATGAGTGCTTTCATCTGGTGACCTAAGCCATGAACCTCATATGCTGCAGCCTGCCCCCACTGCAGCCTCGGGTGATGCGCAGCGCAGCAACCTCCGTACTACAACAGCCACTGAATCACACACACGTTATCCCTTATGCTGGTTTCATGCTACATTCAGTGATGCACCATGCAACTGTCGCTCACCATGTGTGGAAGAAAACATGCAACGCGAGATGCATTAGGTGCCTCATCTCGCACAAAAAGTATGCAGCGCCACATTCATGAGCAGTCAGCACATATCGCCTCGCCTGTCAGCGGATGCTTCTATGTCCACAATGCTACCACCAACCAAAAGTTTTTGGATGACAGTGGGGCTGACACAAGCATCATTGCCCCTACACTTGCACCTCCAAATCTGCGACCTTTACCTGCATTACTACGGACCACAAACGATTCAGACGTCAACGGGCTTGGTACAGCTCCACTCATGTTGAAACTATCCACCTCTCTGCAGTTTCCATGGACATTCCACATAGCAGAAGTCAGTTACCCAGGGCTAGACATTGATTTCCTACGCCAGCACTCGTTTTCTGTCAATACGTCAGACAATACCTAGTCTCACCTACCTATTGATATGACTATTCCTTTCACTTCCGCCTCTCGAGCGTGACCTCCACCCCTTTGTAACAGTTCTCTTAGCTCTTTGACAGCTGAGTGTGTTTTGCTTACAGCTAAACTCATGAGTGCTACTTGTAACCTTCTAGTTCAATGCCAACAGATTAATGACCTCTGAACTAATCAAGCCATGTTACGACAACTCGTCGAGGATACTACTCATGCCCACGACCTCGCCAGATGCAAGCCTTCACAGCACACACCACCGACACAGCCCACCATGTGACAGATGATATTAAGGTCAGCATTCCTGTTTCTTCTAGTTAATAGTGGGATCCCCTCACCCAGCACTGCACAGGGTAGCCGTGCGGTCTGAGGTGTCTTGTCGCGATTCTTGCTGCTTACCCTGTTGGAGTTTCGAGTCCTCCCTTGGGCATGGGTGTGTGTGTTCTTCTTAGCATAAGTTAGATTAAGTAGTACATAAGCCTTGGGACCGATGACCTCAGCAGTTTGATCCCACAGTCCTTACCACAAATTTCCAAATTTCCCTCACCCAGCCGTGAAGTATTTTGGCTGTCACCAGTGGTGGGTGTCATAAATTGAACACTACTGAAGGACCCCCTGTTTTACATAAAGCTTGGAGACTGATCCCTCATATACTCAAGATTGCTAAGTCTATTATTCAGGAACTATTAACTGCAGGGATTGTTTGCATCTCATCCAGCGATTGGTCGTCAGCAATTTAACTCATTTCAAAAAAAGACGGCTCATTCAGACTCTGTGGGGATTACCATAGACTAACTGATAGAACTATTTTGGACAATTACCCAGTCCCCCATATACAGGACTTTGCACAACAACTGAGTGGTTCTAAAATGTTCAGGGTGGTAGATTGCAAGAAAGCATATCATCAAATTCTGATGCCTGTCGAGTGACCTATCTTTGGACTGCCATTTTTGGGGTTTGCAAGAGATAGTGCACGGACCTTCAGTCTGTTGCGAACTTTTGAATTTGAGTGACTGTGTGTTTATCTATAGTGATATCAAGCTGATCATGAAAGTGCTTATCTCTACATGTGGAATCTTAGCATATTCATTTAAGCCATTGTACCTACTTCCACAAGTTAATTTCATAATTGAACTTTTAAAAACAAACAAATAAACATTGCCCTAACTGGCCTTGAAGACCCAATGGTACCGACCAGCTGCCATGTCATCCTCAGCCATTAGGAGTTACCAGATGCCAGTACCAAAGGGCATGTGGTAGGCACACCGCTCTCCTAGCTATTGTCAGTTTTTGTGACCTGTGTTGCTACTTTTCAGTCAAGTAGCTCATCAATTGGCCTCACAAGGGCTGAATGCATTATGCTTGCCAAAATCACTCAGCAGACCTGGACAGTGAACTATCCAAGTGTTAGCCAAGACTGACAATGCTTAACTTCAGTGATCTCTCGGGAACCACGATAACCACTGTAGTAAGGCCATTGGTTATTAATTGAACTTTTAAAAGACTTCAATAATAGCTAGTTTTGCATGTAAGACTTTACTGTCTATCAGCCAAGTTATAGTTACAGTGGATGGAATGGTGTATTACTATGCAAAAGTACATCAGAAGGCATTAACTAGTTAAGATACACTGTTAAGAACTCCTAATCTTCATATGCACACTGAAAGAGTTCAACATGAATTGTTTCTCAGAACTCCAGGTAAATGTTCTATCATCTGAGTCACTGGTCTGAAACATTACTAATTACTCAAACACAAACAAGCATTAAATACACTGAAGCGCCAAAGAAACTTGTATAGGCACGCGTATTCGAATACAGAGATACGTAAACAGCCAGAATATGGCACTGTGATCGGCAATGCCTATATAAGACAACAAGTGTCTGGCACAGTTGTTAGATTGATTACTGTTCCTACAATAGCAGGTTATCAAGGTTTAAGTGAGTTTGAACATGGTGTTATAGTCGGTACACGAGTGATGGGGTCACAGCATCTCTGAGGTAGTGATGAAGTGGGGATTTTCCCATACGAGCATTTCAAAAGTGTACCATGAATATCAGGAGTCCAGTAAAACATCAAATCTCCAACATTGCTGCAGCAGGAAAAGGATCCTACAAGAACAGGACTATTGATGGCTGAAGAAAATCATTCAACATGACAGAAGTACAACTCTTCTGCAAATTGCTATAGATTTCAATACTGGGCCAACAAAAAGTGTCAGCATGCAAACAGTGCAACGAAATATCATGGATATGGGCTTTTGGAGCCAAAGGCCCACTCGTGTACCATTAATGGCTACAAGACAAAAAGCTTTATGCCTTGCCTGAGCCCTTCAACATCAACTTTGGACTCTTGATGACTGGAAACATGTTGCCTGGTTGGACTTGTCTCATTTCAAATTGTATTGAGTGGATGTACGTGCACAGGTATGGAGACAACCGCATGAATCCATGGACCCTGCATATCAGCAGGGGACTGTTCAAGCTGGTGGATGGTCTGTAATGGTGTGGGGCGTGTGCAGTTGGAGTGATATGGGACCTCTGATATGTCAAGATACAACTCTGACAGCATCTTGTCTGATCACCCGCATCCATTCATGTCCATTGCGCATTCCGATAGACTTGGGCAATTCGAGCAGTACAATGCAACATCCCACACGTCCAGAATTGCTACACATTGGCACCAGGAACCCTCTTCTGAGTTTAAAGACTTCCACTGGCCACCACACCTCCCAGACATGAACATTATTGACCATATCTGGGATACCTTGCAACGTGCTGTTCAGAAGAGATCTCCACACCCTCGTACTCTTAGGGGTTTGTGGACAGCCCTGTAGGATTCATGGTATCAATTCCCTCCACCTCCACTTCAGATATTAGTTGAGTCCATGTCATGTCATGTTGAGGCACTTCTGCATGCTGGTGGGGGCCCTACATGGTATTACACAGGTGTACAGGTTTCTTTGGCTTTTCAATGCATGTTCAACACAATGGACAGTTTTTGAATAATTTATGCATACTCCCTTACTAGAAAACCTTGTTAAATCTACCTTTTGCAGCTGCCGTTAATTATCTGACTGGGTTAAAAAGAGAGTGTTGTCTCAACACATATGAAATGTAATTGTTGTTGTTATTCAGAGGGGAATTGTTACTGTGTGAAATAATATGTCTCATTTACCTGGATTGCTCAACTTAACTCATGAAGTAGTTGAGTCTACATGTGAATTTACTGTGACAATAATCTTCATCAAATAAATTCAGTGTTATGAGGCTACCATCATTTCTCTTATGCATTATTTATAACAATGTGTAATTTACAATCAACGTGAAAATGTTGGATTAATATGAGTTCATTGTTTACTAAATGTGCATTACAGAGACATTGTCTCAGCACAAAATTTACTTTGAAGTATGTGGAGATGTGAAACTTAAGTATTAAGCCACAACACTCACAGATTTGGAATGCTGCCAAAATTTTTCCTGTTTCACTCCAATTAATATGTTCAGATTTAGGCAGCAATTTTATTAATGAATGCTTTATTATGCCATCTTCTTATATAAGAAGATAATTACAGAACAGAGCAGATTTTATAATAGTCTATCCATGAATATTGATAAGTTTTCACCTCAGAAACCCAAATATTGATGATGAGGATTTACTAACGGGTGGTTGATATCCATCTTTAAATCTTTCATCAATTTGCAAACAATAATGACATGCTCTCACATGGCATTGCTTTAAGTATTTCAAGGTAAAGTGGAAAAGTAGATAGTATTTCCCAACCAAAATGATCCTGCAACAAGAGAATGGCTAAGGTGTTCATTGTTAATTGTACAGTGAGAGAGTTAGCACTTTCCACATTTGCTCAGAAAAGGCATACAGGAAGCTCACTGTCACATGGAATGGCATCAACTTGGAATACTGGAATACACACTCATAGCAACATAACAGGATGTCATTTTGGACATATCACTGACATACAAATGTCACTGCAAGATGAGCCACTTGGTTGATGCCGGGAATATCTTGAGGCAACTAACGAATAGTAAATCGGGAGTAAAACCAAATGGATTAAAAACAGCTATCCAATCATTTTGCTTCTCCATGGTGCAATATGTATGACCCATATGGTCCAAATGTGCACATGCCCAAAAGTCCTAACTGACACATGCAGATTAGCCATAGGATGCATGACTAAGGAAGCTACATAAAGCAGCTGTATTCTCAGATCCAAATCCTGAAGCACTGCATATAAGCACATAGAAAAATGTAAACAGACTTCTGAAGAGTGCCTAAACATAGCTTTATGTGCTGGCATACTTAAATCCTACAACACGTTTCTTAGAGCCAAACACAAGGACTACCCTGTCTCACAAGAGATGCTCAGTGGCAATATATCAAGCTAGAAGCTTTGGAGAACATTGTACTGTGTCAGAGTGGGTGTAACCCCAGTCAAAACAAATCTAATTGAACAAGGGCTTTAAAGTCAGAGCAGAAAACAAGAGCAACTGAGTTGAAATCTAGAACATGGAATATCATTTACAAAACCGCAACTGCCCCATGTGATGTACTCTTGACAATGTGTTATTGTCTGATCTATTACACTATCTCCTTACAAAAACAGAATACAATATGATACAGTACAGTTCATCTCAGGAATCTGAATAATCATGATCAGATTTTTTCTGATAGATGTTTGGTATCAGTGTTTAAGTATTATATCTATGCACTGATGACAAGGACGAACTATCACACCTCATTGCTCTGCACATTTCAAGGTACAGTGTAAAAGTAGGCAGTAGTTTTATTAAACCATGCTGAATATGCAACAAGAGAATGGTAACAATGTGTATTGTTCAGTAATACAATGAGAAAGTTGGTGGTTTGGATACATGCATTTGATGTGCTAAGTATGAAGCAACAAACTCTTCACTTACAGATATGCGCTACACATTTAAAACAGTAGAAAATTTTTTCAAATACCTGTGGAAGGAAGAGGATAATAGAGACTAAGTGGGTTAACACATACCTGCAGTAATGTTTCATCCATACATCTATCAGTTGTCACATAAAGTGAAATCAGATTAAAATTAGGCGTATCTAAAATGGTTAAAATGGCTCTGAGCACTATGGGACTTAACATCTGTGGTCATCAGTCCCCTAGAACTTAGAACTACTTAAACCTAACTAACCTAAGGACATCACACACATCCATGGGGGGGGGGGGGGGGGGGGGGCTCTGAGCACTATGGGACTTAACATCTATGGTCATCAGTCCCCTAGAACTTAGAACTACTTAAACCTAACTAACCTAAGGACAGCACACAACACCCAGCCATCACGAGGCAGAGAAAATCCCTGACCCCGCCGGGAATCGAACCCGGGAACCCAGGCGTGGGAAGCGAGAACGCTACCGCACGACCACGAGATACGGGCACACACATCCATGCCCAAGGCAGGATTCGAACCTGCGACCGTAGCAGTCGCGTGGTTCCAGACTGAGTCCCTAGAACCGCTAGACCACCGCGGCTGGCCAGGCATATCTGAGGTGGATATTAAACATAATTTTATAACACAGTATTCACTCTATTACAATGAGTTCTTCATTGATATAGATAAGTGTGTTATAAATTGAATAGCTTGTTTAAGAACTAGGTTAACAGAGAATATTAAGCGATCTATGGCTTCTCCAAGAAGGAAAGTTAATATGTACTGATATAAAAAGGAACTTAATACATACAGAATTTTTTACAATAATGTAGCAATAGAAACAAATAAGATAGAATAGTGGTAACTTACTATGCTCATTTCTGTTAACAGTGTAGCCATTTGCATTACTTTTGTTCTATCCCTAACAAATACTCAGAACAAGAGCCTGCAGAGTACTGCATATTTTCATCTCAAATATACTAGGTTCACTTGGATGTTGTATGGATGTATGACACTAGCAAGCACTGAGCTCAGGTCATTCATTGATATTTAATGTTCCCACAAGTGTTCTTCCCTTCTAGTTTCAGGCAATAGTTACACTAGGTAAGAAACAACAAGTATCCTACTTAGACACCTCGATATACATCCGCAACTGCAGGAAATTTTCTCAGACAAGCAGGAAAGGAAGTTCATGGTGTGTGATGTTCATATGCTTTGTTTCTTTGTTGATAGTCCTTGTTGCTGATGTACAGCATTGTTACAGTGGCTGAAAAATGGGGGGTGGAATTTCAACACTGACTACTGTAAATGATGTAGCCGATAGTTGCACAGTTGATTTTCTCAGTTCTTTACTTCCCCTGTTCACAACCCCACAATATTACACAGTTATATGGCCAGTTCACCAATGGTTAACTTTTGATAAGCCTCATTAATAGTTTGCATACTGCTACAATAGTTTAATGTTGAACATCTATGCACAGTAAAAATCTAATCACACAGTTCTTACAGAATAATACAGAACACGTGACACTATTGAACAGACACTGTCATTGTTTCAGCATATGGCCTATTTGTGTTACACTTGTTTCATGGTTAAGTTGATGTACCGTTGTTGATCTAACCAGTACAGCTTTCTCGTCTGAAAATTGGTCATGGACTGCCTGACTCAGGACCAAAAATCAGGCCTTTATATATCCTGTTTGTCAGGATAGAGGTCAGGAGCGGTGGGCGATGCAAAAATGAAAAGTAATGAAGTTGGAATGGACTCTGTTTATTCATGTAACAATGGTACATGGGTGCCTATGTATGGCTGAGCAGCCCCAAGAGGGGTTGCCGTCTGTTCATCAGGAGGTTTGAGGAGAGAGGCAGAGGCTAGAGGAGTGACTACTCGGGGCCAAGGTTTGAAGCAAAGAGAGCACAGAGCTGTTTCCAAGCCACCCTCGCCACTGCCGGCCGCGTCCCCACGTGATCACATGACTAGTCTTAGATCGGAGGGTCAATTCCACCAACGTGCCTTGTTAGTAGCGTACCCTCGTCAGTGCAACCAACCCGTGGGACTAGAGTCTGACCAGGGAGCACGTGGCAGGAATGTGCCAACCACGGTCTTCCGGCCAGCACCTTCCACCACAGTGTGCCCAAGCCGGCTACGGCCGTACATTATGAATGGAAAAATTATTTAATAAAATTTTATCGGCAATGATCCCTCTTGGGGGGTCTCCCTGCACATCCTTTTGCCTTCCGAAGAAGGCTCTCTGGATGAAAATGAATAAGCTTATTCTAATTGATTGTTTCATTTAGAAAATATATGATCATTATAGGGGTCACAGAAATTAACATCCATAACATAGTGAAATCAACATGTGCAAAAGTTACAAAGTGGCCTGAATGGCCTGAAGGGAGGCTCTTGAATAACAATCTTGTGAAGTTGGGGCGTCAGCAGTAGGGGCAGCACCATGGTATGAGTGTGTGTGTCGGCGGTATCAGTGGTGGTGGGTACCCAGGTGATGATGAGGGACCCCGGAGCACAGCACACTGAAACACTCCATCATCGTAGGGGTGAGAGAATGCTCCCAGGCCTCACAGTCACAAGGGGGCTTTTGCCCAGTAATATTACTTTGAGTTCTTAAATCTAGGATTACAATGGTAATTACCCAAGTGGGTGAATGAGAACATTACAAAATGACAATAATTTAAAGAGAAAAAAAAATTACTTACATTCGTGTTAAGACTCGACAGTTAAATTGTGATTCCATAGACTTTACATAGTAATACAAATCCATTACAAAATTAGTTCATTGACCTGACTCCTAGACTACAACTTAATTCTAAGGGGGGGGGGGGGGGGGGTCATGCCTGATCACATGCACCAAGGTTGGCAGGTAGGTTCAGGTGGGATATTCACCTTCAGGTTGTGGGGGTGGTACTACTTCTCGGAAGCAAGTGAAACACTTGCAAAACCCTCTTTTACAGAATATCCAGGATACTATAATCAGAATCATTTCAGTGATGATTACCAAACCAGCGCTGAGTAATACAACGGTGGTTAATCGCTTGGTTTCATGCCAATAAGCAATATGTGAGGCCACTTGGTCAAGAGCAACTTGGTTATGTTCCTGGGTAAGGAGATGATTGATCGAATGGAGTAGACCTGAATCATTGGTATTCAGTAAATTCTTTAGCTTCTCATGGTGATGGAGTTTAAAAGAGAGTTCAGGAAGGTATAAGGTGAATGTGGGAATGGTGACATGAAAGGTGGAGTGCAATTGAGCTGATATCCTCATAGAAGCTGCGTATACGTCACATCTTGAACTATTATACACTAGGCCACTAATTTTCAGTGTTACCCAGTACAATTCAGTTTCTGATATTGAACGGTGGCACATCAGAGTGGCAGTGACAGTTTGTGGACCAGCGAATAGAAAACTATTGCCAACAGGTTGAATTATTGGTTGACGAAGTGAGACTAGAACACGAGGACTTGGAGGTGTAGTAGTTTCAGCTAAAAACAGTGACATCCCGCACTCAGTAGTGTTAGTGTGTAAAATTGGCGTGGAGCATAAGTAATATGTTGTATGGGTGCAACCGGATAGTTCAGCGCGAGAGAGAGTAACGTGGGTTTGTCGATCCCGACTAACTATTAAAAATTCTTGAGTCTGCCAAACAACATGGTGGTGAAGGGTGGCCCAAGAGACTGGAAAAGTATATATTTGATTGCACTCGTATTCACAATTTGTGCACATGATTGGCAACCTCATTCGCATCTGAATACCATCCAAATTATGGGTAAGTCGGACCTCCAATGCAGCATAGTAAAAGGGGAGGTTGCTTTCCCGCACAGCATAAAGCATTTGTTTGGAGGCCAAAATTTGCAATGACACATTGTGTAAGATATGCAAGAAGGGCTCTGAGGGTAACAGGTGTGGACTGAGTATTCCATGCAGTCCGAGTTGAATGGCCGAGTGTAACATGCACGTGTAACTGTGCTGTGTGCATATTAAATAAAAGAATCTGCGCGGTCTTCACAATGTCCAATGTGATAGTCAGATTACATAATCCCGAGCAAAGATGAGTCCACTCTTGGTTAAAGGATTGTTCAAGTGCGCCACAGTGCTGTGTTAATCTGTTTGCTACAACTTGTATTTGTCTAGTTGTGGCTAACAGTTTATTCTCAAGATGTGTCAGGTCCACCTGTTGATGTACCAACACTTCATGATTAACTTGTGTTTCCGAAAGCGCTTGCTGTGTGTCCAAATCCCAGTGTTTTGCGTCTGTTTTGTCGGGAGTCCCAAAGACAGTTTTTAATAATGTACCTCCAACGGGCAACCAGGCTCATTTGAAACTAGGCCGTGGTGCTGCATCCCTAATACTGTCCAATGGACTTCGAAGGGTTGAAATAATTCTAGTCACTTCCCACAAAGATCGGAGAAACTCATGTTCCTTTGTCTGCGTCAAAAAGGTTTCATATTTTGACAATTGCTGAGCTGTATCATACAAAGCATGGTCTTCCTCTTCTAATAGTGTTAAATTAACATCAGCTAACACAATAGCATAATGTGGAGTATGCACCAGATTATGATGATGTCCAAAAAGCACGCCAGATGTGGAAGGGTAGAGGTGAAATGGAGGCACCTTAACAGCGACGACGACAACCATTGAGATTAATATGCTTCTCATTGCTGATGATAAATTGACAGCCATTTGAACGGAGGTTGCTTTGAGTTTCCAATGTTGATAACAGTTGACTGCAAGAGAAAGTAGTAGTGACCCTACAAGTAAAAATTTCTTGGCTTACTTGATGAGTAATTCAGAGATGACAGAGGGGGTACAACATTGTAGCAATAGTTACCTGGCAAGTAGCGATGATGGAGCAGATCAGTCACGCTTACTGATGGAGAAGGCCACGAAGTAGAATCATGGCAGGCAACCAACAGTTTGGCAGCCTTGGGGTAGCAAGGAGGCAAGACAGTGGTTTAATTCAACACTGAGTATCCGCTGATCAATCACAAATCAGCAAAAAAGATGCTGAGTGCAGAGGCAGTACTATGCAGCGCAGACAAAGCGCAACTCACTGGAAAAAATTTTTCAACCTGCTATGGCACAAAGGCCAAGTGTCGTTAATTAATTTGAGATTTTGTACGAAGAAAGGTTTTTTTTTTTTTTAATGAATAAAAATGAGAAGGAATCCTTGTGATCATGGTGTAAACCTGCATGGCCTAGGCACCTCCCACGCATTGGCCACTACGCAGGGACATCCAACCTGGTAAGGTTCGACACAGGGAGACAAGTGAAGTAATTCATAAATTTCAGAAATAATATTAAGTGGTTTTTCAGCAGTAGAAAACCTGAATGAGGGTAGGACACCTCACGTTAACTCAATAATCATAGGATCTTTACTTACAGTACTGTACTGCAGTCGGAAATGAATGTCAGTGAGAGCGAGTCTGTTGCTCATGAATACAGAGGCTGGGCGTGAAGCCGTGGAGTGGCGCAGCGCAGCTTTATCAGCGCTGAGCCGGCAGAGTGCTGAGCTCAGATAACAGCGTCGGAGAGCGCTAGAGGCTCTGCGTCCGAGACTAAGACATTGTAAGTGCAACTTAAAAGTAACAGTTTATTGCAAGGCAATAATAAACGAATAGCAGATGTCACAAAGATGTTTGATTCCATGTTAACAGAACAACTTAAGTGTTCAACAGGTAAACTGATATTGAATACTCAAAGTTGTTGATTAAAAGAAACTGCTACTGAATGCAGTGTATCTCTCTCGCAAAATATCGTGCAAGACGTATCACCTTGGCACGGATACTACGCAGAATGAAGTGATCTTAGAGGAAGCGGAGTACCATCAATTGATGTCTTTATCAAAGGAGTTAACTCTTGCATAGGGGTTCAGGTTAAATTTGTTTAAAAGAAACTGCTACTGAACATAACGTACATACATACATACTTCCCTTTCCCCTTCCGAAGAGCGGAGGGCATAAACGATAAAAGCCTTGTTCATGTACTTAGTATATGACAATAGAGGTCTGGTAACATCAACAAGTTACACCAAGGCAGTGTGAATATGAACAGTGTGAGTGTGTTGTAAGTGTGTTATTGTGTATGAAGTGTTGTGTAAATGTGTGACTAACGGTAGCTGATGGCGGCTACGAATTGAAGGCCAATAGGTGCTATCAGAGATACATCCAGTTGAGAAAACAATAAAAGTTAAAAGAGAATACCAAATATGACACAAAAATAAACCATAACCATAAAATGTACCAAACATGAATCATAAGTATAAATTGATAATAACAAAACATGACATTGAAGTAATACTAATTGACAAGAAATAAAATCAAGGGAATACTTCCTGAACATAAACTTCCAAATCGGATACAAAATCCGTCAGGGGATGTAGTTTTTTAGTCAGTTGATGAAGTGCATAAGGGCCTACGTCAGTAGCATCCGATAAAGTGTGTGTATATAACAACAGTGGCGTTGTATAAAATGTAATAAAAGAGCATCTGGGGCTCAGTTCCTTTGTGTTTGAGTGCCAAAGGCATAGTGTGAGCGAAAATTGTCTCACAGTAATTGATGTATGAATTGTTTTGTGGTCAACCAAGGGGCCAAGGATTCGGTGACGTGTAAGTACAAGTTTGTGGTGCGAATGAGCTACCTGCGAGTGACTCGACTAATAAGTTCATCAGTGAATTAGTGCAATCTGCTGACTTGAATTGATGATTACATAATTTTCAGGGCAATGGAGCAACCTGTGAACAGTGCAAAGGCAACCTGTCTAATAATTGATGGGTAGGCAGTGCGTTGGAGCTATCTGCGATACCATGGTTCAGCGGGCCTAAGGGCGTCCATCTGACTTAATAAAGAATTAGTGCAGACACATGGGTCTCCTGCGATAAATGGAATAAAAGTATCAGGGGCGTTATTAGCGACCTGCTGTACTAGGGAAATGTCGACTGTTCAAGCAATAAAAATAGCTCTGAAGCTAGAATAGCATGCATGCATAAATAGTGTCACTTTGTGTGCGCGCAGTACATAACAATACATAAAATGAAAATCATGAACTATAAATCACTAGCGCTAGCATAATGACATAGTTAAACACAATGACATATAGTGACAGGAAAATAAAAACACAATGATGTATAATAATAATGCTGTAAGTAGTCGGAACGATCTTATGAATGGTAGTACAAGTGTTTTGCGTCAAAGTTCATGCGGGATGTAGGCTGTTGGGGCGACAGGGCGTGGTGTACGTGCTCTGGTATGAGATTGCTCAACATTAACATGTAACACTGGCCATCTGAGGCTGGCTGCTAGGCTGCGTGTGTGTTAGTTTTAAAACTGACGATAACAAATTGAACTGAAAGGACAACTAGGCACAGTTCCCGTAGCGCTTACATCACCGGCTAATTAGAGGAAAAGTACATATCTCACAATGGATTATCAGCCGATATTTTGGGAGCAAGACTGCAACAAGGGAGAGCCATATCTTGGTGTAATTGGGTGGTAAGGTTAAAAGACCGGTACTGTCGGAAGAGGGTACCTACCATGTTGTAGGGACCTCCTCATCACTAGAAGGCAAACAGGATAGAACAATGACCACGGCGGTAGAGTAAAATAAAAGGGGAGGGAAAAAATAGCTCCATAGCAACCAAGGAACAATCGTCCACCGATATACGGCAGCCCGAACGATTGGTCGTTTGTGCCTCATCAGTAGTGTGAAAAACCCATAGCATTGCATTGGTTTGCCCATATCTGGCCTTGTCCAAGGAGGATAATGTTAACTGTCCTCATAGTTCGATGTGTAAGAGGGTTAGGGCTGTAGATTGTAGTTTATGCAATGAATCAAAGCAATAATGAAACTTCACTTATAAGATTTGCAGACTAAGGTATGCAGAATATTGTAAATCGTTAAGAACTTTGTGTAATTTATCCAGATAATGTCAAACAAAACAAGGAAAATAAATTAAACAATGAATCACATCTACTTAATATTTTGCCTTTACAAATGTCTGCTTGTGTCTGTGTATGTGCGGATGGATATGTGTGTGTGTGTGTGTGTGTGTGTGTGTGTGTGTGTGTGTGTGTGTGTGTGTGTGAGTGAGTGTATACCTGTCCTTTTTTCCCCCTAAGGTAAGTCTTTCCACTCCCGGTATTGGAATGACTCCTTACCCTCTCCCTTAAAGCCCACATCCTTTCGTATTTCCCTCTCCTTCCCTCTTTCCTGATGAAGCAAGCATTTGTTGCGAAGCTTGAATTTTGTGTGTATGTTTGTGTTTGTTTGTGTGTCTATCGACCTGCCAGTGCTTTTGTTTGGTAAGTCTCATCATCTTTGTTTTTAGATATATTTTTCCCACGTGGAATGTTTCCCTCTATTATATTAATATTTATGTTAAGATTTATTGGGATGTTTGAATGAATTTTGTTTGCCGTGTCTTCCGGCGGCATGAAAGAGACCAGCTTGGAACTGTTAGTAAGCGCGCAGCACACGCGTAGATCCGGAGTAGCACATCAGCGGTTATGTGAGATGGCGTGTAGCCGCAAGAGAGCGGCTGCTACTGTAGCAACAAATGTCATGCACTTAGCGTGTACAAGAAACAATGATGAATTAGAAATTGTTAATCATCTAGAATAAGAATTTAAAAAAAACCTGTTAGTTATATAAAATGATGTTAAGTGCATTGTAGTCTGTCATACACGGAGGATAGGGCAGTAATTTGCGGTTTGTTTTTGTAACTACTCGGAGGTGGCAGCACACATGGTGATAAGATATGTCATCACGCGGAGCGCTGCTACTGGCTGACAAACAATGATGGCCGCTGGCCAGTTCTTGGCAATGAGATGGGGTGCATGGTCCGGGGGCAACGCTGAAGAGAGGAGGGGAGGCGACTGCTGATTTGTTGCCCCGCCAACAGCTGGTCCTGTAAACAAAGCGTACGAGGCGTATGCATTTCAAGTCCTGGCTTTTCTGTTCCAATTACTTACAGTTAGCTGCAACAAATACATAACTACGACATATAGTACAATACACTAGACGTCAACGTAACGAGTATTAAGAAAACCTCGGAGTAAAAACGCTCCACATGTACTGGTTTGCCAAATAGATGGCAATATACGATATTGAAGAATATTATTTGGAGTTAGCAGCCGCGGTACTGCCAACATCAAGTGTAATGGTTGCATTTGAAGCAAGACAGTTGCATGATTTCTAATGTGTGGCATTGCTTGCAAAACATAAAACATAATCATACATATAAAAATGAGCAAAAATACATGACAAGACTGGAAATTGACAATTCAGAATGGCTGGGAACTCCATGGTGGCCAGGCATGTCTTTCTTCCAAGTCCCTGGAGGAAATAACTTAAACTATCCTGCAATAAAACATAACATAAAACACTAATTAGGTGTGAATAATCACGCGACCTCAAACCATAAGGGTGTCGATTCTGCAAGGCATATCTTGGACAACCCTGTGGAGGTAATCTCCTCCGTTTTTTCTTTTGTCTTTGTTCCACTTGAGGTGGAGGTGACACAGGCGGATTGGAGGCTGCAATCTGTTGTGGTGACACAGCTCTACCGTGGTAAGGTTGCAGGCGGTCAAAGTGCACTATCATCATACAATCGGTTAATTGCAGTTCTGCATTGACTGGTGAGGTCAACCATACAATCTGATACAGGCCTTCAAAGTGGGGAGAGAACTTTTTAGTTCATCCCATTTTGATTGCCAGGTTTCATAGTAGCACCGAATCACCTGTTTGATAAGTCGGTAAAACAGCATTTCTGTTCTGCCTGTGCAACTGTTTATTAGTAGCTTTATTCCTCTTGACCTTATACCAGACCACTTTTAGCCGGCAGGCTAAACCTTTTACTTCCTTTATTTCTACACCCTGAGGTAGTTTGTCTGTTTCAAACAGCGAATTCAATGGCCGTCCAAACACAGTTTCGTAAGAGGTATACCCCGTGGATTCATGTATTCGGGTGTTGTCTGCAGAAGAAATATATGGTACATATCTGTTCCAATCAGCGTGCGTTTTTGCAACATAATAGGATAACATTTTTCAAATTGTACATTGTACGTGTTCAACGCAATCGTTGGCTTTGGGATGGAAGGGAGTTGTACGCCATTTTTTTATTCTTAGCAATTTACAAACTTGTACAAATAGAGCAGACATGAAATTGGTTCCTTGATCCATTAAAATGGCATCAGGACTTCCAAAAGGTAGTATTACATGATTTACAAACGCTCTCACCACAGTTTCAGCTGTCATGTTGGCGAGGGGAACCAAAATTAGATAACGTGAAAAGTGATCAATAACAGACAAAATGTATTTGTTACCTTGTTGCGACTGTGGACAAGGACCTAGGATATCTAAAGAAAGAATTTTGAAGGGTGAAGACGCCTGAGAAAGTGTTTGCAGTGGCACTCGCAGATGCCTATTTTGTGCTCATGGCAGGCAAGATCTTACATACCTGTCCACGTCATGTTGTCAGTATTCCCACCAATAACGTGTCACAATTTGAGCGTTTGTAGCACATTTTCCGCTGTGACATGATTGGATTGTATCATGGCATTGCCATATTATACGCTGCTGCAAGCATTCCAATATTACCAAATGATTTCCATGGGGAGTTTTTCAATACAAAAGGTCATCTATTACTTCAAATTCTGGGAAAGGTGGCATATCTTTGACATTGAACATCCACCAGCTGTGCTTCTTTTGACTCTTCAATTGATACCTCATCTGATTGAATGACACACACTTTTCTACTTAAGGCATCAGCATTTTGATGCAACCGACCAGGCTTGTGTCAAACTTCAAAATCATATTCTCACAATTTCATGGCCCAGCGCATAAGTTTGCTGCTAGGGTCCTTAAGGTTCAATAACCACTGCAGAGCACAGTGATCGGTAAGAACTGTAAATTTGCGACCATAAAGGTAACATCTAAAATAATTAATTCCAAAAAGAAGGGCAAACAATTCCTTTTCTGTAGAACTGTAATTAGTTTCTGCTTTATTCAGTTGAGGAGAGGCATACCCAGTGGGTTTTTCCTCACCATCTTGCACTTGGCTTAGGACACATCCTACAGAAAAATCAGATGTGTCACAAAATAAAATAAAAGGTTCAGCGAAGTATGGGTAAACAAGTAGAGGTGAACTAGTTAAAATAGTTTTCACTGTTTGAAAGGCGGTCAAACATTCATCCATCCACACAAAAGGTATATCCTTTTTTAGTAAGAGGTTAGGTAATAGTAGCATATTCTTTAACAAAACGGTGGTAATAATTGGCAAGACCAAGGAAGGATTGTAATTCTTTTAAATTTGTTGGAATAGGAAAAGTTTCTACTACTTCAGTTAATCATGGATCTGGCTTGACTCCACTGGAACTGATGACATGACCTAAATACTGTACTTGTGATTGAGCAAAAGAACGTTTTTATAATTTTAAGCTTAAATTAGCATTTTGCAATTGCAACAGTACACTGCATAGATTTTCAGCATGTTCAGCAGTGGATTTTGAAAATATAATTATATCATCAAGATACACAAGGCACATTGTATGTTTCAACCCACGTAATAGCAGATCTGCAAATCGCTGAAAGGTTGGTGGGGCGTTGCTAAGCCCGAAAGGCATCCTTAAGAATTCATATAAGCCACCAGGTACTTCAAAAGCTGTCTTAACTCGATCTTGAGAAGCAATTGGAGTTTGATTATACCAACTGCCCATGTTTAATGTTGTAAAGTACTGGCAATTGCCCAGATGATCGAGTGTGTCTTGGATCCAGGGTAATGGATAATGATCTGGGGAGTAACCTTGTTTACTGCTCACATGTCTACACAGAGGTGATAGGATTTTTTCCTGTCTTTAGATTTCTTTGGAATGACTACAGTTGGGCTAGACCAAGCACTAGAAGAGGGTTGTATTATTACTGCCTCTAGTTGGTGTTGTATAGTTTCTTCTACCACTGACTGAAGATGGTAGGGAATTCGGTATCCTTTTTGAGCTATTGACCTAGCATTTCTGGTTGGAATCTCATGTTGGATTAGGTCTGTTGCTGGTAAATATTTCCTGTCTTCAAACAACCATGAATATTCATTCAATACTTCATTTATTAGCTTTTGCTCATGAATTTGTAGGTGACTAAGCTTACCTTTAAACTTATCTGTCAGATGTGACGTGATTATCAAAAGGTGTAGAGAGGCGGCAGAGATCTTTTTCTTTCTCAGAGAAGGGGTTTTCATTGGCAACTCATCTTCTGTGATAACCTGTAAGCTGGCTAATACTGTACCATGTGGTATTAAAGCTTGCTTGTGACTAAAATTGTCTAAACACACGGGTACGCAGTTTCCTTTCTGTACTTGCTGCACTTTGCACAGGCTACGTTTTACGTGGACCTGCATCTGGTCAAGAGTTTCATTCTGGCAGAGTGGATCTACCAAGAAATGAACCTCTTCAGATTCACGTATCCTGACAGGCACCCAAAGGATCTTTCCTGTGCCTTCTGGTATCTCCACTGGATTATCGGCTTTTAGCATCGTTACAGGAGACTCTGAAACTTGGGAAACAGATCCTTTTTTCCCAGCTTTGCTCGCCTGCAACTTGCAGTCACGTCCAAAGCGGTGCACGTTGTCACCAAATTGGATGGTATTTAACCTATAGTCAATAACCCCCTGGAAATGACACAGGAAGTCACTTCCCAGGGTGATGTCATAATCCGTGCACCTGTTCCGTATAACCTCCATCGTAAAAGCATATTCTGTGGAGTGCAACATGAAATCAACGCAACAGCTGCCACCAGGTTTCACTATGCTGGCACCAATACCAGTGATATGCTACCGCGTCGGTTGCAATGTTCGTTTATCTCTCTTCGATAAAAATGCCAAGCTGTGTTAATTAGCACGCGTACTGGTTTGCAGCCTCTTAAACCATTGACAACCACGCTTGCCACCTGCATGATTCCCTTATAAGCTAGTGGGGTCATTATTTTTAATGGGGGCTCGGAGGGGTGGCAATTCCTGCCCCATGGCCGTTTCCTGAATTCTGTGGTTGGTTTGCATTTCGCTTGGTATTTGTAGGCGGTTGTGGCCTACTATTTGGACAATGCATGCTTTGGTGACCCATGTTCCTGCACTGATGACAATATGGCACACGACATTGCTCTGCCACATGTCCTTGTCTATTACAGCACACACATTCGAAAAGACACGTTGGGGCTCGCTTTGCCGCGCAGAGATGGCCACAAATCGGCTCGCCTCCTCTTGCAAGAGTGCTAATCAAACGGCTTCGTGTAACGTGCGGGGGGAAGTTACCTTGATTTCGCCCCCTATTTGAGAGTTTATGCCATGAATAAACACCTCTATCGCTGACATTCTGATTCTTACAACAGAACCTCGTTACAAGCATAATTGGCACTTAGTGCGTATGTGTGGCATGCAACGCCTCTAATCAAGTCCGCGAATGCTTCTAAATCCTCACCTGTTTTTTGCTTAAGGGTGGAAAGCAAGTCACGATGGTAACTAGTACCACGTTTGTCTGTATACCTTTCAATCAACCCTGTTGCAAGGGACTGGAAGGTAGGGCCATTTTTCAAGCTCTCGACCAACTGTACATAGTTCTGCACTTCACCAGTGAGTTTCACTTTCATCATGTTTAAGAGAAATTCATCTGCCCAACAGCAAGGCTTTCTGATGTCCTAGATGTTCTGGACAAGTGTATGAATATTCTCGTGCGGCTTTCCGGCAAACTCCGGAATAAACGATACTGCTGGGAAGCTTTGCACCAAAGTAGAGGTGGCTACTACCATAAGTGATTCTGCACTAGTGAGTGGTGGAGTCACCTGCTTTGGCGGTTCCTCCACTAGCACTTGCTTAGCAGTATTAGATTGCAGACAAGCCATTTGAAGATCATCTATCTGTTGCTTAAGCTCTGCGTTAGTTAAAATTAATTGAGTTATCTGGGTCTGCAGCACTGAGAGGGCATCTTTATCCTCTCTGGCTGCTTCTGCCTCCAATTGCTGCCTGGTGGTCGGTATGTTACAATAGCGTGGGCATCTACACCACCATACAGTCGCTAGTGACTTACAATATTTGGTGGCGTGCAGACGACGGACAGCGGCGGTGTCGACAGGCGCATTGATCACGTGCGGGGGCAGCAGGCAGCGGACGACGGCACTGACAGCTGCGATGGCGGGGTGGCGCAAGGCCCGCACCTCAGACCCTGGCGCAGACAGTGACCCATGGCAGCTACGGACAGCGGTGGTGGCAGTGAGTGTGACTGCATCGCGGACCCTCTTCGGCTCGAGTCCGGTGGCGAACTGCGTCGTGCTTGTGGCGCGCTAGTCAGCGGCCATGCACATTTGGCAATGCAGGCGACCAACTGGCATGCGCATGGTGCTCTGCAGCATCGCCAAGTTCAATCTAGTTTTCTTTACTTGCTCAGCCTCAGCCCCTTTGTCATACTCATACACAACTGATGAGTTTATTTTACAACCGTAAGGTGAGTCGCATCCCACTCCTGACACGACTTGTTCGTCAGGATAGAGGTCAGGAGCGGTGGGCGTTGTGAAAATGAAAAGTAATGAAGTTGGAATGGACCCTGTTTATTCATGTAACAATGGTACATGGGTGCCTAAGTAGGGCTGAGTAACCCCAAGAGGGGTTGCTATCTGTTCATCAGGAGGTTTGAGGAGAGAGGCAGAGACTAGAGGAGCGACTACTCGGGGCCGAGGTCTGAAGCTAAGAGAGCCTGGAGCTGTTTCCGAGCCGCCCTCGCCGCTCCCGGTCACGTCCCCACGTGATCACTGGACAAGGTTCATTCCGCCAACATTCCTTGCTAGTAGCGTACCCTTGTCACCGCAACCAACCTGTGGGACTAGAGTCTGACCGAGGAGCACGTGGCAGGAATGTGCCGACCACGGTCTTCCGGCCAGCACCTTCCACCACAGTACGCGCAAGCTGGCATCTCTTGGGGGAGGGGGGTCTCCTCCCTGCACAATCCTCACAATAATAGGTACTGAAACTATATTTTGTTTGATCTATTATTTACAGAAATTACAATTAAAACATAACTCATTCGATTAACTGAGTATATAGAAAAATTTCTTCTTTTTAACAGTTTCTTCTATCACAACGGTTAGGGCAAATCATTTGTTTAAATAATGGAATTAACAGATATAGTTATACAAACTATACTATTGACAAACCTGGTAATTACTTTGGAATTAATTAAGGGCTGGCTTTGCTAATACTTTTTCAAATAGACCCAAATAAATACTTTAGGAATCTTAGTAATTGTTCTTCCAAATGTTTATAATTATTTAAGTTTATATTTGTTTACAAGTCAACAATAGAATTTAAGTCACGAAACAATTACTGATTTCACCATATAACAAAAGTACTAGCTAGGAATAGTCAAAATAAATTAGCAAATTAATTACATACATGAAACTAAATACAAAATTAGAGCTGGTGGTATATTCTTTAAGACAGGGCCAATTGTTCTCTTTTATGAAAATGCAGATTATAGTCGTGTATGTTAAAGATGATTAGGCAAAAATGAATATAAAATGAACTGAAGTAGGCAGATGGCAAAACAAGAGAGGAAGTAAAAAGATCCCAGCTTGCTTCGTCACATTACCCCCTCACTGGGTTGACCAGATAGATATTGCAAATAGGTAACTGGGCAATTCAGTATCCACAAATGACCCCAGAAAGTGGGCTTAACAATCTACACACATAAGAATATTACATAAGAAATCTCTTTATCAAAAACTACAGTACATAGGTTTTTCAAATTTTTACTTGTATGAACTGGCCATATGAAAATCTCCGTACAAAATATTTACATATAGTGTATTGTACAATGGCAAAAAATATCCACAAGTTATATTTTTAATAAAGATTAGGCATCTTCATCATAAGTGATGCCCTTTTTGGATAAACAAACATTACATTCTAAGACACATATCTGTTTATACAAGTCCTGTTTTGCTTCAACAAATAAATCATCTGGGTTGCAAAAAGTTACATTGCAATGTGCCTTGTAGTTCATTTTCAGACAGAATTTACACTTTTTCAATGTTTTGCACAAACGCTTTCACTTTTTTGATGAGCTTTAACACATTTTCTCACCAAGTCATCCACACCTTCATCAGGTCCAAGTGGCAGTTAGTGAGGAAATCCACTGCCATCAGATCCCTTGGAGGTGGTTCTCCTATGCCACACTACATGAAATAATGAGACAAAATATCCTACTTTAGAACACTTACTTTTACTTCTAAGTATAAGGAAACATATTGAACACTAATGGCAAATGGTAGAGCTGGTAGCAAATGGTAGTCATTACTTCATAAATAAATACATTACATAGTTTTCACAACATCACAATAATTAGCATTAAAATTGACTACAGTACAAAAGATGGGGGCTGGTAAAAATTTAAAATTGAGTGCACATTACACGACAAAACATTACACTAGGTCATAACTCTTTCCCATGTCCAAAATCACTAAAATATCAAGTCCTGGTTTGAAATGAAATTCACATCATTGTATGAACTCATATCACCTTAACGTCCTATAATAGGATGACCAGAGCAGGTGAGGTGGTAGGGGTTGTAGGGGATGGCTGGGTAGAAGAAGGTGGCTGTTTTTAGCAATCTTCCTCTTTATTGTTGGTTCTTCCAATATATTCTCCCGTAGCTCAGGCCCACCACTCGTGTCGTGGTGGAGACGTGCTGATGCACGCAGCCCGAGGAACACGATGCTGTGCTCGGTCAGTGGCTGTGCAGGCGGTAGGAGGTTAACAGCACGAGGCCCAGCCTAGCTCGCCTCCTGCAGACACTGTGGCTCGTGAGGACACCGGGAGTCACCAGTGTAGCAGCGGGCAATGCCCTCCATGGGCCAGTCCTCGGGAACAGCATCACTGATGATGATGACGTAACAATGACCGAATGCCCAATCAGTCGAAGTGATGCCGACGCCCACCTCTGATGCCCTTAAATAGCGCAGACTGCTGCTGAATCTGCCAGTTACACAGCGCCATGTTTATTAGAATGTTCTCGATGAGTTGGCTAACGCAACCACACCACACATGGCCCACACCTGTGTAATTCTGCTAATGCTGCATTCTGGTTGTTTATGGCTGCTGCGCACATACACACATACCGATGCTCGTTGCAAAACTGTGTCACCTGCATAACACACTGGCCAGCCTTCATTCGCCATCTGCCGTGAGGCCGGCACATCGCGCACTGAAACACACTAAATCACAATTACGCACCATATTTCCTAAAAATAACCCCTTGTCCTCTACAATTCCTCCCTATTACGAAAAGAATTTGTTCCCAAATTCAACCAAAAAGTCAAAACAACTACAGTTCATTTCACAAACACCACAAAATGCAATTGATTCACTATTTACACTGTATTCATTCACTTCTATCCTCAGTCTAATCTTTGTTCATAAACATTACTCAGTGCTCTGCTGCAGTACCTCACAACTGTTCAGCGATTTTGTCTGGACCCTTAGGTTAAAGGTTGGAAGGGGCGGGATTTGGGCTACCTTCCTCTTGAGCCGATATTCCACTAATTCTACGCCAAAGGTAAAAATACAGGTGACGGTGGTTGATGATCCAATAACTAGTAAGGGTTGCTTATGCTCATTATGGTACTCATGCACTCATTGAAAAAGATGTTCCATAGTTATACGTTCATCCTGAGCTGCTAGCATCTGGTCAAAAGAGGCGAGCAAAGTCGGGTCTAATGTGCTATTCAAAAGAGTGAGATTTTCTTTCGTGACGAAATTGCACCAGTTGGTCGGGTACGTAGATCAATGTGCATGTTATGTTCATGATTGTAGCTCCGGTAACAATAGCTGGTAAATGGAAAGTTGGCCCTGAAATGTCACACTGTGTGCCGTTAATTAACAGTCCCTGCCCCTGCAATTCTATTCTTTGCGTACTCCCTTGCTTACCCTGCTCATAACAAATGCAAATAATGACTGTGTTTTCCATTACTGAAAATACCCAATGTGGATCCATTTGCTGAAAGAACTGCTCCATGCCTGGTATGATTTCCTTAGGGCACTCCACAACTGGTTCTTGAGAGTGGATAAAATGAAGTGTTTTACATGCCATAGCATAGTTCTCAGACAAAGGTTCAATGACACACAACGAATTTATCGGCACATTAGCTCCAACATTTGCCCAGATTATTTTCCCTGTACCCTTCGGTATAGTATCCAGCGACTTAACCCTAAAGGACCTTGTACGCAGTTTAGGTGGCCCACCTGATGTTTGGGCGGTTCTTTGCAACAGTAATGGTTTTTCGGCCACAGAACCTAGGCAAAATTGTATTCCGTCCAGTTCTACTGTACGCCGTTCCAGGTTAACTTTTGCGTGATGCGCAACCAGGAAGTCCAATCCGAGTATGACATCATAGCTGCTGCTAACAACTGGAAGAACTTCTACCTTCACCTGGAAGTTCCTCATTTCCACTCGGAAGGTTAACACCGCTGATCCAAGTGACTTCACCCGTCTGCCACCCACGCCACTTAAGGCCCAGCATGGTAGTTTTAATTCTACTTTACCCGGAATCCAAAAAAAATTTTACGGTCTGCCCCTCACCAAGCCAGTCAGAAAAAAGTCTTCCACTGATTCTGCACTAGCATTAATCCTTATCGGGGTGTTGCACAGTGGACACACCACCCCCTGCCCCGTTTAACTGAGGGGGGTAGGCCCACCTTGCGGTTTCCTATCATGTTTCTAACAGGACCCATTGCAATTACGCTCCCGATGACCCCAACATCTGCATTTCCTGCACTGCACTTCCTTGCAATCGCGTCTAATGTGTCCCATCCGACCACATCTGAAACATTTTATTTCTGCATTAAACACTGCTTTCCTGTCCTGCGTCTTTGTTACTGCTTCAATTTCCTCTAACGCCACAGTGATTCCGACTGCCTCGTTGAGAGTCTTGCGGGAGGTTTGGGGTTGTATTCCCCGCAAAAGTGCGTCTAGTGCCCTCTGCTCAGCTTCCTGCAGAATGGTTTCATTAACTCTATTGGAATCCGTTAGCTCATAGGTATTAACATTAATTTTTCGAATTCGATATACAAAAGCTTCTGTTGATTCCCCATTCCTTTAATACATTCTATTCAATTGTTCCCAATAGTATCTAGACGTATTTTTCCTCCGATACCTTCCCAGTAACCCTTTTTTGGATACTTCAAATGTCCGAGCATCCCTTAATTCTTCATGGCATGTAACGTATGCTCTGGCATCCCCAATTACTTTCAACTTAACCACATGCAAAAGTGTTTCTGCACCTCAATTTCCCAATTTAGCGGCTGTGCTAAGGTTCTCAAAAAAAAATCATAACATCCTCCCCAGCTTTTCCTGAGAAAGGGGTGACCAAAGACGCAGCTTTAGTGTCAAGAATAACTGCATTAACAGGAAACCGTTCCTTAGTCACTCCTTTAGAATGAGCAAGCTCTATCTCTAATTCTAACACTCGCTCAAGTAGCTGCTAAATAGCCACCTCAGCTGACACAGACTGCTCCATCACTACCAGCTATCGAGTCAAGACTACAGTAAGCCCAGAAAGAAGAACAGGGCAGGAAGACAGACTATGCTACAGGTTCAGACAAACCACCAAACGAATAATTGGCACCTACTTGTCACATTGCAGGAGTTGCTGATCCCTTGTTGCCCTTCTCAGGTGCCACATATCCTTGTCGATTACCAGCCACAATTTCCTCCAAATCCAGGGAGAAGACCACTACTATCACTATTTGTAACAGGAGTGCGTGATGCGTAGGTTGCCTGACTGACACCACTTGTAATATGATGACAGGAGCGGGTGACATGGTCGGGGTTGTAGGGCGTGGCTGGGTAGAAGAAGGTGGCTGTTTTTAGCAATCTTCCTCTTTATTGTTGGTTCTTCCAATACATTCTCTAGTAGCTCGGCCCCACCGCTCGTGTTGTGGTGGAGACGTGCTGATGCGCGCAGTCCAGGGAACGCGACGCCGTGCTCGGTCAGCAGCTGTGCAGGTGGTAGGAGGTTAGCAGCATGAGGCCTGGCCTAGTTCACCTCCTGCAGATGCTGCAGCTTGTGACAACGCCGGGAGTCACCCGTGTAGCAGTGAAAAACGCCCTCTGCCAGCCGGTCCTCAAGGACAGCGTCACTGATGACGATGACGTAACAGCGACCGAATGCCCAATCTGTCGAACCAATGCCCTTAAATAGTGCAAACTGCTGCCGAATACACCGGTTACGAGGCGCTGTGTTTATTATAATGTTCTTGATGAGTTGGCTAATGCAACCATGCCAAACGTGGCCTGCGCCTGCATAATTCTGCTAATGCTGCGTTCTGGCTGTTGATGGCTGCCGTGTATGTACACACCTACTGGCGCTTGTTGCAAAACTGTGTCACCTACATAACGTGCCAGCCAGCCTTCATCTGCCATCTGCTGTGAGGCTGGTGCATCACGCACTGAAACACACTAAATCACAATTTCGCACCATATTTCCTAAAAATAACCCCTTGTCCTCTACAGTCCAAAATATGTGTATTACCTCTAGCAAAAACTCAAGCTGTGCAGTAGCATAGATTTACTAATCATTACACTGTGAAAAAGGAAGAGAGTCACCATAGCGTAACTTCAATTACTACTCATTTCAAAATTAAGGGATGGGAGTTGTACCAAATCATTGCCCTACTTCTCCGCTTAACTCTGGGTACTACTCTCATTCAACCAGAAAATTAAATCCTCACAAAATGCTACCAAATATTTGACCTGATCTTCACATCACTTTAGCTCCACAGGTATCAGTTAATCAGCAGAATTACTTTTCTTTGTTCCAGTATAAGCTCATAATTCCTCAGAACACAAACAGAAGTTTTCAGATAACCATAGGTCTAATAACGCAGCATTATATGACTTGTACCTCACTAAAATATTGGTCTTTATATTAAGCTCTCATTCCCACCTGCAGTGTCATGAATTGCACAATATGCACAGTATCAATATAGTTACACCTCATTTATTTGTATACAGTTATCTTTTCCATTACTCAATCATGTGTGTCAGCTCCATTATTTTACTTACATTTCTTACCTTGTTAACTAGTGGAGTGTATTCTCAAAAAATACCCCTACTGCAGAGACAGAAGACCCTAAGATTAGTCATTATTTTATTATTTCATTATTGCTTCATTATCTAATAAATAAACACCTGCTCTGCTTATCCACAATGCAAAATTGATTCTACTGAAAACACTCCATAGTAACAGATCCTTGTGCTAAGATAAACTTAACTCCCATTACTGATCAGACAAAATTATCATTTAGAAAAACTATTTATTATGTGTATTTCACCAAATTCCTTGATATTCTATCCTGAAGGGAAATGTACATACCAATCTTGCTTATTCTTTCTACAAACATTACTCCAGGCAACTCTGTTTAAAGTTTTATTTCCTTAATGTTACAAGAGGCTGTATCAAGACACACTTCTATAGGTAGATATTTATCTCTATATACTGACTCCCCCCATGAACCATGGACCTTGCCATTGGTGGGGAGGCTTGCGTGCCTCAGCTATACAGATGGCCGTACTGTAGCGGCAACCACAACAGATGGGTATCTAGTGAGAGGCCAGACAAACGTGTGATTCCTGAAGAGGGGTAGCAGCCTTTTCAGTAGTTGCAGGGGCAACAGTCTGGATGATTGACTGATCTGGCCTGGTAACACTAACCAAAACAGCCTTGCTGTGCTGGTACTGCGAATGGCTGAAAGCAAGGGGAAACTACAGCCGTAATTTTTCCAAAGGGCATGCAGCTTTAAAGTATGGTTAAATGATGACGGCGTCCTCTTGGGTAAAATATTCCGGAGGTAAAATAGTCCCCCATTCAGAACTCCAGGCAGGGACTACTCAGGAGGACGTCATTATCAGGAGAAAGAAAACTGGTGTACTATGGATCAGAGTGTGGAATGTCAGATCCCTTAATCAGGCAGGTAGGTTAGAAAATTTAAAAAGGGGAATGCATAGGTTAAAGTAGATATAGTGGGAATTAGTGAAGTTCGGTGGCAGGAGGAACAAGACTTCTGCTCAGGTGAATACAGGGTTGTAAATTCAAAATCAAATAGGGGCAATGCAGGAGTAGGTTTAATAACGAATAAAAAAATAGGAGTGTGATTAAGATACTACAATCAGCATAGTGAACACATTATTTTCGCCAAGAGAGACACGAAGCCCATGCCTACCACAGTAGTACAAGTATATATGCCAACTAGCTCCGCAGATGATGAAGAGATTGGTGAAATGTATGATGAGACAGAATAAATTATTCAGATAGTGAAGGGAGCAAAAATTTAATAGTCATTGGTGACTGGAATTCGATCCTAGGAAAAGGAAGAGGAGGAAACATAGTAGGTGAATATGGAATGGGGGTAAGGAATGAAAAAGGAAGCCGCCTGGTAAAATTTGGCACAGAGCATAACTTAATCACAGCCAACACTTGGTTCAAGAATCATAAAAGAAGGTTGTATACATGGAAGAATCCTGGAGATACTAGAAGGTATCAGATAGATCATATAATGCTAAGACAGAGATTTAGGAAACAGGTTTTAAATTGTAAGACATTTCCAGGGGCAGATGTGGACTCTGACCACAATCTATTGGTTATGAACTGTAGATTAAAACTGAAGAAACTGCAAAAAGGTGGGAATTTAAGCAGATGGGACCTGGATAAACTGAAAGAACCATAGGTTGTACAGAGTTTCAGGGAGAGCATAAGGGAACAATTGACAGGAATGGGGGAAAGAAATACAGAAGAAGAAGAATGGATAGCTCTGAGGGATGAAGTAGTGAAGGCAGCAGAAGATCAAGTAGGTAAAAAGTCTGTATTTTAAATCATACTTGAGTTCACTGTTCATACTTCGTGAGTCCTAATTTATTGTGCCCAAATACACTCCTGGAAATGGAAAAAAGAACACATTGACACCGGTGTGTCAGACCCACCATACTTGCTCCGGACACTGCGAGAGGGCTGTACAAGCAATGATCACACGCACGGCACAGCGGACACACCAGGAACCGCGGTGTTGGCCGTCGAATGGCGCTAGCTGCGCAGCATTTGTGCACCGCCGCCGTCAGTGTCAGCCAGTTTGCCGTGGCATACGGAGCTCCATCGCAGTCTTTAACACTGGTAGCATGCCGCGACAGCGTGAACGTGAACCGTATGTGCAGTTGACAGACTTTGAGCGAGGGCGTATAGTGGGCATGCGGGAGGCCGGGTGGACGTACCGCCTAATTGCTCAACACGTGGGGCGTGAGGTCTCCACAGTACATCGATGTTGTCGCCAGTGGTCGGCGGAAGGTGCACGTGCCCGTCGACCTGGGACCGGACCGCAGCGACGCACGGATGCACGCCAAGACCGTAGGATCCTACGCAGTGCCGTAGGGGACCGCACCGCCACTTCCCAGCAAATTAGGGACACTGTTGCTCCTGGGGTATCGGCGAGGACCATTCGCAACCGTCTCCATGAAGCTGGGCTACGGTCCCGCACACCGTTAGGCTGTCTTCCGCTCACGCCCCAACATCGTGCAGCCCGCCTCCAGTGGTGTCGCGACAGGCGTGAATGGAGGGACGAATGGAGACGTGTCGTCTTCAGCGCTGAGAGTCGCTTCTGCCTTGGTGCCAATGATGGTCGTATGCGTGTTTGGCGCTGTGCAGGTGAGCGCCACAATCAGGACTGCATACGACCGAGGCACACAGGGCCAACACCCGGCATCATGGTGTGGGGAGCGATCTCCTACACTGGCCGTACACCACTGGTGATCGTCGAGGGGACACTGAATAGTGCACGGTACATCCAAACCGTCATCGAACCCATCGTTCTACCATTCCTAGATCGGCAAGGGAACTTGCTGTTCCAACAGGACAATGCACGTCCGCATGTATCCCGTGCCACCCAACGTGCTCTAGAAGGTGTAAGTCAACTACCCTGGCCAGCTATATCTCCGGATCTGTCCCCCATTGAGCATGTTTGGGACTGGATGAAGCGTCGTCTCACGCGGTCTGCACGCCCAGCATGAACGCTGGTCCAACTGAGGCGCCAGGTGGAAATGGCATGGCGAGCCATTCCACAGGACTACATCCAGCATCTCTACGATCGTCTCCATGGGAGAATAGCAGCCTGCATTGCTGCGAAAGGTGGATATACACTGTACTAGTGCCGACATTGTGCATGCTCTGTTGCCTGTGTCTATGTGCCTGTGGTTCTGTCAGTGTGATCATGTGATGTATCTGACCCCAGGAATGTGTCAATAAAGTTTCCCCTTCCTGGGACAATGAATTCACGGTGTTCTTATTTCAATTTCCAGGAGTGTATAATAGCCCTCACCCAGAAGGGCACCATATGTGCCATTCGCCTGCTTTATTTCTTTGTTGATAGTCCTCAGCAGAAAAATGAGGGGTTGTATATTGTATATAGGGGTTGTATATTGTAAATGATGTAGCCGACACTTGCACAGTTGCTTTTCACAGTTCTTTACTTTCACTGTTGACAACTCATCAATATTACACAGTTATATGGCCAATTCACCATTGATTAACTTTCAATAAGCTTCATTAATAGTCTGCAGACAAATGTCAGCATACTGCTACAATAGTTTACCGTTGAACATCTATGAGCAGTAAAAACCCAATCACACAATTCTTGCAGAATAGTACGGTACATGTGACACTATTGAACAGACACTGTATTTGTTTTAACACATGGCCTATTTGTGTTACACTTATTTGATGGTTAAGTTAATGCATTGTTGTTGATCTGACCAGTACAGTTTTCTCATCAAAAACTCATCCGTGGACTGACTGACTCAAGACCAAAAATCAGGCCTTCATATATCCTCACAATAATAGGTACTGAACCTATACATTCTTTGATGTTTTAAGTACAGCAATTACAATTAAATCATAACTCATTCAATTAACTGAATATACAGAAAAATTCCTTCTTCCTAACAGTTTCTTGTATTACAAGGGTTAGGCCAAAACATTTGTTTCAATAATAACATTAACACATATATGAGGGTAGTCCTGAAAGTAAGGTCTCCTATTTTTTTTATAAGTACATAGACCCGTTTATTTCTACAATGGTTTACATCAGTTTACAGCTTGAACATTTAGCTATTTTTCAACATAATCACCATTTCTGACAATGCATTTTTGTAGATGCTGTGGCAGTTTTTGTATGCCCATGTCAAACCAGCTTGCCGCCATGCTGTTCAGAAAGTTATGAACCTCTTCTTTCACCTCGTCATCAAAGTTGAATTGCTGGGATCACAGTTAACATTGACACACTCTGAAAAAACTCAAATGAGCAATTTAAAACTGGAGAAGAGGAATGTTAAGCAAGGGCATACACATTCTCCATGACAACACTCACCCACACATCGTTCAACAAACTGTTGCTCTCCTGCAACAGTTTCAGTGGAACATAATCACCCATGCACACTATAGTGCTGACTTGGAACCAGAGACTATCACCTGTTCCCTAGGTTAAAAGAACATTTGGCCAGAAAGGAATTTAGTGAAAGAAGAGGTTCATAACTTTCCGAACAGCATGCCGGCAAGCTGGTATGACATGGGCATACAAAAACTGCCACAGCATCCACAAAAATGCATCGACAGAAATGGTGAATATGTCGAAAATTAGCTCAATGTTCAAGCTGTAAACTGATGTAAAGCATTGTAGAAATAAACAGGTCCATGTACTTAGAAAAAAATTGGAGACCTTACTTTTGGGGTTACCCTCATAGTTATACAAACTATATTTTTGACAAACCTGGTAATTACTTTGGAATTAATTAAGGGCTGGCTTTGCTAATATATTTTCAAATAGACCCAAATAAATACTTTAGGAATCTTAGTAATAGTTCTTCCAAATGTTTATAATTATTACAGAATTTATATTTGGTTATAAATTAACAATAAAATTTAAGTCACAAAACAATTATTGATTTCACCCTATCACAAAAGTATTAGCCAGGAATAGTTAAAATAAATTAGGAAATTAATTACATGTATAAAACTAAGCACAAAATTAGACCTGGTGGTATATTCTTTAAGACTAAGGGCCAACCTTTCTCTTTTATAGAAATGCAGATTATACTCATGTATGTTAAAGGTAATCAGGCAAAAATGAAAATAAAATTATTTTCAGGAGGCAGATGGCAAAACAAAAGAGGAAGTAAAAAGATCACAGCTTACTTTGTCATAAGTGCTAGTGTCTGTCAACTTAGAAGTACAATGACAATCTATTATTCTTAGTACAAAAGAAACCTAATATAAAATAGGAAGTTTTAATGACTTGTGTTTCTAAGAAATGAAAATGGTTAGTTTACACGATCAAGGATTAGTATTGCATCAACAAACAATACAAAAAAAAAAATGTCCTTCACTGAGCAGGCAAGAGGAATTGGAGGACACTAATGTCTGTGGCTCACACACACTGACACTTATGTCTGATCCTAATGATTGTCAACTACCATGTAGAGTGAGCTCGAAAGATAATAAAATACATGTAATGTTCAAATTAACTATTTTATAACATAGCGATTACTGTCTGACACAGTCCGCAAACATGAGACAGTTGAGACCTATACAAATGTAACAGTGTAACTGAAAAGTAGGTTAGATGAGTCTATTACAAAATCTGTGGTTTCTGGATGTGGGAATACTATTATGTACTGATGTGAAAAACAAGGGCATGGTTGATATACAGTAATAGTTTTGTTATACTAATCTACCAATAATAACAGGTATCATAGGATAGTGGTACCAAATTAAGCTGGTTTTGAAACTGGTATTGTTTTACCATTACTATCATGGTGACACTAATTAAGACTTACACTGACCAGCAAGAACATTATGAGCAATATCTTATTATCATATAAACCCACACAGGTGACAGCAGCATCATGCGCTGAACTGCCGATCCTGTTGCAGCAACTCAGCAACAATGTCTGCAGCAGGGGAAAGAAAGGCAATCTGCAAACCAACAGGCTTCACAACAGCCTAACCATGTACCCAATATTGACGGTCCACCACAGATCAAATTATAAGTTCTTTTCCCAGTTACTTGAAAAATCCATAAAGAAAACATTAAACTGTAGCAGATTCAACTTAGAAGATAAGGATAGACACAGCAAAATTCACCAGTCTCTGTTGTACAAAAGTTTTTTCATCAAAATTTTTTGACAGTTCAACAAAGCCACAGAGTTTTTATATGTCCGTTGTATGGTCTGACCCTCCTTGATATCTTTGCCAGTATAAATTGAAATTCTCCTAATTTTTCCTTAAATAATTCATTAATGTCACTAAAGAATCAATCTTGTTCTCATTTAACAAAATATTCTTGGCCACAATTGCCGATAAAGTTTTAAAACAGACTTTTAATACACTTCACAGTATCGATTATTTTCAAAATGTCAATACGTGTGGACTTCTCATTAATAAAGCTTTAAACTAGTTAATTATTAAAGATCGTCCACACTCCTGATAAAATTCTGCCAGAATCTCTTCAAGAAGTCTGAATTTTAATAAAATTTGCAAATTTCACACATTAGTAATATTTACAATGTATGTCATAGCAACAGAGTCAACTGACTGTTTTAAGTTCCAACTCAAAGTTTATTTAACAGTTGATAACAAATTGACATCCAATTACAAACTTTCCACCTTCAACATTGAACTCCCTTTTCATTTTTTAAAAAAAAACGTACAACATATTTTAATAATGGTTAGCATAATGTTTCAATGGATCTTCCAGCCGCCAGCCGTCAACTACGATGCAATAGAGGTTAGCTCTCATCGTCTGTCGCGTCTGGAGTCCCCACTGGATTGTCTTGCTGCCACGCTCAACATGAAAGAAAAGAAACAAAATCTTTTTAAATAACAAGTCTTCACTTAACATACTACAAATAAATTAATATATATATTAACATTTCTTACCTGGCGTCACTCAAGCGGTAAAGAAACGCGATGTTTCCTGATTAGACTTTTGAAACACCACATATCCCCACCACAAGCTGAGTGACTCCAGGTCTACTAAACGTATTATTTTCTCATATTAATCTTAAAATGTTACTATTAACTTAGACATAATTCATTTACTTTATAATTAATTGTTCCAGTTCATTTTTGTATACACTCAAGTTTTTCTTTTCCAAAGTTTATTAACATCTTTTCCTTTAGTCCTCTTAAACCTCTTAATATTGACTATAAGCATAATTTTAGTTTTCATATATATGTACATCTATTCTTTTTTTGTACCATTCCCTACCAGACATTCATGGGAATCGTCCATATTACTCCTTTTAAGAATATTCGAAGAAAATATTTCAGACTACATAGTAGTCTCCTTTAGGTAAGTTCCTTGTTAGTCATTTTAGTACGAAATAGTTAGACTAAAAGTCATTCTAAGTTTTTAAACTCTTAAATTTAATTGTCACCCATTATGGTGATTACTCTTAAAAACAACATTATTTTATAACAGATTACAGCGTTTTATCTTTTTTGTTTAATACAAGTAGTTTATCAACTTATATTATACAGATCCATCTTATCTACTGGAACTCTATTAATTACTTACAGATCAGATTTTCAGTAACTTTTCATGATATTTATTCTTTCATAGTATCATAATCATTAGTTACTACCAAGATACCTTCTATTAATGAAATTTTACTGTGTTTCCACATTATTTATTTCTACCGATTTATGTTTAAGTTTTTCATAATTTTATCTTGATTTATAAATATATATTGTGATACGTTTTGGAGAGATGAGGTATCTGATCCTCTATGGATACGAACTCTTTACAGTTTCTTTAATATTGTAAATTAATACAAGTTTACTGGTTTTATCCCAAGGATTTGAATAATGTGTATTATCACACTCCCTATATGAACTTTATAAACTACCATTTGAGAATGCTCTTACTGGTTATCAGAGTCAAACTTTAATTTCATTAAGTATATACAACCATCTTAACATCGTCCTACTTCCAATTGCTCTGATGGGTTTCTTTTTGCTAATTGGAGTTGATTACTGCCCTGTTCCCTAAACAGGTGCCCAAGGCCCCAATGATCACCATATTCCAGTTAGGGGTCATCCCAGAGTATACTTACCAGTCATTCCCTGAACAAACCTTAGTCCCAATGACACAACAATTTCCTCTATATGTGTTTGCCATTGCTGAAAAGCTTCATAGCAATACCTGGGTACTATGTACCAAGAGAAGGGATTACACTAAAGTGAGGCTAGTAAAACCCATATTTACTTCTAATTAAAACACCACAAGTTAGCAACTTCAAATTATTATAATCACTCTCCTACACCCTCTGTAATATTATTAATGCTTCATTAAAGTTCACTCGTCATTTAGTTTTCGCATTCTGGATGGTTAACTTCTATTTACTGCTTATCCTTTAATAGATTTTATTTCTGTCTGTTATCCCGAGGTATCCATTCCTTTTCTCTCGCTCTCTGTCGTATATTATTATTTATCCAGAACCTCTTTGCTTGACACGTTTTACCTTCTCGTACGTAGGATAAGATATTCAGTCCTCTTAAAATGATGAATCCCTACTAACTTAACTCTTCCTTAGGTGAGTGAGTATCTGTGTGTGTGTGTGTGTGTGTGTGTGTGTGTGTGTGTGTGTGTGTGTGTGTGTGTGTGTGTGTGTGTGTGTCTGTGTGTGTAAGTGTAATGTGTTGTGTGTCTTTAATGTGTCGTATTATACCTCCCCCCCCCCCCCCCCCCCCTCCCTTACAAACAACAATATAAACACACCCTTATTGCATTCTATTTGGTTCATAAAACATAGAAATAATCTTTCCTTACAAGTCAATAAACATATTTCAACAGAAATATGTAATTATTAAATGGAATTTATAGATAAATAATCTATGTACTGTAAACTTTGATTATTGTAATGGTCTTTCTCTAGATTTCATCCTCAAATTGATTACAGTGGGCATCGAAACTATCTGCTTTATTCTTAGATCATTTGAATAAGATAGAAACTGAGGAAGGTTGTAGTAAAATAACCACTGTCACAGCTTGAACCCTGTGATCACTGCATCAACTGAAAACCAGCGTAACTCCTGAGGTTATTGTTCTCTAATCTCCCGATATTTTCTAACTTGTGTCACGTTATAAGTCCTCTTCTCTTTCTTACTTATGGGCTCGTATAAATGTAATACTTTGGGATGGGGACTATCTATACGAGGGGGGGGGGGGGGGTGTTATGTACTGTAAACTTTGATTATTGTAATGGTCTTTCTCTAGATTTCATCCTCAAATTGATTACAGTGGGCATCGAAACTATCTGCTTTATTCTTAGATCATTTGAATAAGATAGAAAATGAGGAAGGTTGTCGTAAAATAACCACTGTCACAGCTTGAACCCTGTGATCACTGCATCAACTAAAACCAGTGTAACTCCTGAGGTTATTGTTCTCTAATCTCCCGATATTTTCTAACTTGTGTCACGTTATAAGTCCTCTTCTCTTTCTTACTTAAGGGGTTGTATAAATGTAATACTTTGGGATGGGGACTATCTATAACCTCCCATGGACCCTGATAAATATGAAAAAATTTTGCAACTTGTTTATTACTCTTGGAACTCTTAATATGTGGCTTAACCATAACCTTTTCTCCATTATTAAACTGGGGTACTTTTGCATCCTGATTATACCGCTGTAGTCTTTTTTTATGCACTGCCTTTGAGTTTTTTCCTCATGTTATATTGCTTCATATCTACAGGGGGGGGGGGGAGGGGGGGGCTGTTATTTTCAGGCCATGGTAAAAGATGTAATAATGGTTCTCATAACACCTCCTTTTTCATCACTTCCAAGGGCACTACCCCTGTACTAATATAAGGCAACTCATTTAACAATCATTCAAATTCAGTTAGTATCTCAGGCCACTTTGAATGTTTATGTGCACACTGCACTCTATAAAGTCATACGATTTCTTGGATTACCCTCCCTGCCAGGTTACTTCGAGGGTAATATTTTGAAGTTCTAATGTGGAGAATATTAAATTTCTCCATAATTGTTTTCAAGATTTTACTTGTAAACTGACTCTCATTATCTGACAATATTCTCTTTGGAACACCCACTTTACTACATAATCTCTTTCAATGCATCTACTCAGGTTACGTGCATTTGCTGTGTGAAGTGGATATAACCGAACGTATTTTAATCAACAATCAACCATCAAAAAATATATCTCTGTTTTCCTTTTCCAGTCAGAAGGGGTCCTAGGAGATCCACAGCTACGAGGTCTAGTAACCTATCTGGAATTATAGGGTACATACTATAGGGTACATACAGTAATGTAAGGCTGGTGCCGTTTCTTTCACCTTTTGGCATAACTTGCATACACCGATTATTTTTCTTGTTATTCTTCCCATATTCCTAAAATAATATTGTCTGATCATATGCATCAGACATTTTCTAATACCACAGTGTCTCACCACAGTGTCCTATGTATTCAATAAGTTGTTCAGTTATGTGAGAGGATGTACTAATCTTCCATCTACCTTGTTCCTTATCACTCCCCCAATACAAGATCTCATTACAAAGTAACCAGTAACGTTTCTTACCAGACACCAGAGTATGATTTCTTAAAGCTTGTATTATTGCTTTTAAATTCTCATCTAATTCTTGTTCCTCCATTATTCGCTTAACTAACTTTTTAATCCCTTTATTATTGTCCCCTTGTTTAAGGAAATATATCCTAATTTGTGTGTTGTTGTTTAACCTTTCCGGATACTCTTCAGTTCCTACCAGCAGTCTTGACAAAGCATCAGATACTGTATTCTGTGAACCTTATATATATACTACTTCGAAATTAAATTCTTTTAGGGCTAACATCCACCTCATTAGTTGTTGATGTAATAATTTACTTTTCATCAGGAATGTATGTGCCTGATGATCTGTATATATTATGGTTTTATTTCCTGCTAATAAATATCTAATCCTTTAGAAACTCCACACAACGGCTAAGGCCTCCTTTTCTGTTACGCTGTAGTTTCATTCGTGCTCATTCAGTGTGCAACTAGCGAATGCTATACTACAGTGATCCTTTGAATCCTTCCCAAAATCTCCTTGAAAAACCTCACATGCTATCCTGTAATTCGAGGCATTTGTACTCATTTTAAATTCTTCATTAAAGTCTGGGTGCTACAGTAACCCTGAAAATACTAAATTTTTTGTGATATTGTCAATAGCTTCCTTCTCTTTATCACTCTTACGCTGGGGTGTCTTTTGTTTAAGCAAAATTGTAATACATAGGTTAATTATACAGTCTCCTGACATGAACTTTCTAAAAAATTTACCATTCCTAGAAAGGATTTTAATTGTTTTTTTTCTTGCGGATAGGGACATCACGCTATAGCCTCTGCTCTACTCAGGTCAGGTCTAATCCCCTTATCATCAATTATATGACCTAGAAATTTAACTTCCTTGCTACCAAATGTGGATTTAGCTAACCTAAGTGTTATTCCGCTTTGTTTAAACTTATCAAATACCTTTTCCAATAATTCTCTGTGTTCTTCCCAATTGTCAGAAATTACTAACAAATCATCCACATATATTATGATTTTCTGTGTTAACTCATCTCCCAGAGCTAAATCCAATGCCCTCATAAATATCTATAGCGATACGTTAAGACCAAATGGTAAAACTTTGAATTGGAATGACCTGCCCTCAAATAAAAATGCAGTATATGGCCTAGAATCTGGATGGAATTTTACTTGCCAATATCCAGCAGTTAAATCCATTTTACTGGTGTACTTCCCCCCTTTTAATCTGGCCAACACTTCTTCCATAGCTAAGGGATGATCTCATTCCATTTCAATCACTCGATTCAGTGTCCGTGCATCTGAAACTAATCTCACACTGCTGTCTGCCTTTTTTACCACTAAAATCGGGTTATTATATTGGCTTTGAGATCTTTCAATAATGTCCTGATCTATCATCTTTTTAAGTTAGAGAGCTACAGCTGGTTTAATGGCTACAGGTATGGGATACGGTTTCTTAAAGAAAGGCTTATTATCTTTAATCTTAAGTTTGCGTTCATACCCTGCTATACAAGCAGGTTTATCGGAGAAAACTTCCTTATATTTGACCAACAAGTCTACTAATTGTGTTTTTTCTGTTGGCGATAAATAATCATTCTCTTTTAATTTTTTTTCGAAACGATTTTCATTACTTTGTTCTAGTAGTTCCTTATCATTATCTGGTATGTCTGTGACCGCACATAGGTGTGCTTTCTCTACATTCTGCACATCCTCAAGTTCACCTTTGCAAAACTGAGAGTCAAAACGCTTACTCTGTACAGTGCATATCATAAACTCTTTCTCTAAATCTAGAATAATCCCATGGTTATTTAACTAATCTAATCCCAAAAGAATGGGTATATTCATCTTAGGAACTACCAAAAAGTTTTGGTAAAATGTAAGACCTGCTATTACAAAAGAAATCCACACCTCTAGCTTTACATTTTGTCATGTCTGCCTGTAATTCCTACTATCTTGACACTCGTTACAGGAAGTTTTGGTCATATCAGGTTTTCTTCCCTATCTCTAAAATATGCTTCATCTATTACACAGACTTCACTGCTGCAATCAATCATCATGGTGACTCTTTCCCCATTTATATGCCCTTGGACGAATGGTTTTCTAACATCACCTCTTTCTATGATCTCAGTTTCTTCCAATAATTCTTCCATGAGGTCCCTTTCCTCCTTTAAATTTATTATTCCTAGCCTTTTGGACCGATATTTAGATCTTATTTGTCTCTCAATATGGCCCCCATCGAAAGACATTCCTCATTTCCCACATTTTCTATCACTACTGCCCCTACAGGGTATTCCTGAATTTCAGACGACTTTTCTTCCTGTTTTCTATGAATTTTTTCTCTCCTTTTTCCATCATTCTCCTCATTATTGTTACAAAAATTTGGATTGCTATTATTATTGTTGTTGTAAGCCCTAACATTATGACTGTTATTGTTAATAGATGGGTAAGGTCACTTTACTTGGCAATAATGTGAATTACAAAGTTCTCCAGAAACACCACCTGAATCATTTCCTCACCTAAAATTATCTCTCAAAAATCTTAACCTGTCATCTTCACGGGATTTAGTTAAAATATCTAATTGTTCTAAGTATCTTAAAATATTACTTACTCTTCCCCATTCTCTCCCTATTAATTTCTCTTTTACATATGTTGGCATGCGACTTATTAACAGCTTAATGAGATATTCTTCATTGATAGGTTCATCTAAAAACTTTACTCTTGTTAAATGCCACTTGAAGTATTTTCGGAATCCTCCCAAACTACGATTTTAAGGAGCTGGATCCAATAATTCTAACGTTAACTTTTGTTGCTCCACTTCTCACCAATATTTTTCCTTAAATTGGTAGACAAAATCCTCCCAATGACAAAAATATTTAGCATTTAATACGCCCCATTCAGCAGCTTCTCCTTCCAGATGGCCTACCACAAAGCTAATTCTTTTCTTACTATCCCACGTTCAAGGTAAAGCATCCTCAAATGTTTTTATAAACACAATGGGCTGTACTGAGCCTTCGGGTTGAAAACCAGGAAACCGGTTCAATAACTGACCACTATTTCCAATCCGAATTTCTTCCCACAATACTTTAGTACAAGGAATAACCATAGGTTCTTTTCCATTTACATGTGGATTCTCCGTGCTCCCTACAGAGGTATTATACTGTATGGGATTTTCATCTAATATTATTTTATCTCATGCTTTTGAGCTAGCACCTGAAGTCTCTTCCCGTTGTCCTCCAGGACGGACAATCCATCGCTAGTTACATCACGGTTAATGTCCACTACAAAATCTAAATTATGATCAGTTCTAATTGTCTTGTTTGTTTCTGCACAAAGTCTCTCCAACCCACATCGTTCAAAAGATTCTCTTTGCTGAGACTCGTTTAATTCTATTTCATTCCTCTCTATTCGTTGCTTAAGAGAAGAGAGTTCTTGTTCTTCCTTTTCTAATTCACTTGTAATCTGAGATAATTTTTCTTCCTGTATGTTGTTTATAACAATTTTAACTTCCTCCAGAGAATCAGTAAATTCATCCCTGGTAGCTTTAACAATGTTTTGAATCTCTTCTCTTAAATCATTGTTGTTAGTTTCAAGATCGGTGAAGAGATTTGATTTCAGACTAGCAAAATCTTCCAAAAGCTTATGTATATCTTGTATCAGCTTATCTTTTTCTTCCCTAGGCTCACGAATGTGTGTTTGCAATTGAGAAGATACTTTTGTTACCTGTTCCGTAACTTCTTGTCTGAAAGTATTGTTATCCTTTCTAATATCATTTATCTGTCCACCGATCTCCACTTTCAAAGCATCTATACTATTATCTAAGGACTGCGACAATTCAGTTTTCATTCTGTCCATAGACTGTGACAATTCGGTTTTTGTATCATCTAACTTCATTGAAAGAGCCTGAAATACTACTAATTCCTGCGGACTGAGTAGCTACAGATAAATTTTCCTTCTCCAGCTGTGCACACCTTTTGTTCACATGCTTCGATTGTTCAATTATTTCTTTTCTAATTTCCCTGTGTTCCTTTCTGGCTTCCCTATGGTCTTGTTTGACCTGCTCCCTTTCATCTGTTATCAATGGTTCACCTTCTTGCGTTTCCATTTTATAACGAAAACCCCCAAATACAATGACTCAAAGTTATACTGTTGTTCCGTGCTCACTTCGGTCCTAACCTTCTACAAATTAATACACTCACTCACACTTCGCGTTACACTGCCATAATGAATATGACTCACCGACTCTGTCTTGCACTGCGACAACGATGAGCTGCCGGCCTCGTCGCCTGCAACCCAAGTCTACTGCAACTGCGTCACTGTCTCCCACCAGCGACTCTGTAACGGCATCACTGACCACAAGCAGCTATTCTGCACTGGTGTTGTCGGCTACAAATGGCTCAACGGCAATAGGCGCCAACGATCGCTAACTACTACACAGGTGTCGTTAGCTGCAAACTGTGTTACGGCAATGGGCGTCGCCGACCACTAACTGCTACACAGCTACGGTGTCGTCAGCTGCAAATGGTGTCACAGCAACAGGCACTGCCGAGTGCGAACAGCGACAACTCGAACCTGTACAAACTCTGTATCAACATCGACGGTGGGGTTTCTTCCTCCCCATCACTGCATTTGTATCAGCTGTCTTGACTTCAGCCGTTCCGCACTCCAATAACTGCTCCAGGTTTGGTGTCCTTTCACCAGTCGCCACGTCTGGCTGAACCATTGATCCTGTCGCACCAACTCCGCAATGATGTCTGCAGCAGGCGAAAGAAAGGCAATCTGCAAACCAACAGGCTTCACAACAACCTAACCGTGTACCCAGTACCAACGGTCTACTACAGATCAAATTATAAGTTCTTTTCCCAGTTACTTGAAAAACCCATAAAGAAAACATTAAGCTGTAGCAGACTCAACCTAGAAGATAAGGATAGACGCAGCAAAATTCACCAGTCCCTGTTGTACAAAAGTTTTTTCATTAAAATTTTTTGACAGTTCAACAAAGCCACAGAGTTTTTATATGTTCGTTGTGCAATCTGACCCTCCTTGATATCTTTGCCAGAATTTATTGAAATTCTCCTAATTTTTCCTTAAATAATTCATTAATGTCACTAAAAAATCAATCTTGTTCTCATTTAATGAAATATTTCACTTTAAAACTGATCTTCTTGACCACAATCGCCGATAAAGTTTTAAAACAGAATTTTTATACACTTCACAGTATCGATTATTTTCAAAATGTCAATACGTGTGGACTTCTCATTAATAAAGCTTTAAACTAGTTAATTATTGAAGATCGTCCACACTGCTGATAAAATTCTGCAAGAATCTCTTCAAGAAGCCTGAATTTTAATAAAATTTTCAAATTTCACACATAAGTAATATTTATGATGTATGTTGTAACAACAGAGTCAACTGACTGTTTTAACTTCCAACTCAAAGTTTATTTAACAGTTGATAACCAATTGACATCCAATTACAAACTTTATCACTCCACCTTCAACATTGAACTCCCTTTCCATTTTTATAAAAAAAAATTAAAAAAAGACATACAACAAATTTTAATAATGGTCAGCACGATGTTTCAACGGTTCTTCCAGCCGCCGGCAATAGTGGTTAGCTCTCGTCATCCGCCATGTCTGGAGTCCCCACTGGATCATCTTGCTGCCATGCTCAACACGAAAGAAAAGAAACAAAATCTTTTTAAATAACAAGTTTCCACTTAACATGCTACAAATAAATAAATATGTATATTAACATTTCTTACCTGGCATCACTCAAGCTGTAAAGAAACGCGATGTTTCCTGATTAGACTTTTGAAACACCACAATCTCCACATCACTCGTGCATGGTACTTACAGTATCAGTGAGCATGCTATCCGTGTGTAGAATGGGGAATGCATGCAGTTTATCTGAATCTAACCATGGGCAGATTGTGATGGCCCAGAGGCTTAATACAAGCATTTAGAAAAAAGCAAGACCTATTAGGTGTTTGATGTGTGCTGTGGTAAGAGTCATCAACACATGGCAAACCATAGTAAAACCACGTCTAGACATTGGGTATCCACCCCTCATTACAGATTATGTAGGCTGAGCAGGCTGGTAAAACCAGACATGTGGCAAAGTGTAGCAGAACTTAGATCAGACTTTAATGCTGGGCAGAGTACAAGTGCATCTGAACACACGGTGCACCAAACTCTCCTAACAATAGGCCTCTGCTGCCGATGACCCCTGCATGTGCCAATGATAATACCATACATCAGTACAACATGGGCACGTGACCAAGGCGTGATGAAACCCCATATCTTCTTCATTACACCAGCAGAATTGCAAAAATCCATCACCTTCCAAGGGAACAACTACTTGACACCAGTGCTGCATGATGGAGACAAGTGACAGGTGGCTCCATTATGCTGTGGAGAACATTCACATGGGCATCCAGCAGTCCAATGACACTGAAGGTACCTTGATGGCCAAGGAGTATCATACACTGGTTGAGATCCATATACCTCTCTTCATGAGGATCATGTTTCCCGATGGCAGAGACATTTTTCAACAAGACAATGTGCCATGACATAAGGCCAGGTATGTAATGCAATGGTTTGAGGAACACAGTAGCAAGTTACAATTGATGTACAGTCCCCCAACTTGCCAGATCTGAACCTGATCAGATACATCTGTGATGTGATTTTACATGATGTCAGAGACGATCGCCCCCTCAGAGGGGGAACTGCGTGACACGTTTGTGGAAACATGATGCCATGTCCCTCCAGTGAACTACCAAGGCTTCACTGCTTCCATGCCATGATATGTTCCCGCTGTTACCCCTGCCAAATTTGGACATACCAGCTATTAGGTAGGTAGTCATAATGCTCTTGCTGATCAGTGTACACTATGACACTGTAAAAAATTCTAAACCTCTTCATAAGCAACCCAATGCATTTGCTGATTTTTTTTTCCTCAAACGTATCACAACAGAAAACACTTACCCCAGGTCTCTCAGTGATATTCAGTAGAGATGCTCAACACAGACGTTCACTTCTTACACCTGTTTACTATGACATATACTCAAAATGTCAATAGCTGACTTGTCATTGACCATTTAGAAGCCACCATCAAAGCTAATTTTTCAAGTGACAAACAGATTATTCACTAGCATCATTGTAGATAGTGGAGATGGGATGGTGTGACACTAGCCAAGAGCTGATCAGAGTGTCTCAACACATTAATGTACACAGTTAAGTGCTGCTGATTCCAAATTGAGCTTTGACAAAGTTGGACAAAATATCTTTCTTACTACTACTACTCAACACAATTTTTCAAATATTTAAGTTAGTGATCTGAGGCATCACTAACTATGCAAACACATGGAAGAGTTACATATCATAGATACAATGGAAAACATTTGGTTAATTTACCTATTAGAAAATCTACCATTAACAGCTGGTTTCATTCACCTCTCTGTGTGAGTGTATGGAGAGAATGTTGTCTCAACTGACCAAAATTAACAAGTATTAGACATGGCTGTGAGTTGTTTTACCGGGTGATATGTGCAATTGTGAAATAAATGTTCTTTGTTGTTTCAGGTTATTGTTCAAGTGGACTCATTTAGAATTTTCTGGGCTGTTTTAAGTATTAAGAAGCATAAGTCAGTGGCATGGGAGACTGACAAAGTTCTTCCAATTTCACTCCACTTAAAACATTCAGACTTATACATTAATGTATTAATGTCTAATCTATTACATCTACTTTTATAACAGATTTCAATATGATACAGCTAATTTCACTAAATCTTTCTCTCGGTATTGACAACATTTCATCTCATGAATCTAAATAATCATGATTAGCTTTTTCCTGATGATGGTTGATTTCCATGTTTAAATATTTCATCTATGTGCAAATGACAAAGACAAACTATCACACCTCACTGCTTCATATATTTCAAGGTAAAGTGTATAAGTAAACAGTCTTTTATTTAAACATGACGAATATGTAAGAAGAGAATCGTATCTATGTGTATTCTCAAGTTTAGATACAAGCTTTTGATGTGCCAAGTATGAAGCAACAAAATCTTCACTTACAGACTTGAAGTATACAATCAAAACAGTACCCAAGTTTTTCAAATGCTTAGGGAAGAAAGAGGATAACATTAGTGTCTGTCAACTTAAAACTACCATGAAAAATAAGTCTCTGCTATAAAAGATGAAATCTAAAATATAAAGTGGGAAACATTACTGCACTGTTTCTCTGTTGTTGTTGCTGTGGTCTTCAGTACACAGACTGGTTTGATGCAGCTCTCCATGCTACTCTATACTGTGCAAACTTCTTCATCTCCCTCTACATACTGCAACCTACATCCTTCTGAATCTGCTTAGTGTATTCATCTCTTGGTCTCCCACTACAATTTTTACCCTCCACGCTATCCTTCAACACTAAATTGGTGATCCCTTGATGCCTCAGAACATGTTCTACCAACTGATCCCTTCTTCTAGTCAAGTTTTGCCACAAATTCTATTCAATACCTCCTCATTAGTTATGTGGTCTAACCATCTAATCTTCAGCACTCTTCTGTAGCACCACATTTCAAAGCTTCTATTCTCTTCTTGTCTAAACTATTTACCATCCATGTTTCACTTCCATACATGGCTGCACTCCACACAAATACTTTCAGAAATGACTTCCTGGCATTTAAATCTATACTTGATCTTCGTTCTCACTTCCCACGTCCGGGTTCCTGGGTTTGATTCCCGGTGGGATAAGGGATTTTCTCTGCCTTGTGATGACTGGGTATTGTGTGATGTCCTTAGGTTAGTTAGGTTTAAGTAGTTCTAAGTTCTCGGGGACTGATGACCATAGCTGTTAAGTCCCATAGTGCTCAGAGCCATTTGAACCATTTTATACTTGATCTTAACATATTTCTCTTCTTCAGAAACGCTTTCCTTGCCATTGCCAGTCTACATTTTATATCCTCTCTACTTCAAGCATCATCAGTCATTTTGCTCCCCAAATAGCAATATTCATTTACTACTTTAAGTGTCTCATTTCCTAATCTAACTTCCTCAGCATCACCTGATTTAATTCGACTGCATGCCATTATCCTCATTTTGCTTTTGTTGATGTTCATCTTATGTCCTCCTCTCAAGACACTGTCCATTCCATTGAACTGTTCTTTAAGGTCCTTTGCTGTCTCTGACAGAATTACAATGTCATCGGTGAACCTCAAAGGTTTTATTTCTTCTCCATGGATTTTAATACCTACTCCAAATTTTTCTTTTGTTTCCTTTACTGCTTGCTCAATATACAGATTGAATAACATCGGGGAGAGGCTACAACCCTGTCTTACTCCCTTCCCAACCACTGCTTCCCTTTCATTTCCCTCGACTATTATAACTGCCATCTGGTTTCTGTACAAATTGTAAATAGCCTTTCGCTCCCTGTATTTTACCCCTGCCACCTTTAGAATTTGAAAGAGAGTATCCCAGTCAACATTGTCAAAAGCTTTCTCTAAGTCTACAAATGCTAGAAATGTAGGTTTGCCTTCCCTTAATCTATCTTTTAAGAAAAGTCGTAGGGTCAGTACTGCCTTGCACGTTCCATCGTTTCTATGGAATCCAAACTGATCTTCCCTGAGGTCAGCTTCTATCAGTTTTTCCAAACATGTGTAAAAAATTCATGTTAGTATTTTGCAGCCATGACTTATTAAACTGATAGTTCAGTAATTTTCACATCTGTCAACACCTGCTTTCTTTGGGATTGGAATTATTATATTCTTCTTGAAGTCTGAGGGTATTTCGCATGTCTTATACAGGGTGTTACAAAAAGGTATGGCCAAACTTTCAGGAAACATTCCTCACACACAAATAAAGAAAAGATGTTATGTGGACATGTGTCCGGAAACGCTTAATTTCCATGTTAGAGCTCATTTTAGTTTTGTCAGTATGTTCTTCCACCTACGCTCAATGGAGCACATTATCATGATTTCATACGGGATACTCTACCTGTGCTGCTAGAACATGTGCCTTTACAAGTGTGACACAACATGTGGTCCATGCATGATGGAGCTCCTGCACATTTCAGTCTAGTGTTTGTACGCTTCTCAACAACAGATTCGTTGAGCGATGGATTGGTAGAGGTGGACCAATTCCATGGCCTCCACTCTCCTGACCTCAACCGTCTTGACTTTCATTTATGGGGGCATTTGAAAGCTCTTGTCTATGCAACCCCAGTACCAAATGTAGAGATCCTTCGTGCTCATATTGTGGATGGCTGTGATTCAATACGCCATTCTCCAATGCTGCATCAGCGCATCAGGGATTCCATGCGACGGAGGGTGGATGCATGTATCCTTGCTAACGGAGGACATTTTGAACATTTCCTATAACAGAGTATTTGAAGTCACGCTGGTACGTTCTGTTGCTGTGTGTTTCCATTCCATGATCAATGTGATTTGAAGAGAAGTAATAAAATAAGCTCAACATGGAAAGTAAGTGTTTCCCGACACATGTCCACATAACATATTTTCTTTCTTTGTGTGTGAGGAATGTTTCCTGAAAGTTTGGCCATACCTTTTTGTAACACCCTGTATATCTTGCTCACCAGATGGTAGAGTTTTGTCAGGGCTGGCTCTCCCAAGGCTATCAGTAGTTCTAATGGAATGTTGTCTACTCCCGTGGCCTTGTTTCAACTTAGATCTTTCAGTGATCTGTCAAACTCTTCACGCAGTATCGTATCTCCCACTTTATCTTTGTCTACATGCTCTTCCATTTCCATAATATTGTCCTCAAGTACATTGCCCTTGTATAGACCCTCTATGTACTCCTTCCACTTTTCTGCTTTTCCTTCTTTGCTTAGAACTGGGTTTCCATCTGAGCTCTTGATATTTATAGAAGTGGTTCTCTTTTCTCCCAATGTCTCTTTAACTTTTCTGTAGGCAGTATCTATCTTACCCCTAGTGATATATGCCTCTACATCCTTACATTTGTCCCTTAGCCATCCCTGCTTAGCCAGTTTGCAATTGATATTAATCTCATTTGTGAGATGTTTGTATTCCTTTTTGCCTGCTTCATTTACTGCATTTTTATATTTTCTTCTTTCATCAATTAAATACAATACTTCTTCAGTTACCCAAGGACTTCTACTAGCCCTCATCTTTTTACCTACTTGATCTTCTGCTGCCTTCACTATTTCATCTCTCATAACTACCCATTCTTTATCTACTGTATTTCTTTCCTCCATTCTTGTCAGTCATTCCATAATCCTCTCCCTGAAACTCTCTCAGCCTCTGGTTCTGTCAGTTTATCCAGGTCCCATCTGCTTAAATTCCCATCTTTTTGCAGTTTCTTCAGTTTTAATCTACAGTTCATAACCAATAGATTGTGGTCAGAGTCCACATCTGCCCCTGGAAATGTCTTACAATTTAAAACCTGGTTCCTAAATCTCTGTCTTACCATTATATAATCTATCTGAAACCTTCCAGTATCTCCAGGCCTCTTCCATGTATATAACCTTCTTTCATTTTACCAGGCGGCTTCCTATTTCATTCCTTACCCCCATTCCATATTCACCTACTACGTTTCCTCCTCTTCCTTTTCCTAGGATCAAATTCCAGTCACCAATGACTATTAAATTTTTGCTCCCTTCACTATCTGAATAATTTATTCTATCTCATCATACATTTCACCAATCTCTTCATCATCTGTGGAGCTAGTTGGCATATATACTTGTACTACTGTGGTAGGCATGGGCTTCGTGTCTATCTTGGCCAAAATAATGTGTTTACTATGCTGATTGTAGTATCTTAATCACACTCCTATTTTTTTATTCATTATTAAACCTACTCCTGCATTACCCCTATTTGATTTTGAATTTGTAACCCTGTAGTCACCTGACCAGAAGTCTTGTTCCTCATGCCACCAAACTTCACTAATTCCCACTATATCTAACTTTAACCTATCCATTTCCCTTTTTAAATTTTCTAACTTATTTGTCTGTTTAAGGGATCTAACATTCCATGCTCCAATCTGTAGAACGCCAGTTTTCTTTCTCCTGTTAGCAATGTCCTGGAGATCAGAATGAGGGACTATTTTACCCCCAGAATATTTTACCCAAGAGGATGCCATCATCATGTAACCATACAGTAAAGTTGCATGCCCTCAGGGAAAATTACGGCTGTACTTTCCCCTTGCTTTCAGCTGTTCGCAGTACCAGCACAGTAAGGCCGTTTTGGTTAGTGTTACAAGGCCAGATCAGTCAATTATCCAGACTGTTGACCCTGAAACTACTGAAAAGCTAAGCTGTCTTGTCACTGTCCCTCTTCGGGAACCACAAGTTTGTCTGGCCTCTCAACAGGTATCCCTCCGTCGCGGTTGCAACTAGGGTACAGCAATCTGTATCACTGAGGCACACAAGCCTCCCCACCAACATCAAGATCCATGGTTCAAGGAGTGGGAGGGGGGGGGGGCTGTTTCTCTAAGATAGAAAAATTACTGTTGTACAAATTCAGTATCTGTAATTGAATGAATTGCCTTTTCAAGAAGAGTGTCTTCCAGTGAAGAGACAAAAGTAAGCAGAAGGAGACTAAGGTATGTAGTTTACAAATATTTGTAGTCATATCTCATCCATACATTTATCTATTGTTAGATGAAATGAACTCACATTACAACTAGTCATGTACAAGGTGAATATTAAACATATTTTTATAATTCAGTGTTCGTTGTCTTAGAATGACAGCATCATTAATATAGTTCAGTCTGAATAGTTTATCTGAGGAGTAGGTTAATGGCAAATATTAGACTTTCCATGGCTTCTGCATGAGAAATATCATTATGTACTGATATGAAAGGCAACGAAATTTATGATACACAAAAATGTTTTTCTTCACAATAAAGCAGCAATACAAAAACATAAGATGCAATAGTGGTATGCTCATTTAAGCAGTCAGTAGTGTCATTGATATTACTGCTGTTCTATTCCTACCAAATTTCAGAATAAGAATATGAAGCCTAAATTATATTTTCCTTGCAAAACCACTAGGATTGCTGAGACATTGTTCAGATGTGTAACACTACAAAGGACGGAGCTAAGGCTGCCCATTGATGATTAAAATTACTACAGATGTTCTTTACTTAAACCAGGTAATTACAGACAACACTTCAGATGTAAAAAGTTCTTCATTATTGACCTTTTACATGATGTCAACCACAGTTGGTTCCACATCAACAGTTTCTTGTCCATAAACATAGTTTTTATTGACTTCAGATGTGATGGTGTGCCATTACGCAGCAGGGAAATAAAACCCTGTAACTCATTAAGATCCACTGTTACAACCCTCCTGTTCCCTGCTGTACAATCTAGGTATCTAGTCAATCATATTACTCAGTGATCTGCTGTTCTTTCCATAGGCCAGTTTATTACAGTCAACAGGTAAAATGTTAGAAACTGATGATTATTGAGATTTTGGATGAAGCTAACCACAGCAAGTTCCATGTGTATGAATGTAGTTGTAGTAACTTCATATGTGATGGTGTGCCACTAGGAAGCAGAAAAACAGAACAGTGTAAGTCATTAAGATACTTTGTTACAAACCTCCTGTTCCCCTGCTACACAATAACAGAGTTCAACATAAAATGCAAGTATCTATTCAAACATCTTTCTTACTGATCTGAAACATCACTCTCTATGTAAATACATAAAAGCATTATTTTCTTTTGACCCAATGGACAATGTATGGAAGAGCGTTATAGCTTGGAACTTTTTCCACACTTTTGCCTCTTACTAGCCCTGTAATAGACGTTTAACATATTTGCTGATTTCATTTTTAAATAACAACATTCACATTATATGTAATGCAGTCTCTTTCTGAAATTACAAAAACTGCTCCAGGTATATAAGATTTTTCCAAATGTGAAAAACTGTCCCAAGGTGTGACATGATCATGCATCTATTGCATCTATTGTCAAATATTATATTCAGATTGAAAAGGGCTAACATTAAAAAAATCTTGTTAGCACTGCATGTAATAATCTATGTGTTACATTATCACTCCAGTACACACCAATAAAATCAGAAGTTAATCAAATTAAGAATAAGTATTATATAAAACTTTATAAAAGCTAAACAATTTTTATCAAAAGTCATTAGAAATCAACAAAAATCGCATGAAACCATTATAAAATCTATGATTTCTGCATGTGGAAGTACTATTAGGTTCTGATGTAAAAATTCTGCGAATTGCTGAGCTATAGTAATATTTATGCTATACTAATCTAATAATAACAACACATAAATGGAATACTGGTTCCAAATGAAACTCTTTCTGAAACTGGTATTGTATTGCTGTTACCATCAGGGACTCAATAAGTAAGGCATGTACTACGAATATGTACAGAATGTGAAATCTCTTCTTAAATAAACCATTTCAATTACTGAGATATGCAGGGTGAGCACTAAGTCTTGCCCTGATTGTAACAATTTATTACAGAATAACAGTTTGACATAATAATTTACATTTGATGCTGTTACATAGGTTAGCATTACTAGTTCTTTTTAAGACCACTTACGTTAGTAAACCCCAACATGTGCTCCCTTGGTAGCTCAAGAATTTCAAGGGAGTATTCCAGTTCCCACCAGGTGTTTTGTAACATGTGTTCTATCACAGCACCCACAGCTGCTTGTATCCTAGCCTTCAGTTAATTGACATCAGCAATTGGTGTGACGAAGACTCTGTTCTTGATATAGCCCCAGAAAAAAGAGTCAAGATGCATAATGTCTGGAGAGCAGGGTGGCCAGGGTGTTGGACCATTCCTTCCAGTCCACCAATCTGGAAATGTTTGATCCAGGAAATCATGCACTATCAAAGCCCAGTGTGTGTGTGTGTGTGTGGGGGGGGGGGGGGGGGTTGATATTCTTCTAACTGTGGGGCTTTGACAGTGTGTGGTTTCCTGGATGAAATATTTCCGTATCGGTGGATTGGAAGGAATGGTCCAACACCCTTGCCACCCAGCTCTCCTGACAATATGACCCTTGACTTTTTTTTCTAGGGCTATATCAAGGATAGAGTCTTCGTCACACCAGATGCTGGCATTGACAAACTGAAGGCCAGGATACAAGCTGCTGTGGGCACTGTGACAGAGCACTTGTTACGAAACAGCTGGTGGGAACTGGAATACCGCCTTGACATTCTCCGTGCTACCAAGAGAGCACATGTTGAGGTTTACTAACGTAAGTGGTCTTGAAAAAAACTAGTAACACTAAACTATGTAATGGCATCAAATGTAAATTATTATATCAGATGGTTATTCTGTAATAAATTGTTATAATCAGGGCAAGACTTGGTGCTCACCTTGTATTTCTGTAGATGTATAACAGCAGGAAGCCCTTAGCTCAGGTCTCTCAGTGATATTTGACATAGAAACACATGATCATTTCTCACACCTGTTTTCTAGATCAGAGGCATAAAAATGTCAAAAGCTGGCTTGTCACTGTCCATTTAGAAGACAGAAATCAAATCTGATTTTTCAAGTAACAAGTATTTATCTACAAGCACAGTTATAGTTACTAGAGATGAGATGGTGTGATAGTAGGCTAGATGTGATCAGAGGGTCTCATCACTTTCGTGTACGCAATTAGGAACTACTGATTTCAACCTGAACATTGACTAATTTAGAAAAAAATTTCTTACTATTCCTACTCTAGACAACTTCTCAAGCATTTTATTCAGTGTTCTGGAGCACAACTAACAATTCAGGGGCAAAAAAAGCATTACTTATCTTCAGCACAACAGAAAACATTTGATTAACATATCTCTGTTCATACTAGAAAATCTTGTATTTCTCCTATTAACAGTTGTATTGCATATCTGTCTGGTTGAGTGAAAAGTGAGAATGTGGCCTCAAGTGACCAAAGGGAATAAATATCAAACTCAGTTGTCAGTTGTGTTGCTAGGTGATATGTGCGAACGTAAAACAGATGTCCTCAGATATATATAGGTTACTGTGCAAGTGGACTCATGTAGAATTTCCATGACATATTGAGCTCTGCTTTAAGTATTCAGAAGTGCGAGCCATTGACATGGAACAGTGACAAAGTTTTTCCAATTTCACTCCACTTAATACTTTCAGACTTACACAAAAATGTAGTCATGTGGAATCCATTACAACATCTACTATAATAAAGATATTACAATAAGACACAAGAGATTTTACAAAATATTTCTCTCAGTACTGATAACAATTCATCTCATAAATATAAAAAATCATGATAAGGTTTTTTTCTGATAGATGGTAGATATCCATGTTCAAATAATTCACCATGCATAAATGACAAAGAAAAACTATCACACCACATTGCTTCATGTATTTCAAGATAAAGTGTAAAAGTAGACAGCACTTTTATTTAAACATGATGAGTATGCAACAGAAGAATGATAGCAATGTATACTGTTAAGCAATACAATGAGAAAGTGGTTGGTTTGGATACATGCTTTTGATGTACTTAGTATGAAGCAACAAACTCTTCACTTACAGATGTGGACTACACATTCAAAAAAGTAGCAACTTTTTTCCAACACCTAGGGAAGGAAGATAATAATATTAGTGTCTGTGAATGTAGAACTAGCATGATAAACAAGTCTCTCCTTTAATATATAAAATCAAAATATAAAGCAAGAACATTTCTGGTCCATATCTCCAAGAATTGAATATAACTGTCATACAAAATTAACATCTGTACCCTGAAAGAACTGCCTTTTCAAGAATAGTGTCTTCCAGTGAAGGCACAGAAGTAAGCAGAAGGAGAGTAAGGTAAGTGGTTTACACACATCTGCAATTATTTTTCTTCCATATGTTTAACTAGTGCCACATAAAGTGAACTACAATAAAAGTAGGCACATATGAGGTGAATACTAAACATAATTTTATAACACACAATTCAGTGTCTAACAATGACTACCTCCTTGATTTTGTTAAGTCTGATATAAACTGAATTGTTTATCTGAAAGGAATACTAAATGAGAATATCAGATGAACTATGGCTTCTGCATGAAGGAATATCATTATGTACTGCTATGAAAGAAAGGACTTTATGATACACAAGAATAATTCTGTTACACTAATGCACAGCAATAACACAAAACGTAGCACAGTGATAGCTTACTAAGCTTATTTCTGCAACTAGTATTACCATTGATGTCACAGTTGTTCCATCCCTAAATAATCTTAGAACACGAGCATGCACAGTACCGTATATATTCATCGCAAAAATACTAGAATTAATTAGAAGTTGTCATAAGATGTGTAACAAGAGAAAGCACTAATCACAGGTCACTCACTGATAATTAACACTGCAGTCAACAGTTAAAACGTCAAAAGCTGATACATTATTGAAATTTTGAATGAAGCCAACCACAGCTGGTTCCACAGTCAAGAGTTCCATGTCTATGAATGTAGTTGTAGTAACTTCATATGCGCTGGTGTGGCACTAGGCAGTAGAAAAACAGAAGAGTGTAACTCATTAAGATTCATTGTTACAACCTTTCTTTTCTCCTTCTACACAATAACAATGTTCGACAGAACATCCAGGTATATAACAATCACATTTCTTAGTGATTTGTAACATCACTTTCTATGCACACAAAAGCATTATTTCATTTTGACTCAATGAACAATTTTTAATTAACTTATCTGTATAGAAGAGTGTTGTAGCTTGGCACACTTTTCATACTTGCACCTCTTGTGAGCCCCATAATAGAAGTTTAATATATTTTCTGATTGCATTTGGAAGTAATAGCATACACTTTACATGTGACACACTATTTTTGTCAAATTACAAAGCTACTACAACTATGTAAGATTTTTCCAAATGTGAAAAACTGGTCAGGGTACAACATGGTCATGTACCTACCAACAAATATTCTTTTCAGATTTAAAATTACTGAAATTGGTAAAATCTTATTAATACTCCATATAATAATCTATGTGTTGCATTATCACTCTACTACATGTCAATAATTTGGCAGTCAGTCAAATTAGTAGGAAATATTATCAAAGCCTAGATAAAAGTTAACAGAAGCAATTGGAAACCAATGCAGATTGCCATTTTTGAAATGGGGAAATATGTGATAACATTAAAGAAACTCATTTCACTGGCTAAGTGCTTGAAGCTAAATAGACCTTCTATTCCAAGGGGCAAGGTGATGCACAACACAAAGTGTGGCTTAACTATTCACATGTTAGGCAACTTAGTTATAAAAAATTACAGAATTTTACTCACCATAAAACAAGTCAACTGTACAATAACAATAATTTCAAAATAGCTTTAATTTATTAACAACACTTAAATGTGTAGAACTCATAATATTTACAAATGCTCCACAAAACAACCTCGTGTCTCACAAGAACAAAAACAGTAGAAAACACAAGAAACTGCTTAAGGACATCTCCTCCATGCTGTCCTTCATGTCATTATAAAATGGATCACTAGACTGAAACACCAAACAGGGAACATCATATGTTCCTGGGTATACTTTCACACTTTTCCACTACTAAACTATTAGAGAATCTTGGTGGAGTTCATTTCAACACCAAGAGAGTCCATCAGAAAATGTTCCTTGAACTAAACAAAGAGCACAAATATTAGATACAGCTGTTTACTATACTGCTATGTGAAACGTTCCAGTGTCAGATAGTATACACTCAGTTATTTACATTGTTCTATTGGACTCATGGAGCTGTTTGATTTCATACATAAATTTAATGACATACCCACTCTATACTTGTTTTACTAAGAACAATTTGCAGGTGTTAAAATCCAGGTTAACTTTTAAGTCTCGCAATCATCATACTTAGAATAATGCCACAGCTTTTCCCATTTCACTCCAGTTAATATATTCAGGCTTATGAACTAATTTATTAATGCCTCATCCTGTTATACACTCTTTTTAATATGTACATTATGTATAAAACACAGCGAATTTTAGAATAATCTAGTACCAATATTGATGACATTTCATTTAAAAAATCTGTATAGGTATTACTGAGCCATGGCTGATATCAGTTTCTAAATACTTCATCTGTTCTTAACTCATGAGGCCAAAATATTAAATGATTGAAAGTACAAGATGGAATAGCAATAATATTATATAAAGGATAAATTACTACTCATCATAAAGGTGGTATGTTGTGTTGGTAACAGGCACAACAAAAAGACTGTCATCCATTTGTTGCCCAGCATCTTCAGACTGTCAGGCTTGTGTTTGCACACAGTTGACATAACATGAGCACACAATATATAGAATATTCTTTTTAGAGATATTTCAACAGCATAATGTATCATATACATGAATTTAGAAAATAAGGGTCCTAACATGGCACCTTCAGGCATTTCATGTTTTACATCACTAATTGTTGACACCATCTGTTTTGAGCAACACAAATTAACTCCCATTCTCACATATGATTTTATCAATTCATACACAGTTCCACTAATAACTGGGTTCTATTACTTTTAATATAGTGATGCTGGCACAACTAAACATGTTTTCCAAATCAAGGAACAATCTAGTAAGATACCGCTTGTTCTCTGTTGTTCCAGTTACTATTCTGTCTATTAACCGTGCTCCTCAAAAGTCATGATGGGGCAGACTGCACTCCATTACAGTTATAGCAGCACCACTGTTTACAATGGGAAAAGGTTAGCTTTGGTGCAATATTTCAGAGCACACAAGTTACAGCCAGGCGTGGGACTGTTGACAGTAAGTTACGCTACCAGCGCTTGCAAAGTGGAATGGAGGCCACAGGGCTGTAGACCTGCTGAAAAGAGTAAATGCAGCGGTTTGCATGGTGCAAGTTACAGGCAGAAGGGGCCCACTGGCCCAACTTATGTGTTATGAGTATGTGATTCGGAGCAACGCATTAGCAAAACAGAGGCGCACAGCCGCTCATAACTAGGTGCCAGTTCACTAACAAGGCATTCAAGTGTGACAGCTCTCCTGGACAGCGGGGCGTGTCACACCATCGGCTACACGCAACAGCAGACGGGGCGCCAGTGTTCCCGTCCATAGCAGGTCACTAGTTCAACCCTCTGAGGCCAACGTGGGGTCTGCAGCCAGCCAGTGGCAGGCTACACCACAGTTTGCTAATGCGAGCAGTCTTGTTGGCTCCCATGCCACAGGCAGCCCGAGGCAAGGGCTGCAGATTCGGACACCGGATCACGGTCGCTTGTTGTCACCACAACCTTAGCCATACCAGTGAGGAGGCACTGAGGCGGCAGGGATGGTGACCTCTGAGATGACTGCCGGCACAGCCTGACGTCGTCACAACTCTGCGGCAGTACAAGGCCGACACACAGCAGGGTGTTGCATGGGTCGCTGAGGCAGCCATTCCCTGTTTCACAGACAACAAAGTGGTTTGCTCAGCATTGTGGAACCTGGTGACGCAGACCAAGAGGAATAGGGGCACTGTAGCTGGAAATAATAAATCACTTGGGAAACTCGGATGAGTTTTAAAATGGTGCATCATGACATCCCATCTTCATCCAACATTCCTCTACACAGTCCTCCCATGGAGGAAAATTCCTTGGCAGTACAGGGAATGGACCTAAAGCTCTATGCATAGCAGTCAGTTCCACTGACCACTTATATGGCAATGCATGTATGACATAGCACACTTTACATAATTTGTCCCTACATTTCAATATCACTTCATATTAGAAATCCTGCATCGAAAGTTTATGTTCTTTCCAGCTGTATTTTCATACTCATCTTCAAATATTTCATCTATTCACAAATGACAAAACAAGCTATTGTACCATACTGCTTCATATACAGCCAGGTAAAGTTTAAAACTGGATTGCATTTCATCTTAATCCATGGTGAACATGCAATGGAAGAATAGAAATGGTTTGCTTTTTGAATTTTTTAAATGTTAGAGGATATCATGTAGATTCAGGCTGTAGGTACAGTAAGTATGAAGCAATGAGTTCTCCAGTTTGAGACCCGGAATACATAGTTGAAAATCCAGTAAATTTTTTCAAACAACCAGGGAAGGATGTTGAAAGTGCTAGTGTCTGTCAACCTTCAAGTAACAACTGCTTCTCTACTAGCAATTTTAGAAAACAGATCTTTCTTACTATTGCTACACTAGACAACTTCTCAAGGATTTTATTCAGAGCTCTGGAGCATCACTCACAATTCAAACACATAAAAGCATTATTTATTTTAAAGACAATAGTAAACCTTTCATTAATGTATCTCTGCTCATGTATTAGAAAATCTTGTTATATCTCCCATTAAAAGCTCATATTATCTACCTGTCTGGTTGAGTGAAAGGTCAGAATGTTGTCTCATCTGACAAAATGGAACAAATATCAAACATAGCTGTTAGTTGTGTTGCCTGTTTATATGTGTGATTGTGAAATAAGTGCCCTCAGTTGTTTGTAGGTTATTGTTCAAGTGGACTGATGTAGAATATTTTAAGGATTAAGAAGTACAAGACACTGACATGGAAAAAGTGACAACGTATTTCTAATATCACTGCACTTAATATATTTACACTTACACACTACTGTATTAATGTCAAATCTGTTACACATCTTTTTATAAACAGATTGCAATATGACACAACAAATATTACAAAATCTTTCTCTTGGTACTAATATCATTTCACCTTATAAATCTAAACAGTCACGATCAGGTTTTTTCTTACACATGGTTGATAACCATGTTCAAATAATTCATCTGTGCACAAATAAAAAGGAGAAACTATTACACCACTTTGCTTTGTGTATTTCAAGTTACAGTGTAAAAGTAGATAGCACTTTTAATTAAACATGACGAATATGCAACAAGAGAATGCTAACAATGTGTATTGTTAAGCAGTACAATGTGGAAGGAGATGGTTTGAAAACATGTTTTTTATACTTTAAGTATGAAGCAACAATCTGTTCGCTTACAGATATAGACTATATATACAAAAACTAGCAGAATTTTTCAAACACCCAGGGAACAAAGAAGATAATATTAATGTCAGTGAACTTAGAGCTTGCATGAAAAGTATATCTCTCTTATAATAAATGAAATCATGTCTTCCAGAGAAGGCAACAAAATAAGCAGAAGGAGGCAAAGGTAAGTGGTTTATATATATTTGCCGTAATGCTACTTCCATATGTTTACTCATTACCAGATAAAGTGAACTGATCTAAAAATAGGCACATATGAGGTGAATATTAAACATAATTTAGAACACAGCATTAACTGTCTAGCAATGAGTGCATTTTTGATATGATTAAGTCTGAGAGTGATAAATATCTGGGATTACAATTTGATAAAAAATTCAGTTGGGAACGGTATATCACAGAATCGCTAAAGCACCTAAACAAGTCTGTAATTGCAGTGAGAATGATGTCAGATGTAGAAGATGTAAATATAAAAAGTGAGAATCGTGTCAGATGTAGGACATACAGATACAAAAAGTAAGCAGAAGGAGACTAACGTAAGTGGTTAATACATATTTGCAGTAAAATTTCTTCCATATGTTTACCCACTGTCATATAAAGTGAACTCAGACAAAAATAAGCACATATGAGGTGAATATTAATATTATTTTTAACACATTTTCACTGTCTAGCAATGACTGCATTCCTGATTTTGTTAAGTTTTATAGTGTTATATTTCTGGGATTACAACTCGATAATAAATTTAGTTGATAAAGGCATATCACAGAATTGTCTGTATTTGCAGTGAAGTATCACGTCAGATGTAGGAGATATAAATATAAAAAAAAACTTGCATACTTCACTTACTTTCAGTCTTTTATGTCATACAGGATGATATACAGGGGCAACTCATCAAACTGAGCAACAGATATTATTGAGCAGAAGCATGTAATAAGAATCATTTATGGTGTAAATTCAAAAACATCATCAACAAACCTATTCAAGGAACTTTGTATCCTACCCTGTGGTTCCTAGGATATTTATTCCGTAATGAAATTTGTTGCAAGTTATATATCTCTCTTTCCAATGTGGCTGCAGCCGGTGGTCTAGTGGCTAGGGTTGCTACCTCTGGATCATGGGGTTCTGAGTTCAATTCCTAGCCGCGTTTGGGATTTTCTCTGCATGGGGACTGGGTGTTTGTGTTGTCCGCATATTCAGTTATCATTGATGAAAGTGGTTAGATTGGATTGTGTACAGATTGGGATTGTGTAGGGGCACTGATAAGCATGCATTTGAGCACCCCACAAACCGAACATCATCAACATCGCCATCTTTCCAGTGAATAGCTCAATACACAGTACCAGTACTAGGAATAAGAACAATCTACATAAAGACCTAAAATCACTTACCTTGATCCAAAAAGGGGTCCAATATTGAAGACCACACATTTTCAGTATCATGCCAGATACTATTAAAAAATTGGTTTCAGATAAAGCATGGTGTAGTCAGAGTTTGAAAGTCTTTTTGATAGGCAACTAACTCTACTTTAGAGATGAATACCTTAACAGGGACTGTTAGACCTGCTTAAGTAAAAATGCCTCTCAGTTTTCAGTTTTTGCAGCACTTGACACACAGTCAAGATCAGTTATTTTGTGTAAGATAAATATATTACAAGTTAATAACTATGTTTCATTCTGACAGCATAATAATTCTGCAAAAATATTAGCAGTTCCAGTTTACTGTAATGTATTAAAATATTTTGACAATCTCCCTAACAGTCCGCAGCTCGTGGTTGTGTGGTAGCGTTCTCGCTTCCCACGCCCGGGTTCCCGGGTTCGATTCCCGGTGCGGTCAGGGATTTTCTCTGCCTCGTGATGACTGGGTGTTGTGTGCTGTCCTTAGGTTAGTTAGGTTTAAGTAGTTCTACATTCTAGGGGACTGATGACCATAGATGTTAAGTCCCATAGTGCTCAGAGCCATCTGAACCATTTTTTTTCTCCTTAATAAATAATCAGGGCAGTAAGAATTACACTCAAAAGTTTTATGTTTTCTATTTTATAATTTTGGATATGTTCCATACCTACAAGAATCATTTAATTTTTGGGTCTACAGAACGAAAACAGAATCACTGAATCTAATATAACCTGATATAAATTGAACTGTTTACCTGAAAAGAACACTACAGGAGAGTATTAGGCAATCTATGACTTCTGCATGAAGCAATATCATTATATACTTATATGAAACGAAGGATTTTATGGTGTATAGAAATGTTTTTGTTTAACTTATGTACAATACAAACATATAGGATACAATAATGGTAAATTATTAAGTTTATTTCCTCAAACAATATTATCACTGATGTTACTGTTGTTCTATACTTAACAAATCTTAGAACAAGAGCATGCAGAGTACCATATATATTCATCATGAAACTATTAAATTACTTGCATGCTGTCATTAAATGTGTAACACTAGAAATCATTGAGCTCAAATCACTCACTGATACTATTTATTGCCATTGATTTTCTTTCCACAGTCCAGTTTATTACAGCCAACAATGAAAACGTCAAAAGCTAATTCATTATTAACTTTTTGGATAATGCCAACCAGTTAAAAGTTGATTAACTCTCTTCAGTAAATTGATTCCTTAGGCTGAATAGGATGTGTGACTGCTGTGTACGGATGCAGGAGGAGCTGGCTACTGTTCACGAACAGCTGAACGTGTTGATGGCCGCGGTCAGCTGTCTTCAGGCTGCTGCCTCGGAGTGTAGCGGCAGTGGGGAGTCTGGTACATCGCAAGGTACACCCCAGGTGTTACATGCTTCACCCACTGTCCCTGCTGTCAAGACATCTTCGCGGGTATCGGGCACGGTTGGGCCACCCTCTCCCCAAGGGGAGTGGCGGGTTCAGCGCCGTTCGCAGTGCATGAGGCGGATGTAAATGTGGAGGCTGGCCGTGTGGCATCGCCCACTCTGCCTGTGAGTGGACATGTGGCTGCTCCTTCAGCAAGGTCCGAGCAGGCACACGGGGGGAGGGGTTTATTAGTTACTGGGAGCTCCTACGTTAGGCGGGTGATGGAGCCCCTTAGGAAAATAGCGGAAAGGTCGGGGAAGAAGGCCAGTGTTCACTATGTCTGAGGTCTCATCCGAGATATGGAGGAGGCCCTACCGGCAGTGATAGAGAGCACTGGGTGCACCCAAATGCAAATTGTTGCTCATGTCGGCACCAATGACTCCTGCCGTCTGGATTCAGAGGTCATCCTCAGTTCGTACAGGCGGTTGGCAGAATTGGTGAAGGCGGAAAGCCTCGCTCGCAGGGTGGAATCACAGTTAACTATTTGTAGTATCGTTCCCAGAATCGACCACGGTCCTCTGGTTTGGAGCCAAGTGGAAGGCTTAAACCAGAGGCTCAGACGATTCTGAGGAGATCTGGGGTGCAAATTTCTCGACCTCCGCTATCGGGTGGAGAAATGTAGGGTCCCACTGGATAGGTCAGGCGTGCACTACACGCCAGAAGTGGCTACAAGGGTAGTGGAGCACGTGTGGAGTGCACATTGGGGTTTTTTAGGTTAGAGAATTCCCTCCCTAGGCCCGACAAGATGCCTCCTGAGACGCGGCAAGGTAGGAGTAGGCAAAATGCAATAGGGAATAACAATATTAATGTGCTAATAGTAAACTGCAGGAGCATCTATAAAAAGGTCCCAGAACTGCTCTCATTAATAAACTGTCACAACGCCCATATAGTACTAGGGACAGAAAGTTGGCTGAAACCAGACGTAAACAGTAATCAAATCCTAAACTCAGATTAGAATGTATACCACAGAGACAGGCTGGACAGTGAAGGGGGAGGTGTGTTTATAGCGGTAAGAAGTGCAATAGTATCGAAGGAAATTGACGGAGATCCAAAATGTGAAATGATTTGGGTGAAGGTCACAGTTAAAGCAGGCTCAGACATGGTAATTGGATGTCTCTATAGGCCCCCGGACTCAGCAGCTGTTGTGGCTGAGCACCTGAAGGATAATTTGGAAAATATTTCGAGTAGATTTCCCCACCATGTTATAGTTCTGTGTGGAGATTTTAATTTGCCGGATATAGACTGGGAGACTCAAACATTCATAACGGGTGGCACGGACAAAGAACCCAGTGAAATTTTTTAAAGTGCTTTATCTGAAAACTACCTTGAGCAGTTAAACAGAGAACTGTCTCGTGCCGATAACATATTAGACCTTCTGGTGACAAACAGACCCGAACTATTTGAAACAGTTAACGCAGAACAGGGAATCAGCGATCATAAAGCGATTACTGCATCGATGATTTCAGCCATAAATAGAAATATTAAAAAAGGTAGGAAGATATTTCTGTTTAGCAAAAGTGACAAAAAGCAGATTACAGAGTACCTGACGGCTCAACACAAAAGTTTTGTCTCAAGTTCAAAAAATGGTTCAAATGCCTCTGAGCACTATGGGACTTAACTACTGAGGTCATCAGTACCCTAGAACTTAGAACTACTTAAACCTAACTAACCTAAGGACATCACACACATCCATGCCCCAGGCAGGATTCAAACCTGCGACCGTAGCGGTCACGCGGTTCCAAACTGACGCGCTTAGAACCGCATGGCCACACCGGCTGGCTTTGTCTCAAGTACAGATAGTGTTAAGGATCAGTGGACAAAGTTCAAAACCATCGTACAATATGCGTTAGATGAGTATGTGCCAAGCAAGATCGTAAGAGATGGAAAAGACCCACCGTGTTACAACAACCGAGTTAGAAAACTGCTGCGGAAGCAAAGGGAACTTCACAGCAAACATAAACATAGCCAAAGCCTTGCAGACAAACAAAAATTACGCGAAGCGAAATGTAGTGTGAGGGGGGGCTATGCGAGAGGCGTTCAATGAATTCGAAAGTAAAGTTCTATGTACTGACTTGGCAGAAAATCCTAAGAAATTTTGGTCTTATGTCAAAGCTGTAGGTGGATCAAAATAAAATGTCCACACACTCTGTGACAAAAATGGTACTGAAAGAGAGGATGACAGACTAAAGGCCAAAATACTAAATGTCTTTTCCCAAAGCTGTTTCACAGAGGAAGACTGCACTGTAGTTCCTTCTCTAGATTGTCGCACAGATGACAATATGGTAGATATCGAAATAGACGACAGAGGGATAGAGAAACAATTAACATCGCTCAAAAGAGGAAAGGCCGCTGGACCTGGTGGGATACCAGTTCGATTTTACACAGAGTACATGAAGGAACTTGCCCCCCTTCTTGCAGCGGTGTACCATAGGTCTCTAGAAGAGCATAGCATTCCAAAGGATTGGAAAAGGGCACAGGTCATCCCCATTTTCAAGAAGGGACGTCGAACAGATGTGCAGAACTATAGACCTATATCTCTAACGTTGATCAGTTGTAGAATTTGGAACACGTATTATGTTCGAGTATAATGACTTTTCTGGAGACTAGAAATCTACTCTGTAGGAATCAGCATGGGTTTCGAAAAAGACGGTCGTGTGGAACCCAGTTAGCTCTATTCGTCCACGAGACTCAGAGGGCCATAGACACGGGTTCATAGGTAGATGCCGTGTTTCTTGACTTCCGCAAGGCGTTCGATACAGTTCCCCACAGTCGTTTAATGAACAAAGTAAGAGCATATGGACTATCAGACCAATTGTGTGATTGGTTTGAGGAGTTCCTAGATAACAGAACGCAGCATGTCATTCTCATTGGAGAGAAGCCTTCCGAAGTAAGAGTGATTTCAGGTGTGCCACAGGGGAGTGTCATAGGACCGTTGCTATTCACAATATACATAAATGACCTGGTGGATGACATTGGAAGTTCACTGAGGCTTTTTGCAGATGATGCTGTGGTGTATCAAGAGGTTGTAACAATGGAAAATTGTACTGAAATGCAGGAGGATCTGCAGCGAATTGACGCATGGTGCAGGGAATGGCAATTGAATCTCAATGTAGACAAGTGTAATGTGCTGCGAATACATAGAAAGATAGATCCCTTATCATTTAGCTACAAAATAGCAGGTCAGCAACTGGAAGCAGTTAATTCCATAAATTATCTGGGAGTACGCATTAGGAGTGATTTAAAATGGAATGATCATATAAAGTTGATCATCGGTAAAGCAGATGCCAGACTGAGATTCATTGGAAGAATCCTAAGGAAATGCAATCCGAAAACAAAGGAAATAGGTTACAGTACACTTGTCTGCCCACTGCTTGAATACTGCTCAGCAGTGTGGGATCCGTACCAGATAGGGTTGATAGAAGAGATAGAGAAGATCCAACGGAGAGCAGCACGCTTCGTTACAGGATCATTTAGTAATCGCAAAAGCGTTACGGAGATGATAGATAAACTCCAGAGGAAGACTCTGCAGGAGAGACGCCCTGTAGCTCGGTACAGCTTTTGTTAAAGTTTCGAGAACATACCTTCACCGAAGAGTCAAGCAGTATATTGCTCCCTCCTACGTATATCTCAAGAAGAGACCATGAGGATAAAATCAGAGAGATTAGAGCCCACACAGAAGCATACCGACAATTCTTCTTTCCACGAACAATACGAGTCTGGAATAGAAGGGAGAACTGATAGAGGTACTCAGGGTAGCCTCCGCCACACACCGTCAGGTGGCTTGCGGAGTATGGATGTAGATGTAGATGTAGATGCTTGGTTGAACAATCATCAGTTTCCTGTCTGTCGATATATGTGTCATTACTTCAAATGTAATGTTGTGCCACTAGGCAGCAGAAGAACAGAAGAGTGTAACTCATCAAGATTCATTATTACAACACTCCTGTTCTCCTGCTGCACAATGACAATGTTTGACAGGGAATACAGGTATATATTGAATAATGCTTTTTAGTGATGTGAAATATCACATTCTATGGACAAATTAGGAGGAAGTATGAACAAGACTGAGATAACGGTTAAAAAAATTTTGAACAGAAGCTAGTGGTAACCAATGGCAATTTTCCTTTTAAAAATCGGGAAATTTATGAGGACATTAAAGAAACTCAGTTCAATGGCAAATATCAAGAGTCCCAAGGTGAAAGGATCCTCTCTTTCAAGGGACAAGGTGATGTACAACACAAAGTGTGGCTCCAGCATCCACACATTATATAATTAGTTATAAAAAATACAGACTTTCTCCACCATAAAACTCTTTAACTGAACATTAACTATACAGTTTTCATATATTAACAGCACTTAATAGTGTAGAACTTATAATATTTACAAATACTTCATAAAGCAACCTCATGTCTCACAACAACAAAAACAGTAGAAAATGCAAGAAACTGCTTAAGGACATCTCTGCCATACTGTCCTTCATGTGATTATAATATGGATCACTGGACTCAAACACCAAACAGTTTCTCCCAGATACAATAATCTTCCCTTACAAAACTATTAGAGAATCTTGGTACACTTCATTTCAACACCAAAAGAGTATATGAGAAAACGTGTCTTGAACAAACCAAAGGGCATAAACATTTGATATGGCTGTTAGCTGTATTGCAATTGTACCATTGTCAAATAGAAACTACTCAGTTATTGCACTGTTCTATTGGACTCATGTAGCTGTTTGATTCTATACTTTAATTTAATGACATAACCACTCTCCACTTATTTCACTTAGAACAGTACAAAGATGTAAAACTCCAGCTTAAGCATTAAGCCTCAGAACCATCATATTTGCCATAATGCAAAAGCTTTTCACGTTTCACTCACACTTATGTACTACCTTGTTAATACCTCACCCTGTTATGCTCTCTTATTTATATGCAGATTATCTATAAAACACAGAGTATTTTAGAATAATCTAGTCTCAATATTGATGAAATTTCATCTAAAAAATCTATATAATTATGACAAGGATTTAATAATGTGTGGATGATATCAGTCTTCAAATACTATATCTATCCTTATCTCATGAGGACAACATATTAAACAATAGAGAGTACAAGTTGGAATATCAATAATATTATATACAGGTTAAATTAATACCCACCATAAAGATGGCATGTTGTGTTGATAAAAGGCTCAAAAAAGAGACTGATATGCATTCAGAATGAGATTTTCACTCTGCAGCGGAGTGTGCGCTGATATGAAACTTCCTGGCAGATTAAAACTGTGTGCCCGACCGAGACTCGAACTCGGGACCTTTGCCTTGCGCGGGCAAGTGCTCTACCATCTGAGCCACCGAAGCACAACTCACGCCCAGTACTCACAGCTTTACTTCTGCCAGTATCTTGTCTCCTACCTTCCAAACTTTACAGAAGCTCTCCTGCGAACCTTGCAGAACTAGGAGAGCTTCTGTAAACTTTGGAAGGTAGGAGACGAGATACTGGCAGAAGTAAAGCTGTGAGTACCGGGCATGAGTCATGCTTCGGTAGCTCAGATGGTAGAGCACTTGCCCGCGAAAGGCAAAGGTCCCGAGTTCGAGTCTCGGTCGGGCACACAGTTTTAATCTGCCAGGAAGTTTGATATGCTTTTGTTGCACAGCATCTTCAGACTGTCAGGCTTGTGTTCCACACAGATGACATACCATCTGAATACAATATACCTTTTAGAGTTATTTGAATGGCACTCTGTATTATTTATATAAATCAGGAAAATAATGGATCCTAACATGGCACCTTGAGGCATTTCATGTTTTGCATCGGTAATTTTTTACTTGAGTGACCCACCATTAGTTTTCAATGACACAAACTGATTCCTGTTGCTCGCATATGATTTTCTTTATTCATACACAGCACCTCTAATAGCCAGTTTCTGCAGCTCGTCAAGTAATATGGAGATGCTGACACAACCAAAACAAATTTCCAAGTCAAGGAACATTCCGGTAACACGCTGCTTGTTCTCAGTTATTCCAGTTACTATTTTGTCTATTATTTGTGCTGCAGCTACTAGAGTTTCTAGTTCCTCAGTCATCATGATGAGGGTGACTGCACTCCACTAGTCCTCCCATGAAGGAAAAATTCATTGCAGTGCCTGGAATTTTCTAGGCTTAGCAGTCAGTTCGACACACCACTTTGCAATGGAAATGTACATACGAGATAGCAGGCTTTACATAATCCGGATCACCATTTCAGTATCACTTCATATTAGAAACCCTGCCTCTCAATGTAATGTTCATCCTGGCTGAGTTTTTCGACCCATTTTCCAAAATTTCATCTATTCACTAATGACAAAGACAAGCCGTTGCAACATATCACTTCATGTAGCATCTTTAAATTATTCGATGAAATAGAATATGGTTTGAATTGAGGTTGTAGATACAGTAAGTATGAAGCAACTAGGTCCCCACTTACACACCTGGAATATATAACTCAAAATCCAGCAGATTTTGTCAGACAACTAGGGAAGAAAGTTGACAGTGTCTGTCAACTTAGACTTACCAATGACAGTCTATTATTCTTGATAAAAAGTAACCTAATGCAAAATACAAAATGTTAGCACCTGTAATTTTTAAGAAATGAAAATGCTTAGATTATGCAATGAAGATTAAATATTGCATGAACAGACAATACAACAAGACCATCCTTAAGTGAGCCTGCAAAAGGATTTAGGAAGGACTACTGATTGTGATTCACACACATTGACACTGATAGCTGATCCTAATGTTTGTCCATGTCCACATAGAGTGGACTCAAATCACAAAAAATACATATAAAGATCATATTAACAATTTCATAACACAGCAATTACTGTCTAACACAGACAGAAAGCGTGACAAAGTTGACACTGATGCAACCAGAACAGTGTAACTGAAAAGTAGGTTAGATGACAGTATTACAAAATCAATTATTCCTGCATGTGCGAATCTTTTTGTGTATTGATGTGATAATTAAGGGAATGGTTGAGACAGAGAACTCTTTTTGCTACACTAATAGAATAGTGGTTCCAAATTAAGATCTGTCTCAAGTTGGTGTTGTACAGCTGTTACCAACATGCACTCACTAAGTACAACATATACAATGAAAGTGTACAGAATGCTAAATATCTTCATAAACCAATAGAATCACTAAGTACAACATATACAATGAAAGTGTACAGAATGCTAAATATCTTCATAAACCAATAGAATCACTAAGTACAACATATACAATGAGAGTGTACATAACGCTAAATATCTTCATAAATCAATAGAATCACTGAGATATCTTTCCGTACATGTATAACAACAGAAAGCACTTAGCTCTTGTCTATCAGTGATCTTCAACATAGCCACACATGTTTATTTCTAACACCTGTTTACTACATCAAATACCGAACAATATCAAATGCTTTATTGTCATTGAATGTTCAGAAGACTCGAATCAAAGCTGATCTTTCGACAAACAACTGCTTGCCTACCAGCACAGTCCTAGTTCTAGAGATAGGATAGTATGACACTAGCAAAGATGTGATCAGAGGATGTCACCACAATAATATATAGACAGTTAAGAACTATTGATTTCAATCTGAAATTTGACAATGTTATAAAGCAAATCTATCTAACTATTGCTACTCTAGAGAACTTCTCGAGCTTTTTATTCAGAGATCTGGAGTATCATTAACAAAGCAAATACATAACAGCATTATTAATATTCAAGACAATAGTAAACATTTGATTAACATGTCTCTGCTCAAGTATTAGAAAATTTTGTTGTATCTCCCATTAACAGCTGATATTACCTATCCGTCTGCTCTCAGGTGACCAAAGGGAATGAATATCAAACATGGTTGTCAGTTGTGTTACCGGGTGTTATTTGCAATTGTGAAAAAAATGTCAGTTGTTTGTAGGATATTGTTCAAGCAGACTGATATACAAATTTCTGGAGATAGGAGCTCTGTTTTAAGTATTAAGATGTTTATGTCACTAGCATAGATCATTCAGAAAGTATCTCAAATTTCATTCCACTTAATACATTTTAATCACTGATGTATTAATAACTAATCTGTTACAACATCTTCTTTTACAAACAGATTACTGTATGACACAGCAGATTTTACAAAATCTTTCCCTTGGTACTGATCACATTTCATCTTATAAATCTGGATAATTATGATAGGGTTTATTGCGACATATGGTTGATATTCATGCTTAAATATCTCACACCACATGGCTTTATTTCAAGATAAAGTGCAAAGCTAAACAGCAGTTTTATTTAAACATGATGAATATGCAAAAATAAAATGCTAACAATTTGTACATTTAAGCAATACTAATGAGAATTAGAATGGTATGTATACATGTTTTTAATACATTAAGTATAAGCCAAGAAACTCTTCACTTACAATTACAGGCTATGCATGCAAAAAAGTAGCTAATTTTTTTCAAGCACCAAGGGATGGGAGAGGATGACGTTAGTATCTGTGAACTTAAAACCATCATGAGAAATAAGTCTCTTCTATAATAAATGAAATCAAATTATAAAGCAGGGAAATTACTGATCTGTTTCTCCAAGAAATAAAGAATACACTCATGCACAATGAACATCTCTTACTGAAACTATTGCCAATTCAAAAAAAGTGTCTTGCACTGAAGACAGAAAAGTAACCAGAAGCAGACTATAGCAAATGGTTTATACATAATTAGAGCAATATTTATTCCATATATTTATTCATTGCCACATAAAGTGAACTGAAATAAAAAAGAGGCACATATGTGGTGGGTGAATATTAAACATAATTTGTAACACACTGTTCACTGACTAGCAATGACTGCATCCTTTATGTGATTAATTCTAATATAAAATGAATTTTTAATCCGAAAAGTACATTAAAGAAGAATATTAGCCAATCTATGGCTTCTGCATCAAGAAATATCATTCCGTACTGATATGAAAGGAACTACATCCTATTACACGGAACGTTTTTGTTGAACTTATGTACTATACAAACATGTAAGATATAAAAGCTTCTTTCAGCATTTAGCATTATCATTGATATTACTGTTGTCCTATCCCTAATAAATCATAGATCGAGGGCAAGTAGTGCACCATATAGACTCATCACAAAACTACTAGAACTAATTATTTGTTATTAAATGTATAACACTAGGAAACACTGAGCCTAGGTCACTCATTAATACTTACCATTGCTGAGGAGGTTCGTTCCTTAGACCAGCTTATTACAGTCAACACTTAAAACAGCAAAATGTGACTCATTGTTAACCTTTTACATGATGCCAACAACTGTTTCCACAAACAACTGTTTATTGTCTCTCAATGTAGCTGTAGTTGCTTTACTGTGATGGTGTGCCACTAGGCTGCGAGGAACAAAAAAGCGTAACTCAAACTGATGCATCGTTACAACCCTCCTGTTGCCCTGCTGCACAATGGCGAGGTTCAACAGAAAACCCTCTTATCTACACAGTCATCCTTTTTTTGTGATTTGAAAGCTCACTCTCTATGCAAAAACATGAAAGCATACTTTTCTTTTGACTCAATGACAACTTTTAATTAATTTATCCAAAAGGAAGAACGATGTAACTTGGAACATTACAAACTTTGGTCTCTTGCTGTCTTCATAATAGATGTTTGATATATTTTCTGTTTGCATTTTGAAATAATAGCATTTGCCTTGCATGTAAAGCCATCTTTCCTGTAATTACAAAACTTACTCCAGTTATGAAAGATTTTTCCAAAGGTGAAAAATTGTCCCAAAGTACAAAACAGACAGGTAACATGGTCATGTTCATATGAAAAAATATTCCATTCAGATTTAAAAGAACTGAAATTGCTAAAATGTTATTAATACTGCATGAAATAGCCCCTCTGTTATATCTTCACTCTACTACATACCAATAACAAGGAAGTTAATCACATTAAGAACGTGTATAATCAAAATCCAGATGAAAGATTAAAAAGAAATTGAACAGAAGCTATCAAATTAAGAGAATGTATAATCAAAATCAAGATTAATGTTTAAAAAATTTTTAACAGAAGCTATTGAAAGACAATGCCATTTTCCTTTCCTGAAATGGGGAAATTTGTGAGGACATTAAAGAAATACAGTTCACTGACCAATATCAAGTAATCCAAGATGAAGGGACTCTCTCTATGAAGGAACAGGGTGATGCACCAAACAAAGTGTGCATCCACCATCGACACATTAAGTAATTAATTTTAAAACTTCTGATTTTTGCTCACCATAACACTCTTTAACTGAAAACCAAATATAAATTCAAAATAGCTCTAATATAGTAACAGTACTTAAACATAGAGAACTGATAATATTTACAAATACTCCACAAAAGAACCTTATGTCTTACAACAAAAAAAAAAAAAAAAAAAACCGTAGATAATGCATGAAACTGCTAATGGACATCTCAACCATGTTGTCCTTCACAAGATTATAAAATGGATCACTCAACTGAAACACGTTAACAGTTTACCCCAGATACAATACTCTTGCCCTTCAAAGCTGATAGAATGTCTTAGTACATTTCATTCGTCACCATGCAATGCAATCCAGACTATACTAAACGTAGGATAAACAAGTCTTTGCTGACATATTAGAAAATCTTGTTATATCTCCCATTAAAAACTGATATTACCTATCCATCTATTAAATATCTGAAATTCTTGCGAGTTGCATTACCAGATGATATTTAAATACTAAACGCCTACTGAACAGGCCAAGAAGGCTCAACTGTACTGACTGACTGCCGTGTCATCCTCAGGCCATAGGCATCACAGGATACGGAGATGGAGGGTCATGTGGTCAGTACATCGCTCTCCCAGCAGTATGTGTCTATTTCGGAGACTGAGGTGATATTTGCGATTGCGAAATAAATGTCCTCAGTTCTTTGGCAGTTATTGTTCATGTGTGCTGATGTAGAATTTACTGCAGATATGGAGCTCTAGTTTATTATTATTAGTATTAGTATTAGTATTAGTATTAGTATTAGTATTAGTATTAGTATTAGTATTAGTATTAGTATTATTAGTATTAAGAAACTCCAGTCACTGACAACAATCAGTGAGAAAAGGTTTTCCACTTTCACTCCAGTTAATACAATCTAATCACTAATGTAGTAATGTCTATCCAGTTACAGCACCTTCTTTAAAATAATGATTACTGTATGACACAGGAGATTTTACAAAATCTTTTTCTTGGTACTGATAACATTTCATATACTAAATCTGAATAATTATGATCAGGTTTTTTCTGGCATATGGTTGATATTCATGTTTAAATATTACATCTATGCACAAATGACAAAGAGATCTAACACATGTATTTAAAGCTTAACTATAAAAGCAGTAAGCACTTTAATTTAAACATGACGTATATGCAAAAAGAGAATAATAACAATTTCTACTGTTAAGCTGCGTAAATGAGAAGTCAGATGGTTTTAATACATGCTTTTGATACATTAAGTATGAAGCAATAAACACTGCTTTTACAAATATAGACTATACGTGCAAGAAATTTGCAAATATTTTTCAAACACCTAGTCAAGAAAGAGGGGTAATGTTAGTGTTCTTGAACATAAAACCATCATGAGAAATAGGTCTCTCCTTCAATAAATGAAATCAAAATATAAAGCTGAAAGCACTAATCGTCCTTCTCTAAAAGAATTAAAAATACTGTCATGCGAAATGAACATCCATTACAGAAAGAAGTGCCTCTTCAATAAGAGTGTCTTCTAGTGAAGACAAAAACATAAGCAGAGGGAGTCCGAAGTAAGTGGTTTATAAACACCTGCAGTAATATTTCTTCCATATACTTATTCATTGCCACATAAAGTGAAATGGGATAAAAATAAGCACATCTAAGATGAATATTAAACATCTTTAGTAACGCAGGATAGCCTGATAAGCAAAAACTGCATCCTCTATGCAGCTAAGACTGATATAAATTACACTGTTTATCAGAAAAGTAAGTTAAAGGTGAATATTGAGTCTCTCTACTATACTATACTATACTATACTATATTCTACTATAAGAAATACAGTAACATACAGATATGAAAAGAAGTACATTGGGATACACAGAAACATTTTTGTTAGACTAATTTACATTAAAAACACGTAATATAGAATAGTGGCAGCTTATTAAACTTATTTCTCCATTCAAGCGATGGCATTGATATTACTGTAGTTCTATGCCCAATAAATCATAGAATATGAGCATGCAATCCACGGTATAGATTCATTGCTAAAGTACTAGAATTATTAGTTCTCGTCATTAAATGTGTAACACTAGAAAACACTGAGAAAGGTTCACTCATTAATACTTACCATTGACGAGGTCATTTCTTCCTCAGACTAGTTTATTAAAGTCAACAGTTAAAACAACAAAAGCTGATTCATTATTGACCTCTCAGATGATGCCAAACTCTGTTGGTTAAACAATCAACTGTTTCTTGTCTTCCAATGTAGTTGGAATTACTTCATATGTGAAGGTGTGCCACTAGGCAGCAGAGCAACAGAAGAGCATAACTCATTAAAATGGATTGTTACAACCCTAATGTTGCCCTGCTGCACAATGGCAATGTTCCAATAGGAAACACTCGTATGTACACAGTCATCCTTTTTAATGATTTGCAAGATCACGCTCTATGCAAACAAAAAAAGCAATTTTTTCTTTTTAATCAATGACAACTTTTAATGAAATTACCTGTATGGAAGAGTGTTGTTGCTTCGAACACATTTCACACTTTCGTCTCTTGCTATCCCTGTAATCGATGTTTGATATATTTTCTGTTTGCATATTGAAATAAAAGCATTTTCCTTGTATGTAATGCAGTCTCTCCTGTAATTACAAAACATGTTCCAGTTGTATAAGACATTTCCAAACGTGAAAAATTGTTCTAAAGTAAAATAGGGCCATGTAATCTGGTCATGTACCTAAGAACAAATATTCCATTCAGATTTAAAACTACTGAAATTGGCAAAATATTAATACTGCATGAAAAATCCCTTGTGTTATATCTTCACTCTACTACATACCAATAACAAAGAAAGTTAATCACAATAAGAACACATACAAACAAAAACCAGATGTAAGTTTAAAAAGAAACTGAACAGTAGCTATCAAAGTAAGAGAATGTAGAATCTAAATCAAGATTAACAACAACAAAAATTTGAACAGAAGCTATTTAAAGCTAATGCAAATTTAGTTTCCTGAAATGGAGAAATTTGTGAGGACAGTTCACTGACAAATATCAAGTGTTCCAAGATCATGGGACTCTCTCTTTGAAGGAGCAAGGTGATGCACCACACAAACTGTGCGTCTACCATGGACACATAATGTAATTAATTTTAAAAATACATATTTTTACCCACCATAATACTATTAAACTGAACAACCACTATAAATTCAAATTAGCTTTAATATAGTAACAGTCGTTAAATGTATAGAACTAATATTATATACAATTACTGCACAAAACAGCCTTATGCCTTACAACAACAAAAACTGTAGAAATTTGCATGAAACTGTTCATGGACATCTCAATCATGCTGTCCTTCATATGATTATAAAATGGATCATCGACTGAATACTTCACAGCTTACCACTGATACAATACTCTTGCCCTTGAAAGCTAATAGGATATCTTAGTACATTTCATTCACCACCATCAAATGCAATTACATAAAACAGTTATTTACCTTCTAGACTATCGTAAATATTGGATTAACATATCTCTGCTCATATATTAGAAAAACTTGTTATATCTCCCATTAAAAATTGATATTAACTATCCATCTATTTGAGTGAAAGTAGAGAAAGTTTTTCTCATCTGACAAAAGGGAAAAAATAGCTAACAGAAGAGCATAACTCATTAAAATGGATTGTTACAACCCTAATGTTGCCCTGCTGCACAATGGCAATGTTCCAATAGGAAACTCTCGTAAGTACTCAGTCATCCTCTTTAGAGATTTGAAAGATCACGCTCAATGCAAACACATGAACGTAACTATTTCTTTTGAATCAATGACAAAGTTTAATGAAATTATCTGTAAGGAAGGGTGTTGTTGCTTTGAACATATTTCACACTATCGTCTCTTGACATCCCTGTAATCGCTGTTTGATATATTTTCTGCTTGCATATTGAAATAAAGGCATTTTCCTTGCATGTAATGCAGTCTGTCCTGTAATTACAAAACATGTTCCAGTTATATAAGACATTTCCAAACGTGAAAAATTGTTCTAAAGTACAATACAGCCATGTAATATGGTCATGTACCTAAGAACAAATGGTGCATTCAGATTTTAAAATACTGAAATTGGCAAAATATTAATACTGCGTGAAAAAGCCTCTCTGTTGTACCTTATCTCTACTACATACCAATAACTAGGAAGTTAATCACAGTAAGAACACATATAACCAAAAAACAGGTGTAAGTTTAGAAAGAAACTGAACAGAAGCTATCAAATTAACAGAATGCAGAATCAAAATCAAAATTAACAACAACAAAAATTTGAACAGATCTATTTAAAGCTAATGCAAATTTCCATTCCTGAAATGGAGAAATTTGTGAGGACATTAAAGAAATACAGTTCACTGACAAATATCAAGTGTTCCAAGATCATGGGACTCTCTCTTTGAAGGAACAAGGTGATGCACCACTCAAACTGTGCGTCTACCATGGACACATAATGTAATTAATTTTAAAAATACATATTTTTTACCACCATAATACTATTAAACTGAACAACCACTATAAATTCAAATTAGCTTTAATATAGTAACAGTCCTTAAATGTATAGAACTGATATTATTTACAAATACTCCACAAAACAGCCTTATGCCTTACAACAACAAAAACCATAGAAAATGAATGAAACTGTTTATGGACATCTCAATCATGCTCTCCTTCATATGATTATAAAATGGATCACTCGACTGAACACGTAACAGCTTACCACTGATACAATGCTCTTGCCCTTGAAAGCTAATAGGATATCTTAGTACATTTCATTCGTCACCATCAAATGCAAATACATAAAACAGTTATTTACCTTCAAGACTATAGTAAACATTGGATTAACATGTCTCTGCTCACATATCAGAAAATCTTGTTATATCTCCCATTAAAGAGTGATATTAACTATCCATCTGTTTGAATGAAAGTAGGAAATGTTTTTCTCATCTGACAAAAGGCAACAAATAGCTGACATGGTTGTGAGTAGTGTTACCAGGTGATATTTAAATACTAAACACCTCCTGAACACGCCATTAAGGCACAACTGTACCGACTGACTATCGTGTCATCCTCAGGCCATTGGCGTCACTGAATGCGTGGATCGAGGGTCATGTGATTAGCACATCACTCTCCCAGTCATATGTCTGTTTCTCAGACCGATGTGATATTTGCAATTGTAAAATAAATGTCCTTCATTTTTTAAAGTTATTGGTCATGTGTACTGATGTAGAATTTACTGCATATATGGAGCTCTAGTATAAGTATTAAGAAAACCCAGTCACTCATATCAATCAGTGAGAAAAGTTTTTCCAGTTTCACTCCAGTTAGTACAATCTAATCGCTAATGTAGTATGGTCTAATCTGTTACAGCACCATCTTTAACAAACAGATTACCGTATGACACAGCTAATTTTGCAAAATCTTTTTCTTCGTACTGATAACATTTCAACTTATAAATCTGAATAATTATGATCAGGTTTTTTCTGGCATATGGTTGATATTCATGACTAAATATTCCATCCATGCACAAATGACAAAGATATCTAACACACCACACTGCTTCACATATTTCAAGGTAAACTATAAAAGTAGGCAGCACTTTAATTTAAACACGATGAATACGCAAAAAGAGAATAATAACAATTTCTACTGTTAAGCTGTGTAAATGAGAAGTGAGATGGTTTTAATACATGCTTTTGATACATTAAGTATGAAGCAATAAACACTGCATTTAATAATATAGACTATACAAGCAAGAGAGTTCTAAATATTTTTCAACAACCTAGTGAAGGGAGAGGGGGAATGTTAGTGTTCCTGAACATAAAACCATCATGAGAAATAAGTCTCTCCTTCAATAAATGAAATAAAAATATAAAGCAGAAAGCACTAATCGTCTGTCTCTCCAGGAAATTAAAATTACTGTTATGCATAATGTACATCCATTACAGAAATAACTGCCTTTTCAACAAGAGTGTCTTCTAGTGAAGACAAATACATAAGCAGAAGGAGACTAAAGTAAGTTGTTTATACGTACCTACAGTAACATTTCTTCCATATACTTATTCACTGCCACATAAAGTGAAATCGGATGAAATTAGTCTCATCTAAGATGAATATTAAACATAATTTGTAATGCAGGATAGCCTGATTAGCAAAAACTGCATCGTATATCTGGTTAAGTCTGATATAAATTAAACTGTTTATCTGAAAAGTAAGTTAAAGGGGAATATCGGGCTATCTATGTCTTCTGCTTTACGATATACTATAACGTACTGATATGAAAGGAAGTACAGTGTGATACACAGAAACATTTTTGCTAGACTAATGCACAATAAAAACACCTAATATAGAATAGTGGTAGCTTATTAAACTTATTTCTCCATTCAGCAATGGCATTGGTATTACTGTTGTTCTATGCCTAACAAATCATAGAACATGAGCATGCAATGCACGATATAGATTCATTGCAAAAGTACTAGAATTATTAGTTGTCGTCATTAAATGTGTAACACTAGAAAACACTCAGCAAGGTTCACTCATTAATACTTACCATTGATGAGGACGTTTCTTCCTCAGAATAGTTTACTAAAGCCGACAGTTACAACAACACAGCTGATTCATTATTGACCTCTCAGATGATGCCAAACTCTGTTGGTTAAACAATCAACAGTTTCTTGTCTTCCAATGTAGTTGGAATTACTTCTTATGTGAAGGTGTGCCACTAGGCAGCAGAGCAACAGAAGAGCATAACTCATTAAAATGGATTGTTACAACCCTAATGTTGCCCTGCTGCACAATGGCAATGTTCCAATAGGAAACTCTCGTAAGTACTCAGTCATCCTCTTTAGAGATTTGAAAGATCACGCTCAATGCAAACACATGAACGTAACTATTTCTTTTGAATCAATGACAAAGTTTAATGATATTATCTGTATGGAAGGGTGTTGTTGCTTTGAACATATTTCACACTATCGTCTCTTGACATCCCTGTAATCGATGTTTGATATATTTTCTGCTTGCATATTGAAATAAAGGCATTTTCCTTGCATGTAATGCAGTCTGTCCTGTAATTACAAAACATGTTCCAGTTATATAAGACATTTCCAAACGTGAAAAATTGTTCTAAAGTACAATATAGCCATGTAATATGGTCATGTACCTAAGAACAAATATTGCATTCAGATTTTAAAATACTGAAATTGGCAAAATATTAATACTGCGTGATAAAGCCTCTCTGTTGTACCTTATCTCTACTACATACCAATAACTAGGAAGTTAATCACAATAAGAACACATATAACCAAAAACAGGTGTAAGTTTAGAAAGAAACTGAACAGAAGCTATCAAATTAACAGAATGTAGAATCAAAATCAAGATTAACAACAACAAAAATTTGAACAGATATATTTAAAGCTAATGCAAATTTCCTTTCCTGAAATGGGGAAATTTGTGAGGACATTAAAGAAATACAGTTCACTGACAAATATCAAGTGTTCCAAGATCATGGGACTCTCTCTTTGAAGGAACAAGGTGATGCACCACACAAACTGTGCTGCTACCATCGACACATTATGTAATTAATTTTAAAAATACAGATTATTACCCACCATAATACTATTAAACTGAACAACCACTATAAATTCAAATTAGCTTTAATATAGTAACAGTCCTTAAATGTATAGAACTGATATTATTTACAAATACTCCACAAAACAGCCTTATGCCTTACAACAACAAAAACCATAGAAAATGCATGAAACTCTTTATGGACATCTCAATCATGCTCTCCTTCATATGATTATAAAATGGATCACTCGACCGAACACCTAACAGCTTACCACTGATACAATACTCTTCCCTTGAAAGCTAATAGGATATCTTAGTACATTTCATTCATCACCATCAAATACAAATACATAAAACAGTTATTTACCTTCAAGACTATAGTAAACATTGGATTAACATGTCTCTGCTCACATATCAGAAAATCTTGTTATATCTCCCATTAAAGAGTGATATTACCTATCCATCTATTTGAATGAAAGTAGGAAATGTTTTTCTCATCTGACAAAAGGCCACAAATAGCTGACATGGTTGTGAGTAGTGTTACCAGGTGATATTTAAATACTTGACACCTCCATACACGCCATTAAGGCACAACTGTACCGACTGACTACCGTGTCATCCTCAGGCGATTGGTGGAACTGGATGCGTGATTAGCACATCACTCTCCCAGTCATATGTCTGTTTCTCAGACCGAGGTGATATTTGCAATTGTAAAATAAATGTCCTTCATTTTTTAAGGTTATTGGTCATGTGTACTGATGTAGAATTTACTGCATATATGGAGCTCAAGTATAAGTATTAAGAAAACCCAGTCACTCATTTCAATCAGTGAGAAAAGTTTTTCCAGTTTCACTCCAGTTAGTACAATCTAATCGCTAATGTAGTAGGGTCTAATCTGTTACAGCACCTTCTTTAACAAACAGATTACCGTATGACACAGCTAATTTTACAAAATCTTTTTCTTCATACTGATAACATTTTAACTTATAAATCTGAATACTTATGATCAGGTTGTTTCTGACTTATGGTTGATATTCATGACTAAATACTCCATCTATGCACAAATGACAAAGAGATCTAACACACCACACTGCTTCACATATTTCAAGGTAAACTATAAAAGTAGGCAGCGCTTTAATTTAAACACGATGAATACGCAAAAAGAGAATAATAACAATTTCTACTGTTAAGCTGTGTAAATGAGAAGTGAGATGGTTTTAATACATGCTTTTGATACATTAAGTATGAAGCAATAAACACTGCATTTAATAATATAGACTATACATGCAAGAGAGTTCTAAATATTTTCAACCACCTTGTGAAGGGAGAGGGGGAATGTTAGTGTTCCTGAACATAAAACCATCATGAGAAATAAGTCTCTCCTTCAATAAATGCAATCAATATATAAAGCAGAAAGCACTAATCGCCTGTCTCTCCAGGAAATTAAAATTACTGTTATGCATAATGTACATCCATTACAGAAATAACTGTCTTTTCAACACGAGTGTCTTCTAGTGAAGACAAAAACATAAGCAGAAGGAGACTAAAGTAAGTCGTTTATACATACCTGCAGTAACATTTCTTCCATATACTTATTCACTGCCACATAAAGTGAAATCGGATGAAATTAGTCTCATCTAAGATGAATATTAAACATAATTTGTAATGCAGGATAGCCTGATTAGCAAAAACTGCATCCTATATCTGGTTAAGTCTGATATAAATTAAACTGTTTATCTGAAAAGTAAGTTAAAGGTGAATATCGGGCTATCTATGTCTTCTGCTTTAAGATATACTATAACGTACTGATATGAAAGGAAGTACAGTGTGATACACAGAAACATTTTTGCTAGACTAACGCACAAAAAAACACCTAATATAGAATAGTGGTAGCTTATTAAACTTATTTCTCCATTCAGCAATGGCATTGGTATTACTGTTGTTCTATGCCTAACAAATCATAGAACATGAGCATGCAATGCACGGTATAGATTCATTGCTAAAGTACTAGAATTATTAGTTGTCGTCATTAAATGTGTAACACTAGAAAACACTAAGCAAGGTTCACTCATTAATACTTACCATTGACGAGGACGTTTCTTCCTCAGACTAGTTTATTAAAGTCAACAGTTAAAACAGCAAAAGCTGATTCATTATTGACCTCTCAGATGATGCCAAACTCTGTTGGTTAAACAATCAACTGTTTCTTGTCTTCCAATGCAGTTGGAATTGCTTCATATGTGAAGATGTGCCACTAGGCAGCAGAGCAACAGAAGAGCATAACTCATTAAAATGGATTGTTACAACCCTAATGTTGCCCTGCTGCACAATGGCAATGTTCCAATAGGAAACTCTCGTAAGTACACAGTCATCCTCTTTAGAGATTTGAAAGATCACACTCAATGCAAACACATGAACATAACTATTTCTTTTGAATCAATGACAAAGTTTAATGAAATTATCTGTATGGAAGAGTGTTGTTGCTTTGAACATATTTCACACTATCGTCCCTTGACATCCCTGTAATCAATGTTTGATATATTTTCTGCTTGCATATTGAAATAAAGGCAATTTCCTTGCATGTAATGCAGTCTGTCCTGTAATTACAAAACATGTTCCAGTTATATAAGACATTTCCAAACGTGAAAAATTGTTCTAAAGTACAATATAGCCATGTAATATGGTCATGTACCTAAGAACAAATATTGCATTCAGATTTTAAAATACTGAAATTGGCAAAATATTAATACTGCGTGAAAAAGCCTCTCTGTTGTACCTTTTCTCTACTACATACCAATAACTAGGAAGTTAATCACAATAAGAACACATATAACCAAGAAACAGGTGTAAGTTTAGAAAGAAACTGAACAGAAGCTATCAAATTAACAGAATGTAGAATCAAAATCAAGATTAACAACAACAAAAATTTGAACAGATATATTTAGAGCTAATGCAAATTTCCTTTCCTGAAATGGGGAAATTTGTGAGGACATTAAAGAAATACAGTTCACTGACAAATATCAAGTGTTCCAAGATCATGGGACTCTCTCTTTGAAGGAACAAGGTGATGCACCACACAAACTGTGCTGCCACCATCGACACATTATGTAATTAATTTTAAAAATACAGATTACTACCCACCATAATACTATTAAACTGAACAACCACTATAAATTCAAATTAGCTTTAATATAGTAACAGTCCTTAAATGTATAGAACTGATATTATTTACAAATACTCCACAAAACAGCCTTATGCCTTACAACAACAAAAACCATAGAAAATGCATGAAACTGTTTATGGACATCTCAATCATGCTCTCCTTCATATGATTATAAAATGGATTGCTCGACTGAACACCTAACAGCTTACCACTGATACAATACTCTTGCCCTTGAAAGCTAATAGGATATCTTAGTACATTTCATTCATCACCATCAAATGCAAATACACAAAACAGTTATTTACCTTCAAGACTATAGTAAACATTGGATTAACATGTCTCTGCTCACATATCAGAAAATCTTGTTATATCTCCCATTAAAGAGTGATATTACCTATCCATCTATTTGAATGAAAGTAGGAAATGTTTTTCTCATCTGACAAAAGGCCACAAATAGCTGACATGGTTGTGAGTAGTGTTACCAGGTGATATTTAAATACTTAACACCTCCTGAACATGCCATTAAGGCACAACTGTACCGACTGACTACCGTGTCATCCTCAGGCCATTGGCGTCATTGGATGCGTGGATTGAGGGTCATGTGATTAGCACATCACTCTCCCAGTCATATGTCTGTTTCCCAGACCGAGGTGATATTTGCAATTGTAAAATAAATGTCCTTCAATTTTTAAGGTTATTGGTCATGTGTACTGATGTAGAATTTACTGCATATATGGAGCTCAAGTATAAGTATTAAGAAAACCCAGTCACTCATTTCAATCAGTGAGAAAAGTTTTTCCAGTTTCACTCCAGTTAGTACAATCTAATCGCTAATGTAGTAGGGTCTAATCTGTTACAGCACCTTCTTTAACAAACAGATTACCGTATGACACAGCTAATTTTACAAAATCTTTTTCTTCATACTGATAACATTTTAACTTATAAATCTGAATACTTATGATCAGGTTGTTTCTGACTTATGGTTGATATTCATGACTAAATACTCCATCTATGCACAAATGACAAAGAGATCTAACACACCACACTGCTTCACATATTTCAAGGTAAACTATAAAAGTAGGCAGCGCTTTAATTTAAACACGATGAATACGCAAAAAGAGAATAATAACAATTTCTACTGTTAAGCTGTGTAAATGAGAAGTGAGATGGTTTTAATACATGCTTTTGATACATTAAGTATGAAGCAATAAACACTGCATTTAATAATATAGACTATACATGTAAGAGAGTTCTAAATATTTTTCACCCACCTAGTGAAGGGAGAGGGGGAATGTTAGTGTTCCTGAACATAAAACCATCATGAGAAATAAGTCTCTCCTTCAATAAATGAAATCAAAAATGAAGCAGAAAGCACTAATCGTCTGTCTCTCCAGGAAATTAAAATTACTGTTATGCATAATGTACATCCATTACAGAAATAACTGCCTTTTCAACAAGAGTGTCTTCTAGTGAAGACAAAAATATAAGCAGAAGGAGACTAAAGTAAGTGGTTTATACATACCTACAGTAACATTTCTTCCAATTACTTATTCACTGCCACATAAAGTGAAATCGGATGAAATTAGTCTCATCTAAGATGAATATTAAACATAATTTGTAATGCAGGATAGCCTGATTAGCAAAAACTGCATCCTATATCTGGTTAAGTCTGATATAAATTAAACTGTTTATCTGAAAAGTAAGTTAAAGGTGAATATCCGGCTATCTATGTCTTCTGCTTTAAGATATACTATAACGTACTGATATGAAAGCAAGTACAGTGTGATACACAGAAACATTTTTGCTAGACTAATGCACAATAAAAACACCTAATATAGAAAAGTGGTACCTTATTAAACTTATTTCTCCATTCAGCAATGGCATTGGTATTACTGTTGTTCTATGCCTAACAAATCATAGAACATGAGCATGCAATGCACGATATAGATTCATTGCAAAAGTACTAGAATTATTAGTTGTCGTCATTAAATGTGTAACACTAGAAAACACTAAGCAAGGTTCACTCATTAATACTTACCATTGACGAGGACGTTTCTTCCTCAGACTAGTTTATTAAAGTCAACAGTTAAAACAGCAAAAGCTGATTCATTATTGACCTCTCAGATGATGCCAAACTCTGTTGGTTAAACAATCAACTGTTTCTTGTCTTCCAATGTAGTTGGAATTGCTTCATATGTGAAGATGTGCCACTAGGCAGCAGAGCAACAGAAGAGCATAACTCATTAAAATGGATTGTTACAACCCTAATGTTGCCCTGCTGCACAATGGCAATGTTCCAATAGGAAACTCTCGTAAGTACTCAGTCATCCTCTTTAGAGATTTGAAAGATCACACTCAATGCAAACACATGAACATAACTATTTCTTTTGAATCAATGACAAAGTTTAATGAAATTATCTGTATGGAAGAGTGTTGTTGCTTTGAACATATTTCACACTATCGTCTCTTGACATCCCTGTAATCGATGTTTGATATATTTTCTGCTTGCATATTGAAATAAAGGCATTTTCCTTGCATGTAATGCAGTCTGTCCTGTAATTACAAAACATGTTCCAATTATATAAGACATTTCCAAACGTGAAAAATTGTTCTAAAGTACAATATAGCCATGTAATATGGTCATGTACCTAAGAACAAATATTGCATTCAGAGTTTAAAATACTGAAATTGGCAAAATATTAATACTGCATGAAAAAGCCTCTCTGTTGTACCTTATCTCTACTACATACCAATAACTAGGAAGTTAATCACAATAAGAACACATATAACCAAAAACAGGTGTAAGTTTAGAAAGAAACTGAACAGAAGCTATCAAATTAACAGAATGCAGAATCAAAATCAAGATTAACAACAACAAAAATTTGAACAGATCTATTTAAAGCTAATGCAAATTTCCTTTCCTGAAATGGGAAAATTTGTGAGGAAATTAAAGAAATACAGTTCACTGACAAATATCAAGTGTTCCAAGATCATGGGACTCTCTCTTTGAAGGAACCAGGTGATGCACCACACAAACTGTGCTGCTACCATCGACACATTATGTAATTAATTTTAAAAATACAGATTACTACCCACCATAATACTATTGAACTGAACAACCACTATAAATTCAAATTAGCTTTAATATAGTAACAGTCCTTAAATGTATAGAACTGATATTATTTACAAATACTCCACAAAACAGCCTTATGCCTTACAACAACAAAAACCATAGAAAATGCATGAAACTGTTTATGGACATCTCAATCATGCTCTCCTTAATATGATTATAAAATGGATCACTCGACTGAACACCTAACAGCTTACCACTGATACAATACTCTTCCCTTGAAAGCTAATAGGATATCTTAGTACATTTCATTCATCACCATCAAATGCAAATACATAAAACAGTTATTTACCTTCAAGACTATAGTAAACATTGGATTAACATGTCTCTGCTCACATATCAGAAAATCTTGTTATATCTCCCATTAAAGAGCGATATTACCTATCCATCTATTTGAATGAAAGTAGGAAATGTTCTTCTCATCTGACAAAAGGCCACAAATAGCTGACATGGTTGTGAGTAGTGTTACCAGGTGATATTTAAATACTTAACACCTCCTGAACACGCCATTAAGGCACAACTGTACCGACTGACTACCGTGTCATCCTCAGGCCATTGGTGTCACTGGATGCGTGATTAGCACATCACTCTCCCAGTCATATGTCTGTTTCTCAGACCGAGGTGATATTTGCAATTGTAAAATAAATGTCCTTCAATTTTTAAGGTTATTGGTCATGTGTACTGATGTAGAATTTACTGCATATATGGAGCTCTTGTATAAGTATTAATAAAACCCAGTCACTCATATCAATCAGTGAGAAAAGTTTTTCCAGTTTCACTCCACTTAGTACAATCTAATCGCTAATGTAGTAGGGTCTAATCTGTTACAGCACCTTCTTTAACAAACAGATTACCGTATGACACAGCTAATTTTGCAAAATCTTTTTCTTCGTACTGATAACATTTTAACTTATATATCTGAATAGTTATGATAAGTTTTTTTCTGGCATATGGTTGATATTCATGACTAAATATTCCGTCTATGCACAAATGACAAAGAGATCTAACACACCACACTGCTTCACATATTTCAAGGTAAACTATAAAAGTAGGCAGCACTTTAATTTAAACACGATGAATACGCAAAAAGAAAATAATAACAATTTCTACTGTTAAGCTGTGTAAATGAGAAGTGAGATGGTTTTAATACATGCTTTTGATACATTAAGTATGAAGCAATAAACACTGCATTTAATAATATAGACTATACATGCAAGAGAGTTCTAAATAATTTTCAACCACCTAGTGCAGGGAGAGGGGGAATGTTAGTGTTCCTGAACATAAAACCATCATGAGAAATAAGTCTCTCCTTCAATAAATGAAATCAAAAATGAAGCAGAAAGCACTAATCGTCTGTCTCTCCAGGAAATTAAAATTACTGTTATGCATAATGTACATCCATAACAGAAATAACTGCCTTTTCAACAAGAGTGTCTTCTAGTGAAGACAAAAACATAAGCAGAAGGAGACTAAAGTAAGTCGTTTATACATACCTGCAGTAACATTTCTTCCATATACTTATTCACTGCCACATAAAGTGAAATCGGATGAAATTAGTCTCATCTAAGATGAATATTAAACATAATTTGTAAGGCAGGATAGCCTGATTAGCAAAAACTGCATCCTATATCTGGTTAAGTCTGATATAAATTAAACTGTTTATCTGAAAAGTAAGTTAAAGGTGAATATCGGGCTATCTATGTCTTCTGCTTTAAGATATACTACAACGTACTGATATGAAAGGAAGTACAGTGTGATACACAGAAACATTTTTGCTAGACTAATGCACAATAAAAACACCTAATATAGAATAGTGGTAGCTTATTAAACTTATTTCTCCATTCAGCAATGGCATTGGTATTACTGTTGTCCTATGCCTAACAAATCATAGAACATGAGCATGCAATGCACGATATAGATTCATTGCAAAAGTACGAGAATTATTAGTTGTTGTCATTAAATGTGTAACACTAGAAAGCACTGAGCAAGGTTCACTCATTAATACTTACCATTGACGAGGACGTTTCTTCCTCAGACTAGTTTATTAAAGTCAACAGTTAAAACAACAAAAGCTGATTCATTATTGACCTCTCAGATGATGCCAAACTCTGTTGGTTAAACAATCAACTGTTTCTTGTCTTCCAATGTAGTTGGAATTACATCATATGTGAAGGTGTGCCACTAGGCAGCAGAGCAACAGAAGAGCATAACTCATTAAAATGGATTGTTGCAACCCTAATGTTGCCCTGCTGCACAATGGCAATGTTCCAATAGGAAACTCTCGTAAGTACTCAGTCATCCTCTTTAGAGATTTGAAAAATCACACTCAATGCAAACACATGAACATAACTATTCCTTTTGAATCAATGACAAAGTTTAATGAAATTATCTGTATGGAAGAGTGTTGAGCTTTGAACATATTTCACACTATCGTCTCTTGACATCCCTGCAATCGATGTTTGATATACACTCCTGGAAATTGAAAAAAGAACACCGTGAATTCATTGTCCCAGGAAGGGGAAACTTTATTGACACATTCCTAGGGGTCAGATACATCACATGATCACACTGACAGAACCACAGGCACATAGACACAGGCAACAGAGCATGCACAATGTCGGCACTAGTACAGTGGATATCCACCTTTCGCAGCAATGCAGGCTGCTATTCTCCCATGGAGACGATCGTAGAGATGCTGGATGTAGTCCTGTGGAACGGCTTGCCATGCCATTTCCACCTGGCGCCTCAGTTGGACCAGCGTTTGTGCTGGACGTGCAGACTGCGTGAGACGACGCTTCATCCAGTCCCAAACATGCTCAATGGGGGACAGATCCGGAGATCTTGCTGGCCAGGGTAGTTGACTTACACCTTCTAGAGCACGTTGTGTGGCACGGGATACATGCGGGAGTGCATTGTCCTGTTGGAACAGCAAGTTCCCTTGCCGGTCTAGGAATCGTAGAACGATGGGTTCGATGATGGTTTGGATGTACCGTGCACTATTCAGTGTCCCCTCGACGATCACCAGTAGTGAACGGCCAGTGTAGGAGATCGCTCCCAACACCATGACGCTGGGTGTTGGCCCTGTGTGCCTCGATCGTATGCAGTCCTGATTGTGGCGCTCACCTGCACGGCGCCAAACACGCATACGACCATCATTGGCACCAAGGCAGAAGCGACTCTCATCGCTGAAGACGACACATCTCCATTCGTCCCTCCATTCACGCCTGTCGCGGCACCACTGGAGGCGGGCTGCACGATGTTGGGGCGTGAGCGGAAGACGGCCTAACGGTGTGCGGGACCGTAGATCAGCTTCATGGAGACGGTTGCGAATGGTCCTCGCCGATACCCCAGGAGCAACAGTGTCCCTAATTTGCTGGGAAGTGGCGGTGCGGTCCCCTACGGCACTGCGCAATATCCTACGGTCTTGGCGTGCATCCGTGCGTCACTGCGGTCCAGTCCCAGGTCGACGGGCACTTGCACCTTCCGCCGACCACTGGCGACAACATCAAAGTACTGTGGAGACCTCACGCCCCACGTGATGAGCAATTCGGCGGTACGTCCACCCGGCCTCCCGCATGCCCACTATACGCCCTTGCTCAAAGTCCGTCAACTGCACATACGGTTCACATCCACGCTGTCACGGCATGCTACCAGTGTTAAAGACTGCGATGGAGCTCCGTATGCCACGGCAAAATGGCTGAAACTAACGGCGGCGGTGCACAAATGCTGCGCAGCTAGCGCCATTCAACGGCCACCACCACGGTTCCTGGTTTGTCCGCTGTGCCGTGCGTGTGATCATTGCTTGTACAGCCCTTTCTCAGTGTCCGGAGCAAGTATACTAGGTCTGACACACCGGTGTCAATGTGTTCTTTTTCCATTTCCAGGAGTGTATTTTCTGCTTGCATATTGAAATAAAGGCATTTTCCTTGCATGTAATGCAGTCTGTCCTGTAATTACAAAACATGTTCCAGTTATATAAGACATTTCCAAACGTGAAAAATTGTTCTAAAGTACAATATAGCCATGTAATATGGTCATGTACCTAAGAACAAATATTGCATTCAGATTTTAAAATACTGAAATTGGCAAAATATTAATACTGCATGAAAAAGCCTCTCTGTTGTACCTTATCTCTACTACATACCAATAACTAGGAAGTTAATCACAATAAGAACACATATAACCAAAAAACAGGTGTAAGTTTAGAAAGAAACTGAACAGAAGCTATCAAATTAACAGAATGTAGAATCAAAATCAAGATTAACAACAACAAAAATTTTAACAGATCTATTTAAAGCTAATGTAAATTTCCTTTCCTGAAATGGGGAAATTTGTGAGGACATTAAAGAAATACAGTTCACTGACAAATATTAAGTGTTCGAAGATCATGGGACTCTCTCTTTGAAGGAACAAGGTGATGCACCACACAAACTGTGCTGCTACCATCGACACATTATGTAATTAATTTTAAAAATACAGATTATTACCCACCATAATACTATTAAACTGAACAACCACTATAAATTAAAAATTGGCTTTAATATAGTAACAGTCCTTAAATGTATAGAACTGATATTATTTACAAATACTCCACAAAACAGCCTTATGCCTTACAACAACAAAAACCATAGAAAATGCATGAAACTGTTTATGGACATCCCAATCATGCTCTCCTTCATATGATTATAAAATGGATCACGCGACTGAACACCTAACAGCTTACCACTGATACAATACTCTTGCCCTTGAAAGCTAATAGGATATCTTAGTACATTTCATTCATCACCATCAAATGCAAATACATAAAACAGTTATTTACCTCCAAGACTATAGTAAACATTGGATTAACATGTCTCTGCTCACATATCAGAAAATCTTGTTATATCTCCCATTAAAGAGTGATATTACCTATCCATCTATTTGAATGAAAGTAGGAAATGTTTTTCTCATTTGACAAAAGGCAACAAATAGCTGACATGGTTGTGAGTAGTGTTACCAGGTGATATTTAAATACTTAACACCTCCTGAACATGCCACTAAGGCACAACTGTACCGACTGACTACTGTGTCATCCTCAGGCCATTGGCGTCACTGGATGCATGGATCGAGGGTCATGTGATTAGCACATCACTCTCCCAGTCATATGTCTGTTTCTCAGACCGAGGTGATATTTGCAATTGTAAAATAAATGTCCTTCATTTTTTAAGGTTATTAGTCATGTGTACTGATGTAGAATTTACTGCATATATGGAGCTCTAGTATAAGTATTAAGAAAACCCAGTCACTCATATCAATCAGTGAGAAAAGTTTTTCCAGTTTCACTCCAGTTAGTACAATCTTATCGCTAATGTAGTAGGGCCTAATCTGTTACAGAACTTTCTATAACAAACAGATTACCTTATGACACAGCTAATTTTACAAAATCTTTTTCTTCGTACTGATAACATTTTAACTTATAAATCTGAATACTTATGATCAGGTTTTTTCTGACTTATGGTTGATATTCATGACTAAATACTCCATCTATGCACAAATGACAAAGAGATCTAACACACCACACTGCTTCTCATATTTCAAGGTAAACTATAAAAGTAGGCAGCACTTTAATTTAAACACGATGAATACGCAAAAAGAAAATAATAACAATTTCTACTGTTAAGCTGTGTAAATGAGAAGTGAGATGGTTTTAATACATGCTTTTGATACATTAAGTATGAAGCAATAAACACTGCATTTAATAATAAAGACTATACATGCAAGAGAGTTCTAAATATTTTTCAACCACCTAGTGAAGGGAGAGGGGGAATGTTAGTGTTCCTGAACATAAAACCATCGTGAGAAATAAGTCTCTCCTTCAATAAATGAAATCAAAAATGAAGCAGAAAGCACTAATCGTCTGTCTCTCCAGGAAATTAAAATTACTGTTATGCATAATGTACATCCATTACAGAAATAACTGCCTTTTCAACAAGAGTGTCTTCTAGTGAAGACAAAAACATAAGCAGAAGGAGACTAAAGTAAGTCGTTTATACATACCTGCAGTAACATTTCTTCCAATTACTTATTCACTGCCACATAAAGTGAAATCGGATGAAATTAGTCTCATCTAAGATGAATATTAAACATATTTTGTAATGCAGGATAGCCTGATTAGCAAAAACTGCATCCTATATCTGGTTAAGTCTGATATAAATTAAACTGTTTATCTGAAAAGTAAGTTAAAGGTGAATATCGGGCTATCTATGACTTCTGCTTTAAGATATACTATAACGTACTGATATGAAAGGAAGTACAGTGTGATAAACAGAATTATTTTTGCTAGACTAATGCACAATAAAAACACCTAATATAGAATAGTGGTAGCTTATTAAACTTATTTCTCCATTCAGCAATGGCATTGGTATTACTGTTGTTCTATGCCTAACAAATCATAGAACATGAGCATGCAATGCATGGTATAGATTCATTGCAACAGTACTAGAATTATAAGTTGTCGTCATTAAATGTGTAACACTAGAAAATGCTAAGCAAGGTTCACTCATTAATACTTACCATTGACGAGGACGTTTCTTCCTCAGACTAGTTTATTAAAGTCAACAGTTAAAACAGCAAAAGCTGATTCATTATTGACCTCTCAGATGATGCCAAACTCTGTTGGTTAAACAATCAACAGTTTCTTGTCTTCCATTGTAGTTGGAATTACTTCATATGTGAAGATGTGCCACTAGGCAGCAGAGCAACAGAAGAGCATAACTCATTAAAATGGAATGTTACAACCCTAATGTTGCCCTGCTGCACAATGGCAATGTTCCAATAGGAAACTCTCGTAAGTGCTCAGTCATCCTTTTCAGAGATTTGAAAGATCACACTCAATGCAAACACATGAACATAACTATTTCTTTTGAATCAATGACTAAGTTTAATGAAATTATCTGTATGGAAGAGTGTTGTTGCTTTGAACATATTTCACACTATCGTCTCCTGACATCCCTGTAATCGTTGTTTGATCCATTTTCTGCTTGCATATTGAAGTAAAGGCATTTTCCTTGCATGTAATGCATTCTGTCCTGTAATTACATAACATGATCCAGTTATATAGGACATTTCCAAACGTGAAAAATTGTTCTAAAGTACAATATGGCCATGTAATATGGTCATGTACCTAAGAACAAATATTGCATTCAGATTTTAAAATACTGAAATTGGGAAAATATTAATACTGCGTGAAAGAGCCTCTCTGTTGTACCTTTTCTCTACTACATACCAATAACTAGGAAGTTAATCACAATAAGAACACATACAACCAAAAAACAGGTGTAAGTTTAGAAAGAAACTGAACAGAAGCTATCAAATTAACGGAATGCAGAATCAAAATAAAGATTAACAACAACAAAAAGTTGAACAGATCTATTTAAAGCTAATGCAAACTTCCTTTCCTGAAATGGGGAAATTTGTGAGGACATTAAAGAAATACCGTTCACTGACAAGTATCAAGTGATCGAAGATCATGGGACTCTCCCTTTGAAGGAACAAGGTGATGCACCACACAAACTGTGCTGCTACCATCGACACATTATGTAATTAATTTTAAAAATACAGATTATTACCCACCATAATACTATTAAACTGAACAACCACTATAAATTCAAATTAGCTTTAATATAGTAACAGTCCTTAAATGTATAGAACTGATATTATTTACAAATACTCCACAAAACAGCCTTATGCCTTACAACAACAAAAACCATAGAAAATGCATGAAACTGTTTATGGACATCTCAATCATGCTCTCTTTCATATGATTATAAAATGGGTCACTCGACTGAACACCTAACAGCTTACCACTCATACAATGCTCTTGCCCTTGAAAGCTAATAGGATATCTTAGTACATTTCATTCATCACCATCAAATGCAAATACATAAAACAGTTATTTACCTTCAAGACTATAGTAAACATTGGATTAACATGTCTCTGCTCACATATCAGAAAATCTTGTTATATCTCCCATTAAAGAGTGATATTAACTATCCATCTATTTGAATGAAAGTAGGAAATATTTTTCTCATTTGACAAAAAGCCACAAATAGCTGACATGGTTGTGAGTAGTGTTACCAGGTGATATTTAAATACTTAACACCTCCTGAACACGCCATTAAGGCACAACTGTACCGACTGACTACCGTGTCATCCTCAGGCCATTGGCGTCACTGGATGCGTGGATCGAGGGTCATGTGATTAGCACATCACTCTCCCAGTCATATGTCTGTTTCTCAGACCGAGGTGATATTTGCAATTGTAAAATAAATGTCCTTCATTTTTTAAGGTTATTTGTCATGTGAACTGATGTAGAATTTACTGCATATATGGAGCTCTAGTATAAGTATTAAGAAAACCCAGTCACTCATATCAATCGGTGAGAAAAGTTTTTCCAGTTTCACTCCACTTAGTACAATCTAATCGCTAATGTAGTAGGGTCTAATCTGTTACAGCACCTTCTTTAACAAACAGATTACCGTATGACACAGCTAATTTTGCAAAATCTTTTTTTCGTACTGATAACATTTTAACTTTGTAAATCTGAATACTTATGATCAGGTTTTTTCTGGCATATGGTTGATATTCATGACTACATATTCCAACCATGCACAAATGACAAAGAGATCTAACACACCACACTGCTTCACATACTTCAAGGTAAACTATAAAAGTAGACAGCACTTTAATTTAAACACGATGAATACGCAAAAAGAGAATAATAACAATTTCTACTGTTAAGCTGTGTAAATGAGAAGTGAGATGGTTTTAATACATGCTTTGATACATTAAATATGAAGCAGTAAACACTGCATTAATAATATAGACTATACATGCAAGAGAGTTCTAAACATTTTTCAACCACCTAGTGAAGGGGGAGGGGGAATGTTAGTGTTCCTGAACATAAAACCATCATGAGAAATAAGTCTCTCCTTCAATATATGCAATCAATATATAAAGCAGAAAGCACTAATCATCTGTCTCTCCAGGAAATTAAAATTACTGTTATGCATAATGTACATCCATTACAGAAATAACTGCCTTTTTGACAAGAGTGTCTTCTAGTGAAGACAAAAACATAAGCAGAAGGAGACTAAAGTAAGTCGTTTGTACATACCTGCTGTAACATTTCTTCCATATACTTTTTCACTGCCACATAAAGTGAAATGGGATTAAATTAGTCTCTTCTAAGATGAATATTAAACATAATTTGTAATGCAGGATAGCGTGATTAGCAAAAACTGCATCCTATATCTGGTTAAGTCTGATATAAATTAAACTGTTTATCTGAAAAGTAAGTTAAAGGTGAATATCGGGCTATCTATGTCTTCTGCTTTAAGATATACTATAACGTACTGATATGAAAGGAAGTACAGTGTGATACACAGAAACATTTTTGCTAGACAAATGCACAATAAAAACACCTAATATAGAATAGTGGTAGCTTATTAAACTTACTTCTCCATTCAGTAATGGCATTGGTATTACTGTTGTTCTATGCCTAACAAATCATAGAACATGAGCATGCAATGCATGGTATAGATTCATTGCAAAAGTACGAGAATTATTAGTTGTCATCATTATATGTGTAACACTAGAAAACACTGAGCAAGGGTCACTCATTAATACTTACCATTGACGAGGACGTTTCTTTCTCAGACTAGTTTATTAAAGTCAACAGTTAAAACAACAAAAGCTGATTCATTATTGACCTCTCAGATGATGCCAAACTCTGTTGGTTAATCAATCAACTGTTTCTTGTCTTCCAATGTAGTTGGAATTACTTCATATGTGAAGGTGTGCCACTAGGCAGCAGAGCAACACAAGAGCATAACTCATTAAAATGGATTGTTACAACCCTAATGTTGCCCTGCTGCACAATGGCAATGTTCCAATAGAAAACTCTTGTAAGTACTCAGTCATCCTCTTTAGAGATTTGAAAGATCACACTCAATGCAAACACATGAACATAACTATTTCTTTTGAATCAATGACAAAGTTTAATGAAATTGACTGTATGGAAGAGTGTTGTTGCTTTGAACATATTTCAAACTATCGTCTCTTGACATCCCTGTAATCGATGTTTGATATATTTTCTGCTTGCATATTGAAATAAAGGCATTTTCCTTGCATGTAATGCAGTCTGTCCTGTAATTACAAAACATGTTGCAGTTATATAAGACATTTCCAAACGTGAAAAATTGTTCTAAAGTACAATATAGCCATGTAATATGGTCATGTACCTAAGAACAAATGGTGCATTCAGATTTTAAAATACTGAAATTGGCAAATTATTAATACTGCGTGAAAAAGCCTCTCTGTTGTACCTTTTCTCTACTACATACCAATAACTAGGAAGTTAATCACAATAAGAACACATATAACCAAAAAACAGGTGTAAGTTTAGAAAGAAACTGAACAGAAGCTATCAAATTAACAGAATGTAGAATCAAAATCAAGATTAACAACAACAAAAATTTTAACAGATCTATTTAAAGCTAATGTATATTTTCTTTCCTGAAATGGGTAAATTTGTGAGGACATTAAAGAAATACAGTTCACTGACAAATATTAAGTGTTCGAAGATCATGGGACTCTCCCTTTGAAGGAACAAGGTGATGCACCACACAAACTGTGCGTCTACCATCGACACATAATGTAATTAATTTTAAAAATACATATTATTACCCACCATAATACAATTAAACTGAACAACCTTTATAAATTCAAATTAGCTTTAATATAGTAACAGTCCTTAAATGTATAGAACTAATATTATTTACAAATACTCCACAAAACAGCCTTATGCCTTACAACAACAAAAACCATAGAAAATGCATGAAACTGTTTATGGACATCTCAATCATGCTCTCCTTCATATGATTATAAAATGGATCACTCGACTAAACACCTAAAAGCTTACCACTGATACAATACTCTTCCCTTGAAAGCTAATAGGATATCTTAGTACATTTCATTCATCACCATCAAATGCAAATACATAAAACAGTTATTTACCTTCAAGACTATAGTAAACATTGGATTAACATGTCTCTGCTCACATATCAGAAAATCTTGTTATATAATAACAATTTCTACTGTTAAGCTGTGTAAATGAGAAGTGAGATGGTTTTAATACATGCTTTTGATACATTAAGTATGAAGCAATAAACACTGCATTTAATAATATAGACTATACATGCAAGAGAGTTCTAAATATTTTTCAGCCACCTAGTGAAGGGAGAGGGGGAATGTTAGTGTTCCTGAACATAAAACCATCATGAGAAATAAGTCTCTCCTTCAATAAATGAAATCAAAAATGAAGCAGAAAGCACTAATCGTCTGTCTCTCCAGGAAATTAAAATTACTGTTATGCATAATGTACATCCATTACAGAAATAACTGCCTTTTCAACAAGAGTGTCTTCTAGTGAAGACAAAAACATAAGCAGAAGGAGACTAAAGTAAGTGGTTTATACATACCTGCAGTAACATTTCTTCCATATACTTATTCACTGCCACATAAAGTGAAATCGGATGAAATTAGTCTCATCTAAGATGAATATTAAACATAATTTGTAATGCAGGATAGCCTGATTAGCAAAAACTGCATCCTATATCTGGTTAAGTCTGATATAAATTAAACTGTTTATCTGAAAAGTAAGTTAAAGGTGAATATCAGGCTATCTATGTCTTCTGCTTTAAGATATACTACAACGTACTGATATGAAAGGAAGTACAGTGTGATACACAGAAACATTTTTGCTAGACTAATGCACAATAAAAACACCTAATATAGAATAGTGGTAGCTTATTAAACTTATTTCTCCATTCAGCAATGGCATTGGTATTACTGTTGTCCTATGCCTAACAAATCATAGAACATGAGCATGCAATGCACGATATAGATTCATTGCAAAAGTACGAGAATTATTAGTTGTTGTCATTAAATGTGTAACACTAGAAAGCACTGAGCAAGGTTCACTCATTAACACTTACCATTGACGAGGACGTTTCTTCCTCAGACTAGTTTATTAAAGTCAACAGTTAAAACAACAAAAGCTGATTCATTATTGACCTCTCAGATGATGCCAAACTCTGTTGGTTAAACAATCAACTGTTTCTTGTCTTCCAATGTAGTTGGAATTACATCATATGTGAAGGTGTGCCACTAGGCAGCAGAGCAACAGAAGAGCATAACTCATTAAAATGGATTGTTGCAACCCTAATGTTGCCCTGCTGCACAATGGCAATGTTCCAATAGGAAACTCTCGTAAGTACTCAGTCATCCTCTTTAGAGATTTGAAAAATCACACTCAATGCAAACACATGAACATAACTATTCCTTTTGAATCAATGACAAAGTTTAATGAAATTATCTGTATGGAAGAGTGTTGAGCTTTGAACATATTTCACACTATCGTCTCTTGACATCCCTGCAATCGATGTTTGATATACACTCCTGGAAATTGAAAAAAGAACACCGTGAATTCATTGTCCCAGGAAGGGGAAACTTTATTGACACATTCCTAGGGGTCAGATACATCACATGATCACACTGACAGAACCACAGGCACATAGACACAGGCAACAGAGCATGCACAATGTCGGCACTAGTACAGTGGATATCCACCTTTCGCAGCAATGCAGGCTGCTATTCTCCCATGGAGACGATCGTAGAGATGCTGGATGTAGTCCTGTGGAATGGCTTGCCATGCCATTTCCACCTGGCGCCTCAGTTGGACCAGTGTTTGTGCTGGACGTGCAGACTGCGTGAGACGACGCTTCATCCAGTCCCAAACATGCTCAATGGGGGACAGATCCGGAGATCTTGCTGGCCAGGGTAGTTGACATACACCTTCTAGAGCACGTTGTGTGGCACGGGATACATGCGGGAGTGCATTGTCCTGTTGGAACAGCAAGTTCCCTTGCCGGTCTAGGAATCGTAGAACGATGGGTTCGATGATGGTTTGGATGTACCGTGCACTATTCAGTGTCCCCTCGACGATCACCAGTAGTGAACGGCCAGTGTAGGAGATCGCTCCCCACACCATGACGCCGGGTGTTGGCCCTGTGTGCCTCGGTCGTATGCAGTCCTGATTGTGGCGCTCACCTGCACGGCGCCAAACACGCATACGACCATCATTGGCACCAAGGCAGAAGCGACTCTCATCGCTGAAGACGACACATCTCCATTCGTCCCTCCATTCACGCCTGTCGCGGCACCACTAGAGGTGGGCTGCACGATGTTGGGGCGTGAGCAGAAGACGGCCTAACGGTGTGCGGGACCGTAGCCCAGCTTCATGGAGACGATTGCGAATGGTCCTCGCCGATACCCCAGGAGCAACAGTGTCCCTAATTTGCTGGGAAGTGGCGGTGCGGTCCCCTACGGCACTGCGTAGGATCCTACGGTCTTGGCGAGCATCCGTGCGTCACTGCGGTCCAGTCCCAGGTCGACGGGCACTTGCACCTTCCGCCGACCACTGGCGACAACATCAAAGTACTGTGGAGACCTCACGCCCCACGTGATGAGCAATTCGGCGGTACGTCCACCCGGCCTCCCGCATGCCCACTATACGCCCTTGCTCAAAGTCCGTCAACTGCACATACGGTTCACGTCCACGCTGTCACGGCATGCTACCAGTGTTAAAGACTGCAATGGAGCTCCGTATGCCACGGCAAACTGGCTGACACTAACGGCGGCGGTGCACAAATGCTGCGCAGCTAGCGCCATTCAACGGCCACCACCACGGTTCCTGGTTTGTCCGCTGTGCCGTGCATGTGATCATTGCTTGTACAGCCCTCTCTCAGTGTCCGGAGCAAGTATACTAGGTCTGACACACCGGTGTCAATGTGTTCTTTTTCCATTTCCAGGAGTGTATTTTCTGCTTGCATATTGAAATAAAGGCATTTTCCTTGCATGTAATGCAGTCTGTCCTGTAATTACAAAACATGTTCCAGTTATATAAGACATTTCCAAACGTGAAAAATTGTTCTAAAGTACAATATAGCCATGTAATATGGTCATGTACCTAAGAACAAATATTGCATTCAGATTTTAAAATACTGAAATTGGCAAAATATTAATACTGCATGAAAAAGCCTCTCTGTTGTACCTTATCTCTACTACATACCTATAACTAGGAAGTTAATCACAATAAGAACACATATAACCAAAAAACAGGTGTAAGTTTAGAAAGAAACTGAACAAAAGCTATCAAAATAACAGAATGTAGAATCAAAATCAAGATTAACAACAACAAAAATTTTAACAGATCTATTTAAAGCTAATGTAAATTTCCTTTCCTGAAATGGGGAAATTTGTGAGGACATTAAAGAAATACAGTTCACTGACAAATATTAAGTGTTCGAAGATCATGGGACTCTCTCTTTGAAGGAACAAGGTGATGCACCACACAAACTGTGCTGCTACCATCAACACATTATGTAATTAATTTTAAAAATACAGATTATTACCCACCATAATACTATTAAACTGAACAACCACTATAAATTGAAATTAGCTTTAATATAGTAACAGTCCTTAAATGTATAGAACTGATATTATTTACAAATACTCCACAAAACAACCTTATGCCTTACAACAACAAAAACCATAGAAAATGCATGAAACTGTTTATGGACATCTCAATCATGCTCTCCTTCATATGATTATAAAATGGATCACTCGACTGAACACCTAACAGCTTACCACTGATACAATACTCTTGCCCTTGAATGCTAATAGGATATCTTAGTACATTTAATTCGTCACCATCAAATGCAAATACATAAAACAGTTATTTACCTCCAAGACTATAGTAAACATTGGATTAACATGTCTCTGCTCACATATCAGAAAATCTTGTTATATCTCCCATTAAAGAGTGATATTACCTATCCATCTATTTGAATGAAAGTAGGAAATGTTTTTCTCATTTGACAAAAGGCAACAAATAGCTGACATGGTTGTGAGTAGTGTTACCAGGTGATATTTAAATACTTAACACCTCCTGAACACGCCATTAAGGCACAACTGTACCGACTGACTACCGTGTCATCCTCAGGCCATTGGCGTCACTGGATGCATGGATCGAGGGTCATGTGATTAGCACATCACTCTCCCAGTCATATGTCTGTTTCTCAGACCGAGGTGATATTTGCAATTGTAAAATAAATGTCCTTCATTTTTTAAGGTTATTGGTCATGTGTACTGATGTAGAATTTACTGCATATATGGAGCTCTAGTATAAGTATTAAGAAAACCCAGTCACTCATATCAATCAGTGAGAAAAGTTTTTCCAGTTTCACTCCAGTTAGTACAATCTAATCGCTAATGTAGTAGGGCCTAATCTGTTACAGAACCTTCTTTAACAAACAGATTACCTTATGACACAGCTAATTTTACAAAATCTTTTTCTTCGTACTGATAACATTTTAACTTATAAATCTGAATACTTATGATCAGGTTTTTTCTGACTTATGGTTGATATTCATGACTGAATTCTCCATCTATGCACAACTGACAAAGAGATCTAACACACCACACTGCTTCACATATTTCAAGGTAAACTATAAAAGTAGGCAGCACTTTAATTTAAACACGATGAATACGCAAAAAGAGAATAATAACAATTTCTACTGTTAAGCTGTGTAAATGAGAAGTGAGATGGTTTTAATACATGCTTTTGATACATTAAGTATGAAGCAATAAACACTGCATTTAATAATATAGACTATACATGCAAGAGAGTTCTAAATATTTTTCAACCACCTAGTGAAGGGAGAGGGGGAATGTTAGTGTTCCTGAACATAAAACCATCATGAGAAATAAGTCTCTCCTTCAATAAATGCAATCAATATATAAAGCAGAAAGCACTTATCGCCTGTCTCTCCAGGAAATTAAAATTACTGTTATGCATAATGTACATCCATTACAGAAATAACTGCCTTTTCAACAAGAGTGTCTTCTAGTGAAGACAAAAACATAAGCAGAAGGAGACTAAAGTAAGTGGTTTATACATACCTGCAGTAACATTTCTTCCATATACTTTTTCACTGCCACATAAAGTGAAATCGGATGAAATTAGTCTCATCTAAGATGAATATTAAACATAATTTGTAATGCAGGATAGCCTGATTAGCAAAAACTGCATCCTATATCTGGTTAAGTCTGATATAAATTAAACTGTTTATCTGAAAAGTAAGTTAAAGGTGAATATCGGGCTATCTATGTCTTCTGCTTTAAGATATACTACAACGTACTGATATGAAAGGAAGTACAGTGTGATACACAGAAACATTTTTGCTAGACTAATGCACAATAAAAACACCTAATATAGAATAGTGGTAGCTTATTAAACTTATTTCTCCATTCAGCAATGGCATTGGTATTACTGTTGTCCTATGCCTAACAAATCATAGAACATGAGCACGCAATGCACGATATAGATTCATTGCAAAAGTACGAGAATTATTAGTTGTTGTCATTAAATGTGTAACACTAGAAAGCACTGAGCAAGGTTCACTCATTAATACTTACCATTGACGAGGACGTTTCTTCCTCAGACTAGTTTATTAAAGTCAACAGTTAACACAATAAAAGCTGATTCATTATTAACCTCTCACATGATGCCAAACTCTGTTGGTTAAACAATCAACTGTTTCTTGTCTTCCAATGTAGTTGGAATTACTTCATATGTGAAGGTGTGCCACTAGGCAGCAGAGCAACAGAAGAGCATAACTCATTAAAATGGATTGTTGCTACCCTAATGTTGCCCTGCTGCACAATGGCAATGTTCCAATAGGAAACTCTCGTAAGTACTCAGTCATCCTCTTTAGAGATTTGAAAAATCACACTCAATGCAAACACATGAACATAACTATTTCTTTTGAATTAATGACAAAGTTTAATGAAATTATCTGTATGGAAGAGTGTTGAGCTTTGAACATATTTCACACTATCGTCTCTTGTCATCCCTGTAATCGATGTTTGACATACAATCCTGGAAATTGAAATAAGAACACCGTGAATTCATTGTCCCAGGAAGGGGAAACTTTATTGACACATTCCTAGGAGTCAGATACATCACATGATCACACTGACAGAACCACAGGCACATAGACACAGGCAACAGAGCATGCACAATGTCGGCACTAGTACAGTGGATATCCACCTTTCACAGCAATGCAGGCTGCTATTCTCCCATGGAGACGATCGTAGAGATGCTGGATGTAGTCCTGTGGAACGGCTTGCCATGCCATTTCCACCTGGCGCCTCAGTTGGACCAGCGTTTGTGCTGGACGTGCAGACTGCGTGAGACGACGCTTCATCCAGTCCCAAACATGCTCAATGGGGGACAGATCCGGAGATCTTGCTGGCCAGGGTAGTTGACTTACACCTTCTAGAGCACGTTGGGTGGCACGGGATACATGCGGACGTGCATTGTCCTGTTGGAACAGCAAGTTCCCTTGCCGGTCTAGGAATCGTAGAACGATGGGTTCGATGATGGTTTGGATGTACCGTGCACTATTCAGTGTCCCCTCGACGATCACCAGTAGTGAACGGCCAGTGTAGGAGATTGCTCCCCACACCATGATGCCGGGTGTTGGCCCTGTGTGCCTCGGTCGTATGCAGTCCTGATTGTGGCGCTCAACTGCACGGCGCCAAACACGCATATGACCATCATTTGCACCAAGGCAGAAGTGACTCTCATCGCTGAAGACGACACATCTCCATTCGTCCCTCCATTCACGCCTGTCGCGGCACCACTGGAGGCGGGCTGCACGATGTTGGGGCGTGAGCGGAAGACGGCCTAACGGTGTGCGGGACCGTAGCCCAGCTTCATGGAGACGGTTGCGAATGGTCCTTGCCGATACCCCAGGAGCAACAGTGTCCCTAATTTGCTGGGAAGTGGCGGTGCGGTCCCCTACGGCACTGCGTAGGATCCTACGGTCTTGGCGTGCATCCGTGCGTCACTGCCGTCCAGTCCCAGGTCGACGGGCACTTGCACCTTCCGCCGACCACTGGCGACAACATCAAAGTACTGTGGAGACCTCACGCCCCACGTGATGAGCAATTCGGCGGTACGTCCACCCGGCCTCCCGCATGCCCACTATACGCCCTTGCTCAAAGTCCGTCAACTGCACATATGGTTCACGTCCACGCTGTCGCGGCATGCTACCAGTGTTAAAGACTGCGATGGAGCTCCGTATGCCACGTCAAACTGGCTGACACTAACGGCGGCGATGCACAAATGCTGCGCAGCTAGCGCCATTCAACGGCCAACACCACGGTTCCTGGTTTGTCCGCTGTGCCGTGCGTGTGATCATTGCTTGTACAGCCCTCTCTCAGTGTCCGGAACAAGTATACTAGGTCTGACACACCGGTGTCAAAGTGTTCTTTTTTCCATTTCCAGGAGTGTATTTTCTGCTTGCATATTGAAATAAAGGCATTTTCCTTGCATGTAATGCAGTCTGTCCTGTAATTACAAAACATGTTCCAGTTATATAAGACATTTCCAAACGTGAAAAATTGTTCTAAAGTACAATATAGCCATGTAATATGGTCATGTACCTAAGAACAAATATTGCATTCAGATTTTAAAATACTGAAATTGGCAAAATATTAATACTGCATGAAAAAGCCTCTCTGTTGTACCTTATCTCTACTACATACCAATAACTAGGAAGTTAATCACAATAAGAACACATATAACCAAAAAACAGGTGTAAGTTTAGAAAGAAACTGAACAGAAGCTATCAAATTAACAGAATGTAGAATCAAAATCAAGATTAACAACAACAAAAATTTTAACAGATCTATTTAAAGCTAATGTAAATTTCCTTTCCTGAAATGGGGAAACTTGTGAGGACATTAAAGAAATACAGTTCACTGACAAATATTAACTGTTCGAAGATCATGGGACTCTCTCTTTGAAGGAACAAGGTGATGCACAACACAAACTGTGCTGCTACCATCGACACATTATGTAATTAATTTTAAAAGTACAGATTATTACCCACCATAATACTATTAAACTGAACAACCACTATAAATTAAAAATTGGCTTTAATATAGTAACAGTCCTTAAATGTATAGAACTGATATTATTTACAAATATTCCACAAAACAGCCTTATGCCTTACAACAACAAAAACCATAGAAAATGCATGAAACTGTTTATGGACATCTCAATCATGCTCTCCTTCATATGATTATAAAATGGATCACTCGACTGAACACCTAACAGCTTACCACTGATACAATACTCTTGCCCTTGAATGCTAATAGGATATCTTAGTACATTTCATTCATCACCATCAAATGCAAATACATAAAACAGTTATTTACCTCCAAGACTATAGTAAACATTGGATTAACATGTCTCTGCTCACATATCAGAAAATCTTGTTATATCTCCCATTAAAGAGTGATATTACCTATCCATCTATTTGAATGAAAGTAGGAAATGTTTTTCTCATTTGACAAAAGGCAACAAATAGCTGACATGGTTGTGAGTAGTGTTACCAGGTGATATTTAAATACTTAACACCTCCTGAACACGCCACTAAGGCACAACTGTACCGACTGACTACCGTGTTATCCTCAGGCCATTGGCGTCACTGGATGCATGGATCGAGGGTCATGTTATTAGCACATCACTCTCCCAGTCATATGTCTGTTTCTCAGACCGAGGTGATATTTGCAATTGTAAAATAAATGTCCTTCATTTTTTAAGGTTATTGGTCATGTGTACTGATGTAGAATTTACTGCATATATGGAGCACTAGTATAAGTATTAAGAAAACCCAGTCACTCATATCAATCAGTGAGAAAAGTTTTTCCAGTTTCACTCCAGTTAGTACAATCTAATCGCTAATGTAGTAGGGCCTAATCTGTTACAGAACCTTCTTTAACAAACAGATTACCTTATGACACAGCTAATTTTACAAAATCTTTTTCTTCGTACTGATAACATTTTAACTTATAAATCTGAATACTTATGATCAGGTTTTTTCTGACTTATGGTTGATATTCATGACTAAATACACCATCTATGCACAACTGACAAAGAGATCTAACACACCACACTGCTTCACATATTTCAAGGTAAACTATAAAAGTAGGCAGCACTTTAATTTAAACACGATGAATACGCAAAAAGAGAATAATAACAATTTCTACTGTTAAGCTGTGTAAATGAGAAGTGAGATGGTTTTAATACATGCTTTTTATACATTAAGTATGAAGCAATAAACACTGCATTTAATAATATAGACTATACATGCAAGAGAGTTCTACATATTTTTCAACCACCTAGTGAAGGGAGAGGGGGAATGTTAGTGTTCCTGAACATAAAACCATCGTGAGAAATAAGTCTCTCCTTCAATAAATGAAATCAAAAATGAAGCAGAAAGCACTAATCGTCTGTCTCTCCAGGAAATTAAAATTACTGTTATGCATAATGTACGTCCATTACAGAAATAACTGCCTTTTCAACAAGAGTGTCTTCTAGTGAAGACAAAAACATAAGCAGAAGGAGACTAAAGTAAGTGGTTTATACATACCTGCAGTAACATTTCTTCCAATTACTTATTCACTGCCACATAAAGTGAAATCGGATGAAATTAGTCTCATCTAAGATGAATATTAAACATAATTTGTAATGCAGGATAGCCTGATTAGCAAAAACTGAATCCTATATCTGGTTAAGTCTGATATAAATTAAACTGTTTATCTGAAAAGTAAGTTAAAGGTGAATATCGGGCTATCTATGTCTTCTGCTTTAAGATATATTATAACGTACTGATATAAAAGGAAGTACAGTGTGATACACAGAAACATTTTTGCTAGACTAATGCACAATAAAAATACCTAATATAGAATAGTGGTAGCTTATTAAACTTATTTCTCCATTCAGCAATGGCATTGGTATTACTGTTGTTCTATGCCTAACAAATCATAGAACATGAGCATGCAATGCATGGTATAGATTCATTGCAAGAGTACTAGAATTATTAGTTGTCGTCATTAAATGTGTAACACTAGAAAACGCTAAGCAAGGTTCACTCATTAATACTTACCATTGACGAGGACGTTTCTTCCTCAGACTAGTTTATTAAAGTCAACAGTTAAAACAACAAAAGCTGATTCATTATTGACCTCTCAGATGATGCCAAACTCTGTTGGTTAAACAATCAACAGTTTCTTGTCTTCCAATGTAGTTGGAATTACTTCATATGTGAAGATGTGCCACTAGGCAGCAGAGCAACACAAGAGCATAACTCATTAAAATGGATTGTTACAACCCTAATGTTGCCCTGCTGCACAATGGCAATGTTCCAATAGGAAACTCTCGTAAGTACTCAGTCATCCTCTTTAGAGATTTGAAAGATCACACTCAATGCAAACACATGAACATAACTATTTCTTTTGAATCAATGACAAAGTTTAATGAAATTATCTGTATGGAAGAGTGTTGTTGCTTTGAACATATTTCACACTATCGTCCCTTGACATCCCTGTAATCAATGTTTGATATATTTTCTGCTTGCATATTGAAATAAAGGCATTTTCCTTGCATGTAATGCAGTCTGTCCTGTAATTACAAAACATGTTCCAGTTATATAAGACATTTCCAAACGTGAAAAATTGTTCTAAAGTACAATATAGCCATGTAATATGGTCATGTACCTAAGAACAAATATTGCATTCAGATTTTAAAATACTGAAATTGGCAAAATATTAATACTGCATGAAAAAGCCTCTCTGTTGTACCTTATCTCTACTACATACCAATAACTAGGAAGTTAATCACAATAAGAACACATATAACCAAAAAACAGGTGTAAGTTTAGAAAGAAACTGAACAGAAGCTATCAAATTAACAGAATGTAGAATCAAAATCAAGATTAACAACAACAAAAATTTTAACAGATCTATTTAAAGCTAATGTAAATTTCCTTTCCTGAAATGGGGAAACTTGTGAGGACATTAAAGAAATACAGTTCACTGACAAATATTAAGTGTTCGAAGATCATGGGACTCTCTCTTTGAAGGAACAAGGTGATGCACCACACAAACTGTGCTGCTACCATCGACACATTATGTAATTAATTTTAAAAGTACAGATTATTACCCACCATAATACTATTAAACTGAACAACCACTATAAATTCAAATTAGCTTTAATATAGTAACAGTCCTTAAATGTATAGAACTGATATTATTTACAAATACTCCACAAAACAGCCTTATGCCTTACAACAACAAAAACCATACAAAATGCATGAAACTGTTTATGGACATCTCAATCATGCTCTCCTTCATATGATTATAAAATGGATCACTCGACTGAACACCTAACAGCTTACCACTGATACAATACTCTTGCCCTTGAAAGCTAATAGGATATCTTAGTACATTTCATTCATCACCATCAAATGCAAATACATAAAACAGTTATTTACCTCCAAGACTATAGTAAACATTGGATTAACATGTCTCTGCTCACATATCAGAAAATCTTGTTATATCTCCCATTAAAGAGTGATATTACCTATCCATCTATTTGAATGAAAGTAGGAAATGTTTTTCTCATTTGACAAAAGGCTACAAATGGCTGACATGGTTGTGAGTATTGTTACAAGGTGATATTTAAATACTTAACACCTCCTGAACACGCCATTAAGGCACAACTGTACCGACTGACTACCGTGTCATCCTCAGGCCATTGGCGTCACTGGATGCATTGATCGAGGGTCATGTGATTAGCACATCACTCTCCCAGTCATATGTCTGTTTCTCAGACCGAGGTGATATTTGCAATTGTAAAATAAATGTCCTTCATTTTTTAAGCTTATTGGTCATGTGTACTGATGTAGAATTTACTGCATATATGGAGCTCTAGTATAAGTATTAAGAAAACCCAGTCACTCATATCAATCAGTGAGAAAAGTTTTTCCAGTTTCACTCCAGTTAGTACAATCTAATCGCTAATGTAGTAGGGCCTAATCTGTTACAGAACCTTCTTTAACAAACAGATTACCTTATGACACAGCTAATTTTACAAAATCTTTTTCTTCGTACTGATAACATTTCAACTTATAAATCTGAATACTTATGATCAGGTTTTTTCTGACTTATGGTTGATATTCATGACTAAATACTCCATCTATGCACAACTGACAAAGAGATCTAACACACCACACTGCTTCACATATTTCAAGGTAAACTATAAAAGTAGGCAGCACTTTAATTTAAACACGATGAATACGCAAAAAGAGAATAATAACAATTTCTACTGTTAAGCTGTGTAAATGAGAAGTGAGATGGTTTTAATACATGCTTTTTATACATTAAGTATGAAGCAATAAACACTGCATTTAATAATATAGACTATACATGCAAGAGAGTTCTACATATTTTTCAACCACCTAGTGAAGGGAGAGGGGGAATGTTAGTGTTCCTGAACATAAAACCATCGTGAGAAATAAGTCTCTCCTTCAATAAATGAAATCAAAAATGAAGCAGAAAGCACTAATCGTCTGTCTCTCCAGGAAATTAAAATTACTGTTATGCATAATGTACATCCATTACAGAAATAACTGCCTTTTCAACAAGAGTGTCTTCTAGTGAAGAAAAAACATAAGCAGAAGGAGACTAAAGTAAGTCGTTTATACATACCTGCAGTAACATTTCTTCCAATTACTTATTCACTGCCACATAAAGTGAAATCGGATGAAATTAGTCTCATCTAAGATGAATATTAAACATAATTTGTAATGCAGGATAGCCTGATTAGCAAAAACTGAATCCTATATCTGGTTAAGTCTGATATAAATTAAACTGTTTATCTGAAAAGTAAGTTAAAGGTGAATATCGGGCTATCTATGTCTTCTGCTTTAAGATATACTATAACGTACTGATATGAAAGGAAGTACAGTGTGATACACAGAAATATTTTTGCTAGACTAATGCACAATAAAAACACCTAATATAGAATAGTGGTAGCTTATTAAACTTATTTCTCCATTCAGCAATGGCATTGGTATTACTGTTGTTCTATGCCTAACAAATCATAGAACATGAGCATGCAATGCATGGTATAGATTCATTGCAAAAGTACTAGAATTATTAGTTGTCGTCATTAAATGTGTAACACTAGAAAACGCTAAGCAAGGTTCACTCATTAATACTTACCATTGACGAGGACGTTTCTTCCTCAGACTAGTTTATTAAAGTCAACAGTTAAAACAGCTAAAGCTGATTCATTATTGACCTCTCAGATGATGCCAAACTCTGTTGGTTAAACAATCAACAGTTTCTTGTCTTCCAATGTAGTTGGAATTACTTCATATGTGAAGATGTGCCACTAGGCAGCAGAGCAACACAAGAGCATAACTCATTAAAATGGATTGTTACAACCCTAATGTTGCCCTGCTGCACAATGGCAATGTTCCAATAGGAAACTCTCGTAAGTACTCAGTCATCCTCTTTAGAGATTTGAAAGATCACACTCAATGCAAACACATGAACATAACTATTTCTTTTGAATCAATGACAAAGTTTAATGAAATTATCTGTATGGAAACGTGTTGTTGCTTTGAACATATTTCACACTATCGTCCCTTGACATCCCTGTAATCAATGTTTGATATATTTTCTGCTTTCATATTGAAATAAAGGCATTTTCCTTGCATGTAATGCAGTCTGTCCTGTAATTACAAAACATGTTCCAGTTATATAAGACATTTCCAAACGTGAAAAATTGTTCTAAAGTACAATATAGCCATGTAATATGGTCATGTACCTAAGAACAAATATTGCATTCAGATTTTAAAATACTGAAATTGGCAAAATATTAATACTGCATGAAAAAGCCTCTCTGTTGTACCTTATCTCTACTACATACCAATAACTAGGAAGTTAATCACAATAAGAACACATATAACCAAAAAACAGGTGTAAGTTTAGAAAGAAACTGAACAGAAGCTATCAAATTAACAGAATGTAGAATCAAAATCAAGATTAACAACAACATAAATTTGAACAGATCTATTTAAAGCTAATGTAAATTTTCTTTCCTGAAATGGGGAAATTTGTGAGGACATTAAAGAAATACAGTTCACTGACAAATATTAACTGTTCGAAGATCATGGGACTCTCACTTTGAAGGAACAAGGTGATGCACCACACAAACTGTGTGTCTACCATCGACACATAATGTAATTAATTTTAAAAGTACAGATTATTACCCACCATAATACAATTATACTGAACAACCTTTATAAATTCAAATTAGCTTTAATATAGTAACAGTCGTTAAATGTATAGAACTAATATTATTTACAAATACTCCACAAAACAGCCTTATGCCTTAAAACAACAAAAACCATAGAAAATGCATGAAACTGTTTATGGACATCTCAATCATGCTCTCCTTCATATGATTATAAAATGGATCACTCGACTGAACACCTAACAGTTTACCACTGATACAATGCTCTTGCCCTTGAAAGCTAATAGGTGATCTTAGTACATTTACTTCGTCACCATCAAATGCAAATACATAAAACAGTTATTTACCTTCAAGACTATAGTAAACATTGGATTAACATGTCTCTGCTCACATATCAGAAAATCTTGTTATATCTCTCATTAAAGAGTGAGATTAACTATCAATCTATTTGAATGGAAGTAGGAAATGTTTTTCTCATTTGACAAAAAGCCACAAATAGCTGACATGGTTGTGAGTAGTGTTACCAGGTGATATTTAAATACTAACACCTCCTGAACACGCCATTAAGGCACAACTGTACCGACTGACTACCGTGTCATCCTCAGGCAATTGGCGTCACTGGATGCGTGGATCGAGGGTCATGTGATTAGCACATCACTCTCCCAGTCATATGTCTGTTTCTCAGACCGAGGTGATATTTGCAATTGTAAAATAAATGTCCTTCATTTTTTAAGGTTATTGGTCATGTGTACTGATGTAGAATTTACTGCATATATGGAGCTCTAGTATAAGCATTAAGAAAACCCAGTCACTCATATCAATCGGTGAGAAAAGTTTTTCCAGTTTCACTCCAGTTAGTACAATCTAATCGCTAATGTAGTAGGGTCTAATCTGTTACAGCACCTTCTTTAACAAACAGATTACCGTATGACACAGCTAATTTTGCAAAATCTTTTTTTCATACTGATAACATTATAACTTATAAATCTGAATACTTCTGATCAGGTTTTTTCTGGCATATGGTTGATATTCATGACTAAATATTCCAACCATGCACAAATGACAAAGAGATCTAACACACCACACGGCTTCACATATTTCAAGGTAAACTATAAAAGTAGGCAGCACTTTAATTTAAACACGATGAATACGCAAAAAGAGAATAATAACAATTTCTACTGTTAAGCTGTGTAAATGAGAAGTGAGATGGTTTTAATACATGCTTTTGATACATTAAATATGAAGCAATAAACACTGCATTAATAATATAGACTATACATGCAAGAGAGTTCTAAATATTTTTCAACCACCTAGTGAAGGAAGAGGGGGAATGTTAGTGCTGCTGAACATAAAACCATCATGAGAAATAAGTCTCTCCTTCAATAAATGCAATCAATATATAAAGCAGAAAGCACTAATCGTCTGTCTCTCCAGGAAATTAAAATTACTGTTATGCATAATGTACATCCATTACAGAAATAACTGCCTTTTCAACAAGAGTGTCTTCTAGTGAAGACAAAAACATAAGCAGAAGGAGACTAAAGTAAGTCGTTTATACATACCTGCAGTAACATTTCTTCCATATACTTTTTCACTGCCACATAAAGTGAAATCGGATGAAATTAGTCTCATCTAAGATGAATATTAAACATAATTTGTAATGCAGGATAGCCTGATTAGCAGAAACTGCATCCTATATCTGGTTAAGTCTGATATAAATTAAACTGTTTATCTGAAAAGTAAGTTAAAGGTGAATATCGGGCTATCTATGTCTTCTGTTTTATGATATACTATAACGTACTGATATGAAAGGAAGTACAGTGTGATACACAGAAACATTTTTGCTAGACTAATGCACAATAAAAACACCTAATATAGAATAGTGGTAGCTTATTAAACTTATTTCTCCATTCAGTAATGGCATTGGTATTACTGTTGTTCTCTGCCTAACAAATCATAGAACATGAGCATGCAATGCACGATATAGATTCATTGTAAAAGTACGAGAATTATTAGTTGTCGTCATGAAATGTGTAACACTAGAAGACACTGAGCAAGGTTCACTCATTAATACTTACCTTTGACGAGGACGTTTCTTCCTCAGACTAGTTTATTAAGGTCAACAGTTAAAACAACAAAAGCTGATTCATTATTGACCTCTCAGATGATGCCAAACTCTGTTGGTTAAACAATCAACTGTTTCTTGTCTTCCAATGTAGTTGGAATTACTTCATATGTGAAGGTGTGCCACTAGGCAGCAGAGCAACAGAAGAGCATAACTCATTAAAATGGATTGTTACAACACTAATGTTGCCCTGCTGCACAATGGCAATGTTCCAATAGGAAACTCTCGTAGGTACTCAGTCATCCTCTTTAGAGATTTGAAAGATCACACTCAATGCAAACACATGAACATAACTATTTATTTTGGATCAATGACAAAGTTTAATGAAATTATCTGTATGGAAGAGTGTTGTTGCTTTGAACATATTTCACACTATCGTCTCTTGACATCCCTGTAATCGATGTTTGATATATTTTCTGCTTGCATATTGAAATAAAGGCATTTTCCTTGCATGTAATGCAGTCTGTCCTGTAATTACAAAACATGTTCCAGTTATATAAGACATTTCCAAACGTGAAAAATTGTTCTAAAGTACAATATAGCCATGTAATATGGTCATGTACCTAAGAACAAATGGTGCATTCAGATTTTAAAATACTGAAATTGGCAAAATATTAATACTGCGTGAAAAAGTTTCTCTGTTGTACCTTATCTCTACTACATACCAATAACTAGGAAGTTAATCACAATAAGAACACATATAACCAAAAAACAGGTGTAAGTTTAGAAAGAAACTGAACAGAAGCTATCAAATTAACAGAATGCAGAATCAAAATCAAAATTAACAACAACAAAATTTGAACAGATCTATTTAAAGCTAATGTAAATTTTCTATCCTGAAATGGGGAAATTTGTGAGGACATTAAAGAAATACAGTTCACTGACAAATATTAAGTGTTCGAAGATCATGGGACTCTCTCTTTGAAGGAACAAGGTGATGCACCACACAAACTGTGCGTCTACCATCGACACATTATGTAATTAATTTTAAAAATACAGATTACTACCCACCATAATACTATTAAACTGAACAACCACTATAAATTCAAATTAGCTTTAATATAGTAACAGTCCTTAAATGTATAGAACTGATATTATTTACAAATACTCCACAAAACAGCCTTATGCCTTACAACAACAAAAACCATAGAAAATGCATGAAACTGTTTATGGACATCTCAATCATGCTCTCCTTCATATGATTATAAAATGGATCACTCGACTGAACACCTAACAGCTTACCACTGATACAATGCTCTTGCCCTTGAAAGCTAATAGGATATCTTAGTACATTTCATTCGTCACCATCAAATGCAAATACATACAACAGTTATTTACCTTCAAGACTATAGTAAACATTGGATTTACATGTCTCTGCTCACATATCAGAAAATCTTGTTATATCTCCCATTAAAGAGTGATATTAACTATCAATCTATTTGAATGAAAGTAGGAAATGTTTTTCTCATTTGACAAAAAGCCACAAATAGCTGACATGGTTGTGAGTAGTGTTACCAGGTGATATTTAAATACTTACCACCTCCTAAACACGCCATTAAGGCACAACTGTACCGACTGACTACCGTGTCATCCTCAGGCAATTGGCGTCACTGGATGCGTGGATCGAGGGTCATGTGATTAGCACATCACTCTCCCAGTCATATGTCTGTTTCTCAGACCGAGGTGATATTTGCAATTGTAAAATAAATGTCCTTCATTTTTTAAGGTTATTGGCCATGTGTACTGATGTAGAATTCACTGCATATATGGTGCTCTAGTATAAGTATTAAGAAAACCAAGTCACTCATATCAATCAGTGAGAAAAGTTTTTCCAGTTTCACGACAGTTAGTACAATCTAATCGCTAATGTAGTAGGGTCTAATCTGTTACAGCACCTTCTTTAACAAACAGATAACCATATGCCACAGCTAATTTTGCAAAATCTTTTTCTTCGTACTGATAACATTTTAACATATAAATCTGAATAGTTATGATCAGGTTTTTTCTGGCATATGGTTGATATCCATGACTAAATATTCCAACTATGCACAAATGACAAAGAGATCTAACACACCACACTGCTTCACATATTTCAAGGTAAACTATAAAAGTAGGCAGCACTTTAATTTAAGCACGATGAATACGCAAAAAGAGAATAATAACAATTTCTACTGTTAAGCTGTGTAAATGAGAAGTGAGATGGTTTTAATACATGCTTGTTATACATTAAGTATGAAGCAATAAACACTGCATTTAATAATATAGACTATACATGCAAGAGAGTTCTAAATATTTTTCAACCACCTAGTGAAGGGAGAGGGGGATGTTAGTGTTCCTGAACATAAAACCATCATGAGAAATAAGTCTCTCCTTCAATAAATGAAATGAAAATATGAAGCAGAAAGCACTAATCGTCTGTATCTCCAGGAAATTAAAATTACTGTTATGCATAATGCACATCCATTACAGAAATAACTGCCTTTTCAACAAGAGTGTCTTCTAGTGAAGACAAAAACATAAGCAGAAGGAGACTAAAGTAAGTGGTTTATACATACCTGCAGTAACATTTCTTCCAATTACTTATTCACTGCCACATAAAGTGAAATGGTTGAAATTAGTCTCATCTAAGATTAATATTAAACATAATTTGTAATGCAGGATAGCCTGATTAGCAAAAACTGAATCCTATATCTGGTTAAGTCTGATATAAATTAAACTGTTTATCTGAAAAGTAAGTTAAAGGTGAATATCGGGCTATCTATGTCTTCTGCTTTAAGATATACTATAACGTACTGATATGAAAGGAAGTACAGTGTGATACACAGAAACATTTTTGCTAGACTAATGCACAATAAAAACACCTAATATAGAATAGTGGTAGCTTATTAAACTTATTTCTCCATTCAGTAATGGCATTGGTATTACTGTTGTTCTATGCCTAACAAATCATAGAACATGAGCATGCAATGCACGATATAGATTCATTGCAAAAGTACGAGAATTATTAGTTGTCGTCATTAAATGTGTAACACTAGAAAACACTGAGCAAGGTTCACTCATTAATACTTACCATTGACGAGGACGTTTCTTCCTCAGACTAGTTTATTAAAGTCAACAGTTAAAACAACAAAAGCTGATTCATTATTGACCTCTCAGATGATGCCAAACTCTGTTGGTTAAACAATCAACTGTTTCTTGTCTTCCAATGTAGTTGGAATTACTTCATATGTGAAGGTGTGCCACTAGGCAGCAGAGCAACAGAAGAGCATAACTCATTAAAATGGATTGTTACAACCCTAATGTTGCCCTGCTGCACAATGGCAATGTTCCAATAGGAAACTCTTGTAAGTACTCAGTCATCCTCTTTAGAGATTTGAAAGATCACACTCAATGCAAACACATGAACATAACTATTTCTTTTGAATCAATGACAAAGTTTAGTGAAATTATCTGTATGGAAGAGTGTTGTTGCTTTGAACATATTTCACACTATCGTCTCTTGACATCCCTGTAATCAATGTTTGATATATTTTCTGCTTGCATATTGAAATAAAGGCATTTTCCTTGCATGTAATGCAGTCTGTCCTGTAATTACAAAACATGTTGCAGTTATATAAGACATTTCCAAACGTGAAAAATTGTTCTAAAGTACAATATAGCCATGTAATATGGTCATGTACCTAAGAACAAATGGTGCATTCAGATTTTAAAATACTGAAATTGGCAAAATTTTAATACTGAGTGAAAAAGCCTCTCTGTTGTACCTTATCTCTACTACATACCAATAACTAGGAAGTTAATCACAATAAGAACACATATAACCAAAAAACAGGTGTAAGTTTAGAAAGAAACTGAACAGAAGCTATCAAATTAACAGAATGTAGAATCAAAATCAAGATTAACAACAACATAAATTTGAACAGATCTATTTAAAGCTAATGTAAATTTTCTTTCCTGAAATGGGGAAATTTGTGAGGACATTAAAGAAATACAGTTCACTGACAAATATTAACTGTTCGAAGATCATGGGACTCTCACTTTGAAGGAACAAGGTGATGCACCACACAAACTGTGTGTCTACCATCGACACATAATGTAATTAATTTTAAAAGTACAGATTATTACCCACCATAATACAATTATACTGAACAACCTTTATAAATTCAAATTAGCTTTAATATAGTAACAGTCGTTAAATGTATAGAACTAATATTATTTACAAATACTCCACAAAACAGCCTTATGCCTTAAAACAATAAAAACCATAGAAAATGCATGAAACTGTTTATGGACATCTCAATCATGCTCTCCTTCATATGATTATAAAATGGATCACTCGACTGAACACCTAACAGTTTACCACTGATACAATGCTCTTGCCCTTGAAAGCTAATAGGTGATCTTAGTACATTTACTTCGTCACCATCAAATGCAAATACATAAAACAGTTATTTACCTTCAAGACTATAGTAAACATTGGATTAACATGTCTCTGCTCACATATCAGAAAATCTTGTTATATCTCTCATTAAAGAGTGAGATTAACTATCAATCTATTTGAATGGAAGTAGGAAATGTTTTTCTCATTTGACAAAAAGCCACAAATAGCTGACATGGTTGTGAGTAGTGTTACCAGGTGATATTTAAATACTAACACCTCCTGAACACGCCATTAAGGCACAACTGTACCGACTGACTACCGTGTCATCCTCAGGCAATTGGCGTCACTGGATGCGTGGATCGAGGGTCATGTGATTAGCACATCACTCTCCCAGTCATATGTCTGTTTCTCAGACCGAGGTGATATTTGCAATTGTAAAATAAATGTCCTTCATTTTTTAAGGTTATTGGTCATGTGTACTGATGTAGAATTTACTGCATATATGGAGCTCTAGTATAAGCATTAAGAAAACCCAGTCACTCATATCAATCGGTGAGAAAAGTTTTTCCAGTTTCACTCCAGTTAGTACAATCTAATCGCTAATGTAGTAGGGTCTAATCTGTTACAGCACCTTCTTTAACAAACAGATTACCGTATGACACAGCTAATTTTGCAAAATCTTTTTTTCATACTGATAACATTATAACTTATAAATCTGAATACTTCTGATCAGGTTTTTTCTGGCATATGGTTGATATTCATGACTAAATATTCCAACCATGCACAAATGACAAAGAGATCTAACACACCACACGGCTTCACATATTTCAAGGTAAACTATAAAAGTAGGCAGCACTTTAATTTAAACACGATGAATACGCAAAAAGAGAATAATAACAATTTCTACTGTTAAGCTGTGTAAATGAGAAGTGAGATGGTTTTAATACATGCTTTTGATACATTAAATATGAAGCAATAAACACTGCATTAATAATATAGACTATACATGCAAGAGAGTTCTAAATATTTTTCAACCACCTAGTGAAGGAAGAGGGGGAATGTTAGTGCTGCTGAACATAAAACCATCATGAGAAATAAGTCTCTCCTTCAATAAATGCAATCAATATATAAAGCAGAAAGCACTAATCGTCTGTCTCTCCAGGAAATTAAAATTACTGTTATGCATAATGTACATCCATTACAGAAATAACTGCCTTTTCAACAAGAGTGTCTTCTAGTGAAGACAAAAACATAAGCAGAAGGAGACTAAAGTAAGTCGTTTATACATACCTGCAGTAACATTTCTTCCATATACTTTTTCACTGCCACATAAAGTGAAATCGGATGAAATTAGTCTCATCTAAGATGAATATTAAACATAATTTGTAATGCAGGATAGCCTGATTAGCAGAAACTGCATCCTATATCTGGTTAAGTCTGATATAAATTAAACTGTTTATCTGAAAAGTAAGTTAAAGGTGAATATCGGGCTATCTATGTCTTCTGTTTTATGATATACTATAACGTACTGATATGAAAGGAAGTACAGTGTGATACACAGAAACATTTTTGCTAGACTAATGCACAATAAAAACACCTAATATAGAATAGTGGTAGCTTATTAAACTTATTTCTCCATTCAGTAATGGCATTGGTATTACTGTTGTTCTATGCCTAACAAATCATAGAACATGAGCATGCAATGCACGATATAGATTCATTGTAAAAGTACGAGAATTATTAGTTGTCGTCATTAAATGTGTAACACTAGAAGACACTGAGCAAGGTTCACTCATTAATACTTACCTTTGACGAGGACGTTTCTTCCTCAGACTAGTTTATTAAGGTCAACAGTTAAAACAACAAAAGCTGATTCATTATTGACCTCTCAGATGATGCCAAACTCTGTTGGTTAAACAATCAACTGTTTCTTGTCTTCCAATGTAGTTGGAATTACTTCATATGTGAAGGTGTGCCACTAGGCAGCAGAGCAACAGAAGAGGATAACTCATTAAAATGGATTGTTACAACACTAATGTTGCCCTGCTGCACAATGGCAATGTTCCAATAGGAAACTCTCGTAGGTACTCAGTCATCCTCTTTAGAGATTTGAAAGATCACACTCAATGCAAACACATGAACATAACTATTTATTTTGGATCAATGACAAAGTTTAATGAAATTATCTGTATGGAAGAGTGTTGTTGCTTTGAACATATTTCACACTATCGTCTCTTGACATCCCTGTAATCGATGTTTGATATATTTTCTGCTTGCATATTGAAATAAAGGCATTTTCCTTGCATGTAATGCAGTCTGTCCTGTAATTACAAAACATGTTCCAGTTATATAAGACATTTCCAAACGTGAAAAATTGTTCTAAAGTACAATATAGCCATGTAATATGGTCATGTACCTAAGAACAAATGGTGCATTCAGATTTTAAAATACTGAAATTGGCAAAATATTAATACTGCGTGAAAAAGTTTCTCTGTTGTACCTTATCTCTACTACATACCAATAACTAGGAAGTTAATCACAATAAGAACACATATAACCAAAAAACAGGTGTAAGTTTAGAAAGAAACTGAACAGAAGCTATCAAATTAACAGAATGCAGAATCAAAATCAAAATTAACAACAACAAAATTTGAACAGATCTATTTAAAGCTAATGTAAATTTTCTATCCTGAAATGGGGAAATTTGTGAGGACATTAAAGAAATACAGTTCACTGACAAATATTAAGTGTTCGAAGATCATGGGACTCTCTCTTTGAAGGAACAAGGTGATGCACCACACAAACTGTGCGTCTACCATCGACACATTATGTAATTAATTTTAAAAATACAGATTACTACCCACCATAATACTATTAAACTGAACAACCACTATAAATTCAAATTAGCTTTAATATAGTAACAGTCCTTAAATGTATAGAACTGATATTATTTACAAATACTCCACAAAACAGCCTTATGCCTTACAACAACAAAAACCATAGAAAATGCATGAAACTGTTTATGGACATCTCAATCATGCTCTCCTCCATATGATTATAAAATGGATCACTCGACTGAACACCTAACAGCTTACCACTGATACAATGCTCTTGCCCTTGAAAGCTAATAGGATATCTTAGTACATTTCATTCGTCACCATCAAATGCAAATACATACAACAGTTATTTACCTTCAAGACTATAGTAAACATTGGATTTACATGTCTCTGCTCACATATCAGAAAATCTTGTTATATCTCCCATTAAAGAGTGATATTAACTATCAATCTATTTGAATGAAAGTAGGAAATGTTTTTCTCATTTGACAAAATGCCACAAATAGCTGACATGGTTGTGAGTAGTGTTACCAGGTGATATTTAAATACTTACCACCTCCTGAACACGCCATTAAGGCACAACTGTACCGACTGACTACCGTGTCATCCTCAGGCAATTGGCGTCACTGGATGCGTGGATCGAGGGTCATGTGATTAGCACATCACTCTCCCAGTCATATGTCTGTTTCTCAGACCGAGGTGATATTTGCAATTGTAAAATAAATGTCCTTCATTTTTTAAGGTTATTGGCCATGTGTACTGATGTAGAATTCACTGCATATATGGTGCTCTAGTATAAGTATTAAGAAAACCAAGTCACTCATATCAATCAGTGAGAAAAGTTTTTCCAGTTTCACGACAGTTAGTACAATCTAATCGCTAATGTAGTAGGGTCTAATCTGTTACAGCACCTTCTTTAACAAACAGATAACCATATGCCACAGCTAATTTTGCAAAATCTTTTTCTTCGTACTGATAACATTTTAACATATAAATCTGAATAGTTATGATCAGGTTTTTTCTGGCATATGGTTGATATCCATGACTAAATATTCCAACTATGCACAAATGACAAAGAGATCTAACACACCACACTGCTTCACATATTTCAAGGTAACTATAAAAGTAGGCAGCACTTTAATTTAAGCACGATGAATACGCAAAAAGAGAATAATAACAATTTCTACTGTTAAGCTGTGTAAATGAGAAGTGAGATGGTTTTAATACATGCTTGTTATACATTAAGTATGAAGCAATAAACACTGCATTTAATAATATAGACTATACATGCAAGAGAGTTCTAAATATTTTTCAACCACCTAGTGAAGGGAGAGGGGGATGTTAGTGTTCCTGAACATAAAACCATCATGAGAAATAAGTCTCTCCTTCAATAAATGAAATGAAAATATGAAGCAGAAAGCACTAATCGTCTGTATCTCCAGGAAATTAAAATTACTGTTATGCATAATGCACATCCATTACAGAAATAACTGCCTTTTCAACAAGAGTGTCTTCTAGTGAAGACAAAAACATAAGCAGAAGGAGACTAAAGTAAGTGGTTTATACATACCTGCAGTAACATTTCTTCCAATTACTTATTCACTGCCACATAAAGTGAAATGGTTGAAATTAGTCTCATCTAAGATTAATATTAAACATAATTTGTAATGCAGGATAGCCTGATTAGCAAAAACTGAATCCTATATCTGGTTAAGTCTGATATAAATTAAACTGTTTATCTGAAAAGTAAGTTAAAGGTGAATATCGGGCTATCTATGTCTTCTGCTTTAAGATATACTATAACGTACTGATATGAAAGGAAGTACAGTGTGATACACAGAAACATTTTTGCTAGACTAATGCACAATAAAAACACCTAATATAGAATAGTGGTAGCTTATTAAACTTATTTCTCCATTCAGTAATGGCATTGGTATTACTGTTGTTCTATGCCTAACAAATCATAGAACATGAGCATGCAATGCACGATATAGATTCATTGCAAAAGTACGAGAATTATTAGTTGTCGTCATTAAATGTGTAACACTAGAAAACACTGAGCAAGGTTCACTCATTAATACTTACCATTGACGAGGACGTTTCTTCCTCAGACTAGTTTATTAAAGTCAACAGTTAAAACAACAAAAGCTGATTCATTATTGACCTCTCAGATGATGCCAAACTCTGTTGGTTAAACAATCAACTGTTTCTTGTCTTCCAATGTAGTTGGAATTACTTCATATGTGAAGGTGTGCCACTAGGCAGCAGAGCAACAGAAGAGCATAACTCATTAAAATGGATTGTTACAACCCTAATGTTGCCCTGCTGCACAATGGCAATGTTCCAATAGGAAACTCTTGTAAGTACTCAGTCATCCTCTTTAGAGATTTGAAAGATCACACTCAATGCAAACACATGAACATAACTATTTCTTTTGAATCAATGACAAAGTTTAGTGAAATTATCTGTATGGAAGAGTGTTGTTGCTTTGAACATATTTCACACTATCGTCTCTTGACATCCCTGTAATCAATGTTTGATATATTTTCTGCTTGCATATTGAAATAAAGGCATTTTCCTTGCATGTAATGCAGTCTGTCCTGTAATTACAAAACATGTTCCAGTTATATAAGACATTTCCAAACGTGAAAAATTGTTCTAAAGTACAATATAGCCATGTAATATGGTCATGTACCTAAGAACAAATGGTGCATTCAGATTTTAAAATACTGAAATTGGCAAAATTTTAATACTGAGTGAAAAAGCCTCTCTGTTGTACCTTATCTCTACTACATACCAATAACTAGGAAGTTAATCACAATAAGAACACATATAACCAAAAAACAGGTGTAAGTTTAGAAAGAAACTGAACAGAAGCTATCAAATTAACAGAATGTAGAATCAAAATCAAGATTAACAACAACATAAATTTGAACAGATCTATTTAAAGCTAATGTAAATTTTCTTTCCTGAAATGGGGAAATTTGTGAGGACATTAAAGAAATACAGTTCACTGACAAATATTAACTGTTCGAAGATCATGGGACTCTCACTTTGAAGGAACAAGGTGATGCACCACACAAACTGTGTGTCTACCATCGACACATAATGTAATTAATTTTAAAAGTACAGATTATTACCCACCATAATACAATTATACTGAACAACCTTTATAAATTCAAATTAGCTTTAATATAGTAACAGTCGTTAAATGTATAGAACTAATATTATTTACAAATACTCCACAAAACAGCCTTATGCCTTAAAACAACAAAAACCATAGAAAATGCATGAAACTGTTTATGGACATCTCAATCATGCTCTCCTTCATATGATTATAAAATGGATCACTCGACTGAACACCTAACAGTTTACCACTGATACAATGCTCTTGCCCTTGAAAGCTAATAGGTGATCTTAGTACATTTACTTCGTCACCATCAAATGCAAATACATAAAACAGTTATTTACCTTCAAGACTATAGTAAACATTGGATTAACATGTCTCTGCTCACATATCAGAAAATCTTGTTATATCTCTCATTAAAGAGTGAGATTAACTATCAATCTATTTGAATGGAAGTAGGAAATGTTTTTCTCATTTGACAAAAAGCCACAAATAGCTGACATGGTTGTGAGTAGTGTTACCAGGTGATATTTAAATACTAACACCTCCTGAACACGCCATTAAGGCACAACTGTACCGACTGACTACCGTGTCATCCTCAGGCAATTGGCGTCACTGGATGCGTGGATCGAGGGTCATGTGATTAGCACATCACTCTCCCAGTCATATGTCTGTTTCTCAGACCGAGGTGATATTTGCAATTGTAAAATAAATGTCCTTCATTTTTTAAGGTTATTGGTCATGTGTACTGATGTAGAATTTACTGCATATATGGAGCTCTAGTATAAGCATTAAGAAAACCCAGTCACTCATATCAATCGGTGAGAAAAGTTTTTCCAGTTTCACTCCAGTTAGTACAATCTAATCGCTAATGTAGTAGGGTCTAATCTGTTACAGCACCTTCTTTAACAAACAGATTACCGTATGACACAGCTAATTTTGCAAAATCTTTTTTTCATACTGATAACATTATAACTTATAAATCTGAATACTTCTGATCAGGTTTTTTCTGGCATATGGTTGATATTCATGACTAAATATTCCAACCATGCACAAATGACAAAGAGATCTAACACACCACACGGCTTCACATATTTCAAGGTAAACTATAAAAGTAGGCAGCACTTTAATTTAAACACGATGAATACGCAAAAAGAGAATAATAACAATTTCTACTGTTAAGCTGTGTAAATGAGAAGTGAGATGGTTTTAATACATGCTTTTGATACATTAAATATGAAGCAATAAACACTGCATTAATAATATAGACTATACATGCAAGAGAGTTCTAAATATTTTTCAACCACCTAGTGAAGGAAGAGGGGGAATGTTAGTGCTGCTGAACATAAAACCATCATGAGAAATAAGTCTCTCCTTCAATAAATGCAATCAATATATAAAGCAGAAAGCACTAATCGTCTGTCTCTCCAGGAAATTAAAATTACTGTTATGCATAATGTACATCCATTACAGAAATAACTGCCTTTTCAACAAGAGTGTCTTCTAGTGAAGACAAAAACATAAGCAGAAGGAGACTAAAGTAAGTCGTTTATACATACCTGCAGTAACATTTCTTCCATATACTTTTTCACTGCCACATAAAGTGAAATCGGATGAAATTAGTCTCATCTAAGATGAATATTAAACATAATTTGTAATGCAGGATAGCCTGATTAGCAGAAACTGCATCCTATATCTGGTTAAGTCTGATATAAATTAAACTGTTTATCTGAAAAGTAAGTTAAAGGTGAATATCGGGCTATCTATGTCTTCTGTTTTATGATATACTATAACGTACTGATATGAAAGGAAGTACAGTGTGATACACAGAAACATTTTTGCTAGACTAATGCACAATAAAAACACCTAATATAGAATAGTGGTAGCTTATTAAACTTATTTCTCCATTCAGTAATGGCATTGGTATTACTGTTGTTCTCTGCCTAACAAATCATAGAACATGAGCATGCAATGCACGATATAGATTCATTGTAAAAGTACGAGAATTATTAGTTGTCGTCATGAAATGTGTAACACTAGAAGACACTGAGCAAGGTTCACTCATTAATACTTACCTTTGACGAGGACGTTTCTTCCTCAGACTAGTTTATTAAGGTCAACAGTTAAAACAACAAAAGCTGATTCATTATTGACCTCTCAGATGATGCCAAACTCTGTTGGTTAAACAATCAACTGTTTCTTGTCTTCCAATGTAGTTGGAATTACTTCATATGTGAAGGTGTGCCACTAGGCAGCAGAGCAACAGAAGAGCATAACTCATTAAAATGGATTGTTACAACACTAATGTTGCCCTGCTGCACAATGGCAATGTTCCAATAGGAAACTCTCGTAGGTACTCAGTCATCCTCTTTAGAGATTTGAAAGATCACACTCAATGCAAACACATGAACATAACTATTTATTTTGGATCAATGACAAAGTTTAATGAAATTATCTGTATGGAAGAGTGTTGTTGCTTTGAACATATTTCACACTATCGTCTCTTGACATCCCTGTAATCGATGTTTGATATATTTTCTGCTTGCATATTGAAATAAAGGCATTTTCCTTGCATGTAATGCAGTCTGTCCTGTAATTACAAAACATGTTCCAGTTATATAAGACATTTCCAAACGTGAAAAATTGTTCTAAAGTACAATATAGCCATGTAATATGGTCATGTACCTAAGAACAAATGGTGCATTCAGATTTTAAAATACTGAAATTGGCAAAATATTAATACTGCGTGAAAAAGTTTCTCTGTTGTACCTTATCTCTACTACATACCAATAACTAGGAAGTTAATCACAATAAGAACACATATAACCAAAAAACAGGTGTAAGTTTAGAAAGAAACTGAACAGAAGCTATCAAATTAACAGAATGCAGAATCAAAATCAAAATTAACAACAACAAAATTTGAACAGATCTATTTAAAGCTAATGTAAATTTTCTATCCTGAAATGGGGAAATTTGTGAGGACATTAAAGAAATACAGTTCACTGACAAATATTAAGTGTTCGAAGATCATGGGACTCTCTCTTTGAAGGCACAAGGTGATGCACCACACAAACTGTGCGTCTACCATCGACACATTATGTAATTAATTTTAAAAATACAGATTACTACCCACCATAATACTATTAAACTGAACAACCACTATAAATTCAAATTAGCTTTAATATAGTAACAGTCCTTAAATGTATAGAACTGATATTATTTACAAATACTCCACAAAACAGCCTTATGCCTTACAACAACAAAAACCATAGAAAATGCATGAAACTGTTTATGGACATCTCAATCATGCTCTCCTTCATATGATTATAAAATGGATCACTCGACTGAACACCTAACAGCTTACCACTGATACAATGCTCTTGCCCTTGAAAGCTAATAGGATATCTTAGTACATTTCATTCGTCACCATCAAATGCAAATACATACAACAGTTATTTACCTTCAAGACTATAGTAAACATTGGATTTACATGTCTCTGCTCACATATCAGAAAATCTTGTTATATCTCCCATTAAAGAGTGATATTAACTATCAATCTATTTGAATGAAAGTAGGAAATGTTTTTCTCATTTGACAAAAAGCCACAAATAGCTGACATGGTTGTGAGTAGTGTTACCAGGTGATATTTAAATACTAACACCTCCTGAACACGCCATTAAGGCACAACTGTACCGACTGACTACCGTGTCATCCTCAGGCAATTGGCGTCACTGGATGCGTGGATCGAGGGTCATGTGATTAGCACATCACTCTCCCAGTCATATGTCTGTTTCTCAGACCGAGGTGATATTTGCAATTGTAAAATAAATGTCCTTCATTTTTTAAGGTTATTGGCCATGTGTACTGATGTAGAATACACTGCATATATGGAGCTCTAGTATAAGTATTAAGAAAACCAAGTCACTCATATCAATCAGTGAGAAAAGTTTTTCCAGTTTCACGACAGTTAGTACAATCTAATCGCTAATGTAGTAGGGTCTAATCTGTTACAGCACCTTCTTTAACAAACAGATAACCATATGCCACAGCTAATTTTGCAAAATCTTTTTCTTCGTACTGATAACATTTTAACATATAAATCTGAATAGTTATGATCAGGTTTTTTCTGGCATATGGTTGATATCCATGACTAAATATTCCAACTATGCACAAATGACAAAGAGATCTAACACACCACACTGCTTCACATATTTCAAGGTAACTATAAAAGTAGGCAGCACTTTAATTTAAGCACGATGAATATGCAAAAAGAGAATAATAACAATTTCTACTGTTAAGCTGTGTAAATGAGAAGTGAGATGGTTTTAATACATGCTTGTTATACATTAAGTATGAAGCAATAAACACTGCATTTAATAATATAGACTATACATGCAAGAGAGTTCTAAATATTTTTCAACCACCTAGTGAAGGGAGAGGGGGATGTTAGTGTTCCTGAACATAAAACCATCATGAGAAATAAGTCTCTCCTTCAATAAATGAAATGAAAATATGAAGCAGAAAGCACTAATCGTCTGTATCTCCAGGAAATTAAAATTACTGTTATGCATAATGCACATCCATTACAGAAATAACTGCCTTTTCAACAAGAGTGTCTTCTAGTGAAGACAAAAACATAAGCAGAAGGAGACTAAAGTAAGTGGTTTATACATACCTGCAGTAACATTTCTTCCATATACTAATTCACTGCCACATAAAGTGAAATGGGATGAAATTAGTCTCATCTAAGATGAATATTAAACATAAATTGTAATGCAGGATAGCCTGATTAGCAAAAACTGCATCCTATATGTGGTTAAGTCTGATATAAATTAAACTGTTTATCTGAAAATTAAGTTAAAGGTGAATATCAGGCTATCTGTGTCTTCTGCTTTAAGATATACTATAACGTACTGATATGAAAGGAAGTACAGTGTGATACACAGAAACATTTTTGCTAGACTAATGCACAATAAAAATACCTAATATAGAATAGTGGTAGCTTATTAAACTTATTTCTCCATTCAGTAATGGCATTCGTATTACTGTTGTTCTATGCCTAACAAATCATAGAACATGAGCATGCAATGCATGATATAGATTCATTGCAAAAGTACGAGAATTATTAGTTGTCGTCATTAAATGTGTAACACTAGAAAACACTGAGCAAGGTTCACTCATTAATACTTACCAATGACGAAGACGTTTCTTCCTCAGACTAGTTTATTAAAGTCAACAGTTAAAACAACAAAAGCTGATTCATTATTGACCTCTCAGATGATGCCAAACTCTGTTGGTTAAACAATCAACTGTTTCTTGTCTTCCAATGTAGTTGGAATTACTTCACATGTGAAGGTGTGCCACTAGGCAGCAGAGCAACAGAAGAGCATAACTCATTAAAATGGATTGTTACATCCCTAATGTTGCCCTGCTGCACAATGGCAATGTTCCAATAGGAAACTCTCATAAGTACTCAGTCATCCTCTTTAGAGATTTGAAAGATCACACTCAATGCAAACACATGAACATAACTAGAACTGATATTATTTACAAATACTCCACAAAACCGGCTTATGCTTTACAACAACAAAAACCCTAGAAAATGCATGAAACTGTTTATGGACATCTCAATCATGCTCTCCTTCATATGATTATAAATTGGATCACTGGACTGAACACCTAACAGCTTACCACTGATACAATACACTTGCCCTTGAAAGCTAATAGGATATCTTAGTAATTTCATTCGTCACCATCAAATGCAAATACATAAAACAGTTATTTACCTTCAAGACTATAGTAAACATTGGATTAACATGTCTCTGCTCACATATCAGAAAATCTTGTTATATCTCCCATTAAAGAGTGATATTAACTATCAATCTATTTGAATGAAAGTAGGAAATGTTTTTCTCATTTGACAAAAAGCCACAAATAGCTGACATGGTTGTGAGTAGTGTTACCAGGTGATATTTAAATACTTACCACCTCCTGAACACGCCATTAAGGCACAACTGTACCGACTGACTACCGTGTCATCCTCAGGCCATTGGCGTCACTGGATGCGTGAATCGAGGGTCATGTGATTAGCACATCACTCTCCCAGTCATATGTCTGTTTCTCAGACCGAGGTGATATTTGCAATTGTAAAATAAATGTCCTTCATTTTTTAAGGTTATTGGTCATGTGTACTGATGTAGAATTTACTGCATATATGGAGCTCTAGTATAAGTATTAAGAAAACGCAGTCACTCATATCAATCGGTGAGAAAAGTTTTTCCAGTTTCACGACAGTTAGTACAATCTAATCGCTAATGTAGTAGGGTCTAATCTGTTACGGCACCTTCTTTAACAAACAGATTACCATATGACACAGCTAATTTTGCAAAATCTTTTTTTCGTACTGATAACATTATAACTTATAAATCTGAATAGTTATGATAAGGTTTTTCTGGCATATGGTTGATATTCATGACTAAATATTCCAAACATGCACAAATGACAAAGAGATCTAACTCACCACACTGCTTCACATATTTCAAGGTAAACTATAAAAGTAGGCAGCACTTTAATTTAAACACGATGAATACGCAAAAAGAGAATTATAACAATTTCTACTGTTAAGCTGTGTAAATGAGAAGTGAGATGGTTTTAATACATGCTTTTGATACATTAAGTATGAAGCAATAAACACTGCATTTAATAATATAGACTATACATGCAAGAGAGTTCTAAATATTTTCAACCACCTTGTGAAGGGAGAGGGGGAATGTTAGTGTTCCTGAACATAAAACCATCATGAGAAATAAGTCTCTCCTTCAATAAATGCAATCAATATATAAAGCAGAAAGCACTAATCGCCTGTCTCTCCAGGAAATTAAAATTACTGTTATGCATAATGTACATCCATTACAGAAATAACTGTCTTTTCAACACGAGTGTCTTCTAGTGAAGACAAAAACATAAGCAGAAGGAGACTAAAGTAAGTGGTTTATACATACCTGCAGTAACATTTCTTCCATATACTTACTCACTGCCACATAAAGTGAAATCGGATGAAATTAGTCTCATCTAAGATGAATATTAAACATAATTTGTAATGCAGGATAGCCTGATTAGCAAAAACTGCATCCTATATCTGGTTAAGTCTGATATAAATTAAACTGTTTATCTGAAAAGTAAGTTAAAGGTGAATATCGGGCTATCTATGTCTTCTGCTTTAAGATATACTATAACGTACTGATATGAAAGGAAGTACAGTGTGATACACAGAAACATTTTTGCTAGACTAACGCACAAAAAAACACCTAATATAGAATAGTGGTAGCTTATTAAACTTATTTCTCCATTCAGCAATGGCATTGGTATTACTGTTGTTCTATGCCTAACAAATCATAGAACATGAGCATGCAATGCACGGTATAGATTCATTGCTAAAGTACTAGAATTATTAGTTGTCGTCATTAAATGTGTAACACTAGAAAACACTGAGCACGGTTCACTCATTAATACTTACCATTGACAAGGACAATTCTTTCTCACACTAGTTTATTAAAGTCAACAGTTAAAACAACAAAAACTGATTCATTATTGACCTCTCAGATGATTCCAAACTCTGTTGGTTAAACAATCAACTGTTTCTTGTCTTCCAATGTAGTTGGATTTACTTCATATGTGAAGGTGTGCCACTAGGCAGCAGAGCAACAGAAGAGCATAACTCATTAAAATGGATTGTTACAACCCTAATGTTGCCCTGCTGCACAATGGCAATGTTCCAATAGGAAACTCTCGTAAGTACACAGTCATCCTCTTTAGAGATTTGAAAGCTCACGCTCAATGCAAACACATGAACATAACTATTTCTTTTGAATCAATGACTAAGTTTAATGAAATTATCTGTATGGAAGAGTGTTGTTGCTTTGAACATATTTCACACTATTGTCTCTTGACATCCCTGTAATTGATGTTTGATATATTTTCTGTTTGCATATTGAAATAAAAGCATTTTCCTTGCATGTAATGGAGTCTGTCCTGTAATTACAAAACATGTTCCAGTTATATAAGACATTTCCAAACGTGAAAAATTGTTCTAAAGTACAATATAGCCATGTAATATGGTCATGTACCTAAGAACAAATATTCCATTCAGATTTAAAAGTACTGAAATTGGCAAAATATTAATACTCCATGGAAAAGCCTCTCTATTGTACCTTATCTCTACTACATACCAATAACAAGGAACTTAATCACAATAAGAACACATATAACCAAAAACCAGATGTAAGTTTGAAAAGAAACTGAACAGAAGCTATCAAATTAACAGAATGTAGAATCAAAAACAGCATTAACAACAACAAAAATTTGAACAGAGGCTATTTAAAGCTAATGCAAATTTCCTTTCCTGAAACGGGGATATTTGTGAGGACATTAGAGAAATACAGTTCACTGACAAATATCAAGTGTTCCAAGATCATGGGACTCTCTCTTTGAAGGAACAAGCTGATGCACCACACAAACTGTGCGTCTACCATCGACACATTATGTAATTAATTTTAAAAATACAGATTATTACCCACCATAATACTATTGAACTGAACAACCACTATAAATTCAAATTAGCTTTAATATAGTAACAGTCCTTAAATGTGTTTATGGACATCTCAGTCATGCTCTCCTTCCTATGATTATAAAATGGATCACTTGACTGAATATCTAACACCTTAACACTGATACAATACTCTTGCCCTTGAAAGCTAATAGGATATCTTAGTACATTTCATTCATCGCCATCAAATGCAAATACATAAAACAGTTATTTACCTCCAATACTATAGTAAACATTGGATTAACATGTCTCTGCTCACATATCAGAAAATCTTGTTATATCTCCTATTGAAAAGTGAAATTTTCCATCCATCTATTTGAGTGAAAGTAGGGAATGTTTTTCTGACCTGTCAAAAGGGAACAAATACCTAACATGGTTGTGAGTAGTGTTACCAGGTGATATTTAAATACTTAACACCTCCTGAACACGCCATTAAGGCACAACTGTACCGACTGACTACTGTGTCATCCTCAGGCCATTGGCATCTTTGGATGCATAGATCGAGGGTCATGTGGTTAGCACATCACTCTCCCAGTCATATGCCTGTTTCTCAGACCGAGGTGATATTTGCAATTGTAAAATAAATGTCATTCATTTTTTTAAGGTTATTGGTCATGTGTACTGATGTAGAATATACTGCATATATGGAGCTCTAATTTAAGTACTAAGAAAACCCAGTCACTCATATCAATCAGTGAGAAAAGTTTTTCCAGTTTCACTCCAGTTAGTACAATCTAATCGCTAATGTAGTAGGGTCTAATCTGTTACAGCACCTTCTTTAACAAACAGATTACCGTATGACACAGCTAATTTTGCAAAATCTATTTCTTCGTACTGATAACATTTTAACTTATATATCTGAATACTTATGGTCAGGTTTTTTCTGGCATATGGTTGATATTTTTGATTAAATATTCCATCTATGCACAAACGACAAAGAGATCTAACACACCACACTGCTTCATGCATTTCAAGGTAAACTATAAAAGTAGGCAGCACTTTAATTTAAACACGATGGTTACGCAAAAAGAGAATAATAACAATTTCTACCGTTAAGCTGTGTAAATGAGATGTGGGATGGTTTTGATACATTCTTTTGATACATTAAGTATGAAGCAATAAACTCTGCATTTAATGATATAGACTATTCGTGCAAGAGAGTTGCAAATATTTTTCAATCACCTAGAGATGGAAGAGGGGGAATGTTAGTGTTCTTGAACATAAAACTATCATGAGAAATAAGTCTCTCCTTCAATAAATGAAATCAAAATATAAAACAGAAAGCACTAATCGTCTGTCTCTCCAGGAAATTAAAATTACTGTTATGCATAATGTACATCCATTACAGAAATAACTGCCTTTTCAATAAGAGTGTCTTCTAGTGAAGACAAAAACGTAAACAGAAGGTGACTAAAGGAAGTGGTTTATGCATACCTGCAGTAATATTTCTTTCATATACTTATTCACTGCCACATAAAGTGAAATGGGATGAAATTAGTCTCATCTAAGACGAATATTAAACATAATTTGTAATGAAGGTAGCCTGGTTAGCAAAAACTGCATCCTTTATGCTGTTAAGTCAGTTATAAATTAAACTGTTTATCTGAAAAGTAAGTTAAAGGTGAATATCAGGCTATTTATGTCTTCTGCTTTAAGAAATACTATAACGTACTGATACAAAAGGAAGTACATTGTGATACACAGAAACATTTTTGCTAGACTAATGCACAATAAAAACATCTAATATAGAATAGTGGTAGCTTATTAAACTTTTTTCTCCATTCAGCAATGGCATTGATATTACTGTTGTTCTATGCCTAACAAATCATAGAACATGAGCATGCAATGCACGGTATAGATTCATTGCAAAAGTACTAGAATTATTAGTTGTCGTCATTAAATGTGTAACACTAGAAAACACTGAGCACGGTTCACTCATTAATACTTACCATTGACGAGGACGTTTCTTCCTCAGCCTAGTTTATTAAAGTCAGCGTTTAAAACAACAAATCTGATTCATTATTGACCTTTCAGATGATGCCAAACTTTGTTGGTTAAACTATCAACTGTTTCTTTTCTCGTAATGTATTTGTAGTTACTTCATATGTGAAGGTGTGCCACTAGGCAGCAGAGCAACACAAGAGCATAACTCATTAAAATGCATTGTTACAACCCCAATGTTGCCCTGCTGAACAATGGCAATGTCCCAATAGGAAACTCTCGTGTGTACTCAGTCATCCTCTTTCGAGATTTGAAAGATCACGCTCAATGGAAACACATGAACGTAACTATTTCTTTTGAATCAGTGACAAAGTTTAATGAAATTATCTGTATGGAAGAGTGTTGTTGCTTTGAACACATTTCACACTTTCGTCTCTTGCTATCCTTGTAACCGATGTTTGATATATTTTATGTTTGGATATTGAAATAAAGGCATTTTCCTTGTTTTTAATGCAGTCTTCCCTGTAATTACAAAACATTTTCCAGTTGTATAAGACTTTTCCAAAGGTGAAAAATTGTTTTAATGTGCAATATGGCCATCTAATATGATCATGTACCTAAGAACAAATATGCCATTCAGATTTAAAAGTACTGAAATTGGCAAAATATCATTACTGCATGAAAAACCCCCTGTGTTATATCTTCACTCTACTACATACCCATAACAAGGAAGTTAATCACAATAAGAACACATATAACCAAAAACCATATGTAAGTTTAAAAAGAAATTGAACAGCAGCTATCGTATTAAGCAAATGTATGATCAAAAACAAGCTAGAGATTTTAAATAATTTGAACAGAAGCTATTGGATGCAAATGCAAACTTCCTATCCTAAAATGTGGAAATCTGAGAGGACAATAAAGAAGCACAGTTCACTGGCAAATAACAAGTGTTCAAAGATTAAGAGACCCTCTCTTTGAAGGATCAAGGTGATGCACAACACAAAGTGTGCATCCACCATCGACACATTATGTAATTAATTTTAAAAATACAGATTTTTACCCACCATAATACTCTTTTACTGAACAACAACTATAAATTCAAAATAGCTTTAATATAGTAACAGTACTTAAATGTATTGAACTGATAATATTTACAAATATTCTACAAAACAACCTTATGTCTTCAACAACAAAAACTGTAGAAAAATGCATGAAACTGCATATGGACATCTCTACCATGCTGTCCTTCATATGCTTATAAAATGGATCACTCGACTGAAACAACTAACAGTTTCCCCCAGATTCAATACTCTTTCCCTTGAAAGCTAATAGGATGTCTTAGTACATTCCATTCGTCACCATGCAATGCAAATACATAAAACCATTATTTACCTTCATGACTATAGTAAACATTTGATTATCATGTCTCTGCTGGCATATTAGAAAATTTTGTTATATTTCCCATTTAAAACTGATGTTACCTATCCATCTATTTGAGTGAAAGTAGGAAATGTTTTTCTCATCTGACGAAAGGGAACAAATATCTAACATGGTTTTGATTTGCGTTACCAGGTGACATTTAAGTACTAAACTCCTCCTGAACAGGCCATGAAGGCACAACTGTACCGACCAACTTGTGTCATCCTCAGGCCACTGGCGTCACTGGATGCGGTGATGGAAGTTCAGATGCTCAGGACATCAATCTCCCAGCTGCATGTCTGTTTCTGAGACCAAGGTGATATTTGGAATTGTGTAATAAATGTCCTCAGTTCTTTGGGAGTTACTGTTCATGTGTACTGTTGTAGAATTTACTGCAGATATGGAGCTCTATTTGAAAACCCCATTCACTGATACGGATTACAGAGAAAGTACGCTACTGGCCACTAATATTGCTACACCACGAAGATGACATGCAACAGACGTGAAATTTAACCAACAGAAACAGGATGCTGTGATACACAAATGATTAGCTTTTCAGAACATTCACACATGGTTGGTGCCAGTGGCAACACCTTTAACGTGCTGCCATGAGGAAAGTTTCCAACCGATTTCTCATACACCAACAGTAGCTGACCGGCACTGCCTGGTGAAACGTTGTTGTGATGCCTTGTGCAAGAAGGAGAAATGCGTACCATCACATTTCCCACTTTGATAAAGGTTGGATTTTAACCTATCACAATTGTGGTTTACTGTATAGCAACATTGCTACTCACGTTGGTCAAGATCCAATAACTGTTAGCAGAATATTGAATTGGTGGGTTCAGGAGGGTAATACAGAATGCCGTACTGCATCCCAACGGCCTCATTTCACTAGCATTCGAGATGACAGGCATCTTATCTGCATGGCTGTAACGGATCGTACAGTCACGTCTCAATGCCTGAGTCAACATGTGGGTATGTTTGCAAGACAACAACCATCTTCATGAACAGTTCGATGATGTTTGCAACAGCATGGACTATCAGCTCAGAGACCATGGCTGCGGTTACCCTTGACGCTGCATCACAGACAGGAGCGCCTGCGATGGTGTACTCAACGATGTACCTGGATGCACGAATGGCAAAACGTCATTTTTTCGGATGAATCCAGGTTCTGTTTACGGCATCATGATGGTCACATCTGTTTTTGGCGACATCGCGGTGGACGCACATTGGAAGCATGTATTCATCATTGCCGCACTGGCATATCATCCGGCATGATGGTATAGGCTGCCATTGGTTACACGTCTCGGTCACCTCTTGTTTGCATTGACGGCACTCTGAACAGTGGACATTGCATTTCAGATGTGCTATGACCCATGGCTCTACCCTTCATTCGATCCCTGTGAAACCCTACATTTCAGCAGGATAATGCACAAATGCATGTTGCAGGCCCTGTACGGGTCTTTCTGGATACAGAAAATGTTCGACTGATGCCCTGGCCAGCACATTCTCCAGATCTCTCAGCAACTGAATACATCTGGTAAATGGTAATAGAGCATGCCTCATCACAATACGCCAGTAACCACAGTTGATGAACTGTGGTATCGTGTTGAACATGCATGGGCAACTGTAATTGTACACACTATCCAAGCTCTGTTTGACTCAATGCCCAGGCGAATCAAGGCCGTTATTACAGCCAGAGGTGATTGTTCTGGATAATGATTTCTCACGATCTATGCACCCAAATTGGGTGAAAATGTAATCTCATGTCAGTTCTAGTATGATATGTTTGTCCAATGAATACCCGTTTATCATCTGCATTTCTTCTTGGTGTAGCAATTTTAATGGCCAGTAGTATATTTCAATAGTACAATCTAATCACTAATGTAGTAATCTCTAATCTATTGCAGCACCTTCTATAATAAACAGATTACCGTATAACACAGCACATTTGACAAAATCTTTCTCTTGGTACTGATAACATTTCATCTTATAACTCAAAATAATTATGATCAGTTATTTTCTGGCATATGATTGATACTCATGTTTAAATATTTCATCTATGCACAAAGGACAAAGAGAAACTGTCACACCACACTGCTTCATGAATTTCAAGGTACACTATAAAAGTAGGCAGCACTTTAATTTAAACACGATGACTATGCTAAAAGAGAATTATTACAATTTTACTGTTAAGCTGCATGAATGAGAAGCGGGATGGTTTTGATACATGCTTTTCATACATTAAGTATGAAGCAACAAACATTGATCTTATGGATACAGACTATACATGCAAGAAAGTTGCTAATATTTTTCAAACACCTAGGGAAGGAAGAGGATAATGTTAGTGTTTGTGAACATAAAACCATCATGAGAAATAAGTCTCTCCTTCAATAAATGAAATCAAAATATAAAGCAGGAAGCACTAATCGTCTGTCTCTCCAGGAAATTAAAATTACTGTTATGCGTAATGAACATCCATTACAGAAATAACTGCCTTTTCAACAACAGTGTCTTCTAGTGAAGACAAAAACATAAGCAGAAAGAGACTAAAGTAAGTGGTTTACACATACCTGCAGTAATATTTCTTCCACACACTTATTCATTGCCACATAAAGTGAAATGGGATAAAAATAGGCTCATCTGAGATGAATATTAAACATAATTTGTAATGCAAGATTCCCTGATTAGCAATAACTGCATCCTTTATGAGGTTAAGTCTGATATAAATTAAACTGTTTATCTGAAATGTAAATTAAAGGTGAATATTAAGCTATATATCTCTTCTGTGTAAGGAAATACTATTACGTACTGATATGAAAGGAAGTACACTGTGATACACAGGAACATTTTTGTTAAACTAATGTACAATACAAACACATAAGATATTAAACTTATTTCTCCATCCAGCAATGCTATTAATATTACTGTTGCTCTATGCCAAACAAATCATAGAACATGAACATGCAATGAACTGTATAGATTCATCACAAAATAACTAGACTTATTAGTTGTTGTCATGAAGTGTGTAACACTAGAAAACGCTGAGCCCAGGTCACTCATTAATACTTACTATTGCCGAGAAGGTTTTTTCCTTAAACTAATTTATTAAAGTCATCGTCTAAAACAACAAAAGCTGATTCTTTATTGACCTTTCAGATGATGCCAAACACTGTTGGTTAAACAATCAACTCTTTCTTGTCTTCCAGTGTAGTTTTAGTTACTTCATATGTGATGGTATGCCACTAGGCAGCAGAGCAATAGAAGGGCATAACTCATTAAGATGCATTGTTACAACCCTCCTGTTGCCCTGCTGTACAATGGCAATGTTCCAACAGGAAACTCTCGTATCTAATTTTTTCTTTTGACTCAATGACAACTTTTAATTAAATTATCTATATGGAAGAATGTTGTTGCTTCGAACACATTTCAAACTTTCACCTCTTGCCATCACTTTGATAGACGTTTGATGTATTCTCTATTTGCATTTTGGAATAACAGAATTTGCCTTGCATGTAATGCAGTCTTTCCTGTAATTACAAAACATGTTCCAATTGTATAAGATTTTTCCAAACGTGAAAAATTGTTCTAAATTACAATATGGCCATGTGCCTATGAACAAATATTCCATTCAGATTTAAAAGTACTGAAATTAGTAAACTATTATTAGTACTGCATGAAATAGTCCCTCAGTTATATCTTCACCCTACTAAATACCAATAACAAGGAAGTTAATCACATTTAAGAACACATATAAGCAAAAACGAGATGAAAGTTTAAAAAGAAATGAAACAGTAGCTATCAAATTAAGAGAATGTATAATCAAAAACAAGATAAAGATTTAAAAAGAAATTGAACAGAAGCTATTGATAGCCAATGCAAATTTCCTTTCCTGAAATGTGGAAATTTGTGAGGACAATATAGAAACACAATTCACTGGCAAATATCAAGTGTTCAAAGATCATGGGACTCTCTCTTTGAAGGAACAAGGTGATGCACAACACAAAGTATGCATCCACCATTGACACATTATGTAATTAATTCTAAAAATACAGATATTTACCCACCATCATACTCTTTAACTGAACCACAACTATAAATTCAAAATAGCTTTAATATAGTAACAGTACTTAAATGTATAGAACTGATAATATTTACAAATATTCCACAAAGCAACCTTATGTCTTCAACAACAACAAAAACTGTAGAAAATGCATGAAACTGAAGACGGACATCTTAACCATGCTGTCCTTCATATGCTTATGAAACGGATCACTCGACTGATACACCTAACAGCTTCCCCCAGATACAATACTCTTGCCCTCGAAAGCTAATAGGATATCTTAGTACATTCCATTCGTCACCATGCAATGCAAATACATAAAACCTGTATTTACCTTCAAGATTATAGTAAACATTTGATTAACATGTCTCTGCTGACATATTAGAAAATCTTGTTATATCTCCCATTAAAAACTGATATTACCTACCCATCTATTTGAGTGAAAGGAGGGAATGTTGTCTCATCTGACAAAAGGTAACAAATACCTAACATGGTTGTGATTTGCATTACCAGTGATATTTAAAAGCTAAACTCCTCCTGAACAGGCCATGAAGGCATAACTGTACTGACCGACTGTCGTGTTATCCTCAGGCCATTGGCGTCACTGTTTGCGTAGATGGAGGGTCATGTGGTCAGCACATCGCTCTCCCAGCTGTATGTCTGTTTCTGAGACCGAGGTCATATTTGCAACTGTGAAATAAATGTCCTTAGTTCTTTGGCAGTTACTGTTCATTTGTACTGGTGTAGAATTTACTGCAGATATGGAGATCTATTTTAAGTACTAAGAAACCCCAGTCACTGATACGGATCATTGATAAATTCAGATTTAAAAGTACTGAAATTGGCAAAATATTGTTAATACTCCATGAATTAGTCCATGTGGTATATTTTCAATCTAGTACAGACCAATAATAAGGAAGTTAATCACCTTGGAAGCATGTATAATCAAAAACCTGATGAAAGTTTTCAAAAACTTGAACAGAAGTTATCAAATGAAGAGGAAGTGTAATCAGAAACAAGATGGAGGTTTAAAAAATTTGAACAAAAGCTATTGAAAGCCAGTGCAAATTTCCTTTCCTGAAATGGGGAAATTTGTGAGGACACTAAAGAAACACAGTTCACTGGCAAATATCGAGTGTTCCAAAATGAAGGGAACCTCTCTCTCAAGTAACAAAGTACACTATGGTCTTGTAATATGGTCATGTACCTATGAACAAATATTCCATTCAGATTTAAATATGCTGAAATTGGCAAAATATTATTAATACTGCATGCAATATTCCATTTGTTATATTTTCCCTCTCCTGCATACCAATAACAAGTACGTTAATAACATTAATAGCACATGTAATCAAAAATCAGATGGAAGTTTAAAAAGAAACTGAACAGAAGCTATCAAATTAAGAGAATGTGTAATCAAAAACAAGATGAAAATTTTAAAATACACTCCTGGAAATGGAAAAAAGAACACATTGACACCGGTGTGTCAGACCCACCATACTTGCTCCGGACACTGCGAGAGGGCTGTACAAGCAATGATCACACGCACGGCACAGCGGACACACCAGGAACCGCGGTGTTGGCCGTTGAATGGCGCTAGCTGCGCAGCATTTGTGCACCGCCGCCGTCAGTGTCAGCCAGTTTGCCGTGGCATACGGAGCTCCATCGCAGTCTTTAACACTGGTAGCATGCCGTGAACCGTATGTGCAGTTGACGGACTTTGAGCGAGGGCGTATAGTGGGCATGCGGGAGGCCGGGTGGACGTACCGCCGAATTGCTCAACATGTGGGGCGTGAGGTCTCAACAGTACATCGATGTTGTCGCCAGTGGTCGGCGGAAGGTGCACGTGCCCGTCGACCTGGGACCGGACCGCAGCGACGCACGGATGCACGCCAAGACCGTAGGATCCTACGCAGTGCCATAGGGGACCGCACCGCCACTTCGCAGCAAATTAGGGACACTGTTGCTCCTGGGGTATCGGCGAGGACCATTCGCAACCGTCTCCATGAAGCTGGGCTACGGTCCCGCACACCGTTAGGCCATCTTCCGCTCATGCCCCAACATCGTGCAGCCCGCCTCCAGTGGTGTTGCGACAGGCGTGAATGGAGGGACGAATGGAGACGTGTCGTCTTCAGCGATGAGAGTCGCTTCTGCCTTGGTGCCAATGATGGTCGTATGCATGTTTGGCGCCGTGCAGGTGAGCGCCACAATCAGGACTGCATACGACCAAGGCACACAGGGCCAACACCCGGCATCATGGTGTGGGGAGCGATCTCCTACACTGGCCGTACACCACTGGTGATCGTCGAGGGGACACTGAATAGTGCACGGTACATCCAAACCGTCATCGAACCCATTGTTCTACCGTTCCTAGACCGGCAAGGGAACTTGCTGTTCCAACAGGACAATGCACGTCCGCATGTATCCCGTGCCACCCAACGTGCTCTAGAAGGTGTAAGTCAACTACCCTGGCCAGCAAGATCTCCGGATCTGTCCCCCATTGAGCATGTTTGGGAGAGGATGAAGCGTCGTCTCACGCGGTCTGCACGTCCCGCATGAACGCTGATCCAACTGAGGCGCCAGGTGGAAATGGCATGGCAAGCCATTCCACAGGACTACATCCAGCATCTCTACGATCGTCTCCATGGGAGAATAGCAGCCTGCATTGCTGCAAAAGGTGGATATACACTGTAGTAGTGCCGACATTGTGCATGCTCTGTTGCCTGTGTCTATGTGCCTGTGGTTCTGTCAGTGTGATCATGTGATGTATCTGACCCCAGGAATGTGTCAATAAAGTTTCCCCTTCCTGGGACAATGAATTCACGGTGTTCTTGTTTCAATTTCCAGGAGTGTATTTGAACAGAAGCTATTTAATACCACTGCAAATTTTCTTTCCTGAAATGGGAAATTTGTGAGGACCCTACAGAATCTCAGTCCACTGGTATTTATCAAGTGTTCCAAAATCCAGCGACCCTCTTTTTCAAGGAACAAGGTGACGCAAAACACACATTATGTAAATAATTTTAAAAATTGGAATTTTACCCACCATAACACTCTTTAACCAAACAATAACGATAAATTCAAAATAACTTTAATATATTAACAGTAATAAAATGTATAGAACTGATAATATTTACAAATACTCCACAAAACAACCTTATGTCTTACAACAACAAAAACTGTAGAAAATGCATGAAACTGCTTATGGACATCTCAACCGTGCTGTCCTTCATCTGATGATGTAACAGATCACATGACTGAAACACATTACAGTTTCCCCCAGATACAATACTCTTTCCATTTAAAGGTAATAGGATATCTTAGTATAGTTCTTTCATCACCAGGACAGTTCATGAAAAAATGTCTCCTGAATCAAACAAAGGACGCAAATATTACACATGGCTGTTAGCTGTAATGCTACATCAAATGTACCATTTTCAAATAGTATCTATTCAGCTATTTGCATTATTCTTTTGGACTCATGTAGCTGTTTGATTGTATACTTTCATTTAATGACATAGCCACTCTCCACTTGTTATACTAAGAACAGTTTGGGTATGTCAAACTCCAGCTTATGTATTAAGTCTCACAATCATCATACTTGGAATAACACCAACACTTTTCCCATTTCATTCCTATAATATACTCAGGCTGTTGCGCTAATTTATTAATGCGTCATCCTGTTATGCCCTCTTACTTTATATGTAGATTATGTATAAAACACAGATTTTTTTAGAATAATCTAGTCTCGGTATTGATGAAAGTTCATCTAAAAAATTCTATATAATTACGAGGAGGATATACTGAGCAGAGGCTGTTATCTGTCTTTAAATACTGTATCTATTCTTATCTCATGAGGACAACATATTAATCAAAGGAAAGTATAGGTTGGAATAGCAATAGTTTTATATAAAGGATAAATTACTACTCAGCATAAGAATGGCACGTTGTGTTGCTAACACGTACAACAAAAATTCTGTTATGCATATATCACCCAGCAGCTTCAGACTGTCAAACTTTCTATTCGCACACAGTTGACATTCCATCTGCATACAATATAGACAATATTTTTGTTAGAATTATGTGAGCTTCATTTTGTATCATTTACATACATCTAGAAAATGAGGGATCCTAATAACTTTTGACTTCAATGACCAACCATTTGTTTTGAGTAACACAAATCAATTCCTGTTGCTCACATACAATTTTATCAATTCATATGCAGTACCTATAATAACCAGGTTCCGCAGCTTGTCAAACACTTTTTCCAAGTCAAGAAACACTCCAGCAATATACGGATTGTTCTCTGTTATTCCAGTTACTATTTTGTCTATTAACTGTGCTGCAGCTACTGGAGTTAAGTAGCCTCTTCAAATGTCCTGATGATGCTGACTGCACCCCATTACAGTCCCCCCATGGAGGAAAATTCCTTGGCACTACCTGGAATTGAACTCAAGTACTATGCATAGCAGGCGTTACACATCCCGGCTTTCCATTTCAATATCACTACATATGAGAAATACTGCCACCCAAGGTAATGTTCTTCTTGACTGTTTTTTCATACCCATTTTCCAAAATTTCATATTTTTGCAAATCACAAGTACAAGGTGCTCCAATATATTGCTTGACGTATATCTCGGTAAGTGTAAAACTGGATTGCATTTTATATTTTTCCATTATGAGCCATCAATGGGAGGATGGTAATGGTGAGCATATACAAGTTTTTCAATGAAACCAGATGTGATTTAGATTCAGGTTGTAGATACAGTAAGTCTGAGGCAATTAGGTCCCCACTTATGCCCCTGGAATATATATCTGAAAATCTGGCAGATTTTGTCAGGCAACCTGGGAAGGACGTTGACAGTGTCTGTCAAGTTAGAATTACCAATGATCGTCTATCATTCATAGTATAAAAGTAACTTAATGCAAAGTATTAACACCTTGTATTTTTAAGAAATGAAAATGAGATTAGAAGACACAGTGAGGTTAAGTACTGCATGAACAGACACCACAATAAGACTATCTTTACATGATCCTGCAAAAGGAATTAGAAAGGACTACAGCTTGTAACTGACACACGTTTACTTTCAGGTCCAATCCTAATGTCTATCCATGGCCTAATAGAGTGGCTCGAATCACAATGAAATGCATATAACAAACATATTAACACAATAATTATGATCAGGTTTTTTCTGAGATATGGGTGATATTCATTTTTTCATATTTCATCTATGCACAAATGACAAAGAGAAACTATCACGCTTCACTGCTTCATGTATTTCAAGGTAAAACATAAAAATAGACAACACTTTAATTTAAATGTGATGAATATGCGAAAAGCGAATGATAACAATTTCTACTTTTAAGCAGTACAAATGAGAAGTGGAATGATTCAGGTACATGCTTTTGATACATTAAGTATGAAGCAAAAAACTCTTCACTTTCAGATATATAGACTATACAAGTAAAAAGGTTGCAAATATTTTTCAAACACCTAGGAATGAAGAGGATAATGTTAGAGTTTGTGAACATAAAACCATCATGAGAAATAAATCTCCCCTACCATAAAGGAAATCAAAATATAAAGCAGGAAGCACTACTGGTCTGTTTCTCCAAGAAAGGAAAATTACTGTCATGCATAATGATCATCTGTTATGGGTAGAATTGCCTTTTTAACAACAGTGTCTTCCAGTGAAGACAAAAATGTAAGCATAAGGAGCTTAGTGGTTTGCACATATCTGCAGTGATATGATGTTTATCCACTGCCACGTAAAGTGAACTGAGATAAAAATAGGGTCATATGAGGTGAATGTTAAACATAATTTTATGATGCCGTATTGACTGACAATCAATGACTGCGTTCTTGATATGGTTAAGTCTGATATAAATCAAATTGTTTATCTGCAAAGTATGTTAAAGCAGAGTATTAGGCAATCTATGGCTTCTGCATGAAGAAATATCTGATATGAAAGGAAGTAAATTATGATACACAGAATTGCTTTTGTTACACTAATGTTCAGTACAAACACATAAGATACAATAGTGGTAAGCTACTAAGCTATTTCCATAAGCAGTACTGTCATTGATGTTACTGTTTTTCTGTCCCAAACAAGTCTTAGAACAAGAGCATGCAGGGTCACATATATACTCATTGCCAATCTATTAGAATTGCTTACAAGTTGTCATTAGGTGTATAACACTAGAAAGCGCTGAGTACATGTCACTCATTGATACTTAACATTCCTGTGGATGTTCTTTCCATAGACCAGTTTCTTAAAGACAATACTTAACACTTTAAAAGCTGAATCATCATTTCATCATTACCTTTTCAGATATCAACCACAGTTGGTTCCACTGTCAATAATTTCATGTCTACTAAAGTAGTTGCAGTTACTTCATAAGTGATGATGTACCGCTAGGCAGTAGACAGCAGAAGGCTGTATCTTACTATGATACATAGTTACAACCTCCTGACATCCAGCTGACAATGAAAATGTTCAACAGGGAATCTGGGTATCTATTCACTCATTACTCAGTGATCTGAAACATCACTCTCTATGCAAACACATAAAAGCATTATTTTCCTTTGACTCAATGGACAAGTTTTATTAATTTATCTCTATAGAGGAGTGTTGTACCTCGGAACACTTTTGTCTCTTTCACCTATTGCCAGCCCCATAACAGTAGTTTATTATATTTTCTGATTCAATTTTGAAGTAACAGCATTCAGTTTTCATGTGATGCAGACTTTTCGTGAAATTACAAAAATTGATACAGATTTGTAAGATTTTTCCAAATGCGAAAATCTGTCCCAAGGTACAAAATGGCCATGTACCTACAAACAAATATTCTGTTCATATTTAAAAGTGCTGAAACTGGCAAAATCGCCACTACATTCCAATAACAAGAAAGTTAATCAAATTAAGTGGAAGTATTATAAACGACCCCCCCCCCCCCCCCCCCCCCCCCCGTGAACCATGGACCTTGCCGTTGGTGGGGAGGCTTGCGTGCCTCAGCGATACAGATAGCCGTACCGTAGGTACAACCACAATGGAGGGGTATCTGTTGAGAGGCCAGACAAATGTGTGGTTCCTGAAGAGGGGCAGCAGCCTTTTCAGTAGTTGCAAGGGCAACAGTCTGGATGATTGACTGATCTGGCCTTGTAACAATAACCAAAACGGCCTTGCTGTGCTGGTACTGCGAACGGCTGAAAGCAAGGGGAAACTACGGCCGTAATTTTTCCCGAGGGCATGCAGCTTTACTGTATGATTAAATGATGATGGCGTCCTCTTGGGTAAAATATTCCGGAGGTGAAATAGTCCCCCATTCGGATCTCCGGGCGGGGACTACTCAAGAGGATGTCGTTATCAGCAGAAAGAAAACTGGCGTTCTACGGATCGGAGCGTGGAATGTCAGATCCCTTAATCGGGCAGGTAGGTTAGAAAATTTAAAAAGGGAAATGGATAGGTTAAAGTTAGATGTAGTGGGAATTGGTGAAGTTCGGTGGCAGGAGGAACAAGACTTCTGGTCAGGTGACTACAGGGTTATAAACACAAAGTCAAATAGGGGCAATGCAGGAGTAGGTTTAATAATGAATAGGAAAATAGGAATGCGGGTAAGCTACTACAAACAGCATAGTGAACGCATTATTGTGGCCAAGATAGATACGAAGCCCACACCTACTACAGTAGTACAAGTTTATATGCCAACTAGCTCTGCAGATGACAAAGAAATTGATGAAATGTATGATGAAGTAAAAGAAATTATTCAGACAGTGAAGGGAGACGAAAATTTAATAGTCATGGGTGACTGGAATTTGAGTGTAGGAAAAGGGAGAGAAGAAAACGTAGTAGGTGAATATGGATTGGGGCTAAGAAATGAAAGAGGAAGCCGCCTGGTAGAATTTTGCACAGAGCACAACTTAATCATAGCTAACACTTGGTTTAAGAATCATGATAGAAGGTTGTATACATGGAAGAACCCTGGAGACACTAAAAGGTATCAGATAGATTATATAATGGTAAGACAGAGATTTAGGAACCAGGTTTTAAATTGTAAGACATTTCCTGGGGCAGATGTGGACTCTGACCACAATCTATTGGTTATGACCTGTAGATTAAAACTGAAGAAACTGCAAAAAGGTGGGAACTTAAGGAGATGGGACCTGGATAAACTGAAAGAACCAGAGGTTGTACAGAGTTTCAGGGAGAGCATAAGGGAAAAATTGACAGGAATGGGGGAAAGAAATACAGTAGAAGTAGAATGGTTAGCTTTGAGGGAGGAAGTAGTGAAGGCAGCAGAGGATCAAGTAGGTAAAAAGACGAGGGCTAGTAGAAATCCTTGGGTAACAGAAGAAATATTGAATTTAATTGATGAAAGGAGAAAATATAAAAATGCAGTAAATGAAGCAGGCAAAAAGGAATACAAACGTCTCAAAAATGAGATCGACAGGAAGTGCAAAATGGCTAAGCAGGGATGGCTAGAGGACAAATGTAAGGATGTAGAGGCGTATCTCACTAGGGGTAAGATAGATACTGCCTACAGGAAAATTAAAGAGACTTTTGGAGATAAGAGAACCACTTGTATGAACATCAAGAGCTCAGATGGAAACCCAGTTCTAAGCAAAGAAGGGAAAGCAGAAAGGTGGAAGGAGTATATAGAAGGTCTATACAAGGGCGATGCACTTGAGGACAATATTATGGAAATGGAAGAGGATGTAGATGAAGATGAAATGGGAGATACAATACTGCGTGAAGAGTTTGACAGAGCACTGAAAGCCCTGAGTCGAAACAAGGCCCCCGGAGTAGACAACATTCCATTGGAACTACTGACGGCCTTGGGAGAACCAGTCCTGACAAAACTCTACCATCTGGTGAGCAAGATGTATGAAACAGGCGAAATACCCTCAGACTTCAAGAAGAATATAATAATTCCAATACCAAAGAAAGCAGGTGTTGACAGATGTGAAAATTACCGAACAATCAGTTTAATAAGCCACAGCTGCAAAATACTAACACGAATTCTTTACAGACGAATGGAAAAACTAGTAGAAGCCGAACTCGGTGAAGATCAGTTTGGATTCCATAGAAATACTGGAACACGTGAGGCAATACTGACCTTACGACTTATCTTAGAAGAAAGATTAAGGAAAGGCAAACCTACGTTTCTAGCATTTGTAGACTTAGAGAAAGCTTTTGACAATGTTGACTGGAATACTCTCTTTCAAATTCTAAAAGTGGCAGGGGTAAAATACAGGAGCGAAAGGCTATTTACAATTTGTACAGAAACCAGATGGCAGTTATAAGAGTCGAGGGACATGAAAGGGAAGCAGTGGTTGGGAAGGGAGTAAGACAGGGTTGTAGCCTCTCCCCGATGTTATTCAATCTGTATATTGAGCAAGCAGTAAAGGAAACAAAAGAAAAATTTGGGGTAGGGATTAAAATCCATGGAGAAGAAATAAAAACTTTGAGGTTCGCCGATGACATTGTAATTCTGTCAGAGACAGCAAAGGACTTGGAAGAGCAGTTGAACGGAATGGATGGTGTCTTGAAGGGAGGATATAAGATGAACATCAACAAAAACAAAACGAGAATAATGGAATGTAGTCGAATTAAGTCGGGTGATGTTGAGGGTATTAGATTAGGAAATGAGACACTTAAAGTAGTAAAGGAGTTTTGCTATTTGGGGAGCAAAATAACTGATGATGGTCGAAGTAGAGAGGATATAAAATGTAGACTGGCAATGGCAAGGAAAGCGTTTCTGAAGAAGAGAAATTTGTTAACATCGAGTATAGATTTAAGTGTCAGGAAGTCATTTCTGAAAGTATTTGTATGGAGTGTAGCCTTGTATGGAAGTGAACATGGACGGTAAATAGTTTGGACAAGAAGAGAATAGAAGCTTTCGAAATGTGGTGCTACAGAAGAATGCTGAAGATTAGATGGGTAGATCACATAACTAATGAGGAAGTATTGAATAGGATTGGGGAGAAGAGAAGTTTGTGGCACAACTTGACCAGAAGAAGGGATCGGTTGGTAGGACATGTTCTGAGGCATCAAGGGATCACCAGTTTAGTATTGGAGGGCAGCGTGGAGGGTAAAAATCGTAGGGGGAGACCAAGAGATGAATACACTAAGCAGATTCAGAAGGATGTAGGTTGCAGTAGGTACTGGGAGATGAAGAAGCTTGCACAGGATAGAGTAGCATGGAGAGCTGCATCAAACCAGTCTCAGGACTGAAGACCACAACAACAACAACAACATTATAAACGACCAAATACAAGTTAAAAAATTTTGAACAGAATCTGTTGGAAACCAACTCAAATTTCCATTGGTACATCTTGTTTCAACACAAAGATGGTAAATGACAAAATGTTCCCTGAACATTTCTGAAATGGGGAAATTTGTGAGGACATTACAGAAATTCAGTCATTGTGAAATATCGAATGTCCCAAGCTAAAGAGACATTCTGCTACTAGGGACAAGATGATGCACAACACAAAGTGTGGCTTATCTGCCCACATATAATGTAATTAGTTTTAAAAACTCAGAATTTTACTCACCATTATACTGTTAACTGAACAATAACAAAACATTCCAAATAGTTTTTACATAATGAGATTTTCACTCTGCAGTGGAGTGTGCAGATTAAAACTGTGTGCCAGACCAAGACTCAAACTCAGGACCTTTGCCTTTCATGGGCAAGTGCTCTACCAACTGAGCTACTCAAGCATGACTCACACCCCGTCCTCACAGCTTTACTTCTGCCAGTACCTTGCCTCCTACCTTCCAAACTTTACAGAAGCTCTCCTGCGAACCCTGCAGAACTAGCACTCCTGAAATAAAGTATATTGCGGAGACATGGCTTAGCCACAGCCTGGGGAATGATTCCAGAATGAGATTTTCACTCTGCAGTGGAGTGTGTGCTGATATGAAATTTCCTGGCAGATTAAAACTGTGTGCCGGACCGAGACTCGAACTTGGGACCTTTGCCTTTCGTGGGCAAGTGCTGGTAGAGCACTCTGTTATGCTGTCCTTTGTGTGATTATAAAATGGATATCTAGACTGAAACACTGAACGGGAACATTATATGTTCCTGGGTACACTCCCCCCAAACACAATACTCTTCCCCTAGAAAAATATTAGATTACCTTGGTACATCTTGTTTCAACACGAAGATGACTTCCCCTCTCTCAGCTTGTTTTACTTAGAACAGTTTGCAGGTGTGAAACTCCAGCTTAAATATTAATTCATACAATTCTCATACTCAGAATGCTGCCAAAGCATTTTGCATCGCACTCCTATTAATATATTCCAACTTATGCACTAATTTATTAATGCTTGATCCTATTATGCTCTCTTCTTTTATATGTAGATATGTATAAAGTACAGCATATGTTAGAATAATCTAGCCTCAATATTGATGACATTTCAAAATCTGTACAGTTATGATGAGGTTTTACTGAACCATGGCTGATATCCATCTTTGAATACTTCATCCATACATGACTCATGAGGACACTGGAAAGTACAGGGTGGAATATCAACAATATTATGCAAAGCATAAATTGCTACTCACTATGAAGATGACATAATGAGTTGCTGACAGGAGTAACAAAAAGAATGTTACACATTTGTTGCCCAACTTCTCCAGACTGTCAAGCTTTGTGTTTGAACAGAGTTGACACACCATCTGAATACAGTACACACAATATTTTTTGTAGAGTTGTATCAACAGTGCTTTGTATCATTTAGATAAATTAATAAAATAAGAAACTTCCTGGCAGATTAAAACTGTGTGCCCGACCGAGACTCGAACTCGGGACCTTTCCCTTTCGCTGGCAAGTGCTCTACCAACTGAGCTACCGAAGCACGACTCACGCCCGGTACTCACAGCTTTACTTCTGCCAGTACCTCGTCTCCTACCTTCCAAACTTTACAGAAGCTCTCCTGCGAACCTAGCAGAACTAGCACTCCTGAAAGAAAGGATATTGCGGAGACATGGCTTAGCCACAGCCTGGGGGATGTTTCCAGAATGAGATTTTCACTCTGCAGCGGAGTGTGCGCTGATATGAAACTTCCTGGCAGATTAAAACTGTGTGCCCGACCGAGACTCGAACTCGGGACCTTTGCCTTTCGCGGGCAAGTGCTCTACCAACTGAGCTACCGGAGCATGACTCACGCCCGGTACTCACAGCTTTACTTCTGCCAGTACCTCATCTCTTACCTTCCAAACTTTACAGAAGCTCTCCTGCGAACCTTGCAGAACTAGCACTCCTGAAAGAAAGGATATTGCGGAGACATGGCTTAGCCACAGCCTGGGGGATGTTTCCAGAATGAGATTTTCACTCTGCAGCGGAGTGTGCGCTGATATGAAACTTCCTGGCAGATTAAAACTGTGTGCCCGACCGAGACTCGAACTCGGGACCTTCGCAGGAGAGCTTCTGTAAAGTTTGGAAGGTAGGAGACGAGGTACTGGCAGAAGTAAAGCTGTGAGTACCGGGCGTGAGTCGTGCTTCGGTAGCTCAGTTGGTAGAGCACTTGCCCGCGAAAGGCAAAGGTCCCGAGTTCGAGTCTCGGTCGGGCACACAGTTTTAATCTGCCAGGAAGTTTCATATCAGCGCACACTCCGCTGCAGAGTGAAAATCTCATTCTGGAATAAAATAAGAGATCTTAATATGGCATCCTGAGGATCTCCTCACTTTACATCAGTAATTTTTTATTTGTATGACCCACAATTTGTTTTAGGTAACATTAATTGTTTCCCACTGCTCACATATGATTTTTTCAATTCATGCACTGTCCCTCTAATAAAAAGTTTCCACGCCTTGTCACGTAATATAGTGATGGTGACAGAACCTAAATCTTTCTCAAAATCAAACAACACTCCAGTAACACACTGCTTTTTCGCTATTGCAGTTATTGTTTTGTCTATTAACTGTGCCACAGCTACTGAAGTTGATTATCTCATCAACTATCAAGATGAGGTTGAATGCACTTCATTACAGTCCTCCTATGAAGAAAAATCCACAGCAGTAGCTGGAATGGAACTTCAGTCGAACAAATAGCAGTCAGTTCCATTGACCACTCTGCCATAGCAATGGACTTACGACATAGCAGGCTTTACATAGTGTGTCTCTCCATTTTAATGAGACTTCACATTAGAAATCCTGCCTCTCAAAATAAGGTTCTTCTGAGTATTTGTTAATACCAACCTTCATACACACATCAAAAACGTTTTGCATTACCCCGGTTCCCAGAACTCCTGAAGATAGACGTTGACTGTGGATATTGTGTCACAGACACAGTCCCTTTGACTGTTCAGAGATGTCACTAATCCCACCCAAAGGTGTAAACAACCATGCATGAGCAGCACCTATTAGACAGAGAGGGTCTGACAACTGATCTGTTCCAGTCATTCCACCAAGAAGGAGGTACACGGCTCGTGTTATCTATAGTTCAACCATGCCTAGACAGTCAATTCCATGGTTTGATCATGTAAATGGGCCCAACAACATGTTGAATGGACCACTCGGGATTGGCATCACATTCTCTTCACCAATGAGTGCTGCATATGCTTTCAACCAGACAATCGTCAGAGATGTGTTTGGAGGCAATCCTGTCAGGCTGAACGCCTTAGACGCACTATCTGGTGAGTGTAACAAGGTGGAGGTTCCCTGGTATTTTGGGGCGGCATTATGTGAGGCTGACATACACAGCTGGTGGTCATGGAAGGCAATGTATTGGCTGTACGATACGTGAATGCCATCCTCCGACTGATAGTGCAACCATATCGGCAGTATATTTCTGTGCCCCCATTGTGCACATCTTCTGAATGACTTCCTTCACGACATCACTCGACTAGAGTGGCCAACATGTTCTCCAGACATGAATCCTATCAAACATGCCTGTGATAGACTGAAAAGGGTGTTTATGGACGATGTGACCCACCAACTGCTCTGACGGATCTACACTGAATTGCCATTGAGGAGTGGGACAATCGGGACCAACAGTGCCTTGATGAATTCTTAGTTATTTGTGGGATACTGTTCAAGTGACTCAATTAGAATTTCTTTCAGGTTGTGCAGCTCCATTTAAGTATGAAGAAGCACAGGTCAGTGACATGGAACAGTGACAAAGGTTTTGCAGTTTCACTCTGCTTAATACATTCAGACTAATGAATTAATATATCAATTTCTGATCTATTACACTAGTTTGTACATAAATGGATTAAAATGTTACTCAATAGATTTTACAGAATGTTTCTCTCAGTACTGATAACATTTCATCTCAGAAATCTTAATAATCACGATCAGGTTTTTTCTGACAGATGGTTGTAATCCATATATAAATATTTCATCTGTGCACAAATGACATAGACAAACTATCACATCTCATTGCTTTGTGTATTTCAAGGTATTGCTGAAAAGTTGGCAGTACTTTTATTTAACCACAATGAATATGCAACAAGAGAATGGTAACAATGTGTGTTGTTACATAGTACAGTGAGAAAGGGGGTGGTTTAGATACAGGCTTTTGATATGCTGAGTATGGAGCAAGAAACCATCCACCTACGGATATGGGATGTCATCCAAGAAAGTAGAAAATTATTTTCAAACAGCTAGGGAAGGAAAAGGATAATGTTAGTGTCTGTGAGGTTAGAGGTAATATGAAAAATAAATCTGTGCTATAATGAATGAAATCAAAATGTAAAGTAATAAACATTACTGGACTGTTTCTCCAAGACATGAAAATTGATGTCATACAAAATGAACATAATATTACTGAAAGAACTGCCTTTCCAAGAAGAGTGTCTTCTAGTGAAGACACAAAAGTATGCAGAACCATGGAATAAAATCTAGATTGGATTTAAATTTGTCAAAACAAAATCAACACAAAGCACAAAGAACTGTTTTCTTCAAGGAAGAAAGTTGTACAATGAATACCCCAAGATCATTAAAAAGATTACTGGAAGAAACTTATTTTAAAAGACAGTTAAAATATACCTGATTAGCAACACATTCTCCACAGTGGAGATCAAAAATCTAACACAAGGTAATAATAGTAATAATAACAAGATAACTTACTGATCATTTCATGGCACACTTTCACTTGTTTTGTATTGTGGAAAACTTTATCCCTATGTCCTTTAGTGGATAATATTAACATCTTACCTCATTCTGAGCTCAAAAGTGCTTTGAGAGAGAAGTGATGCTGATTCAGAATTTTTAGGCAAGAAAATTGGTAGTATTAGCAGCCCACAAAGTAAAAACCAAACAACATCATTATGATTAATGTGTCAGCTTCCAGTGTGTGTAGTATTGTATTTTGATATAACTTGTGTATAGCATCAGCCCTGTTCATACTAATCATTAATGAGAAATGAATGAATTGTGAAATGCTCACTTTTTACATTATTCATAACTTGTTTGTGAAACAATATTGCATGCTAGAGGTAAACTGAATGAGGTTGGACTATTTTAAAGAGACTGGTCTTGTATTCAACAGAATGAGGACTCCAGTCTCCATTTAGCAATCTAGATTTAGGTTTTTGGTTGTTCCTGTAAATAATTTAGTGTGCTTTCTAACATAATGTGGTAGTCCAGTATCTGTCTCACCCTGATGAAAATAGCTACTTCTATCACTGATACTGCTACTACCATTTCTATTACTAGAATATTTCCTGTATTTAGGAAATTTCATGCAACTTACAATAATTTGATAAAAGTGATCCATAGATGAAAGTAACTACTGTCACTGATACTGCTACTACCATTTCTATTACTAGAATATTGCCCGTATTTAGGAAATTTCATACGACTTACAATACATTTTTAAATCATCTATAAAATATGTAGGGGTCTATGCCTTTAAAAGATTCAAAAGCTGTAGTACTATAATACACAGTTGTCACAAGGAGAAAGTATGTGTCAAGGATCTTCTGGTCAATTTTTCTATCCATGCTGCTAACTGGTCCAGTTATCTGGAGTAAAGGATTATCATATACTCACACTTTCCATGAAAGGTACTGCTTCTGTAGGTGATTAACTTTCAGCAACCATCAAGTCTCTTCTACGTAAAATGAAACATGCATTTAACAGTAAGATATTTGTGAAATAGACTTATGACATACAGGGAAGTACATATGGTAAAACAATAGTGGTATGTGATTTATGTCCCAAAAGAATGTAATTATTCAGTTAATTAAAATAATTACCACCTAAGGGTGCATGTAGAACAATGAGGGAAGGATTAATTGCTACACAACAACACACAATTCTCACAGGACTGAGGTTATTGTGGAATAAATTCATTTCAGGTAATGCTAACACACATTTCTAGAAAATTCCCGCAGGCAAAACTTCCTCCTCAATTCTTTTTGTTTGATAAAATTTTCAGCCAACAACTAACATCATAGTTTTTATATTAATTGTTCTCAGTTTACATGACAAATCCACTACAAAGCTGTTTGACTGTGTATATTAAAGTTTATTTTTTATAGGGACATTCTTTGCTGTCTGATTGTGTCAGTCACACAGGAAAATTTCTGGTCCGTGTTGATGCATACAGTGGATATGTACAACGACAAGTATACCACATTAACTTGACCACACTCACAAGTATCAATGTGGTCAAGTTAATGTGGTATACTTTCCCTTCTACTTGACCACACTCACCAGTATCACTGTCCAACTTCGTAGTGCAGTGGTACTGTTACCGCCTGCCGCACAAGGGAGCCCTGGATTGATTCCCGGCAGGGGACTGGGTGTTGTGTGTCTTTCATCATCATTGACATGCAAGACGCCGAAATGGTATCGACTAAAAAGCCTGGCAACACGCGGATGAACCCCGAAGAGGATATCCCAGCTGATAAATGCTATACGATCATTTCATTTCATACCAGTATCACTTTCAGTCAAGTCTGGAAGGAGTACGCTGCTTAGAGAGTTAGCTCAGTTCACTACTGGAGCTTTTCATGTGCTTGTGATCAATGTGCTTCATTTAGATGAAGCAACTCCAAAAAATATTGATAATGTTATCATTTTTGTATAAATTAAACAATTTAATTCTCTTCCTTCTTTCCATCTGTTAGCAAAACTTCTGTTAATATTGCTACAAAATGTTTCAGTTCATTTAAGCATCGTCTGTTGATTTTCTAATCATCTCTGCACATGTTATTTCATTCAGTAAATATGAAGTAAGAATACAAAACAGCAAACAGAGGAGCTTCTGAGCAACTGAGATGCACGTACAAAAGGATAACAACTTATTAAGCCTTTGACAAATTTCCTCTGGTTACTTTTTCACTGTTTCCTATGAAAAATAAATTGCGGCTTCTCCATACCAATAGCCAGTGCACATCACAGGAAATTTACACATTAGGCAGTGTCAATGACAAGTATAGTAATAACCCAGTCAATACCACATACAGGGGTGATTCTAGTGCATGTTACAGTGTGATGGAAAATCACAATATTGTAAGAGAGTACTGAACGTTTGGGGGCAGTGTACCTGTGCATCAGTGTAACCACATAAAGTGAGAGACTAAGCCCAAGATACATGACGTAAGGATTTTGAGAAAGATTTTACAAACGACAACTGTGTTGTTATAATAAGTGGGGCAGAAGGCAGTTGAGACAGAGATGATGATGCTATTTGGTTCGTGAGGCACTCAACTGCGTGGTTATCATTACCCATCCAAAGACCCAATTTTTACACATTTTAAGCGAGCCACTGTCACAAATGATGATGATCGTGATGATGATGAAATGGTGAGGACAGCACAAACACCCAGTTTCCGGGCAGAGACAATCGCCAAACAGGCCAGGAATCGAACCCGGGACCCTGTGAACCAGAGGCAGCAATGCAGTTGAGACAGGAATACAACATATCACATAGATAGTGATCGGGCCACACACATGAATAGAGCTGTGAGCCAGCTGATTTCAAAGATGCTGCACTGGTATTTGTTGGGACTATCATTTCACAGTGTTTCACTAGGAGCTAGACACCTAAATATGACTTGGAGGGAAGGTTGGTATAACTAATTAATGAAAGTATGTGGGAGGGGTGCATTTTTTAAATGCCTGTTTTAATATGTAGGAGAAATTGGTCTTTTTAGGAAATATCCAGACAACACGTTCCCGTGCTTAATGAATGTATCTATATGTTACAAAACTACTGTAGCATATATTCACAAGTTGCAACACACCAAATGGCACACTGACTATATGTCATATGGAAAATCAACATGACAAGCAACAATAGACATTTAACAGACTTGAAACTCCCTCATCAAAACATGCAATCAATAAAAAATGAAGTACAGCACTCTGAAGTTGGTCTCTAGTCTATGCACAGCAGCTGTAGAGACAGAAATATTCTCTTTGAACAAGAGGGCAGACTTTTAGGTTAGGAATAATAGTAATGTCTCATTCTCTTTTTGATCTCAATATATCATTCATTAATGAAGGATCCTGACCCATGCTTTCAGGAGGCAAATGAGAAGCTGCACTATAGTAGCGTAAATCAAACATCGTGCCAAGGCCCAGATCTCAGCTGGTAGTGTGTGTGTGGAGTGACTGGTGTTGAGAAACACAGAACAGTATAATATTAGATACTTACATTACGAAAACGGATAAAAAGAGTGATATTATAATGATTATAACAGACTGCCCTTGGATTCAGGAGGATGAAGGCTCTAATTCTCATTGAGCCATCTTGATTCATATTTTTCAAGGATTCCCCAAATTACTTAATGCAGATTCATAAATATTTCCTACTACAACATCAATGCCACCTATCTGCCTCTTCCCTATGAAACTATATCTATATGTATGTAAGTGTCTGTATTTAGGTCTTCTCAAACTATAACACCACAAGGTGACCAATACTTTTGTATCAGTATTCCATGGGTGACTATATCTACTACCAGAGCCCCTAGCTTTATTCATATTCCGGAGAACAGCCAATAGGTTGTTGCCTGGAGAAAGGTGAAAAAGATACAGAGACAGTGAAACGATAATTATTACTCTATCAGTATGCACTGTGATGTAGAAAATGAAAAGGGATGTTTGAAGAATAAAGATGTAAAACTCACTGAACTCCCTCACAGAACGAATACGAGCCTTTGTACAATAATGCCATCTTTGTAAAGATACAAGGTTAAAGTCAAATATGGCTGGAGTGTTATTGTGCCACCTCCCAGAAAATTTTGGTTTTGGTGACTGATTTGTAGCTTGGCCCAACGACTCGTTGTGAGATGATGAAACCAACGAATGTGAATGTTAAATAAATTGTGCCAAGACAATGATTGGTAATGCATCAGGCTGCCTATGTCCATGCCATACTTAATCCTCTATTTGGTATAACAACAAAAACTACAATGTAAATTAGAAAAACTGTATTATATTCTAAACAAGTATTCAACGAATAATTTGGAGCATATTATGTACATATATCGGCCATACAGCACGAAAAATAATGAAGGGAGGCACTACGTAACTTTTGCCCAAGATACACTCAGAGTCAGTTATGATGAGGCTACACACACGGTTCAAACCTAACACCATAAATTTTAATGTCACTGAATTTCATGCCAACATTCGTAATTCCCAGAAGTTTAAAAAAAACGAACATTTCAAACAGGCCTACAGGTCTTTCTTCTGTCTCGAATTTGTCATCTTACACTGCTTATCCACAAATCAGCTATGTCACTGGCTTTCTTATTAGGCTCCTAAATCTCTTCATCAAACTTTCAGGACTCAGATTTCAGTCTGATATTGTACCACAGCAAACTGAAACCGTCAATTTACACCTGTCAGATGTATTACCCTACAGACTGACAACAGGATATCATATCAAACAAAAACTGCTGATCCCTTCATGTTAAATGAGACTTAAATGTTTTCTTCTTAGATGACTTTTGATAAGTAACTGAATTTTAGAGCACCGAAAATTAATTTGTTAAAAAAATTTTATAGAGAAAAAACAGCTCATATAACTAGAACAGATTCTCTTGTGTATGAAAAAAAAAAAAAACATTTATTTTCGGCTATTATCGCAAGTTATGAGCTACCTTGTAAACTGGAAAGAGACTGGGGCTATCACTTAGTTGTGGTCTAGCCCAGCATGTTCGCAATTGACCTCTAATTGAGCTCCTTATAATCATTTCACCAACACACAAACTAATGTGGAACGAATTAAATATTTTACGTACCAGTAAAAAGTAATCCCATATGTATGTATCCGAAAATCGCTAACAATCGTGGAACAATGGAGGGTCTTTGTTTAACACTATGTTACTTCGTATCACTCTCGGAAGTTTCATCCATTAGAAAAACACAACTTTTTCCCAAGATCATAATATCAGTAAACAAGGTCTCACATATCTGTAGGCTTACCGTAATCTGTCCATGATGTCTGAGTACATTGTGGAACAAACTAACCTTCGTATATTGACCGTTAAATGGCCGATAATAATGAAAGAGAGCACAATGTGTCTGTAAAGGAACATAATTTTTCACTTTTAAGTCGAAGAGGAAATTATTCGTATCTTGAGTTATCTTGCTCTCATCGTGAGGATTATATTAACAAAACATGTGGATGTACGTAGCGCGCTCACACATTTAAAGACCGTATAAGTTTATCTTTGAATTTTGGCGCCATATCCAGCATCCTCTACCGGTGACGATCAACTCACATGAGATCGCTAGCATTGCGCTCTGCGGTTGGTCATGTGATGTTCCTGTTGATGATGATGTTTGGTTTGTGGGGCGCTCAACTGCGTGGTTATCAGCGCCCGTACAATTACCCAATCGTTGCTCAGTCCAATTTCGCCACTTTCCTGGATGATGATGAAATGATGAGGACAACACAAACACCCAGTCATCTCGAGGCAGGTGAAAATCCCTGACCCCGCCGGGAATCGAACCCGGGACCCCGTGCTCGGGAAGCGAGAACGCTACCGCGAGACCACGAGCGGCGGACGTGATGTTCCTTTTTCGCTGTGTGATGTGATCTTTACCTTGACTGCAAATTTACGAAAGCGTTGTTAGGGTTTTGACCGCGGCTACGTATTTGTAACGAGCTGGGCTACAAATATGAATGCAGCTCGTTTCATTCGTAGCAATTTAGGATGTGCTCTTAGGTTCCTACCTAATCACACCCTTATATCCGGAAAAAAAACGGTCAAATATTTGTGACAGGCAAGAATATAAATGTCCCTGCTGGTGGTTTAACTCACGGCTATTTCATCTTTCGTTTATAGTCAGGCTGATACAACGAAATTGAAGAAAATCGTTACCGAGAGCACGTTTGTGTATGAAAGTAACATCGAATATTGCAGAAAGTTCTTATTTTACATGAATAAGAACGCGCAAATGTGTTACAAACGTTATAATGGAAAAAATTATAACGATGTGCCAACACGCAAATTTACTTCCTTGAAATCAGTAACTGCACGTCCATATGACTACGGCGATCACATATAGTTTTGTGCATTATTATTAATCATATTAGAATCTCCTAAGCACTTTTACTGCCGATGTGTCTTAACTGATATTTAACCACAGCAAATGCGCCATTGCCTTGAAGTTATAGTAGAGCACCGGCCATAGTGGTCGAGCGGTTCTAGGCGCTTCAGTGTGGAACCGCGCGACCGCTACGGTCGCAGGTTCGAATCCTGCCTCGGATATGGATGTGTGTGTCGTCGTCCTTCGGTTAGTTAGGTTTAAGTAGTTCTAAGTTCTAGGAGACTGATGGCCTCAGATGTTAAGTCCCATAGTGCTCAGAGCCATGCGAACCATTTTTATAACAGGACGACCAGAAAATACGATAAATCCAAAAGGGCGGGTCAAAGGTAGTGAGAGAGGGGCATCACATGACCACTTTCTGATTTCAACTCAACGCCACTCACACACTGTGACATTTCCACATTTTACTCACTCGTCTACTGATTCAAAAATGGCTCTAAGCACTATGGGACTTAATATATTTGGTCATCAGTCCTCTACACTTAGAACTACTTAAACCTAACTAACCTAAGGACATCACACACATCCATGCCCGAGGCAGGATTCGAACCTGCGACCGTAGCAGCAGCGCGGATCCGGACTGAAGCGCCTAGAACCGCTCGGCCACAGAGGCCGGCTCATCTTCTGGTGACTGTCCTTGTAACACATTAAGTATCAAACAGCATTATGCAGTCAGCTACTCAAAATGGAATTCTAATGCTTTCTCTCATCATAAGTAGAAACGACTTAGGCCTACATTCTGAATTGAAAACATTGTGTTACTAGTACTCTGTTGTAGATTTACATGAATCGCTTCATATCTAGTGGATTGGTAGGCCTACACAAGTAAAATGGGCAAACGTGTTAACTCAAAACTTCGATCTGCATAGCGAAAACTTAGTTCATAACTACCTACATCAACTTAAATATTGTTAATATGTTAATATTTCTGTAAGTTAAAATCTGTTAAAAATTCTTAGTTCCTAAGGCGTTATTAATACAAATATTAATGGTTTGTAATAGAGTAATAAGTTCAGAATGACACCATTAATAAATATAGACTTCGATCAGAAATAGGTAGCTAAGGTAGAATATTCAAAATTTCTAGAGGTATGCATTGATGAGGGGTTGAACTGGAAAATCACACTGAAGATCTGCCAAAACTTTTGAGTTCAACTGTTTATGCTATTAGGTTCATTGCAAGTTTTGGCTACATACATTTTAGTAAATTAGCTTACCACGCCTGTTTTCATTCTCTGCATTCGTATGGCATCATATTCTGGGGCAACTCTTCATTGAGTAAAAGAGTGTTCATTGCACAAAAGCGTGTAATCAGAATAACTGCTGGAGCTGATCCAAGATCATCTTGCAGACACTTATTTAAAGAGCTAGGGATATTCACTGTAGCCTCCCAATATATATATTCACTTATGACATTTGTTATTAACAACCTGAACGAATTCAAAATTAATAGCAGTGTACATGGCTACAACACTAGGAGAAAGGATGATCTTCACTACTCAAGGTTAAATCTAACTTTGGCTCAGAAGGTGGTAAATTATGCTGCCACAAAAGTCTTTGGCCACTTACCTAATAGCATCAAAAGTCTGACAAATAGCCATATAGCATTTAAAAGGAAATTAAAAGAATTTCTGAATGGCAGCTCCTTCTACTCATTAGATGAACTTTTGGATATAGTAAGTGGGTAATTTCCACCCCCCCCCCCCCCCCACACACACACACACAAAAAACGAAAATTAAGTGTCATGTAATATTTTGTGTAATGTAATATCTTGTATAGACACCTTTTATTAACCTGACACATTCCATATCATTACAAAGTGTTGTATTCATGATCTATGGAACAAGTACTAATCTAATCTAATCTAATCCAATCTAGTTCACTGGACTAAATACCCGTGTGGCTGCATTACACTGAGAGCACAGCACACAAACTGTGTTTCTATTGTCTGCCAATATTGGCTGCTGTGAATAAATTTTCAACTTTCGAAGACAGTGGACCAAAGGTGCTTTCCTCCTGATTCCATTTTACAGTCAGGAAGTGATTGATGACATCTTTCCTTTGTACATACAACTGCCAGGAACAGACAGTCAGTAACTGGGCCAACTGAAGGACACAACAGGGAAAACTGTGTTTATGTAAATGTTTAGTACCGGTATTCTTTAAATTATTGATTCTGATGAGGCAGTTACAAAGCTTGAAAATAGGAAATTTAAAAAAATCTTAAATATTTTCACGCCAACATTTCAATTAAATTAGAACATTTTTGTTCAAATTTCCTATTTATCTTCTGTTGTACTAACACACTTCTGTAGCTATAACTATGCATGTTTCCCTGTCCGTTTCAGGATTATTTTTTTGCCATCCTGATTGCACCTTGGTCTATTTTGTACGATATTAGCTACTGGTCAAAGCATGCCTGTGTTTCAATAATAGAAAAAAGTACACGATTTACTGTTTTGCGAAATGTCACAGGTATATCACACTGAAACCTGCATCAACAGCATCTACATTGACCACACCCAGTCTGCCACTCACAGCTACATAATAGACAGCTCTTTTGAACCACCAACCAGTGCGGCACCGGGGCGAGCACACTATTCCTCACCCACTGTTATCCGTTGGGTGGCACCTTGCATACACACCACCGGAGGATGCAAAATCAACGTAACCACACTGCTCAAGGCTCTGACTGGCCGCCCCTTCTTTTTAAGCAGCCACAATTCAGAGATCACGGCAGATTAAGTGCATCTATAAACTTACAAATATTAGTATGGCACAATGCAGTGAGGAACGTTACATCAATATAGCACAGCAATACTAATAGTCACTGATTTATATAACTGTACCAGCATCCAAGACTACTCGCTACAATCAAGAACTTTACTGTTAGCTGGAATATCTCAAATGTTGGGTTCAGCCAGCAGTCAAAAGGGTGTTCTTCCTCCGAGCACATTGACCTCTTTCCTAACAGATGTGTTAGAGTTGGTCATATATTTGTAGAGTTTAGATGAGAGTAATGGATGCTTGTACAGTGTAGTATTATGTTTGGATTGTATGATAATGAAAAGAGAAGGGAGAGGAGTTGTGGAACAATGTATGTCCTGGTGTACTTTACGGGACAATTACACAAACGAGCTGTCACTTTCAAAGATGATAGTCACCCTCTCTAGATCAATTACCTGACCTTGAAGATGGTGAACTATGATGTCACTTAACATGGCAGCTAAGATGGCAGACTGTGAAGCCATTGACGGCAGGGATGGCCGAGGGGTTCTAGGCGCTACAGGCTGGAACCACGCGACCGCTATGGTCGCAGGTTCGAATCCTGCCTAGGGCCTGGATGTGTGTGATGTCCTTAGGTTAGTTAGGTTTAGGAAGTTCCAAGTTCTAGGGGACTGATGACCTCAGAAGTTAAGTCCCATAGTGCTCAGAGCCATTTTTTGTGAAGTCACTATCAAATACGGTAGTGGAAGAAAATGTCAGAAAAAGAGCATGTTGTAATGTCACTATGGGAAATAGTTGGTGATGCAGCTGTCCCTTACTCCCACCACTCTTCCCCAATATCTGAGCCAACTAGCCACCCACCATTTGCGGCTTGCTTGCTGTAGTGGAAGGTCCAACACCATGAAGTGTCAGCGGAACACATCCACCACCTCCCTCTCAAATAAAAAGAACAATAAGACCACACTCATCAGAATGTAAGATTATTATTAACCAGTTCCTCTCATTATTCATTGTGTGTATGTCTGTAATTTCATAAATACTTACTGTTTTTTTCTTCTTTTCAACAGCCCCTTGATGCAGCACTATTTGATATGTTGGAGCGGGGCATGGAATTTTTCAAGTGTCTATAGCCTACACCACTCGTCGAACTGCAGTAGTATGCCGACAGTCTACCATATTTATACAAGGTGGTCCATTAATAGTGATCGGGTCAAATATCTCACGAAATAAGCACCAAACAAAAAAACTACAAAGAACGAAATTCGTCTAGCTTGAAGGGGGAAACCAGAAGGCGCTATGGTTGGCCTGCTAGATGGCGCTGCCATAGATCAAACGGATATCAGCTGCGTTTTTTTAAATAGGAACCCCCATTTTTATTACATATTCGTGTAGTACGTAAAGAAATATTAATGTCTTAGTTGGACCACTTTTTTCGCTTTGTGATAGATGGCGCTGTAATAGTCACAAACGTATAACTACGTGGTATCACGTAACATTCCTCCAGTGCGGAGGGTATTTGCTTCGTGATACATTACCCGTGTTAAAATGGACCATTTACCAATTGCGGAAAAGGTCGATATCGTGTTGATGTATGGTTATTGTGATCAAAATGCCCAACGGGCGTGTGCTATATATGCTGCTCGGTATCATGGATGACATCATCCAAGTGTCCGGACCGTTCGCTGGATAGTTACGATATTTAAGGAAACAGGAAGTGTTCAGCCACATGTGAAACGTCAACCACGACCAGCAAAAAAGGATGATGCACAAGTAAGTGTTTTAACTGCTGTCGCGGCTAATCCGCACATCAGTAGCAGACAAACTGCGCAAGAATCGGGAATCTCAAAAACATCAGTGTTGACAGGAATGTCGTTACACGTATTGCCAAATGCATTGAGGTTGACGGACATCGTTTTGAGCATTTATTGCATTAATGTGGTATTTACAGGTAATCACGCTGTAACAGCATGCGTTCTCAGAAATGGTAAGTTCACTAAGGTACATGTATCACATTGGAACAACCGAAATAAAATGTTCAAACGTACCTACGTTCTGTATTTTAATTTTAAAAAACCTACCTGTTACCAACTGTTCATCTAAAATTGTGAGCCATATGTTTGTGACTATTACAGCGCCATTTATCACAAAGCGAAAAATGTGGTCCACCTAAGACAGTCATATTTCATTCCATACTACACGAACATGTAATAAAAAATGGAGGTTCCTATTTTAAAAAACGTAGTTGATATATGTTTGACCTATGGCAGCGCCATATAGCGGGCCAAACATAGCGCCATCTGGTTTCCCCCTTCAAGCTAGACAAGTTTCCTTCTTTGTAATTTTTTCGTTTGACGCTTATTTCGTGAGATATTTGGCCCGGTCACAATCAATGGGCCACCCTGTATAATCAAAATGCACAGTCATTTATATTTCTATTGTCTACACTACAGCAGCAGCAGACCAATGTCCCTCCTCACTTATAGGATTTAGGTTTCCACCGCAGCAGAAGCAGAGTCCACCTGAATTATCACACAACTTAGAGTCTGTACCACAGCAATGGAAACAGCACACCTGCGATGTGTCTCAGCAGGATGTATAAGAATTCATCCTTGAGTTTGAGTTCCCACTACCATGAATGTCAACACTGCTTGTCAGGCTGTCATGATGGTATATCTCACCTATTAATGTGATGTTATTCTGTGTAGTGTACAATGTTAATGTGAGTGGGTGTAAATGTTTGGTTGAGATCATACACTATAGTTATGAGTTCAACACATTGGTAGTGTCTGAAAATCCTAAGTTTAGTACATGAAGGTAGTGCTTTCATCCTATGAACACTGAAAATCATGTAAGAATTTTGCGATGATAACCACACTGTTCAATACTGCCAGTGTCGTCGTAACTGCCGTCTGCTTCACATCTCCTGTGCAGTAAGCTACGTAAATTTAAGTATTAGCTGTGTTTTTCTTACTTGTCACTTCTTTTTCCGTGTGCTTTTGCTTTTAGGAAGCTTTAATTTTCGAGTACTAGTAATAGTGTTCCATAGATTTTGTGTTTGTTTTGAATACAGTCCAGAGACAGTAAGTGCTTATTTTCATTGTTTCCAATAAGAAGCGTCTAGTAACCACAGTTTAGTCAGCTATCAGCCGCCTTTAGTGAATTAGCAGTCTAGTTAAAAGTTGATTACTTAACTCTCTACAATAAATTGTTGATTTCTTAGGATGGATAGGATGTGTGACTGCTGTGTATGGATGCAGGAGGAGCTAGCCACTGTTTGCGAATAGCTGAACATGCTGATGGCCGCAGTCAGCCGTCTTCAGGCTGCTGCCTCGGAGTGTAGCGGCAGCGGGGAGTCTGGTGCGTCGCATGGTACACCCCAGGTGTTAAATGCTTCACCCACGGTCCTTGCTGTCGAGACATCTTCGCGGGTTGCGGGCGCGGTTGGGCCACCCTCTCCCCAATGGGAGTGGCGGGTTTAATGGAGTTCGTGTCGCACGAGGCGGAGGGTTAAAGCGGAGGCTGGCCGTGTGGCATCGCCCGCTCTGCCCGTGAGTGGACATGTGGCCGCTCCTTCAGCAAGGTCCGAGCAAGCACACAGGGGGAGGGGTTTATTAGTGATTGGGAGATCCAATGTTAGGCGGGTGATGGAGCCTCTTAGGGTTCAAATGGTTCAAATGGCTCTAAGCACTATGGGACTTAACTGCTGTGGTCTGCCGGCTGTGGTGGTCTTGCGGTTCTAGGCGCTGCATTCCGGAACCGCGGGACTGCTACGGTCGCAGGTTCGAATCCTGCCTCGGGCATGGATGTGTGTGATGTCCTTAGGTTAGTTAGGTTTAAGTAGTTCTAAGTTCTAGGGAACTGATGACCTAAGATGTTAAGTATCATAGTGCTCAGAGCCATTTGAACCATTTTTTTGCTGTGGTCATCAGTCCCCTAGAACTTAGAACTATTTAAACATAACTAACCTAAGGACATCACACACTTACATGCCCAAGGCAGGATTCGAACCTGCAACCATAGCGGTCTGCGGTTCCAGACTGTAGTGCCTATAACCGCTCAGCCACTCCGGCCGGCGCCCCTTAGGGAAATAGCGAGAAGCTCGGGGAAGAATGCCATTGTTCACTCTGTCGCTTGTGGGGGGGGGGTCTCATCCAAGATGTGGAGGAGGCCCTACCGGCGCCCATAGAGAACACTGGGTGCACCCGACTGCAAGTTGTTGCTCATGTCGGCACGAATGACTCCTGCCGTCTGGGTTCAGAGGTCATCCTCAGTTCATACAGGCAGTTGGCAGAGTTGGTGAAGGCGGAAAGCCTCACTCGTGGAGTGGAATCTGAGCTAACTATTTGTAATGTCGTTCCCAGAACTGATCTCAGTCCTCTGGTTTGGAGTCGAGTCGAAGACTTAAACCAGAGGCTCAGACGATTCTGCGGAGATCTGGGGCGCAAATTTCTCGACCTCTGCTATCGCCTATAGAGACATCCAATTACCATGTTTGAGCCTGCTTTAACCGTGACCTTCACCCAAATTATTTCACATTTCGGATCTCCATCAATTTTCTTCGATACTATTGCACTTTTTATCGCTATGAACACGCCTCCCCCTTCACTGTCCAGCCTGTCTCTGCAGTATACATTCCAATCTGAGTACATGTCAATTGCTCAATTGCATAATAGATATTGGAAATTCTCATCCCTCGGAGTTTAGAATTTCATTACTGTTTATATCTGGTTTCAGCCAACTTTCCGTCCCAGTAATATGTAGGCATTGTGACCATTTATTACTGAGAGCAGTTCTGGGACTTCTCTATAGATGCTCCTGCAGTTTACTATTACCACATTAATATTGTCATTCCCTGTTGCGTTTTGCCTACTGATACCTTGTCACGTCTCAGGAGGCGTCATGTCGGGCCTAGGGAGGGAATTCTCCAACCTAAAAACCCACATGGGCACTCCACACGTACAAACTGCACATTCCTGGATGTTGGTTTATTACAAAATATTGCTGTCCTAATATTCCAGTACAACACTTTTAACTGTGTAACAGGCATTCTGAAACACCCTTTACGTCAATCATGTTTTTGGTATAATATACTTGTATATTTTTTTCTGTAGAAGCTTTTGAGCCCAGCAGGTGGGAACTAGGGACGGCAATAATACTTCCACCACTGCAATCGCTGTGGCCCCGTCTGTCATCCTGATAGAGACTGTCAGCACTGTCATATTTGCCATGGTCAACACAATCGATGGCAAGATCATGACAGCCTGGCATGGCATGTTCACCTTTTCCACATACGTCATAATCACCATGGCACCGGCAATCACACCAATGCCATGGTCCAGCGCATGAGCCGTAGCTGTCCACCTGTAACGATATTTATGGTCATCCTTTTGTCAGAAGCATCACAATTGATACGGCATTGGCTGTGATACTAGTTCCATGGTCCATCTCACTTGCCATGGGTAGATGTTGTAGAGGGGACTCAGAACAGTAATATTTGGTAATAAACTCATGTCCAGAAATGTGCTGTTAGGAAGATAAACGACTCTGAAAGAACACCAAAAGACAGACTGCGTGTGCATCATGCTACGGGCAGTTTTCTGACTCATCTTACTAATACTGTAGACATGCACACAATTGGTAGGTCACATGCCAACATTAAATTACCTAGGAGTTGCAGGTGGATTTGAGGACCACATATTGTATTCCCATATTGACAATACTATGACTTGATGTCAAGATCCAATCTATTTTTTAAATGCCTTTAGACCCATTCTGGGAAGGGGAGTCTCCAAAATTGTTATTTGTGGTATCCTGCCATTAATTATAGGACAGTGCTATGCTGTGGTATTGAAATGAAGATCACAGTCTATATTTGTGGGGATAATGGTATGATATCACAAGGCACCTCGATTGCTGGGTGGTTCCAAAGTATTACCTTGAAGGTCAAGCAGGGCCATTTTTCTAAAATGCGGATAAGAAAGTACAGTAAGGTACTTAGCTGAATACTCCACCTTGGCATCACTGCACATATTTTTAAGCGATTAAATGGGAAATCCAGCTATATCCAGGTTCCTAACGACAGAGCTAATAAGAAGACTATTATTTGTGAGCAAAATCTTGACTAAAAGTTTTGTTTTGCATGGTCAGTCCTGGCTTCCGAGAGAAATTAAGAAAGGTTCAAAGTGTACAAATTGATACCATGTAGGTAATAATATTCTGGAGTGTCATAACCTTGATGATATCAATTTCCCCATTAAACTTCAGGACATACCTAAATTTGAGAGTCAGAATACTGGTATATAAATTCATACTTATAGTCTGAAGGAAAGCAAGCCAGATGATGATGGTAAAGTTGGAAACAAAGTATTTTCAACCCTTATTTTCTCTGATTTCGCTTGTCAGCATGAGCAGCATGTAGAGTTGCTGCTATTCTCCAAGGAGAAAAATAAACACTACTGCTGGATCAAGGACATGAGTAACTTTTTTCACCCCAGTTATAGAAAGAATATTGTGATACACAGCATTTTTGTCTGACATGCCTGAATTCGTCTACTTTGAGCAAGTGTTTAGCAAATAATCTAGCCTACACAGGAGCCAGTGTATGTGAAAAGACCCACAGTTGACAATAAATTCTTATAGTTTAAGAACACCCACCATAAGGAGCACTGCCCCTTTGTAACGTATGCTGTTTGAGTGCCTCCTTGCTCCAGCGACATAGTGGGAAACTCTATTCAGTGATCATTGTCAGCTAATGGGAATGTTCCACAGTGCAGCCCGCAACCCATGAAATTGAAATGCAACTACTGTGACACGTCTCCATTTTGTTCCAATATTTCAGCAAGTATGATCAACATATCATCATAAAGCACTTGGCTGATTTCGGAATGGACAATGACAAGGTTAGTGTCTTGCCTTAGAGTGTTGCAACATACAATTCATTCTACCAATGAAGTACACTGAGAATTATCCTCCACTTTCTAGACTCACTACATTTTATGCATGTGCCACTTCATAAACTTGTCATGCATGAAGAGGCCATGCACATCACTCGAGGTGCCCATCATGATGATGCAAACCAACATACTGTATGAATTCTATGGGCAGACTCAACAAAACCATGCTACCGATTATATCCACATTTGTCAGTAACACTACAGTACGTTGAAAAAGACATTGATAGATGTTGTCATGCTGCTCTTTCTTTAATTCAGAAGCCATGGGGGACTTTGCGAATGTCTCCATTGGCTTTCTGCTCATATCTCGTGTAGTGATATGCCTAAGACAGTACACATTCCAGATCAACAAGAGAAAAGATTATTACCAAAACAACAGGACAATGACAAAACAAAATCTTCATCTCACAAAAATTAATGCAAAACTCGAAATAAAATAGTGAATGAAGATGGAAGGACATAGAGACAAACCTAATGAAAAGTAGAGTGTACTCAGCAGAAGCTGGCAGAAATGCTTCTCTTGGATGATGTTGAAGAGGTCTTAAGTCCCACTGCAGAGGCTCCTTGCAGTGTCTGACTGAAAAGGTAGATTTAGATGGCACATGAGTTGGCCCAGAGCGACATCAGAGAAATACCAATGACTGGAACTGCGCACCTATAATATCTGATGCACAGAGATACACTTGGGGATCTATTTCCATCCATGTGACTCAGCAAGAGGAAATGGATACCTAGCGAAGAGGACGTCTAGTGGCGATTGCCCCGTCGTTTACAATTTTGAATATGACTCTTGCCGGTGGCTGTAAGTCCACCTGGGAACCTGTGTCTATGGCCCTCTCAGTCTGGTGGACGAATAGCGCGAGCTGGGTTTCACACGATCGTCTTCTTCGTAACCCATGCTGATTCCTACAGAGTAGATTTCTAGTCTCCAGAAAAGTCATTATACTCGAACATAATACGTGTTCCAAAATTCTACAACTGATCGACGTTAGAGATAGAGATCTATAGTTCTGCACATCTGTTCGACTTCCCTTCTTGAAAATGGGAATGACCTGTGCCCTTTTCCAATGTTTTGGAATGCTACACTCTTCTAGAGACCTACGGTACACCGTTGCAAGGGGGAACATGTTGAAATGTGTACTAGCAATGCAGCCATCATGTAAGTATTAGAAATGATGATGACTGCATCAGAATGTAGTTGTAAAATATATACGTAAGTCATTTTTGTTTCTTTGTGCAGCTGAGGCAAAGCTATCGGATGTGAAAGCAATGTTGTTTAATGCAACATATACTTCAAACACTAGCTACATTAAAAGCACCAATGTGGCAGTGATCTCAGATCACGAGATCTATCCAGTTACCTAGATATAGTGGTATGAAAGTCATATTATCACCAGTGTGGATTCGCTTATGTAATGCTTCGGTGCTAATTGATGCCATGTTCAATGGAATTTTTCAAGTCCCTCAGTGGTATTGGGTACTCATATTGTATCCATAGGAGACTTTTCACTGACAGTTAAACTTTTAAATGAGAGAGAGTACATTCATCTGCAACTTTTAAAAACTTAATCTACACCACCTACACGATCCATTGTGCCCTAGATGAATGACTAAGCTGGTGGCGATATGTGTATCGATTCTATGGCACTACGTGGTACAAACCGATGGAGTTAGCATACGAGGCTCAGCATCCTTTGCAAGGAATCGCCACTCAGCTTTACAACACCTACAGCATATCGATACCGAACTAAGTTCTTATTTAACCATATACATAAATCCAGGAATCTGTAAGAGATTATAAATTTTAAAAAAACTAAGACATACCTTTTTTATTTCTGTATAAAAACGTTGTCATACAATCGCCACTATGGCCAAGTGGTCTAAAGAGCCTCATCACAAGAACTTCACAGTAACTGACTGGTCTGCAACATTACTGAAGACCACGATAAGCAGAAGAAGAAAAATAACAATTAAACACTCCATTCTGATAATAAAAGAGCGATTGTTTTAGGTCCATCCAACTGTGATAGGACGATTTTTATAAAAATTGGGTGATTTATCCAAGAGAAAGAGCTTCACAAGTTGAGCAAGTCAATAACATGTCCGTCCACATCTGGCCGCTATGCAAGCAGTTATTCAACTTGGAATTAACTGTTGCTGGATGTCCTCCTGAGGGATAATGTGACAGATTATGTAAAGCTGGCACATTAGATCAACAAAATTCTGAGCTGGCTGGAGGATCCTGCCCTCCAAATGTTCTCAACTGGGGAGAAATGCGACATCCTTGTGGTCAAAGTAGGGTTTGCCAGAAATGAAGACAAGCAGTAAAAACACTCGCCGTGTGCATGTGGGCATTATCTTGCAGAATGTAAAACCAGGATGGCTTGCTACGAAGGGCAACAAAACAGGGTGTAGAATATCATCGACATACCGCTGTGATGTAAACGTGCAGCGGATGACAACCAAAGGGTTTTGCTATGAAATGAGATTGCACCCCAAACCATCACTTCTGGTTGTCAGGCCACAGGGCGGGCGACAATCAGGTTGGTATCCCACAACCTTGAAAGAACATCAAAAGACATGATGTATGTGCATCATTCAACTCATGCCTGTGTAAACTACAATATAAGCTTGAACTGGTGATCATGAGCTCCATTGCACAAATTTTAGCTGCAAACAATGTTCACTTTCACTCGTCCCAAAAGCCCTCGAGTGTTCTGAATGACCTCCACAATACCTATTATATGGGGAAAGAGATCGTTCTGTGACTCCACAGGAGTAATGTAAACGATACTCTTTATGTAGCCCCACAGGAAGAGATGTTAAATTGGGCGATCCTAACGGCCAACGAATCAGTCCACCGTGACCTACCCAACTGTCACTGAATGTTTGGTGAAGGTGCTGATGTATGCCGCATGAAAAGTGAGCAGGCATGCCATCGAGCTGGAACCACATTGTACAACAGATACACAATGACATGTCCTGTATGTCTTGCAGAAAGGCCAAGTAGCTATGATCCATTTAACGAGGTGGTAGAATACAGAGGCCAGTAATACGAGCATGGATAATACCAGCCCACAGATTAGTACAGAAACGATGCTGGAATCCACTGGAATCTATGGCATTCTAAATATGACTGTTGCGAGGGTTGAGTAGGCCTTCGTTTGTGAAATGCGCTTCATATATGAAAAGAAAGATCCAAGGAAAGCGTGGAACGTCACCACAGTGATATAGGAACCACGCACAGTAATCAGCATGTGGCACTAAATCATCTAGACCCATTGCCTGCATCCTCGGGAGGCGATACAGGTGAAGTTGCTGTTCATGGAAAACTCGTCAGATGCTGCTCAGGGATACATTCACCGATCCTCCAATACTGCGAGTACTCAACAATGGGCTCTAGTCGACCAGTTGGAGACTTCCTCTCCCACATCCACAGTGCAGCATGTCTGGACACAACCGTAAGGATCCTATTAATCAATAGTGCCATTTTCCCGAAGTCATTGTTCCAATATTACAAAAATGGCGTGTGATGGACGGACATTATCAAGAAATCGTTCATGATACAGGCGTTGTGCTAATCGATCATTTCATCCACTTTCACCGAAGACGAGCGACATGTCGGTGTGCACGGAAAACATGTACTTTGCCAATTTTCAATTTACCATATTTCTCGATCACTCAGTGATAGCTAATATACATGTCCTTCAGTTCATTGCGTTCAGGGGTTAATTTCGACCAGAACGTGCCAGAATAGTGTTTCAGCACCTCCCAGGGATTTCTTTTTTTTTAACTTATTATAAGAGAACAGTATTGGACATTTATAATAGTGAACGAGTATTAAATCGTAACATAACTGTAATTTGCCACATCAATTCGGTTGTAATACAAGTTAATAAGTAAGGGACAAACGACATTTAAAATAATTCCTACACATCTGACTCCACATTCTGTCACATCATGATTTTTTTTCCCTATCTCTTTGGGAAGTTGGAACTGGTCATGACCCCGATGGGCTAGGAATATCTTCATCACTAAATGCATTACTAATAACACCTAAGAGTCAAATAAACTTGTATACCTGCCTGATATCGCGTAGAGCCCCCGCGAGCATGCCGAAGTACTGCAACACAACGTGACAAGGACTCAACTAATGTCTGAAATAGTGCTGGAGGAAACTGACACAATGAATCCTATAGGGCTGTCTATAAATCCGTAAGAGTACAAGGGGGTGGAGATCTCTTCTGAACAGCAAATTACCATAAATCCCTGATATGCTCTATAATGTTCATGTCTGGGCAGTTTGGTGGCCAGCGGAAGTGTTTAAGCTCAGAAGAGTGTCCCTGGATCCACTCTGTAGTAATTCTGGACATGTAGGATGTTGCAATGTCCTGCTGGAATTGCCCAAGTCCCTTGAAATAGACATGAATGGAATCAGGTGATCAGAAAGGATGTTTACATATGTGTCACCTGGATGTATGAGGGGTCCCCTGCCACTCCAACTGCACACACCCCACACCATTACAGAGCCTTCACCAGCTTGAACAGTCCCCTGCTGACATGCAGGGTCCATGGATCCAAGAGGCTGTGTCATGCATTCATCAAGGGTACGCGTTGGACCTTTGCCTCTGAGAGCCCATATAGATGATGTTTCGTTGAATGGTTCGCATGCTGACACTTGTTGATAGCCCAGCAATGAAATCTGTGGCAGTTTGTGGAAGGATTGCACTTCTGTCACATTAAACGATTCTCTGCAGTCGTCGTCGGTCCTGTTCTGGCAGGAACTTTTTCCAGCCACAGCGATGTCTGAGATTTGATGTCTTACCAGATTCCTGATATTCACGGTATACTCGTGAAATGGTCGTACGGGAAAATCCCCATTTCATCGCTACTTCAGAGATGCTGCGTTCCATCACTCGTGCGCCGACTATAACATCACGTGCAAACTCAGTTAAATCTTGATAACCTGCCATTGTAGCAGCAGTAAACGCTCTAACAACTGCACCAGGCGCTTGTTGTCTTATATAGGCGTTGCCGACCGCAGCTCCGTATTGTGCCTGTTTACATATCTCTGTATTTGAATACGCATACCTCTACTGCTTTTCTTGGTGCTTCAGTGTAATACTAGACAATACGTTTACTCTAAAATTGCCAGATTTCATAAATATTACTTGACAGTTTTGAGATGTGTTATGCCACAAGAACTAAATTGTTTAGGTGACACGAAGTATTTATTGTAGTCTAAAGACTTGATGATTATCCATTCAATATTTACAGGGTGAAAATTATCGAACTATGTGAAAAAACGTAAATTAGTTAAAAACTACAGAGTGCACACACTTTATTCAACATGTAAACGTCACTACAGATATTTGTATTTAGGTTATGACATGTTCAATATCCCTGCCACCATTGGACATGATGTGTTGAAGATGAAGACCAGAATTCTGCATGACCCATTGGAGTGTCAGAATATCGATGCTGTTGATGATCTACTGAATGGCTGTTTCCAGCTCAGAAATGGTTTCGGAGTTATTGCTGTACACCTCGTCTTTAATACTGCAATATTGCCCCACAAGAAGGAGTCACATGTGTTCAGATTCGGACAATATGGCGGCCAATCGAGGTACATGCCAGTGGCCTCTGGGTACCCGGGAGCGAGAATGCGGTCCCCAGAGTGCTCCACCAGGACATCAACCAAATGGTTCAAATGGCTCTGAGCACTATGGGACTCAACTTCTGAGGTCATTAGTCCCCTAGAACTTAGAACTTGTTAAACCTAACTAACCTAAGGACATCACAAACATCCATGCCCGAGGCAGGATTCGAACCTGCGACCGTAGCGGTCTTGCGGTTACAGACTGCAGCGCCTTTAAGCGCACGGCCACTTCGGCCGGCCGACATCAACCACTCTCCTGCTTCGATGGGGTCGAGTTCCATTTTTCATAAACCACATCTGGTTGAAATCAGGGCAACATTGGATAATGGGGATGAAATCATCTACCAAAACCTTCACATACCATTCAGTAGTCACCATGCCACAAGGAATATCGCACCAATTATTTCGTGACTGGATATTGCACACTACACAGTCACCCATTAAGTGTGAAGAGACTTCTCGATCGCGAAATGCAGATTCTCAGTCCCCTTAATACGCCAATTTCGCTTATTGACGAACCCGTCTAAATGAAAGTGAGCGTCATCACTAAACCAAACCATATGAGCATACCAATTCTCATCATGCCAATCGTGCAGTTTGAACGTCATAACGCAAACCATTCAGAAGTTATGACGATTTTATTTCATATACGGTAGTTCAATAATTGTCACCATGTATATTTGTTATAGCTAGATTACTTTGATTCTTGAAATGTAGCCATGACTCATGATTACCTTGTAAGTAAACCTTTCTGTATTATTAAAATAATAATGGACATGAGACATTTTTGAAGTTGAGTACCTAAAATTATACCCTCTTACGATTAAACCTGGGGCATTCGATGCTCCACCAAGAATCTGCAGAGTCACGAAGTCTGTACTGTGTGAGGAAGATCACTGAGACAGTGCGGCTCGGAAGTAAATACTATAAGGCAGGCTGTGAGTAAATACAGGAAAGATGAGAAAAAATGGACACTCTGAAGAGCAGCGCTGTTGAGAAGAGCAGCAGTGGAAAACATCACTGAGTTGTAGGATGGAAGAAAGCCGTTCGTCAAAAATCAAACAAGAAGCTGGAGTTGGCAGTCGTGTGTGTGTGAGTTATGCTTGCTTGTGTGTGTGAATGATGTGTGTCTCTCTTTTACTGAAGAAGGCTGCAGTCGAAAGCATTACGTAAGTCTAATTGTACCTGTCTGCAATTTGATGTTTCTTTACGATAAGAAGCAGTCTGCTTTTTAAGTATTTAATTTGTTGGTTACCCAAAACTGCAACCATACAAGTCTCCTCTGGTCAAAAAATTTTAGCACATAATGATGATTAAGAATTCGTGGCCTTTCTAGATGAAAAATATATACGTATGTCGGTGTTTTGGCTAAAAGCTTCCTGTGTCTTTTCCAAGAGCGTATTCGTAAAAAGTTACATTTATTAGTGAAATTATGTCAGGGAACAGCAGGAAAACAGGCCAAATTTGCTTGTTTTACTTTCCTGAAACTTAACGATTTCTTTGCCTAGGTAGTCTTGTGACCATAAATTCATTAGATAAACCACTTAATGAACATGCTGCAGAAAGGTCCTATATTCAGTATTACTCAATTTTTACTGCGTTTGTTTCTAACAGTTACAAAACTCTCAAGAAGAGGAACTAATAGTCTGATTTCCATATCCATTAGTCATACATCATTGTCAAATCCTGTAAAAGGGGTAACATTTTACGACAGGTGTATACTACATGCACAGTTCCCTGTATAATAGTGTCATACATAGCTTTTCCCATAGCAGGACTATTTGTTCTGTTGAGGTATAGTGTTATAGGCTGCACATTACATTATACACTCCTGGAAATGGAAAAACGAACACATTGACACCGGTGTGTCAGACCCACCATACTTGCTCCGGACACTGCGAGAGGGCTGTACAAGCAATGATCACACGCACGGCACAGCGGACACACCAGGAACCGCGGTGTTGGCCGTCGAATGGCGCTAGCTGCGCAGCATTTGTGCACCGCCGCCGTCAGTGTCAGCCAGTTTGCCGTGGCATACGGAGCTCCATCGCAGTCTTTAACACTGGTAGCATGCCGCGACAGCGTGGACGTGAACCGTATGTGCAGTTGACGGACTTTGAGCGAGGGCGTATAGTGGGCATGCGGGAGGCCGGGTGGACGTACCGCCGAATTGCTCAACACGTGGGGCGTGAGGTCTGCACAGTACATCGATGTTGTCGCCAGTGGTCGGCGGAAGGTGCACGTGCCCGTCGACCTGGGACCGGACCGCAGCGACGCACGGATGCACGCCAAGACCGTAGGATCCTACGCAGTGCCGTAGGGGACCGCACCGCCACTTCCCAGCAAATTAGGGACACTGTTGCTCCTGGGGTATCGGCGAGGACCATTCGCAACCGTCTCCATGAAGCTGGGCTACGGTCCCGCACACCGTTAGGCCGTCTTCCCCTCACGCCCCAACCACCTCCAGTGGTGTCGCGACAGGCGTGAATGGAGGGACGAATGGAGACGTGTCGTCTTCAGCGATGAGAGTCGCTTCTGCCTTGGTGCCAATGATGGTCGTATGCGTTTTTGGCGCCGTGCAGGTGAGCGCCACAATCAGGACTGCATACGACCGAGGCACACAGGGCCAACACCCGGCATCATGGTGTGGGGAGCGATCTCCTACACTGGCCGTACACCACTAGTGATCGTCGAGGGGACACTGAATAGTGCACGGTACATCCAAACCGTCATCGAACCCATCGTTCTACCATTCCTAGACCAGCAAGGGAACATGCTGTTCCAACAGGACAATGCACGTCCGCATGTATCCCGTGCCACCCAACGTGCTCTAGAAGGTGTAAGTCAACTACCCTGGCCAGCAAGATCTCCGGATCTGTCCCCCATTGAGCATGTTTGGGACTGGATGGAGCGTCGTCTCACGCGGTCTGCACGTCCAGCACGAACGCTGGTCCAACTGAGGCGCCAGGTGGAAATGGCATGGCAAGCCGTTCCACAGAACTACATCCAGCATCTCTACGATCGTCTCCATGGGAGAATAGCAGCCTGCATTGCTGCGAAAGGTAGATATACACTGTACTAGTGCCGACATTGTGCATGCTCTGTTGCCTGTGTCTATGTGCCTGTGGTTCTGTCAGTGTGATCATGTGATGTATCTGACCCCAGGAATGTGTCAATAAAGTTTCCCCTTCCTGGGACAATGAATTCACGGTGTTCTTATTTCAATTTCCAGGAGTGTATAACGACAGGTAATTAAATAAGAAAAACAACAAAGGTTTGCAATTATACATATTTTATTTACATTTCAACAATGACACATATAGTGCATTACATCATCAACAACAAAAACAACTGATTCTTTTTTCAGTATTTCACTAATAACTGTTTCTTGTCTGCAGTAAATTCAGAACGTATTTTTCTAAAAACTGATGGGTGCCTCTTTAGCTTCTTCTTTTCATGCCATGTTGATGTGCTGTTCTAAATCATCTGCATGCACACTATACATACAGAGATAGTTCATGATGTCTTCATACTCAATTTGAACACACGGGAGCTTACATTTCAGTTTTTCCAGCAGAAAGAATAGCACCATCCTTAGGCCAAGTAAGTGTGTAACGGTGGAGTGTTGCAAATAAATGTATCGACCTCTAGATCACACCATGAGTGACATACTGTCGTACAATGACGATACAGAGAGTGTCAGTGTCCACTGATGCTTCCATACCAATATTTTTGAAGCTGGAAGCAGTAGAGCACTGGGAAGAATTAGCAACTTCTCATCCACCACATCAACACTCTGGATTTCACTAACATGAGAACGTTCTGGGATGATGTATACATCCGTTCTTCTGGGAGTCAGGGACTTGCAGGGTGTCTAAATCAGTGAGCAGGATGGATAACAATGACTCTTTTTTCTGCTCCAATATGTTGGTCATGTGTGCTACAGGATCACACGATGCTTCTATGGCTGGTGGTCCTGACAAGACAGAGTTCTCTGCAGGTCCTGACGAGTCGAAGGTGGCTGCTGCCAGTCCAGACATATCGGAGGCTGTTGAACAAAGAATAAGAAGAAACAATAAACATCCACAGACAATGACACTGAGTTGAACAAAGGAAGGGAGCCTGACAAAGAAGAGGAGGAGAAGGAACTGCTACATGTGGTAATACTAATGACGACATGTAATGAATACTTAAATTTACTTTTCTTTTGTGATGAAGAGACAGATGAAGATCTCGACTGTTGCTGTTGCTGCTTCATTGTTCTTCTTCTTCCAGAGACTGCGACTGGGGCTGATGAGCTACCACAACTGCCTTGTATCCCCTACATCAGAAACACGCAACTGTAAATTAATTAGTTCATCAGTTTGATAGAGTGGGAAGGGGGGTATTCAAACAACCAGAAGTAGCCCGTGAATACAAAAAGTGACACAGTGAACTATTTCTGGCCATTTTTTCGATAAATGTAATTAATTAGTCAATTAATTTTATATCAAAAGTGGTCCAGGGTTTCCGGAATTTCCCAGAGGGATGGGTGACAGAGAAAAGTGGCCTAGAAATACCTTTCAAAAGCGCACACAATTCAAAAAGTGGGAGAGGGAGAAAACCCATGATGTCATCTGGGGGGGAGGGGGGGGATTAATTAATCAGTTTGAAATAAATTTGGCACAAAGTGGTGTATCATAATAGTTGAGGAACTGTGTATCAAAAGAGAACAATAGGTTAAGGGCTGAGATGGAGCAAAACAATAGGTCTGACCCTGAATGTGTGCTTGCCCTTAGGTAGGAAACCCACACAAACAAAATGTGCCAGAAAGAAATTTGTCCCATTACTAGTAATGAATGCTGTCACCAAGGGATATCAGATTCATACCATTTCTATAGCATTCCAGAAGGCTTTAGGCAATGTTCCTTGCGTGTGGTTTCTAAACATATAGTGTGCCTATGGCGTATCATATCAGTTGTGTCACCAGATTCCTGATTTCTTGTCAGAAAGATCACAATTCATAGTAACACGTGGAAAATCATCAAGTAAAGCAAAAGTGATACCTGGCGTTCCCCAAGGAGGTGTTATAGGCCCTCTGCTGTTCGAAATCAATATAAACGATTTAGGAGGCACTCTTAAACTGTATGCAGATGATTCTGTCATTTACCATCTTGTGAAGTCACCAGATGATCAAAACCACTTGCCAAATGATTTAGACAAAATATTTGTTTTGTGTGAAAAGTGGCAATTGATCCTAAATAATAAAAAGGGTGAAGACATACACATCAATACCAAAATGATTCTGTTGATTACATAATAAATCACACACATATAAAGGCACTAAATTCAATTAATAATTACATATTACAATTACAAATAACTTAAACTGGAATGATCAGTAGATAATGTTGTGCTAACCAAAGAGTGTGTTTTATTGGCAGAACACTTAGAACATGCAACATGTCTACTGAAAGACTGTTTGCACTATGCTTGTCTATCCTTTTCTGGAGTACTGTTGTGTAGTATGGAATTTGCACCAGATAGGAATGTTCGATTACATTTTGTTCAAAGAAGGGCCGTTCATTTTTTACTGTCGTGAAGTAGGGGAGAGAGTGTCACAGATATGATAAGTAATCTAGGATGACCGTTATTAAAACGAAAGTATGTTTCAGTGCACCAGGCTCTTTTAGCGAAATTTCAATCACAAACTTTCTCCTCCAAATACAGAAATATTTTGTTAGTGCCTACCTACATAGAAAGATCTTTTTATTAAAATAAGAGAACCCTGAACTTACACAGAACGATTTAAGAATTCGTTCTTCTTGTACACTGCTTGAAAGTTGAAATGTAGAGAAATACTTCAAAGGTGGTTTGATGAACATTCTGCAAGGCGCTTAATTCTCCAATGCTGAGGAATAATCTAGATGTTGATACAGATATTTTTATGTTGATGAAGAAGTGGGAGTATGATATTGATGACACAGTCCGCCATCTTAAGGACGTTGTAAGTAAAGACTGCACCTGCTTTTCCCAGCCACCTAATTGACTGAAAAGGAGGTAGGGAAGAGGGAGGTACTCATGTGGAGTAGGTAGAAAGCGGTTGGGCAGACCTTGACAGTGAAAGCTCAGCTGCTTAATTGTCCCATAATTGTGCCAGAGTGACAGAACATATATTGCCCCACTACCAAAAGGACGAAACCCAATGCCCACAGATGGGATACTTGAAGAGCACCAAGACAACTGCTGAGTTTAACATCCCCATCTGGCGGACGTATCACTATCAACAACATCACATGGTCTCACTTAATGAGACACTGGGGAGAGGTTTGGAATTTAGTCCAGGACACTGGCACAAGAATTGGCGATCAGAAATCTTATACCACCACTACTCCTCCTCTTGCTTGTTGAATACTGGCAGTAAGACTTTCATCCATCACTGCAATTCGAAATGACTTTCCTCCAAGTCCTGTACGACTGCACAGACCTACGTTAGCTACCTCAGCTACAGAGGCAGGTTGCACTTACTAAACAAACATGTGATGAAATGTGCTACTGTTCTCTGGATCTTTTCTAATGTCTCCATGAATTCTCCCTGGTAATGGTTCCATACTGCAGAGAAATGGAATAGCATACTGGCCATAACCGCAATTGTGAGGCCACTCTTTTGTCAGTGAGAGTGACATGGTTGCTCCCTGCTCAGGCATTACTTAGTCCAATGGCCATCTAAAAAGTCAAGGCCCATACAGCAGGATGGGAGGTCTTGGCCCTCAGTATGAACTAGAGCAGTTGTGTCAAACTCACTTTTCTTAAAGAAATATGACAGACATACTGCAGCATATACAAACAGGTCTCCAGATCCTGTGGGATAACCTGTTGTTGAACCCTAGACAAGGGCAGCTGGCACTGCAGGAGTAGGAATACAGTTTGAAAGTCTCAGCACTGGTGGCTGTGCTGATGGCACCTTACACAATGCTGGGTCAGGGTCCAGTATCCTGTATTACAGTTGGTGAAAGAAAATCCCTGACAACTTCAGTGCACCTGGTGCACTTGCTTCAGGCATCTACCTCTACCAGTCAAATAACACAATTCTGTATACATCTCTACGGCAACGCCTCAGTAGTATTGTAGTTCTATAAATGACTATTGTTTTCATCAACACCCATTTGCAATTCACTGCTGAAAGCTGACAACAGCGCTACCAGCCACCAGAGATCTTCTCTTAGTGACTGTACTATAGCTGTTTGGGCCACTGCACAACATCGCCAAATGTACTCACAGAGCAAAAGGCGGCAGTGAGTCAGGTGCATGGTATGGGAGATTCTGCTGCCCAATGACTGTTGATGGACAAGTTGATTCTATGAACCATGTAATGGCAGTCGAACAGGTGACCTGTTGGTTAGCTGCACTATTTTAATAGCGTCACTGTGATGGCTTTTTAGTGGCTGCTGGCTTTGGCTGCACATACCTGTCGCTGCCGCAATGCTGAGTTGATGTCCTGGATAACCAGTGCTTGGTGGCTGCTGAAATACCACTATAATATTAGTATCAGGCTGTATGTCTGTGATTTCACCAACTGTTTAGCAATTTTTGCAGTAGGTACGGGAAGCTTGCCATTCTTTTGCGTGTAGGCATTCTTCCCTTCTTTGGGAGAATTCGACACTCCGAATTCTTCAGCATGGCTGGTTTGTGGGAAACTATTCACAAGGATGCTGCAAATGGGGACTAAGTTAGCTGTGCCATTTCTCGTCTACAATTACACACTTAGACTCCTAATGTTCCCTAATGCTGTTCTCATTTAACCACTTTAGTACAAAATCTATTTTCATTTACCTGTAGCGTTTTACAAACGCCCTGAATTTTTTTTTTTTTCGTTCTGGCTCTTCAGAAGTGCTGATATTAACATAGGACTCAAGGCAAAAGAAAAGTGTCAGTGAGATTTGGATGGCTTTCCCTCTGCAGCAAAACTAAGCTCCACCAGTCACAAGCAGGACCAAGAGGTTGGCCAATGATAACCTCCCCAGCAAGTCAGCTAGATGTCGGTAATCCCAATAATACTGCTGCACATGTTAATATAATTGTTCCATTTGGATCCAATTGTTTTGAGCAGCGATCAGTTAGTCCATGGAGGTAAAAAAAAAGTAGTGCCATTATCTTATTTATGAATCTGAGTGTCCAGAAAGAGGGATGGACATGTCACAGTGAGTCCCATGTGGAACCAGTCCACAACCATTCAGTTCTAGACGTTGTGTTCCACCAGAACTGTCCTGTTCTTAACCTGTGGTTATGGTAGTTACTTTGTTCAGCTTATGAGTACAGCCAGTGTGGCCCACATTTTACATGTACTGACAATGGTTAACGAGAAATTCCCAAGGCGAGTTACACAAGGGTATTTTCATGAGGAATAAACTGGATTCATCCAACCCTACGTGGTATGGGTGCGTTTCCTAGATCATAGCCTGACCTTCTCAGCTCAGCATTGCAATCATTCTGCCGCTGTCATTAGTGAGTGAATCTTCCTATCTGGGGCTATGAGTAGGATACCCATATGCGAGCACATGAACGATTTTAGTGCTCCACTTGTGACCATTTAGGAGACTATAATGTAAACCCCGTTCTGGCATTTCACAAATGTCAGTGGTGCCTGAAGCCATATGTGTTAGTCCATGCTATCTATTTTTATGAGTGCCAAGGTAAAATGTTCGGAAAGAGGACACAAGCTGTATTCTGGCACTGTACTTCCTTCTTGGACCTGCTGCAATCCCTCAAGGAACTGTTTAAGTGAGAACAGGGTGTGTACAAGTTTTCGTCTGACATAGAACGGTACTGTAGGGCCTCCTGAAACTCGACTGCTTAAATGAGATCATCTGTGACGTTATCTGCAACCACCTGTGAAAGGCTTGTGATGGGCAACTGGATACTGATGATGTAAGACTGACAGATGATGACATCTAGATTCTGTTTCATTGTCCATTCTGTAATATCAGTTGTTTGTGCATTAGACAAGACTCACAGATAACTCATGTTGATGTTAAGAAGACTGATTTTAGCATCTGCCTGTCCGTCTTTGTCTCCACTCAGTTCTGCAAATTTTGAGTCTTTTGCACTAGTTCTGTGGCCTGTTGCAGGTTCTCTCACATGCTGTGGAAAAGAGGATCAAAACATTCGATATGCTGCTAGGGTTTGGTCAAATACTTGTCCGCTCTGTGGTATGAGCAGTAGCTGACAAAAAGTATCGTTCAGGAGTCGTAACTCATTCGACAAGTACTAGGAAATTGAATGTTGCATCGGCATCCATCGCTGGTCTGTCAACATTACAGTTTACTGCTGTATGAACAGTGCGCCACTATTCAATGGATGTACAATAAAAACATTCGACCCCTGTGGCAGCCAAGTGGGACCAGAGTAGCAGCTGTGGTTATGCCCTTCGGTGTCCCAATTGTCCATGGCCAGAGTACGCAGATATTGGTTGGTGTTTCTGCCAGTTATTTCATGAAGGCTAACTGCAAGCTAAAAAAATGTCGACAGCAAGCTAGGAGAGGAAGAAATACGCAGTCAGTATCGCCACACATTTACAGTGGTACAAACGCACAACCTCAATGGATACGAAAGGTCTTTGCTGTGCCTTATCTCTACCAGTCCTCTCACCCATCCTTCTCCTTTCTAAGTATCTTCAGTAAATTATGGCATAGCTTCTGGAAGTCTCTGAAAGCCTGAATTTTCTCCATATGTACGATCATGGAGCGTGAAGCTATTGAAGTGTTCAGTGAGAGTGGTGGATTCAATGTTCCCAGTGGAAACACTGTTGACAGTTAAGAATGACTTTTACAACCTTCAAAAGATGATGTAGTGAGGTCACGACATCTCTCTCTGTTGTCCTTGGTCATTGCTACATATGGGCGGCAGGTTGAGCTGGCAATTTGTGATGCTGGCTACAGATTCCTGGGAGCTGGCGATCGATAGAGGACACGGCCATTGACGTCAGTGGCATGCTACTTCCCTTAGCGTTACGGAGACCATATGGTACCCTTGCTCTGCTCACATCACTGTAACAGCAAATGAAGATGGCTGAGTACAGTGTACGATTCGCTTCCCTTTGGAAGAGTTGGAGGGCAGCTGATGTTGTGACACTAAGTCCCACCAGGGATTCAACATTGGAGGCACCAGCAGGCACAGATGACAGGATGGTTGGGCTGTGACACCACGTCACGTGAAGAAATTTGTGCTAGCAACAGGCATAGCCTTGTCTCGAATCCATGGCTGCTGCTGCTGGAGTCAGCCATCTTTCTGTCTGGTAATTCAGACTTATTTATATAGTTCTAGCTCAAATTTGTTTCACTAAACACTGGCACGTTGTCACATTGCCCTTAAAACGTGATCTGTACTGATGTGGTGACGTTGCCCTGCTGGCTTCACTATTACTGCATATAGTACAGTTTAGTCATGCACTCACATGTCCTGATTTTGCAATCCTTTTGTTTGTCTGTTACTGTGATTCACATGTCACCACATTAATGAATATTGGCTGGCAGTCGTTCCTAAAACACTTCATGATGGCTTCCACACTAATTCTCATTAGTTTTGCTATAGATTTATAATTTTTAATCAGAGACTAGGTCCATCTCCACAGAGAAAACCCAGTCCCTTGGGTCTTTCCCTGTCTGGTTCTCTATTCCAATTACTTCTACCCCTCAATGTGTGAAATAAATACATACTGTAAAACTAAATTGGTTACCCTTGATTATTGTATGAGTTAAAGCATTAACCTCTGACTCTATAAACCTATCTTTCATCCCTCTCTTACAGTATCTAGTCTACAGGCCCTTTACTTAGCCTTAGGTCACGTTCTCACACAGTACCATGGTACTATTGATTGCGACACTCAAGGTGATGGTTACCTGATGTCTTACTTCCTGATACTGTTACATTACATTACATTAATCGTTTTCCATGAATCCCTTGGAGAGGAGTCTCTGGAATGTGGAAAGAGTCAAAGCTTTTTTTTTATTTAAATTTACTAAGATACATTAATATTGTACAATGCTAATGCAGACAGAATTATGAGCTATAATCCTTGTGAAGATATGCATGGATGGAGTAGAAGGAGTTGGCCAACAGGAAGTTCTTTAATTCACTCAGAAACCAATCTTTATCACTTACAAGACCTTTGATATGCTATGGTAAGTTACAGAATGTATGAGTACCCATGTACCTGGCTCATTTTTGTACTAATGTTAAGCTTTTATAGTCCTTATACAGATTGTTTTTGGTTCTGGTATTATAATCGTGTTTTGCACTATTTTGTGTAAAAAGAGACATGTTATAAATGATAAAGGGCATCAATGAGTATACGTAGTGAGAAGTAGTAGTTAGAGTACCAAGTTTCTTAAAGAGGTCTCTGCATGATGATCTAGGACTGACGCCTGCCGGCCGGAGTGGCCGTGCGGTATAGGCGCTACAGCCTGGAACCGCGTGACCGCTACGGTCGCAGGTTCGAATCCTGCCTCGGGCATGGATGTGTGTGATGTCCTTAGTTTAGTTAGGTTTAAGTAGTTCTAAGTTCTAGGGGACTGATGACCACAGTAGTTAAGTCCCATAGTGCTCAGAGCTATTTTTGAATAGGACTGACGCCAGATATAATTCTAATGACGTTTCTGAATATTGAAAATGCTCTCTTTGTGAGAGCATTTTCCACAAAAGATGGTTCCATAACTCATAAGTGAATGGAAGTAGTCCAAATAAACTAACTTCTTCATTTTTAAATCACCTATTTCTGATATCATGCGTACTGCAAATGTAGCTGAACTAAGGTGTTTCACTCAGTCTCAAGTGTGAGTTTTCCAATTTAGATTGGGGTCAATTTCTATCCCTAAAAATTTGACACTGTCTACAGCTTTAATCTCATTGTTTGAATACATTATACTTATAGGGTCAGGTATTCTTTGTGAGGTGCCAAACTGTATGCACTGGGTCTTGTAAAAATTCAGTGACAATCCATTTGCCGTGAACCACCCATTGATACTTACAAATATTTCATTAGCTGATTGCTTGGTGAGATCACGGGTACTGTTTTCTGTACCAATACTTGTATCATCTGCAAATGACACAAAATTTGCATTTTGTGACACTGCATATGGAAGGTCATTAATATATAATAGGAACAACAAGGGACCTAAAATAGAGCCCTGGGGCATCCCTTGTCTGATGGTTTCATATTTTCAATGACTATTGTTATGTGGTAAGCCTGGTACAGACAGACACTGTTTTCTATTAGGATGAGAACCATGAGCCTGCTACTCCTGTTATCCCATAATATTTTAACTTCTATATAAGTATATCATGCTTAACACAATCAAAAGCTTTAGCCAGATCACAGAATATTCCAAGTGGTAATAACTTTTGATTTATTGTTTCTAATAATCATATGTAAGAGTGAATATAACTTGATCAGCTGACAATCCTTTTCGAAAGCTAAACTTATTGTGAGTGAGAATATTTTTCTGTACTAAGTGTTTATAAAGTCAATTGTACATAACCCTCTGAAACACTTTTGAAAATATTGCCAATAATGAAATGGGATGGAAGTTTTCCACTGATGATTTGTCTCCTTTTTTGTGTAATGGTTTGGCAATAGCATATTTAAGCCTATCTGGAAAAGTACTACTGTGGAGGGATTCATTACATAAGTAACTCAGTATGTCACAAAGTTCTGTGGAGCAAAATTTAATTATGGTAGTGCTGATTGCATCATAACCACTGGAACATTTGTTTTTAAGAGAGATAATAATATTAGAAATTTCTTTTGGTGAGGTAGGATATAGTTGAATTTTGTCAAACTTCTGCAGAAATGCATTTTTTAAATGTTTTATGCTGTCTTCTGAGGAACTATGCAAACCTAAGTTGTCTGCTACTAAAAGCAGTCTACAATTTTGAAAGTGTCTGCAATTTTGGAAGTATCTCTGATCAACTCATTATTTCCATTTAACATAATTTCCGCTTTTGCCTGATTAGTTTTTCCTGTTTCACTTTTTACTATGTTCCAAATTGTTTTTATATTGTTATTAGAGGCATTTATTTTTTCTTGAAAATAAATACATTTTGTGGTTCTGATTACTTTGTTTAGCATTTTACAATATAATTTCTAATGTGATTTAGATCTGTAGTCATAGTTTTCCCTTGACATTAAAATGATTCAAATGGCTCTGAGCACTATGGGACTTAACATCTGTGGTCAGCAGTCCCCTAGAACTTAGAACTACTTAAACCTAACTAACCTAAGGACATCACACACATCCATGCCCAAGGCAGGATTCGAACCTGCGACCGTAGCAGTCGCGCGGTTCCGGACTCAGCGCCTAGAACCGTTAGACCACTGCGGCCGCCCCTTGACATTAAGTACAGTCTTCTTTTTGTTTTGCAAGATACTTTTATTCCATTTGTAGTCCAGGGTTTTGAAACATTTAATCTATTGCTTTGATTACTTTCTTAGGGCAGCAGTTTTCAATGTGACCTATAACCGTGTTAGAGAAACAGTTATATTTTTTATTTATCCCGGCTGAATTGTATACATCTTGCCAGTCTGTATTCCTCAAACAATTTTTTATACCTTTAATACCTGTTTCGTTTATTATTCATATAGTATCCTACTTCCTGTTATTAGTTGAATCAGAACCTACTATATTAAATGTAAGCAACTGGGCATCATGATCTCAAAGGACATTAAATATTGGATTTACACTATGATTTGCTAGTGTGGCAGCATCTATGAAAGCGTTATCAATAGCAGTGCTGCTGGTACCCATAACCCTGGCTGGGAACTGTACTAAGGGAATGAGGTTATAAGAAGTGGTAAGTGACTCTAGTGTGGATCTTGAGTAACTATCCTCCAGAAAATTTAAATTAAAATCTCCACTTAGTATGAGCTCATTATTTTTAGAAGTTAAGAAATTTAATACTGCATCAAGCTGTTTAGTGAATAGCTGTAAATTACCAGTTGGAGCCCTGTATATTGTGACTACAATTATTTTTCTTTTGTGTGTTTCTATTTGTGAGGCACATGCTTCAAAATTCTGATCACTACAGTATTTAAGAATGTCAATGTTTTTATAATTGTGACCCTTTCTAATATAAGTGGCAACTCCTCCTTTCTCCTTCTCTTTTCTACAATACTTTGAAGTTATGGTATACCCTTCCATATTATGCATTTCAATTTCACTGTCTAAATGATGTTCACAAATACAAATAATATCAACAGGATTTGTAGACTAGTTCATCTAAACAGATCTGAAATTCATTAATTTTGTTTGTTAAACCTCTGATATTTTGATGTAGTAAATTTACTGTTACCTTTCTTTCTTCACAAGTATTATGCTTAACATTTTCAGATACATCTTGTTTCAATTTTGAATGTGTAGATAATGAGCTTAACCTAAAAAATAACTACTTAAATGAGTTACAGTGTCCCCACCTTAAAGAATTTGTTATCAACCTAGCCAGTACATCCTTCCCTATTCAAGTGAGATGCAGGCCATAGAAGTAAAGCGCCACCTAACAATAGTGTCAACAGGAACCAAACCAATCCCTGACCCAGCACCAGCCCAAAACAGTCGATGCAACTCCATATTGACCCTCTTCACAAAGATGTTCAACTGGGGTCGATTGTACCGCTTGAAAACAGGCACAAACTCAACATTAGTATGGTTCGTTGCTGATGCTGTTTTTACTAGGTCACTCTCAATACTGTAGCCCTGGTCCCTATCGATACTGTTCCCTGCTCCACCCCATATTACAAGATGATCCTCCTTGGTGAAACCTTTACACAAAGATCCTATGCCATCTATCACCTGACTGAGAGATGCACTAGGCTTGAAAAAGTTTGTGACCTGGTAGCTGTCACCTAATTTTCCCTGCAGAAGTTGGCCCACACCTCTTCCATGACTGCTACCTAACAGCAGAATTTTCTTCCTACTTCCCACTTTTTCTGAAACAACAGGCTTCCTAACTGAATTCTGCTGTGCATCAGCTACACCTACATCTACATGAAGCTCTTCATTAGTTAACTGTGGCAGCAGGGCAAATCTATTTTTTGTGCCAACAGTGAAACTGTCAGATACTGTCCTCTTTCTGTGGCCCCTGTTCCCTGCTACCACTTCCCACTTCTCTTCACCCTTCTCCTCCTTAACCTAATTAGCTACTCCCAAGATTTATCTAATTCAGCGTGAAGGACTCTAATCTGCCCCTCCTGTTCTGGTATTTTCATATCCCTTGAACACACTCTACAGTACCTAGGAAGAGGCTCATTTTGTTCCCCAATTTCCATGCCACTACATCCCCCCAGTGAAACGATCTGTCACAACAGCTGCATAGCACCCCAGAACTAACTTTCCTACAGCAACTAAAACACTTCATACTCATGATTGTTTAAATATAGGCCTACTTTTTAAGCTTTCGCTAAATAAAGATAATTTCCTATTTACTATGCTCTATAGTGCTCTAATATAAATATAATATTAATGTACTTACTCAATTACACTTCGAATCACTTAACTTTCGTGCACAAAAAATTTAGGTCTAAAAACGGCTGTTTAGCGGTAACGGTTTTACGCTATTTTCTTTAAAAATGCGGCACAGAACTTAAAATCTTCACTTCCCCAAACAGATATTACACTACTGAACGCAATTTAACCTAACAAAATCTAGACAGTGCACTTAATACCTATTAAAACTTCAAAAGTAAGCGCACACGGAGTAGGCCTAAAAATGGCTGTTAAGCGGTAACGGTTTTTGTTGTGTTGGCAGAAGAGCCAACACCGTGTTACTAGTGGAGGCCGAAATGTACGCGTTTTAGCTCACGCAGGCTGGCGTGAGGAGGGAAGAACTATGCTGACGTGAGGTCTGGAACATGACAAAGAATTAGAATTCAGAAAGCGGACGTAATTAGTTTGATACTTAACTTTAATCCATTAATGATGAACGTCGCTCTTGACGGTACATGATTCACAATATTATCTGTTCAGAATTCATTCTAATTACTGAATATGGCGCCTTGCTAGGTCGTAGCAAATGACGTAGCTGAAGGCTATGCTAAACTATTTTCTCTGCAAATTGAGAGCGTATGTAGGCTGAGAACCATCGCTAGCAAAGTCGGCTGTACAAATGGGGCGAGTGCTAGGGAGTCTCTCTAGACTAGACCTGGCGTGTGGCGGCGCTCGGTCTGCAATCACTGATAGTGGCGACACGCAGGCCCGACGTATACTAACGGACCGCGGCCGATTTAAAGGCTATCACTTAGCAAGTGTGGTGTCTGGCGGTGACACCACAGTTTTACGCTATTTTCTTTAAATATGTGGCACAGAACTTAAAATATTCAGTTTCCCAAACAGTTATTACACTACTGAACGTAATTAAACGTAATAAAATCTCGACACTGCATTTAATACTTACTAAAACTTCAAAAATAAGCGCACACGAAATATCAACACAACCAGACGATCCAAAGAGCTTACATGCTGTAACAATTTCTTTCTGGTGATCTGCCGCTCCTGTGCTACTATCGTGCAACTACATGGATAATCGAGAACCCGTTAACAGATGTCATTAAGGAAGCTAAGGTTTTGTTTGGACAACAAATCTAGAGATACATCTAGTCAATACAACAGTTGCTGTGTTGTATTCATGGAATCCTATAAGTGAGTTGTGGGTCCCATAATTTGACACATGGTACCATTGATTAACAGTCCATTGCCTCCCATTTCTGAATGCCTTGCCCCATGAGTTCTCCTTGCCCTTAGCAACTAGTACCCACCAATATATCATTGTATACAGAGCATGTCCATCATAAACCCATTCTCTGAAAGTATGTTTCTGGTCTGATCACCCCCTTCTGTCAAGGTCATCCTCCATTCTAACCGTGAAAAGTTGCATGATGCATGAATCCCCACTCACTACAATCTCGCTAGTGGAGTATATGTTGACTACCCAACTCTGACATTGCTGGAGGTCACTCTCGGTCATCACCACATGCCAGTCACCATCTTCAGCTAATAATAACACCGCTTTGTCTCTCACTTGCATAAATTACCCAACTGTTGCTAGCTTCATGGACAAGTGTAAATTAACACCTGAACTCCATATGCTTGACAGACACTGCCATCTTCACCATGACATAAAACTATGCACTACCCATTTTCACACTCGCCATGGCACCATGGCAGTGGGATGGCAAGTTCTGGCTACTCGGCTCCACTGTTAGCTATAAGTCTGGTGGTGGTTCTGCTTACACTTTCCACAACCCTTTCAGATACTGTTCAGGTGACAACAAGATGGGACATAAATGCACATGTAGCACTTGATGGATTGCTTCGTGCAACTCGCTAATTCGATTATCCTCTAATTACTGCAATATCCTCATCATCATTATTCTTGCATCTAGTACTTGAATCTATGTTTCTACCAAGTTCATATCCCAGTTCAGAGTGCTAGCTGAGGCCCTGGCATAATCCAAGTCTTCCTTAGTCAGCTGTTGAACGATTATACCACTTGTGTCTGCTGTCCTGAATGCAGATTACAGTATTCTGCACCCAGCGTCTATCTACCCCCTCTTCTCTCTCCTGAAGTCGTATGGCACCACCCTGATCTCCTTCTGCATCTGCTCCTTTAGTTGTATACATGCCCCGAGCAATTTCCTGTGCTCCTTTGAGACTCCTTTCAGCTTGCAACTGCTAATTGCTAATATCCCTGGAAACAATCTTTCCAGTCTCCTAATCTCCTTCGACAACTGCTGCCACACATTAAATGCTAAACCTAAGGGCCATCGGTGACTGCATAACATTGTATGTGATTGCCTGGAAATGGGGTGATCTTGCATCTCCCCACTTCCCCTCCTCCCCCCCCCCCCCCCATCAGAGATGTGCAGCAATGCCAAAACTAGCATTCTTCTTTTCTGGTCCCTCTTCCATCAGCCCAAAATGATTAGCTGCTGATGTTCAGTTGAATAGGCCCAACATGTCCACCCCAAGGAAACTGAACGCTTCTGTTGTTTCTGGCAACATCTGTAACAGTTACTGCTTCCCATTTAGATCAACCTGCGGTGTACAATCCACACAATTTCTGACGTACTGATCAACATCCTCCCTTCTGTTCCACCAGTACTTTTCTGCCACTCCCTGACTCATCACTTTCGTCCCCCCTGACCTGATAAGATCTGATCATGCATTTTCCGTAATATTTCTATGTTCAGCTTGTCTGCCACCATCATTCAAGTTCCTGTTTTCGTTTCTCTACATAATGATGAGTCACACATGCTAAATCACTGTTGCTTCCCATCTGTCTATTCTCTTCATCTGCTCTCTGTGCTGCTAGCCATTCCCCAAGATCTTGTGCTAGTGCTTGTATTACCACTATCTTTCTGGATAGCCCTTCTGCATTTCCATGCTTCTTCCCAGATCTGTGGATTACTTTGTATACAAATTTACTTAGTTTCAATGTCCACTTTGTCAGTCTACTGGATGGGTCGTTCAAACCTAGTAACAACTTCAAAGCAGGGTGGTCTGTCACTTCCTCGAATTTTCTACCATATAGGTAACACTAGAAGTATACCACTCCTTACACCAAGCTAAGAATCTCTCTCTCTCTCTCTCTCTGTTGTGGAGTAATTCAACTGCCTTGTTGTAAAGGTATTAGAACGTTCCTGACCTCACTCATCCCCCGTTTCCTTACTGAAAGCAAAGAGGTTCTAGGCGCTTCTGTCTGGAACCGCACAACGGCTATGGTCGCAGGTTCGAATCCTGCCTCGGGGCATGGATGTGTGTGTTGTCCTTAGGTTAGTTAGGTTTAAGTAGTTCTAAGTTCTAGGGCACTAATGACTTATCACATGATAATATGAACTCCTTTTGAAAGTCTAGAATCATAAATATGAGACTCAATATTAACATCTTTTTTAATTCAACAAATGGTTCCCGACATTAGTCCAATCATAAAAATTAACACCCTTTTTCAACAATTGCTTAATCTGGAAGCCCCTCCGTGAACGTCCTAACGTGCTATACTAATTCACGAGGCCCAGAAAGAATTGTAACTATTTTTTTATTTCTGTTACTGGAAAATCTTAGACTGCTTTCACTAACCTAGAATCTTTTCTTATGCCACTCTTACTAATGACATGATCCAAATAGTTAACTTCCTCCAATGTAAAATGATATTTTTCCACGCTGAGCATCGACAGGCTGCTTGTAATCGCTTTAACACCTGTCAGACGTTTTCTATAGTCTTGTACTGTATATCCCTTGAAAAGACGGCATCAAGACATACTAAATAATTTTAACACTCTGTCCAGCAACCACTGGAATGTTGTTGATGCGTTCTTCATCCCGAAAGGTATCCTTTTATATTGGTAGTGTCGCTAGGACGCAGAAAACGGCGTTTTCGGTCTGTCATCTGAAGCCACTTCCAACTGAATGTACCCACTTCTTATATCCACTGACGAGACGTTCTGTCTTTTCCCTAGGTTCTCTATCATCTCTGTCATGTTTCGAATTGGGTTAAGCATCTGTTGTAGTCTTACTATTCAATTGATAGTAATGGTGGCAAAAGCGTACTTCCATGAGCCTCCATAGACTTTTTGGTCACAAGCCCAATACCTGCCTGCACGCCCCCCCCCCCCCTCCCCCCACCCAGAGGCTATTGCTCTCTTCTGTTATTCCATCAGCCAACTGTTGATTTACAAAATACTCCAAAACTGGTTGCAGTGATTGTCATATATTGTAAGGCCTTCGATACACCAGTGCTTCGTTCCCTGTCAGAATACAGTGTTGTATTACTGACATAGCATGCAACAGCCTGCAACGGTACTTTCGCATTATCATCAATACGGTACCAGAACGTTTAAGTTCCACCACTGTAAAGACGGAAGATCCGCGATTCGGAATGTCAGAACTGTGTAGTAAGTAGCGGCAGGACACCAACACAAAATTACGCAGCACTAACACTCCACACCATCGACTCTCGGAGAGCGATTTTAACCGTGTTCAACCTAATGGTAAAGTGTCGAACTATTTTTCTCCGAATCATACAGTTTGTGGGAAAAGCAGTGAGAATAATTACTTTTGGAAGCCTTTTATCAGACAAGGCCTGTTATAACAATAAGCTGTTTCGCTTAATAAAACGGCCGCCAGCCCAAATCGGGCACAATGTCTACACAAAAAGATGAAGTCAGTTTTCGACTCTGAATAAATAACTACTTTCACTTATTGCGTAATTTAAACACAACCACTTAATTTTCATTTACTACGGTGACTTGGCAGTAAGTACTATTAATCCCACTTTCTGTTGCTTATGGAATTTATCGCTGTATTTCAGTAATTATTTAAAGAAGACACACAAATGTTTCAACAAGAATACAAAAAAAATATTAAACATATAACTATCATCCATGTGTCCAAAACTATTATTTAACATGACTAAATTTCATTTCTTTACGACTGTTATTTGTTAATGTTTTACTAACACCAATATTTGTCTGGTTTTCTTTGACATGGAGAAGCAACACGAAGAATTACTGTTAAGATTGTTGCAGTTAAACAATTATGTTCCTTTACTTTCAGAAATGCTATTGAAAACTTATCCTCATGGTCACGCAAAGCGGTGGCCCTTAAACTGATACATGCAAACTTTAGTATTTAATAATGATTTTTCAGAATTTACTACCAAAACAGTACTATTGCCAGTAATTTACTGTTATTCAAGCTTCAATAAACATCAGGATACTCGGAAAAAATTCGTTTAGGTAAGGACCCTACCGAGGTAAATGAAATAGGAAAATTACAGTTAAACACAAAGGTACATTTAACACTTATATTCCACTGATTGAAGATGGATGGTTCATATTATGATACACTTCTAAATAAAGTACTTTGCCTGATAGTGATGTCGAAGGTGGCGTGAGGCAGTGCTGCATAGTAACACTGCGCAGGTACGGCTCTTGACGTTCATAGCTCTGTCTTCCTCTTGGTGGCGACGATAAAATTGCAAATTTCTGAGCTATTAATTTATTGCCGTACTGCACCAATCATGTAGAATACGTCCGAGTGCAAAACCCAGTCTTGCAGGTAAATTCGGGGCCTCTAGTGCTTGACCAACGTAATGCGTGTTCACCACTTGCAGGGCAGCTACCGACTGTCTGAGCCCCTTGCGCGCCAATTCTCAGTCGCGCGCCCCACCACCTTTTCCATTCCACCACAGAACAGAGTTCCGTTCTACCTATGATCCCTACACCTTTTCAATTTACACTTCTGCTTACAAAAATCCTAAGTATGAACCATCTACAATTGCATGACAGCATATACATACAAAATTGGCATAATTAATTACAGTATTACTTGAAATATTACATAATTATTTACAAAACATGTTTTAATACATCTATTCCACCTACGTCAAAGAGGTTATTTTAAACAGATAAACTACACTTAACAAAAGCTTACTCTCGTTATAGTATTTGCTTAAATTTTCAAAATTATTACAGAACAAAAAATTTTAAAATATACTGATTAATGGCAGTATTATATTTACAATAGCATTACAAGCCCTAGTGGAAAGAACAGTGGAAAAAACAGATCTTGGAATTCTAGCAAAACATCCTCCATCTGCATCCTGTCTGTAGCCTTTAAATGCTTCGATTTTCCACGAAATGCTTTCTTAACAGCATCCTACACTGTCTGTGTGGCAGTTCTCCTCGTCTGGAATCTCCTGTGTAACTAATAACGCTCCTTTCAAGAGCTTAACTTCTTGGAGCGAAAATTATCCACATTGATGGGTATTACTTAACTTCCGTCCCACTCATGTACACATACGATAGCTAATAATGTTCTCTTATACAGCTCAACTTCCTTGGAGCGAAAATTATCCACATTGATCGTTATTACTTTACCTCCGTCCCACTCTTGTTCATGTACAATATACTACGTATCAACAAACAGCTTGGTATGTCCAACACTACACTACTTTCCAGCTGTTGTGCTACACATATCAACTGGTAAGTCAGACACCACATTCACCTATAACGACTTTCTGATGCCTCCCGACACTCAGTCATGTGAATCAATCCTTAATGTCATTGATCGCAGTTTAACTGGAGTGTCTCATATATTAGACGTTCCTTGTGGCAGATCAACATGGACAACAATTTCCTGTAGCTGGGATGTCTTCCCCTAAGTTCCACTATACGTCAGTGAAGGTCAGTTTTGGCATAACGTTGATGCAGTATGTTTAACCCTAGAATCATTCTATAGCCCTCACTTACATGTGACACCATCTTCACCCATTGTTAGAACTTGGTTGGTTCCAATGAAAAATTCATCACTATTGACCGCACTGGCCACATATCACTGTCCCCTATCTCCTACCCTACGCAAATTGCAACATGATGGGTTTCAGTGGCTCCTACATACTATCTTGAGGTCGCTGACACATGTGCCCTGGTGCCCAACGTAACTTTATCTTCTGTAGCATCTGCCACACACACTATTGCATATTCCGCCTTTGCATTCGCCTTTACAGCATTTGCCTATACTGGGAACTCCTTGCAGCGGTTCTGTGGTTCCCTCTTGAGTTTAACGGGTGCTTCTTACCACCCAGACCATCCCTCCTATTAGCCTTATTTCCCTGCTGTTGTTCCATACCATCCCTACAATTATATCCATTAAAATCTGTGGAGTCCATGCCATCTCTATTGTGCATCTGTGGCTGGTAGCACTGCGTTAGCACATGCCCTGCAAAACTACAATTAACACATCTTACATTTGACACAAACACGCTTCTCTGATCGCTTACACATGTACAAACATCAGTTTCCTCATACTGCAATGCTAACCTAACCATTGCATGGAGATCTTTCGGTGCCCCCAAGCCGGCCGCGGTGGTCTAGCGGTTCTGGCGCTGCAGTCCGGAACCGCGGGACTGCTACGGTCGCAGGTTCGAATCCTGCCTCGGGCATGGGTGTGTGTGATGTCCTTAGTTTAGTTACGTTTCAGTAGTTCTAAGTTCTAGGGGACTTATGACCTAAGATGTTGAGTCCCATAGTGCTCAGAGCCATTTGATCCATTTTTTGGTGCCCCCAAGCACACCTTCCTAGACATCTCCGGTGCCTAATCTCTCAGAAAAGCATTAAGCTTGGCTTCCTGTAGCAATACTTTGTTCACCTGCTCACTCAGCATTACCCCATAAGTATGTTTGTATAGTTTCCTAATCGTATCCACGAAATCCTTAACAGTTTCGTTATTCATCTTGACAAATGTACCCAACCGCTCATGGAAAAATCATCCAACATTATGCTTCCTATGCCTTTGCTCTAGCTCCTGCCTGAGTTGGTCAAAAGTCCGTACATTACGTAGATCCTCCATGCACTGCACAAATGACTTTGCTTCCCTTGTTAAACATAACTTTGCTATCTGATAAAATTGTTCATCAGATCACATGTTGGCTGGTGACATGAGGCTCTCCATAAATACCAACAAATCCACAGACATTCTACCAGAGAAGGGAGAAATAAGGTTAGCATTCGCCAGATCTACTCATAGAGACTTTGACCTTAACACCTCTACATCCTGATCTTTCTCCGCCAGCTTATTGTATGCAACCACATTATTTGTCCTTAATTAAGCCACCTGATTCACCAATGACTGCATAGCCGTCTCACTGGCGACACTTTGTGTCTCCAGTTTTGCCAGGCGGCCGGCCGGAGTGGCCGTGCGGTTCTAGGCGCAACAGTCTGGAGCCGAGCGACCACTACAGTCGCAGTTTCGAATCTTGCCTCGGGCATGGATGTGTGTGATGTCCTTAGGTTAGTTAGGTTTAATTAGTTCTAAGTTCTAGGCGACTGATGACCTCAGAAGTTAAGTGGCATAGTGCTCAGAGCCATTTGAACCATTTTTTTGCCAGGCCGTCCTCCTTATCATCTATAAAAGTCAAAATCAATACCTCAAAACAACAGAAAATCTACTAACAACCCAGATAGAACAGGTAGTCATAGAGCACTCCACCAACCTGCATCTTCTGCCACATCATGAGCCATCTGGTCTCTACACATCATGTGGCCATGTGCCCAGAACAATTACACATAAAGCCAATGAACTGCTACAGACTTGTAACAAAGGGTTGAATGCCCAAGAAAACTGAACTGTATAAATTCACAGGTGCTAACCATTCATCCCTAGAATTTCCCTTAAAGTGTGATAAGTCAACTGGTGCCTTCAGTTTCATAAAAATAGCTCTCATATAATTATGACCCCTATACTTCTATCCCATGACTATGAAAACAGCGAAGCGAAGTAGTGTAGTGCTTAGCATACTTGACCCACATCAGGAGGACAAAGATTCAAATCCACGTCCAGCCATCCTGATTTATTTCCCTAAATCGCTTAAGGTAAATGGTGGGATGTTCCTTTGAAAGGGCATGGCTGATTTCCCTCTCTGTCCTTCCATAAACCGAACTTGTGTTCCATTTCTAATGACTTCATTGTCGATGGGACATTAAACACTACTCTCCTCCACTTCCTCTGCTATCACCACACATGAACAAAAATATTTTCAGTCACCTCAAATGAAGACATTATAGACTGTTGCTCAGACGTCATGCTGTGTGGGTAGCGTATCCTCCACTGTTGATTCTGATGAGGCCAGCATCCTGTGATTGTTGACCACAGACCTACAGAAGATTGGAAACTGTCAGAGCCAATGGCTATTGACGTTAGTGGTGCGCTACTTCCCTCGGCACCATGGAGTCTGTACAGACACTGCTTGAATAGTTCTGACATAGAGTTGGTGACCTGATCTCTTATGAAAGCCTCTGGTGTTTTGCATTTTAAAGTACAGCTGTTGACCATGGCTCTTGTCACTGTTTGAACTTCCCTGTCTGGGATGGAAACCGTTGATAAGTCAGTAGACATGGTCGCTAAGGGCCAAGGAATGATGGTGTCTCTATTGTTTTTTTGCACTGAGGGTACAATATTATGTATTTCCATCATTTGAAGAGGTTGACAACCCTCTGTAATCTGTTTCAGGGCATCCATTAAAAAATAATACTAAATATACAGTTCTTCATATACTGCTCTATATCTCACCAGCAATAGCTTCCTACCACACATCGTTTAGCAGCTCGCCATCTTCCAGATCTTTGCGAGAATAGAATCGAGGGCCTATCTCAGTCCCTTGTGAGACGTCAGCCTTTACCAGGCTGACCTCTCACATTATTATTGCTAAAGTGGTGATCAGCATACGTTTTGCCCATCACCTTCGTTCTCCCTTTCGATTCAGACGATATTTGCTTTCCTTGATCACATTGTTTTTGCACTTAAGAGGCAAAAAACTCTTGATTTACTAACCTGCCACAGGGAGTCCGGTCAACAACTTCATAAACTACCGTTTCATGCTGATGCTGGACAGCACATCAAAATTGTGATACAGAGCCGTAGAGGTGCCTGGGAAAATTTCCATTTCAGTTTTCTCTGGAAAGAACTGTCCACAATTACTTAAATTCAAAGAAATCCTAGAATACTTCCCTTGCTGTGGGAATGTGATTTTGAACCTTTGCCAGGTATGAAACCAGGTTTCTGATTGGCGTTCTGGAACCTAAATTATTGGTGGGAAACAGCAGGCTTTATTCCAGAGCAGTCTTTGCACAGACAGTTATGCCTTTTCGGTGACTGGACAAATAAAGTGGGCCATGTAGAGTCTAGTACCACACGGAAAGAAGGGAAAGGATGCTGTTATGGGTGGCTGGTATCCTCTCCCTATAACACAAATGCACATGTGAATTAATGCAGTTCTTTATTTACATGAACTGGAACATTTACTTAACTTGAATAGAGTCCACGTTTTGTAGTACAAGTTCATCAGTAATAGTCCTCTGGCATATAGTAAAGTACAATTCTGGTTGAGGAGACATACCCCTGGTGTAATCGCTAAAATGGTCGCTATGCACTGTCGTAGAGTCTGACGAAGTAAACCTGCTCTGTGAGTAAATTGATGTTTCAGTGAGCAAATGAGTGAGTGAGTGGGGGGGCACTCAGGTCAGCGGCAACAGGGAGACTAAGTATGTTCTACCCCACTCTCCATTGTTGACAGATGTATCCAACATGACGGCGATGACGTCATCCAAGATGGCGGCTTGTAGACTTGGCAGCAACGCATGACGTCATCCAAAATGATGGGTTTTGGCGGGAAGATAGGTCAATTGGGCTACGGCCACTAACCTAAGTCATCCGAACAACACCTCTTCCTAGGGATTGGAGGGAAATTTGTATTTTGGCAGTAAAGAAAGGCCACTTAGGCTATCTCTACTAACCTAAGAAAGTGACAGGAAAGAAAGGGCACTTGGGCTGCTTCCACTAACCTAAGTCATCCGACCACCACTACTTCCTAGGAAATGGTGGGACGGGGACTCGACTTGCGCTAGACATAAGTCTTTATTTTCAGTCTTTGTTTAAACAGTTAGAGGCAGTACCTCCATCCAATGTGTTCACCATGAGGTCCGGAGTACAACTGACCTTGTACACAGTACTGCCACCACAGGGCGTTGTTGTCGGTTCCATGACGTAATCCAAGATGGTAGTCTGGGGTGAGGGGAAAATGGCAGGAAACAGTATGTTCACCAGGACGTCCCCAGAGGGTGCTGTCATCCCTTCCATGACATAATCCAAGATGGCAGTCGGTTGGTGGAGAGGAAGGGTCCCATAACAGGAAATGCAAGGGTATATAGTTTATTAAAAAAAAACATTTTTAGGGGTTAGATTTCTCTATCTCATCATTCAATCATTCACTGCTGCTTGGAAACATGTAGGTCTTGTAAGAAGTAATTACATGGAGCAAACATGTTGCATAACCTAATGTTCAGCACCAGACTCTGATTGTCTTCACCGAATGCTTGGCCTTTTGTTGGCACTTTACCTATTGTTCTGTTAAGTGGTTTTCCATGTCACCTTCATTTCCTGAAACTATTGTACCGCCTTTGATACCAAATTAAGTAATTAGTAATGTCCTCCCACCATTTTCTGGTGCACTTTTAGAATTTCACATGCTTTTGAACGCCATTTCTGGCGCCATCTTCTTTGTCATCCACCCCATTAAACTATTGTACTGTGTTTTACATAAAAATTATGCAAATTAACCTAGTGTTCTGCACTTAACCTACTGTTCTACTCCATGTCACCCACTCACGCACACCCTGCCCTTAACTACTGCACTGCCAACACCAAATTGATATAAAATATTTAAGCAAATTAATTAAATCGATATTTTTCACATGTGTGGGGTACTTTTCTTAATTCGCAGCGTTCTATTAGTCGGTGAAATCCATGGAATAGAGTTTAAGCAAAAGATTGCTAATAAAAAAAAAGTCCTGCACTAGACGCCCGCCGCCGCGGCCGGCCCTGGCCCTGACCCTGCGCTAACTATGGCCGCCACAGCATCGTTCTGGCGTCCATGGGCCGCCCTCCCTCAGACTAGCTGGTTAGGGCTGCAGTAACCAGGCTGCTCGCAGTGGCCCGATTCCACAGCGTCTCCTCCTCTGCCGACACGTCCTCGCCGATCACGTGAGGTACAGCACACACCCCTGGACACCCCTGTCCATCACACCACAGAACTACAAGTCGCGCTCACACCGATCCCATACGCGAAATGCCTCTGGGCAGTACATGTGTTTACCGTTGCTGACGCTATACCTGTGGATACTTACGTCACATCTTGGGTGTAAAATCAAGACTTCAGCTTCATAACTAAGTTAGTGGTAGGTGCTTTTGAAGCACTACAATCCTCATGTATACATTTGCATCACAGATGTATTGCTTACAGAGTTAGTGGCGGAATTACTTTTAATTTTCACATGTCGGACGCTGCTGCTATGTTTTTCTATGTTTCCTTGTAACAGGTATTCCCCGCTACTAACCATAATTTTATATAGGACTGATGCAGGCATCATATAATTTCTGAAGCATGATCGGTATGTGAACAGCGGACGCTATACATCTCTGGAAAGCTATATTGTGCCCGTATCACACAAAGCCAATGTTTTAAGGAAGTAGTTTTTTCGTTTATCGGTTCGATAACATATTTTATCGTAGAGAAACCGAGAAGAAGGATGTATGTCATACACTTGAAATATATTTATTACATTGAAATATTAACAGTGCTACATTCCATACAACTGATAGGTTGGAAACTCAAGCAATCTAACATTATAGCCCGTTTTAAGTGTGGAACGTTGTAGCCTTAGGAGTGAGTGTATTTATGTTCTCTCTTACCAAGACCTTTCAGGTACTGATCCCAGACTCTGAAATAATACTTTAAAATTGATAGCTTGGTTGATTTATGTAAAAATGCTTCGAACTCCATCCATCTTGAGCTCCATCGCCCATAAAAATCACACAGGGATGGTAGCGCAGATTCTGAGGGGTAGTTGCAAGATGCATAGGGGCTACCAAAAACGATGTCGGGATTTTACTGTAGCAGATAGTTTCACGAAAGGTGGCTTGTTTCGAGATATGAGAGTGCCAGAAATATGATTCACTAGTGGCTGTAATCATTAAAGGACTTCTCCAAAGGACCCAACGCAGGTATGCGGTTGAATGGAAAGACTTGATTTCAACTCGTAGACAGCATTTCTATCAAAAGCGTACCACTAGAGATCTGAAAAGCTAGTGTACATTTCTTACGACCTCAATCAATCATCGCCTATAACTCAGTTGATATATCACAGAACTTCTGACGTGACATCGAGACGGAATGCGTTACAAATACTGGAGAAATATCTAGTGGCGGCGGCATGAGGGAGTTGCAAATACCAGTTTCGTACCATGCTCCTTAGCCAAATCACTTCCAAAGTTCTTTAATTTTATTACGAGGGTGGACCTTCGGCGACGTTTAACCGCACTGCTGGTGTGATAATATACACTCTGGCGATCACTGTCTATATTCAGTGTCACGGTATTTGTCTGGGCCGGCCGGGGTGGCTGAGCAGTTCTAGGCGCTTCAGTCTAGAACAGCGCGACCGCTACGGACGCAGGTTCGAATCCTGCCACGGGCATGGATGTGTGTGTTGTCCTTTTAGGTTAGTTAGGTTTAAGTAGTTCTAAGTTCTAGGGGACTGATGACCGCAGCTGTTAAGTCCCATAGTGGTCAGAGCCATTTGAGCCATTTTTTTATTTGTCTGGAAAACCACATCAATCGTAGGTAATGGCATACGTGGATTTATACAGCTGGTATAGCTTCTAACATGGATACCTGTGTGCACCTGTAGAACCAATACCGCTTGTGATGGTAATATGTCTTTTTTTTTTAACGTATAGCGATCTGTAAGACGATTACACCTCTCTTTCTAAGACACAGTGGTAGCACTCGCAAGAAAAACTTACTAGACACGTCCACCCCATCTTTGATTTTAGGTCAGTATTATTTCGTATTGCCAGCAATCTCTTATTGACAAAGTATTATACTTAGCAGTAGGCGCACGTGATAGGTTCGCCCTGACGATCAGGCTTATAATGTATGTGCTTGTGTTCTGATGTGTGCAAAGGAAATGACTATGTCCAGTCATAAGGAAGGTATGGATTTGACGTGGAGTACTGTGATAGCAAAGGGAGGAGTATGTAAAGTCATAAGAATGGTACCGATATTTCCAGAGCCACCGCAGTCAGCAGAGTGTATTTCTGATACTTCACTCATTGTTGAATGTCATTCAACTGAGACCGCAACATTTAGTTGTAAGTACAGGGACAAAATATATATGAGGCTGGTTTTTCTACCTAGGACGATTCTGTCTATGCATGCTTGGCGTGTAACGCCGGTAACCTGTGGCGGGAATGATTCACGTTTCCCGTCCGAATGCAGAGGCCTGTTGGAGTAGAGAAATGTATCTGAATTAGCCGAATAGCGAACTAATACTTAGTACGTGCTGGATAGCTTTCTTGATCACGTGTAAATTTTTTAGAGGATTCAATATGGACGTGTGTTGGCGCTGGACCGTTATTGCCTTCCATGAAAAGTGTCCATTTGACTGCTTCTGCGCATTTCGCGCCTTTATTTAGTTGAGGGAACATCGATTGTGGTGTGTGCATCTAGCAGGTGAAATATGAGTGGAAGACATATTTGCTGGTTCTCTCTAGACATGAGAAACACCTTATTTGTAAATTATAGGGATGATTTGGAATGTGTTACATCACTGACATCGGTATTCACGAGTGGAAATATCAGTTTCACAGACAGGATAAGTTTCTAGTTACTCAGTGGTTTACAGCATGCTCCACCTCTCTAACTCTTAGTGTTTGTAGAGAAATAATTTCGGGTCTATATCTTCAGAATTATGTTGTGTGAGCGATTGGTAGGGTATTGCTGTGTGCTTGATATCGAGAAGTACAGCGAAAATGGTATAATGTTATGGTAAACCATGCGAAAATAAATGTGTTCTTGTAATCCGAGAATCTGGAGATGGGTGTAGAAAAGGAAGCAAGCTAGCAGGTCCGGACCAGAAACAGTAACGCATTTGTGCTGAGGGGAAACGAGCCCGAATTTGTAGAACGTTTCTGAGAGTGACTTTGGTCTGCTGAGGGTGCTCTGGACACACATTGGGAGTGGATTGCTTGTGACCGTTGGCTGCGGGAAGATATCTAGTGCTGCTGCAGTCACAGGTTCGAATCCTGCCTCGGGTATGGATGTGTGTGATATCCTTAGGTTAGTTAGGTTTAAGTAGTTCTAAGTCTAGGGGACTGATAAGCTCAGATGTTAAGTTCCATAGTGCTCAGAGCCATTTGAATCATTTTTCTAGTGGTTGGTAGCTATACGAATGATGTAAAAGGGGCGATTTTTGTATGGCGCAGGATAAGAATTGTGTGTTTACTGCATCGACACGGTACACAGTGATATATAGCTGGGTTGGAGATCAGTTTCATGCCCTAATATTCACGCTCCTGTCCTCAATTGCATAGCAGTGTAATTAAATAAGAGTCTTTCCGTATTTGAGGATATGTAGGGCACTTTACAAGGTTTAATTGTGAGTGCAAAATAGCTATCTGTATAAAATAGTTTTTTGCAGCTGAAAGTCTCATCTGCAGAAAGAAAAGAAAAAGTTGGACAGTGCTTCCACACCAGTGGCATCAGTAATTCAGCGGGTACATTCGATAAGAGCCAATCATAATGCTCAATTCATTCACAAGACATCCTTTGTGCTTGGATATAGGAGTCTCTACTTAGCGGTGAGAACATTTGTGTATGTTGAAAGTAAGAGGAGTAAGACACGATGGTCGGGGTACCACGTTAGGACGATCAGGAGGAATGCATTCGGCGTTATTCCGCGCTATTTTCGTAAGCAGTTTCTGTTGGGACACGAATTTCCATGCGGACAAGCTGAGACATCATAAAAACTCCTACCATACCGACCGTTAACTATTTCTGGGACACTACACAATTTCTAAGAGGTTGACTTGACTCTTATTTTACATAGCCATGTGACGTCAGTATAACATTGAGAACCTTTTAGATTGTGAGTCACCACACAGATGTTTCCCAGTGATGTGTCAGTCATGCTGGGGCAGGTAAGCACGGCTGGACACAGCTCGTATGTGCCGTTAGGCTTGCTAGGGAGAAAGCAGCTTGTGCTATTCTGGGACAGATTTCTATAGTGCGATCTGTGATGTAAGTATCCACAGGTATAGCGTCAGCAATGGTAAACACACGTGCTGCCCAGAGGCGTTTTGCTATGGGATTGGTGTGAGCGTGCCTTGGAATTCTGTGGTGTGGTGGACAGGGGTGTGTGCTGTACTTCATGTTATCCATGAGAATGTGATGGCAGAGGAGGAGATACTGCGGAATTGGGCCTTTGCGAGCAGCCAGGTTGCTGCAGCCCAAACCCACGACACTGAAGGAGGTGGCCAATGGACGCCAGAGTGATGCTGTGGCAGCCACCTGCCAGGGCAGGGTTTGGACCGGGGGTGGCAATGGCAGTGGGCGTCGAGTGGTGGGATGTGTCTTTTATAAGTGATCTTTTGTGTAAACTGTATCCATTGATTTCATCGACTAATAGGATGCTGCAAATTGAGAAAAACTACCCCAAACATGTGAAAAATATCGATTTAATTAATTTGCATAAATTTTTTATATCAACGTGGTGTTAGTGGTAAAATAGTTAAGGGGAGGGTGACATGGAGCAGAACAGTTGGTTCAAATGGCTCGGAGCACTATGGGACTTAACATCTATAGTCATCACTTCCCTAGAACTTCGAACTACTTAAACCTAACTAACCTAAGGACATCACACAACACCCAGTCATCACGAGGCAGAGAAAATCCCTTACCCCGCTGGGAATCGAACCCGGGAACCCGGGCGCAGGAAGCGAGAATGCTACTGCACGACCACGAGCTGCGGACGAGCAGAACAGTGGGTTAAGTGCAGAACACTAGGTTAATTTGCATAATTTTTATGTAAAACACAGTACAATAATTTAAGTGGGTGGATGACAAAGAAGATTGCGTTAAAAATGGCGTTCAAAAGCATGTGAAATTCTAAAAGTGAACATAGAGGACATAACTAATTACTTAAATTGATATCAAAGGTGGTACAATAGTTTCAGGAAATGGGGGTGACATGGAAAACCACTTAACAGAACAATAGGTTAAGTGCCAACAAAGGGCCAAACATTACGTTAAGACACCCAGAGTACAGTGCCAAACAGTGGGTTATGCAATATGTTTGTGCCATGTAATTGGTTCTTACAAGACCTACATGTTACCAAACATCAGAGAATGATGAGCAAGAGAAATCCAAGCCCCACAAACTGATTTTTTTATAAATAAACAATATACCCTTCAATTTCCTGTTATGAGACCCATCATCTCCACCACCAGACGGCCATCTTGGATTACGTCACGGAATGGATGAGATCGCCCTCTGGAGGCAGTACCGTGTACCAGGTCAGTTGGACTCTGGATCTGGTGGTGAACACTCTGTATGGAGGTACTGCCTCTAATTGTTTAAATAAAGACTGAAAGTAGAGACTTATGTCCAGCACAAGTCAAGTCCTCTTCCCACCATTTCCTAGGAAGTAGTGGCGGTCGGATGACTTAGGTTAGTGGAAGCAGCCCAAGTGCCCTTTCTTTCCTGTCATTTTCTTAGGTTAGTAGAGATAGGCCAAATGGCCTTTCTTTGCTGCCAAAATACAAATTTTCCTCCAATCCCTAGGAAGAGGTGGCGGTCAGATGACTTAGGTTAGTGGAGGTAGCCCAATTGACCTAACTTCCCGCCATTTTCTTAGGTTAGTAGAAGAAGCCGTGGTGTGTTGAATTATCCTGATGGAATTTGGGCTTCTGGACATTTCCTGGGGAAGGGAATGGGAGAGGGTTTAGGTTGGTGGTGGTAGCCCAATTGACCTATCTTCTCGCCAAAATCCGCCATCTTGGATGATGTCGTGTGCTGTTGCCAAGTCTACAGGCCGTCATCTTGAGTGACATCATTGGCGCCATCTTTGATACATCTGGAAACAGTGGAGAGTGGGGTAGAATATACTTAATCCCCCTACTAACGGCGGCATCCTAAATGCATGCTGTGCAGAGGGCGTTGGTGGTGTGTTGTTTGTGGGTGTGTCACTTGCCTCTCTCGTGGTAAGCACACTCATTGCAGCTCCTACCAATCGATCTTTTCTCTTAATCTTTACCAATCGGTGTGCTGGTGACAGCTTATGCCAGTACATTCCTCCTCGCCCCCCCCACCTCCCCGCCCGCCCAAAAAATATACCATAGCATTGTCATGTAAGGAGGGAACGACCATGGGAAAGGGGTGATGGCAGGATGCCAGATGTAGAGAGGAGTTTGGAGCTGTGACTGTGGATGATGGCATACTCCCAACCGTACCGCACCATCTGGCTTACAAGGCAACAGGAATATCCTGCGGAAAAGTGCGGCCTGGGCACAAGTCCAGGCCCAAGGGTGTGTCTTGTGGTGATGATGGCAACAGTGATGGCGACAACGAGTTCATATCCATCGGATCGGCGAGCAGTGATGGTGGGGGTGAGGGTGAACAGTCCTTCCTCTCCTCCTGAGGGGCCCTGGTGGCACCAGTCGGCAGCTGTGAAGACTGTGTGGTTCTGTGAGGCTGTGAATCTGGGGGAAGAAAAGTAACAGAATCATAGGCAAATGACACACACGAATTTGGTTCTAGTGGCGGCGCTGCAAACCATCGGAACCTGCAATCAAGTACATAAAAGAGCAATGCGTTTCTGGGTCACACCTTTTCCAGCGCCCACGGTTGCCATAAACCCTGGAAAGAACATGATCATGTGATGCAAAGCGATACTTGTGGACCAATGGTGGCACCGGATGCTGTGTTGGTTGTAGCAAGTGTAGCAGTGTCCGATGGCGGTGGGCATGCAGAAGTTCTGCCTGTGTTGGTCCATCTAGTGGGTGGAAGCGATAGGAGGAGAGAAATAGTTGCAATGCCTGTTTCAGAGTGTTGATGGTGCGAAACTTGGCCATGTGTTGTTTGAAAATGTGTACGAAGCATTTTGCTTCTCCGTTGTACTGGGGGTGAAACACAACACTAGTTAGATGACAAATGCCATTTCGTTCACAAAACTGTTCAAAATCGTGTGAAGTGAACTGTGGTTCATTGTCCAACAAAAGTACTTCTGGGAAACCTTCTACATAAAATATGGAGGACAACGCTTGAATGGTGCTGCATGACGTGGTAGAAGCTATAGGCACCACAAAGGGAAATTGCTAAAAGAGTTTACCACTATGAGGTAAGGAGTGTTCCAAAATGGTCCTCCAAAGTCTATGTGCATTCGTTCCCATGGCAATTGGGTCTTAGACCAAGCTGAGAATGTCTGTGGCGCAGCGAATTGGTTTTCCGTGCATGTGCGACACTCTTATGTCATCTGTTCAATATTACGTCCATGCCCTGCAAAGTACAGTGCCATCACGCTAACTGTTTAGTGGTAACAATACCCCAATGATCTTGGTGGAGCAGTGCTAATACATCCTTTTGCGACACTTTGGGAATAAACACACGTGATTGTCCACTGTCATTTTGAACTAGTCACATGCAGTTGAACTGAAAGGTTATGCCGACATGCAAGATATCGGCGCACAACTGAGTTTTGGATACCGTTCAGTGAACTAAGCCAAGACGTGCGAATGTAATCTAATAAAATCTTGAGATCTGGGTCTGCATGCGTGGCCTGTGCAGTTCTTCTGTAGCGCAGGGGAAAAGATTCCAGGAAATCAGAGTCCTGAACACCGATTTGGCAACAAGATGCAGGATATGCATCAAAATCAGATTCTGGGCCAATCGGAAGGAGAGATAGAACGTCTGCATTGCCTTGTTTTGTTGTAGGTCTGTTCACAATTTCATACTGGTACTGCGAAACCAAAATACCCCAACACTGCAATTTTTGAGCAGTGCATGTAGTAACCGGCTTTGAAGGATGAACGAAAGACTGCAAAGATTTGTGATCTGTCACTAAAAAGAACTTGCGACCAAACAAATAGTGATGATATTTGATCACTCCATATACAATAGCGAGAGCTTCTTTTTCTATTTGAGAATAATTGCGCTGATTTTGAGTTAATAATGTTAAGGTAAAAGCAATTGGTCTGTCTTGTGCACCAATTCTGTGCAAAAGTACAGCATTGATTCTGTGGGAAGAAGCGTTGACTTGCAGAACTATTGGCTAGGCAGGGTCACAATGCACTACAAATCAGTAATTAAGCAAAGCATTTTTGAGTTCCTGAAATGCATCTTGATAATCTTTAGTCCTCAGAAAAGGTAAATTTTTGCGACACAAGCAATGCAATGTA